>NC_091286.1:250751768-252171768 GCF_032444005.1 Ranitomeya imitator
CCTGGAATATGCAAATTAGCCTCCTGAAGCTTGAATCCCTGGTTTGGTGATGCTTTCGAAGCAGCTGGTCCCGGCTGTACCCAACGATCTTCTAGCTTAGGGAGACTTCGCTTCTCCCAGAAGGCACCTGGAATATGCAAATTAGCCTCCTGAAGCTTGAATCCCTGGTTTGGTGATGCTTTCGAAGCAGCTGGTCCCGGCTGTACCCAACGATCTTCTAGCTTAGGGAGACTTCGCTTCTCCCAGAAGGCACCTGGAATATGCAAATTAGCCTCCTGAAGCTTGAATCCCTGGTTTGGTGATGCTTTCGAAGCAGCTGGTCCCGGCTGTACCCAACGATCTTCTAGCTTAGGGAGACTTCGCTTCTCCCAGAAGGCACCTGGAATATGCAAATTAGCCTCCTGAAGCTTGAATCCCTGGTTTGGTGATGCTTTCGAAGCAGCTGGTCCCGGCTGTACCCAACGATCTTCTAGCTTAGGGAGACTTCGCTTCTCCCAGAAGGCACCTGGAATATGCAAATTAGCCTCCTGAAGCTTGAATCCCTGGTTTGGTGATGCTTTCGAAGCAGCTGGTCCCGGCTGTACCCAACGATCTTCTAGCTTAGGGAGACTTCGCTTCTCCCAGAAGGCACCTGGAATATGCAAATTAGCCTCCTGAAGCTTGAATCCCTGGTTTGGTGATGCTTTCGAAGCAGCTGGTCCCGGCTGTACCCAACGATCTTCTAGCTTAGGGAGACTTCGCTTCTCCCAGAAGGCACCTGGAATATGCAAATTAGCCTCCTGAAGCTTGAATCCCTGGTTTGGTGATGCTTTCGAAGCAGCTGGTCCCGGCTGTACCCAACGATCTTCTAGCTTAGGGAGACTTCGCTTCTCCCAGAAGGCACCTGGAATATGCAAATTAGCCTCCTGAAGCTTGAATCCCTGGTTTGGTGATGCTTTCGAAGCAGCTGGTCCCGGCTGTACCCAACGATCTTCTAGCTTAGGGAGACTTCGCTTCTCCCAGAAGGCACCTGGAATATGCAAATTAGCCTCCTGAAGCTTGAATCCCTGGTTTGGTGATGCTTTCGAAGCAGCTGGTCCCGGCTGTACCCAACGATCTTCTAGCTTAGGGAGACTTCGCTTCTCCCAGAAGGCACCTGGAATATGCAAATTAGCCTCCTGAAGCTTGAATCCCTGGTTTGGTGATGCTTTCGAAGCAGCTGGTCCCGGCTGTACCCAACGACTCTTCTAGCTTAGGGAGACTTCGCTTCTCCCAGAAGGCACCTGGAATATGCAAATTAGCCTCCTGAAGCTTGAATCCCTGGTTTGGTGATGCTTTCGAAGCAGCTGGTCCCGGCTGTACCCAACGATCTTCTAGCTTAGGGAGACTTCGCTTCTCCCAGAAGGCACCTGGAATATGCAAATTAGCCTCCTGAAGCTTGAATCCCTGGTTTGGTGATGCTTTCGAAGCAGCTGGTCCCGGCTGTACCCAACGATCTTCTAGCTTAGGGAGACTTCGCTTCTCCCAGAAGGCACCTGGAATATGCAAATTAGCCTCCTGAAGCTTGAATCCCTGGTTTGGTGATGCTTTCGAAGCAGCTGGTCCCGGCTGTACCCAACGATCTTCTAGCTTAGGGAGACTTCGCTTCTCCCAGAAGGCACCTGGAATATGCAAATTAGCCTCCTGAAGCTTGAATCCCTGGTTTGGTGATGCTTTCGAAGCAGCTGGTCCCGGCTGTACCCAACGATCTTCTAGCTTAGGGAGACTTCGCTTCTCCCAGAAGGCACCTGGAATATGCAAATTAGCCTCCTGAAGCTTGAATCCCTGGTTTGGTGATGCTTTCGAAGCAGCTGGTCCCGGCTGTACCCAACGATCTTCTAGCTTAGGGAGACTTCGCTTCTCCCAGAAGGCACCTGGAATATGCAAATTAGCCTCCTGAAGCTTGAATCCCTGGTTTGGTGATGCTTTCGAAGCAGCTGGTCCCGGCTGTACCCAACGATCTTCTAGCTTAGGGAGACTTCGCTTCTCCCAGAAGGCACCTGGAATATGCAAATTAGCCTCCTGAAGCTTGAATCCCTGGTTTGGTGATGCTTTCGAAGCAGCTGGTCCCGGCTGTACCCAACGATCTTCTAGCTTAGGGAGACTTCGCTTCTCCCAGAAGGCACCTGGAATATGCAAATTAGCCTCCTGAAGCTTGAATCCCTGGTTTGGTGATGCTTTCGAAGCAGCTGGTCCCGGCTGTACCCAACGATCTTCTAGCTTAGGGAGACTTCGCTTCTCCCAGAAGGCACCTGGAATATGCAAATTAGCCTCCTGAAGCTTGAATCCCTGGTTTGGTGATGCTTTCGAAGCAGCTGGTCCCGGCTGTACCCAACGATCTTCTAGCTTAGGGAGACTTCGCTTCTCCCAGAAGGCACCTGGAATATGCAAATTAGCCTCCTGAAGCTTGAATCCCTGGTTTGGTGATGCTTTCGAAGCAGCTGGTCCCGGCTGTACCCAACGATCTTCTAGCTTAGGGAGACTTCGCTTCTCCCAGAAGGCACCTGGAATATGCAAATTAGCCTCCTGAAGCTTGAATCCCTGGTTTGGTGATGCTTTCGAAGCAGCTGGTCCCGGCTGTACCCAACGATCTTCTAGCTTAGGGAGACTTCGCTTCTCCCAGAAGGCACCTGGAATATGCAAATTAGCCTCCTGAAGCTTGAATCCCTGGTTTGGTGATGCTTTCGAAGCAGCTGGTCCCGGCTGTACCCAACGATCTTCTAGCTTAGGGAGACTTCGCTTCTCCCAGAAGGCACCTGGAATATGCAAATTAGCCTCCTGAAGCTTGAATCCCTGGTTTGGTGATGCTTTCGAAGCAGCTGGTCCCGGCTGTACCCAACGATCTTCTAGCTTAGGGAGACTTCGCTTCTCCCAGAAGGCACCTGGAATATGCAAATTAGCCTCCTGAAGCTTGAATCCCTGGTTTGGTGATGCTTTCGAAGCAGCTGGTCCCGGCTGTACCCAACGATCTTCTAGCTTAGGGAGACTTCGCTTCTCCCAGAAGGCACCTGGAATATGCAAATTAGCCTCCTGAAGCTTGAATCCCTGGTTTGGTGATGCTTTCGAAGCAGCTGGTCCCGGCTGTACCCAACGATCTTCTAGCTTAGGGAGACTTCGCTTCTCCCAGAAGGCACCTGGAATATGCAAATTAGCCTCCTGAAGCTTGAATCCCTGGTTTGGTGATGCTTTCGAAGCAGCTGGTCCCGGCTGTACCCAACGATCTTCTAGCTTAGGGAGACTTCGCTTCTCCCAGAAGGCACCTGGAATATGCAAATTAGCCTCCTGAAGCTTGAATCCCTGGTTTGGTGATGCTTTCGAAGCAGCTGGTCCCGGCTGTACCCAACGATCTTCTAGCTTAGGGAGACTTCGCTTCTCCCAGAAGGCACCTGGAATATGCAAATTAGCCTCCTGAAGCTTGAATCCCTGGTTTGGTGATGCTTTCGAAGCAGCTGGTCCCGGCTGTACCCAACGATCTTCTAGCTTAGGGAGACTTCGCTTCTCCCAGAAGGCACCTGGAATATGCAAATTAGCCTCCTGAAGCTTGAATCCCTGGTTTGGTGATGCTTTCGAAGCAGCTGGTCCCGGCTGTACCCAACGATCTTCTAGCTTAGGGAGACTTCGCTTCTCCCAGAAGGCACCTGGAATATGCAAATTAGCCTCCTGAAGCTTGAATCCCTGGTTTGGTGATGCTTTCGAAGCAGCTGGTCCCGGCTGTACCCAACGATCTTCTAGCTTAGGGAGACTTCGCTTCTCCCAGAAGGCACCTGGAATATGCAAATTAGCCTCCTGAAGCTTGAATCCCTGGTTTGGTGATGCTTTCGAAGCAGCTGGTCCCGGCTGTACCCAACGATCTTCTAGCTTAGGGAGACTTCGCTTCTCCCAGAAGGCACCTGGAATATGCAAATTAGCCTCCTGAAGCTTGAATCCCTGGTTTGGTGATGCTTTCGAAGCAGCTGGTCCCGGCTGTACCCAACGATCTTCTAGCTTAGGGAGACTTCGCTTCTCCCAGAAGGCACCTGGAATATGCAAATTAGCCTCCTGAAGCTTGAATCCCTGGTTTGGTGATGCTTTCGAAGCAGCTGGTCCCGGCTGTACCCAACGATCTTCTAGCTTAGGGAGACTTCGCTTCTCCCAGAAGGCACCTGGAATATGCAAATTAGCCTCCTGAAGCTTGAATCCCTGGTTTGGTGATGCTTTCGAAGCAGCTGGTCCCGGCTGTACCCAACGATCTTCTAGCTTAGGGAGACTTCGCTTCTCCCAGAAGGCACCTGGAATATGCAAATTAGCCTCCTGAAGCTTGAATCCCTGGTTTGGTGATGCTTTCGAAGCAGCTGGTCCCGGCTGTACCCAACGATCTTCTAGCTTAGGGAGACTTCGCTTCTCCCAGAAGGCACCTGGAATATGCAAATTAGCCTCCTGAAGCTTGAATCCCTGGTTTGGTGATGCTTTCGAAGCAGCTGGTCCCGGCTGTACCCAACGATCTTCTAGCTTAGGGAGACTTCGCTTCTCCCAGAAGGCACCTGGAATATGCAAATTAGCCTCCTGAAGCTTGAATCCCTGGTTTGGTGATGCTTTCGAAGCAGCTGGTCCCGGCTGTACCCAACGATCTTCTAGCTTAGGGAGACTTCGCTTCTCCCAGAAGGCACCTGGAATATGCAAATTAGCCTCCTGAAGCTTGAATCCCTGGTTTGGTGATGCTTTCGAAGCAGCTGGTCCCGGCTGTACCCAACGATCTTCTAGCTTAGGGAGACTTCGCTTCTCCCAGAAGGCACCTGGAATATGCAAATTAGCCTCCTGAAGCTTGAATCCCTGGTTTGGTGATGCTTTCGAAGCAGCTGGTCCCGGCTGTACCCAACGATCTTCTAGCTTAGGGAGACTTCGCTTCTCCCAGAAGGCACCTGGAATATGCAAATTAGCCTCCTGAAGCTTGAATCCCTGGTTTGGTGATGCTTTCGAAGCAGCTGGTCCCGGCTGTACCCAACGATCTTCTAGCTTAGGGAGACTTCGCTTCTCCCAGAAGGCACCTGGAATATGCAAATTAGCCTCCTGAAGCTTGAATCCCTGGTTTGGTGATGCTTTCGAAGCAGCTGGTCCCGGCTGTACCCAACGATCTTCTAGCTTAGGGAGACTTCGCTTCTCCCAGAAGGCACCTGGAATATGCAAATTAGCCTCCTGAAGCTTGAATCCCTGGTTTGGTGATGCTTTCGAAGCAGCTGGTCCCGGCTGTACCCAACGATCTTCTAGCTTAGGGAGACTTCGCTTCTCCCAGAAGGCACCTGGAATATGCAAATTAGCCTCCTGAAGCTTGAATCCCTGGTTTGGTGATGCTTTCGAAGCAGCTGGTCCCGGCTGTACCCAACGATCTTCTAGCTTAGGGAGACTTCGCTTCTCCCAGAAGGCACCTGGAATATGCAAATTAGCCTCCTGAAGCTTGAATCCCTGGTTTGGTGATGCTTTCGAAGCAGCTGGTCCCGGCTGTACCCAACGATCTTCTAGCTTAGGGAGACTTCGCTTCTCCCAGAAGGCACCTGGAATATGCAAATTAGCCTCCTGAAGCTTGAATCCCTGGTTTGGTGATGCTTTCGAAGCAGCTGGTCCCGGCTGTACCCAACGATCTTCTAGCTTAGGGAGACTTCGCTTCTCCCAGAAGGCACCTGGAATATGCAAATTAGCCTCCTGAAGCTTGAATCCCTGGTTTGGTGATGCTTTCGAAGCAGCTGGTCCCGGCTGTACCCAACGATCTTCTAGCTTAGGGAGACTTCGCTTCTCCCAGAAGGCACCTGGAATATGCAAATTAGCCTCCTGAAGCTTGAATCCCTGGTTTGGTGATGCTTTCGAAGCAGCTGGTCCCGGCTGTACCCAACGATCTTCTAGCTTAGGGAGACTTCGCTTCTCCCAGAAGGCACCTGGAATATGCAAATTAGCCTCCTGAAGCTTGAATCCCTGGTTTGGTGATGCTTTCGAAGCAGCTGGTCCCGGCTGTACCCAACGATCTTCTAGCTTAGGGAGACTTCGCTTCTCCCAGAAGGCACCTGGAATATGCAAATTAGCCTCCTGAAGCTTGAATCCCTGGTTTGGTGATGCTTTCGAAGCAGCTGGTCCCGGCTGTACCCAACGATCTTCTAGCTTAGGGAGACTTCGCTTCTCCCAGAAGGCACCTGGAATATGCAAATTAGCCTCCTGAAGCTTGAATCCCTGGTTTGGTGATGCTTTCGAAGCAGCTGGTCCCGGCTGTACCCAACGATCTTCTAGCTTAGGGAGACTTCGCTTCTCCCAGAAGGCACCTGGAATATGCAAATTAGCCTCCTGAAGCTTGAATCCCTGGTTTGGTGATGCTTTCGAAGCAGCTGGTCCCGGCTGTACCCAACGATCTTCTAGCTTAGGGAGACTTCGCTTCTCCCAGAAGGCACCTGGAATATGCAAATTAGCCTCCTGAAGCTTGAATCCCTGGTTTGGTGATGCTTTCGAAGCAGCTGGTCCCGGCTGTACCCAACGATCTTCTAGCTTAGGGAGACTTCGCTTCTCCCAGAAGGCACCTGGAATATGCAAATTAGCCTCCTGAAGCTTGAATCCCTGGTTTGGTGATGCTTTCGAAGCAGCTGGTCCCGGCTGTACCCAACGATCTTCTAGCTTAGGGAGACTTCGCTTCTCCCAGAAGGCACCTGGAATATGCAAATTAGCCTCCTGAAGCTTGAATCCCTGGTTTGGTGATGCTTTCGAAGCAGCTGGTCCCGGCTGTACCCAACGATCTTCTAGCTTAGGGAGACTTCGCTTCTCCCAGAAGGCACCTGGAATATGCAAATTAGCCTCCTGAAGCTTGAATCCCTGGTTTGGTGATGCTTTCGAAGCAGCTGGTCCCGGCTGTACCCAACGATCTTCTAGCTTAGGGAGACTTCGCTTCTCCCAGAAGGCACCTGGAATATGCAAATTAGCCTCCTGAAGCTTGAATCCCTGGTTTGGTGATGCTTTCGAAGCAGCTGGTCCCGGCTGTACCCAACGATCTTCTAGCTTAGGGAGACTTCGCTTCTCCCAGAAGGCACCTGGAATATGCAAATTAGCCTCCTGAAGCTTGAATCCCTGGTTTGGTGATGCTTTCGAAGCAGCTGGTCCCGGCTGTACCCAACGATCTTCTAGCTTAGGGAGACTTCGCTTCTCCCAGAAGGCACCTGGAATATGCAAATTAGCCTCCTGAAGCTTGAATCCCTGGTTTGGTGATGCTTTCGAAGCAGCTGGTCCCGGCTGTACCCAACGATCTTCTAGCTTAGGGAGACTTCGCTTCTCCCAGAAGGCACCTGGAATATGCAAATTAGCCTCCTGAAGCTTGAATCCCTGGTTTGGTGATGCTTTCGAAGCAGCTGGTCCCGGCTGTACCCAACGATCTTCTAGCTTAGGGAGACTTCGCTTCTCCCAGAAGGCACCTGGAATATGCAAATTAGCCTCCTGAAGCTTGAATCCCTGGTTTGGTGATGCTTTCGAAGCAGCTGGTCCCGGCTGTACCCAACGATCTTCTAGCTTAGGGAGACTTCGCTTCTCCCAGAAGGCACCTGGAATATGCAAATTAGCCTCCTGAAGCTTGAATCCCTGGTTTGGTGATGCTTTCGAAGCAGCTGGTCCCGGCTGTACCCAACGATCTTCTAGCTTAGGGAGACTTCGCTTCTCCCAGAAGGCACCTGGAATATGCAAATTAGCCTCCTGAAGCTTGAATCCCTGGTTTGGTGATGCTTTCGAAGCAGCTGGTCCCGGCTGTACCCAACGATCTTCTAGCTTAGGGAGACTTCGCTTCTCCCAGAAGGCACCTGGAATATGCAAATTAGCCTCCTGAAGCTTGAATCCCTGGTTTGGTGATGCTTTCGAAGCAGCTGGTCCCGGCTGTACCCAACGATCTTCTAGCTTAGGGAGACTTCGCTTCTCCCAGAAGGCACCTGGAATATGCAAATTAGCCTCCTGAAGCTTGAATCCCTGGTTTGGTGATGCTTTCGAAGCAGCTGGTCCCGGCTGTACCCAACGATCTTCTAGCTTAGGGAGACTTCGCTTCTCCCAGAAGGCACCTGGAATATGCAAATTAGCCTCCTGAAGCTTGAATCCCTGGTTTGGTGATGCTTTCGAAGCAGCTGGTCCCGGCTGTACCCAACGATCTTCTAGCTTAGGGAGACTTCGCTTCTCCCAGAAGGCACCTGGAATATGCAAATTAGCCTCCTGAAGCTTGAATCCCTGGTTTGGTGATGCTTTCGAAGCAGCTGGTCCCGGCTGTACCCAACGATCTTCTAGCTTAGGGAGACTTCGCTTCTCCCAGAAGGCACCTGGAATATGCAAATTAGCCTCCTGAAGCTTGAATCCCTGGTTTGGTGATGCTTTCGAAGCAGCTGGTCCCGGCTGTACCCAACGATCTTCTAGCTTAGGGAGACTTCGCTTCTCCCAGAAGGCACCTGGAATATGCAAATTAGCCTCCTGAAGCTTGAATCCCTGGTTTGGTGATGCTTTCGAAGCAGCTGGTCCCGGCTGTACCCAACGATCTTCTAGCTTAGGGAGACTTCGCTTCTCCCAGAAGGCACCTGGAATATGCAAATTAGCCTCCTGAAGCTTGAATCCCTGGTTTGGTGATGCTTTCGAAGCAGCTGGTCCCGGCTGTACCCAACGATCTTCTAGCTTAGGGAGACTTCGCTTCTCCCAGAAGGCACCTGGAATATGCAAATTAGCCTCCTGAAGCTTGAATCCCTGGTTTGGTGATGCTTTCGAAGCAGCTGGTCCCGGCTGTACCCAACGATCTTCTAGCTTAGGGAGACTTCGCTTCTCCCAGAAGGCACCTGGAATATGCAAATTAGCCTCCTGAAGCTTGAATCCCTGGTTTGGTGATGCTTTCGAAGCAGCTGGTCCCGGCTGTACCCAACGATCTTCTAGCTTAGGGAGACTTCGCTTCTCCCAGAAGGCACCTGGAATATGCAAATTAGCCTCCTGAAGCTTGAATCCCTGGTTTGGTGATGCTTTCGAAGCAGCTGGTCCCGGCTGTACCCAACGATCTTCTAGCTTAGGGAGACTTCGCTTCTCCCAGAAGGCACCTGGAATATGCAAATTAGCCTCCTGAAGCTTGAATCCCTGGTTTGGTGATGCTTTCGAAGCAGCTGGTCCCGGCTGTACCCAACGATCTTCTAGCTTAGGGAGACTTCGCTTCTCCCAGAAGGCACCTGGAATATGCAAATTAGCCTCCTGAAGCTTGAATCCCTGGTTTGGTGATGCTTTCGAAGCAGCTGGTCCCGGCTGTACCCAACGATCTTCTAGCTTAGGGAGACTTCGCTTCTCCCAGAAGGCACCTGGAATATGCAAATTAGCCTCCTGAAGCTTGAATCCCTGGTTTGGTGATGCTTTCGAAGCAGCTGGTCCCGGCTGTACCCAACGATCTTCTAGCTTAGGGAGACTTCGCTTCTCCCAGAAGGCACCTGGAATATGCAAATTAGCCTCCTGAAGCTTGAATCCCTGGTTTGGTGATGCTTTCGAAGCAGCTGGTCCCGGCTGTACCCAACGATCTTCTAGCTTAGGGAGACTTCGCTTCTCCCAGAAGGCACCTGGAATATGCAAATTAGCCTCCTGAAGCTTGAATCCCTGGTTTGGTGATGCTTTCGAAGCAGCTGGTCCCGGCTGTACCCAACGATCTTCTAGCTTAGGGAGACTTCGCTTCTCCCAGAAGGCACCTGGAATATGCAAATTAGCCTCCTGAAGCTTGAATCCCTGGTTTGGTGATGCTTTCGAAGCAGCTGGTCCCGGCTGTACCCAACGATCTTCTAGCTTAGGGAGACTTCGCTTCTCCCAGAAGGCACCTGGAATATGCAAATTAGCCTCCTGAAGCTTGAATCCCTGGTTTGGTGATGCTTTCGAAGCAGCTGGTCCCGGCTGTACCCAACGATCTTCTAGCTTAGGGAGACTTCGCTTCTCCCAGAAGGCACCTGGAATATGCAAATTAGCCTCCTGAAGCTTGAATCCCTGGTTTGGTGATGCTTTCGAAGCAGCTGGTCCCGGCTGTACCCAACGATCTTCTAGCTTAGGGAGACTTCGCTTCTCCCAGAAGGCACCTGGAATATGCAAATTAGCCTCCTGAAGCTTGAATCCCTGGTTTGGTGATGCTTTCGAAGCAGCTGGTCCCGGCTGTACCCAACGATCTTCTAGCTTAGGGAGACTTCGCTTCTCCCAGAAGGCACCTGGAATATGCAAATTAGCCTCCTGAAGCTTGAATCCCTGGTTTGGTGATGCTTTCGAAGCAGCTGGTCCCGGCTGTACCCAACGATCTTCTAGCTTAGGGAGACTTCGCTTCTCCCAGAAGGCACCTGGAATATGCAAATTAGCCTCCTGAAGCTTGAATCCCTGGTTTGGTGATGCTTTCGAAGCAGCTGGTCCCGGCTGTACCCAACGATCTTCTAGCTTAGGGAGACTTCGCTTCTCCCAGAAGGCACCTGGAATATGCAAATTAGCCTCCTGAAGCTTGAATCCCTGGTTTGGTGATGCTTTCGAAGCAGCTGGTCCCGGCTGTACCCAACGATCTTCTAGCTTAGGGAGACTTCGCTTCTCCCAGAAGGCACCTGGAATATGCAAATTAGCCTCCTGAAGCTTGAATCCCTGGTTTGGTGATGCTTTCGAAGCAGCTGGTCCCGGCTGTACCCAACGATCTTCTAGCTTAGGGAGACTTCGCTTCTCCCAGAAGGCACCTGGAATATGCAAATTAGCCTCCTGAAGCTTGAATCCCTGGTTTGGTGATGCTTTCGAAGCAGCTGGTCCCGGCTGTACCCAACGATCTTCTAGCTTAGGGAGACTTCGCTTCTCCCAGAAGGCACCTGGAATATGCAAATTAGCCTCCTGAAGCTTGAATCCCTGGTTTGGTGATGCTTTCGAAGCAGCTGGTCCCGGCTGTACCCAACGATCTTCTAGCTTAGGGAGACTTCGCTTCTCCCAGAAGGCACCTGGAATATGCAAATTAGCCTCCTGAAGCTTGAATCCCTGGTTTGGTGATGCTTTCGAAGCAGCTGGTCCCGGCTGTACCCAACGATCTTCTAGCTTAGGGAGACTTCGCTTCTCCCAGAAGGCACCTGGAATATGCAAATTAGCCTCCTGAAGCTTGAATCCCTGGTTTGGTGATGCTTTCGAAGCAGCTGGTCCCGGCTGTACCCAACGATCTTCTAGCTTAGGGAGACTTCGCTTCTCCCAGAAGGCACCTGGAATATGCAAATTAGCCTCCTGAAGCTTGAATCCCTGGTTTGGTGATGCTTTCGAAGCAGCTGGTCCCGGCTGTACCCAACGATCTTCTAGCTTAGGGAGACTTCGCTTCTCCCAGAAGGCACCTGGAATATGCAAATTAGCCTCCTGAAGCTTGAATCCCTGGTTTGGTGATGCTTTCGAAGCAGCTGGTCCCGGCTGTACCCAACGATCTTCTAGCTTAGGGAGACTTCGCTTCTCCCAGAAGGCACCTGGAATATGCAAATTAGCCTCCTGAAGCTTGAATCCCTGGTTTGGTGATGCTTTCGAAGCAGCTGGTCCCGGCTGTACCCAACGATCTTCTAGCTTAGGGAGACTTCGCTTCTCCCAGAAGGCACCTGGAATATGCAAATTAGCCTCCTGAAGCTTGAATCCCTGGTTTGGTGATGCTTTCGAAGCAGCTGGTCCCGGCTGTACCCAACGATCTTCTAGCTTAGGGAGACTTCGCTTCTCCCAGAAGGCACCTGGAATATGCAAATTAGCCTCCTGAAGCTTGAATCCCTGGTTTGGTGATGCTTTCGAAGCAGCTGGTCCCGGCTGTACCCAACGATCTTCTAGCTTAGGGAGACTTCGCTTCTCCCAGAAGGCACCTGGAATATGCAAATTAGCCTCCTGAAGCTTGAATCCCTGGTTTGGTGATGCTTTCGAAGCAGCTGGTCCCGGCTGTACCCAACGATCTTCTAGCTTAGGGAGACTTCGCTTCTCCCAGAAGGCACCTGGAATATGCAAATTAGCCTCCTGAAGCTTGAATCCCTGGTTTGGTGATGCTTTCGAAGCAGCTGGTCCCGGCTGTACCCAACGATCTTCTAGCTTAGGGAGACTTCGCTTCTCCCAGAAGGCACCTGGAATATGCAAATTAGCCTCCTGAAGCTTGAATCCCTGGTTTGGTGATGCTTTCGAAGCAGCTGGTCCCGGCTGTACCCAACGATCTTCTAGCTTAGGGAGACTTCGCTTCTCCCAGAAGGCACCTGGAATATGCAAATTAGCCTCCTGAAGCTTGAATCCCTGGTTTGGTGATGCTTTCGAAGCAGCTGGTCCCGGCTGTACCCAACGATCTTCTAGCTTAGGGAGACTTCGCTTCTCCCAGAAGGCACCTGGAATATGCAAATTAGCCTCCTGAAGCTTGAATCCCTGGTTTGGTGATGCTTTCGAAGCAGCTGGTCCCGGCTGTACCCAACGATCTTCTAGCTTAGGGAGACTTCGCTTCTCCCAGAAGGCACCTGGAATATGCAAATTAGCCTCCTGAAGCTTGAATCCCTGGTTTGGTGATGCTTTCGAAGCAGCTGGTCCCGGCTGTACCCAACGATCTTCTAGCTTAGGGAGACTTCGCTTCTCCCAGAAGGCACCTGGAATATGCAAATTAGCCTCCTGAAGCTTGAATCCCTGGTTTGGTGATGCTTTCGAAGCAGCTGGTCCCGGCTGTACCCAACGATCTTCTAGCTTAGGGAGACTTCGCTTCTCCCAGAAGGCACCTGGAATATGCAAATTAGCCTCCTGAAGCTTGAATCCCTGGTTTGGTGATGCTTTCGAAGCAGCTGGTCCCGGCTGTACCCAACGATCTTCTAGCTTAGGGAGACTTCGCTTCTCCCAGAAGGCACCTGGAATATGCAAATTAGCCTCCTGAAGCTTGAATCCCTGGTTTGGTGATGCTTTCGAAGCAGCTGGTCCCGGCTGTACCCAACGATCTTCTAGCTTAGGGAGACTTCGCTTCTCCCAGAAGGCACCTGGAATATGCAAATTAGCCTCCTGAAGCTTGAATCCCTGGTTTGGTGATGCTTTCGAAGCAGCTGGTCCCGGCTGTACCCAACGATCTTCTAGCTTAGGGAGACTTCGCTTCTCCCAGAAGGCACCTGGAATATGCAAATTAGCCTCCTGAAGCTTGAATCCCTGGTTTGGTGATGCTTTCGAAGCAGCTGGTCCCGGCTGTACCCAACGATCTTCTAGCTTAGGGAGACTTCGCTTCTCCCAGAAGGCACCTGGAATATGCAAATTAGCCTCCTGAAGCTTGAATCCCTGGTTTGGTGATGCTTTCGAAGCAGCTGGTCCCGGCTGTACCCAACGATCTTCTAGCTTAGGGAGACTTCGCTTCTCCCAGAAGGCACCTGGAATATGCAAATTAGCCTCCTGAAGCTTGAATCCCTGGTTTGGTGATGCTTTCGAAGCAGCTGGTCCCGGCTGTACCCAACGATCTTCTAGCTTAGGGAGACTTCGCTTCTCCCAGAAGGCACCTGGAATATGCAAATTAGCCTCCTGAAGCTTGAATCCCTGGTTTGGTGATGCTTTCGAAGCAGCTGGTCCCGGCTGTACCCAACGATCTTCTAGCTTAGGGAGACTTCGCTTCTCCCAGAAGGCACCTGGAATATGCAAATTAGCCTCCTGAAGCTTGAATCCCTGGTTTGGTGATGCTTTCGAAGCAGCTGGTCCCGGCTGTACCCAACGATCTTCTAGCTTAGGGAGACTTCGCTTCTCCCAGAAGGCACCTGGAATATGCAAATTAGCCTCCTGAAGCTTGAATCCCTGGTTTGGTGATGCTTTCGAAGCAGCTGGTCCCGGCTGTACCCAACGATCTTCTAGCTTAGGGAGACTTCGCTTCTCCCAGAAGGCACCTGGAATATGCAAATTAGCCTCCTGAAGCTTGAATCCCTGGTTTGGTGATGCTTTCGAAGCAGCTGGTCCCGGCTGTACCCAACGATCTTCTAGCTTAGGGAGACTTCGCTTCTCCCAGAAGGCACCTGGAATATGCAAATTAGCCTCCTGAAGCTTGAATCCCTGGTTTGGTGATGCTTTCGAAGCAGCTGGTCCCGGCTGTACCCAACGATCTTCTAGCTTAGGGAGACTTCGCTTCTCCCAGAAGGCACCTGGAATATGCAAATTAGCCTCCTGAAGCTTGAATCCCTGGTTTGGTGATGCTTTCGAAGCAGCTGGTCCCGGCTGTACCCAACGATCTTCTAGCTTAGGGAGACTTCGCTTCTCCCAGAAGGCACCTGGAATATGCAAATTAGCCTCCTGAAGCTTGAATCCCTGGTTTGGTGATGCTTTCGAAGCAGCTGGTCCCGGCTGTACCCAACGATCTTCTAGCTTAGGGAGACTTCGCTTCTCCCAGAAGGCACCTGGAATATGCAAATTAGCCTCCTGAAGCTTGAATCCCTGGTTTGGTGATGCTTTCGAAGCAGCTGGTCCCGGCTGTACCCAACGATCTTCTAGCTTAGGGAGACTTCGCTTCTCCCAGAAGGCACCTGGAATATGCAAATTAGCCTCCTGAAGCTTGAATCCCTGGTTTGGTGATGCTTTCGAAGCAGCTGGTCCCGGCTGTACCCAACGATCTTCTAGCTTAGGGAGACTTCGCTTCTCCCAGAAGGCACCTGGAATATGCAAATTAGCCTCCTGAAGCTTGAATCCCTGGTTTGGTGATGCTTTCGAAGCAGCTGGTCCCGGCTGTACCCAACGATCTTCTAGCTTAGGGAGACTTCGCTTCTCCCAGAAGGCACCTGGAATATGCAAATTAGCCTCCTGAAGCTTGAATCCCTGGTTTGGTGATGCTTTCGAAGCAGCTGGTCCCGGCTGTACCCAACGATCTTCTAGCTTAGGGAGACTTCGCTTCTCCCAGAAGGCACCTGGAATATGCAAATTAGCCTCCTGAAGCTTGAATCCCTGGTTTGGTGATGCTTTCGAAGCAGCTGGTCCCGGCTGTACCCAACGATCTTCTAGCTTAGGGAGACTTCGCTTCTCCCAGAAGGCACCTGGAATATGCAAATTAGCCTCCTGAAGCTTGAATCCCTGGTTTGGTGATGCTTTCGAAGCAGCTGGTCCCGGCTGTACCCAACGATCTTCTAGCTTAGGGAGACTTCGCTTCTCCCAGAAGGCACCTGGAATATGCAAATTAGCCTCCTGAAGCTTGAATCCCTGGTTTGGTGATGCTTTCGAAGCAGCTGGTCCCGGCTGTACCCAACGATCTTCTAGCTTAGGGAGACTTCGCTTCTCCCAGAAGGCACCTGGAATATGCAAATTAGCCTCCTGAAGCTTGAATCCCTGGTTTGGTGATGCTTTCGAAGCAGCTGGTCCCGGCTGTACCCAACGATCTTCTAGCTTAGGGAGACTTCGCTTCTCCCAGAAGGCACCTGGAATATGCAAATTAGCCTCCTGAAGCTTGAATCCCTGGTTTGGTGATGCTTTCGAAGCAGCTGGTCCCGGCTGTACCCAACGATCTTCTAGCTTAGGGAGACTTCGCTTCTCCCAGAAGGCACCTGGAATATGCAAATTAGCCTCCTGAAGCTTGAATCCCTGGTTTGGTGATGCTTTCGAAGCAGCTGGTCCCGGCTGTACCCAACGATCTTCTAGCTTAGGGAGACTTCGCTTCTCCCAGAAGGCACCTGGAATATGCAAATTAGCCTCCTGAAGCTTGAATCCCTGGTTTGGTGATGCTTTCGAAGCAGCTGGTCCCGGCTGTACCCAACGATCTTCTAGCTTAGGGAGACTTCGCTTCTCCCAGAAGGCACCTGGAATATGCAAATTAGCCTCCTGAAGCTTGAATCCCTGGTTTGGTGATGCTTTCGAAGCAGCTGGTCCCGGCTGTACCCAACGATCTTCTAGCTTAGGGAGACTTCGCTTCTCCCAGAAGGCACCTGGAATATGCAAATTAGCCTCCTGAAGCTTGAATCCCTGGTTTGGTGATGCTTTCGAAGCAGCTGGTCCCGGCTGTACCCAACGATCTTCTAGCTTAGGGAGACTTCGCTTCTCCCAGAAGGCACCTGGAATATGCAAATTAGCCTCCTGAAGCTTGAATCCCTGGTTTGGTGATGCTTTCGAAGCAGCTGGTCCCGGCTGTACCCAACGATCTTCTAGCTTAGGGAGACTTCGCTTCTCCCAGAAGGCACCTGGAATATGCAAATTAGCCTCCTGAAGCTTGAATCCCTGGTTTGGTGATGCTTTCGAAGCAGCTGGTCCCGGCTGTACCCAACGATCTTCTAGCTTAGGGAGACTTCGCTTCTCCCAGAAGGCACCTGGAATATGCAAATTAGCCTCCTGAAGCTTGAATCCCTGGTTTGGTGATGCTTTCGAAGCAGCTGGTCCCGGCTGTACCCAACGATCTTCTAGCTTAGGGAGACTTCGCTTCTCCCAGAAGGCACCTGGAATATGCAAATTAGCCTCCTGAAGCTTGAATCCCTGGTTTGGTGATGCTTTCGAAGCAGCTGGTCCCGGCTGTACCCAACGATCTTCTAGCTTAGGGAGACTTCGCTTCTCCCAGAAGGCACCTGGAATATGCAAATTAGCCTCCTGAAGCTTGAATCCCTGGTTTGGTGATGGTTTCGAAGCAGCTGGTCCCGGCTGTACCCAACGATCTTCTAGCTTAGGGAGACTTCGCTTCTCCCAGAAGGCACCTGGAATATGCAAATTAGCCTCCTGAAGCTTGAATCCCTGGTTTGGTGATGCTTTCGAAGCAGCTGGTCCCGGCTGTACCCAACGATCTTCTAGCTTAGGGAGACTTCGCTTCTCCCAGAAGGCACCTGGAATATGCAAATTAGCCTCCTGAAGCTTGAATCCCTGGTTTGGTGATGCTTTCGAAGCAGCTGGTCCCGGCTGTACCCAACGATCTTCTAGCTTAGGGAGACTTCGCTTCTCCCAGAAGGCACCTGGAATATGCAAATTAGCCTCCTGAAGCTTGAATCCCTGGTTTGGTGATGGTTTCGAAGCAGCTGGTCCCGGCTGTACCCAACGATCTTCTAGCTTAGGGAGACTTCGCTTCTCCCAGAAGGCACCTGGAATATGCAAATTAGCCTCCTGAAGCTTGAATCCCTGGTTTGGTGATGCTTTCGAAGCAGCTGGTCCCGGCTGTACCCAACGATCTTCTAGCTTAGGGAGACTTCGCTTCTCCCAGAAGGCACCTGGAATATGCAAATTAGCCTCCTGAAGCTTGAATCCCTGGTTTGGTGATGCTTTCGAAGCAGCTGGTCCCGGCTGTACCCAACGATCTTCTAGCTTAGGGAGACTTCGCTTCTCCCAGAAGGCACCTGGAATATGCAAATTAGCCTCCTGAAGCTTGAATCCCTGGTTTGGTGATGCTCTCGAAGCAGCTGGTCCCGGCTGTACCCAACGATCTTCTAGCTTAGGGAGACTTCGCTTCTCCCAGAAGGCACCTGGAATATGCAAATTAGCCTCCTGAAGCTTGCATCCCTGGTTTGGTGATGCTCTCGAAGCAGCTGGTCCCGGCTGTACCCAACGATCTTCTAGCTTAGGGAGACTTCGCTTCTCCCAGAAGGCACCTGGAATATGCAAATTAGCCTCCTGAAGCTTGAATCCCTGGTTTGGTGATGCTTTCGAAGCAGCTGGTCCCGGCTGTACCCAACGATCTTCTAGCTTAGGGAGACTTCGCTTCTCCCAGAAGGCACCTGGAATATGCAAATTAGCCTCCTGAAGCTTGAATCCCTGGTTTGGTGATGCTTTCGAAGCAGCTGGTCCCGGCTGTACCCAACGATCTTCTAGCTTAGGGAGACTTCGCTTCTCCCAGAAGGCACCTGGAATATGCAAATTAGCCTCCTGAAGCTTGAATCCCTGGTTTGGTGATGCTTTCGAAGCAGCTGGTCCCGGCTGTACCCAACGATCTTCTAGCTTAGGGAGACTTCGCTTCTCCCAGAAGGCACCTGGAATATGCAAATTAGCCTCCTGAAGCTTGCATCCCTGGTTTGGTGATGCTTTCGAAGCAGCTGGTCCCGGCTGTACCCAACGATCTTCTAGCTTAGGGAGACTTCGCTTCTCCCAGAAGGCACCTGGAATATGCAAATTAGCCTCCTGAAGCTTGAATCCCTGGTTCTCTTGACTCTGAATCTTTGAATGTGTGAACAGCTCTGCAGACTCACCCATCTGTGGTTCTCCACAGTCAGATGGGCAGTTAGAGAGTTGTGACACAGAGGAAAATGAGGGTAATTTGGATGCCATCTCTGAGGACAGTTCTGTGTGTGATTTTAAGGTGGAGAAAGAGGAGGAGAGGGCACTTGATTCAATGCTTGCCATCCGCTGGAGCACATGCTCTTTCTGGACTTCATCTAAAAGGTGTACTGTTGAGCAACTGACATAGAAATGGAGTTGAGTAGCCTGTCCAGTAATAGAAGTTGTCAGTTGTCTTTGGATAGGATGAACTGGTATTTGTTCAATAGAACATTCAGTAACATTGCCACTTCAAACACCAAGTCTATTCCCCCTTCCACTACGACCTAGTTTTTTCCCACTCATGTTGTATGCACCCTTGGACTGGTGGCAGGACCACACAATTAGCACAAAGAATTGATATGCTGAAATGTGGGCTGGTGACTGGACCACATAATTAGCACTATGGATTTACAGTATATGCTGTAGTGTTGAGTGGTCGCTGTACCATAGAAGCAGCAGCACTATCGGTTTATATGCTGAAGTGGTGACTTGTGGCTGCATCACAGAATTATCACTCCAGATTTATATGCTGGAAGGTTTGACACAAAATTTTATCTATTGAACTAACTGAGATTAAACCACCTAGTTAACTGTCTGACCACTTGCAGCAGCAGCCTCACTACGCTGTTACACTCACAAGATGCCACCGAAGCCACATGTCTACTTTTTATATGGGGACAGACATGTGTCTTTGGCAACCAATGACACAAGCCTTCGTGTCTGTATGTTGTGGATGGCTTCTGTGCCTTGACTGGTTGCTGGATACTCCACATATAAAGTTAATTTAAAAAAAACAGTATGCCGCTCATCTGAACCCTCTTCAACCTCTCCCCTCATCGAACATGTTCCCCTGCTAATCATACAAGTACCAATATACTAGCTAAAGTGACAACAAAGGCATTAATGAAAACTCAATCATTTACTGAACTTTGGCCTAATTTTGCCTATTTTGAGGAAAATGCTTGGGAATCCAAACACGAATCCAAATGTGCAAGGCTCCTGCTGAATTTGACATTGGCAAATGTGTGGCTGTGTTTACTTTTTTTTTTAGCTTGGTTTATGCTCTGCAAATTTGCTCATCTCTAGTGGAAATGTCATGGTTTGGGGCTGCATTTCTGCATCTGCCAATGGACTTCTGCATAGAATTGATGGAAATATGAATGGATATACTGGAGAATGTAATGCTGCTACATGGTAAAACCAAAAGTAGGCAGGGGCTGGAAATTCGAGCAAAATAATGATCTTAAGCACACATCCAATTTAGCCAAAAATTGGTTAGCAATGAAAAATGTTTGCCTGTTGCAATGACAAAGCCATCTGATGTAAACCATTGTGGTAGATCCGCTCACTCAGCAGGACACAGAGGTAGAAATGGAACACTGTTGCTTTAAGAACTCTCGGTTTTATATCACTAATGCCATTTACTGTAGTGAAACATATCTGCCCTCCAGCCCTTTACCAATTATTTTGTCACACCAAATAGATCACCTTTAAGATGAGCTAGGGCGACAAGTTGGGGCCTCTACCCATAGCAATATAGATTAATTGTTTGCAGATTTGCAAATGGAATGGAGCAGGATCCCTCAAGAAGTCTTGAAAACTCTAGTGACTTCAATGCCACGTCAGGGTGGTGCAGTAATTAAAGCAAGAGGTTATGCTACAAAATACTAAGCAATTCATTTGTAAACAATGAATTACTTTTTATGTTGTGATCAATAAATAGTATATGCAAAACTTTTGGCAGTCAGTTTTCCTTAATTGAATGAACATACCTACTGTATATTCTAAAGCATTTTGTTTAAAATTAAGGTTTAGCATGATGACAACTTCATGCACTTTCAATTCATCACCAGAAAAATGGCATCACATCCATCACAGAAGCAATCTCACTTTTAACTAAAATACAAAACTTTTAGTCCCTACTGCACATATATATATATATATATATATATATATATATATATATATATATATATATATATATACATATTCATATACAGTGCCTTGCGAAAGTATTCAGCTCCCTGGAACTTTTCATCTTTTTCACACATATCATGCTTCAAACATAAAGATACCAAATGTAAATTTTTAGTGAAGAATTAACAACAAGTGGAACACAATTGTGAAGTTGAACGAAATTTATTGGTTATTTTTAATTTTTGTGGATATTCAAAAACTGAAAAGTGGGGCATGGAATATTATTCAGCCCCTTTAACTTAATACTTGGTTGTGCCACCTTTTGCTGCGATTACAGCTGCAAGTCGCTTGGGATATGTCTCCATCAGTTTTGTACATCGAGAGACTAAAATTCTTGCCCATTCTTCCTTGGCAAACAGCTGGAGGTCAGTGAGGTTTGATGGGGATCATTTGTGAACAGCAGTTTTAAGCTCTTTCCACAGATTATCGATTGGATTGAGGTCTGGACTTTGACTTGGCCATTGTAACACATGGATATGTTTATTTTTGAACCATTCCATTGTAGATTTTGCGTTATGTTTGGGATCATTGTCTTGTTGGAAGACAAATCTCCGCCCCAGTCTCAGGTCTTTTGCAGACTCCAAAAGGTTTTCTTCAAGAATGGTCCTGTATTAGGCTCCATCCACCTTCCCATCAATTTTAACCATTTTCCCTCTCCCTGCTGATGAAAAGCAGGCCCAAACCATGATGCTGCCACCACCATGTTTGACAGTGGGGATGGTGTGTTCAGGGTGATGAGCTGTGTTGCCTTTAAGCCAAACATATTGTTTGGCATTGTTTCCAAAAAGTTTGATTTTGGTTTTATCTGACCAGATCACCTTCTTCCACATGTTTGGTGTATCTCCCAGGTGGCTTGTTGCAAACTTTGAACGGCACTTTTTATGGATATCTTTGAGAAATGGATTTCTTCTTGCCACTCTTCCATAAAGGCCAGATTTGTGCAGTGTACGACTGATTGTTGTTGTATGGACAGACTGTCCCACATCAGCTGTAGATCTCTGCAGTTCATCTAGAGTGATCATGGGCCTCTTGGCTGTATCTCTGATCAGAATTCTCCTTATTTAAGATGAAAGTTTAGAGGGACGGCCTGGTCTTGGTAGATTTGCAGTGGTATGATACTCCTTCCATTTCAATATGATCGCTTCCACAGTGCTCCTTGGGATGTTTAAAGATTTGGAAATCATTATGTATCCTAATCCAGCTTTAAACTTCTCGACAACAGTATCACGGACCTGCCTGTTGTGTTCCTTGGTCTTCATGATGCTCTCTGTGCTTCTAACAGAACCCTTTGACAATCACAGAGCAGGTAGACTTGATTACACACAGGTGTGTTATAAAAAAACACATGAAAGACTCCCAGACTATGAGAAATAAGATTCTCTGGTCTGATGAGACGAATATAGACCTTTTTCATGATAATTCTAAGTGGTATGTTTGCAGAAAACCAGGCACTGCTCATCAACTGCCCAATACAATCCCAACAGTGAAACATGGTGGCGGCAGCATCATGCCATGGGGGTGTTTTTCAGCTGAAGGTACAGAATGACTGGTTATCATTGAAGGAAACATGAATGCGACCAAGTACAGAGATATCCTGGATGAAAACCTCTTCCAGAGTGCTCTAGACCTCAGATTTGGCAGAAGGTTCACCTTCCAACAAGACAGTGACCCTAAGCACACAGTTAAAATAACATAGGAGTGGCTTCAGAACTACTCTGTGACCATTTTTGACTGGCCCAGCCAGAGCCCTGACCTAAACCCAATTGAGCATCTCAGGAGAGACCTGAAAATGGCTGTCCATCAATATTCACCATCTGACCTGATGGAACTGGAGAGGATCTGCAAGTAATGAGGGCAAAGGATCCCCAAATCCAGGTGTGAAAAACTTGTTGCATCATTCCCAAGAAGACTCATGGCTGTACTAGCTCAAAATACTCAATACTGAGGAAAGGGTCTGAATACTTAGGACCTTGTGATATTTCAGTTTTTCTTTTTTTAAACTTTGCAAAAATTACTACATTTCTGTTTTTTTCAGTCAAAATGGGGTGCAAAGTGTATTTTAATGAGAAAAAATGAACTTTTTTTTTGAATTTACCAAATGGCTGCAATGAAACAAAGAGTGAAAAATTTTAAGGGTTCTGAATTCTTTTGCACCCACTGTATATATACAAGCTTTGGCGAGATAGCTGTACCACTGGTTTCATGACCAAATCAATGTAATGTCAAGCTATTAGTGTGCCTGGAATGAAGACTAGAGGCTTCGGGTATCGCTTTCTTCAGGAAGTTCAGGGTAGCGAGAAACCACCATACAATATGACTGCAGGTCTGCATTAGGATACTTCTTTATTCATACTGAACGGACTTCCATTTTTGGTTGAATTACTCAAACCAGTGTTCATATCCATATATGTATTACAGACATCTCCTCATTATAATATTCTTGTCTTTTCTATATACTGGAACTTCCACTTTAATTCATATAAAAAGATTATATATTTCTTAATATATCTCCTATGATCATTTGGGGAGTTCTTGAACCCTTATGCCATCTAAGTTTTTAATCATGTTTTTGAGTTATGTTGCTTTTAGTCTTTTTTTCATTAATCATGATTTTTATGCAACATGAGCTCTGGATTTATTTTTTTACCTAAGTAATTATGTTGTGTTTGTCTCACATCATGATGCTCTCATATGGTATTGCAAAAACTTGGTGACAGATTCTCTTTACATGTCTATCAATCATGTAATTTTCATAATTCAATGACTTTTCCTCATTCAATGACTTTTCCTCCTTGATAGTGCAATTTTAATGTTTAAATCTGGAGTATGACTTGTGTTGGTGTGCAATATCTTTGAATTGTATGCAGTTTAGCATGGCAGTTCGGCAGGGCATCTGACAGGTAAGGTGTGCAAGAATTTCCCTCAAATCCACTTTTTGTTCAATTGTGCTTCATAGTGTATTATTTTTCTTATGTCTTTGCTTCATATACTGTGTGTTTGCTGCTGCTTTCCTTCACATATTCTGTCCTTTTACAAATTCTGTGCATTCTCTCCCCATTAATCGCTCACTCCTACCCTCTTCCATGTAAAGCTCTCAGGCTTTACTTATACTTTTCAATCACTCCAAAACATCCACTACCATCATACAGCGCACAAAACGCTCATACAAATCACTGACCCACCTGTTCTTTCTCCTTTTCCTCCATCTCCTAGTCACTGGTGATATCTCCCCTAAAAAATGTGTCCCTCCCTCCACTAATAATCATGCTTAGCTATGTATTGCAGAGGTCTGGAAGAAATAGCTCAGTTAAGTAGCATGGCAATTACCTAGAATAATGAACACATGGAGACAGTCAGCACCTCCCAGTCTCAGATTGGAAAGTTGAGGTGTCAATCAACACATTGAAAACTCAGCACGCCCCTGTACCAGATTGGATGGCTGAGCTGTCAATCAAAGTACTGACAGCTCCAGCAATCCCCTGTACAGATTGGATGGCTGAGCTGTCATTAACTCTATCCCAGACACACTGAGGGGTGGAACCGTGACACACATGATGTTTTGCTTCTTCTTTGAAATTGCAACAGGTAAGTTGAAAAAACAATATTTTATTGTTGTATTACTTTGGACCACTAACTTAAAAATCCTGAGGATATAACTTTGGTACATTTCCATTATTGTTTAGTCTATGAAAAAAGTGAAGGGGGCCTATTATGGTGAGCAGCACTGTATAAGATTGGCAGCCAGCTAGTATTCAACTCTATTTGCCATTCGTTTCATTTGGTTGCCTCCTCCCCCAAATAAAAAAAAAACTGTGCTGGCTACCTCCTCCTCCTCCACTTTCAACAAGTCCACCTCGTCCACTTACTCCACCCCCTCCATTTCCTCGCCCAATTGGACATCGACACCATGGTTGTAGCTTCTTAATTTATTTTGGGTTCATTCTATGTTCTTATAAGTCATTTACCTTAAAAAGTAAAGAAAAAATAAAGAAAAAACAAGAAACAAGTTTTAGTCTTCTTAATTCAAGGTTGTTTTAAGCTAGTTCCATAAAAAAAAATTAACACTGAAAAAAAAGACAAAAAATACAAAAAAAAGAGTTGGATTACTTCTCCTTTGACTTTTACACTTAAGCCGCCACGTTCACCTCATCATCCACTTGGACCCACACCTCCTGGTTCTAGATTTCTATTTTTAGTTTTGTTAATTGCAGATTATTTTAAGTCTGTTCCATAAAAAAAACACTAAAAAAATATTAAAAAAAGTGTTGGATTACTCCTCCATTGCCTTTTCCATCTACACCGCAACATCCACCTCCACCTTATCCATCTACTCCACCTCCTTCTCAGTTTAGATCTCTTCCCCTTGGTTCAAGATTATTATTTTTTATTTCTACTCTGTTTAGCGCAGGGACAGGACACAGCTGTAGTGATGGGCAGTATTAGGTCTTGTGTGTATGCATGTTTCCAAAATCAATTTCTGTGCACTTTGCACCAATCTGTGATAGTACTGCAAGTACGGAAACGTTTTTCTAATCTGCAACTGTGTCTGTGGAAGTCATGTGTGTCAAAACACATTTTTGTACTCTTATGTGTTTGTGTCTGTGCTAGTTCTGCGTGCACAAACACATTTTTCTAATCTGCAGCCATGTTTGTGGGAGTACTTTGCCTAAAAATCACTTCAAAAAAGAGGAGAGCCTCAAATAATGGACTTTGACTGGGCTATCAAGTTCTTGATTTTTGGCATCCTGTGTTTCTTCTTGTTTCAAACCGGTATCATCTGCTGGAAATGAGTGTTCACATACATCCCTTCCACAGTCCACAACATGCTGCCTGCTTTCCATGCATTCCTTTTGCAGTTCATAATTTTATCTGTAGCCATAATTTCAAAAATGTAATCCAAATTGATTTTATGACCATTCGTAGTTTATCTGTACCATCTGTGTGTATGTGGTAGTGGTGGGAGACTTTAGTGTACGCTACTGGAGCTGGCATTACCATGGCTGCTTGCACCAGATTTGTCCTTTATAGTGTGGCGGTCTTCACACAGTGCAATAATGAGGCAGTGACCCAGCAAAGTTCAACTTAAATGACTTTATTGTCCAAACTTAAAATGAAAAATGGTATCCTCCGGATGGCAGACAGGCCATCAAAACTGTCCATATCCGAGAATAGTTACCGTGGATGACTGCACCACCATGTCACAGGCATTCGCTTCCCTTGGCTCTGTGTTGCTAACCAACACTGACACACCCCACCTATTGCTGCAGGGTTATTAACTGGGATCTGTGGCCATAGGCCACTTGTAAGACCCGGCTGGAGAGAGTGGACTACCCCATTACCATCCTGTAGATCACTCCAAAAAAAGCCCTTACCGTGTTTCCTTACAGCTATGTGCACAAGATGGGTTTTTGATGCATTTTCGCTGTGCTTTTTCTGTGCGGAAATGGTCAAAAACACAATGGAATCTTTATCCTTATCCTTTGCTAGGTTTTTGTATTGCATTTTACCGTCTTTCTATGGTGTTTCCCACGCTTTCATCTGTGTGACAGCGTGGGAAACACTGTCATGGTGTTTCATAGCAGAGATAATGCTACTGCCTGTAAGACCGTTGGTCAGAGCGCCAGTGGTCGGCGCTCATAGCAAGTGAGTTAATCTGCTATATAGGTGCAATCTGATCATCGTCTCTATGTAGCAGAGCCGATTGGGTTGTGGCTACTTCGAGTCAACTACAGAGACAATTGAAGCATGCCAAAGGTAAAAAAATGATATTAAAAATATATAAAAATAAAAAAATATAAAAGTTCAAATCACCCCTCTTTAGCCCCATTCAACATAAAACAATAAAAATAAAATCAAACATACACATATTTGGTATTGCCGAGTTCAGAATAGCCCGATCTATTAATAAAAAAGTAATAATCTGATTGCTAAACGGCGTAACGAGAAAAAAAGTGAAAACGCCAGAATTACTTTTTTTGGTCGCCGCAACATTGCATTAAAATGCAATTACAGGCGATCAAAAGACCGTATTTGCACCATCATGATATCATTAAAAATGTAAGCTTGGCGAGCCCTCACCCAACCCGATATCACAAAAAATGGAGAGGCTACATGTATCGGAAAACAGCGTTTTTTTTTTTACAATGTTTGGAATTTTTTTTCACCACTTACAGTAGATAAAAAAGAAACTAGAAATATTTGGTGACTATGAACTCGTACTGACCTGGATAATCATAATGGCAGGTCAGTTTTAGCATTTAGTGAACTTAGTAAAAAAAGCCAAACACAAAACAAATGTGGGAATGCACTTTTTTTTGCAATTTCACCGCACTTGGAATTTCTTTCCTGTTTTCTAGTGCACGCCATGGTAAAATGAATGGTGCCATTCAAAAATACAACTCGTCCTGTAAAAAACAAGCTCTGACACTGCTATATTGACATAAAAATAAAAAATGTATGGCTCTGGGAAGAAAGGGAGTGAAAAGCGAAAACAAAAAACTGAAAAAAGCTCAGGTTAAGCAGGATTAAGGGGTTAAACTGTCCTCCTCATTGCAATTTGTGATAAAGTCTTAGGCTATGTGCACACGTTGCGGATTGGGGTGCAGCATTTTCTGCACAAAATCCACATCTCCTAGCAGAAACCGCAGGTGCAGATTTGCCGCGGATTTGCTGCAGATTTGCAGCGGATTTTGTGCGGTTTTGATGCGGAATTGATGCGGATTTTGTGCAGATTTTCTGTGGATTTCTATTATGGAAGGGGTCAGAAGGGAGGGGTCAGAAACGCTGCTGTTCCGCATGCTACTTCTTTTGTTCCGCAGCGGTTTTCATGCGGATTTTTCCGCACCATTAGCACAGGTTTTTTTTTTTTAAATTGATTTACTGTAAATCACTGTGCAGAACTGCAGCGTTTCTGCGTGGAAAAATGTGCTGCGGATCCGCACAAATTCCGCATCGTGTGCACACAGTCTTAGAATTTGCAGGGACCTGTGAATATCAGGAAATTCAACTCAAGTTCTCACTGATCTCTAGCTATAAACTCAACCATACAAATGTTTGTAAAGAATAAGACTTTAACCATACCTTCCATTTTATATTCTGCTTGTTAGTGAGAACTTACAGCTTTTGAATCAGGAATATAAGTTTTAAGCTAATTGCATGATTTCAGCAGTCTATTAAAGGTTGACCATATTGATACATAATTATTGTGACAATTGTCATAATGCCAAAGCTAACATTCAAAGAATATTCAAATTTAAATTCAATTTAGTATATATGTAATAAAAGGAATCTGTAACCAAATTTTTGCTACCCCGTCTGAGAGCAGCATAATGTAGGTGCAGAGACCCTAATTCCAGCAATGTGTAACTTACTTGGACACTTGCTGTATTCTTGATAAAATCACTGTGTTAAGTGCTGTAGATCTGTCTGTTCCCTGAATGTTGATCTCTGTATAACCTCGCCCACATCACTGATTGGCAGTTTTCTGTGTACACTGTGCATAGGCAGAAAGGTACCATACAGTGATAGGGATGGGATTATACAGAGCTCATGAATGTGCTTTACTATCTGGCAGCAGTTTTACTTACCTTCTAATGATAACCTCTTGCTGATAAAACAGCGACTTTATAAAAATTACACTAAGCAGCACATCAGTTGATATATCGCTGGAATCAGGGTCTCTGTCTTTACATTGTGCTGCTCTTAGATTGAGTGGCAAAACTTTGTTGACAGATTCCCTTAAATAAATGTGAATTATTGTATTTCTATATTACAACACATCATTTTTACTTTACTATTAGTGATGAGCGAACGTGCTCACCACTACTCGTTACTTGCCCGAGTATTACTATGCCCGGTGTACTCGGCGAGCAGCGAGCATTTCTGGGATTATGCGGCGGTAACTACAGTCTCCACCGAGCATTTCTGGTGGACTTTAGAGACCCAATCACGGTGCAGGGATTGTCTGCCAGGCCATGAAACGCCGCAGCCATCTTTGTTGTGGTCGTGCAGTGATTGGCTTGGCTGTACAGCATCATCCCGAGTATAAGAGACCTGGCGCCGTCCTGCTCGCCGCATTCAGCTCCAGATTCAGCAAGAGTAGGGAGAGCTGGTGCAGAGATAGGGTCAGAATAGTGGTTTTTAGAGTTAGTGTAGGTCTGCAACTCTTACATCTACAACTCCTGAGAAACCAAAAGTCCTTTTTAGGGCTAATTCATGGGTCCCGATACTGCAGCGCTAGGTAGGCAGGGCACAGCATATCCACATCAGTGCAAGGCCTGCAGGCACTGTATGTGCGTCCATTGCTCCCACTGCATTCATCCCAAAGTTCCATAACTGTCTGCTGCAGCCTCTTTGCTATATACCTAGTTGCAATTTTTCTTTCCCAAAAATTAATTTCCCCAAAAAAATATACAGTCTGTTCTTTCAGACAAAGGCCTGTTTAAAAATCATAGTTTTTCAGGCATATGTAGCATAGTTGTGTGTGCTAGCCTTGTTCTACAATTTTTTGTGTGTGTATTTTAAATTCACCAAAAAAAGGTCTCATTTATCTGCGTGCTCCAAGTTTGGCCATTTTAGGCTGTTTTGCCACTGTTTTTGCTGTCTCTTACTCTAATTCTATACAGCACTGTTTGGAATTTTAAAAAAATCAGGCCACATATATGCCAGTGTGGTATTTCCGTGACAGCCCTCATATATCTGCGTGCTCCAAGTTTGGGCATTGTAGGCCGGTGGACCAGTTTTTTTGCTGTCTATTACTCTACTTATATGCAGTACTAATTTGAATAAATTAACTTCACAAAAAAGCCCCCAAAAATTGAACACAGTCTCTTATGTCAGGCTGAGGCCTGCCTGGTGTTTGTGTATGAAAAATCGTAGATTTGCAGGCATACTGATCAGATATTATTTCGCTACTAATAAATATATTTGTGTTGAGCATTTGAAATAGTTCAGTAGTCCATTTCAAATGGGCAAGGAAAGGGACGGGGAAGTGGATATGATGATGATGGTGTATGCAGAGGACGAGGCTGTAGCCAAGGTGAAAGTGGTCAACAACAAAGACCCACATCTTCTAGCTCGACCTTCCTGTCCCAGTTTCAAGGGGACCGCAGCACACCACTATTGAAGCCAGAGCAGTGTGAAACGGTTGTTGGTTGGATAGAGGATAATGCTTCCAGTCACTTAGCCACCACCACCACCACCATGTCTTCCACATGGTCAAGTCTGAGTAGCCGTAAGTGTGGCCCGGATATTCCTCACCCTGATCCTCCTTCCTCCCACCATGTCGAGTGCCCTGAGACAACTGATCCCACACTTGGACACTCTGAAGAGCTGCTCAGATTTCCATTTCAAGATTCAGAACTCTCGGCCAGTCAACTTGAAGTGAGGACAGATGAGATCGCATGTACAGATGCCCAAAGCTTTGACCAGCCCCAGTCACATGAAGGTGATGATGGGAAAGTGTCAAAGAGGTGGACGATGATGAGAAACAATTGCCAAAAAGTCAGTAGGAGGAGCAGGGTGCGGATGTGGAAGACGAGATGGTGGATGACTATGTGACTGACCCAACCTGGCAGGAGGACATGCAGAGTCTGGTTATTTTTTAAAGACTCTGCCAATAACCTCAAAAAGGCCATTTGCAGCACCTGCCATGCCCACATAAACAGGGGTAGCAAAACAACCAGCCATACCACCATCACCATGATCAGGCAAATGGCAACAAAGCACCCAACTTTATGGGCCGATCCCAAGGCTCCAGGACCAATGTTGGCAGGTCACACCACTGCTTCTTCCACTGTTTTGCATAGAAGCCAATCCCAGTGAGCGCTGCCTGTCTTCTGACGGGCACTAAAAACCTTCTCTGACAGAACGCTAGCAGCAGGGCAGGCCAGGACCTCCAAGGCGTAGAGAGCCAGTTCATGTCACGTGTCCAGCTTGGATACCCAATAATTAAAAGGCACAGAGGAATCATCGAAGGACATTTGTACGATCTGCAAGGTACTCCCTCACCATCTTCCCAAACATTGCACTTCTTGTGACAGCACCCCTTGCATCTGTGGATGCGATGGGAGGGTCTGAGAAAACTGTCCCAGAACTTGGCCCTTGTTCCCCTGCCTGAGCTGGATTGTACTTCTGTCTCTATCGCTTGGACTCCTTGCTTGTACAACAAACTCTGCCGTCTGCTGCCAGCGTCCTCACATGGGAATTTTCTAAGTAATTCCGCTACAAGGGCCCTCTGGTACTGCAGCACTTTAGTACACCTCTCTGCCTCTGGTAGAAGAGATTGAAAGTTCTCCTTGTAGCGTGTGTCCAGAAGTGTCACCAACCAGCAATGAGTGTCGCCCAAAATTTTACAATGTGAGGGTCACGTGAAACGCAGTGCAACATAAATCAGCCATGCATGCCAAACTGCTATCAGGCAAGACTTCTGTGTCCTCACCAACAGGACAATTGACCATACTGTCCTCCTCATCCTCATCCTCCTCCTCCCTGTCCTCAGGCCATCCCCGCTGAACAGACGGTATGTCAGCTGTGCTTGTAGTACCATCTATGGAGCATGAAAGTAGCTCCTGTTCTTCCTCCTCCTCCTCCTACTCATTGACTACCAATCCACGATGAGAAGACATGAGGCTGGGCTGAGTGTGATCCCCCTGTATGGTTCCTTGCTCCATGTCCTTGTGCTCTGCCTGCAATGCATCATCTTTAATTGTGAGAAGAGAGATTTTCAGAATGCTGAGAAGCGGGATGGTGACACTAATTCTTGGCAGCCCATACACTCACAGCCTAGGCTGCAACAGCTTAGGAGACCCACTGTTTAATAATGGCTCTTTAAAGGGAACCTGTCACCCTCCAGGTGTTTGTAACTAAAAGAGCCCCCTTGTGCAGCACTAATGCTGCATAATGACAAGGTGGCTCTTTTAGTTATGCTCCTTGCCCATGCTGAAATAAACACTTATAAAATGTGCCCCCTCATACCGTGAAATCGCCAGAGAGGCGGGTCTCAAACGACTGAGGGGTGACCGGTTCCCTTTAAGAAGAATAATGCCACCTGATGCACCAGTAAAAATAGGCTTTGTGACTTTAAGAGTCCCTCCTTCATAAATGAAACAAGATGTGTCTCCTTATGTGTCACACATCACATGGCCAGCTAGGGTTGTTAAATGTTACAATGACATTTCCCAGTGAATCCATTTGTAGTGACTGTAAGCAATGATAAAGTGGAAAAATGCTTCAAAAATAGTGATGAGCGAATATGCTCGTTACTCGAGATTTCTCGAGCACGCTCGGGGGTCCTCCGGGTATTTTTTAGTGCTCGGAGATTTAGTTTTTCTTGCCGCAGCTGAATGATTTACATCTGTTAGACAGCGTAAGTACATGTGGGGGTTGCCTGGTTGCTAGGGAATCCCCACATGTACTTATGCTGGTAAGAGATGTAAATCATTCAGCTGTGGCAAGAAAAACTAAATCTCCAAGCACTGAAAAATACACGGAGGACCCCCGATCATGCTCGAGAAATCTCGAGTAACGAGTATATTTGCTTATCACTATTCAAAAACGCTGCTTCTGAACTAAGGCTAAGTAGGGGAGGAAACTTTCGGTCTGGGGTTAAATATTTGGCCTTACAGGCAAGTCATTAACCTGCAAAGGATGTACCTTGACATATTTCCCAGCAAAATCTGTTTTGGTTTTGTGTTATTGTGTTTTTTGGTGCACCGGAAAAAATGGCATGAATCTCGGAAAAAAATGTTTACAGCTGTGAACTAGGAAGCAGGAATGCTTCCAGAGGCGATCCCCATCATGTCCCTGTGTCATTTGAGCAGTGTTTCCATCATTTTCAGATGTTTTTAGACCTTTAAAGGACCCCCGGGGGGATCGCGATAAAAATACTCGGGTCTCCCATAGACTTACATTGGACTCATCATTCTGGCCAAGTACCCGATTATTTCAATCTGCTCGACCCGAGCAACAAGCACCCGAGCATTTTAGTGCTCGCTCATCACTTTATATTATTTTAAGTGCAATTTGTACACAGTATTTGCACTCAAGGTTAAAGGACTTACCATATTCTCCAACTTTTCTCTTTTTGCCTCTTTACCAATGTATTAAACTTCTATGAAACTTGTACTAATAATCTACTTTTTACTTTCCAGAACTTTTGTTAATTATCTGTTTTTGCACAAGAAATATAATTTACTTTAAATTGGTCAAAATGTCTTTTCAAATGTGGATGTAAATGTTGTGAATAGTTTATTAATGATGAGAAATGTTATGAATAGTTCATTAATGATGAGATACAATTTAGAAGTCTGTTTAGTTTTAAATCAGCACTTTAGAAAATGAACACAATTATTGAGTGATATAATTTAAATGTCACAGTACATGGTTTTGATCCACATAGACCAAAACAAAGTAAAGCACAAGAAAATTGTCATAATTTTAAATCAGTATTATTTAATTAAGGCTAGTATGACTATAATTTAAAATGATGGCATATTGTGCCTTTTCTGGATGTACCACCTGAGGACCAAAACTGAGCTGCTTGTTTATAGAACCATGAAGAAGGAAATTAGATTGAAAGAAACTAAATGTTTTCAACCAAAGGGGTTGTAATTAATATTACTTTTAGATTTCTGGCAGAAACTACATTATACACTAATACGAAAAAAAAAAAATAAGACACAGTAATATAGAATCACACTGGCGCTCACCCTAGAAAGCAATATTCCTCAGCTGCTGGAACCAAACACAGTAGTGCCAACCCGTATATATATAACTTATAATACCATATAGATATCGCGCTTGAGGAGAAAGGAGAAAAAACGTTGTAAAGTGACCCAAGGATCAACTACCAAGCAAAGCCACAATTCTACTCCAATTGGTAGAATGATAGTATAAATGGTTAAAATAAGACAACCCAATAAACTGCCCGCAAAATAAACTTGTATTCCTGTCAACAAAAAGAACCCATAGCTGCCAGCTTACCTATATGTATTAGGTGCTGTGGCGTGCGGTGGGCTGTTGGATGGAGGTTTACATGCTGGTTACAGGTGACCAGGGCTGTGGTGCTGTCTGTACCAGGTGGTGGAGCGCGATGTGGGACCAGGGACCCTCCAGCCAGTAGCGCTTCCTGGAAACCACGAGGAGTGAAAAAAATGGTCGATAGGCTCCTCCTACTTGTGACATCACGTTCAGTATAGAGTGATGAGCAGCTCAAAAAAAGGGGAGAGGAAGATTAACCAACGCGTTTCAAAGAGGCTGCGCTCTTCTTCATCAGGGTTACCGCTATCCAAACACTCCTGCCATATATACACTCCAGCTGTATTTGTGCACCACCCATCCTTTTAACCCCGAACTCCCCAACAAGTGCCCATACCTCCATGTATTACTCCTGTATGCAAGATAGAAAGGGAAAATTTTCATTGATCAAGCATCCGAAATGTGCCATATTATATTCATCGCTACTTCACAGATGCTTCCGCTGTAAATAAGTGCACATATGTATTTTAAGAACTATTTTTTTTTTATTTATTTACTTGCAGTCATGGCCAAAAGTATTGACACCCCTGCAATTCTGTCAGATAATACTCATTTTGTTCCTGAAAATGATTGCAAACACAAATTCTTTGTTATTATTATCTTCATTAAATTTGTCTTAAATGAAAAAACACAAAAAGAATTGTCCTAAAGCCAAATTGGATATAATTCCACACCAAACATAAAAAAGGGGGTGGAGAAAAGTATTGGCACGGTTCGAAAAATCATGTGATGCTTCTCTAATTTGTGTAATTAACAGCACCTGTAACTTACCTGTGGCACCTAACAGGTGTTGGCAATAACTAAATCACACTTGCAGCCAGTTGACATGGATTAAAGTTGACTCAACCTCTGTCCTGTGTCCTTGTGTGTACCACATTGAGCATGGAGAAAAGAAAGAAGACCCATGAACTGTCTGAGGACTTGAGAAACCAAATTGTGAGGAAGCATGAGCAATCTCAAGGCTACAAGTCCATCTCCAAAGACCTGAATGTTCCTGTGTCTACCGTGCGCAGTGTCATCAAGAAGTTTAAAGCCCATGGCACTGTGGATAACCTCCCTAGATGTGGACTGAAAAGAAAAATTGACAAGAGATTTCAATGCAAGATTGTGCGGATGTTGAATAAAGAACCTTGACTAACATCCAAACAAGTTCAAGATGCCCTGCAGTCCGAGGGTACAACAGTGTCAACCCGCACTATCCATCGGCATCTGAATGAAAAGGGACTGTATGGTAGGAGACCCAGGAAGACCCCACTTTTTACCCCGAGACATAAAAAAGCCAGGCTGGAGTTTGCCAAAACTTACCTGAAAAAGCCTAAAACGTTTTGGAAGAATGTTCTCTGGTCAGATGGGACAAAAGTAGAGCTTTTTGGGCAAAGGCATCAACATAGAGTTTACAGGAGACAAAAAGAGGCATTCAAAGAAAAGAACACGGTTCCTACAGTCAAACATGGCGGTGGTTCCCTGATGTTTTGGGGTTGCTTTGCTGCCTCTGGCACTGGACTGCTTGACCGTGTGCATGGCATTATGAAGACTACCAACAAATTTTGCAGCATAATGTAGGGCCCAGTGTGAGAAAGCTGGGTCTCCCTCAGAGGTCATGGGTCTTCCAACAGGACAATGACCCAAAACACACTTAAAAAAGCACTAGAAAATGGTTTGAGAGAAAGCACTGGAGACTTCTAAGGTGGTCAGCAATGAGTTCAGACCTGAATCCCATAGAACATCAATGGAGAGATCTAAAAATGGCAGTTTGGAGAAGGCACCCTTCAAATATCAGGGTCCTGGAGCAGTTTGCCAAAGAAGAATGGTCTAAAATTCCAGCGGAGCATTGTAAGAAACTCATTGATGGTTACCGGATGCGGTTGGTCGCAGTTATATTGGCTAAAGGTTGTGCAACCAAGTATTAGGCTGAGGGTGCCAATACTTTTGTCTGACCCATTTTTGGAGTTTTGTGTGAAATGATCAATGTTTTGATTTTTGCTTCATTCTCTTTTGTGTTTTTTTATTTAAGACAAATTAAATGAAGATAATAATACCAAATAATTTGTGTTTGCAATCATTTTCAGGAAGAAAATTAGTATTATCTGACAGAATTGCAGGGGTGTCAATACTTTTGGCCATGACTGTATAAGTTAAAAAGGTAATAAAATGTAATGTATAGTATACAATAAAAATCCTTTCCTAAATCAGCTATATTTATGGCCCAAGGAGGGATAGTCATAGTCCTTTACTGTGAACGTTCCCAAAAGTGTGGGAAGTGTATTTAGTTTATTAGTATTAATGTTGCATTAAATAGGTTAAATAGATTAAAGGACTCCCGTATTTAGAATGTTTTCACTAGGGCACATTTTTGGTGGAACAATCCGACCTATCTAATTCACTGATCTAAGGATCCAAATAGGACCTGTGATGAGAAATTTGAGCATAAAAATATTTTTATATCTATATAAGAAACATAAAAATCTATACAACGCTAATATCCACCAAGTGGTGTACTCATGAATAATGTTAATATATTATTAAAATGCAAATAATTTCAATTCTTGGTTTAGACCCTTAGGGACCAGGCTGTCCAGGGTAAAACTCCAATGCGTTTCCGCCCTTGACATAGTCCTGATAAAGTCCCCCCTCTTGGGTTTTGATGGACACTTTGAATGACAGTGAAGAGCACCCCTTTAGTTGATCTGTTTTGTTAATATAATTAAATATGAGACACAATAATTTTGTTTAAATGCAACTTTATGTATTCTATAATGAAATAATATATAACTAAAAAAAATAAAAAAATTAAATTATTTATAAAACTGTATTATGAAACTGCATTGTGGAATGCATTGCTATTGTGTATTGCTTATCATATAGCAGTTTACAAGCAATAGAAATCACTAGAAAATCATTGAAGTCTCCATATTTTGTTACCAAAACAAATGCAATATTCGTAATAATTAGTGTTGAGCATTCCGATACCGCAAGTATCGGGTATCGGCCGATACTTGCGGTATCGGAATTCCGATACCGAGATCCGATACTTTTGTGGTATCGGGTATCGGTATCGGATCAATAGGGATGTGTAAAATAAAGAATTAAAATAAAAAATATTGATATGCTCACCTCTCCGGCGGCCCCTGGACATCACGCTGGTAACCGGCCGGCTTCTTTGTTTAAAATGAGCGCCTTCAGGACCTGCGAATGACGTCGCGGCTTCTGATTGGTCGCATGCCGCCCATGTGACCGGCACGCGACCAATCAGATGCCGCGACGTCATTCTCATTCACAAAACTCCTAATTCTAGGAATTAAGGACCTGCGAATGACGTCGCGGCTTCTGATTGGTCGCGTGCCGGTCACATGGGCGGCACGCGACCAATCAGAAGCCGCGATGTCATTCGCAGGTCCTGAAGGCGCTCATTTTAAACAAAGAAGCCGGCCGGTTACCAGCGTGATGTCCAGGGGCCGCCGGAGAGGTGAGCATATCAATATTTTTTATTTTAATTCTTTATTTTACACATCCCTATGGATCCCAGGGCCTGAAGGAGAGTTTCCTCTCCTTCAGACCCTGGGAACCATGAGAATACCTTCCGATACTTGATGTCCCATTGACTTGTATTGGTATCGGATATTGGTATCGGCGATATCCGATATTTTTCGGGTATCGGCCGATACAATCCGATACCGATACTTTCAAGTATCGGACGGTATCGCTCAACACTAGTAATAATCCTAGGAATAATATTGTTACTACCTTGAATAGTAGAACTTCAGTGTGTTAATCATTATGGCACAGGCAATACTAAAGTGGACAATCTCTTCATTGTTCAGTGAGAGCGGGGAAGACAAAAGGCTATCCTGGAGTTGTGCAATTTTATTTGTCTTAATTTTTTTATATTAAAACTTATTAAATAGAATTTATATAGTTAATGTAAATTGTGGCAAGACAAGTAGGCATCAGAAGAGAGCTGATGGGTAAGTTTAGGCCTAATTTTAGACTGCATCCATGACATTAGTACTGTTATGATCTGGTGGCCTTGGAGCCGCATGGAACTTTCTCTGGAGTTGGTGGAAACTATACTGACCGCAATTCCTGAACTTAACACGGCAACTAGAAGTAGCCGGGGGGTGTGCCTAACAAATCCTAGACACCTCGACACAGCTGGAGGACTAAATACCCCTATAGATGGAAGTAGGAATTCTACCTTGCCTCAGAGCAGAACCCCAAAGGATAGGCAGCCCCCCACAAATATTGACTGTGAGTAGTAGAGGAAAGACACACGCAGGCAGGAAACAGGATTTAGCAAAGAGGCCACTTCTAGCTAAATAGGAATGGATAGGACAGAATACTAAGCGGTCAGTATTAAAACCCTTCCAAAAAATAACCACAGCAGATGTTACAAAAAATTCGACCATCTAACTAAAGATGTGGAGCATAAATCTGCAACTCCTGAGAATCCAACAAGACTGAGAAAACACTGACACAATCTAAGTTGAACAAGAGAAAAACAAATGAATAGCACAAAATATTAAGCACACAGCTTGTGTGCCACAGGAAAAAACAAACAAACAGTTATCTTTGCTGAATTGGCAGCAAGGCAGGAGGAACCAGACAAAGATCCAAAACCTCCCTGAACCATGGACAACTGGCAAGGACTAATGAATCCTGCACACCTAAATAGCCCAGCCTGAACTGCAATCAGCAGATACACCTGACCATGACTGCAACTCCTGGACAACTGCATTACCACCTACAACCACTGGAGGGAACCCAAAAGCAGAATTCACAACAGTACCCCCCCTTGAGGAGGGGTCACCAAACCCTCACCAGAGCCCCCAGGATGATCAGGACGAGCCAGATGAAAGGCACGGACCAAATCAGCAGCATAGACATCAGAGGCAAGAACCCAAGAATTATCCTCCTGGCCATAACCCTTCCATTTGACAAGGTACTGAAGCCTCCGCCTCGAAAAACGAGAATCCAAAATCTTCTCAACCACATACTCCAACTCTCCATCAGCCAACCCAGGGGCCGGAGGATCAACAAAGGGAACAATGGGCACCACATATTTCCGCAAGAAAGATCTATGGAAGACATTATGGATAGCAAAAGAGGCCGGAAGCGCCAATCGAAAAGACTCCGGGTTAATAATCTCAGAAATCCTATAAGGACCAATAAATCGAGGCTAAAATTTAGGGGAAGAAACCTTCATAGGAACATGACGGGAAGACAACCAGACCAGATCCCCAACCCGAAGCCGGGAACCAACACACCGACGACGGTTAGCAAAACGTTGAGCCTCCTCCTGAGACAACACCAAATTGTGCACCACAGGAGCCCAAATCTACTGCATCCTGTCAACCACAGAATCCACATCAGGACAGTCAGAAGGCTCAACCTGCCCAGAAGAAAAACGAGGATGAAAACCAAAATTGCAAAAGAAAGGCGAAACCAAAGTAGCCGAACTAGCCCGATTATTAAGGGCAAACTCGGCCAATGGCAAGAAGGCCACCCAATCATCCTGATCAGCAGGCACAAAGCATCTCAAATAAGTCTCCAAAGTCTGATTAGTTCGCTCGGTCTGGCCATTTGTCTGAGAATGAAATGCAGAAGAAAAAGACAAATCAATGCCCAGCCCAGCACAAAAGGCCCGCCAAAACCTAGAAACAAACTGGGAACCTCTGTCGGACACAATATTCTCCGGAATACCATGCAAACGAACCACATGCTGAAAAAACAACGGAACCAAATCTGAAGAGGAAGGTAATTTTTTCAAAGGCACCAAATGAACCATCTTAGAGAATCGGTCACAAACAACCCAGATAACAGACATCTTCTGGGAAACCGGAAGATCAGAAATAAAATCCATAGAAATATGCGTCCAGGGCCTCTCAGGGACTGGCAATGGCAAAAGCAACCCACTAGCACGGGAACAACAAGGCTTGGCCCGCGCACAAGTCCCACAGGACTGCACAAAAGAACGCACATCACGTGACAAAGAAGGCCACCAAAAGGACCTACCAACCAAATCTCTGGTTCCAAAAATACCAGGATGACCAGCCAACACAGAACAGTGAACCTCAGAAATCACTCTACTAGTCCATCTGTCAGGAACAAACAGTTTCCCCACTGGACAGCGGTCAGGTCTGTCAGCCTGAAATTCCTGAAGAACCCGTCGTTAATCAGGGGAAATGGCAGAAAGGACCACCCCTTCTTTCAGAATGCTGACCGGTTCAAGGACCTCAGGAGAATCAGGCAAAAAACTCCTAGAGAGGGCATCCGCCTTAATATTCTTAGAACCCGGAAGATACGAAACCACAAAATCAAAACGGGAAAAAAAACAAAGACCATCGAGCCTGTCTAGGATTCAGCCGTTTGGCAGACTCGAGGTAAATCAGATTCTTATGATCGGTCAAGACCACAATACGGTGCTTAGCTCCCTCAAGCCAATGTCGCCACTCCTCAAACGCCCACTTCATAGCCAACAACTCCCGATTGCCGACATCATAATTGCGTTCAGCAGGCGAAAACTTACGGGAAAAGAAGGCACACGGTTTCATCAAGGAACCAACAGAATCCCTCTGAGACAAAATGGCCCCTGCCCCAATCTCAGAAGCGTCAATCTCAACCTGAAACGGAAGAGAAACATCCGGTTGGCGCAACACCGGAGCAGAAGTAAATCGGCGTTTAAGCTCCTGAAAGGCAGAGACAGCCGCAGAGGACCAATTCGCCACATCAGCGCCTTTCTTTGTCAAATCAGTCAAGGGTTTAACCTCGCTAGAGAAGTTAGCAATGAAACGGCGATAAAAATTAGCAAAACCCAAAAATTTCTGAAGGCTCTTCACAGATGTGGGTTAAATCCAATCATGAATGGCCTGAACCTTAACCGGATCCATCTCCATAGATGAGGGAGAAAAAATGAAGCCCAAAAAAGAAACCTTCTGTACCCCAAAGAGACACTTAGACCCCTTCAAAAACAAAGCATTGTCACGAAGGATCTGAAATACCATCCTGACCTGTTGCACATGAGACTCCCAATCATCGAAAAAAAACAAAATATCGTCCATATATACAATCAAGAATTTATCAAGATAAGTCTGGAAGATATCATGCATGAAGGACTGAAAAAAAGATGGAGCATTAGTGAGCCCGAATGGCATCACAAGATATTTAAAATGACCTTCCGGCGTATTAAACGCAGTTTTCCATTCATCACCCTGCTTAATACGAACAAGATTATATGCCCCCCGAAGGTCAATCCTAGCAAACAAATGAGAAAGCACAGGTAAAGGGTATTGAAACTTGACCGTGATCTTATTCAAGAGGCGATAATCAATACACGGTCTCAAAGAGCCATCCTTCTTAGCAACAACAAAAATAATCCCGCTCCCAACGGTGAAGAAGATGGCCGAATATGCCCTTTCGCCAAAGACTCCTTAATATAATTCCGCATGGCGATATGTTCAGGCACAGACAGGTTGAAAGGTCTGCCCTTAGGAAACTTACAGCCTGGAATCAAGTCAATAGTACAATCACAGTCCCTGTGTAGTGGAAGAGAACTGGACTTGGGCTCATCAAATACATCCTGAAAATCAGACAAAAACTTAGGAATTTCAGAAGAGGAAGAAGAGGAGATTGACATCAAAGGAACATCATTATGAATCCCCTGACAACCCCAACTAGTCACAGACATAGACTTCCAGTCCAACACAGGATTATGTACCTGCAACCACGGAAAACCCAGAACGATAGCATCATGCAAATTATGCAACTCCAGAAATCGACAATCTTCCTGACGGGCTGGCGCCATGCGCATGGTCACCTGTGTCCAAAACTGGGGCTTATTTTTAGCCAAATGTGTAGCATCAATGCCCCTTAAAGGAATAGGGTTCTGCAAAGGCTGCAAGGGAAAACCACAATGCCTGGCAAACTCAAAGTCCATTAAGTTCAAGGCGGCGCCTGAATCCACAAACGCCATGACAGAAAATGATGACAATGAGCAGATCAAGGACACAGATAACAGAAATTTATATTGTACAGTACTGATGGTAAATGAACTGGCGATCCTCTTTGTCCGCTTAGGGCAGACAGAAATGACATGAGAAGCGTTGCCACAATAACAACACAACCTATTCTGACGTCTGAAACCTTGTCGTTCCGTTCTAGACAGAATCCTATCACACTGCATTGGCTCAGGAATTTGCTCTGAGGACAACACCACAGCGCGCACAGTTCTGCGCTCCCGCAAGCGCCGGTCAATCTGAATGGCCAGAGACATAGAATCACTCAGACCGAAAGGTGTGGGAAACCCCACCATAACATCTTTAACGGATTCAGAAAGACCCTTTCTGAAAATTGCCGCCAAAGCATCATCATTCCATTTAGTCAACACAGACCATTTTCTAAATTTCTGACAATACAATTCTGCCGCCTCTTGACCCTGAGACAGGGCCAACAAGGTCTTCTCTGTTTGATGCACAGAATTAGGTTCATCATACAATAATCCTAAAGCCTGAAAAAAGGAGTCTACATTATGCAAAGCCGGATTCCCAGATTCCAGGGAAAATGCCCAATCCTGTGGATCGCCACGCAGCAGGGAGGTGACGATTTTAACCTGCTGAATGGAATCACCGGAGGATCGAGGTCTCAGAGCAAAAAACAGTTTACAGTTGTTTTTAAAACTCAAAAATTTGGACCTGTCACCAAAAAACAAGTCAGGAGTAGGAATCTTTGGCTCTAAAACAGGAGTCTGAACAATATAATCAGAAATACCCTGTATCCTAGCAGCAAGCTGGTCTACACGAGAAGCTAATTCCTGAACATCCATGCTAGCACAAGACTCCTCAGCCACCCAGAGAAAAAAATGGCTCAACACCTTTCTTCCTTTCTTCTGAGATGCATTCAACTCATTATTGGCCAGTTGTACTGTTATGATCTGGTGGCCTTGGAGCCGCATGGAACTTTCTCTGGAGTTAGTGGAAACTATACTGACCGCAATTCCTGAACTTAACACCGCAACTCGAAGTAGACGTGGGGTGTGCCTAACAAATCCTAGACACCTTGACACAGCCGGAGGACTAAATACCCCTATAGATGGAAGTAGGAATTCTACCTTGCCTCAGAGCAGAACCCCAAAGGATAGGCAGCCACCCACAAATATTGACTGTGAGTAGTAGAGGAAAGACACACGCAGGCAGGAAACAGGATTTAGCAAAAGAGGCCACTTCTAGCTAAATAGGAAAGGATAGGACAGAATACTAAGTGGTCAGTATTAAAATCCTTCCAAAAAATAAGCACAGCAGATGTTACAAAAAATTTGACCATCTAACTAAAGATGTGGAGCGTATATCTGCAACTCCTGAGAATCCAACAAGACTGAGAAAACACTGACACAATCTAAGTTGGACAAGAGAAAAACAAATGAATAGCACAAAATATTAAGCACACAGCTTGTGTGCCACAGGAAAAAAAAAACAAACACTTATCTTTGCTGAATTGGCAGCAAGGCAGGAGGAACCAGACAAAGATCCAAAACCTCCCTGAACCATGGACAACTGGCAAGGACTAATGAATCCTGCACACCTAAATAGCCCAGTCAGAACTGCAATCAGCAGATACACCTGACCATGACTGCAACTCCTGGACAACTGCATTACCACCTACAACCACTGGAGGGAACCCAAAAGCAGAATTCACAACAGAGTACTACCTGTACTGCTACTAATGTCATAGTCAAAAATGAAACAAAGCAGAAGTCACTCAATGAGACAAAAACAAGTCTGGAATTTATAAACGACAACTGACATCCCTAAGGAAGCCCCAAAGATCAGCAGAATTACCAACTTAAGCTAGGAGACTAAATGCACTGCTCAAAAAAATAAAGGGAACACTAAAATACAACATCCTAGATATCTCTGAATGATATATTTCAGTTGCAAATTGTTATTCATTGCCTAGTGGAATGTGTTAAGAACAATAAAACATAACAATTATCAATGTAAATCAAAATGAATATCCCATGGAGGTCTGGAGTTGGAATGATACTCAAAATCAAAGTGGAAAATCAAATTAAAGGCTGATCCAACTTCAGTGGAAATGCCTCATGACAAGGAAAAGATGCTCAGTATTGTTTGTGGCTTCCATGTGCCTGTATGACTTCCCTACTGTACAACCCCTGGGCATGCTCCTGATGAGGCGGCAAGTGGTCTCCTGAGGGATCGCCTCCAAGACCTGGACTAAAGCATCCGCCAACTCCTGGACAGTCTGTGGTGCAACGTGACGTTGGTGGATGGAGCGAGACATGATGTCCCAGATGTGCTGAATCAGATTCAGGTCTGGGGAACGGGCGGGCCAGTAGATAGCTTCAATGCTTTCACCTTGCAGGAACTGCTGGCACATTCCAGCCACATGAGGTCTGGCATTGTCCTGTATTAGGAGGAGCCCAGGGCCAATCGCACTAGCATATGGTCTCACAATGGGTCTGAGGATCTCATCTTGGTGCCTAATGGCAGTCAGGCTACCTCTGGCAAGCACATGGAGGGCTGTGCGGCCCTCCAAAGAAATGCCACCTCACACCATTACTGACCCACTGCCAAATTGGTCATGCAGAAGGATGTTGCAGGCAGCAGATCACTCTCGACGGCATCTCCAGACTGTCATGTCTGTCACATATGCTCAGTGTGAACCTGCTTTCATCTGTTAAGAGCACAGGGCACCAGTGGCGAACTTGCCAATCCTGGTGTTCTGTGGCAAATGCCAAGTGTCCTGCACGGTGTTAATCTGTGAGCACAACCGCCATCTGTTGATGTCAGGAACTCAGGCCATCCTCATGGAGTCGGTTTCTTACTGTTTGTGCAGACACATGCACATTTGTGGCCTGCTGGAGCTCATTTTGCAGGGCTCTGGAAGTGCTCCTCCTGTTCCTCCCTGCACAAAGGCAGATGTAGCGGTCCTGTTGCTGGGTTATTGCCCTCCTACGGCCCCCTCCACATCTTCTGGTGTACTGTCATGTCTGCTGGTAGCTCCTCCAGCCTCTGGACACTACGCTGACAGAGCAAAGCTTCTTTCCACAGCTTGCATTGATGTGCCATCCTAGATGAGCTGCACTACCTGAGCCAGTTGTGTGGGTTGTAGAGTCTGTCTCATGCTACCATGAGGCCTAGGCAGATAAGCATCTCTGCCTTTTTGCTGTTTTCTGAATTTTTGGAGGATCTCTGAATCCTCTTTTTGTGCAATATATTTGTTTAGCATTAGGAATTGTACGTGTGGTGACCCGTGATGGGGGTTATGAGCTTGCATATTTTGGCCAAAATATAAACTAATACCGCACATATTTTGTATATGTGTTTTTTGCCCTTTTTTTGGGATGCAGTTGGACCCATTCTGTATTGTAAACTGTGGTTTCTGTTCACATGGGATGCATTTGGATAGCGCTGGGCAGCACGCCTGAGGTAATAGAAGGGTGTCACTACTAGGCGGTTAACCTGGATGGTGTGCATCTCCATTGTGTGAACAGTGCCACAAACAAGTCTTTTATGTGCAGTAATATGCCAAGCAGCCACCCCCTCCATTAGTTTGGTAGGTTGTGAGTGGTTGGATCATCGGAATTTCTGCACCTGTGTTGCTGCCATCTTAACCACATGGGTCCACTGCATCCTGATAATGCATTTCTTTGGAGGCCTAGGTTGGTAAGCGTCTCTGCCTTTTTCTGTTTTCTAAAATTTTGGAGAATCTCTGAACCCTCTTTTTGTGCTACATTTGTTCCTGTCTGCACGTGCCAGTGCCTGCCTGTATTCCTGCTGTCCCAGAATCTGTGACTCCTGTGTTTCTAAGGTGCCTGCCTGTACAAGCTGAACTTTTCCTTCTAGGCCATTCCAGTTTCTGCCCTTTGGGTGTTAGCTGCAGTGCGCCCGATGTTGATCCTGGTGTAGCACCTGGTATCCATTTGGAGTCAAGTCTATCAACACCATCAGGGGCTCTAGCGAAGAGTCAGAGGTTCACTTAGTTACACCCCTCCAGGCTCTCCTTGAACCATGGCACAGTGGGTCTACCACTACACCTGTTACATCTTTACTTGACATGGTAATGTTATGTGAGTGTCAGAAGACCACCAACACTGCTGGAATTGTGCCAATGTTGGTGGAGAGTATAAGCTTTTTTTAATTTTCTATACAGTACTTTTGTATTTAAGAAGGGATTGTCCAAAGACAAGAGAACCCCTTTAAGGCTACAATTAGAGTAGAAAGACTGATATTCGGGCAATGAATGAGGATTGAAAGGACCAGTGCTATAGTGTGTGATTTAGTTGAACCATTGATTTGTTTGATGAATTGACTGATCATCAAACAATGTTATAACAGAAAACAATCCTCATCAACGATGACTGAACAAATGTAATGATTCCCAATCAATTTGCCTTAATTAACATATAACAGTTTGATCTGAAGGCTTCCATGAAGTTCAAGGTTTGCTTGGAAAGTAATGCTTTGTATTTCCTTGTGTTGACCTGTAATGTTTGAGTCTAGTGTTAGTGATGTTTTAGTAATGATTGAACTTTACTGCTAATGTCCTGTTAATTACATTATTCTCTGTCAGATAACATCTCATGGGTAACCTATCAAAATGTTGTCTGACATAGACACATATTTAGGCATAAAGCAGTTCAGGAAGCAGGAATCTGCAGGCAAAGTGATGTGCACAATGTTTTGGGGATAGTAATGGAGTGATTGTTTTAGAATTTGTGGAGCTTGAAGGAACTGTCTGTTACGGGTCAAGTTCCCGCTTCTCCACAAGGGGAATCTCGGGCCATCTCTGCTGCGGTCTCCCATTCTTCTCCTGCCACAGTGGAGTCTGCTCAGCAGAGACGTCGGTCCCAGCGTCTCGCTCAGTCTGACTCTGTGCAAAGGGTTGCTGCTGCCTTTCCAGCTTCTGCCATTGCAGCCAGTACTGGACAGTGGCAAGCAGACATTTTTGGGACCTACTTTTCCCTTTCTGAGCATGCCCAGGGTAAGATCTCTCATTGGAGATCAAGGGTCACATGCTCAGATACTGCAGCAAATCCCATTGGTCCTCTAGGAAGGTCCTGAAGGTGCTCAACTTCTGTGGCATCCTATGGGAAGGTCCTGTACTTGCTGCAGCTATAAAAGGTTCACATGACCGCACGGCCATGTGCTAGTGTACATTTGAAAACATGTGTGTGTTGATGAGTGCAAGTCGTTCTTTAAACATCCCCTCCCTTGTGCCTGACTGCTCGCATAAGGTGGATGTCTGCTGTCTAGCGCCCGACTAAGCTATCAGCATAAAACATACTATATAGCGTCTATTGCTGTGACCGCCAGTACAGCGCCGTGCGCTATTAGAGCGCTTCTCTAACCCAATTCTGGGTGGTTGGTGGCATCCGCCAGTGTGGCACTGCTCGCACTCTTGTGCTTAAATTTACTATGACTAGTTATAGTCTGACACCCAGGAGCAGTGTCGAGCTCAAGTGGTCTAGACGAACTCTATTCCCGAGCCTTGGGATTGAGTTCTGTGACTCCTTGCTCTTTGTGCAGTACCATGGCCCTGTGACATAACACAGTTTGCTTCCACCGCCATATAGTGCCGCCATTTGCCAGCAGCAGGTTCTCTCCTGCACGGTGGACCCCGGGCTGCAAACGCGTCAAATATCATCTCACTATTTGCTCAGTATGTTCCCCCAGTTCTAACACTGTCAAGTCTGAAAGCTACATAAAGTTGCTGAATAAGGCCAGCAATGATTCTCTTTTCAGAACAAATTGGATCGATTATGGTAATGACACTCTGAATTGAGTTTGATCTAAGTGTCATTTTACTGTGACCTGATTCTCTCGGCTGAGAGGATCGTATCACAGGTGAGGAGATGAAGAACATAATTTCTCCATTTGCTCCATTATCTGACATCCGAGTGCAGTCCGATTTTTTTTACACGCATCTGTGGGCTTGAATGGGTGCACGTGATCCGATTTGCAGAGCCCCTTGCAGCATGCTGCGTTTTTTTCCCCACAAACAGAATCAGTCTATAGAAAAAATACAGATCTGGGCTGCCCCATAGTATGACATTAAGAAAAAATATAGAAAAAAGTCAGCTCACCCATTTATCGGTCCCAGTATCCAAGCAGGGAAGCTGCAGTGTAGTAGGAACAAGTGAATCATGAAGGTATAATCCAGCTCAGAAAGGTCCGTTAAAAAAAAGAAAAAATGAAATCTTTATTAGCAAAATATCTTTCATAAAAAAAGTTGCATATCTTAAAAAATCACTCTCTAGGCTATTAATATCTTCCCTCAGTCACTGGATTTCCCTCTCTGGCAGAGAAAATTGCACGGGAGCCCAAGCCAGTTTTTTCCATTAATTAATACTTTAATTTAACACCTAGACCTCCCAAATTTTACACACACACGCACACACACGCACACACACGCACGCACTGCTAACATTATTAGTGAGGGACATTTAAAAACCTAACGGATATGCAATGAACAACTGTATATAAACCATGTCTCATATCCTGTCGGGTTCAGTAATGATTTAGCAAAAGCCGACAATTGAATTACTAGCTCTGTATGAAATATAGAGATATGTATACTGTATATGTGTCTCACTGATTATATATATATATATATATATATATATATATACAGTATATATATATAAACTCTATATATGTTTTCACGAATGTTTGAGCCCATGGATCCATTATATGTCCATTTTGCAAGCCGGCGAGAAAATCTCGCCATACTGATGACATATGGATGCTGACATGTGAGAAAATCGTATCCTCTCACTGCACACGGATGACATACGGATCACTGTTCAGGGAACATTTCTGCAATTCTTGCCCGTGTAAAACGAACCTTTTTTTATAAGTTGTGTGTGACTCCAGCCTAAGGCAGGTAAAACTTTAAGGGCTTTTACACTACTCAGATCAACCCCTTCTAAATACCTAAAATCTTCCAAAGTAAAAAAAATAGCACTTGTACTTTAGCGGTGTTGGCACTGGCTTTCCCAGGTATTGTGTGACACTCATGTTATGCGATCACCGCGGCCAATCAGCATTGGTTTCACTCTCCTCTATTTCGGACAAATCAAGACATCCGGTAGAAATGAAAGAACAGTAATTAGTAAATTGTGATCAGGCAGACAGTTCTGTGTAAAACACTGGCTAAGGGATCACACATGCGAGAAACACTGTTATAATCCGGTGACCTTGGAGCCGCCTGGAACTTTCTCTGGAGTTGGTGTAAACTGTACTGACCGCAAATCCTGAACTTAACACCGCAACTAGAAGTAGCCGTGGGGTGTGCCTAACAAATCCTAGACACCTCAACACAGCCGGAGGACTAAATATCCCTATAGATGGAAATAGGAATTCTACCTTGCCTCAGAGCAGAACCCCAAAGGATAGGCAGCCCCCCACAAATATTGACTGTGAGTAGTAGAGGAAAAGACACACGCAGGCAGGAAACAGGATTTAGCAAAAGAGGCCACTCTAGCTAAAATAGGAAAGGATAGGACAGAATACTAAGCGGTCAGTATTAAAATCCTTTCAAAAATATCCACAGCAGAAAATACAAAAAACTCCACCATCTAACTAAAGATAGTAACATAGTAACATAGTTAGTAAGGCCGAAAAAAGACATTTGTCCATCCAGTTCAGCCTATATTCCATCATAATAAATACCCAGATCTACGTCCTTCTACAGAACCTAATAATTGTATGATACAATATTGTTCTGCTCCAGGAAGACATCCAGGCCTCTCTTGAACCCCTCGACTGAGTTCGCCATCACCACCTCCTCAGGCAAGCAATTCCAGATTCTCACTGCCCTAACAGTAAAGAATCCTCTTCTATGTTGGTGGAAAAACCTTCTCTCCTCCAGACGCAAAGAATGCCCCCTTGTGCCCGTCACCTTCCTTGGTATAAACAGATCCTCAGCGAGATATTTGTATTGTCCCCTTATATACTTATACATGGTTATTAGATCGCCCCTCAGTCGTCTTTTTTCTAGACTAAATAATCCTAATTTCGCTAATCTATCTGGGTATTGTAGTTCTACCATCCCCTTTATTAATTTTGTTGCCCTCCTTTGTACTCTCTCTAGTTCCATTATATCCTTCCTGAGCACCGGTGCCCAAAACTGGACACAGTACTCCATGTGCGGTCTAACTAGGGATTTGTACAGAGGCAGTATAATGCTCTCATCATGTGTATCCAGACCTCTTTTAATGCACCCCATGATCCTGTTTGCCTTGGCAGCTGCTGCCTGGCACTGGCTGCTCCAGGTAAGTTTATCATTAACTAGGATCCCCAAGTCCTTCTCCCTGTCAGATTTACTCAGTGGTTTCCCGTTCAGTGTGTAATGTTGATATTGATTCCCTCTTCCCATGTGTATAACCTTACATTTATCATTGTTAAACCTCATCTGCCACCTTTCAGCCCAAGTTTCCAACTTATCCAGATCCATCTGTAGCAGAATACTATCTTCTCTTGTATTAACTGCTTTACATAGTTTTGTATCATCTGCAAATATCGATATTTTACTGTGTAAACCTTCTACCAGATCATTAATGAATATGTTGAAGAGAACAGGTCCCAATACTGACCCCTGCGGTACCCCACTGGTCACAGCGACCCAGTTAGAGACTATACCATTTATAACCACCCTCTGCTTTCTATCACTAAGCCAGTTACTAACCCATTTACACACATTTTCCCCCAGACCAAGCATTCTCATTTTGTGTACCAACCTCTTGTGCGGCACGGTATCAAACGCTTTGGAAAAATCGAGATATACCACGTCCAATGACTCACCGTGGTCCAGTCTATAGCTTACCTCTTCATAAAAACTAATTAGATTGGTTTGACAGGAGCGATTTCTCATAAACCCATGCTGATATGGAGTTAAACAGTTATTCTCATTGAGATAATCCAGAATAACATCCCTCAGAAACCCTTCAAATATTTTACCAACAATAGAGGTTAGACTTACTGGCCTATAATTTCCAGGTTCACTTTTAGAGCCCTTTTTGAATATTGGCACCACATTTGCTATGCGCCAGTCGTGCGGAACAGACCCTGTCGCTATAGAGTCACTAAAAATAAGAAATAATGGTTTATCTATTACATTACTTAGTTCTCTTAGTACTCGTGGGTGTATGCCATCCGGACCCGGAGATTTATCTATTTTAATCTTATTTAGCCGGTTTCGCACCTCTTCTTGGGTTAGATTGGTGACCCTTAATATAGGGTTTTCATTGTTTCTTGGGATTTCACCTAGCATTTCATTTTCCACCGTGAATACCGTGGAGAAGAAGGTGTTTAATATGTTAGCTTTTTCCTCGTCATCTACAACCATTCTTTCCTCACTATTTTTTAAGGGGCCTACATTTTCAGTTTTTATTCTTTTACTATTGATATAGTTGAAGAACAGTTTGGGATTAGTTTTACTCTCCTTAGCAATGTGCTTCTCTGTTTCCTTTTTGGCAGCTTTAATTAGTTTTTTAGATAAAGTATTTTTCTCCCTATAGTTTTTTAGAGCTTCAATGGTGCCATCCTGCTTTAGTAGTGCAAATGCTTTCTTTTTACTGTTAATTGCCTGTCTTACTTCTTTGTTTAGCCACATTGGGTTTTTCCTATTTCTAGTCCTTTTATTCCCACAAGGTATAAACCGCTTACACTGCCTATTTAGGATGTTCTTAAACATTTCCCATTTATTATCTGTATTCTCATTTCTGAGGATATTGTCCCAGTCTACCAGATTAAGGGCATCTCTAAGCTGTTCAAACTTTGCCTTCCTAAAGTTCAATGTTTTTGTGACTCCCTGACAAGTCCCCCTAGTGAAAGACAGGTGAAACTGCACAATATTGTGGTCGCTATTTCCTAAATGCCCAACCACCTGCAGATTTGTTATTCTGTCAGGTCTATTAGATAGTATTAGGTCTAAAAGTGCTGCTCCTCTGGTTGGATTCTGCACCAATTGTGAAAGATAATTTTTCTTGGTTATTAGCAGAAACCTGTTGCCTTTATGGGTTTCACAGGTTTCTGTTTCCCAGTTAATATCCGGGTAGTTAAAGTCCCCCATAACCAGGACCTCATTATGGGTTGCAGCTTCATCTATCTGCTTTAGAAGTAGACTTTCCATGCTTTCTGTTATATTTGGGGGTTTGTAACAGACCCCAATGAGAATTTTGTTACCATTTTTCCCTCCATGAATTTCAACCCATATGGACTCGACATCCTCATTCCCTTCGCTAATATCCTCCCTTAAAGTGGACTTTAGACAAGACTTTACATAGAGACAAACCCCTCCTCCTCTCCGATTTTTACGATCCTTTCTAAACAGACTGTAACCCTGTAAGTTAACTGCCCAGTCATAGCTTTCATCTAACCATGTCTCGGTTATTCCCACTATGTCAAAGTTACCTGTAGATATTTCTGCTTCTAGTTCTTCCATCTTGTTTGTCAGGCTTCTGGCGTTTGCGAGCTTGCAGTTTAGAGGATTTTGTTTTGTTCCAATCTCCTCACTGTGGATTGTTTTAGAAATGTTCTTACCTCCCTTCTGAGTATGTTTTCCTGGGTCGTCTTTGTTCGAGTCTAATGTTTTTCTTCCCGTCCCCTCTTCTTCTAGTTTAACGCCCTCCTGATGAGTGTAGCGAGTCTTCTGGCGAATGTGTGTTTCCCAGGTTTGTTGAGGTGTAGTCCGTCTCTGGCGAGGAGTCCATCGTACCAGTAATTCACACCGTGGTCCAGGAATCCAAATCCTTGTTGTCTGCACCATCGTCTTAGCCAGTTGTTTGCATCAAGGATCCTGTTCCATCTCCTGGTGCCATGCCCGTCTACTGGAAGGATAGAAGAAAAAACTACCTGTGCATCCAGTTCCTTTACTTTCTTCCCCAACTCTTCAAAGTTGTGGAGCGTATATCTGCAACTCCAGAGAATCCAACAAGACTGAGAAAACACTGACACAGTCTAAGCTGTACAAGAGAAAACAAATGAATAGCACAGAATTATTAAGCACACAGCATGTTTGCCACAGAAACAAAAACCAGACACTTATCTTTGCTGAAATGGCAGCAAGGTAGGAGGAACCAGACAAAGATCCAAAACCTCCCAGAACCATGGACAACTGGCAAGGACTAATGAATCCTGCACACCTAAATACCCCAGTCAGAACTGCAATCAGCAGAAACACCTGACCAGGACTGCAACTCAGGGACAACTGCATTACCACCTACAACCACTGGAGTGTTGCTATGCAGCCGCACGCTCTGCTTTGGAGTGCCGGCGCCAGAGCTTGGATTTCACATGCGAGACACGGACGTGTTTCTCGCATGTGTGATCCCAGCCTAACACTGATGGTGTCATTGTTAGAAGTGGCGTTCAAAACAAGTTGGTCACCATGCATTTGTTAGTCACAAAGACTAAGAGCGCTGTAACATTCGAAACATTTTGGTTATTAGGATTGGTTTATATCCTTTTGCAAGGATGTATACATTTTATTTTATTTTATTAAATTAGAAAAAAAGCAATGCTTTTTATATTTTTGCGAAATGCCATGCAAGGCATGCTTTCCAGGCTTCCCCACTGACTGGATCAATTTTGGAAAGTGTGAGCTGGATAAATTCATTTATTTGAGCAGAGAGAACTATGTACGAGGGGCGATCCAAAAGTAATGATAATCGGTTATTTCTATTGCACACAGAAATTAAAATAAAATGTTTTCTTCTCTCTTAGGTACCCACTAGTCCAGGAACAAAAAATTTACTTAAATAGACCACGATTCCCAGGAGCTACATTCATTTAAATATGAACTGCCGAGGAGTGAACATCAAAATGGAAAAAAACGAGCTCAGAGCTGTCATCAAATACCTCTGCTTGAAAAAAAATGACTACCAAAGACATGCACAGCGACTTGGTGGAAACATTGGGGACTCTTCTCCTCCATATTCCACAGTTGCACGCTGGGCCAAGAAATTTAAGCTGGGAAGAACATCGACGGAGAATAACCATCGTGAAGGACGCCCATCCACGTCGCTCAATGAAGAAAACGTGGAAAAAGTTGAAGAAGTTGTATTGGCAGATCGAAGAGAGGGTCAAGATCAAGAATTTTTTTCGAAGGGAATTCTAAGTTTAGAAAAGAGATGGACTAAATGTATAGACTTGTTAGGAGACTATGTAGAAAAATAAATTTATTTTTTGACTATATTCATTGTGTTTAGTATTGATTATCATTACTTTTGGATCGCCCCTCGTAGTTGCACACTTCTATCTTCTAGAGCCCAACACTAATCTGTCTGAGGAGAAGCTACCATGACCTACATATAACAAAAGCTGAACGAATCCTATGGGACCTCATGGATAGCTGAAGGATATTTCAGGAGATGTGATCTGTCACATACATAGAATTAACTTCAAAATGTGGTAGTGTATACACTGTGTGTGTGCTGATGTAGCAATGTTGTGTGTTGATGTAGCAGAGCTGCATATGTTGACGTAGCATCATTGTGTATGTTGATTAAGCACATCTGTGCATATGAGTGTGTGATAGAATACTGTGTATGTATGTAGCAAAGTTATGCAGCACCCCAGAGATCTGGTCGTTGCAGTATGACACTCTGCCACTAAGGGGAGTGATGGTACGTCTGATGGCACTGAAGGAATTCTACTGACCAGGTATCACCAGCACACATTACATGTACTTCACACTCCGGCCACTAGGGGGAGCAAAAGGCTTTATTTATAGGGCCACTCCTCACACTGGTAAAACTAGGGGTTGGATAGGAAGTTGGTCAGAAGCTGACTGGGTTAGATTCAGGCAACATCCCGTGGCAGGGGGTGTTGCAGGGAGAAGACACAGGGGGGTCCCTGTCAGGCGTGGGAACCTGGCAGGTGCCTAGCGAACAGAGCAGAACGTTACGGAACCGCGCCTGCACACCCCGCGGCGGTATCCTAAGAAAGAGACACGAAGGGAAGGATATTGTGGAACAGTGAGAAACGAGATCAAGCACAAAGGAGAACCAGTAGGAGTCGTGCCATGAGACCGAGGCAACATCCTACTGAGGCGCGTAGCCAGTGGCCGGAACACCGAGGAAGTAACTGACTCTAGGCCTTACTTCGAACTCCGCAGGACAGTTAATTATAGGTTAGCTGTCTACCTTAATTTTCCTACGAAGACATAGGGGGCAACGCGTGGAGAGGGGCGTCTCTAGGGTCCCGGAAGAGCTCCGAGCCTTTCCATCATACGGGTGCGTCCTAGCCATAACATACTGGGGGACGAGAAACTAGTAACATCTGGAACAAGCGAGAGAGAATTAGAAAGAACGAACGAACGAGAACAGAAGTTGTGAGGACTATTCCGAATGCTCAGCAGGGTAGCACTACAACACACAGGCGCAAGTGGTAGGCACTGATTTCCACCTGCAAAGAGAACTCTGGAATTGCCCATCGGACCGGCCAGTCTCAGATAGCCCTGTTAAGCGTGCTCTGGATTGAGGATCCTGAAGTCTACAGTAAAGAGGTAAAGAGACTGCAACCTTGTGTCCTCGTTATTGACTGCACGTCACACCATCACCTTCCACCTTACTGGGAAGCCCTGGGGACACAATTCACCTGTGGGAAGGTATACCATCCAGCTGCCATTCCATCACCCAAGCGGACCCCACAGCAGCGTCGGTCACCCTGACCGAACACCACAGGTGGCGTCACGAATCCCTGACAGACTGTACCACCTTTATTGGACGCCCCTTAGCAGGGTCGCGGACCAGTTCTAGCCACCGTGACAGCCTCAGAACCGAACCAGAGAGGCACGGTACCGAGAACTCTTGGCCCTGTGTCTGGGGGCGCTTCAACTTGGCGTCACGAACAGGATCGTACTTAAGCCTGAGAAGCAGGTCATGTGTGCCTTGGAACTGTGATTGAATTGTGCATGAACCGTGATTTATTGCAAGGACTGTGTATTGCTGATTGTCGCAGGATTCCAGCCAAAACCACTGCCACGAGGAGCGCAGGAGAAGAAGAGGGGCGTGGAAGTGGGCGTGAAAGAACTGAAGAGCGCGAAAGATAATGGCCGCCCAGTCTAAGTATTGTTGTATCCTGAGGGCGGGCCCGTCAGCCGCTGAGGTCTGCCTTCTCATCCTCTATGGAGGGTGGGGACAGTGGGGACGGAGCCGCCCCCGAAAACGAGCCTGGGAAGAAGATCCAGAGGAGTGGACAAAGATGGTGACTTCCAGGCCTCCGCATGGAGACGACCCGGCCAGGCGAAGGCCTGCATCACCCGCGGCGACCCCGGAGTCACCGCCGCTGCAGAGATCGGCCGCTGTGGAGCTGCCTGAGGGAAAACCCGGCGGACGGATGCCTGATGGCTGGGTGGCCGCTGCTGAGGCTCGGTGGCTGGTGCGCTGCCTGGAGGCCCGCGCTCGGGCGAGTTCCCGGTTGGGCCACCCGACAGAGATCCGTCTCTCCCTCGTATCCCCTCCTCTACCTACTCCGGCCACGTTAGATCCCCGCACCCGACTAGGGACTCGCGCTCCGCAGGAGCCGGACCTGAGGATCCTGCCGGTGACGGAACACCAGCGACGCCTAGTGGTGGCATGGAAGAAACAGCCTCGACCTGTGACCATGATTGACCTCACAAAAGAGGAGAAGGTCCCACCATCACAGTGGGGGGTGGTGGTCTTCTATAACCCCAAGGAGGAGAAGGGGGTCATCCAGGAGATTGGAGAGCCCTTGCAGGTCCGTGTGAACCGGAGCGAGGTGGAGCCCTGTTTTGGAACGGTCGATGAGGATCGTGTCTTGAGACCTGGGGATGCTGTGACCTACACCCTGTGGCAGAGGGAGACCGGCTGGGTGGCCAGGGGTGTCCAGAGATGCGCAGTCCTTCAGGTTGCAGCTGAGGCTCCAGAGGGTGAAGCCCCTGCTGCGGACCACCAGACAGACCAGGCCCCGCGTGTCATTGGGGGTCTCACCCATTCTCGGCCGAGAGGGGTGGTCTGCGAGGTAAGGCCGCAACCGTCGCAGCAATAAACCTCAAAGAACCGAGTATGTACATAGTTATTTAACTGTTTCCTGTTTTGCTGCTTTAAACCCGTCCAGGGTTATTTCTTAAAGGGATCCCTTTGTTGACCCGGGATCCCTATTGTTTTCATTTCTTTTTCTATTTTTGCACAAGTTCATCATTGTTTAAAAGACTGCCGGATCATGAACAGTGAATGATTCCAAAACTGTTTTGTATATAGTTTGCACCTTCTTAAAGGTGCTCCCTACTGGTTTTACAAACGAAAGAAGACTTTGCGAAGATAATGCTTCTGGAAATGACGAAGAAGGTCTTGCTTACATTGGACTTGCAGACAGAGAGAATCTGCACTACCTTCAAGAGACTCGGCTCCCTCTTAAAGGGAATGTTTACATGTTGCCTTAGGAAAGGTTGAAATGTTAATAATGTTGAAATTTAGAACAGTTTGATAATGTTGATAGAGACGGAGGACAGGAAAGATTGAAAGTGAACCCGTAGGGGTTAGAGAGAGAGTCCTCCTGAGAACCGTAGAACGACAGTTGGTTGCTGAAAGAGAGACAATGACAGTAGGCCCAGCCCAGGAGCTAGGCGGTCCGGCATTGGTGAAGCTAGAAAAGAAAGACAAGTTGAGTTATTTTATAGTATTTTGTAGTAGGCCTTTAGTGGGTTCAGCTTATACGCCCTTAAAGGAAAAGTTAACTTATTGTTCAGAGTTTGCACCTAGTAGAATACCCGGCTGGGTGATAAGAGTTATTTATAGTCATAATGTTATTTAAAAATATTTAATCCTGTTTTTGTTTGTAACGTTCAAGGGTCCTCACCTCCCATAAAGGGAAGCACTGTTCTATTTACTTGTTTTAAGCATTTCAAAAATTTTGTATGTCTTTTGCTGAATGTATTGTTGTTCTTCTTCCCAGTCCAGGAGTACTGGATTTAACCGGGGGGGAGTGCAGCGCCCAGAGATCTGGTCGTTGCAGTATGACACTCTGCCACTAAGGGGAGTGATGGTACGTCTAATGGCACTGAAGGAATTCTACTGACCAGATATCACCAGCACACATTACACTTTACACTCCGGCAACTAGGGGGAGCAAAAGGCTTTATTTATTGGGCCACTCCTCACACTGGTAAAACTAGGGGTTGGATAGGAAGTTGGTCAGAAGCGGACTGGGTTGGATTCAGGCAACATCCCGTGGCAGGGGGTGTTGCAGGGAGAAGACACAGGGGGGTCCCTGTCAGGCGTGGGAACCTGGCAGGTGCCTAGTGAAAAGAGCAGGACGTTACGGAACCGCGCCTGCACACCCCGCGGCGGTATCCTAAGAAAGAGACACGAAGGGAAGGATATTGTGGAACAGTGAGAAACGAGATCAAGCACAAAGGAGAACCAGTAGGAGTCGTGCTGTGAGACCGAGGCAACATCATACTGAGGCGTGTAGCCGGTGGCCGGAACACCGAGGAAGTAACTGACTCTAGGCCTTACTTCAAACTCTGCAGGACAGTTAATTATAGGTTGGCTGTCTACCTTAAATTTCCTACGAAGACATAGGGGGCAACGCGTGGAGAGGGGCGTCTCTAGGGTCCCGGAAGACCTTCGAGCCTTCACCGTCATACGGGTGCGTCCTAGCCATAACATACTGGGGGACGAGAAACTAGTAATATCTGGAACAAGCGAGAGAGAATTAGAAAGAACGAATGAACGACAACAGATATTGTGATGACTATTCCGAATGCTCAGCAGGGTAGCACTACAACACACAGGCGCAAGTGGTAGGCACTGATTTCCACCTGCAAAGAGAACTCTGGAAGTGACCATCTGACCGGCCAGTCTCAGATAGCCCTGTTAAGCGTGCTCTGGATTGAGGATCCTGAAGTCTACAGTAACATAGTAACATAGTTAGTAAGGCCGAAAAAAGACATTTGTCCATCCAGTTCAGCCTATATTCCATCATAATAAATACCCAGATCTACGTCCTTCTACAGAACCTAATAATTGTATGATACAATATTGTTCTGCTCCAGGAAGACATCCAGGCCTCTCTTGAACCCCTCGACTGATTTCGCCATCACCACCTCCTCAGGCAAGCAATTCCAGATTCTCACTGCCCTAACAGTAAAGAATCCTCTTCTATGTTGGTGGAAAAACCTTCTCTCCTCCAGACGCAAAGAATGCCCCCTTGTGCCCGTCACCTTCCTTGGTATAAACAGATCCTCAGCGAGATATTTGTATTGTCCCCTTATATACTTATACATGGTTATTAAATCGCCCCTCAGTCGTCTTTTTTCTAGACTAAATAATCCTAATTTCGCTAATCTATCTGGGTATTGTAGTTCTCCCATCCCCTTTATTAATTTTGTTGCCCTCCTTTGTACTCTCTCTAGTTCCATTATATCCTTCCTGAGCACCGGTGCCCAAAACTGGACACAGTACTCCATGTGCGGTCTAACTAGGGATTTGTACAGAGGCAGTATAATGCTCTCATCATGTGTATCCAGACCTCTTTTAATGCACCCCATGATCCTGTTTGCCTTGGCAGCTGCTGCCTGGCACTGGCTGCTCCAGGTAAGTTTATCATTAACTAGGATCCCCAAGTCCTTCTCCCTGTCAGATTTACCCAGAGGTTTCCCGTTCAGTGTGTAATGGTGATATTGATTCCCTCTTCCCATGTGTATAACCTTACATTTATCATTGTTAAACCTCATCTGCCACCTTTCAGCCCAAGTTTCCAACTTATCCAGATCCATCTGTAGCAGAATACTATCTTCTCTTGTATTAACTGCTTTACATAGTTTTGTATCATCTGCAAATATCGATATTTTACTGTGTAAACCTTCTACCAGATCATTAATGAATATGTTGAAGAGAACAGGTCCCAATACTGACCCCTGCGGTACCCCACTGGTCACAGCGACCCAGTTAGAGACTATACCATTTATAACCACCCTCTGCTTTCTATCACTAAGCCAGTTACTAACCCATTTACACACATTTTCCCCCAGACCAAGCATTCTCATTTTGTGTACCAACCTCTTGTGCGGCACGGTATCAAACGCTTTGGAAAAATCGAGATATACCACGTCCAATGACTCACCGTGGTCCAGTCTATAGCTTACCTCTTCATAAAAACTGATTAGATTGGTTTGACAGGAGCGATTTCTCATAAACCCATGCTGATATGGAGTTAAACAGTTATTCTCATTGAGATAATCCAGAATAACATCCCTCAGAAACCCTTCAAATATTTTACCAACAATAGAGGTTAGACTTACTGGCCTATAATTTCCAGGTTCACTTTTAGAGCCCTTTTTGAATATTGGCACCACATTTGCTATGCGCCAGTCGTGCGGAACAGACCCTGTCGCTATAGAGTCACTAAAAATAAGAAATAATGGTTTATCTATTACATTACTTAGTTCTCTTAGTACTCGTGGGTGTATGCCATCCGGACCCGGAGATTTATCTATTTTAATCTTATTTAGCCGGTTTCGCACCTCTTCTTGGGTTAGATTGGTGACCCTTAATATAGGGTTTTCATTGTTTCTTGGGATTTCACCTAGCATTTCATTTTCCACCGTGAATACCGTGAAGAAGAAGGTGTTTAATATGTTAGCTTTTTCCTCGTCATCTACAACCATTCTTTCCTCACTATTTTTTAAGGGGCCTACATTTTCAGTTTTTATTCTTTTACTATTGATATAGTTGAAGAACAGTTTGGGATTAGTTTTACTCTCCTTAGCAATGTGCTTCTCTGTTTCCTTTTTGGCAGCTTTAATTAGTTTTTTAGATAAAGTATTTTTCTCCCTATAGTTTTTTAGAGCTTCAATGGTGCCATCCTGCTTTAGTAGTGCAAATGCTTTCTTTTTACTGTTAATTGCCTGTCTTACTTCTTTGTTTAGCCACATTGGGTTTTTCCTATTTCTAGTCCTTTTATTCCCACAAGGTATAAACCGCTTACACTGCCTATTTAGGATGTTCTTAAACATTTCCCATTTATTATCTGTATTCTCATTTCTGAGGATATTGTCCCAGTCTACCAGATTAAGGGCATCTCTAAGCTGTTCAAACTTTGCCTTCCTAAAGTTCAATGTTTTTGTGACTCCCTGACAAGTCCCCCTAGTGAAAGACAGGTGAAACTGCACAATATTGTGGTCGCTATTTCCTAAATGCCCAACCACCTGCAGATTTGTTATTCTGTCAGGTCTATTAGATAGTATTAGGTCTAAAAGTGCTGCTCCTCTGGTTGGATTCTGCACCAATTGTGAAAGATAATTTTTCTTGGTCATTAGCAGAAACCTGTTGCCTTTATGGGTTTCACAGGTTTCTGTTTCCCAGTTAATATTAAAGTCCCCCATAACCAGTAAAGAGGTAAAGAGACTGCAACCTTGTGTCCTCGTTATTGACTACACCTCACACCATCACCATCCACCTTACTGGGAAGCCCTGGGGACAACCTTCACCTGTGGGAAGGTATACCATCCAGCTGCCATTCCATCACCCGAGCGGACCCCACAGCAGCGTCGGTCACCCTGACCGAACACCACAGGTGGCGTCACGAATCCCTGACAGACTGTACCACCTTTATTGGACGCCCCTTAGCAGGGTCGCGGACCAGGTCTAGCCACCGTGACAGCCTCAGAAGCGAACCAGAGAGGCCCGGTACCGAGAACTCGTGGCCCTGTGTCTGGGGGTGCTCCAGCTATGTGTGCTCATCTAGCAGAGCTTTATGTGTGTAGAAGATGTGTGTATGTGTGTAGCAGACCTGTATATGTAGCAGACATGAATGTGTATGTGCAACAGAGCTGAGTGATCATATACTGTTCATGGAAAAGTATATTTACAGACCGTGTACAGAATGTGTATGCTGTAAAGTTACATGTTACATATGTAGAATACACACGCTGCAGAGAAACACTAACAGTAGATCTAGTACCTCCCTATTCTACCCTAGTACATTAAAATTAGTGATGCTGATTCCTTGACTTCATTACATTACCAGGGAGTTATTTGGAAATATGTTGTTCATATTTTCTGTTGTCTAAATGTGGCTTATAGTAAGGTATATTATATACTTTAAAAAATATTGTATAATATACTATCTCAAAAATAAATTATAATACACTATGTCCCCATTAATAATCTGTAATCTACTGTGTCCATGTAAATTGTTTAGAATATACACTGTGCCCCATAAATAACACACTGTAGTTAGCCAGTATGTTAGCCAGTAAGCCATCCACAACCTGTCCCCTCCCTATATCTCTGAACTAATCTCCCACTATCTTTCCTCACGTAATCTTCGATCCTCCCAAGACCTCTTTCTCTCCTTCACACTTATCCGTTCCTCACACAACCGCCTCCAAGATTTCTCCCGAATATCCACTATCCTCTGGAATTCCACGCCTCAACACATCCGATTATCCACCACCCTCGGATCCTTCAGACAGAACCTGAAAACCCATCTCTTCAGGAAAGCCTACAGCCTGCAATATCCATTCTGCCACCTCACGAACCGCCATGCCTCCGCCGCCACGTCACTGACCACCCGAGCTGCCGCCACGACCACCCGAGCTGCTGTCACGACCACCCGAGCTGCCGCCTCACCACCACCAGTGCTGCAGCACACCAACCTCCTGTCTCTTCCCCACTATCCTGAAGAATGAACGTCCGCAAGGACAGGGTCCTCTCCCCTCCGTACCAGTCTGTCACTGTAAATTTGTTTACTGTTAACTATATCTATAACCCTGTATGTAACCCTTTTCACATGTACAGCACCATGGAATTAATGGTGCTATATAAATAAATAATAATAATAATAACACTGTACCCTATCTTAAATAAATCATTACACGCTCTGTTCCATAAATAAATGATAATACACTTTACCCCCATTAATTAATTTTAATGGCCTTGCTCTTGCGCAAAGGTGCCAATGGCATGATAACATATAGTAATTGTGCCAAACTCTGTATCTCTAAAGCATGCTGAACATCTAAGGATCCCTTGCACTTATACTGTTCTTCATCTTTTAATTGAGTCCAGGAAGTTACGGCTCAGGAGTCAGGATCCATCTTCTCCACATTTTGAGAAAACTAGATTGTACCAGCCCAATCTCACCCCTGGTTTAATGTATCTGAGCCATACATTGATGGATGCCTGTAAGTGCAAGAACATAGAGCAAGGAAAACAGGAGAGTCTGTAGTGAGCTGGCCGGCTGTGACTGTTCTATTATCATTGACATAGAATCTGTGACAGACACTGCCCCCATGTGGCCAGAAGTTATACCTATGCCGAATGTGATTAGAGAGAAACAAACTGTATTGGCAGAACTTCCCCCTGTGATGTCATGTGAACAGGAAGGGGAGGGAATAAGAGAGCCCGGGAAACTGGTGTGTGCAGAGAGAGGTCTGTGTGTGCTGGCGTCCTCCTGTAGAGGCGATATAGAAGATTGCCTGGATGACCGCTATCTCTTGGAAGCCGACATCCAGATTATTCCCAGCTCCCACACTGCGGAGCACCCAACGGTGACATCTTCACAGATCCTGGAGCCCATGAACTGTAAGCGGGTCCTCTGTTCAGAGGCCGAACATTCCACCCTTACCTGTTGAATTCCAAGGACTACAGTCTGGACCTGAGAGACGGAGTTTTGTTTGATCCCTGTTGTTTTCTCTTCGGCTGGAGCGTCCCCCTACAGTGACAGACAGGCCTGCGACGTGGGAAGATAACCTCCTGGAGCAAAGGAACTGGTAACGTGTGGATAGGGAAAGTGAGGGACAGTTTGTTATTACACGTTATTTCCGTGAATAGGCACATTTTGTACTGTCTATTATTGTGTTCCGCTGTGTTAAGGAAAATGTATAACAGTAAAGATACGGTTGTTAAAATGGAGTCTGAGTGTGGAAGTTTTGCTGGGCCAGATCATGGATATACATGGGCGACCTTGCCCTCGGTCACTTCAAGTCCATTTAATTTAAACTACGGTAACTGGGCTGATATTACTTTGCAGCCTCAGTTTCCGCAATGATAAAGTAACAGGGTTGAGCAGTAATGAGGTGCTCAAAAGGAATATCCTCAACGGACACTACCGATAATAATGTAGAAAATTTGTAATCCAAAAAGATACAATAGATTGATCCTGACATTCTCAGGCCCCCATGAATGTAAACAATCCACAATTTGATTCACAAGGATTGACCAAGAGAGAAAAATGCCTGGTGCCACTTTACACACCGCTAAAGACTCAATAAGCAGGCTAATGGTGTTTGGCATGACCACGCAGGCTTCACCAAATCACTCTGCAGCTGTCCCATCACTTGGTCTAGAATAGCTAATCAGGTTTATGTTGCTTCAAGGTAGGTCGGAGCGTACAGCTCATTCCACGTAGACATAGACAAGGGTCTAATCTGAAATCTGACTGACGTACTACTTTGAGTGCTGAATCAGAGTGAAAATAGGAGTGCTAAGGCCAGTTATTTATACTAATTCAACGATTCAAGTGATATACAGTATAAGGAAGTGATTTACCTGTAACGTCACCCAGTGTGATTGAACTGATTTCTCTCACTCATTTCTCTAGCAAGTAGTGGCTTTTCAACATTGAGATTTGCTGAAAATTTATTCAGGGGAAAACAAATTTTGTGACTAATACATTTGTCTCAATACTGGAAAGCTTTATTTGCTAGGGAAATGTATGTGGGGAGGGTAGGGAGAGAGAAAGATCTATACTAACCTAACAGTTTACATTTTACAGGTGAGAGAGATGACCCCACTGACCATTAATGCTTAGACTCTGTAGGAGAGAGAGAGGAACCCATTGACCGTAACAGCTTACACTCTTTAGGCCATAGAAGCCTACATGCAATAGGAGGAGGCGGAGGAGAGGCCCATGTTTCAATGCAAAATTACATCAGTCCAATGCCAGATTCTTCAGAAGTACAGGAAATGTTGTCCGCAAAGCTTTTGTTTTTTTGCAAACTCAAATCTCATAATTTTTTTAATTTTCATGAAATGTTGTGAGATCCAACGCAAACGCGATCCTGTACAAATTGTTCTGGTTATATATACAGCTCTGGCAAAAATGAAGAGACCACTGCAAAATGTTCAGTTTGTCTGATTTTTTCTCTTTATAGGTATATTTTTTTAGTAAAATGTAAATTGTTCTTTTAGTCTAAAAATTTCTGACAACATGTCTCCAAATTTCCAAGCAATAAATTTTGTTTTTGTTTTCTGAAAAGGAGAAATGGTCCAAATTTAAAAAAAAAATCCAGTACGTTCAGACCTCAAATACTGCAAATAAAACAAGTTCATAATCATTTAGAAACAACAATACTAATGTTTTAACTCAGGAAGAGTTCAGAAATCAATATTTTGTGGAACAACCATGCTTTCATGCATCTTGGCATGCTTTCCACTAGTCTTTCACACTGCTTTTGGGTGACCTTATGCCACTCCTGATACAAACATTTAAGTAATTCTTTGTTTGATGGCTTGTGACTATCCATCTTCCTCTTGATTACATTCCAGAGGTTGTCAATGGGGTTCAGGTCTGGAGATTGGGCTGGCCATGACAGGGATTTGATGTGGTGGTCTTTCATCCACACCTTGATTGACCTAGCTGTGTGGCATGGCACATTGTCCTGCTGGAAAAACCAGTCCTCAGAGTTGGGGAACATTGCCTGAGCAGAAGGAATCAACTGTTTTTCAAGGATAACCTTGTATGTGGCTTGCTTTGCAAAGAACAACCTGCCCAATTCCAGCCTTGCTGAAGCTTCCTCAGATCATAACCGATCCTCCACCAAATTTAACAATGGGTGCAAGACACTGTGGCTTGTACACCTCTCCAGGTCTCCGTCTAACTAGTAGTTGACCAGGTGTTGGGTAAAGCTGAAAATTAGACTCATCAGAGAAGATTACTTTACTCCAGTCCTCTATGGTCCAATCCTTATGGTCTTTGGCAAAATTCAGTCTGGTTCTCCTTGGCTTCTCATTGATGAAAGGCTTTTTCTAGCTTTACATGACTTGAGTCCTGCCTCTAGGAGCCTGTTCCAAACTATTCTTGCCACGCACTTCATCCCAGCTGCCATTTGCCATTCCTTCTGAAGGTTGCTTGATGTCATTTTGCGGGTGCTGAGTGACATCAGAATAAGATGACAGTCATCCCGGTCAGTGGAGAGTTGTTTTCGCCCTCTGCCGGTCTGCAGCTTTGTTGTGCCCAGTGTCTGCTGCTTGACCTTGTTGTAATGGACTGCCATCTTAGAAATTTTAAGGATGGAGGCAACATGACTCTCACTGTGTCCCTCTGCTAGTAAAGACAGAATTGAGCCCTTCTTTTCCTCACTCAAGACTTTTCTTTTCAACTCCTTTGGCATGTTTAAAAGTTATTTTTGTCATTCCTATTACTTTTGGGATATTATTAGAACTTGTGTGTAAATAGCAAAAAGGGGGACCTAAAATATAACGTTTAATAAGTACTAATTAAAAAACCATATGACACAACATATAATGAAAAAATCGTACATTGACCAACAGGTCAATCATTGTTATGAGTCAGAGATGCGCGCCCTTCACTGAAAGACGGAAGTGTACCTGACACACACCTCCATTGTTGTGTAATCCACGTGGAACTCAGGCCGCCGCCATTAACACTGATTCACCAATGAGGTTAGTTGGACCGCTGTATGTGGGATGTAAGCCCAGGACTGATTGGCTGAATTTCAGCTGTTCTGGATGAATAGGCATTACCCCTGATAGGAGTACCATATAAAAGAGACGCCATTTTTGGGTGATTTGATGAGAGGCTCCCTGGAGATTTCATGTCTCGGTTGAGCGCTCCTTCAAACCCTGACCACGTACTGACTGCCGTGTCCCCTGAGGATTCTTCCCTGAGATGAAAGGGAGGTGGTCTTTAACGCAGGAGGTGGTCCGGAAGTCCAACGGATTCTAGATGGTCGATACCTGATCCATAAGGACTCTTATTTTTGACATGGGGAACACATCTCAAAATGCTGCAGCATCACAACTTGGTGAGATTGTTCCAATAGCTTTATGTGTATCCCCGTGTATCTGAAGGTTTCTTACTGGTGACAGATAGCGGTGCTTTCTTTTTTCACCTTATAGAGAACCTCAAGTTATATCTCTTTAACAGTAGCATACAATTGTAATGTTGGTTCCCCTGCTTTACTTGACAGGGTGCATATTGTGATTATAAGCCCTGAAGGCTGTGTAAGGGTTCCAAATTGACTACTGATTTTTTCTCTTTGGACTGGTTATCAGTTCTCTGTCTGATTGACCTGTTGGTCAATGTACGATTTTTTCATTATATGTTGTGTCATATGGTTTTTTAATTAGTACTTATTAAACGTTATATTTTAGGTCCCCCTTTTTGCTATTTACATATAATTTTTTGGGCACCCTTTTTCAAGTTTGAGTGGTTCATTACCCTCTTTTTGCTATACTGTATTATTAGAACTTGTTTTGCCATCCAGCTTGTCCTATTGCAAGAGGATTGTGAACACCACAGCAGTGTTTTTTATACTTTCCTTTGTTAAATAAGTTTTTGTTCAGGTTATCACCTAATCAGAAGCACATTAAGTAGAATGTTGTGTACTCTGGTTGGAATTCAACTGACACTGGAATGGAATGGCTGTCAGACATGTAGAGAAGCAGATTTTTATAAAACTGTGCAGTGGTCTCTTAATTTTTGCCAGAGCTGTATTTATGTATGTATTATATACAGTATACGTATATATATGATTTTTGTCGTCTGAAGTTTGTTCTCTATGCACGGTTAAATGACTAGACTAATTGCACTAAAAAAGTACATCTACAGCCGGGGGCTGCAACCCTCAGCTGTCAGCTTCAAAAAGGCTGATTATTAAGAATAAATGGGTACCTACGCCATATTTTTAAATTATTTAAATAAATAATTTAAAATAACAGCGTGGGGTCCCCCCCATTTTTGACAACCAGCCTTGCTAAAGCAGACAGCTGGGGCTGGTATTCTTAGGCTGGTAAGGGGCCATGGATATTGCTCCCCAGCCTAAAAATAGCAGCCAGCAGCTGCCCAGAAAAGGCACATCTATTAGATGTGCCAATTCTGGTGCTTTGCCCGGCTCTTCCCACTTGCCCAGTAGCGGTGGTAAGTGGGGTTCATATTTGTGGGGTTGATGCCACTTTTGTATTGTGAGATGACATCAAGCCCACGGTTTAGTAATGGAGAGGCGTCTATAAGATACCTATTCATTACTAATCGTATAGTTGTATTGTAAATAGACACAGCCAGAAAAAAGTCTTTTATTAGAAATAAAACAAAAACACTTTTATTTTTTATTTGAAAATAACAAACCCAGTTATACTCACCAAACACCTATTCCACCGAAGCCCTCGTTCTCCTGTAATAAAGCCAAAATAAAAACAATATCCCTCATCTGTCGGTTGTTCTGTCCCACATCGTAATACATGTCTGGGGGAAGAACAGTTTTGAACCTGGACAGTGCCAAGATGCAACCATCCAGGCTGACAACCACTGGTGAATGATCTGATAGTGTAAACTTAGTGACCAGCGATGATATCATCGAGTTTACCGTTGGTCACTAAGGCTGCGTTCCCAGTCGGGCTTAACTGCAATAACATTGGCGAGATCCCCGCTAGTACCATGAGAGACCCTACCTCACGCTGCCCTCAGAATAACAAAACTGACAGACTCCCTTTAAGTATCAATGTGAATGACCAGGAATGTGCTTCTCTGATTAAAACAGGGGTCTCCAACTAGTATCTTGCGAGCCACATGTGGCTCGGCTGCTCCTGACATGTGGATCGCCAACAGTCACAGAAAAGTCCACAGGGAGCCACCCCACTGCCTGTAATACCAGCCCAGGGCCAGTGTCAGCACCCGGGCAGGTGATGGGGCCCTGAGCAGGCAGGGGGCCCACTCGCCGTCGTGGACACTGGCGTGTTATGGTGCCAGCCCTCGCGAGTGGACCCCCGCCTGCTCTTGCGATACTTACCTCTGCCGGTTCCAGAACTGCAGCATCTTCCATCCTCTGACTGTGACGTTCAGGTCAGAGGGTGCAATGATGTCACCAGTGTGCGCCCTCTGCCTGAGCAGTCACAGCACAGAGAACAGGAAGACGCTAAGGAGTCCTGAGCAGAGCAGCGACAAGCAATGAGAGGTGAGTATTTAAATTTTTTTTATATATATTTGGAGCAATATATGGGGACCATCAGAAGGGGCCCATATATGAAGCATTATATGGGGCTAATTCTATATGGAGCATCTTATGGGGCCAATAATATAGTGAGCATCTTATGGGGCCAATTCTATAGGGAGCATCTTATGGGGCCAATTTAATACGGAGCATCTTATGGGGCCAATTATATATGGAGCTTCTTAATGGGGCCAATTCTATATGGAGCATCTTATGGTGCCAATATTAGAGGGAGCATCTTATGGGGCCAATTCTATAGGGAGCATCTTATGGGGCCAATTTAATGTGGAGCATCTTATGGGGCCAATTTGATGTGGAGCATCTTATGGGGCCAATTCTATATGGAGCATCTTATGGGGCCAATTTAATATGAAGCATCTAATGGGGCCAATTTAATATGGAGCATCTTATGGGGCCAATTCTATATGGAGCATCGTATGGGGCCAATTTAATATGGAGCATCTTATGGGGCCAATTTAATATGGAGCATCTTATGTGGCCAATTCTATATGGAGCATCTTATGGGGCCAATTCTATATGGAGCATCTTATGGGGGCAATTTAATATGGAGCATCTTATGGGGCCAATTTAATATGGAGCATCTTATGTGGCCATTTCTTTATGGTGCATCTTATGGGGTCAATTCTATGAGCTTATTAATAGAGCCAAATCTACATGGAGCATCTTATGGGGCCAAATCTATATGGAGCTTCTTATGGGGCCAATTTAATATGCAGCATCTTATGGGGCAGATTCTATATGGAGCTTCTTAATGGGGCCAATTCTATATGGATCTTCGTAATTAGGGCCAATTCTATATGGACCATCTTGTGGGGCAAATTCTATATGGAGCTTCTTATGGGGCAAATTTAATATGGGGCCAATTCTATATGGAGCTTCTTTATGGGGCCAATTTAATATGGAGCATCTTATGTGGCCAATTCTACTGTATATGGAGCATCTTATGGGGCCAATTTAATATGGAGCATCTTATGGGGCCAATTTAATATGGAGCATCTTATGTGGCCAATTCTATAGGGAGCATCTTATGGGGCCAATTCTATATGGAGCATCTTATGGGGGCAATTTAATATGGAGCATCTTATGGGGCAGATTCTATATGGAGCTTCTTAATGGGGCCAATTCTATATGGATCTTCGTAATTAGGGCCAATTCTATATGGAGCATCTTATGGGGAAAATTCTATATGGAGCTTCTTATGGGGCAAATTTAATATGGGGCCAATTCTATGTGGAGCTTCTTAATGGGGCCAATTTAATATTGAGCGAGCATCTTATGGGGCCAATTCTATATGGAGCTTCTTAATGGGGCCAATTCTATATGGAGCAGTATATGGGGCCAATTACATATGGAGCAGTATATGGGGCCAATTACATATGGAGCAGTATATGGGGGCAATAATATATGTAGCATCTTATGGGACTGTTAAAGGGTATTGACTTTTAATATTACTACTTCCAAGAGGTGGCACTAGAGTTCAAGTCATCTTTGACTTAGCAATTTGCATAAAAATAATGTAAAATACATAAGGATACAGTGAAAGTGAAAATCTGAATGTTATTATTTGTGCCTTCTCTAGGTTTTTCTATGACTTTATCTGCATTGTTGCTCTCAACCAACTTTCATAGCGGAATGTGGCTCTCAAGGTAAGAAAGATTGGGGACCCCTGGATTAAAAGGTCAGAAAGGAAGCATTGTCTTTATTTCTTCAGGTTATTTTCATGGTTGAGAGTATTGCAGAAGAAGATGCTAATCATACAAATAATCTCCTGACTAAGTCGCACATTGCCCATATATTGCAAACCATGTTACACAACCACATTAAATTTGTATGATTATACAAGGCTGCTATCGAAAAAATACCATTGATAGCATACAAATTGGTTATTGAAGTTCATAAAGCACCGCAAGGTCAATATCATGGAATTGTCCATGCACCAGCATTCACTGAAGTTGCCATAATCATGGTTCCAGACAATCCTGATTGTCAGGACATTCTCCTGCACAAGTAAGACAATGTTCTGCAAAGGATAAATTATTATTATTATTATACATTTTTATAGCGCCATTGAATCCTTGACTCTTTACATTTGAATACGGGGCAAATATAGACAAATGCATTAAACATGAGCAAAAAACAAAGCACACATGTACATAAGGAGGGAGGACCCTGCCCGCGAGGGCTCACAGTCTGCAGGAGATGGGTGAGGATACATTAGGAGAGGGTAGAGCAGGTTGTGCGGCGGTTCAGTAGGTTGAGGATCACTGCAGGCTGTAGGCTTGTCAGAAGAGGCGAGTATTCAGTTTTTTAACGTTTCTATGGTAGGCGAGAGTCTGATGTGTTGAGGTAGAGAGTTCCAAAGTATGGGGGAAGCACGGGAGAAGTCTTGTATGTGGTTGTGGGAAGAAGAGATGAGACGGGAGAAGAGAAGTTGGTCTTGAGAGGATCGGAGGTTGCGTGTAGGTAGGTACCGGGAGACCATGTCACAGATGTATGGAGGAGATAGGTTGTGGATGGCTTTGTAAGTCATTGTGAGGGTTTTGAACTGGAGTCTCTGGGTAATAGGAAGCCAGTGAAGGGCTTGGCATAGGGGAAAGGCTGGGGAATAGCAGGGAGACAGGTAGATTAGTTGGGCAGCAGAGTGTAGGATGGATTGGAGTGGTGCCAGAGTGCTAGAAAGGAGTCCAGAGAGTAGGAGGTTGCAGTAGTCAAGGCGGGAGATAATAAGGGCATGCACTAGTGTTTTTGTGGTGTCGCGGTCAAGGAATGCGTGGATCCAGGAAATATTTTTGAGTTTGAGACGGCAGGAGGAGGCAAGGCCTTGGATATGTGGCTTGAAAGAGAGGGCAGAGTCGAGGATCACCCCTAGGCATCGGGCGTGTGGGACTGGGGAAAGTGAGCAGCCATTGACATTGATGGATAAGTCTGGTGGAGGGGTAGAGTGAGATGGGGAAAGATGAAAGAATTCTGTTTTGGTCATGTTCAATTGTAGAAAATGAGCAGAAAAGAAGGCTGAAATAGCAGACAGACAGTGCGGGATTTTGGTAAGTAAGGAGGTGAGGTCAGCTCAGGATAGGTAGATCTGCGTGTCATCGGTGTAGAGATGGTAATGCATACCATGGGATTCTATGAGCTGTCCAAGGCTGAAGGTGTAGATGGAGAAGAGTACGGGTCCTAGAACAGAGCCTTGAGGAACACCGACTGACAAGGGGCGAAGTGAGGAGGTGGTGTGGGGGAGGGAGACACTGAATGTTCGGTCTGTCAGATATGACGAGATCCAGGATAGGGCCAAGTCTGTGATGCCAAGAGATGAGAGGATCTGTAGCAGAAGTGAGTGGTCCACAGTGTCGAAGGCAGAAGACAGGTCCAGGAGAAGGAGGGCAGAGTAGTGTCGCTTGTTCCTGGCAGTTAGTAGGTCATTGGTGACTTTAGTTAGGGCAGTTTCAGTTGAGTGATGGGGACGGAAGACAGATTGTAACCGGTCAAAGAGGGAGCAGGAGGAGAGGTGGGAGGACAGTTCAAGATGGACGTGTTGCTCCAGTAATTTGGAGGCATAAGGGAGAAGAAATATCGTGCGATAGCTAGACACAGAGGATGGGTCGAGGGAGAGGTTTTTGAGGATGAGTGTGATCTTGGCATGCTTGAAGGATGAGGGAAAGACATCTGTTGTGAAAGAGGTTGAAGAGGTGTGTTAGGATTGGGATGAAGACCGTGGAAAGGTTAGGGATCAGGTGGGATGGGAGCGGGTCGAGCGAGCAGGTGGTGAGGTGTGATCTTGACAGGAGGGTGGAGAGCTGATCTTCTGTCATGGTGGAGAAGCTGGTTTTGGAGGAGCAGGGTTGAACAGCTAAGAGGGGCAGTGGGCGCTGTGGGCCAACCTTTCTCTGATCGTATCGATCTTCTGTTCTTCCAAATTGTAAACACATTTCACAGGTCCTATGATGCCATGCTATATCCATTGATATTTTGGAATGGCAAGAATGGCTATCATGTTAATATTCCTCAGATAATCACAGGATATGATGGTATTGACATGGACTTTTATGCCTCCATGATGAGGTGATGAGGGTTTGTAGCAGTATTCACAGCATAACAAATTAGCTACTGGTCTATGATGACCTTTACTTGCTCACCAAGTGTTAGTAGTGGTCTAAGGTTTAACGTTTCTCTTTATGGAGAGTGACATACCAGCAGGTGGCGCTATAGAGTTTAAGTCCTCTTTTTCTCTGAAGAGGCAATTTGCATATTATATTTCTAAGAGGAGCATTGCACAGCGAATAAGCCTCCTTACCTTGACAAGCCAGAGCTGGTATGTCACTCTCCATAAGGAGAAACGTTACCCCTTAGACCCCAGTCCAGAGCCTCTCATTTAGCCAAATTACTTCTCATGCTTCGCACTGAGGGCCAACATTCCGAAACACCGTGTTTGCGAATTGAGATACTGATTTGGCTTTTATCCTAAGTCATATTGCACAACTCGTTAAAGGGTTGATTGTGACTTGTAGGATCGCTACTTCCAACAGTTTAAGTCCTCTTTTTCTCTGAAGAGGCAATTTGCATGCAAGTGTTAGTAGACATTTATGCTAAGATTGAATCTGAAACACTAACTTATATCACAACACACCAGGCACAGCTAGATACAATGGAATTCCTCAACCTGCTGGTTGCAAATTGTACTGTCGGGAGACCTGACGTTGTTGGTCAATAGATCATCCTTCCTTTTTCCTTTATTGATAGACTAAGGCATGTTTATGCCCAAGATTACATGACTAATGTCCACAAATATAGTCTATCAGACCTGGTAATTACTTTCACATAAAATCCAGATAGGTTGAAAATGAGAAGCATGCAATTCTCCAGCTAGGGCAGCATTGTGTGAGATAACCTGGTAGCATGAGTCTTTTAGCTGAATATGTTTTTGAAGAACCCTAGTGTTACACAATAGAATGGCAAAACCGAGTATTACCACACTCACACATTTTAGTGTGGCTCAAGGAAAAGATTCATCCAAACCAGGATGATTCAATCATTATTGTGGAAACACACAACAATGATGTGGATCATGCACTGTTTTGAACAAACATCTAATCACAGCATTCAAGGCCCCTGTGGACTAGGTTATCTAAATCAACTACAAAAGGAGGAAAAAAAGGAGGAAAAAACTCCACTATTCTGAAAAAAAAACACCACAGAGAAACAGGCAAAGGTGCTTACCTGTCTAGGCCTCAAATCAAATGCACTATCATGGTGCAACGGGCCGAAGTAAAGATGGCGACTACACCGGTGTGGTAATACCAAATGAGACAGCCAGCATACAAACAGGGATTGGCAGCTTGGCACACCAGTGCAAATAAATAATCTGTAGCAGTGTTCACACAGAGTTATCTAAATCAAGTCTGCATGGATTAAACTGTATGCCAAAAGAAATATTCAAGGCATTAGGTAACTTAAACACAGACCGATGGTGATGGATTGTACCCGAATGCAAAAACTGGGAATGGTGGTTTCTCATTCAACAAAAGGGTCAAAGAGTTCACCATCAAAAATGGTCAGCAAGTTGTGTGAATGGTTGATGTTGATATTGACAACATATTTGTTGTCCTGTAGATGCGTAGAGAGATAGATGAAAGTGGCACTCACCCGAGAGTTGCTGCGTAAAGATGTCCTTTATTCAAAAAAATACATGGACACACAAGCGGTGGAGCAGCGGCTGGCAGCGGTTAGGGTGCGGGAGGAAGGTGCAGGACGACGGCCGTTTCGCGCGATTGCGCTTCCACGGGTCCAGGTGAGGGAATCAAAAACGTCATATCCTTTTTAAAGGGGCTTTGGAACGTAAAAAGTCATTGTCAGAAAAGACATGTATAAGTGAATGTTATCTATTTCTCTTATGTACTTATCAATGTTTTGTTGAGAGGGACTTGTCAATTGTTTTTAATATGCACCTGTTCACGTTTAGTCATTAAGCCCCTTTAAAAAGGATATCTATCTATCTATCTCTCTACGCATCTACAGCAGTATTCGACTTTACGTGATGCACCTCCCGGTAATTGCTAATTCTGAACTGTGCCACTTAGCGTCCTAAATTGAATCCAGCGTGAAAGAAGATCTTCTATGTAAGCGTAATATACCTAGTGCCTTCTGACTCTTCTCTTTTGCATGATATTTGTTGTCCTATTTTCACTGCTTCTGTGCCATTTGATGCCCATATCAATGTGGAGCGCTAAGGCTTAGGCTTGTATTGATGGATAATGTCCAACAATGGCATGATTGCCTTCAGGATGCAGTGAACAGAAGATCGCCTATCAATAATCAGAAGGCTGTTTGCTATCATTTTGGCATGCTTCCACCTATCCAACCCAAAAAAGCTGTGGGGACGATAAAAACAACAAATTGCTGAAGATTTCCTTCACATTGCCCAGCAACAAGCAAATGACAACTAGCTACAGTTGACTCCTCAAATAAAGAATAAGGCACTGATTTTGTCAGTTCTACAAATGACTTGTTTACAAAGTGATTTGTTGTCAAACTTTGATTTGCAACCACCACAATGACATACTCTTCAAAAAGTGAGCCATGAGTTTATCAGAGAAACGATTTATGATCTCAATCAACTGCTACAATATGTTGCTGCATATGAGGTGAAACTTCACTTTGTAGCAGAATATATTTTTTAACCCCTTTCTGCCATTGGACGTAATATTCCGTCCATGTGGGGAGGGCCTTAATTCCCAAGGATGGAATATTACGTCCAGCGCAATCGGCCGCGCTCACGGGGGGAGCGCCGCTGATCGCGGCTGGGTGTCAGCTGCTTATCGCAGCTGACATCCGGCACTATGTGCCAGGAGTGGTCACGGACCGCCCCCGGCACATTAACCCCCGGCACACCGCAATCAAAGATGATCGCTATGTGCCGGCGGTGCAGGGAAGCATCGCGCAGGGAGGGGGCTCCCTGCGGGCTTCCCTGAGACCCCCGCAGCAACGCGATGTGATCGCGTTGCTCCGGGGGTCTCCTACCTCCTTCCCTGCAGTAAGTCCCGGATCCAAAATGGCAGCGGATCCGGGTCCTGCAGGGAGGTAGGTGGCTTACCAAGTGCCTGCTCAGAGCAGGCACTTGGTAACGCTGCACTGCTCTCAGACAGATCGGTGATCTGTCAGAGTGCTGTGCAAACTGGCAGATCACCGATCTGTATTGTCCCCCCCTGGGACAAAGTAAAAAAGTTTAAAAAAAAAATTCCAAGTGTGTAAAAAAAAAAAAATCCTAAATAATGAAAAAAAAAAAAATATTATTCCCATAAATACATTTCTTTATCTAAATAAAAAAAACAAAACAATAAAAGTACACATATTTAGTATCGCCGCGTCCGTAACGACCTATAAAACTGGCCCACTAGTTAACCCCTTCAGTAAACACCGTAAGAAAAAAAAAAACGAGGCAAAAAACAACGCTTTATTATCATACCGCCAAACAAAAAGTGGAATAACACGCGATCAAAAAGACGGATATAAATAACCATGGTACCGCTGAAAGCGTCATCTTGTCCCGCAAAAGACGAGCCACCATACAGCGACAACAGCAAAAAAATAAAAAAGTTATAGCCCTCAGCATAAAGCGATGCAAAAATAATTATTTTTTTCTATAAAATAGTTTTTATCGTATAAAAGCGCCAAAACATAAAAAAATGATATAAATGAGGTGTCGCTGTAATCGCAATGAACCGAAGATTAAAACTGCTTTATCAATTTTACCAAACGCGGAACGGTATAAACGCCTCCCCCAAAAGAAATTCATGAATAGCTGGTTTTTGGTCATTCTGCCTCACAAAAATCGGAATAAAAAGCGATCAAAAAATGTCACGTGCCCGAAAATGTTACCAATAAAAACGTCAACTCGTCCCGCAAAAAACAAGACCTCACATGACTCTGTGGACTCAAATATGGAAAAATTATAGCTCTCAAAATGTGGTAACGCAAAAAATATTTTTTGCAATAAAAAGCGTCTTTCAGTGTGTGACAGCTGCCAATCATAAAAATCCGCTAAAAAACCCGCTATAAAAGTAAATGAAAAAAATGTATATATTTCCATTTTCCTATTAGGGTTAGGGCTAGGGTTAGGGTTAGGGCTAGGGCTAGGGTTAGGGTTAGGGCTAGGGCTAGGGTTAGGGCTAGGGTTAGGGCTAGGGTTAGGGCTAGGGTTAGGGTTAGGGCTAGGGCTAGGGCTAGGGTTAGGGTTAGGGCTAGGGCTAGGGTTAGGGCTAGGATTAGGGCTAGGGTTAGGGCTAGGGTTAGGGCTAGGGTTAGGGTTAGGGCTAGGGTTAGGGCTAGGGTTAGGGCTAGGGTTAGGGCTAGGGCTAGGGTTGGGATTAGGGTTAGGGTTAGGGCTAGGGCTAGGGTTAGGGTTAGGGTTAGGGTTGGGGCTAGGGTTAGGGCTAGGGTAAGGGCTAGGGTTAGGGTTAAGGCTACAGTTAGGGTTGGGGCTAAAGTTAGGGTTAGGGTTTGGATTACATTTGCGATTGGGATTAGGATTAGGAGTGTGTCTGGGTTAGAGGTGTGGTTAGGGTTACCGTTGGGATTAGGGTTAGGGGTGTGTTTGGATTAGGGTTTCAGTTATAATTGGGGGGCTTCCACTGTTTAGGCACATCAGGGGGATCTCCAAACGCGACATGGAGACCGATCTCAATTCCATCCAATTCTGCATTGAAAAAGTAAAACAGTGCTCCTTCCCTTCCGAGCTCTCCCGTGTGCCCAAACAGGAGTTTACCCCAACATATGGGGTATCAGCGTACTCAGGACAAATTGGACAACAACTTTTGGGGTCCAATTTCTCCTGTTACCCTTGGAAAAATACAAAACTGGGGGCTAAAAAATAATTTTTGTGGGAAAAAAAGAGATTTTTTATTTTCACGGCTCTGCGTTATAAACTGTAGTGAAACACTTGGGGGCTCAAAGTTCTCACAACACATCTAAATAAGTTCCTTGGGGGGTCTAGTTTCCAATATGGGGTCACTTGTGGGGGGTTTCTACTGTTTAGGTACATTAGGGGCTCTGCAAACACAATGTGACGCCTGCAGACCATTCCATCTAAGTCTGTATTCCAAATGGCGCTCCTTCCCTTCCGAGCCCTCCCATGCGCCCAAACGCTGGTTCTCCCCCACATATAGGGTATCAGCGCACTCAGGACAAATTGCACAACAACTTTTGTATTCCAATTTCTCCTGTTACCCTCAGGAAAATACAAAACTGGGGGCTAAAAAATTATTTTTGTGGGAAAAAAATGTTGTTTTATTTTTACGGCTCTGCATTATAAACTTCTGTGAAGCTCTTATTGGGTCAAAGTGCTCACCACACATCTAGATAAGTTCCTTAGGGGGTCTACTTTTCAAAATGGTGTCACTTGTGGGGGGTTTCAATGTTTAGGTACATCAGTGGCTCTCCAAACGCAACATGGCGTCCAATCTCAATTCCTGTCAATTTTGCATTGAAAGGTCAAACGGCGCTCCTTCCCTTCCGAGCTCTCCCATGCGCCCAAACAATGGTTTATCCCCACATATGGGGTATCAGAGTACTCAGGACAAATTGTGCCACAACTTTTGTGGTCCAATTTCTTCTCTTACCATTGGGAAAATAAAAAATTGGGGGCGAAAAGATAATTTTTGTGAAAAAAAAATGATTTTTTATTTTTACGGTTCTGCATTATAAACTTCTGTGAAGCACTTGGTGGGTCAAAGTGCTCACCACACCTCTAGATAAGTTCCTTAGGGGGTCTACTTTCCAAAATGGTGTCACTTGTGGGGGGTTTCAATGTTTAGGCACATCAGTGGCTCTCCAAACGCAACATAGCGTCCCATCTCAATTCCAGTCAATTTTGCATTGAAAAGTCAAATGGCGCTCCTTCCCTTCCGAGCTCTGCCATGCGCCCAAACTGTGGTTAACCCCCACATGTGGGGTATCAGCGTACTCAGGACAAATTGTACAACAACGTTTGGGGTTCATTTTCTCCTGTTACCCTTGGTAAAATAAAACAAATTGGAGCTGAAGTAAATATTTTGTGAAAAAAAGTTAAATGTTAATTTTTATTTAAACATTCCAAAAATTCCTGTGAAGCACCTGAAGGGTTAATAAACTTCTTGAATGTGGTTTTGAGAACCTTGAGGGGTGCAGTTTTTAGAATGGTGTCACACTTGGGTATTTTCTGTCATATAGACCCCTCAAAATGACTTCAAATGAGATGTGGTCCCTAAAATAAAATGGTGTTGTAAAAATGAGAAATTGCTGGTCAACTTTTCATTCAAATAGTTTTTATTGAAAATTTTCTCAACCATGTGAACAGGACATAATACAAGACATGACACGAAGGGGTGGGAGGAGGTGAGGGTCAAGGGACTAGGGAAAAGGGGGTGCCACATGAGGGTAAAGGGGAAGGAACAAGAACAAGGTAAGAAGACAAATATGATCTACGTACGCACTACGCAGCGTAGATAATTTACACAATTATAGCAACCTTTGTAGGTATTTATATAACAATCATTAGTTGGTACAAAGCCGTGGAGAATAATGCTGTTGTAGCATCCTAGAAAACTGAATGCCTCTAATTGATTTTATTAGTTAGGAAAATCAAAAACTCTCAAGTATTTTATGTAGTATAAGAATAAACAATGCAAATTTAATATTTATCAACATTCTGTAACTATAACTATAACTGTAAGAACCCACATATGTATGACCATAAAAATTAGGGGTAAATCTCTAACCAGCGATGCCATTTGATTGCAAATTTTTTAAAACCTGCATTGGCAATGGAAAATTTATATTCATAAGATTTATGTAGGGAAACCAGATCAATAATCTCTTGCGTTGTAGGAGGGGATGGTTTTTTCCAGTGAAATGCAATGGAATTTTTTGTTACGAGGAGAATATGTGCTACGATGGGCCTAAGGGAGGGGTTAATACGGTCAATACCTATGGACAGCAGTGCAAGTTGAGGGGAGAGATCAATCTTCCCTTTTGCTAAATTGTTTAAAATGTTGGAGATTCCTCGCCACAATGGCTTCAGTTTAGGGCATTGCCAGAAAATATGGAGTATGTTTCCCCTTTTCCCACAATTCCTCCAGCAGTCAGGAGAGATGCTATCATTTATGGAGAATAGTCTTGATGGGGTTAGATACCACCTAGATATCATCTTAAAGAAGGACTCTTGCAGGGTTAAGGAGATCGTGGACGAGTAAGTGTAAGAAAGGGCCTCCTCCCACTCTTCCGTCTGGAATGTAGTTTGAAGGTCTCTCTCCCACCTAATCATTGAATCAGTTTTGGTAAAGATCATATTCCTGTTGAACCACCCATAGATATACCTATAGCTCCAAAAGATGCTATGGCCTGGGTTACACAGCAGGTTGATAGAGGGTTCCGAGAATGATGGTTTATTTGCGATAAATCTTTTTACTTGGTCTTTTACTATCTGGTAGTCCCAGAAGGCTGAGGACGGAACGGCAAATGTATCCCTTAGTGATTTAAAGGGAAGGAAATTTTTCCCATTGAAAATATCCCTGAGTTTCAGAATTTGGTGATTTGCCCAAATGGGATTAATTATTTCATTATATGTACTGAAGACAAAGGATAGGGGCAGGTTTCCAAGTGATTTAAATTTATTATTTGGCTCAATATTCAGGTTGGCAAATTCGCGCCATGCATCACATGCCGCCACGAATACTGGGTGTGATCTATGGCTCCAGTTTTTTTATTTTAAAAGTTGCTTAAAAATTAGGTCTTTTGGCGCTTGATTTAAGTTTATAGAGGTTTCTAAATCTACCCATGCAGGGGATTCATCTGTGGACCACCAGGAGTAACTCTGTTTTATTATATTAGCATTGTAGTGCGCAATTATATTTGGCAAGCCCATGCCTCCTGAGTGTTTGTTTTTATATAATACTCCCTTGGCCACCCTAGCTCTCTTATTCCTCCAAATGTATGTGTTTATTAGGCTTTGTATATTATTCAAGTATGGGATGGGGATGGGGACAGGGATAGATCTGAATATATATAAGATTTTTGGTATAGTAAAACATTTGACAGCCAGATTCCTACCCCACCATGTTAGGTCTTTGCCGGAAAAGAACCCCAGGTCAAGTGAAATGTTTTTAGTCAGCAAATCTAAATTTGTTGAAATTAGTGTGTTGAGGTTTCTGGTGATTTTAATGCCTAAATAGGTGATATTCTCCTCTGCCCAGCTCCATGGCGTTTGTTTTTTAATCTCTTCAATTTGTTTGGGATTGAGGTTAAACTGAAGGATTTGAGATTTAGCCTCATTAACTTTAAAGTAGGAGATGCCAGAGAATGTCTCAATTACACCTCGTACTCTGGGGATGGAGGTCATAGGATTGGTCAGTGTTAGGATTACGTCGTCTGCAAACAGACCGATTTTATAATTTTTAGAGGACGTTTGAAAACCTGAAATGTTCGAATCCTCTCTGATGCTTTGGGCCAGTGGTTCCATCGCTAATGCGAAGAGCAAGGGGGAGAGGGGACACCCCTGACGGGTACCATTTGATATGCCGAAAGGGGTTGATAGGTGGTTATTTGAGAAAATTCTTGCTGAGGGTTTTGAATAAAGGGCCATAATAGCTGACATGCTTTGTGCGTTAAAGCCAAAATGTTGCAAAGTGGACCTCAAATAGTCCCAATTAAGCCTATCAAAGGCCTTTTCGGCGTCCAGTGAGATGACCACAGAAGGAACATTTTTTGAGTTTATTAGTTTTATAATATCGATAATCCTTCTGGTGCCATCCACCGACTGCCTATTCCTGACAAATCCAATCTGGTCCTTGTCAACAATTTTTGGCAAAAAACCGTTTATTCTGTTTGCTAGTAATTTGGCGTATATTTTTATGTCTGAGTTGACCAGTGAGATCGGCCTATAATTTGCAACATTGGACATGTCCCCCTTGCCCTTCGGGATCAGTATTATTGTGGCCTCTAGCATCTCTCGGGGAAAGGAACCTGGTCAACTTTTAACCCTTATAACTCCCTAACAAAAAAAAAATTTTGGTTCCAAAATTGTGCTGATGTAAAGTAGACATGTGGGAAATGTTACTTATTAAGTATTTTGTGTGACATATCTCTGTGATTTAATTGCATAAAAATTCAAAGTTGGAAAATTGCGAAATTTTCAAAATTTTCACCAAATTTCCGTTTTTTTCACAAATAAACGCAGGTAATATCAAATAAATTTTACCACTATCATGAAGTACAATATGTCACGAGAAAACAATGTCAGAATCACTGGGATCCGTTGAAGCGTTCCAGAGTTATAACCTCATAAAGGGACAGTGGTCAGAATTGTAAAAATTGGCCCGGTCCATAACGTGCAAACCACCCTTGGGGGTAAAGGGGTTAAGATATTTAAAGCAATACCAGAGACATATTCACTTCCTTAATGCTTCTATAGCAACAGGGAAGACATTTCTGATCAATCTGCTTCTTGCCAAAGTGCAAAGTGGTGGTGATATTGCTCCTGCAGCTGCTTCATCTGGCATACTTGCTGCTCTACTGAATGGTGGCAAATCTGTCTGACTTTCAATTTGTCGCTTGATCTGACCAAGGATAAAAGCAGTTGTTTGCAATTTGAGTGCAGAGTCCTCCATGAGCGATATTTTCAGATGATGCAAATTTATTTTCTTATTGTCTGGGATTAATGCAACATGACCCACACGCATGGCTTAGAGGTGGTCATCTGGTCAACAAAATAATTCAAGACTGCAGACACAATCTACGAACGATGGGAGGATTATTGCTCTTTCTGGCTGGAGGATTTAAGCAAACTTTGCCGATTGTGCAAAGAGGGATGGTACCACTTTGGTGTTTGGATAAGAAGCTACACTCAGCATAAATATGCGGGCACTGAATTCCGCCGATGACACTGCACAGTAATTTTCGCACATGCTGCTACAGTTCGGAACTGGCCATATCAATGTTACCAGTGGAAATGTGTCTTTTCATGTAAAATTTTGTGGTATCATTCCATCATGTGCTAACTTTTCAGAACAACATACAGTATATCCTGCCATTACTTAGATATTTGCATGAGGAAGAGATATCTCATATCCTTGGTCTTGCAAACTAGCAATTTTGTCTCCCAGGAACAATGCATTTAATGTGATCATTTTGAGAGTGTTACAGTACCAAAACATCTATTCACATATATTTTTGTTGACTCCACTATAAATGTTGAGGATACCATAGAATACCCTGCTGAGTTCTTTAATTCCTTGATATCAACTGAAATGCCACCACATTGCTTTGAAATGAAAGTTGGAGCTCTGATAATACTGTTGAGAAATTTAGATTGCACTTGGACACAGACATTTATATCTTTCTCTATATTTGCTTAAATTGGAAAATTTACTCATAATAGTAAAGGTGTTAGCACACACTCCAATATTGCACAGTGAAACATATAGAGCTAGCTTCAGACATAATTAGAAATGAGAAACCACAAAAGGAGGAAAAAGAGGAAAAAAACTCCACTATTCTAGGAAAAACACCAAAAAAGGTGCTTACCTGTCCAGGCCTTAGATCAAATGCACTATCAAGGTGCAGTGGGCCCAAGTAAAGTTGGCAACTACAGGTATGATAATACCATTGAGACAGCCAGCCTACAATCAGAGACTGGCCGTTTGGCACACCAGTGCAAACAAATAATCTGCAGCCGTGCTCACACAGAGAATGCAAAGCATCTGGATCATAGCCTATTAATAACGCCCTAATTAGAAATGACAAAGGTGAACTTTTAAAGAAAGTTGACATCTAAGGGTTCAGTTTGACTGATATCTAATCATCATAAAGGTAAGTGCAAAGGTGTATATTTAGATAATTTCATTACATACATTGTTTAAACTAAAACAAAAAATCCCTGAGACAAATTAATTTCATGTAAATGACAGTCCCGATGTTACCTGCAGATCATTTTGTTTACTTTAAATTCATTCTAACATTGTATTGTCAGTTACACCCATTCTTAAAGAGGTTGTCATTTTTGACATTTTTGTAAGGTTCAGAAGAACATAGAAATTGTCTATCTACGTAGCCTTAGAACAAGACTGGAAGAGGATTTGGTGAGATGAGTACTGTTTCTTTTATTCTAATTTAAACCTTTCTGATGCTTTTAAAATATTTTTGTTGAAGAGAAAATTTTTAACCTCATTAATGAGGTTATATTTCTTAGAAAATTATTTTTGTCTTATTCATAGAACTCTCTCCATTTAGACTCTTTCCTTTCTTTTTTTGCCTTCTCTACATAATTCCAAAACCATTTTGAGAATGATTTTTAACAAAACAAAACTATAAAACACCGAACAAATATGACAACTATATAAATAACTAGAATTACACTTAAAGAGGTCTTCCAAGAATTCTCATTGATGGCTCATTTTAATATGTGATGGAAAATGAGGGGCTGAAACAGTTTCTGAAGTACATTGTCAATTGTTTCAGACACCACAATATATATATATATATATATATATATATATATATATATATACACATATATATATATATATACTGTATATATATATATATATATATACAGTACAGACCAAAGTTTCGACACACCTTCTCATTTAAAGATTTTTCTGTATTTTCATGACTATGAAAATTGCACATTCACACTGAAGGCATCAAAGCTATGAATTAACACATGTGGAATTATATAATTAACAAAAAAGTGTGAAACAGCTGAAATTATGTCTTATAGTCTAAGTTCTTCAAAGTAGCCACCTTTTGCTTTGATGACTGCTTTGCACACTCTTGGCATTCTCTTCATGAGCTTCAAGAGGTAGTCAATGGGAATGGTCTTCCAACAATCTTGAAGGAGTTCCCAGAGATGCTGAGCACTTGTTGGCCCTTTTGCCTTCACTCTGTGGTCCAGCTCACCCCAAACCATCTCGATTGGGTTCAGGTCTGGGAGGTCAGGTCATCTGGCGTAGCACCCCATCACTTTCCTTCTTTGTCAAATAGCCCTTACACAGCCTGGAGGTGTGTTTGGGGTCATTGTCCTGTTAAAAAAATAAATGATGGTCCAAATAAATGCAAACCGGATGGAATAGCATGCCGCTGCAAGATGCTGTGGTAGCCATGCTGATTCAGTATGCGTTCAATTTTGAATAAATCCCCAAGAGTGTCACAAGCAAAGCACCCCCACACCATCACACCTCCATGCTTCACGGTTGGAACCAGGCATGTAGAGTCCATCCGTTCACCTTTTCTGTGTCGCACAAAGACACGGTGGTTGGAACCAAAGATCTCAAATTTGGACTCATCAGACCAAAGCACAAATTTCCACTGGTCTAATGTCCATTCCTTGTGTTCTTTAGCCCAAACAAGTCTCTTCTGCTTGTTGCCTATCCTTAGCAGTGGTTTCCTAGGAGCTATTTTACCATGAAAACCTGCTGCACAAAGTCGCCTCTTAACAGTTGTTGTAGAGATGTGTCTGCTGCTAGAACTCTGTGTGGCATTGATCTGGTCTCTAATCTGAGCTGCTGCTAACGTGCGATTTCTGAAACTGGTGACTCGGATAAACTTATCCTCAGAAGCAGAGGTGACTCTTGGTCTTCCTTTCCTGGGGCGGTCCACACGTAAGCCAGTTTCTTTGTAGTGCTTGATGGTTTTTGCCACTGCACTTAGGGACACTTTCAAAATTTTCCAATTTTTCGGACTGACTGACCTTCATTTCTTAAAGAAATGATGGCCACTCATTTTTCTTTACTTAGCTGCTTTTTTCTTGCCATAATACAAATTCTAATAGTCTATTCAGTAGGACTATCAGTATCAGCTGTGTATCCACCAGACTTCTGGACAACACAACTGATGGTCCCAACACCATTTGTAAGGCAAGAAATCCCACTTATTAAACCTGACAAGGCACATCTGTGAAGTGCAAACCATTCCCGGTGACTACCTCTTGAAGCTCATGAAGAGAATGCCAAGAGTGTGCAAAGCAGTCATCAAAGCAAAAGGTGGCTACATTGAAGAACCTGGAATATAAGACATAATTTCAGTTGTTTTACACTTTTTTAAGTATATAATTCCACATGTGCTAATTCATAGTTTTGATACCTTCAGTGTAAATGTACAATTTTCATAGTCATGAAAATACAGAAAAATCTTTAAATGAGAAGGTGAGTCCAAACTTTTGGTCTGTACTGTATATATATATACAATGAGGCTATCCACTGTACTGCAAATCATCCTAAGCCCATCCATATTCATTAATATGAGACTGGGCAGCCAGAAAAGACTCTCATCATCTATGGAAGTCCTGCTATATCTGGAACCTCATTGAATCTTTCATCTACTACCTGGACAAAAGCTTTTTTAATTAAGCAGCTCCCCTTGTGAAATAAAAAAAATATATATTCACCTCCTGTACCAGTACTGTTCCAGCACAGTTGGTGATGGGTCTGCTGGGGTTCGCATGACAATTTTATGGCATGTGAGTCCTTCAGCCAATAAGAGGCCACTATTGGGTTTTGCACTCTCAATTCCACTACTTTTCAAAGTTCTGTCCAAAGGAAGTGAGAGAGCAGCTACCCAATAGTGTCTTCAGGACTTGCCAATTCTAATATCACTGGAATAGTACCAGTGTGGAAGTTGGGTATCTGTTATTCATATTTTACAAAGGTGACTACTTGATTAAAGAAGGAGTTGTCTAGGGAGTGGACAACCTCTTTAAATCCTAAATGGTCAGCTGTTGCAATGGTAAGCTATCAATGTAATTTGTGAAATACATTTTTTGCAAACACTTTTATTGCATCCATAACAGAAAAGGATATTTTACAACAAATTTTGACTAAGCTTCATTAATCGTATTGACGCACATACATTAAATGTAAATATATAGGACAGCAGAGAAGAAGGATCTGAGTATTCTGGTTACAAGTAAGCATAACAGTAGTTCTCAATGTCAAGCAGCAGCTGCAACAGCAAAATAAGATTTTAGGGTGTATAAAAAATGAGGTAAAATCTTTTAACTCCCAATGTATTATTACCCCTCTATTAATCAGCTGTAAGGTTATATCTAGAACATGGGATCCAGTGTTGGGCATCACATTCGAGAAAAGAAATTGAAAAGTTAGAGTCTGTTGAAAGACAGTCAACTAGCTTAAGCAATGTGAAGGTCTCTCTGATGAATAGAGGTTAGTAAAATTCGGCTTGTTTAGTCTTGAAAAAAGAGGTTCAAAGTGGATCTCATTAATATATGTAGAAATACGTATGTGGTCAACACAAAGGACTCTCACATGACATATACCTTCCTTACAAAGGACCCTGGGACAGTCTCTACATGTAGAGGAAAGGTGATTTGAGCATCACACTGTAGAATGCCCAACCACAAGCGGAAGTAACGGCATTTAAAAAGAGAATAAAAAGAGTACAAAAAAAACATGCATAGCTCTCTCATAATAATTGGTATTATGGGTTATAAATCGAGCGACAGATAATGTATAATTGAGCGAGATAGGTTGATAGTAACATGTTTTTTATTTAAACTATGCAACTACGGTAATAATGCAGTTCTGTGTTATTTCTCTCAATCTGCCCCCAATTTTCTTCTCTGGGGAAAACTATGATTTATGTAGCATTTAAGATCCAAACTTTAGCACACAATGTGCCTATCAGTCTGTAATTTGGCTTTGTGGTGCTCCGTGTACTTTGTAGCTTTGCTGGCTGTATGTTAACAATAAGCAATGCTGATTTTGACTGCATCATAAAAACAGTCCTCAAAAAGCTTTAAAATATGTGTTAATATGAATTCTAGTAATATGTATCATTAAAAAGAGTGCATTCAGCAGTATTACAGACATGCCTTGCAGAGCAGCAGATGGCTGAATAGAAACTATATTAACAAGCTATTTGTCCTAGTATGGAAGAAGTGTATATACAATACGAGCTACTATTTATTTGTTCATTGCACCAAATAAAGGCGTAATCCTTATTTATTTTCATAAAAGCAACAACCGAAATTAGTGGATTTATCTTGCGTAAATGATTGAACAATTAAGCTTTCAAAATGGTTGGCTGACTTCTTAAGAGTTGAAAAGAAATAAAAAATATAGTTGAGGGCCTCTGCATTTCCTATCATTTTGTTTATTTTTGTTCCAAAGCACATGAGAGCAGTTAGGATTAAGTCCAATGTATTATGCCAAGACAATTTTTAAAAGTCTTCCCTGTTGTTAATGTTTATACAAAGCTTTGGGCTTTTTTTTATTTGTGATTTTATTACATTCTCTGCCCTGGAGTATAAAATCTAAAGTGCTATTTACCACAATATTCAAGTGGTGACTCATTGTTAACTTTGACTACAAAAACATAAATAGAATTGCTTTAATGGCATGAGTTTGGATTACACATGTTGGCACTTTGAGGATTTGTATTTTCAGCCCCTTTGCAGGATATATTTACGGCCATGAAATGGAACATCCTAGTGGAAAGAATACATTTTTCTTCTGGGAGTCAGAGATAATAGCTACATCTGGCATCACGAAAAAATATGAACATAGCCTATAAAATGTGATTATTTTCTTTGCCCTCCTTGATGGGAAAAAATGTCCTTTTGCAGAATTTCTTTTTGTCATCTAATAAATTGAATGAATTACATTAAAGACATATTTTGCTTATAGATTGCTTTATAATACACAGGATGCCTCAAAAACCGTAAAATTGTAAAATCTTGAACACACATGGTATATAACATGTCAACTCACAGCACATCACTAATTCCCTATAGATTGCAAGTACAGATGTCGACATGCTGTAACTATATTTCATATCAACACTATCCTCATTATTGGAGGTTTGAAATATTTCTCACGTTACAGTAATAGTAAAAAAATGTCGGAGGATTAGTAAGGAACTGATTAAGAATCTAAATGACGTATCAACAGTTAAGTAGATGAAGCAGTTGAATAAAGTGATAGCTAATAATAAATCTAAAGAATAATTATGTGAATTAAATTAACTTCTGCTTTCAAGACTATAATAAAAAACATGTTGTTATTGCTAATAATAACTTACCAAGAGGAAAAAAGATTATTCTTACTTAATGGGAATTGATTGCTTTGCTATACACTGTACAATGTACGTAATATAATTTCATATGATAAAATAGAAAGCAATGTTATACTTTAAAGGGAATCCGTCAGAAGGATCAACCCTCCTAAGCTGTCTATATGGGCATGAATACCTTCATATCTGTGTCACATTTTGCTTAAAATAAGTTCTAGAGACAGATTCTACAAGAGATCTATGTCCAGCTCATAGTCTCGAACAGCTCATTTACATATAAAAAAATCGATTACTCTAGAATAAGACACCAGATCGCAGATATCAAGGTATCATTTAATTAAGCTTCCTATGACTTACATGTTCATATAGGCGGCTTAGGAGGGTTGATCATTCTAACATATGTCCGTTAATATTGTCCATTGAGAAAAAAAAACTAAATTTGGGATTTCAGGACTTATTTCTGCTGTAAATACATTTTACATGCCTGTTTTTAAACCATGTTTTCATTCAAGCAAATAATTATGTGTGATCCTGTGCTGTAATGTCTGTAAACTTCCTTCCCCTGCCCAGGAGATATAGTATGATCAGACCATGCTCCTGAATGGCGCATGTTCACACTGGCCACTAAACAGACATCATGATTAATTAACATGCAGTAAATAAATAAATAGCATAGTGCATGAAAATAATATACGGCACTTAGTTGACATGTTTTTTAATCCAAAAAATGCTAAAGCCATCCCGCCTCATCACGGTGACCATAATTGGGACAGGCCTAACACTAATATTAACCCCTTAATCCCCAAGGGTGGTTTGCACGTTAATGACCGGGCACATTTTTACAATTCTGACCACTGTCCCTTTATGAGGTTATAACTCTGGAACGCTTCAATGGATTCCAGTGATTCTGACATTGTTTTCTCGTGACATATTGTACTTCATGATAGTGGTAAAATTTCTTTGATATTACCTGCGTTTATTTGTGAAAAAAACGGAAATTTGGCGAAAATTTTGTAAAAGCCTTTTGTGCTAAGCCAATGAGAAGGCTGTTCGGAATGGACATGAAGAGAGCTCGGTGATAAGCTAGTGCCTAAAGAAGGGGCTCTTCTAGACACAATTCTGTATCCGTTACTCAAAATTTGGGCTATATCAGCATCTTCTTTGAGAATAGTCAAAATATTAGTTAGTATTTTCCTAATTGCATTAAATTGATTACTATACTGGAAGACCACAGTGATTGGATTTTTAGGAGATAAACTTTGATTTGGTTTGCTACGAAAACGTGGTCAAACCAAATCAAGAAAAACAAAGCTTAGCACAAAAGGCTTTTACAAATGTGGTGCGGTGGCATGTAAGACCTGCAAATTTTCGGGGAAATGTTGTAATTTTACTGATGCCAGTGACCAGAATGTTTATTCCATCAAGACATTTATGAATTGTAACACCAAAAAATGTGGTATACATCATGGAATGTACGGCATGCCATCTTAAATACGTTGGGAGTACCATACGGTCTTTAAAAACATGTGTTCGTGAACATATTTATGATGTTCAAAATATTAGTGCCAATAGAAATACATCACAAGTTTCACAACACTTTATTAATCATCATCAATCTAATCTTGAGTCACTTAAAATTTATGCGATTGAAAAAATTCATAAACCATTCAGAGGAGGAGACATTGAGGTAACCCTGAGAAACAGGGAATCTTGGTGGATCTTCAAACTTGGAACAAGAATTCCACATGGTTTAAACAAAAGGAAAGATATAATGCTTTTTTATTAGTATTTCGATGGTTTATGGATAGCAGAGTTGCTTTATCGACATTTAACAACCAATTGTGTAGTTTATATATTCCGTATGATTAATAACTTTCTTTCAAGGCAAATAGTTATTGATATACCCTTCTGCTTCCCCTTGCTTGCCGGCCGCTTTGACACTGTCACGGCGTCTGCAGCTGTTATCTGTTCTTACCATATAGCTCTCAGTTTGAGAGATTTCTATCATTGGTTGTTCTGCTCCTCCATCCATGGCTGTCTGTGAGCTCGCAACTTTCTATGGTACTTAAGAGGCTTGTAGCTCTGTTTATTACGAGATTCACATGTTTGTTATATCCTTGAACCAGAACTCATATGAGTTCGTGTCCAACTTCGGACAGATTTCCCTCAGAAATAGTTTTCTTTCTAATTATGCTTTTTCATCTAGGTTTTTCTTTACTAATTTAATTCTCATTTAGAATTAATATAGTCTTTTTTCATACTGCCATGAGGGTTTATGATATATGTTATTGCATATACTATATCACTACTATATTCCTAGATTTATTCAATTATTATTACAATGCTATTTCGTTTATTCTATTATTTTTTCATCTTGCATGTAGTTCCCTCATATACATGTGATTTTTGTATTTTATGCTATTTTTTTTTGTTTTTGTTTTCTCTGTATTTCTGTCCAGTTAAAACATTTGTTTTTGTCTTTCCATCAAGCTTGTCTTGCTCCTGTTATCATGTGTGTATACTTTGCTTGATTAATCAATTCTATTAATTGCAACACCGGTGTGATGACCAGAGACTAGTATAAAAGTATAGACATGTCTTGTACCAGGTATCATGATTAAGGGTGCTTAGTCACCGGAAACGCGTTGACCTTGGTTTTAATTTATCTGTATGCTGATGTTTTATCCTCACACTATATTTTCAAAGTGAAATAAAACTATGGATTTTTCACTATATCGTTGAGCTGGATCTCCTTCTCTTTCCTGTTCATCCACGCCCTGACACAGCGGTTCCGTGCTCCGAGCTCTTGGGAATGTCGGCATGGTGAGCTGGATCTTGTTTTTTAACAACGGGCACCACATACTTCCGCAACAAAGATCTATGGAAAACATTATGGATGGAAAAAGAGGCTGGAAGAGCCAAACGAAAAGACACTGGATTGATAATCTCAGAAATCCTATAAGGACCAATAAACCGAGGCTTGAACTTAGGGGACGAAACCTTCATAGGAACATGACGGGAAGACAACCAGACCAAATCCCCAACCTGAAGCCGGGAACCAACACACCGACGACGGTTAGCAAAACGCTGAGCCTCCTCCTGAGACAACACCAAATTGTCCACCACATGAGCCCAAATTTGCTGCAGCCTGTCAACCACAGAATCCACACCAGGACAATCAGAAGGCTCAACCTGCCCTGAAGAAAAACGAGGATGAAAACCAAAATTACAAAAAAAGGCGAAACCAATGTAGCAGAACTAGCCCGATTATTAAGGGCAAACTCGGCCAATGGCAAGAAAGCCACCCAATCATCCTGATCAGCAGACACAAAGCATCTCAAATAAGTTTCCAAGGTCTGATTAGTTCGCTCGGTTTGGCCATTTGTCTGAGGATGAAATGCGGAAGAAAAAGACAAATCAATGCCCAGCCTAGCACAAAAGGCCCGCCAAAACCTATAAACAAACTGGGAACCTCTATCGGACACAATATTCTCCGGAATGCCATGCAAACAAACCACATGCTGAAAAAACAACGGAACCAAATTAGAAGAGGAAGGCAATTTAGGCAAAGGTACCAAATGAACCATCTTAGAAAACCGGTCACAAACCACCCAGATAACCGACATCCTCTGGGAAATCGGAAGATCTGAAATGAAATCCATAGAAATATGGGTCCAAGGTCTCTCAGGGACCGGCAAAGGCAGAAGCAACCCACTAGCGTGGGAACAGCAAGGCTTAGCCTGCGCACAAATCCCATAGGACTGCACAAAAGAACGCACATCCCGTGACAAAGAAGGCACCAAAAGGACCTACCAACCAAATCTCTGGTACCAAAAATCCCAGGATGGCCAGCCAACACAGAACAATGAACCTCAGAAATCACTTTACTAGTCCATCTATCAGGAACAAACAGTTTCCCCACTGGGCAGCGGTCAGGTTTATTAGCCTGAAATTCCTGAAGAACCCGTCGTAAATCAGGGGAAATGGCAGAGAGAATCACCCCTTCCTTTAGAATGCCGACCGGCTCAAGAACCCCAGGGGAATCAGGAAAAAAAGAGAGGGCATCAGCCTTAACATTCTTAGAACCCAGAAGATACGAGACCACAAAATCAAAATGGGAGAAAAACAGGGACCATCGAGCCTTTCTTCATTCAGTCGTTTGGCAGACTCGAGGTAAATCAGATTCTTATGATCGGTCAGGACCACAATACGGTGCTTGGCCCCCTCAAGCCAATGTCGCCACTCCTCAAATGCTACCTTCATAGCCAACAACTCCCGATTGCCGACATCATAATTGCGTTCTGCAGGCGAAAACTTCCGAAAAAAGAAGGCACACGGTTTCATCAAGGAACCATCAGAATTCCTCTGAGACAAAACGGCCCCTGTCCCAATCTCAGACGCGTCAACCTCAACCTGAAATGGAAGAGAAACATCCGGCTGACGCAATACAGGGGCAGAAGTAAATCGGCGTTTAAGCTCCTGAAAGGCAGAAACAGCCGCGGAGGACCAATTAGTCACATCAGCGCCTTTCTTCATCAAATCGGTCAGAGGTTTAACCACACTGGAGAAGTTGGCAATGAAACGACGATAAAAATTAGCAAAGCCCAAGAATTTCTGAAGGCTCTTCACAGATGTGGGCTCAATCCAATCATGAATGGCCTGAGCCTTAACCGGATCCATTTCTATAGATGAGGGAGAAAAAATGAAGTCCAAAAAAGAAACCTTCTGCACTCCAAAGAGGCACTTCGACCCCTTCACAAATAAAGCATTATTACGGAGGATCTGAAATACCATCCTGACCTGCTTCACATGAGACTCCCAATCATCGGAAAAAATCAAAATATCATCCAAATATACAACCATGAATTTATCAAGATAACTCCGAAAGATATCATGCATGAAGGACTGGAACACAGATGGGGCATTAGAGAGTCCGAATGGCATCAAAAGGTATTCAAAATGGCCTTCGGGCGTATTAAATGCAGTTTTCCATTCGTCACCCTGCTTAATACGAATAAGATTATATGCCCCTCGAAGGTCAATCTTAGTAAACCAACTAGCCCCCTTAATCCTAGCAAACAAATCAGTAAGCAGAGGCAAAGGGTATTGAAATTTGACCCTGATCTTATTCAAGAGGCGATAATCAATACAGGGTCTCAAGGAACCATCCTTCTTGGCAACAAAAAAAAACCTGCTCCCAATGGCGAAGAAGATGGCCGAATTTGCCCTTTCTCCAAAGACTCCTTAATATAGCTCCGCATGGCGGCATGTTCTGGCACAGACAGGTTGAAAAGTCAGTCCTTAGGGAACTTACAACCTGGAATCAAGTCAATAGCACAATCACAGTCCCTATGCGGTGGAAGGGAACTGGATTTGGGCTCATCGAATACATCCTGGAAATCTGACAAAAACTCAGGAATTTCAGAAGAGGGGGAAGAGGAAATTGACATCAAAGGAACGTGACCATGAACCCCCTGACAACCCCAACTAGTCACAGACATAGATTTCCAATCTAACACCGGATTATGTACCTGTAACCATGGAAAACCCAGCACAATATCATCATGCAAATTATGCAACGCCAGAAAACGACAATCTTCCTGATGGGCTGGCGCCATGCGCATTGTCAGCTGTGTCCAAAACTGAGGTTTATTTATAGCCAACGGTGTAGCATCAATCCCCCTTAAAGGAATAGGGTTCCGCAAAGGCTGCAAGGGGAAACCACAACGTCTGGCAAATTCCAAGTCCATTAAGTTCAGAGCGGCGCCCAAATCCACAAACGCCATGACAGAAAATGACGATAATGAGCAGATCAAGGTCACAGATAACAGAAATTTAGGTTGTACAGTACTGATGGTAACAGAACTAGCGATTCTCTTTGTACGGTTAGGGCAATCAGAAATAACATGAGCAGAATCGCCGCAGTAAAAACACAACCTATTCTGACGCCTGAATCTTTGTCGTTCAGCTCTAGACAAAAGCCTATCACACTGCATAGGCTCAGAGCTCCGCTCGGAGGACAACGCCACAGTGTGCACAACTCTGCGCTCGCGCAAGCGCCGATCAATCTGAATGGCCAGAGACATAGAATCACTCAGGCCAGCAGGCGTGGGGAACCCCACCATAACATCTTTAACGGATTCAGAAAGACCCTTTCTGAAAATTGCCGCCAAGGCATCCTCATTCCATTTTGTCAACACCGACCATTTTCTAAATTTCTGGCAATACGTTTCTGCCGCTTCTTGACCCTGACACAGGGCCAACAAGGTCTTCTCCGCATGATCCACTGAATTAGGTTCATCATACAATAACCCCAATGCTTGAAAGAAAGAATCAACATTAAGCAAAGCAGGATTGCCAGATTCCAGGGAAAATGCCCTATCCTGAGGATCACCACGCAGCAGGGAAATAACAATTTTAACCTGCTGAATGGAATCACCAGAAGAACGGGGTTTCAGAGCAAAAAACAGTTTACAGTTATTTTTAAAGCTCAAAAATTTGGACCTGTCCCCAAAAAACAAATCAGGAGTAGGAATTCTAGGCTCTAAAGCTGGAGTCTGAACGATATAATCGGAAATACCCTGTACTCTAGCAGCAAGTTGGTCCACACGAGAAACCAATTCCTGAACCTCCATGCCAGCGCCTAACTCCTGAGCCACCCAGAGGTAAAGAGGGAATGAAAGACAAAACAGACTACAGAAAAAAAAATGGCTCAGCACTTTCCTTCCCTTCTTCTGAGATGCGTTTAACTCATTGTTGGCTAGTTGTACTGTTATGAACTGGTGGCCTAGGAGCAACATGAGACGTTCTCTGGAGAAGGTGGAACCTGTACTGACCGCAGACCTGAACTTAACGCCACAACTAGCAGTAGCCGTGGAATGTACCTAACGCTCCCTAGACATCTCGACACAGCAGGGGGACTAATTAACCCTAAAGACAGAAAAGGAAAACCTATCTTGCCTCAGAGAAAATCCCCAAAGAATAGACAGCCCCCCACAAATATTGACTGTGAGAGAAGAGGGAAATAACATACGCAGACTGAAGTCAGAATTTAGCAAAGGTGGCCATACTAGCTAGATAGAAAGGATAGGACAGAATACTATGCGGTCAGTATTAAAATACTAGAAAATATCCACCACAGAAAATACAAAAATCTCCACATCTGACTAAAGACATGGAGGGTAAATCTGCATCTCCAGAGACACAGCTTGGCTGCAAAAATCCTTCACAGACAAAGCTGGACAAGACAAAACATGAAAAAACACTGAACCATAAGGTCCAAAGCCTGTAGACAGCAAAAACAAAGCCAGAACTTATCTTTGTAGAAAAGAACCACAAACAGGAGAGACCAGGTATGGCTGTGAATCCTCCAAAAACAATGGACAACTGGCACTGACTAAAGGATAAAGCAGGAATAAATAGCCCAGCCCAAATTGCAAAAAGTGGATACACCTGATAAATTCTGCGATCCAAAGACAGCAGCACTACCACTCATAACCACCGGAGGGAGCCCAAGAGCAGAATTCACAACAGAGTGCTATTTGGAATGCAGACTTAGATAGATTGGTCTGCAGGCGTCACATTGAATTTGCAGAGCCCCTGATGTACCTAAACAGTGGAAACCCCCCGCAAGTGACAAGATATTGGAAACTAGACCCCCCAAGGAACTTATCTAGATGTGTTTTGAGAACTTTGAACCCCCAAGTGTTTCACTACAGTTTATAACGCAGAGCCATGAAAATAAAAAATAATTTTTTCCCACAAAAATAGTTTTTTAGGCCCCCAAATTTTTATTTTCCCAAGGGTAACAAGAGAAATTGGACCCCGAAAGTTGTTGTCCAATTTGTCCTGAGTACGCTGATACCCTATATGTTGGAGTAAACCCGTTTGGGCGCACAGGCAAGCGGAAGAGAAGGAGCACTGTTTAACTTTTTCAACGCAGAATTGGCTGGAATTGAGATCGGACGCCATGTTGCATTTGGAGAGCCCTGATGTGCCTAAACAGTGGAAATCCCCAATTGTAACTGAAACCTAACCCAAACACACCCCTAACCCTAATCCGAACCACACCCCTAACCCCAATAACACCCCTAACCTTAAATACACCCCTAACCCCAACACACCCCTAAACCTAATCTCAACCCTAACCACATTTCTAACTCCAACACACCTCTAACCCTAATCCAAACCATAACCCTAACCACACCCCTAACCCTGACACACCCCTAACCCTAATCCCAACCATAAATGTAATCCAAACTCTAACCCTAACTGTAGCCCTAACCCTAACTTTAGCCCCAACCCTAACTTTAGCCCCAACCCTAACCCTAACTTTACCCAACCCTAATCCTAACTTTAGCCCCAACCCTAACCTTAGCCCCACCCCTAACTGTAGCCCTAACCCTAACTTTAGCTCCAAACTTAACCCTAACCCTAGCCCCAGTCCCAACCCTAGCCCCAACCCTAACCCTAGCCCCAACCCTAACCCTAGCCTGAACCTTAACCCTAGCCCCAACCCTAACCCTAGTCCTAACCCTAGCCCTAATCCTAGATCTAACCCTAACCCTTACCCTAGCCCTAGCCCTAACCCTAGCCCTAACCCTAGCCCCAACCCTAACCCTAGCCCCAACCCTAACCCTAGCCCCAACCCTAACCCTAGCCCTAACCCTAACCCTAGCCCTAATCCTAGCCTTAACCTTAGCCCTAACCCTTGCCCTAACCCTAGCCCTAACCCTATCCCTAACCCTTACCCTAACCCTAACCCTAATCCTAGCCCTAACCCTAACTCTAGCCCGAACCCTAATGGGAAAATGGAAATAAATACACTTTTTTATTTTACTATTTTTCCCTAACTGAGGGGGTCATGAAGGGAAGTTTGATTTACATTTACAGTGGGTTTTTAGCGGATTTTTATGATTGGCAGCTGTCACACACTAAAAGACGCTTTTTATTGCAAAAAATATTTTTTGCGTCTCCACATTTTGAGAGCTATAATTTTTCCATATTTTGGTCCACAGAGTCATATGAGGTCTTGTTTTTTGCGGGACGAGTTGATGTTTTCATTGGTATCATTTTTGGGCACGTGACATTATTTGTTCGCTTTTTATTCCGATTTTTGTGAGGCAGAATGACCGAAAACCAGCTATTCATGAATTTCTTTTGTTGGGGGCATTTATACCGTTCCATGTTTGGTAAAATTGATAAAGCAGTTTTATTCTTCGGGTCAGTGCGATTACAGCGATACCTCATTTATATCATTTTTTTAATGTTTTTGTGCTTTTATACGATAAAAACAATTTTACAAAAAAAAAATTATTTTTGCATCGCTTTATTCTGAAGACTATAACTTTTTTATTTTTTTGCTGATCATGCTGTATCGTGGATTGTTTTTTGCGGGACAAGATGACGTTTTCAGCGGTACCATGGTTATTTATATCCGTCTTTTTGATCGCATGTTATTTCACTTTTTGTTCGGTGGTATTATAATAAAGCGTTTTTTGCCTCGTTCTTTTTTTCTTACGGTGTTCATTGAAAGGGTTGACTAGTGGGACAGTTTTATAAGTCAGGTCGTTATGGACGCGGCGATACTAAATATGTGTACTTTTATTGTCTTTTTTTTTAATTTAGATAAAGAAATGTATTTATGGGAACAATATTTTTTCTTCTTTATTTAGGAATTATTTTTATTTTTTTTATTTTTGCACATCTAAATATTTTTTTTTTTAACATTATCACATTGTCCCAGGGAGGGACATCACTATATAGTGACAGATCGCTGATCTGACACTTTACAGAGCACTGTGTAAGATCAGCGATCTGACGTGCACTGCTCCAGGCTTACATGCTCCTGCTCTGAGCAGGCGCTTGTAAGCCACCTCCCTGCAGGACCCGGAAGGAAGGACTGTAGCGAAATGCACATCGGGGTGGGCAGGAGCTGGCGAGATCCCCTATTCAATAGTGGTAGGTTCATATATCTATTCTATGCATCTATGCATGTCTGGGATTACCCCTATAAGACATTGCTATATGACTTTTTATGTGAACTCACTATGCATTACATATGATATGCCTTTATGGTACTATTTATTGGTCCTTATTTGGGGATCATTGCCTGCTTCCTAGTTTCCATGTGGTTTGTTGTTTCACATTCCCTACTGTTCTGACCATGTTCTTGGTCGTATATTCATTTAATAAACTTTTTCTATGGATTTCTTTTCCATTGGACTATGGCACTATTCTTTCAGTGGTTTAGGACCCAGAAGTAGCCCCGTGGCTATTTTGGATCTGAGGCCTGCAGGGAGGAGACGCTCGGTACAAGGTGAGCACATCGCCTTTTATCGAGGTTCTCAGGGAAGCCTGCAGGGAGCCCCCTCCCTGTGCGATTCTTTCCTATGCCCCCGGAATGCTGCGATCATGTTTGATCGCAGTGTTCTGGGGGTTAATGTGCCAGGAGCGGTCCGTGACTGCTCCTGGCACATAATGCCAGATGTCAGCTGCGATAGTCAGCACTCACGGGGGGTGGGCGATCGGCCGCCCTTCCCCCATGAGCGCGGCCGATTGCATAAGACGTACTATCCCGTCACTGGGAATTAAGTCCCAGGTCACCTTGACGGGAGAGTACATCATATGGGATTAAGGGGTTAAAAACCTTACTGTTTGTCATGCTTGTAGGTAAGGGCTGAGAGGGACTGAGCCCAAGTAGTGGACACACAGCCAAGGGAGACCACATCAATATAGTGCCCAGTGCAAAAGAAAGGCAGGCCACACCTTTTATAAGCACATGATGCAGGCAGATAGAAAAAAACCCTTTATGGGTTTCTCTACCTGAAACATGTAAGCTTTTTAATATGTGCACATTCTGCCAATTTTTTTTACCCTATATGATTAAAGGCTATGATTTAACTACTTTCCTTTAGTGCTGCAGAACATCTTTTTTTTGAGCCATTGAGAACAATGATTAGTATGACTATCACAGTGGGACCAAATTTACACTGACTACAAATGACAAATTTTCCGTTGTTCCAGCAGTGACTGATAGACCTCAGTTTCTTAATCATAAAGTTTCATTTTGTTGCTTTATTTCTCTTTGGATTATGTTTACTTTGTATTACTGTGTAGGATGAAAAATATGCCTTTCAATCGATATTCTGAGAAAGTCATTTTTTGGCCGTTGCACAGGTGATTCACTGTGTACAGAAATTGTGTTCTTTCAGAGTCTGCCTTCTGTTTATGTCATAAGAAAATATTATGACAAATGAGAGAACTTAGTCATCTCATGACCCCTGCTGTTGGAGAGCTAAACATTATATTCTAGTTTGTCAAAGTTTCATTATATTAAGTACTAATCATAACATTTCACAATAATAAAAAGGACATTACTATTGTGTAATTAACTTAAAGAAGTTATGCCAAAAAAAACACAAACAAAACACAATCTACTAAAAAGCGTTTACAGCATTGCCTTTTTGTCTGGTGAAGTTGTCCTTCTGCATTTCAAAATGTAGGAATTATTTTCTTATTATTTGTCATTCATCTCACTAATATCAGATTTGATCCTATGACCCTACTTGATTTACATTGTGCAATCACAGTTCGACTGGAAAGCATGAGCTATCAGACAGGAATATCTAAGGATTTGTGAAAATTGTCAATAGAAAAACACCAATCCTTCTATATAATAAGCCTCCTTTTCTAAAACCTATGCTATAGCGAAATGAGACAGAAAACCATTTTTGAGTGGAGGGTGGGGAGGGTCAGTCAATCTAGAAGAAACCACATCAGGTGAGCAAACTGCTGGTCTCACAGCAGATAAGTCCATCTTCAAGTCTCCTCCCTCTCGTATTAACAATGTCAGCTAAAGGTGACTTACGGTAACTTAGTATGAACTCTCAAACATCTGATTACAACAAAGTAAAATAAATTATTTATACTGTAAAAGGGAAGGTGAGTTGGATATTCCTTTGAAAAGGAACAGGGAACCTCTGAGGCTGGTGAGCAAAGATTAGTTGCTGTGAAATGGCTTTAAGTGAATCTTTCCAAAATTTGAAATTTTTTGGTGGAAGTTGTTGCATTTCACCAAAAACAAACTATAGAAAAAACAGACTCAGGGTTCTGAAACTATAATGCTAATATATGAAACCTTCTATGAAATATTGAAAATTTATCACGTATGCATTAAAAACATTGACTCACAATATATAAAGAAAAAAACACACTTTTTCTAAAAACTACACATAGAAATATGCCTTGTTGTGGATAAAAAGTTGATGCAATAATATGATAATGCTGAATGAATAAAACAGGTGCTATTATACCCTAAACCTGTACATACATGTTCTTATTCAGCATAGCCTTGGAGGTTGGCACTAGAAAAGAGCGAATATGTTCAGAAAACGATCGCCAAACATAAATTCCAAGGGCGGGGAATGTGATAATACAGAGGATGATGATGATGAGGTGTTATATCCCAGTTGGTGTGAACATGGAGGCACAAAGCTGAGTAGGTCATCTGAGGAGGAAGACGAGGAGGTTATGTTGCGCCGTTCAACGCAGACACAAGGTGATGCAGCCACGATGAGCAATGCATCCTCAGCCACAACTGTGGCTGCGACCAGATGTGTCTGCGAGTCTGCAGCTCACAGTGGTGGCAAGTAGGGTTGAGCGAAACGGGTCGTTCATTTTCAAAAGTCGCCGACTTTTGGCAAAGTCGGGTTTCATGAAACCCGATCCGACCCCTGTGCGGGGTCGGCCATGCGGTACGCGACTTTCGCGCCAAAGTCGCTTTTCAATGATGCGCAAAAGCGCCATTTTTTAGCCAATGAAGGTGAACGCAGAGTGTGGGCAGCGTGATGACATAGGTCCTGGTCCCCACCATCTTAGAGAAGGGCATTGCAGTGATTGGCTTGCTGTCTGCGGCGTCACAGGGGCTATAAAGGGGCGTTCCCGCCGACCGACATCTTACTGCTGCTGATCTGAGGTTAGGGAGAGGTTGCTGCCGCTTCGTCAGAAGCAGGGATAGCGTTAGGCAGGGTCCATTAACCACCAAACCGCTTGTGCTGTAGCGATTTCCACTGCCTAACACCACCTTCGGTGTGCAGGGACAGTGGAAGCTACATTTTTTTTTTTTCCTCAGCGCTGTAGCTCATTGGGCTGCCCTAGAAGGCTCCCTGATAGCTGCATTGCTGTGTGTACGCCGCTGTGCAAACCAACTGCTTTTTTCAAAGCACAAATCCTGTTGTTCCTTCCGTTCTGCACAGCTATCTTTTTTGTTTGTCCACACTTTTTATTTAATTTGTGCATCAGTCCACTCCTTATTGCTGCCTGCCATACCTGGCTGAGATTACTGCAGGGAGATAGTAATTGTAGGACAGTCCCTGTTTTTATTTTTTTTTTGTGGGAGATTAAGATTGGCATTTCTGCTAGAGTGCCATCCCTGTGTGTGCCATCTCTCACTCAGTGGGCCATAGAAAGCCTATTTATTTTTTTGCTTGATTTGGGTTCTAAAATCTACCTGAAAAAATCACTACATCAATCAGTGGGAGAAAAATATTGACCTCTGGGCTTGTGTGCCACTCCTGACTCCTGTGTGTGCCATCTCTCACTCAGTGGGCCATAGAAAGCCTATTTATTTTTTTGCTTGATTTGGGTTCTAAAATCTACCTGAAAAAATCACTACATCAATCAGTGGGAGAAAAATATTGGCCTCAGGGCTTGTGTGCCACTCCTGACTCCTGTGTGTGCCATCTCTCACTCAGTGGGCCATAGAAAGCCTATTAATTTTTTTGCTTGATTTTGGTTCTAAAATCTACCTGAAAAAATCACTACATCAATCAGTGGGAGAAAAATATTGGCCTCTGGGCTTGTGTGCCACTCCTGACTCCTGTGTGTGCCATCTCTCACTCAGTGGGCCATAGAAAGCCTACTTATTTTTTTGCTTGATTTGGGTTCTAAAATCTACCTGAAAAAATCACTACATCAATCAGTGGGAGAAAAATATTGGCCTCAGGGCTTGTGTGCCACTCCTGACTCCTGTGTGTGCCATCTCTCACTCAGTGGGCCATAGAAAGCCTATTTATTTTTTTGCTTGATTTGGGTTCTAAAATCTACCTGAAAAAATCACTACATCAATCAGTGGGAGAAAAATATTGGCCTCTGGGCTTGTGTGCCACTCCTGACTCCTGTGTGTGCCATCTCTCACTCAGTGGGCCATAGAAAGCCTATTTATTTTTTTGCTTGATTTGGGTTCTAAAATCTACCTGAAAAAATCAATAAATCAATCAGTGGGAGAAAAATATTGGCCTCTGGGCTTGTGTGCCACTCCTGACTCCTGTGTGTGACATCTCTCACTCAGTGGGCCATAGAAAGCCTATTTATTTTTTTGCTTGATTTGGGTTCTAAAATCTACCTGAAAAAATCACTACATCAATCAGTGGGAGAAAAATATTGGCCTCTGGGCTTGTGTGCCACTCCTGACTCCTGTGTGTGCCATCTCTCACTCAGTGGGCCATAGAAAGCCTATTTATTTTTTTGCTTGATTTGGGTTCTAAATCCTACCTGAAAAAATCAATAAATCAATCAGTGGGAGAAAAATATTGGCCTCTGGGCTTGTGTGCCACTCCTGACTCCTGTGTGTGCCATCTCTCACTCAGTGGGCCATAGAAAGCCTATTTATTTTTTGCTTGATTTGGGTTCTAAATCCTACCTGAAAAAATCAATAAATCAATCAGTGGGAGAAAAATATTGGCCTCTGGGCTTGTGTGCCACTCCTGACTCCTGTGTGTGCAATCTCTCACTCAGTGGGCCATAGAAAGCCTATTTATTTTTTTTGCTTGATTTGGGTTCCAAAATCTACCTGAAAAAATCACTACATCAATCAGTGGGAGAAAAATATTGGCCTCTGGGCTTGTGTGCCACTCCTGACTCCTGTGTGTGCCATCTCTCACTCAGTGGCCATAGAAAGCCTATTTATTTTTTTGCTTGATTTGGGTTCTAAATCCTACCTGAAAAAATCAATAAATCAATCAGTGGGAGAAAAATATTGGCCTCTGGGCTTGTGTGCCACTCCTGACTCCTGTGTGTGCCATCTCTCACTCAGTGGGCCATAGAAAGCCTTTTTTTTTTTTTTTTTTGGTTTCTAAATTGTCCCTGAAAAAATCATTTTATTTTATTTGGTTTCTAAATTCTTCCTGAAAAAATCATTTTATTTTATTTTGTTTCTAAAGTCTCCCTGAAAAAAAAAAAAAAAAAAAAAAAACAGTGGGAGATTAACCCCTTTCTGCCATTAGATGTACTATTGCGTCCATGTGGGGTGGGCTTTACTTCCCAAGGACGCAATAGTACGTCATATGCGATCGGCAGCGCTCACGGGGGGAGAACCGCCAATCGCGGCCGGTTGTCAGCTGCCTATCGCAGCTGACATCCGGCACTATGTGCCAGGAGCGGTCAAAGACCGCCCCCGGCACATTAACCCCCGGCACACCGCGATCAAAGATGATCGCGATGTGCCGGCGGTGCAGGGAAGCACCGCGCAGGGAGGGGGCTCCCTGCGGGCTTCCCTGAGCCCCCCGCAGCAACGCGATGTGATCGCGTTGCTGCGAGGGTCTTACCTCCCTCCCTCCCTGCTCCAGGCCCGGATCCAAGATGGCCGCGGATCCGGGTCCTGCAGGGAGGGAGGTGGCTTCACAGAGCCTGCTCAGAGCAGGCACTGTGAAGCAGCCTGCACTCCTATCAGATCGGTGATCTGACAGAGTGCTGTGCAAACTGTCAGATCACCGATCTGTGATGTCTTCCCCTGGGACAAAGTAAAAAAGTAAAAAAAAAATTTTTCAAATGTGTAAAAAAAAATTAAAAAAAATATTCCAAAATAATGAAAAAAATAATAATATTATTCCCATAAATACATTTCTTTATCTAAATAAAAAAAAAAAAAAACAATAAAAGTACACATATTTAGTATCGCCGCGTCCGTAACGGCCCGACCTATAAAACTGGCCCACTAGTTAACCCCTTCAGTAAACACCGTAAGAAAAAAAAAAAACGAGGCAAAAAACAACGCTTTATTATCATACCGCCGAACAAAAAGTGGAATAACACGCGATCAAAAAGATGGATATAAATAACCATGGTACCGCTGAAAGCGTCATCTTGTCCCGCAAAAAACGAGCCACCATACAGCATCATCAGCAAAAACATAAAAAAGTTATAGTCCTGAGAATAAAGCGATACAAAAATAATTATTTTTTCTGTAAAATAGTTTTTATCGTATAAAAGCGCCAAAACATAAAAAAATGATATAAATGAGGTGTCGCTGTAATCGTACTGACCCGAAGAATAAAACTGCTTTATCAATTTTACCAAACGCGGAACGGTATAAACGCCTCCCCCAAAAGAAATTCATGAATAGCTGTTTTTTGGTCATTCTTCCTCACAAAAATCGGAATAAAAAGCGATCAAAAAATGTCACGTGCCTGAAAATGTTACCAATAAAATCGTCAACTCGTCCCACAAAAAACAAGACCTCACATGACTCTGTGGACCAAAATATGGAAAAATTATAGCTCTCAAAATGTGGTAACGCAAAAAATATTTTTTGCAATAAAAAGCGTCTTTCAGTGTGTGACGGCTGCCAATCATAAAAATCCGTTAAAAAACCCGCTATAAAAGTAAATCAAACCCCCCTTCATCACCCCCTTAGTTAGGGAAAAATTAAAAAAATGTATTTATATCCATTTTCCCGTTAGGGCTAGAGTTAGGGCTATGGTTAGGGCTAGGGTTAGGGTTGGGGCTAGGGCTAGGGTTAGGGCTAGGGTTAGGGTTAGGGCTAGGGTTAGGGTTAGGGTTAGGGTTAGGGTTGGGGCTACAGTTAGGGTTGGGGCTACAGTTAGGGTTGGGGCTAAAGTTAGGGTTAGGGTTTAGATTACATTTACAGTTGGGAATAGGGTTGGGATTAGGGGTGTGTCAGGGTTAGGGGTGTGGTTAGGGTTACCGTTGGAATTAGGGTTAGGGGTGTGTTTGGATTAGGGCTTCAGTTATAATTGGAGGGTTTCCACTGTTTAGGCACATCAGGGGCTCTCCAAACACGACATGGCGTCCGATCTCAATTCCAGCCAATTCTGCGTTGAAAAAGTAAAACAGTGCTCCTTCCCTTCCGAGCTCTCCCGTGTGCCCAAACAGGGGTTCGCCCCAACATATGGGGTATCAGCGTACTCAGGACAAATAGGACAACAACTTTTGGGGTCCTATTTCTCCTGTTACCCTTGGGAAAAAACAAACTAGGGGCTAAAAAATAATTTTTGTGGGAAAAAAAAAAGATTTTATATTTTCACGGCTCTGCGTTATAAACTGTAGTGAAACACTTGGGGGTTCAAAGTTCTCCCAACACATCTAGATGAGTTCCCTGGGGGGTCTAGTTTCCAATATGGGGTCACTTGTGGGGGGTTTCTACTGTTTAGGTACATTAGGGGCTCTGCAAACGCAATGTGACGCCTGCAGACTATTCCATCTAAGTCTGCATTCCAAATGGCACTCCTTCCCTTCCGAGCCCTCCCATGCGCCCAAACAGTGGTTCCCCCCCACTTATGGGGTATCAGCGCACTCACGACAAATTGGACAACAAATTTTGGGGTCCAATTTCTCCTGTTACCCTCGGGAAAATACAAAACTGGGGGCTAAAAAATCATTTTTGTGGGAAAAAATGTTTGTTTTATTTTTACGGCTCTGCATTATAAACTTCTGTGAAGCCCTTGGTGGGTCAAAGCGCTCACCACACATCTAGATAAGTTCCTTAGGGGGTCTACTTTCCAAAATGGTGTCACTTGTGGGGGGTTTCTACTGTTTAGGTACATTAGGGGCTCTGCAAACGCAATGTGACACCTGCAGACCATTCCATCTAAGTCTGCATTCCAAATGGAGCTCCTTCCCTTCCGTGCCCTCCCATGCGCCCAAACAGTGGTTCCCCCCCACTTATGGGGTATCAGCGCACTCACGACAAATTGGACAACAAATTTTGGGGTCCAATTTCTCCTGTTACCCTCGGGAAAATACAAAACTGGAGGCTAAAAAATAATTTTTGTGGGAAAAAATGTTTGTTTTATTTTTACGGCTCTGCATTATAAACTTCTGTGAAGCCCTTGGTGGGTCAAAGCGCTCACCACACATCTAGATAAGTTCCTTAGGGGGTCTACTTTCCAAAATGGTGTCAATTGTGGGGGTTTCTACTGTTTAGGTACATTAGGGGCTCTGCAAACGCAATGTGACACCTGCAGACCATTCCATCTAAGTCTGCATTCCAAATGGAGCTCCTTCCCTTCCGAGCCCTCCCATGCGCCCAAACAGTGGTTCCCCCCACTTATGGGGTATCAGCGCACTCACGACAAATTGGACAACAAATTTTGGGGTCCAATTTCTCCTGTTGCCCTCGGGAAAATACAAAACTGGGGGCGAAAAGATAATTTTTGTGAAAAAATATGATTTTTTATTTTTACGGTTCTCCATTATAAACTTCTGTGAAGCACTTGGTGGGTCAAAGTGCTCACCACACCTCTAGATAAGTTCCTTAGGGGGTCTACTTTCCAAAATGGTGTCACTTGTGGGGGGTTTCAATGTTTAGGCACATCAGTGGCTCTCCAAACGCAACATGGCGTCCCACCTCAATTCCTGTCAATTTTGCATTGAAAAGTCAAACGGCGCTCCTTCCCTTCCGAGCTCTCCCATGCGCCCAAACAGTGGTTTACCCCCACATATGGGGTATCAGCGTACTCAGGACAAATTGTACAACAACTTTTGGGGTCCAATTTCTTCTCTTACCCTTGGGAAAATAAAAAATTGGGGGCGAAAAGATAATTTTTGTGAAAAAATATGATTTTTTATTTTTACGGTTCTCCATTATAAACTTCTGTGAAGCACTTGGTGGGTCAAAGTGCTCACCACACCTCTAGATAAGTTCCTTAGGGGGTCTACTTTCCAAAATGGTGTCACTTGTGGGGGGTTTCAATGTTTAGGCACATCAGTGGCTCTCCAAACGCAACATGGCGTCCCATCTCAATTCCTGTCAATTTTGCATTGAAAAGTCAAACGGCGCTCCTTCCCTTCCGAGCTCTCCCATGCGCCCAAACAGTGGTTTACCCCCACATATGGGGTATCAGCATACTCAGGACAAATTGTACAACAACTTTTGGGGTCCAATTTCTTCTCTTACCCTTGGGAAAATAAAAAATTGGGGGCGAAAAGATAATTTTTGTGAAAAAATATGATTTTTTATTTTTACGGTTCTGCATTATAAAGTTCTGTGAAGCACTTGGTGGGTCAAAGTGCTCACCACACCTCTAGATAAGTTCCTTAGGGGGTTTACTTTCCAAAATGTTGTCACTTGTGGGGGGTTTCAATGTTTAGGCACATCAGGGGCTCTCCAAACGCAACATGGTGTCCCATCTCGATTCCAGTCAATTTTGCATTGAAAAGTCAAATGGCGCTCCTTCGCTTCCGAGCTCTGTCATGCGCCCAAACAGTGGTTTATCCCCACATATGGGGTATCGGTGTACTCAGGACAAATTGTACAACAACTTTTGTTGTCCATTTTCTCCTGTTACCCTTGGTAAAATAAAACAAATTGGAGCTGAATTAAATTTTTTGTGAAAAAAAGTTAAATGTTCATTTTTATTTAAACATTCCAAAAATTCCTGTGAAGCACCAGAAGGGTTAATAAACTTCTTGAATATGGTTTTGAGCACCATGAGGGGTGCAGCTTTTAAAATGGTGTCACACTTGGGTATTTTCTATCATATAGACCCCTCAAAATGACTTCAAATGAGATGTGGTCCCTAAAAAAAAATGGTGTTGTAAAAATGAGAAATTGCTGGTCAACTTTTAACCCTTATAACTCCCTAACAAAAAAAAATTTTGGTTCCAAAATTGTGCTGATGTAAAGTAAACATGTGGGAAATGTTACTTATTAAGTATTTTGTGGGACATATATCTGTGATTTAATTGCATAAAAATTCAAAGTTGGAAAATTGCGAAATTTTCATAATTTTCGCCAAATTTCCATTTTTTTCACAAATAAACGCAAGTACTATCAAAGAATTTTTACCGTTGTCATGAAGTACAATATGTCACGAGAAAACAATGTCAGAATCACTGGAATCCATTGAAGCGTTCCAGAGTTATAACCTCATAAAGGGACAGAGGTCAGAATTGTAAAAATTGGCCCGGTCATTAACGTGCAAACCACCCTTGGGGGTAAAGGGGTTAATATTGCCCTTTCTGCTTGTGTGCCACTCTTGACTCCTGGGTGTGCCATCTCTCTCTCTCTCTCAAATTGTGGGCCATAGAAAGCCTATTTATTTTTTTGCTTGATTTGGGTTCTAAATTCTACCTGAAAAAATCAATAAATCAATCAGTGGGAGATAAATATTGGCCTCTGGGCTTGTGTGCCACTCCTGACTCCTGTGTGTGCCATCTCTCACTCAGTGGGCCATAGAAAGCCTTTTTTTTTTGGTTTCTAAATAGTCCCTGAAAAAATCATTTTATTTTATTTGGTTTCCAAATTATTCCTGAAAAAATCATTTTATTTTATTTTGTTTCTAAAGTCTCCCTGAAAAAAAAAAAAAAAAAAAGGGGGGAGATTAATATTGCCGTTTCTGCTTGTGTGCCAGTCTTGACTCTTGGGTGTGCCATCTCTCTCTCTCTCTCAAATTGTGGGCCACAGAAAGCCTATTTATTTTTTTGCTTGATTTGGGTTCCAAAATCTACCTGAAAAAATCACTACATCAATCAGTGGGAGAAAAATATTGGCCTCTGGGCTTGTGTGCCACTCCTGACTCCTGTGTGTGCTATCTCTCACTCAGTGGGCCATAGAAAGCCTTTTTTTTTTGGTTTCTAAATTGTCCCTGAAAAAATCATTTTATTTTATTTGGTTTCTAAATTCTTCCTGAAAAAATCATTTTATTTTATTTTGTTTCTAAAGTCTCCCTGAAAAAAAAAAAAAAAAAAAAACAGTGGGAGATTAATATTGACATTTGTGCTTGAGTGACAGTCCTGCGTGTGTGGCATCTCTGTGATTTGGTGCCACAGAAAACAGAGTGTGTAACATTGTGCCTGATTTTCCCTGTGGTCTCACCAACCTGTAAAGGGATATTGAAATCATACTGAAGTTATAGCTCACCGTGTAAGTTGTTTGACAGCAACAAATAAAGTTACTTTGGTTAAGTTTTTAAAACAATGAGGAAGTCTGGTGCAAGAGGTCGTGGCCGTGGGCGTTCATTGTCAGCTGGTAATGATGGTAGTGGTAGTGGAGCATCAGGTGCTCGTGGGAAAAAAAATATTCCACCTAAGTCTGGAGCTGTGGAGCCAGGTTCGTCGTCTGGCTACACAAGGCCTCGAACGCTCTCTTTTCTGGGAGTAGGAAAACCGCTTTTAAAGCCGGAGCAGCAACAGCAAGTTTTGGCTTACCTTGCAGACTCAGCCTCTAGCTCTTTTGCCTCCTCTTCTGAAACTGGTAAATGTAAAAGCAGCGCGTCGCTTGTGGATGTTCACGGTCAGGGACAAGTCGCTTCCTTGTCCTCTTCAGCAAAAACAACAACAAGAGAGAAGGATGCAACAGGCGACACAACGGGTTACTCCATGGAGCTCTTTACACATACCGTCCCTGGCTTAGAAAGTGCCATGCCCATTACAAGTAGATTCTGACATGGAGTGCACTGATGCACAGCCACAGCCAGACTACTATGCTGGTCCTTTGACTCAGACCACAACATTGCCCTCTCAGGGTACTGATCCACAATCAGACCCTGATGAGACTATGTTGCCCCGTCACGAACGCTATACCACCGACCGACACGGTGACACAGACGAAGTTGCACACGAGCTAGAAGAGGAGGTAATAGATGACCCAGTTGTTGACCCCGATTGGCAGCCATTGGGGGAACAGGGTGCAGGCGGCAGTAGTTCAGAAGCGGAGGTGAAGGAGGGGCCGCAGCAGGCATCAACATCGCAACAGGTTCCATCTGCCGGGCCCGTATCTGGCCCAAAACGCGTGGCAAAGCCAAAACCTGTTGGAGGACAGCGTGGCCATCCGGTTAAAGCTCAGTCTGCAATCCCTGAAAAGGGATCCGATGCTAGGAAGAGTGCAGTCTGGCATTTTTTTAAACAACATCCAATTGATCAGCGCAAAGTCATCTGTCAAAAATGTTCAACTAGCTTAAGCAGAGGTCAGAATCTGAAAAGTCTCAATACAAGTTGCATGCATAGACATTTAACCACCATGCATTTTCAAGGCTGGACTAACTACCAAACGTCCCTTAAGGTTGTAGCACCCTCGGCCAATGAAGCTAGTCAGCAACGCAACATCCCTTCCGTCACTGTAAGGCCACCATTTTCCGCTCCACCGGCAGTATCTGTGCAGGTTTCTTTGCCAGCCAAAAGCAGTCAGGGTCAGGGAATCACCAGTTTTGTAGGAGGAAATATTGCATCTAGGGCACCGGTGGAAACAATACCGTCTCCAACCGTCACTCAGTCTGCCATGTCCACCGGCACACCCGCTAGTTCCACGATCTCCAGCTCTCCAGTCCAGCTCACCCTACATGAGACTCTGGTTAGAAAAAGGAAGTACTTATCCTCGCATCCGCGTACACAGGGTTTTAACGCCCACATAGCTAGACTAATCTCGTTAGAGATGATGCCCTACCGGTTAGTTGAAAGCGAAGCTTTCAAAGCCCTGATGGAGTACGCTGAACCACGCTACGAGCTACCCAGTCAACACTTTTTTTCCAGAAAAGCCATCCCAGCCCTGCACCAGCATGTTAAACAGCGCATCGTCCATGCACTCAGGCAATCTGTGAGTACAAAGGTGCACCTGACTACAGATGCATGGACCAGTAGGCATGGCCAGGGACGTTACGTGTCCATCACGGCGCACTGGGTGAATGTGGTGGATGCAGGGTCCACAGGGGACATCAATTTCGGGACAGTTGTGCCTAGCCCACGGTCTAGGAAACAGTTGGCTGTAGGCGTTCGCACCCCCTCCTCCTCCTCGTCCTCCTGCAGATGCGACAGCTCTTCCACAGACCGCAGTCGGCCAACCACTCCATCGGCAGCTGACACTGTTGCACACCAGTTGTCCCATTATGGGCCAGCTACTGGCAAGCGTCAGCAGGCTGTATTTGCTATGAAGTGTTTGGGCGACAACAGACACACCGCAGAAGTTCTGTCCGAGTTCTTGCAACAAGAAACGCAGTCGTGGCTGGGCACAGTAGATCTTGAGGCAGGCAAGGTAGTGAGTGATAACGGAAGGAATTTCATGGCTGCCATCTCCCGTTCCCAACTGAAACACATTCCTTGCCTGGCTCACACCTTAAACCTGGTGGTGCAGTGCTTATTGAAAACTTATCCTGGGTTCTCCGACCTGCTCCTCAAAGTGCGTGGACTTTGCTCACATATCCGACGTTCGCCTGTACACTCCAGCCGTATGCAGACCTATCAGCGGTCTTTGAACCTTCCCCAGCATCGCCTAATCATAGACGTTGCAACAAGGTGGAACTCAACACTGCACATGCTTCAGAGACTGTGCCAACAGAGGCGGGCTGTTATGTTTTTGTGGGAGGATACACATACACGGGCAGGCAGTAGGATGGCAGACATGGAGTTGTCAGGTGTGCAGTGGTCGAAGATACAAGACATGTGTCAAGTCCTTCAGTGTTTTGAGGAATGCACACGGCTGGTTAGTGCAGACAACGCCATAATAAGCATGAGCATCCCCCTAATGTGTCTGCTGATGCAAAGTTTGACGCACATAAAGGATCAGGCGTCTGCACCAGAGGAAGAGGAAAGCCTTGATGACAGTCAGCCATTGTCTGGTCAGGGCAGTGTACAGGACGAGGTAGCAGGCGAAGAGGAGGTGGAGGACGAGGAGGATGATGGGGATGAGTATATTTTTAATGAGGAAGCTTTCCCGGGGGCACTGGAAATTGGTTGCGTGGCAAGGCCGGGTTCTGGTTTTTTGAGGGACACAAGTGACGTAGATTTGCCTGAAACTGCCCCTCAACCAATCACAACCGCAGATTTGACAACTGGAACTTTGGCCCACATGGCGGATTATGCCTTACGTATCCTCAAAAGGGACACACGCATTACTAAAATGATGAACGATGACGATTACTGGTTGGCCTGCCTCCTTGATCCACGCTATAAAGGCAAATTGCAAAATATTATGCCACATGAGAACTTGGAACTAATATTAGCAACCAAACAATCAACTCTTGTTGACCGTTTGCTTCAGGCATTCCCAGCACACAGCGCATGTGATCGTTCTCACACGAGCTCCAGGGGGCAGCAGACCAGGAGTGTTAGGGGTGCACACATCAGAAGTGGCGTTGGACAGAGGGGTTTTCTGACCAGGTTGTGGAGTGATTTTGTTATGACCGCAGACAGGACAGGTACTGCTGCATCAATTGAAAGTGACAGGAGACAACATTTGTCCAGTATGGTTACTAACTATTTTTCATCCCTTATCGATGTTCTACCTCAACCGTCATTCCCATTTGATTACTGGGCATCCAAATTAGACACCTGGCCAGAATTGGCAGAATATGCATTGCAGGAGCTTGCTTGCCCGGCAGCTAGTGTCCTATCAGAAAGAGTATTCAGTGCTAAAGGTTCAATATTAACCGAAAAAAGGACTCGTCTGGCTACGCAAAATGTTGATGATCTAACATTCATTAAAATGAACCACAACTGGATTTCGAATTCTTTTGCCCCACCTTGCCCGGCAGACACCTAGCTTTCCTATGAAAAGCTCTTGCCTGTGGACTACTGTGAATTACTTTTCTAATGTCTAATTTGCTGCAGCTGATTGTCCAGCATACGACATGTTTACACCTCCCTAAATGGCCAAACTCCCCACACGGGGCCGTGGTATCGCGACTTGGCGCAAGCACCCGTGAGAGTGCTGTTTGTCTGAAGAGGTGGGTGTGCCCGCTTTTGGTCGACGGCACTGCCACTGGGTCCCTCATAGTACAATAAAGTGTCTCTGGCGGTGGTGGTGCGCACCCAACGTCATACACACTGTTGTAACATGAGGGGCCCTGGGCCTGTACCGCCGGCCACAAGAGAGTTCACTCACCCCCAGGTCAAACATTGCTCTACCACTTCCACAGTTATCTCTCACACTTCCACCAATGTTTAGTCTATGCGCTGACATCCTTCCATTCCTGCCACTCACAATACCATTGTGTTGACATGTATGATGGTACTTAACATAGTCAGGGGCAGTGTCCTCTATTTACCACAGTAAATACTTTGCGCTAAATTAGTAGGTCTGAAACTACGCAGAGGATCCAACCCCTGAACCTAATGATTGCACCCTTTAGTGTTTTCGTTTTGTTGTAATGCGAGACATTCACATTTATTTATTGTTTTGGACTACTAACTGGCAGACACTCATTACAATCGGCCTCCGCTGACCAGACCACTGCTGCCCGTGTACCCCTGGAACCAATTTTAAATTGCCTACAGCCTGTCCAATTTTATTATGTTAGGCCTTCGAAGCCTGTTTGCGGCCCGTTCTTTCAACTACTACTACCCTGACCTGTCTAATGCTGCCCGTGTACTCCTGGAACCAATTATAAAGTGCCTACAGCCTTCCAATTTTATTATGTTAGGCCTTCGAAGCCTGTCTGCGGTCCCTCCTTCCACTAGGCCTCCACTGACCTGTCTACTGCTGCCCGTGTACCCCTGGAACCAATTTTAAATTGTCTACAGCCAGCCCATTTTATTATGTTAGGCCTTCGAAGCCTGTCTGCGGTCCCTCCTTCCACTAGGCCTCCACTGACCTGTCTACTGCTGCCCGTGTACCCCTGGAACCAATTATAAAGTGCCTACAGCCTTCCAATTTTATTATGTTAGGCCTTCGAAGCCTGTCTGCGGTCCCTCCTTCCACTAGGCCTCCACTGACCTGTCTACTGCTGCCCGTGTACCCCTGGAACCAATTTTAAATTGCCTACAGCCAGCCCATTTTATTATGTTAGGCCTTCGAAGCCTGTCTGCGGTCCCTCCTTCCACTAGGCCTCCACTGACCAGACCACTGCTGCCCGTGTACCCCTGGAACCAATTTTAAATTGCCTACAGCCAGCCCATTTTATTATGTTAGGCCTTCGAAGCCTGTCTGCGGTCCCTCCTTCCACTAGGCCTCCACTGACCTGTCTACTGCTGCCCGTGTACCCCTGGAACCAATTATAAAGTGCCTACAGCCTTCCAATTTTATTATGTTAGGCCTTCGAAGCCTGTCTGCGGCCCGTTCTTTCTACTACTACTACACTGACCAGTCTACTGCTGCCTGTGTACCCCTGGAACCTATTTAAAAGTGCCTACAGCCCAATATTTTTTATGTTAGGCCTTCGAAGCCTGTCTGCGGCCCGTTCTTTCTACCACTCCTACACTGACCAGACCATTGCTGCCCGTGTACCCCTGGAACCTAATTTTTATTGCATAGAGCATCCTTTTTTTAATAGTAGGCGTACGAAGTCTTTCTGCGGTCCACTATTGAAATTGTCCTCCACTGCCCAGAGCAATGCTGCCTGTGTACCCCTGTAACCTTTTTTAAGCTGCAGTGAGCCACATTTTTGGTTTAAGGCCTACTACCTGTGTCTGTCTGCGCCACTCAATTCAGCTGTGTTCCTTTTAAAAAAGCTGAGCGTCAATAGTCTTGTTTTCAGCCTCTAGGAATTTTAAAACTGCATTGGGGGTACAACTTTGGTAGGGCCTACTAACAATGTCTGCCGCCCCAAGGTGTGCTCCAGGTTTCGTCCACATTGCTTCGATCTTCCTACTCTCGTTTAGTAGTTGGTGAAAACTACACTGCATTAGGCCTACAAATTGGGTATGGGGTGTAGAGACGGTGTCTTCCACTCCAAGGTGTTCTCCAGGTTTTCTCGCCATTGCTTCGATCTTAATGCTCTCGTTTAGTAGTTGTTGGAAACTACACTGCATTAGGCCTACAAATTGGGTATGGGGTGTAGAGAGATGGTGTGTTACACTCCAAGGTGTTCCCCAGGTTTCGTCCACATTGCTTCGGTCTTCCGACTCTCGTTTAGTAGTTGTTGAAAACTACACTGCATTAGGCCTACAAATTGGGTATGGGGTGTAGAGATGGTGTGTTCCACTCCAAGGTGTTCCCCAGGTTTCCTCGCCATTGCTTCGATCTTCTGGCTCTCGTTTAGTAGTTGTTGGAAACTACACTGCATTAGGCCTACAAATTGGGTATGGGGTGTAGAGAGATGGTGTGTTCCACTCCAAGGTGTTCCCCAGGTTTCCTCTCCATTGCTTCAATCTTAATGCTCTCGTTTAGTAGTTGTTGGAAACTACACTGCATTAGGCCTACAAATTGGGTATGGGGTGTAGAGACGGTGTGTTCCACTCCAAGGTGTTCTCCAGGTTGCCTTTCCTGAGCTTCTATCTTCAGGCTCTCGTTTAGTAGTTGTTGGAAACTACACTGCATTAGGCCTACAAATTGGGTATGGGTTGTAGAAAGATGGTGTGTTACACTCCAAGGTGTTCCCCAGGTTTCGTCCACATTGCTTCGGTCTTCCGACTCTCTTTTAGTAGTTGTAGAAAACTACACTGCATTAGGCCTACAAATTGGGTATGGGGTGTAGAGACGGTGTGTTTCACTCCAAGGTGTTCCCCAGGTTTCGTCCACATTGCTTCGATCTTCTGGCTCTCGTTTAGTAGTTGTTGGAAACTACACTGCATTAGGCCTACAAATTGGGTATGGGGTGTGGAGACGGTGTCTTCCACTCCAAGGTGTTCTCCAGGTTGCCTTTCCTGAGCTTCTATCTTCAGGTTCTCGTTTAGTAGTTGTTGGAAACTACACTGCATTAGGCCTACAAATTGGGTATGGGGTGTAGAGAGATGGGGTGTTCCACTCCATGGTGTTCCCCAGGTTTCCTCTCCATTGCTTCAATCTTAATGCTCTCGTTTAGTAGTTGTTGGAAACTACACTGCATTAGGCCTACAAATTGGGTATGGGGTGTAGAGACGGTGTGTTCCACTCCAAGGTGTTCTCCAGGTTTCCTTTCCTGAGCTTCTATCTTCAGGCTCTCGTTATGTAGTTGTTGGAAACTACACTGCATTAGGCCTACAAATTGGGTATGGGGTGTAGAGACGGTGTGTTCCACTCCAAGGTGTTCCCCAGGTTTCTTCTCCATTGCTTCAATCTTAATGCTCTCATTTAGTAGTTGTTGGAAACTACACTGCATTAGGCCTACAAATTGGGTATGGGGTGTAGAGACGGTGTGTTCCACTCCAAGGTATTCTCCAGGTTGCCTTTCCTGAGCTTCTATCTTCAGGCTCTCGTTTAGTAGTTGTTGGAAACTACACTGCATTAGGCGTACAAATTGGGTATGGGGTGTAGAGAGATGGTGTGTTACACTCCAAGGTGTTCCCCAGGTTTCGTCCACATTGCTTCGGTCTTCCGACTCTCGTTTAGTAGTTGTAGAAAACTACACTGCATTAGGCCTACAAATTGGGTCTGGGGTGTAGAGACGGTGTGTTGCACTCCAAGGTGTTCCCTAGGTTTCCTCGCCATTGCTTCGATCTTCTGGCTCTCGTTTAGTAGTTGTTGGAAACTACACTGCATTAGGCCTACAAATTGGGTATGGGGTGTAGAGAGATGGTGTGTACCACTCCAAGGTGTTCCCCAGGTTTCCTCTCCATTGCTTCAATCTTAATGCTCTCGTTTAGTAGTTGTTGGAAACTACACTGCATTAGGCCTACAAATTGGGTATGGGGTGTAGAGACGGTGTGTTCCACTCCAAGGTGTTCCCCAGGTTGCCTTTCCTGAGCTTCTATCTTCAGGCTCTCGTTTAGTAGTTGTTGGAAACTACACTGCATTAGGCCTACAAATTGGGTATGGGGTGTAGAGACGGTGTGTTCCACTCCAAGGTGTTCTCCAGGTTGCCTTTCCTGAGCTTCTATCTTCAGGCTCTCGTTTAGTAGTTGTTGGAAACTACACTGCTTTAGGCCTACAAATTGGGTATGGGGTGTAGAGAGATGGTGTGTTACACTCCAAGGTGTTCCCCAGGTTTCGTCCACATTGCTTCGGTCTTCCGACTCTCGTTTAGTAGTTGTAGAAAACTACACTGCATTAGGCCTACAAATTGGGTATGGGGTGTAGAGACGGTATGTTCCACTCCAAGGTGTTCCCCAGGTTTCCTCGCCATTGCTTCGATCTTCTGGCTCTCATTTAGTAGTTGTTGGAAACTACACTGCATTAGGCCTACAAATTGGGTATGGGGTGTAGAGAGATGGTGTGTTCCACTCCAAGGTGTTCCCCAGGTTTCCTCTCCATTGCTTCAATCTTAATGCTCTCGTTTAGTAGTTGTTGGAAACTACACTGCATTAGGCCTACAAATTGGGTATGGGGTGTAGAGACGGTGTGTTCCACTCCAAGGTGTTCCCCAGGTTGCCTTTCCTGAGCTTCTATCTTCAGGCTCTCGTTTAGTAGTTGTTGGAAACTACACTGCATTAGGCCTACAAATTGGGTATGGGGTGTAGAGACGGTGTGTTCCTCTCCAAGGTGTTCTCCAGGTTGCCTTTCCTGAGCTTCTATCTTCAGGCTCTCGTTTAGTAGTTGTTGGAAACTACACTGCATTAGGCCTACAAATTGGGTATGGGGTGTAGAGAGATGGTGTGTTACACTCCAAGGTGTTCCCCAGGTTTCGTCCACATTGCTTCGGTCTTCTGACTCTCGTTTAGTAGCTGTAGAAAACTACACTGCATTAGGCCTACAAATTGGAGATGGAGTGTAGAGACGGTGTGTTCCACTCCAGGGTGTTCCCCAGGTTTCCTCACCATTGCTTCGATCTTCTGGCTCTCGTTTAGTAGTTGTTGGAAACTACACTGCATTAGGCCTACAAATTGGTATGGGGTGTAGAGAGATGGTGTGTTCCACTCCAAGGTGTTCCCCAGGTTTCCTCTCCATTGCTTCAATCTTAATGCTCTCGTTTAGTAGTTGTTGGAAACTACACTGCATTAGGCCTACAAATTGGGTATGGGGTGTAGAGACGGTGTGTTCCACTAAAAGGTGTTCCCCAGGTTTCCTCGCCATTGCTTCGATCTTAATGCTCTCGTTTAGTAGTTGTTGGAAACTACACTGCATTAGGCCTACAAATTGGGTATGGGGTGTAGAGACGGTGTGTTCCACTCCAAGTTGTTCTCCAGGTTGCCTTTCCTGAGCTTCTATCTTCAGGCTCTCGTTTAGTAGTTGTTGGAAACTACACTGCATTAGGCCTACAAATTGGGTATGGGGTGTAGAGACGGTGTGTTCCACTCCAAGGTGTTCTCCAGGTTGCCTTTCCTGAGCTTCTATCTTCAGGCTCTCGTTTAGTAGTTGTTGGAAACTACACTGCATTAGGCCTACAAATTGGGTATGGGGTGTAGAGACGGTGTGTTCCACTCCAAGGTGTTCTCCAGGTTGCCTTTCTTGAGCTTCTATCTTCAGGCTCTCGTTTAGTAGTTGTTGGAAACTACACTGCATTAGGCGTACAAATTGGGTATGGGGTGTAGAGAGATGGTGTGTTACACTCCAAGGTGTTCCCCAGGTTTCGTCCACATTGCTTCGGTCTTCCGACTCTCGTTTAGTAGTTGTAGAAAACTACACTGCATTAGGCCTACAAATTGGGTATGGGGTGTAGAGAGATGGTGTGTTCCACTCCAAGGTGTTCCCCAGGTTTCCTCTCCATTGCTTCAATCTTAATGCTCTCGTTTAGTAGTTGTTGGAAACTACACTGCATTAGGCCTACAAATTGGGTATGGGGTGTAGAGACGGTGTGTTCCACTCCAAGGTGTTCTCCAGGTTGCCTTTCCTGAGCTTCCATCTTCAGGCTCTTGTTAAATAGTGGTTAAATGGAACAACTGCATTTGGCGTACTAGTTGGTTTGGGGCCTACTAACACTGTCTGCCGCTCCTTGCTGTTCTCCTGGTTTCCTGTCCTGAAATTCCATTTTCAGGCTCTCATTAAGTAGTTGTTAATGTTAGACTGCATTTGGCCTACTAGTTGGGTTGGGGCCTACTATCGGTGTCTGCCATTCCTTGCTGTTCTCCTCCACTGAACAAAGCTGTGCCGCCTGTTTACTACGGCTGCCAATTTTGAACTGCATTTCGACTACTTACTGATTTGGGCCTACTCTCTGTGTCAGCCTCTCATTCCAGTTGTCCTCCACTGCAATGCCCCCTGGTTAGTCCTGTGTTACCAATTTTGAACTGCATTTAGCCAACTTTATTCTTTGGGCCTATATCTGTGTTTCCTCCTCATCCTGCCCATTGCCCAGCCAGTGATAGATGAGTCTGCTGGTACATTGACCCATAACGCAAAATTCCCCGTGCACGCTACACAGCAAGATTGTGACCCTGCTGAAAGTCAGGTCCCCCTTCCCGCATACCATACCACCTTACACGGGGACAAAGAGGAAGGTGCAGATGAAAGAGCAGGTTCCTTCATCAGGTGGGGGGAGGAATACTAGTTGGAAACGTCACTGGCACAGGGCCTCTCATAGTACGCAAAAGTGTTGCTGCCGGTGGGAGGCGCCCCCGCCGTGCAAACACACCGCTGTACTTTGAGGGGCCCTGTGCCAATGCCAATGCCAACTAGTGGGCCCCCCCTGCTTGCTCAGGATCACAGCACTTGCAAAGTTTCAATACTTACCTCTCCCTGCTCCACTACCGTGACGTGTTCCAGATTTCCTGGGCCCACTAATTACTTGAACCAGCCCTACCCCCAACAACTTTAGCCAAATGACCCCCAATTTCAAATGCCTTCCAATTATTATAAGGTAAATTATGATTGACAAGCTTCTGTAACAAGAATGGATGTTTTTGCCATTAAAATGGGCAGTGTAGGTGTTTTCCTGGCCTCCACTCACTGCCGACTATGCTCCCCCATTGACTTGCATTGGGTTTCGTGTTTCGGGCGATACCCGACTTTTCGCGATAATCGGCCGATTCCACTCGACTCGACTTCTAAGATAGTCGGGTTTCGCGAAACACGGCTCGACTCTAAAAAGGTCAAGGTCGCTCAACCCTAGTGGCAAGCATTGCCTAGCCTTGGCCTTTTTTGACATTGCAAAGGATGAGCCAACTAATTTGACAATTTTGCAAAAAAACACTGAGTCAAGGTAAAAAGTGCAATAATTTGACTATTACATGTATGAACCTTCACATGGGCAATCAATATGCGTTATTGTGTGAATCCCAATGTGCAAAAATGCAGACCAGCGGACCTCAGCAACCATCAGCCTCCCCATCAATCGCATCTGCTGCTTCTTCCTCCTCCTCTGTTATCGTACCACTATTGAGAAGCAGGTCTTCGACCACAGTACCTCGGGTTCTCTACCCGCTCCAGTCACGCTGACTGATAGCCAGCCGTCAGCTGTAAAGGAAGAAGACAAGCCTGCTGTTTTTGACCAATCTCAGAAAACAAGGACACCACAACTTTCTCAATCCACCGTAACATCTCCGCCTGTATCTCTCTCACAGTCCAGCAGTTTGTCCAGTTCACTGTAATCCGCAATCTCTCAGCACTGCAGCCAGCCAACGGTTCTGCTGTTGTGGTCACGTAAAAGATTGTTTCCTCCTATGCATGACAAAGCTCTACAGTTAACATTTCCTCCACTGCTTCTGCCTCCTCCTCTATTTCCTCTAGGGCCTCCACCTGTGTCATCAACCTCTGCCTTAATGAGACATGCGTTCCAATAGTGCAAAGCGAATCCCCACCACCTCAATATTGTGCAGCCAAGGCTCACCGCAATCAGGGAGTATTAACCCCTTAATCCCATATGACATACTATCCCGTCAAGGTGACCTGGGACTTAATTCCCAGTGATGGAATAGTACAGTTAGGGCCAGAAATATTTGGACAGTGACACAATTTTCGCGAGTTGGGCTCTGCATGCCACCACATTGGATTTGAAATGAAACCTCTACAACAGAATTCAAGTGCAGATTGTAACGTTTAATTTGAAGGGTTGAACAAAAATATCTGATAGAAAATGTAGGAATTGTACACATTTCTTTACAAACACTCCACATTTTAGGAGGTCAAAAGTAATTGGACAAATAAACATAACCCAAACAAAATATTTTTATTTTCAATATTTTGTTGCAAATCCTTTGGAGGCAATCACTGCCTTAAGTCTGGAACCCATGGACATCACCAAACGCTGGGTTTCCTCCTTCTTAATGCTTTGCCAGGCCTTTACAGCCGCAGCCTTCAGGTCTTGCTTGTTTGTGGGTCTTTCCGTCTTAAGTCTGGATTTGAGCAAGTGAAATGCATGCTCAATTGGGTTTAGATCTGGAGATTGACTTGGCCATTGCAGAATGTTCCACTTTTTGGCACTCATGAACTCCTGGGTAGCTTTGGCTGTATGCTTGGGGTCATTGTCCATCTGTACTATGAAGCGCCGTCCAATCAACTTTGCAGCATTTGGCTGAATCTGGGCTGAAAGTATATCCCGGTACACTTCAGAATTCATCCGGCTACTCTTGTCTGCTCTTATGTCATCAATAAACACAAGTGACCCAGTGCCATTGAAAGCCATGCATGCCCATGCCATCACGTTGCCTTCACCATGTTTTACAGAGGATGTGGTGTGCCTTGGATCATGTGCCGTTCCCTTTCTTCTCCAAACTTTTTTCTTCCCATCATTCTGGTACAGGTTGATCTTTGTCTCATCTGTCCATAGAATACTTTTCCAGAACTGAGCTGGCTTCTTGAGGTGTTTTTCTGCAAATTTAACTCTGGCCTGTCTATTTTTGGTATTGATGAATGGTTTGCATCTAGATGTGAACCCTTTGTATTTACTGTCATGGAGTCTTCTCTTTACTGTTGACTTAGAGACAGATACACCTACTTCACTGAGAGTGTTCTGGACTTCAGTTGATGTTGTGAACGGGTTCTTCTTCACCAAATTAAGTATATTACTATTCTCTTTTGTGTCTTCAGGTTTCTTGGTGGTGTGTGAACATGTTCTTACAGACTTGTTCACTGTGCAAGTAGCCCATGTGTTCCTGTTTCCATAATTGTTCTCTTGTGTCTACAAGACTGGGGAGTTCCACCACTCCTCTTGGGCTATCTGCACAAAAGCTGTTCTACCCTGTATGCACACATGGATTTTTCCTCTCTGAACCCTGTTCACACAGGTAATATACAGATGATCAGGTTTTTAAATACATCAGATAGGGATTGCATACATTAGTTAGGACTGCTCTGATATGGGTATACCGTGAAGATTGGTAGAGCAGCTTAGTATACATTTTTTGCAAAAAACGTATCAACCAAATACCCTGTTATTTACATCTTTTACTAGCACTTGCGGATTACTGCAAAAACTTTTTTTTCAAACTGAGTGTTTTTGGTTTTACTATTCTCTTTTGTGTCTTCAGGTTTCTTGGTGGTGTGTGAACATGTTCTTACAGACTTGTTCACTGTGCAAGTAGCCCATGTGTTCCTGTTTCCATAATTGTTCTCTTGTGTCTACAAGACTGGGGAGTTCCACCACTCCTCTTGGGCTATCTGCACAAAAGCTGTTCTACCCTGTATGCACACATGGATTTTTCCTCTCTGAACCCTGTTCACACAGGTAATATACAGATGATCAGGTTTTTAAATACATCAGATAGGGATTGCATACATTAGTTAGGACTGCTCTGATATGGGTATACCGTGAAGATTGGTAGAGCAGCTTAGTATACATTTTTTGCAAAAAACGTATCAACCAAATACCCTGTTATTTACATCTTTTACTAGCACTTGCGGATTACTGCAAAAAATTTTTTTTCAAACTGAGTGTTTTTGGTTTTACTATTCTCTTTTGTGTCTTCAGGTTTCTTGGTGGTGTGTGAACATGTTCTTACAGACTTGTTCACTGTGCAAGTAGCCCATGTGTTCCTGTTTCCATAATTGTTCTCTTGTGTCTACAAGACTGGGGACTTCCACCACTCCTCTTGGGCTATCTGCACAAAAGCTGTTCTACCCTGTATGCACACATGGATTTTTCCTCTCTGAACCCTGTTCACACAGGTAATATACAGATGATCAGGTTTTTAAATACATCAGATAGGGATTGCATACATTAGTTAGGACTGCTCTGATATGGGTATACCGTGAAGATTGGTAGAGCAGCTTAGTATACATTTTTTGCAAAAAACGTATCAACCAAATACCCTGTTATTTACATCTTTTACTAGCACTTGCGGATTACTGCAAAAAAATTTTTTTCAAACTGAGTGTTTTTGGTTTTACTATTCTCTTTTGTGGCTTCACCAAATTAAGTATGCGGCGATCATCCACCACTGTTGTCATCCGTGGACGCCCAGGCCTTTTTGAGTTCCCAAGCTCACCAGTCAATTCCTTTTTTCTCAGAATGTACCCAACTGTTGATTTTGCTACTCCAAGCATGTCAGCTATCTCTCTGATGGATTTTTTCTTTTTTTTCAGCCTCAGGATGTTCTGCTTCACCTCAATTGAGAGTTCCTTTGACCGCATGTTGTCTGCTCACAGCAACAGCTTCCAAATGCAAAACCACACACCTGGAATCCACCCCTGACCTTTTAACTACTTCATTGATTACAGGTTAATGAGGGAGACGCCTTCAGAGTTAATTGCAGCCCTTTGAGTCCATTGTCCAATTACTTTTGGTCCCTTGAAAAAGAGGACGCTATGCATTACAGAGCTATGATTCCTAAACACTTTCTCCGATTTGGATGTGGAAACTATCATATTGCAGCTGGGAGTGTGCACTTTCAGCCCATATTATATATATAATTGTATTTCTGAACATGTTTTTGTAAACAGCTAAAATAACAAAACTTGTGTCACTGTCCAAATATTTCTGGCCCTAACTGTACGTCATACTCGATCTCCGCATTCACGGGTGGATCACGGCTGATCGCCGCCGGGTGTCAGCTGATTATTACAGCTGACATCCGGCACTATGTGCCAGGAGTGGTCACAGACCGCTCCTGGCACATTAACTCCTGGAAGACTGTGATCAAACATGATTGTAGCATTAAGGTGGCATGGGGAAGCAGCGCGCAGGGAGGGGCTCCTTGCGTGCTAACCTGAGACCCTCGGAACAGCGCGATGTGATCGCGTTGTACAGAGGGTCTCCTATGCCCTGCGCCCTGCAGGCCAAAGATCCAAAATGGCCACGGGCTCCTTCCGGGTCCTGCAAGGAGGTGGCTTGCAAGCGCCTGCTCAGAGCAGGCGCCAGCAAGCCTCCCTGCATTGCCTGTCAGATCGCTGATTTGACACAGTGCACTGCAAGGTGTCAGATCAGCGATCTGATAATATATAGTGATTTCCCCCCAGGGGCAATGTTATAAAGTAAAAAAAAAAATATTTACATGTGTAAAAAAAAAATCCTAAATAAAAGAAAAAAAAATTCCAATAAATACATTTCTTTATCTAAATAAAAAAAACATTAAAAGTACACATATTTAGTATCACCACGTCCGTAATGACCCAACCTATAAAACTGTCCCACTAATTAACCCCTTCAGTGAACAGCGTAAAAAAACGAGTCAAAAACCAACGCTTTGTTATCATACCGCCAAACAAAAAGTGGAATAACACGCGATCAAAACGACGATATAAATAACGATGGTACACCTGAAAATGTCATCTTGTCCCACTTAAAATTAGCTGCTATACAGCATGATCAGCGAAAAAATAAAAAAGTTATAGTCCTCAAAATAAAGCGATGCAAAAATAATTATTTTTTATATAAAATAGTTTTTATCGTATAAAAGTGCCAAAACATAAAAAAATGTAAATGAGGTATCGCTGTAATCGTACTGACCCGAAGAATAAAACTGCTTTATCAATTTTATGAAATGTGCAACGATATAAACCTCCCCAAAAAGAAATTCATGAATAGCTGGTTTTTGGTCATTCTGCCTCACAAAAATCGGAATAAAAAGCGCTCAAAAAATGTCACATGCCCGAAAATTGTACCAATAAAAACTTCAACTCGTCCCGCAAAAAACAAGAATTCTGTGGAACAAAATATGTAAAAATTATAGCATATAGATGCATAAAAAAGCATCTTTTAGTGTGTGACAGCTGCCAATCATACAAATCCGCTAAAAAAATGCTATAAAAGTAAATCAAACCCCCCTTCATCACCCCCTTAGTTTGGGAAAAATAATAAATGTATTTATTTCCATTTTCCCATTAGGGTTAGGGTTAAGGTTGGAGCTAAAGTTAGGGTTAGGGTTGTGGCTAAAGTTAGGGTTAGGGTTTTGGCTAAAGTAAGGGTTAGAGCTACAGTTAGTGTTGGGGCTACAGCTAGGGTTGGGGCTACAGGTAGGGTTAGGCTTGAGGCTAAAGTTAGGGTTGGGGCTAAAGTTAGGGTTAGGGTTGGGGCTAAAGTTAGGGTTGAGGCTAAAGTAAGGGTTAGGGTTGGGGCTAAAGTTAGGGTTATGGTTGGGGTTAAACTTAAGGTTAGGGCTACAGTTAGGGTTTGGGCTAAAGTTAGGATTTGGATTATATTTACGGTTGGGATTAGGGTTAGGGGTGTGGTTAGTGTTATGGTTGGGATTAAGGTTAGGGGTGTGTTGGAGTTAGGGGTGAAGTTAGGGTTAGGATTAGGGTTAGGGATGTGTTGGGGTTAGGGGTGTGTTGGGGTTAGGTTTGTCGCTGTGATTAGGGTTAGGGGCATGTTTGGGTTAGGGGTGTGGTTAGGGTTATGGTTAGGGTTGGGATTAGAGTTAAGGGTGTGTTTGGGTTAGGGTTTCATTTAGAATTGGAGGGTTTCCACTGTTTAGGCACATCAGGGACTCTCCAAACGTGACATGGCGTCTGATCTCAATTCTAGCCAATTCTGCGTTGAAAAAGTAAAACAGTGCTCCTTCCCTTCCGAGCTCTCCCGTGCGCCCAAACAGGGGTTTGCCCCAATATATGGGGTATTAGCGTACTCAGGACAAATTGGACAACAACTTTTGGGGTCCAATTTCTTCTGTTACCCTTGACAAAAATTCAAAACCGGGGGATAAAACATAATTTTTGTGGAAAAAAAAAGATTTTTTATTTTCACGGCTCTGTGTTATAAACTGTAGTGAAACACTTGGGGGTTTGAAGTTCTCACAACACATCTAGATAATTCCTTGGGGGGTCTAGTTTCGAATATGTGGTCTCTTCTGAGGCGTTACTACTGTTTAGGTACATCAGGGCCTCTGCAAACGCGATATGACACCTGCAGACCATTCCATCTAAGTCTGCATTCCAAATGGCGCTCCATCCCTTCCAAGCTCTGCCATGCGCCCAAACGGTGGTTGTCCCCACATATGGGGTATTAGCGTACTCTGGAGAAATTGGACAACAGATTTTTGGGGTCCAATTTCTCCTGTTACACTTGGGAAAATACAAATCTGGGGGCTAAAAAATAATTTTTGTGGAAAAAAATAATTTTTATTTTCATGGCTCTGCGTTATAAACTAGTGAAACACTTGGAGGTTCAAAGATCTCACAACACATCTAGATAAGTTCCTTAGGGGGTCTTCTTTCCAAAATCCTGTCACTTGTGGGGGTTTCAATGTTTAGGCAAATCAGGGGCTCTCCAAACGCGACATGGTGTCCTATCTCAGTCAATTTTGCATTGAAAAGTAAAACAGCGCTCCTTCCCTTCCGAGCTCTGCCATGCGCCCAAACAGTGGTTTACCCCCACATATGGGGTTTCAGCATAATCAAGACAAACTGCACAAAAGCTTTTGGGGTCTAATTTCTTCTGTTACCCTTAGGAAAATAAAAAATTGGGGGCGAAAAGATAATTTTTGTGAAAAAATATGATTTTTTATCTTTGTAGCTCTACTTTATAAACTTCCGTGAAGCACTTGGTGGGTCAAAGTGCCCCCCACACATCTAGATAAATTACTTAGGGGGTCTTCTTTCCAAAATGGTGTCAATTGTGGGGGGTTTCAATGTTTAGGCACATCAGAGGCTCTCCAAACGCGACATGGCGACCTCTCTCAATTCCAGTCAATTTTGCATTGAAAAGTCAAACGGCGTTCCTTCCTGTTATGATAAGGTAATTCAGTACCACAATGGACATAGAAGTCAGAGCACATACAGTGACCTGACAATAACCCAAAAACATAGAACGAGCTCTGAGACGTGGGAACTCTGCTGACCGCAATCCCTAATCCTCTCCAACCACACTAGAGGCAGCCGTGGATTGCGCCTAACGCTCCCTATGCAACTCGGCACAGCCTGAGAAACTAGCTAGCCTGAAGATAGAAAATAAGCCTACCTTGCCTCCGAGAAATACCCCAAAGGAAAAGGCAGCCCCCACATATAATGACGGTGAGTTAAGATGAAAAAGACAAACGTAGAGATGAAATAGATTTAGCAAAGTGAGGCCCGACTTTCTGAACAGAGCGAGGATAGGAAAGGTAACTTTGCGGTCAACACAAAACCCTACAAAAACCACGCAAAGGGGGCAAAAAGACCCTCCGTACCGAACTAACGGCACGGAGGTACACCCTCAGCGTCCCAGAGCTTCCAGCAAGCAAGAAAACAATATTAAGCAAGCTGGACAGAAAAAATAGCAAACAAAATAGCAAAAGCGGAACTTAGCTATGCAGAGCAGCAGGCCACAGGAACGATCCAGGAGGAAACAGGTCCAATACTAGAACATTGACTGGAGGCCAGGATCAAAGCACTAGGTGGAGTTAAATAGAGCAGCACCTAACGACATCACTACATCACCTGAGGAAGGAAACTCAGAAGCCGCAGTACCACTCTCCTCCACCAACGGAAGCTCACAGAGAGAATCAGCCGAAGTACCACTTGTGACCACAGGAGGGAGCTCTGCCACAGAATTCACAACAGTACCCCCCCTTGAGGAGGGGCCACCGAACCCTCACCAGAGCCCCCAGGACGACCAGGATGAGCCATATGAAAGGCACTAACAAGATCGGGAGCATGGACATCAGAGGCAAAGACCCAGGAATTATCTTCCTGAGCATAACCCTTCCACTTAACCAGATACTGAAGTTTCCGTCTTGAAACACGAGAATCCAAAATCTTCTCCACAATATACTTCAACTCCCCCTCCACCAAAATCGGGGCAGGAGGATCAACAGATGGAACCATAGGTGCCACGTACCTCCGCAACAATGACCTATGGAATACGTTATGTATGGAAAAAGAATCTGGAAGGGTCAGACGAAAAGACACAGGATTAAGAACCTCAGAAATCCTATACGGACCAATGAAACGAGGTTTAAACTTAGGAGAGGAAACCTTCATAGGAATATGACGAGAAGATAACCAAACCAAATCCCCAACACGAAGTCGAGGACCCACACAGCGTCTGCGATTAGCGAAACGTTGAGCCTTCTCCTGGGACAAGGTCAAATTGTCCACTACATGAGTCCAAATCTGCTGCAACCTGTCCACCACAGTATCCACACCAGGACAGTCCGAAGACTCAACCTGCCCTGAAGAGAAACGAGGATGGAACCCAGAGTTGCAGAAAAACGGCGAAACCAAGGTAGCCGAGCTGGCCCGATTATTAAGGGCGAACTCAGCCAAAGGCAAAAAGGACACCCAGTCATCCTGATCAGCAGAAACAAAGCATCTCAGATATGTTTCCAAGGTCTGATTGGTTCGTTCGGTCTGGCCATTAGTTTGAGGATGGAAAGCCGAGGAAAAAGACAAGTCAATGCCCATCCTAGCACAAAAGGCTCGCCAAAACCTCGAAACAAACTGGGAACCTCTGTCAGAAACGATATTCTCTGGAATGCCATGTAAACGAACCACATGCTGGAAGAACAATGGCACCAAATCAGAGGAGGAAGGTAATTTAGACAAGGGTACCAAATGGACCATCTTAGAGAAGCGATCACAGACCACCCAAATGACTGACATCTTTTGAGAGACGGGAAGATCTGAAATAAAATCCATAGAGATATGTGTCCAAGGTCTCTTCGGGACCGGCAAGGGCAAAAGCAACCCACTGGCATGAGAACAGCAGGGCTTAGCCCGAGCACAAATCCCACAGGACTGCACAAAAGAACGCACATCCCGCGACAGAGATGGCCACCAAAAGGATCTAGCCACTAACTCTCTGGTACCAAAGATTCCAGGATGACCAGCCAACACCGAACAATGAACCTCAGAGATAACTTTATTCGTCCACCTATCTGGGACAAACAGTCTCTCCGCTGGGCAACGATCAGGTTTATTAGCCTGAAATTTTTGCAGCACCCGCCGCAAATCAGGGGAGATGGCAGACACAATTACTCCCTCCTTGAGAATACCCGCCGGCTCAGATAAACCCGGAGAGTCGGGCACAAAACTCCTAGACAGAGCATCCGCCTTCACATTTTTAGAGCCCGGAAGGTACGAAATCACAAAGTCAAATTGGGCAAAAAACAGCGACCAACGAGCCTGTCTAGAATTCAACCGCTTGGCAGACTTGAGATAAGTCAAGTTCTTATGATCAGTCAAGACCAACATGCGATGCTTAGCTCCTTCAAGCCAATGACGCCACTCCTCGAATGCCCACTTCATGGCCAGTAACTCTCGATTGCCAACATCATAATTTTGCTCAGCAGGCGAAAACTTCCTGGAAAAGAAGGCGCATGGTTTCATCACCGAGCAATCAGAACCTCTCTGCGACAAAACAGCCCCTGCTCCAATCTCAGAAGCATCAACCTCGACCTGCAGTGGAAGCGAAACATCTGGCTGACACAACACAGGGGCAGAAGAAAAACGACGCTTCAACTCTTGAAAAGCTTCCACAGCAGCAGAAGACCAATTGACCACATCAGCACCCTTCTTGGTCAAATCGGTCAATGGTTTAGCAATACTAGAAAAATTGCAGATGAAGCGACGATAAAAATTAGCAAAGCCCAGGAACTTTTGCAAACTTTTCAGAGATGTCGGCTGAGTCCAATCATGGATGGCTTGGACCTTAACAGGGTCCATCTCGATAGTAGAAGGGGAAAAGATGAACCCCAAAAATGAAACCTTCTGAACACCAAAGAGACACTTTGATTCCTTCACAAACAAAGAATTAGCACGCAGGACCTGAAACACCGTTCTGACCTGCTTCACATGAGACTCCCAATCATCCGAGAAGATCAAAATGTCATCCAAGTACACAATCAGGAATTTATCCAGGTACTCTCGAAAGATGTCATGCATAAAGGACTGAAACACTGATGGAGCTTTGGCAAGTCCGAATGGCATTACTAGATACTCAAAATGGCCTTCGGGCGTATTAAATGCAGTTTTCCATTCATCGCCTCGCTTAATACGCACAAGATTATACGCACCACGAAGATCTATCTTGGTGAACCAACTAGCCCCCTTAATCCGAGCAAACAAATCAGATAACAACGGCAAGGGGTACTGAAATTTAACTGTGATCTTATTTAGAAGGCGGTAATCTATACAAGGTCTCAGCGAACTATCCTTCTTGGCCACAGAAAAGAACCCTGCTCCTAATGGCGATGATGACGGGCGAATATGCCCCTTCTCCAAGGACTCCTTCACATAACTCCGCATAGCGGCGTGCTCAGGCACAGATAAATTAAACAGTCGACCTTTTGGGAATTTACTACCAGGAATCAAATCGATAGCACAATCACAATCCCTATGCGGAGGTAGGGTATCAGACTTGGGCTCATCAAATACATCCGGTAATCAGACAAGAACTCTGGAACCTCAGAAGGGGTGGATGACGAAATAGACAGAAGTGGGAAATCACCATGTACCCCCTGACAACCCCAGCTGGACACAGACATGGATTTCCAATCTAATACTGGATTATGGACTTGTAGCCATGGCAACCCCAACACGACCACATCATGCAGATTATGCAACACCAGAAAGCGAATAACCTCCTGATGTGCAGGAGCCATGCACATGGTCAGCTGGGTCCAGTACTGAGGCTTATTCTTGGCCAAAGGCGTAGCATCAATTCCTCTCAATGGAATAGGACACTGCAAGGGCTCCAAGAAAAACCCACAACGCCTAGCATACTCCAAGTCCATCAAATTCAGGGCAGTGCCTGAATCCACAAATGCCATGACAGAATAAGATGACAAAGAGCAGATCAAGGTAACGGACAAAAGAAATTTTGACTGTACCATACCAATGGTGGCAGACCTAGCGAACCGCTTAGTGCGCTTAGGACAATCAGAGATAGCATGAGTGGAATCACCACAGTAGAAACACAGCCCATTCAGACGTCTGTGTTCTTGCCGTTCAACTCTGGTCAAAGTCCTATCGCACTGCATAGGCTCAGGTTTATGCTCTGATAATACCGCCAAATGGTGCATAGATTTACGCTCACGCAAGCGTCGACCGATCTGAATGGCCAAAGACTTAGACTCATTCAGACCAGCAGGCATAGGAAATCCCATCATGACATCCTTAAGGGCTTCAGAGAGACCCTTTCTGAAAATAGCTGCAAGCGCACCTTCATTCCATTGAGTGAGTACTGACCACTTTCTAAATTTCTGACAATATACCTCTATCTCATCCTGACCCTGACACAGAGCCAGCAAATTTTTCTCTGCCTGATCCACTGAATTAGGCTCATCGTACAGCAATCCGAGCGCCAGGAAAAACGCATCGATATTACTTAATGCAGGATCTCCTGACGCAAGAGAAAATGCCCAGTCCTGAGGGTCGCCACGTAAAAAAGAAATAATGATCCTAACTTGTTGAACTGGGTCACCAGAGGAGAGAGGTTTCAAAGCCAGAAATAGTTTACAATTATTTTTGAAACTCAGAAATGTAGTTCTATCTCGAAAAAACAAATCAGGAATAGGAATTCTTGGTTCTAACATAGAATTCTGAACCACAAAGTCTTGAATATTTTGTACTCTTGCCGTGAGCTGAACCACACATGAAGACAGACCTTTAATGTCCATCGCTACACCTGTGTCCTGAACCACCCAAATGTCTAGGGGAAAAAAAAGGCAAAACACAGTGCAGAGAAAAAAAAATGGTCTCAGAACTTCTTTTTTCCCTCTATTGAGAATCATTAGTACTTTGGGCCTCCAGTACTGTTATGATAAGGTAATTCAGTACCACAATGGACATAGAAGTCAGAGCACATACAGTGATCTGACAATAACCCAAAAACATAGAACGAGCTCTGAGACGTGGGAACTCTGCTGACCGCAATCCCTAATCCTCTCCAACCACACTAGAGGCAGCCGTGGATTGCGCCTAACGCTCCCTATGCAACTCGGCACAGCCTGAGAAACTAGCTAGCCTGAAGATAGAAAATAAGCCTACCTTGCCTCCGAGAAATACCCCAAAGGAAAAGGCAGCCCCCACATATAATGACGGTGAGTTAAGATGAAAAAGACAAACGTAGAGATGAAATAGATTTAGCAAAGTGAGGCCCGACTTTCTGAACAGAGCGAGGATAGGAAAGGTAACTTTGCGGTCAACACAAAACCCTACAAAAACCACGCAAAGGGGGCAAAAAGACCCTCCGTACCGAACTAACGGCACGGAGGTACACCCTCAGCGTCCCAGAGCTTCCAGCAAGCAAGAAAACAATATTAAGCAAGCTGGACAGAAAAAATAGCAAACAAAATAGCAAAAGCGGAACTTAGCTATGCAGAGCAGCAGGCCACAGGAACGATCCAGGAGGAAACAGGTCCAATACTAGAACATTGACTGGAGGCCAGGATCAAAGCACTAGGTGGAGTTAAATAGAGCAGCACCTAACGACATCACTACATCACCTGAGGAAGGAAACTCAGAAGCCGCAGTACCACTCTCCTCCACCAACTGAAGCTCACAGAGAGAATCAGCTGAAGTACCACTTGTGACCACAGGAGGGAGCTCTGCCACAGAATTCACAACACCTTCCCTTCCGAGTTCTGCCATGCGCCCAAACAGTAGTTTACCCCCACATATAGGGTATCAGCATACTCAGGACAAATTGTACAACAACATTTGTGGTCAAATTTCTCCTGTTACTCTAGGTAAAATAAAACAAAATGGAGGTGAATTAAATGTTTTGTGAAAAAAAGTTAAATGTTCATTTTTTATAAACATTCCAAAATTCCTGTGAAATACCTGAAGGGTTAATAAACATCTTTAATATGGTTTTGAGCACCTTGAGGGGTGCAGTTTTTAGAATGGTGTAACACTTGGGTATTTTCTATCATATAGACTCTCAAAGTGACTTCAAATGTGATATGGTCCCTAAAAAAAATGGTGTTGTAAAAATGAGAAATTGCTGGTCAACTTTTAACCCTTATAACTCCCTAACAAAAATAAAATTTGCATCCAAATTTGTGCTGATATAAAGTAGACATGTGAGAAATGTTACTTATTAAGTATTTTGTATGACATATCTCTTTTATTTAAGGGCATAAAAATTCAAATTTGGAAAATAGCAAAATTTTCAAAATTTTTGCCAAATTTCCATTTTTTCACCAATAAACCCAGGTAATATCAAAGAAATTTTATCGCTATCATAAAAGTACAATATGTCACGATTTGTCATGAGAAAAGATTGTCAGAATCACTGGGATCCGTTGAAGCGTTCCAGAGTTATAACCTCATAAAAGGACAGTGGGCAGAATTGTAAAATATGGCCCAGTCATTAACGTGCAAACCACCCTTGGGGGTTAAGGGGTTAACATTGATATGCCTTGCAGATCACAGTCATACAGCTGATGAGTTGTGGACAGCTCTCCAGCCTGAGTTTGATCAATGGCTGAATCCGCTGAACTTGTATCCAGGGAAGGCCGTGTCCATGAACAGTGCAAACCTGGGGTTGGCGATGCAAGCTTACACACGTGCCTTGCATGGCTCACATCTTCAACCTGGTGGTACAGTGTTTTCTCCACCACTATCCTGGCCTGGGTGAGCTGCACAATAAAGCACGTAAGCTGTGTGCTCATTTTCACCATTTGCACCCCTCAGGTCATCAACTTGCATTGATACAGAGTTTTTTTTCCATGCCAGTTAACAGATTGATATGTGATTTGCCCACAGAGTGGATTTCCACTCTGCACATGTTACAGCGACTGTGGCAGCAACAACATGCCCTAATACAATATTTCATGTTGTGTAGCCTGTCCCAACACAGAATAGACGAGGCGCATATCACATTTATGGAGTGGGCACAGATTAAGGAACTCTAAACCCTTCTGCACAGTTTCAAAATGGCTACTTAGATAGTTAGCGCTGATGATGCCATCATCAGTATTTCGGTCATATACATGCTGGAGCAGACTTTGAAGGGGAAAATCATCCCCTTTCTGTCGTTCGTGGTTGGTGAGGGGACGGAGGAAAAAAGCATCAATGTTACCTAAATGCCATCACAGCATGGACATGGAAGAGCTCGACATATGAGCGCCTTCTTGCTGCACTATCTGCAACATGATCCCCGTATAGTTATGATTCAAAATAGTGCTCACTACTGGGTTGCCTCTCTGTTACATCCACGTTATAAAAATAAATTTGCAAGATTATTCCCACTCTGGAAAAGGACCTGCAAATGCTGGAGTATCGAAGCATGCTTTTTCACAACCTTAAGAGTGATTTTCCCCAAGACAGCAGTAAGGCACACAGTGTGCCTCGCAGCAATAGATTTCCAACCTCCGGCACGCCAATTTGTCAATGCTAAAACATTAGTTGCAGCAGCAGTAGTGTAAGTGGCAGAAGCAATTTCTGTGAGTCTTTTGATACATTTTTTAAACCAGCTCTTGCGCCAGCACAACAAAGTCCAACTCTGTCACTGGACTTACTGTCACTGGACTGTCACTGTAACTGGAGACGATGGTTCAGTAGTATCTAGAACTCAATATCAATACCATCAGGAAGGGTTTGCACCCCTTCACATTTTGGTCTTAAAAAATGGATAAGTGTCCAGAGCTTGCCTGTCATGCCTTGGAGGTTTTATCATGCCTGGCAGTCAGCGTTCTCTCGGAACGTGTCTTCAGCACTGTTGGTGGTGTCCTGATAGATCATCACAGCCGGCTGTCCCCTGAAAGTGTAGACCACCTTACTTTCATCAAGATGAACAAGTATTAGATCTCCAAGGACTTTTGCATCCTAATTGCAGATTTTACAGACTAGGCTATGTAGATTTAGTGTGCTGTATTGATCTCGCATAATTGCAGTCTGTGATATCTTTAGTGGGGCTTCTGTGCCTGCTGTTGCTGATGCTCCTGCTGCAGATGTTAACACTAATTTGTGGAAATGTGAGCACTCTTGGTTGGGTCTTCATCTGCTAGGTTGGCTGTAGTGGAAGCGGTGTCAGTCCCTATTATACTAGTTCTACTCTGGTAAAATTGATGCCACTTTGTTGGTGTCTGCCATTTTATGGAAATGTGAACACTCCTGGTTGGATCTCTATCTGTTTATCTGCTGGGTTGACTGTAGTGGAAGGGGTGTTGGTCCCTATTATACTATTTCTACTCTGGTGAAATTGATGCCACATTGTTGGTATCTGCCAATAATTTTTGGAAATGTGGAAACTCCTAATTGGGTCTTTCCATCTGCTGGGTTGCCAGTAGTGGAAGAGATGTCGGTGCCCATTATACTATTTCTACTCTTGTGAAATTGACGTCAATTCTGTGGTGTCATGCCCTAGTTTTTTTTAAATTTTATGACTCCTGATTGGGTCTCCAATACATCTGCTGGGTTAGCTGTAGTGAAAGAGGTGTTTGCCACTAATTTTTGGAAATGTGTATACTCCTGGATGCGTCTCTTTCATGTCTGTTGACCGTAGCATAAGGCATCCAAGACAAGTACACCTCCACCCCCTTTGAGTCAACTATCCTTGTTACCATAAAGTTACCGTGAAGGAATAACAACATTTTTCTGACAATAGTAGTATACAAAACTGATATTTCTGCCACCTGAGTGTGTTAGGTCTCGAGTTCCCGCTTCTGCACAGGGGGAATCTCGAGCCATCTCCGCTGCGGTCTCCCATTCTTATCCAGCCACAGTGGAGTCTGCTCAGCAGGGACGTCGGTCCCAGCGTCTTGCTCAGTCTCACTCTGTACAGAGAGTTACTGCTGCTTCTTCAGCTTCTGCCATTAAAGTCAGTGCTGGTCAGCAGCGAGCGGACTTCTCTGGGACTAAGTCCTTGTCTGCACACACTGAGCATGCCCAGGGCAAGATCTCCCGTTGGAGATCGAGGGTCATGTGCTCAGGCTCTGCAGCACATTCCATTGGTCCTCTTGGCAGGTCTTGGAAGGGCAAAGTTTCTGTGGCCACTTCCTGTGCTGCAACTATATAAACTGCGCATGACCGCACGGCCATGCGCTAGTGTACATTTGCTTACGTGTGTTTGTTGTGAGTGCAAGTCGCCCTTGGATACCCCTTCCCTATTGAATGTCTGTTCGCGGAAGGTGTATGGTTGCTATTTAGCGCCCGACTTATCCTACAGCACTAATCACACATTACAGCGTCTAGTTGCTGTGACCGCCAGTACGGCGCCGTGCACTTCCTCTGTGCTTTCCTTACCCAAGCCTGGGTGGTTAGTGGCGTTCGTCAGTGTGGCACCGCATGCACTCTTGTGCCCTAATATTGTTATTTGGCTTCCTTACACACCCAGTGGCGGTGTTGTGCCAGCAAGGGTCTAATCGGACTTCAATCCTAGTTGGGGTTGAGTTCGCTGACTACTTGCTCGAGCTCTATGTGCGGTATCGCGATCCTGTGACACAACAGGATCGCTTCCTTCACGCTGGGTGAAGTTTAACCCACGTGTGTATACTTATGAGTACCGCCATATAGTCCGTCATCACTTGGCAGCAGGTTCCATCTCTGCACGGTGGACCCCGGGCTGCGAACGCACCATACTCTATCTGTCTTATTATTAGGTGCGTTCCGCTAGCCCTGACAGAGTGTGACTGAACATTAAAGCAGATTGAGCTGTTGAATGTGGTATCAGGGCTTCCAACATAGCAGGACTACACTGATGCCTCACCCACCTCGTTTTCATTTGAAATACAACTCAAAGCTGTAAATACTGACCCAGAACCTGATACCTCATGTATGATTGACTGCTACCCTGCCATTCTAAAAATTGTACTATTGGTCAATTGATGCCACTTTCCTGGATTCTTCCCCTAATTTGATGCATTTTGCCAGCTTTTGGGCCCATTTGATGGTGTTTTGTATGCATTTGTTTTTGCTTCCCATTGACTCCAAGGGCATTCAGCTATGTTTGACAAATATTCAATGATTAAATCGGTGAATATTGCAAAATCTGCGATCGTAATTCAAACCGAACATTGTAACAGTCGCTCATCTAGTTGAAACCCTAATATCAGCGATCATGGTGCCCCCTCTCATCGGTGGCTGTGTATTATGAACTGACCTTGCTTGGAGTAGTGATGTTGCAACCACTAAGAGCAGAACGGGCAGGTAGCATAGTCTGGGATAGCCAAGGAGTCAGAACACAGGAACATCAATGTAGTTTGAAGGATTAGGAAAGCATCATAGTTAAGGAAGCCAGAGGTTGGAACCAGAAGCAGCAGTGTCGTTTGAAGGAATAAGCAGGATTCGTAGTCAAGGAAGCCAGAGGTCGCTATGAGGAGCAGCAGTGTCATTTGAAGGAATAGGAGGTGGAAGGAAGCTTGACTAGAGGCAGGTAGCTCAATAATCATGCAAGGAATGGAAAGCAAGGTCAGGTTTAAATAGGGTGTGCAATCAGGATGAGCCAATCAGAAACGAGTATTTGTTAGTGTTCGAAGATTTAGTTTTCATCACGACAGCTGAATGATTTACAGCTATTAGCCAGGCTGAGTACATGTGGGGGTTACCTGGCTGCTAGGTAATACCCACATGTAATCAAGTTGGCTAATAGCTGTAAATCATGCTGCTGAGGCGATGAAAACTTAATCTACGAGCAGTCATAAATACTCGGAGACCACCCGAGCATGCTCGGGAAAACCCGAGCAACGAGTACACTCGCTCATCACTAACCAGGATATGTAATTTTAACATTTTACCACCTTATCTGGCCATGTGGTGCGTAGACATGATCAGACACATCCTGTTTAATTTATGAAGGAGGGACTCTGAAAGGCAATTTTTTTCAGGCCTCACTATTTGAAGAGGGCCATCAGGCAGCCCTTACTGTTGCAACAGAGCCACCCCACTATTTTTAGAGGGCCAGCAGGTGTCTTGTGGACAGATGAGACCAAGACAGAGCTTTTTGGTAAAGCACATCATTTTACTGTTTATTGTAAATGGAATAAGGCCTACAAATTAAATAACACAGTAGATACAAGCAAATTTGCTGGAGGTTCAAAGATATTGTGGGGTTGTTTTGCTGCCTGTGGCACTGGGTGCCTTAACTGTGTGCAAGGCATCATGAAATGTGAAGATTTCCAAAGGATTTAAGGTCGAATGTAGTGTTCAGTGTCAGAAAGTTGGGTCCCAGCTTCCACAAAGTTCACCCAGTATGCCATCAGGGAAATGTAGTGTCCCAGACCACCAGCACTTGTCCATATGTCCGTGGTAAAGTGGACCTTCCCAGTTACAGCATTTGTCAGGGCACAGCTGATGTTATTGGACAAGTGCTTGTGTAAGGTGAGGACGGCATACCAGGAAATATTTTGGCAACTGGGGACAATGACGTGGACGTGGTTGTTGACTGTGGTTGCAAGTGTGCAACAACAGGTGCAGTGTGGGAGGCATTTTCCTCTGCAACATGGTCAGGGGGTTGGCATGCACGTACAACAGGGGAAGAGTCAGAGTTGTCATCCGCAGACTCTGTCTCTGGACTCTAGAGTTTAGCCCATCTATTTGGGTGCTTTTCTCTCATTTACATGAGCATGCTGGTGGCGGTCAGGCTGAAAGGTGTGCTGCCCCTGCTAATGCGGGTATGGCAGATGTTGCAAATGACTTTTTGGGGGTTAACAGGACTGTCTTTAAAAAAGAGCCAGACTCAAGAATACCTATCCCATTGCAACTTCACCCATGTTGGTGCCCCTGGGAACAGTTGCATGCCTTGTGTCTCTGGCCAGCCCACTGCCTCTTCCTGCCTGTTGTGGTGCTGTGGATCCATCCACCTGTGCGCTACTCTCCTCGCTCTGCACATCATCTTCCCAGGTTGGGTCAGTGACTTCATCGGCCATCACCTCTTCTTCTACTTTGGCATTCTGGTCCTCCTCCTGACTTGCTGACTTAGCAAAATCAGTTGGTGGCAATTGTGTCTTATCGGCATTCACCTCTTGCGAAAGAAATTTTATTTTTTCCACTATTGCATTCTTGTATGTGTGGCTGCTCAAATATTTGGGCATCTCTACATGCAATTCCCTCACCTCCAGCTTGAAAAAGGAAGGGCAAGAGGCCAGAGTCTATAAAAGGAAATAGGAACAGCCCTTCAAAGTGTCCAAGAGTGTGATCACTTGTCTCCAGGCACTCAGCATGGTGGAAAGAAGGAGGATCGGGGTGAGGATTATGTGGTCCAGAATCACAGCTACTGAGACTAGACCATATGGGACACATTTTGGTGCTGGCAAAGTTTGGAAAAACGAAGACTAAGGGGTGATCTTATTTTAATGTATAAATATATGAGGGGACAGTACAAAGACCTTTCTGATGATCTTTTTAATCATAGACCTGAAACAGGGACAAGGGGGCATCCTCTGCGTTTGGAGGAAAAAAGGTTTAAGCATAATAACAGAAGTGGATTCTTAACTGTAAGAGCAGTGAGACTATGGAACTCTCTTCCGTATGATGTTGTAATGAGTGATTCATTACTTAAATTTAAGAGGGGACTGGATACCTTTCTGTAAAAGTATAATGTTACAGGATATATACACTAGATTCCTTGATAGGGCGTTGATCCAGGGAACTAGTCTGATTGCCGTATGTGGAGTCGGGAAGGAATTTTTTCCCCAATGTGGAGCTAACTCTTTGCCACATGGGTTTTTTTGCCTTCCTCTGGATCAACATGTTAGGGCATGTTAGGTTAGGATATGGGTTGAACTAGATGGTCTTATAGTCTTCCTTCAACCTTAATAACTATGTAACTATGTAAAGTGACTGGAAGCATTATCTGCTATCCATCTAACAACCTTTTCACACTGGTTTAGCTTCAAGAGTAGAGTTCTGCACCCCCCTACACAGTGGGACAGGAAGCTAGGTCTACATGATGTGTGTGTTTGTTATGCTCCCTTAGAAGGCACATTTTGACCTTGCCCATAGTCTTGGCCTTTGTGCTCCCCTTCAGCATCATGTCCACTTCCCTATCCTTCATCACGCACCTTGCCCTTTTTAAATTATTACATATCCCTGTTGAAAAAACTATGCAAGATTAGTATCACAGGAAAATGTGCCCACCTTTAATGGACTTTGTACAGTGCAGGAGCAATATAGAGATGCTCTTTCTAACTAGTAAAGTCTTTTTAATTTTGATGCACAGAAAGTCTGGCTGTATGCTTTTGATGCGCCACTGGTGTACTATAAATGGTATCTAATATTTCCCTGATGAAAAAACTTTGCAGGAATACTATCGCAGGAACATTTACCCACCTCAGATGCACTTCCCACCCTGCATGAACAATATAGCGATACTATTGCTAATACGCCAGGTCTGACTTTATGCTTTTGATCCACAACTATACATTTTTTTATTTTGTAATATTTTTTTAAATATTTTAACTTTTTTTCTTCTTTTTTTTACTATATTACTTAGTCTCTCTTCGGAACATTAACTTTTATTACCCTGATCACTGGAATAATGCATTGCAATGCAACAGTACTGGAATGCATTATAAAAGTGATAGGGCATGGTCTAAGCCTGCGATGATGTTGCTGCTATGACTTGCGGGCACCACGGTGCTCGGCTATCACATAAACTCCCAGCGATAATCACACTGGCACAGCTACTGTGCCACGTACGATTGCCAACCCCTTCCTTGTAGGTATGTCAATGGTCGTAAAGGGGTTAAAATGGATTATTTCATAACAATTTTCTTTTCCAACCCTGTATTTTAATTATTGTTTTTGACCACAATAGGTCTGTTAGAATATTTATCAATAAAATCATATGATCTCCTGTGTCGGTAAATCATGAAGTTTCGTTTTCTAACTAAAGATGGAAATCTAGCAGAGCAGAAAAATACTTTTTTATTTTTTAAGCTATAATCAAACAAAGCTTTTCTCAGTACATTTTGATTCCTTTTTTTCTATTTGTTTTGTTCTTTTTTGTGAAAGACAAAGTCTTAAGGATTTGCTGGAAAGGTATCTGAAACATTACATTAATATTGTTTTGTTTTGCTATATAGATGCAGAAACCTACTAATGCTTAGTTTTGAAGACTGGTTGGCTAAAAGTTATTTTGTCTTTTTTATGTGATTTCCTTTGTCATGCATTAAAGTTATAGATCTGGTTGTAGCAATTTTTCAGTCAAATCCACTATGTAGGACAGTGGTCCCCAACTCCAGGCCTCGAGGTTTTCAGGATTTCCTTAGTATTGCACAGGGGTTGGAATCATCACCTGTGCAGATGATCACATTACCACCGATGCAATACTAAAGAAATCCTGAAAACCTGCACTGTTGGCGGCCCTCGAGGCCTGGAGTTGGGGACCCCTGATGTAGGATGTGAAACAAACAGAAGATGTGTTAAACCTAAGATTCCTAAAAGCATTCCACTTTTTCTCTAGTTACAGTTTTACATACTCTTAGCATTCTTTTAAGAAGTTACAGTAGATAAAGAAAGTATTTAGACCCCATTAACTTTTTTACTCTTTGATTCATTGCAGCCATTTGGTAAATTCAAAAAAGTTCATTTTTTCACATTTATGTACACTCTGTACCTCATCTTGACTGAAAAAAACAGAAATGTAGTAAAAAAGATAAAACACACTGGCGCTCACCTCAATGTGGGCAAGTGCCTGATACAGGGGAGGATAAGGGACAAAAAATATACCCCTAGCTGCTGGAATCACTAACAGGATCTGTGCCTATCCTGGAAATAAGTAATGCTATACAACAAGGAATGTGATGCCGCTCTTAGAAGTTAGGTGCTAGGTGGTGCTGGATGGCGTGTGACCAGCAACTGAGCACCGCAAATATAGAAACAAAGGCAGAAAACACGCAGTAGTAAGTTCCCCTTAATTAAGTGACTATAATGTACAGATGACCATGCGGGTCGGTGCTTACCCCGCTGGTAGTGCACGCCTTGGTACCCCAATGCCTCTGGGAGGTGTGTCCAGTCGGCGTGGGTATGCAGGCGGGGAAAGAAAAAAACTGGAGTCCGCTACTTGCTGCTGTCGGTATGAGGGGGGAGGAAGCAGGAAGACGTATGGCAGCTGATGCGACACCCAGGGAGCCCCGGCCGAAGGCATCCCTGGTTACCGCTGAAGGGAGATGGCTGCCGGTGCCTGCTCGCACGTGCCTGAACTGTGACGTCACAAAGGTACGGAGCGGCATTGGAGCCAAAAAAGAGAGAATGACCTAACCAAGGCGTTTCGAAGGCAGACGGCCTTCTTCATCAGGGTTAATGCTTGTCATACCATTTCCTCCATATAAATGTTTTGACAACGCCACTAACCCACCCATACCCCTACAACTAAACAATTGGGATATGCCAAATGGGCTATGCATTACCGCAGCTGCCCTCATACTCCGGACTTAAGGTACCGTCACACATAACGATATCGTTAACGATATCGTTGCTTTTTGTGACGTAGCAACGATATCGTTAACAAAATCGTTATGTGTGACAGCGACCAACGATCAGGCCCCTGCTGGGAGATCGTTGGTCGCTGGGGAAAGTCCAGCACTTTATTTTGTCGCTGGATCTCCCGCTGACATCGCTGAATCGGCGTGTGTGATGCCGATTCAGCGATGTCTTCACTGGTAACCAGGGTAAATATTGGGTTACTAAGCGCAGGGCCGCGCTTAGTAACCCGAAGTTTACCCTGGTTACCATTGTAAATGTAAAAAAAAAACACTACATACATACATTCCCGGTGTCTGGTCATGTCCCTCGCCTTCAGCTTCCCGCACTGACTGGTGAGCGCCGGCCAGCTGTAAAGTACAGCACAGCGGTAACGTCACCGCTGTACTTTACGGCCGGCGCTCAGTCAGTGCGGGAAGATGACGGCGAGGGACATGACCAGACACCGGGAATGTAAGTATGTAGTGGGTTTTTTTTATATACAGGAGGTGGCAGTAAGCTTGTGCTCCTGTGAGGCTAACAGGGCGCAGTGCTTCCCTTTCACGGCTACTCTGTAGAGTAACAGAGCTAGTCTATACCGCCAAATAGTGCCGCCATTCGCTAGCAGCAGGTTCCTCCTGCACGATGGACCTTGGGCTGCGAACGCACCATTTATAATAAACATCTCTATTTACTCGGTGCGTTCCGCTAGCCCTAACACACATATCCTTTAGTTTATTTTTAGTTCTTTTTCATGTATTAATAAATTTTTTACCCTTTACAGTTATATAAGCGGTATCAGGGTAGTCTTAGGGCTCCGGATATAGATATAGATAGGGTACTATTTGGGATTTTATGCATGTGCAAGCTGGCCACTTGCGGTTTTAATTAACTGGGGTGTTTATTAGCGTAGGAATCCGCTCAATATGAGGGGTATACAGTGACAAACACATAAGTTCTATTTTATTATCTTCAATAAAGACATTGTAATTTTAAGTACACAAACACACCCATATACAATATTGGACAGCTGAGGGTAATAGGATACATGCAATCTAGTACTGCTCCTGATAAGATAAACACAAGGGCTAAGTCCGGAGTATGAGAGCAGCTGTGGTAATGCATAGTCCATTTGGCATATCCCTATTATTTAGTTGTAGGGGTGGGGTATGGGCGGGTTAGTGGCGCTGTCAAAAGATGGTATGACAAGCATTAACCCTGATGAAGAAGGCTGTCCGCCTTCCAAACGTGTTGGTTATATCATTCTCTCTTTCTTGGCTCCAATGCCGCTCCGTACATTTGTGACGTCACAGTTCAGGCACACGCGAGTAGGCACCGGCAGCCATCTCCCTTCAGTGGTAACCAGGGACGTCTTCGGCTGGGGCTCACTGGGTGTCACGTCAGCTGCCATATGCCTCCTAGCTTCCTCCCCTTCATACTGACAGCAGCAAGTAGCGAACTCCAGTTTTTTTCTTTCCCTGCCCGCATACCCATGCCGACTGGACACACCTCCCAGAGGCATCGGCATACCAAGACTACACGTGCACTACCAGCAGAGTAAGCACCGACCAGCATGGTCATCTGTACATTATAGTCACTTAATTAAGGGGAATTTACTACTATGTGTTTTCTGCCTTTGTACAGTACAGACCAAAAGTTTGGACACATCTTCTCATTTAAAGATTTTTCTGTATTTTCATGACTATGAAAACTGTACATTCACACTGAAGGCATCAAAATTATGAATTAACACATGTGGAATTATATACTTAACAAAAAAGTGTGAAACAACTGAAATTATGTCTTATATTCTAGGTTCTTCAAAGTAGCCACCTTTGCTTTGATGACTGCTTTGCACACTCTTGGTATTCTCTTGATGAGCTTCAAGAGGCAGTCACAGGGAATGGTTTTCACTTCTCTGGTGTGCCCTGTCAGGTTTAATAAGTGGAATTTCTTGCCTTATAAATGGGGTTGGGACCATCAGTTGTGTTGTGCAGAAGTCTGGTGGATACACAGCTGATAATCCTACTGAATGAACTGTTAGCTGCTTTTTTCTTGCCATAATACAAATTCTAAGTAAAGAAAAATGAGTGGCCATCATTACTTTAAGAAATGAAGGTCAGTCAGTCCGAAAAATTGGGAAAACTTTGAAAGTGTCCCCAAGTGCAGTGGCAAAAACCATCAAGCGCTACAAAGAAACTGGCTCACATGAGGACCACCCCAGGAAAGGAAAACCAAGAGTCACCACTGCTTCTGAGGATAAGTTTATCTGAGTCACCAGCCTCCGAAATCGCAGGTTAACAGCAGCTCAGATTAGAGACCAGGTCAATGCCACACAGAGTTCTAGCAGCAGACACATCTCTACAACAACTGTTGAGAGCAGACTTCATGGTAAATTAGCTGCTGGGAAACCACTGCTAAGGACAAGCAACAAGCAGAAGAGACTTGTTTGGGCTAAAGAACACAAGGAATGGACATTAGACCAATGGAAATCTGTGCTTTGGTCTGATGAGTCCAAATTTGAGATCTTTGGTTCCAACCACCGTGTGTTTGTGCAATGCAGAAAAGGTAAACGGATGGACTCTACATGCCTGGTTCCCACCGTGAAGCATGGAGGAGGAGGTGTGATGGTGTGGGGTGCTTTGCTAGTGACACTGTTGGGGATTTATTCAAAATTGAAGGCATACTGAACCAGCATGGCTACCACAGCATCTTGCAGCAGCATGATATTCCATCCGGTTTGCGTTTATTTGGACCATCATTTCTTTTTCAACAGGACAATGACCCCAAACACACCTCCAGGCTGTGTAAGGGCTATTTGACCAAGAAGGAGAGTGATGGGGTGTTACGCCAGATGACCTGGCCTCCACAGTCACCAGAAATGAACTCAATCGAGATGGTTTGGTGTGAGCTGGACCGCAGAGTGAAGGCAAAAGGTCCAACAAGTGCTAAGCATCTATGAGAACTCCATTAAGATTGTTGGAAGACCATTCCCGGTTACTACCTCTTGAAGCTCATCAAGAGAATGCCAAGAGTGTGCAAAGCAGTCATCAAAGCAAAAGGTGGCTACTTTGAAGAACCTAGAATAGAAGACATAATTTCACTTGTTTCACACTTTTTTGTTAAGTATATAATTCCACATGGGTTAATTCATAGTTTTGATGCCTTTAGTGTGATTGTGTAATTTTCATAGTCACGAAAATGCAGAAAAATCTTTAAATGAGAAGGTGTGTCCAAACTTTTGGTCTGTACTGTATATTAAATCAACATAGAACGTAGCACTCAACTTGGGATGCTTGAACAGAAGAATTTTATTTTGCAGTATACTCAAAACGCTGCGGTTCAACATGAACATTCTTCAGTTACTACAAAATTCAAAAAGTGCAAATAAACGCAAGAATCAAAAAAACAAAAGTATATACAAAAAGGAGAAGAGGTCGGTCAAATACGATGTAATCATACATCATATGTAGCAGAAATAAATCTGACTGAGAATACAGGCCAAAATCTGAGCAGCAGTTAAATGTGGGTGTAGGGAGGAGGTAAAGTGCAGGACCAGTGGTGGATATGTGTCAGTGTGACGGAGGTATCTAGGGAACATACCGTATATGGAATACATATGATGAACGTGCCCGGAATTCAGCGGGCCAGAAGAAATCTATGAATAAGACTGTAGGGAACAATGTGGTTACCAGATGGTAAGGCAGAAAACCAGGGAGAGAGACACATAAGTGGGTATATTACTTACGATGTAGTCGTGATATACGGAGAGAGGTACTTAAAAAGTATGAAAATAGTCATAGTAAGCTGGTGAGAAAAAGGTTGGTGCACTAAACCGCGCAAGAATGGGTTAATTTACCTTTAGAGGAAACGAGTAAAGGCGTGTATATCGCCAGATGCGGAGTCCACCGCTGGTCTGGGGATGTCGACTCCATGCGGAGTCTAAAAAGGGAAGAGGCGGGACTAAAAAAGGCCGGCAGCCAATGAATGGAAGGCCCCGGCCGGAAGTGACATATCACTGCAGAAGAGAAAAAAAAATTGCTATTACACTGCTGGATGTAGCAGTGCTATAATTAGGTAGCGAACCAGAGTAGAGCCTGGTGAAACACTGGTACCCGTGAATAGAAAGGCGGTGGGTGTAATGGGAGAAGGTAGGGAGAGAGGGGACACAGGATGTTGAATGAAGGTAAAGTGAGAGGGGAAATGCAGGGAGCAGCAGTGGGCGTGTTGATGAACGGAACATATTGTTCTATGGAAAAATGTGCACCATATATAGCAGGGGAAGTGCCCATCGTCTGCAAAAGGTGAAATAAGGTGCAAAGTAATATGTGGATGCAGTAGAAATAGATGTGCCCCATGTTGTAGATGTGCAGGAGAGGCCTCGTGTTGGTGACTTCCAATCAAATTAATATAAGCGGTTCTAGTAGGGAACAGAACAATATATTAGTATGTGGATGCAACAAGCATAAATATGTAAACAGCATCACATGGAAACCAAATTAGCAATACAGAAAAAAGCACATTAAATAAATGCTGATATTTCGTATTCCATGTTTAGGCCCTTTGGATTCATGGTGTCAAGTGTGTGAATCCATAAGGCCTCGCGTTTTTGCAAGGAAAGAATCCTGTTACCTCCCCTGCGTGGGAGTGGTACGTGTTCAATGATTTGGTATCTCAACTGGGAGATATTATGTCCCTTAGTAATAAAGTGGTGCGGGATAGGGAGAAGGAGATTCTTACACCTGATGGTACTTTTATGTTTAGAAATTCTGTCCCTAATAGGTTGGGATGTCTCCCCCACATATAGTAGGCCACATAGGCACTTGATAAGATAGATCACGAAGGACGAGTTGCAAGTGAAAATACCTTGTACTTTGAATTCTTTACCCGATTGGGGATGTATACATTTTTCTCCTTTGAGGACATTATTACACTGTGCGCAGTTTAAACATCGGAAGGTCCCTACTTTAGGTCTGTGAATAAAAATCTGTTTCTCATAGAGAAGTTTAGGGCCAATGTCAGCCTTTACAAGGTTGTCTTTAATATTGCGTGCTCACTCGAAACATGGGAGAAAAGGTTGTCTGAACTCAGGGACGTCCGGGAAAGCGGTGGATAAAAGGGACCAATTTCTACGGATGGCCTTGTGGATGACATACACAAATGGATGGAATGTATGTACGAATGGTATTCTCTTGGAGTTATTGCATTGGGTCCTATTTGAGGGGGCCTTAGCTTCATTGAACAGTGTAGCGTGATAGCCCCTTGTAAGAAATTTGTCCATCATTTCCGTGAGGCGTAGGTCGCGGGTGGCAGGGTCAGATACAATGCGCTGTACTCGATGAAATTGTGACTTGGGGATGGATTTTTTTGTAGAGGGAGGATGTAAACTATGGAAGTGTAGGAGACTGTTACGGTCAGTCTGACGTAGAGTTCCGTGGTAAGAGTACCATCAGAATCCTTAATGACCATGGTGTCCAGGAAGTTGACCTGTTGTTGGTCATGCCCCATGGTAAAGGAAATCCCAGGCCAGGAATGATTGAGAAAGTCAAGAAAGAGCAAGAGGGACTCTAATGGGCCCCTCAAATGCAGAATACATCATCTATATAGCGTTTCCACACAATTGCGTGGTTGCGAACTAGATAATTGACATATATAGAAGTAGCTTCGAAATCCGCCATATAGGCATTAGCATAGGGGGCGCTACATTAGAGCCCATTGTGGTCCCGCATATCTGGAAGAAAAAGTCATCTTGGAAGCGGAAGTAATTGGAGGTGAGTACCACTGTTAGGAGGTCAATGCACATCTGGATCTGGTCCGAGTCCATGTTGTTCGAGGACAAGAGTCTCTGTGTAGAGGCTACACCCTCTAAGTGGGGGATAGAGGTGTAGAGGTCCTTTACATCCAGAGTGACAAGTAGTGCATCGGTAAGAATGGAGCCGATTTTGTAGATGGTATCCAGGAAAGCGTTGGTATCCAATAGAAAGGATGGTGTCTGTTTAATCAGAGGGGTGAGAATTTTCTCTAAGTAAATTGCTAGAGGTGACATAATAGAGTCGGTCGATGCCACAATCGGTCTCCCCGGGGGATTTTGTAAGGTTTTGTGGATTTTGGGGAGAGTGTAAAACACCGGAGTGATGGGGTTATTGTTAGTAAGGAAGTCACAGGTTTTTTGATCTAAGACCCAGAGGCCGAGGTATCTGTGGAGTATTACTTCAATTTCATGTCTAATGTTACAAGAGGGGTCCTTATTGAGAGGACAGTAAACCAACCAGTCACTTAGTTGTTGTGCGATTTCCGTCAGTTAGAGAGATTTGTCCATTACTACCAAAGCACCCCCTTTGTCCGCTGGTTTTTTAATTATACAGTTGTCCTCCTGTAAGGCTGTCAGAGCATGCCATTCCTCCAATGTAAGATTGGATGGGTAAAACAGGGCCCCTCGTTCAATGTCATGTCGCAACGTGTGGAAGGAATTTTGTCCAAACGTCACGAAGGTTTCGACCGCATGTGAGGTGTGAGGCGGACGAAATGAACTTTTACTACATAGGGCCAAACTATGAGCTGAAGTGCGTTTGGGGTTAGTGGTAGTTGGGGGGTAATCTCCTGAAGAGGAGATGGAGAAGAAATGTGCCTTTAGTCTAATCAATCTGAAAAAACGTTGTAAATCCATCTCAAGGTCAAATGTCCGACAACGATAGGAGGGGCAGAATGACAGCCTCCTGTGTAACAGAAAATGTTCTGAAAGGCTCAATGCTCTTGATGAAATATTGACTACCAAGTTGTCCATACCTTGGAGCGGGTGATGCGTCCCGAGTCCTGGTCTCTTCTTGCGTTTCTGTCCCCGTCATGTTTTCGTCTGAAGTTGGGGCGACTGCATTGACCTAAAAAAGGAACTGTGGTAGCAGAGGTTAGTCCTTGCTCCTGGTCGGAGCCAGAGTTGGAGAAGTCGGAAGATGTATGTGGAGGTTGACGTTGTAGCATGGCTAACGGGTGTGTGGTCGACGGGAGGTATGTGTCACATAGGTACCTTGTCGCTGTAATGTAGCCCGGAATATTTCTTTGTTACACATAACCATATATTTGTGTTTCAGGACCTGTGGTGATGTCAGACCACATGGCTAATCATGTGATAGGTTACTGGGTGTGGTTAGTCCTATATAAGTCAGGCTAATGCTTAACACAGTAGATATGTGTGGAGGTGAAACCCTCCTGAGTGTGTTACGGCTTCAGGACTGAGCCAGATGAACTGGACACTTGTTTTTTCTTTGCCTGAACCAAAGGCTATTTGCTTTCTGTTGTTTTGCCATATGGTTTATGAAGCAATAAACCCAGTGAACTTTAAAGGAACATGCCTCCTGAGTGTCAGCCGTCGCACCTGAGTGAGTGGAACCCCTACAATTGGTGGTAGACGTGCGGGCAGCGTTCCCAGCAGAGACGTAAGTCTATTGTTTAATGTCCTTGGTCAAGTCTGTTGCAAGCCAGCAAGCGTCGCCGGGGAAAATGGAGGACCTGCTGAAACACTTGGTCCAGTTGCAGAGCCAGCAGGAGCAAAGGCAGCAAGAGTCCAACAGGCTGTTGATGCAGCAGATACAACAGAGCCAGCAGGAGCAACGGCAGCAGATGTAACAGAGCCAGCAGGAGCAACGGCAGCAGATGCAGCTTCTGGCAACCGCCATCCAGGGCAAGTCGAGTGCCCCAACCCCAGGTCTGGCTGATGACGCCCACGTCCGGAAGATGGTAAGATGCGCATTGCAGAAAATGACCCCCGGGGATGATGTTGAGGCCTTCCTGACAGTGTTTGAGAGGGTCGCTGAGAGGGGAAAACTTCCGCCAGAGCAGTGGGCAGAGATATTGGCGCCATACCTGACGGGAGAACCCCAGAAGGCGTACTATGACTTGACCTTGCAGGATGCCAAGGAGTATCACAAGTTGAAAGCCAAGATTCTCGCACGTTTGGGGGTGACACTGACTGTCAGGGCACAGCGAATTCACTGCTGGGCCTATCACCGGGACAAACCACCTCGTTCCCAAATGTTTGATCTGTTGCACCTGGTCCAGAAATGGCTGCAGCCAGAGTCATCTACGCCTGGTCAAATGGTAGAACGGGTGATGATGGATCGGTTTGTCCATTCCCTCCCGAGGCCTATACAGACTTATATAAGTTAGGCTAATGCTTAACACAGTAGATATGTGTGGAGGTGAAACCCTCCTGAGTGTGTTACGGCTTCAGGACTGAGCCGGATGAACTGGACACTTGTTTTTTCTTTGCCTGAACCAAAGGCTATTTGCTTTCTGTTGTTTTGCCATATGGTTTATGAAGCAATAAACCCAGTGAACTTTAAAGGAACATGCCTCCTGAGTGTCAGCCGTCGCACCTGAGTGAGTGGAATCCCTACAACGTGTAGATGTGTGCCTTGAACTGTCCTGCCATCTGCATACTCGATTCAGTCTATAGTCCTCAGCATCCCGGGCAAACTTGTTCCGTTTTCTTGTTTTGATATCCCTTTTGTGACGATTGAGACGATCTTCAATCTCAGATTTTAAAGTAGCGAGTTCCTCCAGGGTGCCTGTTGTTGACAGCTGGGCCTAAATAACCTTCATTTTCTCAGAGCTAGAAGTGATTGCTTTCTGGAGAAATTTGACTGTTAGGGTTATGAGGTCAAGAGAGGACTTATTCAATATCTGTTCAAATTTAGCACAAAACTCGGGTGATTCACGAAAGAGTCGGACACAGAGGAACCCGTAAGACTTGTGGAATACGTTGTACCCTCAGATAGTCCAAGAGGGTAGCACAGTGTAGTTCAATATTGGTGGCGAATCTGTTTTTTTGTCCCGCCTCTTCACTTTTTAGACCCCGCATGGAGTCCACATCCCCAGACGAGCGGTGGACTCCGCGTCTGGCGGTATACACGCCTTTACTCGTTTCCTTTAAAGGTAAATTAACCCCTTCTTGCACGGTTTAGTGCACCAACCTTTTTCTCACCAGCTTACTATGACTATTTTCATACTTTTTTTGCTTGAACAGAAGAATTTTATTTTGCAGTATACTCAAAACGTTTAGGTTCAACATGAACCTTCTTCAGTCACTACAAATTGCAAAAAGTGCATATCACGACTGCATCATAAGTAATATACCCACTTTTGTGTCTCTCTCCCTGGTTTTCTGCCTTACCCTCTGGTAACCCCATTGTTCTCTACAGTCCTATTCATAGATTTATTCTGGCCCGCTGACTTCCGGGCATGTTCACCATATGAATTCCATATACGGTATGTTCCCTAGATACCTCCGTCACACTGACACATATCCAGCACTGGTCCTGCACCTTACCTCCTCCCTACACCCACATTTAACTGCTGCGCAGATTTTGGCCTGTATTCTCTGTCAGATTTATTTCTGCTACATATTATGTATGATTACATCGTATTTGACCGACATCTTCTCCTTTTTGTATATACTTTTGTTTTGTTGTTTTGTTTCTTGCGTTTATTTGCAGTTTTTGCATTTTGTAGTAACTGAAGAAGGCTCATGTTCTTCTGTTCAAGCATCCCAAGTTGAGTGCTAAGTTCTATGTTGATTTAGTATATAGCGTGGGAGCCTAACTTTACCACTTAGTAGCTGTGCTCACAGTGTTGTTCCACATTAGGATATTGTCCCAGTTTATGGCAATAAAATCATCTCTTATCTGTTGGAAATGATCCTTAGTAACCTTATTGCCCCTCTCAGAGGTGGGTAAGATATTTATGTGCCTTAGGCAGTTGAGACTGTCATATCCCCTCCATACCTTCAAATGAATTGATGGAAGCTTAACCCCTTAGCGACCGCCGATACGCCTCTTAACGGCGTCCGCTAAGGGTTCTTAAACCACAGCGCCGTTAATTAACGGCGCTGTGGAAAAAGTGAATAGCACCCCCCAGAGTCAGATTTTCTCCGGGGTCTCGGCTGCCGGGGGTACATGATTCGGGGTTTTTTTTACCCACCCCGCATTTGCGATCGCCGGTAATTAACCGTTTACCGGCGATCGCAAAAAAAAAACAAAACGCGATCTCTTTTTAATTTCTCTGTCCTCCGATGTGATCGCACATCGGAGGACAGAGAAAAGGGGTCCCAGGTAGCCCCCCCCAATACTCACCTATCTCCCCCGGTGCTCCTCGTGGCTCCCGGTGGGCGCCGCCATCTTTAAAATGGCGGGCGCATGTGCAGTGTGCCCGCCGGCGGGCCCCGTGAGAATCTTTGGGGTCTCGGCTGCTGGGGGTAGCCAAGACCCCAAAGAGCATGATCAGGGTCAGTTTTACCGACCCCTGTTTTGCGATCGCCGGTAATTAACTGTTTACCGGCGACCACAAAAAAAAAGTAAAGTGTAATTCTCTGTCCTCTGATGTGATCGCACATCAGAGGACAGAGAAATAGGGGGATTCGGGGACCCTATCATACTCACCTGTGTCCCTGGATCATCCTGCTGCTCCTCCTGGCCGCCGGCAAAAGAAAATGGCGGGTGCATGCCCACCATCTGTCTCCATCTGCTGGCCGGCAGGAGAACAGCAGTTGGGGCTAAAATTAGGGTTAGGGTTAGGGTTAGGGCTAGGGTTAGGGCTAGGGTTAGGGTTAGGGTTAGGGCTAGGGTTAGGGCTAGGGTTAGGGTTAGGGTTAGGGCTAGGGTTAGAGCTAGGGTTAGGGTTAGGGCTAGGGCTAGGGTTAGGGTTAGGGCTAGGGTTAGGGCTAGGTTTAGGGTTAGGGCTAGGGTTAGGGCTAGGGTTAGGGTTAGGGTTAGGGCTAGGGTTACGGCTAGGGTTAAGGCTAGGGTTAGGGTTAGGGTTAGGGCTAGGGTTAGGGTTAGGGCTAGGGTTAGGGCTAGGGTTATGGCTAGGGTTGGGGCTAAATTTAGGGTTAGGGTTGGGGCTAAATTTAGGGTTAGGGTTGGGGCTAAATTTAGGGTTAGGCTTCTTTCACACTTACGTCGGTACGGGGCCATCGCAATGCGTCGGCCCGACATACCGACACACGTTGTGAAAATTGTGCACAACGTGGGCAGTGGCTGTAGTTTTTCAACGCATCCGCTGCCCAATCTATGTCCTGGGGAGGAGGGGGCGGAGTTATGGCCACGCATGTGCGGTCAGAAATGGCGGATGCGACGTACAAAAAATCGTTTCATTGAACTTTTTTTGTGCCGACGGTCCGCCAAAACACAACTGATCCAGTGCACGACGGACGCGACGTGTGGCCATCTGTCATGATCCGTCGACAATACAAGTCTATGGGCAAAAAACGCATCCTGCGGGCACATTTGCAGGATCCGTTTCTTGACCAAAACTACGGATTGCGACGGATGCCAAACGACGCAAGTGTGAAAGTAGCCTTAGGGCTAGGGTTAGGGTTGGGGATAAAGTTAGGGCTAGGGTTGGGGCTAAAGTTAGGGTTAGAGTTGGGATTAGGGTTAGGGTTTGGATTAGGGTTGGTATTAGGGTTAGGGTTGGCATTAGGGTTACGCTTGGGATTAGGGTTGGGTTTGGGATTAGGGTTAAGGTTAGAGTTGTGATTAGGGGTGTGTTGGGATTAGGGTTAGGTTTGAGGTTAGGGTTGAGATTAGGATTAGGGGTGTGTTGGATTTAGGGTTTTGATTAGGGTTATGGTTAGGGTTGACATTAGGGTTGTTTTGGGGTAAGGGTTGTGATTATGGTTAGGGTTAGTGATTAGGATTATGGATCAGGTTGGTATTAGGGTTAGGGGTGTGTTGGGGTTAGGGTTGGAGCTAGAATTGGGGGGTTTCCACTGTTTAGGTACATCAGGGGGTCTCCAAACACGACAGCCAATTTTGCGCTCAAAATGTCAAATGGTGCTCCCTCCCTTCTGAGCTCTGCCGTGCGCCCAACCAATGGGTTACCCCCACATATGGGGCATCAGCGTACTCGGGATAAATTGGACAACAACTTCTGGGGTCCAATTTCTCTTGTTACCCTTGTGAAAATAAAAACTTGGGGGCTACAAAATCTTTTTTGTGGGAAAATATATATATATTTTTTTTTATGACTCTGCATTATAAACTTCTGTGAAGCACTTGGGCATTCAAAGTTCTCACCACACATCTATATATGTTCCTTGGGGGGTCTAGTTTCCAAAACGGGGTCACTTGTGGGGGGTTACTACTGTTTAGGTACTTCAGGGGCTCTGCAAACGCAACATAACGCCCACAGACCATTCTATCTAAGTCTGCATTCCAAAATGGCGCTCCTTCCCTTCCGAGCTCTGCCGTGCGCCCAAACAGTGGTTTACCCCCACATATGGGGCATCAGCATACTTAGGATAAATTGGACAACAAATTTAGTGGTCCAATTTCTCCTGTTACCTTTGTGAAAATAAAAACTTGGGGGCTACAATATCCTTTTGTGAACAAAAAAATATTTTTTATTTTCACGACTCTGCATTCTAAACTTCTGTGAAGCACTTGGGCATTCAAAGTTCTCACCACACATCTAGATAAGTTCCTTGGAGGGTCTAGTTTCCAAAATGGGGTCACTTGTGGGGGGTTACTACAGTTTAGGTACATCAGGGGCTCTGCAATCGCAACATAATGCCCACAGACCATTCTATCAAAGTCTGCATTCCAAAAAGGCGCTCCTTCCCTTCCGAGCTCTGCCGTGCGCCCAAACAGTGGTTTACCCCCACATATGGTGCATCAGCGTACTCGGGATAAATTGGACAACAACTATTGCAGTCCAATTTCTCCTGTTACCCTTGTGAAAATAAAAACTTGGGGGCTACAATACCTTTTTTGTGGAAAAAAAAATATTTTTTATTTTCACGACTCTGCATTCTAAACTTCTGTGAAGCACTTGGGCATTCAAAGTTCTCACCACACATCTAGATAAGTTCCTTGGGGGGTCTAGTTTCCAAAATGGGGTCACTTGTGGGTGATTTCTACTGTTTAGGCACATCAGGGGCTCTCCAAACGCGACATGGCATCCGATCTCAATTCTAGCCAATTCTACATTGAAAAAGTAACACGGCACTCTTTCTCTTCCAAGCTCTGCGGTGCACCCAAACAGTGGTTTACCCCCACATATTGGGTATCGACGTACTCAGGAGAAATTGCACAACAACGTTAGTGGTCTAATTTCTCCTTTTACCCTTGTGGAAATAAAAATTTGTGGGCAAAGATATCATTTTTGTAGAAAAAATGCGATTTTTTTTTTTTCACGGCTCTACCTTATAAACTTCTGTGAAGCACATGGGGGTTCAAAGTGCTCACCACACATCTACATAAGTTCCTTAAGGGGTCTAGTTTCCAAAATGGTGTCACTTGTGGGGGGTTTCCGCTGTTTAGGCACATCAGGGGCTCTCCAAACGCGACATGGCGTCCAATCTCAATTCCAGCCAATTCTACATTGAAAAAGTAAAACGGCACTCCTTCTCTTCCAAGCTCTGCGGTGCGCCCTAACAGTGGTTTACTCCCACATATTTGGTATCAGCGTACTCAGAAGAAATTGCACAACAACTTTTGTGGTCTAATTTCTCCTGTTACCCTTGTGAAAATAAAAATTTGTGGGCAAAAATATCATTTTTGTAGAAAAAATTTGATTTTTTTTTTTCACGGCTCTACATTATAAACTTCTGTGAAGCACATGGGGGTTCAAAGTGCTCACCACACATCTAGATAAGTTCCTTAAGGGGTCTAGTTTCCAAAATGGGGTCAATTGTGGGGGGTTTCCACTGTTTAGGCACATCAGGGGCTCTCCAAACGCGACATGGCGTCCAATCTCAATTCCAGCCAATTCTGCATTGAAAAAGTCAAACGGCGCTCCTTCACTTCTAAGTTCTGCGGTGCGCCCAAAAAGTGGTTTACCCTCACATATGGGGTATCGACGTATTCAGGAGAAATCGCACAACTTTTGTGGTCTTATTTCTCCTGTTACCCTTGTGAAAATAAGAATTTGTGGGCGAAAACATCATTTTTGTGTAAACAAAAGCGATTTTTTATTTTCACGGCTCTACGTTATAAACTTCTGTGAAGCACTTGGGGGTTCAAAGTGCTCACCACACATCTAGATAAGTTCCTTAAGGGGTCTAGTTTCCAAAATGGTGTCACTTGTGGGGGGTTTCCACTGTTTAGGTACATCAGGGGCTCTCTAAACGTGACATGGCATCTGATCTCAATTCTAGCCAATTCTGCATTGAAAAAGTCAAACGGCGCTCCTTCACTTCTAAGTTCTGCGGTGGGCCCAAAAAGTGCTTTACCCCCACATATGGGGTATTGGCGTATTCAGGAGAAATTGCATAACAAAATTTATGGTTAAATTTCTGTTTTTACACTTGTGAAAATAAAAAAAATGGTTCTAAATTAGGATGTTTGCAAAAAAAAGTTAAATGTTCATTTTTTCCTTCCACATTGTTTCAGTTCCAGTGAAGCATGTAAAGGGTTAATAAACTTCTTGAATGTGGTTTTGAGAACCTTGAGGGGTGTAGTTTTTAGAATGGTGTCACACTTCATTATTTTCTATCATATAGACCCCTCAAAATGACTTCAAATGTGATGTGGTCCCTAAAAAAAAATGGTGTTGTAAAAATGAGAAATTGCTGGTGAACTTTTAACCCTTATAACTCCCTAACAAAAAAAAATTTTGTTTCCAAAATTGTGGTGATGTAAAGTAGACATGTGGGAAATGTTATTTATTAACTATTTTTCGTGACATATCTCTCTGATTTAAGGGCTTAAAAATACAAAGTTTGAAAATTGCTAAATTTTAAAATTTTTTGCCATATTTCCGTTTTTTTCATAAATAATTGCAAGTAATATCGAAGAAATGTTACCACTATCATGAAGTACAATATGTCACAAAAAACAGTCTCAGAATCAGCGGGATCCGTTGAAGCGTTCCGGAGTTATAACCTCATAAAGTGACAGTGGTCAGAATTGCAAAAATTGGCTCGGTCATTAAGTACCAAATTGGCTCTGTCACTAAGGGGTTAAAATACATGGACCCTGATGTATTTTCCCCACCACATTCCCCAGATAGGGCAGGTAACAAGGTCTGACCACTACATTGTTTGATTCCATCTTAGGACAAATACAGCTTGCAACAAAACTGATAGTGCTTCTTTTGTAGTATTCAAGCACTGATGATGGTACTGTTGATACTCTTCTATACTGATTATGGTCCTGGCAATTTATTGATCACAATAAATATTGGAGCTGTATCCAGCTCTATAACTATCATCAATATATAAATACAAAACCAAAGCTGCAGTGTCATTGTAGACCCTCTCAGAGATGGGTAAGATACTTACATGTCATAGGCAATTGAGACCAATGTCATATCTCCTCCATACCCATCAAGTGAATTAATGAGAGTTTAGTATAACAGGACCCTGATGTATCTTCCCCCACCATTTCCTCCTAGATGGGTCGGGTTGCAAAGTCGACCACTATTTTAATTGCTTCCATCATAGGATAAATACAGCTTGAGACAAAACTAATGGTGGTTCTTGTGCAGTATGCATGTACTGATGGTGGTTCTGTTGATATACAGTTATATGAAAAAGTTTGGGCACTCCTATTAATCTTAAGCTTAATGTTTTATAAAAATTGTTTTTTTTGCAACAGCTATTTCAGTTTCATATATCTAATAACTGTTGGACACAGTAATGTTTCTGCCTTGAAATGAGGTTTATTGAACTAACAAAAAATATGCAATCTACATTCAAACAAAATTTGACAGGTGCATAAGTATGGGCACCCTTATCATTTTTTTGTTTTAAATACTCCTACCTACATTTTACTGACTTACTAAATGCAATCATGAGAAAAGCTACTTAAAGTGGCCACTTTCAAGTGGGGACAGACAGCGGAAGGTAAGTATGAAGCGTGTTTTTTTTACTTTTAGGATGGTAACCAGGGTAAACATCGGGTTACTAAGCGCGGCCCTGCGCTTAGTAACCCGATGTTTACCCTGGTTACCGGCATCGTTGGTCGCTGGAGAGCTGTCTGTGTGACAGCTCTCCAGCGACCAAACAGCGACGCTGCAGCGATCCGGATCGTTGTCTGGATCGCTACAGCGTCATTTAGTGTGAAGGTACCTTAAAGCTTAAGTACAGCAATCAATTGCAATGTCAAGTCAGCACCTTAAACATGTGTTTTGCATAAACCTACAACTCCCAGTATAACTCTAACAATGGTATGCACATGTTGGGAGCTGTTGTCACTGGCCATCAACAAACTTTGGACTATTCAGCACTGTTTACAGTGCTATTTAGATGCAGTCTGAATAACAAATAAACATTTATATCCAGGTAACATACAGGGGACATTTTACCTGAATGGAGTTAATCTTATACTTTTTGTCTCCATCTGGTCCAGATTACATGTTGAGTTTTAACAGCCACAACTTGTCTCTGCAGACTTACCTCTTCTCTGGCTTTCTGCGGCACATTACCCTTAAAATCAGAGCGTAATTATAATGCCCTCCACAGAAACATTTCTGCCCATCCAGTGCCTTTTATAAGCCTCTCATGACATATAGGCTTGCACACTGTCCACCATTTTGAGCTATAATCACCACACAGTCTGCCTTATCAGCTAAAACTGTCACAAAGTCCACTCTTATAAGCTATAGCCAAATTGTCTCTTCAGAGAGGAAGAGGACTAGAACTCTAGTGCCACCTATAGGAAGTAGCAATCCTAAAAGTCAATGTTGACCCTTTAACGAGCCTTGTCACATGACTAAGGATAATAGCCAAACCAGAATCTCAATTTGCAGATACTGTGTTTCGGGGTACTGCCCCTCGTCAGTGCAAAGTGGAGATCTGGTTTGGCTGATTGAGAGGCGTCTGACCGGGATCCGAGAAGTATTGTTTCTCCTTGCAGAGAGTGACCTGATAGGCATGTCGAGGTGAGGAGACTTAAAGCCGCAATGCACCTCTGGCAAATATGCAAATTGTCTCTTCAGAGAGGAAGAGGGCTAGAACTCTAGTGCCACCTATTGGAAGTAGCAATCCTAACAGTCAATGTCGACCCTTTAATGAGCCTTGTCACATGACTTCATGACTTAGGATAATAGCCAAACCAGTATCTCAATTTGCAGACACTGTGTTTCGGTGTACTGCCCCTCATAGGGGCAGTAACCTATAGTAAGCTATAGCCAACACATTGTCAGCCCTTATGAGCTATAAATCACATACCATCTGCCACTAGGTATTATATCCTATACTATTGTTCTCCACTCTTTACTATTTCCACTTATCTCCAGAATCCCCCCACAATGCTAACTGCTCTTCATACTGTGCCCCCAGTCATGGTGACCCCATTCCATATCCATAATGTGCCACCTCTTGCCACTATATGATCATACTACCCACATGCTACTTCTTCAAACTGTGAACCCTGCTCACACTGCTCCCCACCCCCACTATGATGGTTACCAAGGCCCTCCACACAGTATGGTGTCCACCACAGTCCTGATGAACAGCATGTCACCTCGAACCCTAAAGGACATATGTCTTCTATATGTCTATACTAGTTATGCAACTGTAAAAAAATGAGTAATATATTCTAATTTCTAAAAGCAGTAGCATTATTGAATTGTATATAAGACATTATTGTATATGAAACATTGAATTGTATATAATAATAACACCATTTTTGATCTACAATTGGCATGAATATTTACCAGTGGAGGAATAAGATTCAACCATTTCACATCGATGTGTTCCTTTGTACATTTCATCTTTGCTGCACATTTTATAACATGCTGTATTATTGCCATTTATTAAATATTAAAAAATGCCCACAAGATATCCAAGACTCCCGAGAAGATACTGTGTAAGGACAGCAGCTTGTAGCTTGCCAGTACCTGTACTATTATTACGTTGCCATTATCTGCTTTATTGCTTCAAAAGAAACATGGCTAAAGATTATTGCTAAAAATAAATCTCCCACTGTGCAACTCTAGTTTTTGAGATAGCTTAGGAAATTGTAGACATCTTATGTTGACCCTTTAGTGTACAACCCCAATTCCAAAATAGTTGAGACATAGTATAATATATATACAAGAACGCAATGATTTGGAAATCTATTTTAGACATATTTTATTCACAACAGAAGTTAGAAAACACAATAAAATTTAAAATGTACACATTTTTCCATTTCATTAACCCCTTCCCGACCTTTGACGCCACGTAGGCGTCATGAAAGTCGGTGCCAATCCGACCCATGACGCCTATGCGGCGTCATGGAAAGATCGCGTCCCTGCAGATCGGGTGAAAGGGTTAACTCCCATTTCACCCGATCTGCAGGGACAGGGGGAGTGGTAGTTTAGCCCAGGGGGGGTGGCTTCACCCCCTCGTGGCTACGATCGCTCTGATTGGCTGTTGAAAGTGAAACTGCCAATCAGAGCGATTTGTAATATTTCACCCATTATAACGGGTGAAATATTACAATCCAGCCATGGCCGATGCTGAAATATCATCGGCCATGGCTGGAAATACTAGTGTGCCCCCACCCCACCCCTCCGATCGCCCCCCCACCCCCCCGATCTGGCCGGTACACTGCTCCGGCTCCCCTCCGCCCTGTGCTCCGCTCCCCCCCGTGCTCGTGTCCGCTCCCCCCGTGCTCCAATCACCCCCCGTGCTCCAATCACCCCCCCTGCACTCCGATCCACCCCCCCCCCGTGCTCCGTTCCACCCCCCCGTGCTCCATTCCAGCCCCCCCGCGCTCCGTTCCACGCCCCCCGCGCTCCGTTCCACCCCTCCCGCGCTCCGATTCCCCCCCCCCGTGCTCCGATCCCCCCCCCCGTGCTCCGATCCCCCCCCCCGTGGTCCCCCCCCACCCTATCATACTTACCGATCCAGCCGTGGTCCCGTCCGTCTTCTCCCGGGCGCCGCCATCTTCCAAAATGGCGGGCGCATGTGCAGTGCGCCCGCCGAATCTGCCGGCCGGCAGATTCGTTCCAAAGTGCATTTTGATCACTGAGATATAATCTATCTCAGTGATCAAAATAAAAAAAATAATAAATGACCCCCCCCCTTTGTCACCCCCATAGGTAGGGACAATAAAAAAATAAAGAAATTTTTTTTTTTCCACTAATGTTAGAATAGGGTTAGGGTTAGGGGTAGGGTTAGGGTTAGGGGTAGGGTTAGGGGTAGGGTTAGGGTTAGGGGTAGGGGTAGGGTTAGGGGTAGGGTTAGGGGTAGGGTTAGGGTTAGGGCTAGGGTTAGGGGTAGGGTTAGGGGTAGGGTTAGGGTTAGGAATGTGCACACGTATTCTGGTCCTCTGCGGATTTTTCCGCTGCGGATTTGATAAATCCGCAGTGCTAAACCGCTGCGGATTTATGGCGGATTTACCGCGTTTTTTTCTGCGCATTTCACTGCGGTTTTACAATTGCGATTTTCTATTGGAGCAGTTGTAAAACCGCTGCGGAATCCGCACAAAGAAGTGACATGCTGCGGAATGTAAACCGCTGCGTTTCCGTGCAGTTTTTCCGCAGCATGTGTACAGCGATTTTTGTTTCCCATAGGTTTACATTGAACTGTACACTCATGGGAAACTGCTGCGGATCCGCAGCGTTTTCCGCAGCGTGTGCACATACCTTTAGAATTAGGCTATGTGCACACGGTGCGGATTTGGCTGCGGATTCGCAGCAGTGTTCCATCAGGTTTACAGTACCATGTAAACATATGAAAAACCAAATCCGCTGTGCCCGTGATGCGGAAAATACCGCGCGGGAACGCTGCGTTGTATTTTCCGCAGCATGTGAATTCTTTGTGCGGATTCCGCAGCGTTTTACACCTGTTCCTCAATAGGAATCCGCAGGTGAAATCCGCACAAAAAACACTGGAAATCCGCGGAAAATCCGCAGGTAAAACACAGTGCCTTTTACCCGCAGATTTTTCAAAAATGGTGCGGAAATATCTCACACGAATCCGCAACGTGGGCACATAGCCTTAGGGTTAGGGTTGGAATTAGTGTTGTGGTTAGGGGTGTGTTGGGGTTAGGGTTGTGATTAGGATTATGGCTACAGTTGGGATTAGGGTTAGGGGTGTGTTGGGGTTAGTGTTGGAGTTAGAATTGAGGGGTTACCACTGTTTAGGCACATCAGGGGTCTCCAAACGCAACATGGCGCCACCATTGATTCCAGCCAATCTCGTATTCAAAAAGTCAAATGGTGCTCCCTCACTTCCGAGCCCTGACGTGTGCCCAAACAGTGGTTTACCCCCACATATGGGGTACCAGCATACTCAGGACAAACTGCGCAACAATTACTGGGGTCCAATTTCTCCTGTTACCCTTGTGAATCTAAAAAAATGCTTGCTAAAACATAATTTTTGAGGAAAGAAAAATGATTTTTTATTTTCACGGATCTGTGTTGTAAACGTCTGTGAAGCACTTGGGGGTTCAAAGTGCTCACCACATATCTAGATAAGTTCCTTGGGGGGTCTAGTTTCTAAAATGGGGTCACTTGTGGGGGGTTTCTACTGTTTAGGCACACCAGGGGCTCTGCAAACGCAACGTGACACCCGCAGACCATTCCATCAAAGTCTGCATTTCAAAAGTCACTACTTCCCTTCTGAGCCCCGACGTGTGCCCAAACAGTGGTTTACCCCCACATATGGGGTATCAGCGTACTCAGGAGAAACTGGACAACAACTTTTGGGGTCCAATTTCTCCTGTAACCCTTGGGAAAATAAAAAATTCTGGGCTAAATAATTATTTTTGAGGAAAGAAAACGTATTTATTATTTTCACGGCTCTGCATTATAAACTTCTATGAAGCACTTGGGGGTTCAAAGTGCTCACCACACATCTAGATAAGTTCCTTTCAGGGTCTAGTTTCCAAAATGGGGTCACTTGTGGGGGGTTTCTACTGTTTAGGCACATCAGGGGCTCTGCAAACGCAACGTGACGCCCGCAGAGCATTCCATCAAAGTCTGCATTTCAAAACGTCACTACTTCAATTCCAAGCCCCGGCATGTGCCCAAACAGTAGTTTACCCCCACATATGGGGTATCACCGTACTCAGGAGAAACTGGACAACAAATATTGGGGTCAAATTTCTCCTGTTACCCTTGGGAAAAATAAAAAACTCTGGGCTAAATAATTATTTTTGAGGAAAGAAAACGTATTTATTATTTTCACGGCTCTGCATTATAAACTTCTATGAAGCACTTGGGGGTTCAAAGTGCTCACCACACATCTAGATAAGTTCCTTTGGGGGTCTAGTTTCCAAAATGGGGTCACTTGTGGGGGGTTTCTACTGTTAAGCCACATCAGGGGCTCTGCAAACGCAACGTGACGCCCACAGAGCATTCCATCAAAGTCTGCATTTCAAAACGTCACTACTTCACTTCCGAGCCCCGGCATGTGCCCAAACAGTGATTTACCCCCACATATGGGGTATCAGCGTACTCAGGAGAAACTGGACAACAACTTTTGGGGTCAAATTTCTCCTGTTACCCTTGGGAAAATAAAAAATTGCAGGCTAAAAGATCATTTTTGAGAAAATAATTTTTTTTTTTTTTTTCATGGCTCTGCGTTATAAACTTCTGTGAAGCACTTGGGGGTTCAAAGTCCTCACCACACATCTAGATTAGTTCCTTTGGGGGTCTAGTTTCTAAAATGGTGTCATTTCTGGGGGATCTCCAATGTTTAGGCACACAGGGGCTCTCCAAACGTGACATGGTGTCCGCTAATGATTGGAGCTAATTTTCCATTTAAAAAGCCAAATGGCGTGCCATCCCTTCCGAGCCCTGCCGTGCGCCCAAACAGTGGTTTACCCCCACATATGGGGTATCAGCGTACTCAGGACAAACTGGACAACAATATTTGGGGTCCAATTTCTCCTATTATCCTTGGCAAAATAGGAAATTCCAGGCTAAAAAATCATTTTTGAGGAAAGAAAAATTATTTTTTATTTTCATGGCTCTGCGTTATAAACTTCTGTGAAGCACCTGGGGGTTTAAAGTGCTCAATATGCATCTAGATAAGTTCCTTGGGGGGTCTAGTTTCCAAAATGGGGTCACTTGTGCGGGAGCTCCAATGTTTAGGCACACAGGGGCTCTCCAAACGCGACATGGTGTCCGCTAACAATTGGAGCTAATTTTCCATTCAAAAAGTCAAATGGCGCGCCTTCTCTTCCGAGCCCTGCCGAGTGCCCAAACAGTGGTTTACCCCCACATATGAGGTATCGGCGTACTCGGGAGAAATTGCCCAACAAATTTTATGATCCATTTTATCCTACTGCCCATGTGAAAATGAAAAAATTGAGGCGAAAAGAATTTTTTTGTGAAAAAAAAGTACTTTTTCATTTTTACAGATCAATTTGTGAAGCACCTGAGGGTTTAAAGTGCTCACTAGGCATCTAAATTAGTTCCTTGGGGGGTCTAGTTTCCAAAATGGGGTCACTTGTGGGGGAGCGCCAATGTTTAGGCACACAGGAGCTATCCAAACGCGACATGGTGTCCGCTAACGATGGAAATAATTTTTCATTCAAAAAGTCAAATGGCGCTCCTTCCCTTCCGAGCCTTACCATGTGCCCAAACAGTGGTTTACCTCCACATGTGAGGTATTGGTGTACTCAGGAGAAATTGCCCAACACATTTTAGGATCCATTTTATCCTGTTGCCCATGTGAAAATGAAAAAATTGAGGCTAAAAGAATTTTTTTGTGAAAAAAAAGTACTTTTTCATTTTTACGGATCAATTTGTGAAGCACCTGGGGGTTCAAAGTGCTCACTATGCATCTAGATAAGTTCCTTGGGGCGTCTAGTTTCCAAAATGGGGTCACTTGTGGGGGAGCTCCAATTTTTAGGCACACGGGGGCTCTCCAAACGTGACATGGTGTCCGCTAAAGAGTGGAGCCAATTTTTGATTCAAAAAGTCAAATGGCGCTCCTTCCCTTCCAAGCCCTGCCGTGCGCCAAAACAGTGGTTTACCCCCACATATGAGGTATCAGCGTACTCAGGACAAATTGGACAACAACTTTCGTGGTTCAGTTTCTCCTTTTACCATTGGGAAAATAAAAAAATTGTTGCTAAAAGATAATTTTTGTGACTAAAAAGTTAAATGTTCATTTTTTCCTTCCATGTTGCTTCTGCTGCTGTGAAGCACCTGAAGGGTTAATAAACTTCTTGAATGTGGTTTTGAGTACCTTGAGGGGTGCAGTTTTTAGAATGGTGTCACTTTTGGGTATTTTCAGCCATATAGACCCCTCAAACTGACTTCAAATGTGAGGTGGTCCCTAAAAAAAATGGTTTTGTAAATTTCGTTGTAAAAATGACAAATCGCTGGTCGAATTTTAACCCTTATAACTTCCTAACAAAAAAAAATTTTGTTTCCAAAATTGTGCTGATGTAAAGTAAACATGTGGGAAATGTTATTTATTAACTATTTTGTGTCACATATCTCTCTGGTTTAACAGAATAAAAATTCAAAATGTGAAAATTGCGAAATTTTCAAAATTTTCGCCAAATTTCCGTGTTTATCACAAATAAATGCAGAATTTATTGACCTAAATTTACCACTAACATGAAGCCCAATATGTCACGAAAAAACAATCTCAGAACCGCTAGGATCCGTTGAAGCGTTCCTGAGTTATTACCTCATAAAGGGACACTGGTCAGAATTGCAAAAAACGGCAAGGTCTTTAAGGTCAAAATAGGCTGGGTCTTGAAGGGGTTAAAAAAAAAAAAAAAAAACTCTTTTAGAATTTTAGAAAGTGATGGCAGCAACACATCTCAAAAAAATAGGACATGTTTAATAGAAAGCTGAGAAAGTAAGTAATGCTAATGAAAAAAAGCAGTAAAGTCCATTTCAACTAAATCAAATGGCTGTACAAAAGAGTCTGTTTGAAAAACATAGATTTTCAGAAGGAAAGATGGTCAAAGTTCCACCAATCTGTGAACATCTGCATAAAAAAATGTGGGAGAATTTGAAAAAAAATATTCCTCAATGTATAATGCATAAGCTTTGATTAACCTACCATCTACAGAAAATAATATCCACTAAACATCAGAGATTCTGGATAAATTTATGTGTATAAGTCACAAGTCTAATACTGTCCGCTTGCTATGTATGAATTCTCAATGAATTAAAAATTAGGCATGATTCAGTTTTTAAAATTTTAAGCCACTGTATTGGCTCAGGAATACATGCAGAAATCATGCAAAGAAGCCATATACAAACACAATCCAGAAACGCTGCCACGAATGCAGTGTCCTGCCGCTTAAAGTTTAGAAAGAGTATCCAGCTTGTTATCAGCACACAGCTCAAAAACCTGCATCCTCGATGGTATGGTGCTGCATTAGTGCTTATTATTATTTTCTTATTGGGACTGTGTAACATTTCATTTTTGCTCCAGTAAGAATGCTGGGAAAACAACTACTCACTGCCAAGACAATCTACAGATTCAAATTGGTCATAACAGTGGTACTCCCTATGATGACATACTGTCATGAGATGCTTCAAACAAAACAATAAACCACATGCTTATATTTTAATCTAACCCTGATAAAGCCAGTTTGGTACTTAATGACCAAGCCAATTTTTACAATTCTGACCACTGTCCTTTTATGAAGTTAACATAAAATGACAGTGGACGTCATGTTAGTTGTAAAATGTATTCGATATAACTGCAATCACATCATAGGAGAGAGAAATTAAATGGGAAATCAGACTTTTTTTTTAGGTCGCCGTTATTCCGTTAATAGTGGCGATCGCAACACTGGGGTTGGTTAAAAATGACCCAAGACCCCGGAGAAATTCCGATACTCTAGGACGCTAAACACTTATTTCTCAGCACTGCTAAAAAGCGGCACAGAGGAATAAGTACACTTAACTACTGCCGTTAAAATGCGTATCGGCGGTCATTAAGGGGTTAAGTCTCAATTTTCAGCTGAATTTAATGTGTGGCCTTAAAGGGACTCTGTTACCTGAATTTGGAGGGAACAATCTTCAGCCATGGAGGCGGGGTTTTTGGGTGTTTGATTCACCCTTTCCTTACCTGCTGGCTGCATGCTGGCTGCAATATTGGAGTAGTATTGCAATATTGGCAATCTTGCCTTGCGCAGGCGTGTACTATGGAGGACAGAGAATGAACTTCAATCCAATATTGCAGCCAGCATGCAGCCAGTGGGTAAGGAAAGGGTGAATCAAACACCGGAATACCCCACCCCTATGGCTGAAGATTGTTCCCTCCAAATTCAGGTGACAGTGTCCCTTTAACAAGTTTGTTTAATTTGCAAAATCCTGCTTCATTAGATTGCTCGCTCAATAAAAATTTTTTCGTAGAATCCAAAAGTGTTACATTTCTCTTCAGCATTATCACAGGAAATTGTGTACTACATGTTATTCACTGATGTTTTTTGGAGCTTATCTCTGCTCTAAACCTAATTATTCTAGTAAACATTATTTAACCCCTATCTGACCTTGGACGGGATAGTACGTCCAAGGTCAGATCCCCTGCTTTGATGCAGGGCTCCGCGGTGAGCCCACATCAAAGCCGGGACATGTCAGCTGTTTTGAACAGCTGACATGTGCCCGTAATAGGTGTGGGCAGAATCGCGATCTGCCCGCACCTATTAACTAGTTAAATGCCGCTGTCAAACGCAGACCTCGGCATTTAACTACCGCTTCCGGCCGGGCGGCCGGAAATGACGTCATCGCCGACCCCGTCACATGATCGGGGGTCGGCGATGCGTCTCCATTGTAACCATAGAGGTCCTTGAGACCTCTATGGTTACTGATCATCGGTGGCTGTGAGCGCCACCCTGTGGTCGGCGCTCACAGCACACCTCCATTTCTGCTACATAGCAGCGATCAGCAGATCGCTGCTATGTAGCAGAGGCGATCGAGTTGTGCCTGCTTCTAGCCTCCCATTGAGGCTATTGAAGCATGGCAAAAGTAAAAAAAAAATGTTGAAAAAAATGTTAAAAAAATAAAAAAAATATAAAAGTTTAAATCATCCCCCTTTCGCCCAATCAAAATAAATCAATAAAAAAAATATCAAATCTACATATTTGGTATCGCCGCGCTCAGAATCGCCCAATCTATCAATTAAAAAAAAGCATTAACCTGATCGCTAAACAGCGTAGCGGGAAAAAAAATTCGAAAAACCAGAATTACGTTTTTTTGGTCGCCGCGACATTGCATTAAAATGCAATAACGGGCGATCAAAAGAACGTATCTGCACCGAAATGCTATCATTAAAAACGTCATCTTGGCATGCAAAAAATAAGCCCTCAACCGTCCCCAGATCACGAAAAATGGAGACGCTACGAGTATCGGAAAATGGCGCAATTGTTTTTTTTTTTAGCAAAGTTTGGAATTTTTTTTCACCACTTAGATAAAAAATAACCTAGTCATGTTAGGTGTCTACAAACTCGTACTGACCTGGAGAATCATAATGGCAGGTCAGTTTTAGCATTTAGTGAACCTAGCAAAAAAGCCAAACAAAAAACAAGTGTGGGACTGCACTTTTTTTTGCAATTTCACCGCACTTGGAATTTTTTTCCCGTTTTCTAGTACACGACATGCTAAAACCAATGATGTCGTTCAAAAGTACAACTCGTCCCGCAAAAAATAAGCCCTCACATGGCCAAATTGACGGAAAAATAAAAAAGTTATGGCTCTGGGAAGGAGGGGAGTGAAAAACGAACACGGAAAAACGAAAAATCCCACGGTCATGAAGGGGTTAAAAATTAATTTTCCAAATCAGGAGTCCACTTTAAACTCTCTCAATCATGTTTTACTATGACATATTTTCCTTTTTTCCCATCTCTACACTACGTTATAAAATAAATCTTTAGTTTCATTATTTCACAGCTTTAAGTATTCTTATAAAACAATCCATCAATATTTTCATTTTATAGACAAAGATTAATTTGAGTAGAAAACTGATCTTGTTGAAGGTTTCAGTTGTTTCACGGAAATAAAAACAACATAATTGACTCATAAGTTTCTTCTTGAAGAAAAATCTTTAATTACTTTGCAGCACTGTATGGAGATTTATATATGTACACTAATTAAGTTCTACAGAAATGAATTGCATTATTCAAAAATGAAAGTAAATTCAAGCACTTGTACAATATAACCAATAAATATTAACTATGTTACTAAGATGTAAATGTTTGCCTCTGAAATATGTTGATAGACTGATGAATATTGAATTTCAAGGAGTTCTATATAACTGCTTAAAGCAGCATTTTCCTTGGTACAGTAGCCTGGAAAAGTTAATTTTCTGACATACAATAGATTGGCTTTTATGCTCCTCTAATACTTAAAAATCAACATAAATGATATAAACATATAAGAATAAAGGCTAATCTGTTTTCATAATTACCGTCTTTTTTTTTTTTTTATCTGCAATAAATATAAATGGTGAAAGCACCTCTTCAATTACAAGTTATTCATTATTGATTATAGAGATAATTGATTTTTTTAAATTTACTAGGTTTTACAAGTTTTTCTCCAAAATTCGATTCACAGCAAATTGATTTTGCACAAATTGCCAGTACTATGAAGCCTTAATTTGAACAGAAAATATGTTTAATTGTTTTTATTATTATTATTTATTATTGCAGCGCCATTTATTCCTTGGCGCTTTACATGTGGTAAAGAGGTATACATAATAAAAAACAAGTACAATAATCTTAATCAATACAAATCACGACTGGTACATAAGGAGAGAGGACCTTGCCCACGGACGCTCACAATCTACAAGAGATTGGTGAGAATACAGTAGGCGATGTTAGAGCTGGTCGTGCAGTGGTTTGGTGGAACGGTGGTTACTGCAGGTTGTAGGCTTGTCAGAAGAGGTAGGTCTTCAGGTTCTTTATTTGAGGTTTCATAGAACTGTATTGAACTTCTTTTGAACTTTATAACGCAAGCATAGCCTTGAAATTTTCAAAAATTACCCCTATTTTGCGATCTGCCAGAGGTTTGGTTTCTGCAAAATAAAGAGACAAAGGTATATAATTAAGACGTGCATAACATTTACTTTATGGAGCAAAAGCAACAGAAAAAGCAATGACTTAATATATACAGTACAGACCAAAAGTTTGGACACACCTTCTCATTTAAAGATTTTTCTGTATTTTCATGACTATGAAAATTGTAAATTCACACTGAAGGCATCAAAACTATGAATTAACACATGTGGAATTATATACTTAACAAAAAAGTGTGAAACAACAGAAAATATGTCTTATATTCTAGATTCTTCAAAGTAGCCACCTTTTGCTTTGATAACTGCTTTGCATACTCTTGGCATTCTCTTGATGAGCTTCAAGATGTAGTCACCGAAAATGGTTTTCACTTCACAGGTGTGCCCTGTTAGGTTTAATAAGTGGGATTTCTTGCCTTATAAATGGGGTTGGGACCATCAGTTGTGTTGAGCAGAAGTCTGGTGGATACACAGCTGATAGTCCTACTGAATAGTCTGTTAGAATTTGTATTTTGGCAAGAAAAAAGCAGCTAACTAAAGAAAAACGAGTGGCCATCATTACTTTAAGAAATGAAGGTCAGTCAGTCCCAAAAATTGGGATAACTTTGAAAGTGTCCCCAAGTGCAGTGGCAAAAACCATCAAGCGCTACAAAGAAACTGGCTCACACGAGGACCGCCCCAGGAAAGGAAGACCAAGAGTCACCTCTGCTTCTGAGGATAAGTTTATCTGAGTCACCAGCCTCACAAATCGCAGGTTAACCGCAGCTCAGGTTAGAGACCAGGTCAATGCCACACAGAGTTCAAGCAGCAGAAACATCTGGACTTTGTGCAGCAGGCCTTCATGGTAAAATAGCTGCTAGGAAACCACAGCTAAGGACAGGCAACAAGCAGAAGAGACTTGTTTGGGCTAAAGAACACAAGGAATGGACATTAGACCAGTGGAAATCTGTGCTTTGGTCTGATGAGCCCAAATTTGAGATCTTTGGTTTCAACCACCATGTCTTTGTGCGATGCAGAAAAGGTGAACGGATGGACTCTACATGCCTGGTACCCACCGTGAAGCATGGAGGAGGAGTTGTGATGGTGTGGGGGCCTTTTGCTGGTGACACTGTTATGGATTTATTTAAAATTGAAGGCATACTGAACCAGCATGGCTACCACAGCATCTTGCAGCGGCATGCTATTCCATCCGGTTTGCATTTAGCTGAACCATCATTTATTTTTCATCAGGACAATGACCCCAAACACGCCTCCAGGCTGTGTAAGGGCTATTTGACCAAGAAGGAGAGTGATATGGTGCTACGCCAGATAACCTGGCCTCCACAGTCACCAGACCTGAACCCAATCGAGATGGTTTGGGGTGATCTGGACCGCAGAGTGAAGGCACTGGTCTGACATGGCACTGTGAGCTGTGAGTTCTTATATAGACCGGTGTTTGTCTTTCCAAATCAAGTCCTATCAGTTTAATTGAACACAGCTGGACTCCAACAAAGGAGTAGAAGCATCTCAAGGAGGATCACAAGTAAATGGACAGCATGTGACTTAAATATGAGTATCTGAGCAAATGGTCTGAATGCTTATGACCAAGTAATATTTTTTTTTTCTTTTTTTATTAAATTTGTAAAAAATTACTACATTTCTGATTTGTTTCAGTCAAGATGGGGTGCAGAGTGTACATTAATGAGAAAAAAATGAACTTTTTTAAATTTACAAAATGGTTGCAATGAAACAAAGAGTGAAAAATGTAAAGGGGTCTGAATACTTTCCGTATCCACTGTATATGTATTGTAGCGTTGCTAAGGGTCGTATAGTCGAAGGGAGGTATGTGTCACAGAGATGGCTTGTCTCTGTGATGTAACCCAGAGTGTTTTCTTTAATGCACATAAGCACTAAGGGATCGTTTAGTACACTTGGGTCCAGGTTACAGGTAGCTGTGAGAGATGGGAGGGTATGGCTACCCATATACCTCACCCCTGAGTAGGGACATCACCATACCTATATATGTGTTTGTGGACCTGCGTGATGTTACGACCATGTGACTAATCATGTGATTGGTTCCAGTGTGTGGTTATAGCTATATAATGTAGGCTACTGCCTTAACTAGGACCTGTATGTGGGGAGGTGGAAGCCTCCAGTGTGTGTTGAGGCTCCAGGACTGAGCCTGAAGCACTGGTCACTTATTATTTCTTTTGCTTGAGCTAAAGGCTATTTGTTTTTCTGTTTTGTTTTGTGGGTTTGTGAAGCAATAAATCCTGTGAACTTTTAAAGGAACGTGCCTCCTGATTGGCACCCACTGCACCTGAGCGAGTACAACCCCTACATTTGGTGCTAGATGTGACAGCATTCCCAGCAGAGACGTCAGACTGTTACTGCATGTCCTGGTTCAAGTCTATAGCAAGCCAGCAAGCATTGCTGAAAAAAATGGAGGACCTGCAGTCGCAGTCACAGCAGCAAGAGACCAACAGGCTGTTGTTGCAGCAGATGCAACAGAGCCAGCAGGAGCAACAGCAGCAGATGCAACTTCTGGAAACCATCATCCAGGGCAGGATGAGTGCCCCAACAAGACACCCAGTAAGACACGCATTGCAGAAAATGACCCCCGGGGATGAAGTTGAAGCTTTCCTGACAGTGTTTGAGAGGGTCGTTGAGAGGGAAAAACTTCCGCCAGAGCAGTGGACAGAGGTACTGGCACCATACCTGACAGGGGAACCCCAGAAGGTGTACTATGATTTGACCTTGCAGGATGCCAAGGAGTATCACAAACTGAAATTTGAGATTCTCGCATGTTTGGGGGTGACACTGACTGTAAGGGCACAGCGAGCTCACTGCTGGGCCTTTCACCGGGAGAAACTGCCTCGCTCCCAAATGTTCGACCGCTTGCACCTGGTCCAGAAATGGCTGCTGCCAGAGTCCTCTATGCCTGCACAGATGGTAGAACGAGTGGTGATGGATCGGTTTGTGCACTCCCTGCCGAGGCCTCAAGCGTGTCCCGTGAAGGTGAATGGTCGAGCAGTAATAGTGCTGCTGGACTTCGGGAGCTTAGTGACCCTTGTAAGAGCCACTTTTCCTCGCAACCTACTCCAGTGGAAGAAGGTCGGCATTCAATGCATACATGGTGATGCAAAGGACTACCCTATGGCCAGAGTGAACATTGAAACTGAGCATGGTACTGAGTCCCATGAAGTCAGCGTTGATCGGGACTAGGGTTGAGCGAAACGGATCGTTCATTTTTAAAAGTCGCCGACTTTTGGCAAAGTCGGGTTTCATGAAACCCAATCCGACCCTTATGTGGGGTCGGCCATGCGGTACGCGACTTTCGCGCCAAAGTCGCGTTTCAATGACGCGAAAAGTGCCATTTCTCAGCCAATGAAGGTGGACGCAGAGTGTGGGCAGCGTGATGACATAGGTCCTGGTCCCCACCATCTTAGAGAAGGGCATTACAGTGATTGGCTTGCTGTCTGCGGCATCACAGGGGCTATAAAGGGGCGTTCCCGCCGACCGCCATCTTACTGCTGCTGATCTGAGCCTAGGGAGAGGTTGCTGCCACTTCGTCAGAAGCAGGGATAGCGTTAGGCAGGGTCCATTAACCACCAAACCGCTTGTGCTGTAGCGATTTCCACTGTCCAACACCACCTTTTGTTTGCAGGGACAGTGGAAGCTACATTTTTTTTTCCTCAGCGCTGTAGCTCATTGGGCTGCCCTAGAAGGCTCCCTGATAGCTGCATTGATGTGTGTACGCCGCTGTGCAAACCAACTGCTTTTTTCAAAGCACAAATCCTGTTGTTCCTTCCTTTCTGCACAGCTATCTTGTTTGTTTGTCCACACTTTTTATTTAATTTGTGCATCAGTCCACTCCTTATTGCTGCCTGCCATACCTGGCTGAGATTACTGCAGGGAGATAGTAATTGTAGGACAGTCCCTGTTTTTTATTTTGTGGGAGATTAAGATTGGCATTTCTGCTAGAGTGCCATCCCTGTGTGTGCCATCTCTCTCACATAGTGGGCCATAGAAAGCCTTTTCATTTTTCTGTTTTTTTTTGTGGGGTTTATAAATTCTCCCTGATAAAAAAAAAACAGTGGGAGATTAATATTGGCCTTTGGGCTTCTGTGCCAGTCCTGAGTATGCCATCTCTCTCTCAAATAGTGGGCCATAGAAAGCCTATTCATTTTTTGTTTATTGGGTTTCTAAATACTCCCAGAAAAAATTAAAAAAAATCAGTGGGAGATTAATATTGCCCTTTCTGCTTGTGTGCCACTCCTGACACCTGGGTGTGCCATCTCTCTCTCTCAACTAGTGGGCCATAGAAAGCCTATTTTTTTTTTTATTGTGTTTCTAAATTCTCCCTGAAAAAATCAAAAAGAAATCAGTGGGAGATTAATATTGCCCTTTCTGCTTGTGTGCCACTCCTGACTCCTGGGTGTGCCATCTCTCTCTCAAATAGTGGGCCATAGAAAGCCTATTTTTTTTTATTGTGTTTCTAAATTCTCCCTGAAAAAATCAAAAAGAAATCAGTGGGAGATTAATATTGCCCTTTCTGCTTGTGTGCCACTCCTGACTCCTGGGTGTGCCATCTCTCTCTTTCAAATAGTGGGCACTGGGCCATAGAAAGCCTATTTTTTTTATTGTGTTTCTAAATTCTCCCTGAAAAAATCAAAAAGAAATCAGTGGGAGATTAATATTGCCCTTTCTGCTTGTGTGCCACTCCTGACTCCTGGGTGTGCCATCTCTCTCTTTCAAATAGTGGGCACTGGGCCATAGAAAGCCTATTTTTTTTTATTGTGTTTCTAAATTCTCCTTGAAAAAATCAAAAAGAAATCAGTGGGAGATTAATATTGCCCTTTCTGCTTGTGTGCCACTCCTGACTCCTGGGTGTGCCATCTCTCTCTCTCTCAAATAGTGGGCCATAGAAAGCCTATTTTTTTTTTTTATTGTGTTTCTAAATTCTCCCTGGAAAAAAAAAAAATCAGTGGGAGATTAATATTGCCCTTTCTGCTTGTGTGCCAGTCTTGACTCCTGGGTGTGCCATCTCTCTCTCTCTCTCAAATTGAGGGCCATAGAAAGCCTATTTATTTTTTTGCTTGATTTGGGTTCCAAAAGCTACCTGAAAAAATCACTACATCAATCAGTGGGAGAAAAATATTGGCCTCTGGGCTTGTGTGCCACTCCTGACTCCTGTGTGTGCCATCTCTCACTCAGTGGGCCATAGAAAGCCTTTTTTTGTTTTTTTATTTGGTTTCTAAATTGTCCCTGAAAAAATCATTTTATTTTATTTGGTTTCTAAATTCTTCCTGAAAAAATCATTTTATTTTATTTTGTTTCTAAAGTCTCCCTGAACAAATAAAAAAAAAAGTGGGAGAACAATATTGACATTTCTGCTTGAGTGACAGTCCCGCGTGTGTGGCATCTCTCTCATTTGGTGCCACAGAAAACAGAGTGTGTAACATTGTGCCTGATTTTCCTTGCGGTCTCACCCACCTGTAAAGGGATATCTAAATCATACTGAAGTTATAGCTCACCGTGTAAGTTGTTTGACAGCAACAAATAGCGTTACTTTGGTTACGTTTTTAAAACAATGAGGAAGTCTGGTGGAAGAGGTCGTGGCCGTGGGCGTTCATTGTCAGCTGGTAATGATGGTAGTGGTAGTGGAGCATCAGGTGGTCGTGGGAAAAAAAATATTGCACCTAAGCCTGGAGCTGTGGAGCCAGGTTCGTCGTCTGGCTACAGAAGGCCTTGAACGCTCCCTTTTCTGGGAGTAGGAAAACCGCTTTTAAAGCCGGAGCAGCAAGAGCAAGTTTTGGCTTACCTTGCTGACTCAGCCTCTAGCTCTTTTGCCTCCTCTTTTCAAACTGGTAAATGTAAAAGCAGCGCGTCGTTAGTGGATGTTCACGGTCAGGGACAAGTCACTTCCTTGTCCTCTTCAGCAAAAACAACAACAGAGAAGGATGCAGCAGGCGACACAATGGGTTACTCCATGGAGCTCTTTACACATCCCGTCCCTGGCTTAGAAAGTGAAGCAGTTAACAGGCCATGCCCATTACAAGTTGAATCTGACATGGAGTGCACTGATGCACAGCCACAGCCAGACTACTATGCTGGTCCTTTGACTCAGACCACAACATTGCCCTTGCAGGGTACTGATCCAGAATCAGACCCTGATGAGACTATGTTGCCCCGTCACGAACGCTCTACCACCGACTTACACGGTGACACAGACGAAGTTGCGCACGAGCTAGAAGAGGAGGTTATAGATGACCCAGTTGTTGACCCCAATTGGCAGCCATTGGGGGAACAGGGTGCAGGTGGCAGTAGTTCTGAAGCGGAGGAGGAGGGGCCGCACCAGGCATCAACATCGCAACAGGTTCCATCTGCCGGGCCCGTATCTGGCCCAAAACGCGTGGCAAAGCCAAAAACTGTTGGAGGACAGCGTGTCCATCCGGTTAAAGCTCAGTCTGCAATGCCAGAAAAGGTATCCGATGGTAGAAAGAGTGCAGTCTGGCATTTTTTTAAACAACATCCAATTGATCCGCACAAAGTCATCCGTCAAAAATGTTCAACTACCTTAAGCAGAGGTCAGAATTTGAAAAGTCTGAATACAAGTTGCATGCATAGACATTTAACCACCATGCATTTGCAAGCCTGGACTAACTACCAAACGTCCCTTAAGGTTGTAGCACCCTCCGCCAATGAAGCTACTCACCAATGCAACATCCCTGCCGTCACTGTAAGGCCACCATTTTCCACACCACCTGCAGTATCTGTGCAGGTTTCTTTGCCAGGCCAAAGCAGTCAGGGTCAGGGAATCACCAGTTTCGTAGTAGGAAACACTGCATCTAGGGCACGGGCGGAAACAATACCGTCTCCAACCGTCTCTCAGTCTGCCATGTCCACCGGCACACCCGCTAGTTCCACGATCTCCAGCTCTCCAGTCCAGCTCACCCTACATGAGACTCTGGTTAGAAAAAGGAAGTACTTATCTTCGCATCCGCGTACACAGGGTTTGAACACCCACATAGCTAGACTAATCTCGTTAGAGATGATGCCCTACCGGTTAGTTGAAAGTGAAGCTTTCAAAGCCCTGATGGACTACGCTGTACCACGCTACGAGCTACCCAGTCGACACTTCTTTTCGAGAAAAGCCATCCCAGCCCTCCACCAGCATGTTAAAGAGCGCATCGTCCATGCACTCAGGCAATCTGTGAGTACAAAGGTGCACCTGACAACAGATGCATGGACCAGTAGGCATGGCCAGGGACGTTACGTGTCCATCACGGCACACTGGGTGAATGTGGTGGATGCAGGGTCCACAGGGGACAGCAATTTTGGGACAGTTCTGCCTAGCCCACGGTCTAGGAAACAGTTGGCTGTAGGCGTTCGCACCCCATCCTCCTCGTCCTCCTGCAGAAGCGAGAGCTCGTCCACAGATCGCAGTCGCCCAATCACTCCATCCGCAGCTGCCACTGTTGCACACCAGTTGTCCCATTATGGGGCAGCTACTGGCAAGCGTCAGCAGGCTGTATTGGCTATGAAGTGTTTGGGCGACAACAGACACACCGTGGAAGTTCTGTCCAAGTTCTTGCAGAAAGAAACGCAGTCGTGGCTGGGCACAGTAGATCTTGAGGCAGGCAAGGTAGTGAGTGATAACGGAAGGAATTTCATGGCTGCCATCTCCCTTTCCCAACTGAAACACATTCCTTGCCTGGCTCACACCTTAAACCTGGTGGTGCAGTGCTTCCTGAAAAGTTATCCGGGGTTATCCAACCTGCTCCTCAAAGTGCGCGGACTTTGCTCACATATCTGCCGTTTGCCCGTACACTCCAGCCGTATGCAGACCTATCAGCGGTCTTTGAACCTTCCCCAGCATCGCCTAATCATAGACGTTGCAACAAGGTGGAACTCAACACTGCACATGCTTCAGAGACTGTGCGAACAGAGGCGGGCTGTAATGTTTTTGTGGGAGGATACGCATACACGGGCAGGCAGTATGATGGCTGACATGGAGTTGTCTGGTGTGCAGTGGTCGAAGATACAAGACATGTGTCAAGTCCTTCAGTGTTTTGAGGAATGCACACGGCTGGTTAGTGCAGACAACGCCATAATAAGCATGAGCATCCCCCTAATGCGTCTGCTGATGCAAAGTTTGACGCACATAAAAAATCAGGCGTCTGCAGCAGAGGAAGAGGAAAGCCTTGATGACAGTCAGCCATTGTCTGGTCAGGGCAGTGTACAGGACGAGGTAGCGGGCGAAGAGGAGGAGGACGAGGAGGATGATGGGGAAGAGTTATATTTTTAGTGAGGAAGTTTTTCAGGGGCCACTGGAAATTGGTGGCGTGGCAAGGCCGGGTTCTGGTTTTTTGAGGGACACAAGTGACGTAGATTTGCCTGAAACTGCCCCTCAACCAAGCACAACCGCTGATTTGACAACTGGAAGTTTGGCCCACATGGCGGATTGTGCCTTACGTATCCTCACAAGGGACACACGCATTACTAAAATGATGAACGATGACGATTACTGGTTGGCCTGCCTCCTTGATCCTCGCTATAAAGGCAAATTGCAAAATATTATGCCACATGAGAACTTGGAACTAATATTAGCAACCAAACAATCAACTCTTGTTGACCGTTTGCTTCAGGCATTCCCAGCACACAGCGCCCGTGATCGTTCTCACACGAGCAGCAGGGGGCAGCAGAACAGAAGTGTTAGAGGTGCAGAAATCCGAAGTGGCGTTGGACAGAGGGGTTTTCTGACCAGGTTGTGGAGTGATTTTGCTATGAACGCAGACAGGACAGGTACTGTTGCATCAATTCAAAGTGACAGGAGACAACATTTGTCCAGTATGGTTACTAACTATTTTTCATCACTTATCGATGTTCTACCTCAACCGTCATTCCCATTTGATTACTGGGCATCCAAATTAGACACCTGGCCAGAATTGGCAGAATATGCATTGCAGGAGCTTGCTTGCCCGGCAGCTAGTGTCCTATCAGAACTAGTATTCAGTGCTGCAGATTCAATATTAACCGAAAAAAGGACTCGTCTGCCCACCCAAAATGTTGATGATCTAACGTTCATTAAAATGAACCACAACTGGATATCGAATTCTTTTGCCCCACCTTGCCCGGCCGACACCTAGCTTTCCTATGAAAAGGTATTGCCTGTGGACTACTCTGAATGACTTTACCAATCTCGTAATTTGCAGCAGCTGATTGTCCAGCATACGACATGTTTACACCTCCCTAAATGGCCAAACTCCCCACACGGGGCCGTGGTATCGCCACTTGGCGCAAGCACCCGTGAGAGTGCTGTTTGTCTGAAGAGGTGGGTGTGCCCGCTTTTGGTCTACGGCACTGCCACTGGGACCCTCATAGTACAATAAAGTGTCTCTGGCGGTGGTGGTGCGCACCCAACGTCAGACACACTGTTGTAACATGAGGGGCCCTGGGCATGTACCGCCGGCCACAAGACAGTTCACCCACCCCCAGCTCAAACATTGCTCTACCACTTGCACAATTATCTCTCACAGTTACACCTATGTTTAGTCTATGCGCGGACATCCGTAAATTACTGCCACTGACAATACCATTGTGTTGACATGTATGATGGTACTTAACATAGTCGGGGGCAGTGTCCTATATTTACCCAAGGTAAATACTTTGTGCAAAATTACTAGGTCTTAAACTACGCAGAGGAGCCCAACCCTGTACCTAATTATTGCACCCTTTTGGTTTTTCTTTTTGATGTAATGCGAGACATTAACATGTATTGATTTTTGGGACTAATAACTGGCAGACACTCATTACAATCGGCCGCCGCTGACAACACCAATGGTGCCCACTGCCTGTGTACCCCTGCAAGAGAATTCAAAGTGCCTACAGCCCTAATTTATTATGTTAGGCCTTCAAAGCCTGTCTGCTGCCCCTCCTTCCACTAGGCCTCCACTGACCTGTCTACTGCTGCCCGTGCACCCCTGGAACCAATTCTAAAGTGCATACAGCCATATTTTATTATGTTAGGCCTTCGAAGCCTGTCTGCGGTCCCTTCTTTCTACTACTCCTCCACTGACCAGACCACTGCTGCCCGTGTACCCTTGGAACCAATTATAAAGTGCCTACAGCCCAATTTTATTATGTTAGGCCTTCGAAGCCTGTCTGCGGTCCGTTCTTTCTACTACTCCTCCACTGACCAGACCACTGCTGCCAGTGTACCCCTGGAACCAATTATAAAGTGCCTACAGCCCAATTTTATTATGTTAGGCCTACGAAGCCTGTCTGCGGTCCGTTCTTTCTACTACTCCTCCACTGACCAGACCACTGCTGCCCGTGTACCCCTGGAACCTATTTAAAAGTGCCTACAGCCCAATTTTTTTATGTTAGGCCTTCGAAGCCTGTCTGCGGTCCCTTCTTTCTACTACTCCTCCACTGACCAGACCACTGCTGCCCGTGTACCCCTGGAACCTATTTAAAAGTGCCTACAGCCCAATTTTTTTATGTTAGGCCTTCGAATCCTGTCTGCGGTCCATTCTTTCTACTACTCCTCCACTGACCAGACCACTGCTGCCCGTGTACCCCTGGAACCAATTATAAAGTGCCTACAGCCCAATTTTTTTATGTTAGGCCTTCGAAGCCTGTCTGCGGTCCGTTCTTTCTACTACTCCTCCACTGACCAGACCACTGCTGCCCGTGTACCCCTGGAACCTATTTAAAAGTGCCTACAGCCCAATTTTTTTATGTTAGGCCTTCGAAGCCTGTCTGCGGTCCAGTCTTTCTACTACTCCTCCACTGACCAGACCACTGCTGCCCGTGTACCCCTGGAACCTATTTAAAAGTGCCTACAGCCCAATTTTTTTATGTTAGGCCTTTGAAGCCTGTCTGCGGTCCCTTCTTTCTACTACTCCTCCACTGACCAGACCACTGCTGCCCGTGTACCCCTGGAACCAATTATAAAGTGCCTACAGCCCAATTTTATTATGTTAGGCCTTCGAAGCCTGTCTGCGGTCCGTTCTTTCTACTAGTCCTCCACTGACCAGACCACTGCTGCCCGTGTACCCCTGGAACCTATTTAAAAGTGCCTACAGCCCAATTTTTTTATGTTAGGCCTTCGAAGCCTGTCTGCGGTCCGTTCTTTCTACTACTCCTCCACTGACCAGACCATTGCTGCCCGTGTACCCCTGGAACCAATTATAAAGTGCCTACAGCCCAATTTAATTATGTTAGGCCTTCGAAGCCTGTCTGCGGTCCGTTCTTTCTACTACTCCTCCACTGACCAGACCACTGCTGCCCGTGTACCCCTGGAACCTATTTAAAAGTGCCTACAGCCCAATTTTTTTATGTTAGGCCTTCGAAGCCTGTCTGCGGTCCCTTCTTTCTACTACTCCTCCACTGACCAGACCACTGCTGCCCGTGTACCCCTGGAACCAATTATAACGTGCCTACAGCCCAATTTTATTATGTTAGGCCTTCGAAGCCTGTCTGCGGTCCAGTCTTTCTACTACTCCTCCACTGACCAGACCACTGCTGCCCGTGTACCCCTGGAACCTATTTAAAAGTGCCTACAGCCTAATTTTTTTATGTTAGGCCTTCGAAGCCTGTCTGCGGTCCCTTCTTTCTACTACTCCTCCACTGACCAGACCACTGCTGCCCGTGAACCCCTGGAACCAATTATAAAGTGCCTACAGCCCAATTTTATTATGTTAGGCCTTTGAAGCCTGTCTGCGGTCCGTTCTTTCTACTACTCCTCCACTGACCAGACCACTGCTGCCCGTGTACCCCTGGAACCAATGTTAAAGTGCCTACAGCCCTAATTTATTATGTTAGGCCTTCGAAGCCTGTCTGCGGTCCCTCCTTCCACTAGGCCTCCACTGACCAGTCTACTGCTGCCCGTGTACCCCTGGAACCAATGTTAAAGGGCCTACAGCCCTAATTTATTATGTTAGGCCTTCGAAGCCTGTCTGCGGTCCCTCCTTCCACTAGGCCTCCACTGACCTGTCTACTGCTGCCCTTGTTCCCCTGGAACCAATGTTAAAGTGCCTACAGCCATAATTTATTATGTTAGGCCTTCGAAGCCTGTCTGCGGTCCTTCCTTCCACTAGGCCTCCACTGACCAGTCTACTGCTGCCCGTGTACCCCTGGAACCAATGTTAAAGTGCCTACAGCCCTAATTTATTATGTTAGGCCTTCGAAGCCTGTCTGTGGTCCTTCCTTCCAATAGTTCTCCACTGACAAGACCAATGCTGGCCGTGTACCCCTGGAACCCAGCTGAAAGTGCATGGAGCCTCCTTTTTTTCTTTGTTTTATATTTAGAAAGCCCAGATGAACTACGCTGTACCACGGTTCAAGCTACCCAGTCGACATTTCTTTTGCGAGAAAAGCCATCCCAGCCCTCCACCGGCATGAAAAAGTCTGCATTGTCATAGCACTCAGGCAATCAAACAGTAGAAAGGTGCACCTGACAAGAGACGCATGGACCAGTAGGCATGTCCACAAAAAGTTACGTGTCCATTACGGCGTACTGGGTTAATGTGTTGGATGCATGGTCCACAGGGGACAGCCTTCAAAGTCTGTCTGCAGTCCCTAATTCAAATTGTCTTCCGCTGACCACACCACTGCTGCACGTGTACCCCTGGAACCAATTTTAAAGTGCCTACAACCTAATTTTGTTATGTTAGACCTACTACGCCTGTCTGCGGTCCCTCCTTCCAATACTCGTCCACTGACCACACCACTGCTGCCCGTGGACCCCTGGAACCTATTTTTAATTGCATAGAGCATCCTTTTTTTAATAGTAGGCGTACAAAGTCTGTCTGCGGTCCACTATTGAAATTGTCCACCACTGCACAGAGCAATGCTGCCTGTGTACCCCTGTAACCTTTTTTAAACTGCAGTGAGCCACATTTCTGGTTTAAGGCCTATTACCTGTGTCTGTCTGCGCCACTCAATACAGCTGTCCTCCTTTGAAAAAAGCAGAGCGTCAATAGTCTTGTTTTCAGCCTCTAGGAATTTTAAAACTGCATTGGGGCTACTACTTTGGTAGGGCCTACTAACGGTGTCTGCCGCCCCAAGGTGTGCCTCAGGTTTCCTCTCCATTGCTTCGATCTTCCTACTCTCGTTTAGTAGTTGTTGCAAACTACACTGCATTAGGCCTACAAATTGGGTATGGGGTGTAGAGAGACGGTGTGTTACACTCCAAGGTGTTCCCCAGGTTTCCTCGCCATTGCTTCGGTTTTCCGACTCTCGTTTAGTAGTTGTTGAAAACTACACTGCATTAGGCCTACAAATTGGGTATGGGGTGTAGAGAGAGGGTGTGTTACACGGCAAGGTGTTCCCCAGGTTTCGTCCACATTGCTTCGATCTTCCTACTCTCGTTTAGTAGTTGTTACAAACTACACTGCATTAGGCCTACAAATTGGGTATGGGGTGTAGAGAGACGGTGTGTTACACTCCAAGGTGTTCCCCAGGTTTCGTCCACATTGCTTCGATCTTCCTACTCTCGTTTAGTAGTTGTTGCAAACTACACTGCATTAGGCCTACAAATTGGGTATGGGGTGTAGAGAGACGGTGTGTTACACTCCAAGGTGTTCCCCAGGTTTCGTCCACATTGCTTCGATCTTCCTACTCTCGTTTAGTAGTTGTTGCAAACTACACTGCATTAGGCCTACAAATTGGGTATTGGGTGTAGAGACGGTGTGTTCCACTCCAAGGTGTTCCCCAGGTTTCCTCGCCATTGCTTCGGTCTTCTAGCTCTCGTTAAGTAGTTGTTGAAACAACACTGCATTAGGCCTACAAGTTGGGTCTGGGTTGTAGAGACGGTGTCTTCCGCTCCATGGTGTTCTCCAGGTTGCCTTTCCTGAGCTTCTATCTTCAGGCTCTTGTTAAATAGTTGTTAAATGGAACAACTGCATTTGGCGTACTAGTTGGTTTGGGGCCTACTAACAGTGTCTGCCGCTCCTTGCTGTTCTCCTGGTTTCCTGTCCTGAAATTCCATTTTCAGGCTCTCGTTAAGTAGTTGTTAATGTTAGACTGCATTTGACCTACCAGTTGGGTTGGGGCCTACTATCGGTGTCTGTCACTCCTTGCTGTTCTCCTCCACTGAACAAAGCTGTGCCGCCTGTTTACTACTGTTGCCAATTTTGAACTGCATTTCGACTACTTACTGATTTGGGCCTACTCTCTGTGTCAGCCTCTCATTCCAGTTGTCCTCCACTGCAATGCCCCCTGGTTAGTCCTGTGTTACCAATTTTGAACTGCATTTAGCCCACTTTATTCTTTGGGCCTATATCTGTGTTTCCTCCTCATCCTGCCCATTGCCCAGCCAGTGATAGATGAGTCTGCTGGTACATTGACCCATAACGCAAAATTCCCCGTGCACGCTACACAGCAAGATTGTGACCCTGCTGAAAGTCAGGTTCCTCTTCCCTCATACCATACCACCTTACACGGGGACAAAGAGGAAGGTGCGGATGAAAGTGCAGGTTCCTTCATCAGGTGGGGGGAGGAATACTAGTTGGCGACGTCACTGGCACAGGGCCTCTCATAGTACGCAAAAGTGTTGCTGCCGGTGGGAGGCGCCCCCGCCATGCAAACACACCGCTGTACTTTGAGGGGCCCTGTGCCAGTGCCAATGCCAACGAGTGGGCCCCCCCTGCTTGCTCAGGATCACAGCACTTGCAAAGTTGAAATACTTACCTCTCCCTGCTCCACTGCCGTGACGTGGTCCAGATTTACTGGGCCCACTAATTACTTGAACCAGCCCTACCCCCCCACAACTTTAGCCAAATGACCCCCAATTTCAAATGCCTTCCAATTATTATAAGCTAAATTACGATTGACAAGCTTCTGTAACAAGAATGGAAGTTTTTGCCATTAAAATGGGCAGTGTAGGTGTTTTCCTGGCCTCCACTCACTGCCGACTATGCTCCCCCATTGACTTGCATTGGGTTTCGTGTTTCGGTCGATACCCGACTTTTCGCGATAATCGGCCGATTCCACTCGACTCGACTTTTAAGATAGTTGGGTTTCGCGAAACACGGCTCGACTCTAAAAAGGTCAAGGTCGCTCAACCCTAATCGGGACTTGTTGCATCCTATAATTATAGAAAGAAAAACAGCACCGGGACTCTGTGTCCCAATAAATCTCTCTAATTCGAAATAGCTCCTAGCACAGAGAAAAAAAAAAATAAAAGATAACTTTTATTTCAATTCATTAAAAACTACCCAATAAAAACACTATGTTCAGGTGCACAGTATACAGGCACTTGACTACATATGTCCAATCGGACCAAACAAATAGGGATCACAGATAAGTATCACAGACTCTATCTAGTATAGTAATCACACGTTCCAATTTTTAAACCCAAAAGGATTGGATATTAACTCATATGTATAACTAGACTATGTAATGAAGAAACTACGTGTCATATGCGACCATCGAGTTATAGCACAACACATTCTATATGTGGACCAGCTTGTTTGGGTAGTTTAACTACATACCCACAATTACAACATGCAGAATAGGAAATACTGGAAGGATCTCACCCATAAGTCGCTCTGGTGATGATTAATACTTCTGCCCCTCCAGAATACCGTCCTGCAAGCTGGGATAGATGAGGTCCACTGGCCCTATTGTGCCCTGTAAAGGCTATTGCGGCCCTGACCCCAATTTTCTCCCGCCCTTACAAGGGCAGTCCACAGCTGACCCTTTTGTTAAATAGCCCTAGCCATCCCTGTACATCCCGACGCGTTTCGTCTGTATATAGACTCCTCAGGGGACCTCACGCTGTATTAGGGTACATAGCTAGCTCGGGAACAGGATGGTAACTGCTCCTCTCCTCTAGCTCACGGGCTCTGGTGGTCACCTGAACATAGTGTTTTTATTGGGTAGTTTTTAATGAATTGAAATAAAAGTTATCTTTTATATTTTTTTTTCTCTGTGCTAGGAGCTATCCTATAATTATAGGCTGGGATTTCTGTTTGTTTTGGGATCTGTGGGGAAAGGGTTCTGAAGTTGCTAGCAAGAGTAAGGAACCAATGAACCCTAATAAGGTTTCACCACACACAGAGGCAGACTGGTTTCCTTTTTGTGTACTAGTAGGGAATAAGGAGGAAGTGTCCCCTGTATCTGACATTCTGGAGTTAGGGGTGGCCGGTGAGAATTTTGGACTGCCCAACATAGGGACCCAACTCTGAGGGAAGCCTTTATCAATGTCACATCATTATTGGGGTTGCACAGAAGCCGGGAGTGGACACAGGATTTCCCTATTTTAAGGTGACTGGGGAGTTGTTGTGCCAGGTCTCAAAAATATGGGAGGAGTTGGTAGAGAAGTTGTTATTGCCAGGTCCCTATAGACGTAAGGTGTTGGACATGACCCATTCACAAATCTTGGGTGGACATCTGGGGGTGGAAAAAATGCAGGAACAGGTTGTGCAGAAGTTCTATTGGCCTGGGTGTCACCAGGAAATAGTGTACTATTGCAGGTCCTACCCTACATGTCAGTTAACTCCCCCCACCCCATATTTCCGAAGCCCCGTTGTGTCATTGACCATTATTAAGGTGCCATTCGAGAGAATTGCCATGGACTTTTTTGGTCCCCTAGTTAAATCGACCCGGGGCCTTCAGTATATATGTCATCCTGGACTATGCTACATGCTATCCTGAGGCAATTCCCCTGAGAAATTCTTCCGCGAAGAGTATAGCCCGTGAGTTGGTCCATGTGTTTTCCCATACAGGTTTGCCAAAGGAGATCCTGACTGACCAGGGGATACTTTTTATGAGCAAGGTGATGAGGGAGTTGTGAAAAGTCCTGAAAATCTCCCAATTGAGGACTTCAGTATACCATCCTCAGTCAGATGGCCTTGTTGAGAGGTTTAACAAGACACTGAAGAGCTTGCTAAGAAAAGCCAAAGAGAAAGATGGTAGAGACTGGGACTGTCTCTTACCGTATCTGCTGTTTTCCATCCATAAAATTCCACAGGCCTCCACGGGGTTCTCGCCATTCGAGCTTCTGTATGGTCGACATCCTCGAGGTCTCCTGGATATAGCCAAAGAAACCAGGGAAGCTGAAGTCACGCCCCACAGAAGCATCATTGAGCATGTGGCACTGATGCCGGAGAGGATTGCGAAGGTGATCCCCATTGTGAAAGAACACCTCCGCCAGGCACAAGAAGCTCAGGCCAGGGTCTACAACCATTCAGCCAGAGTGAGGCAGTTCAATCTGGGAGATTGAGTTCTTGTGCTATTTCCTACTGTGGAGAGCAAGTTCTTGGCCAAATGGCAAGGGCCGTATGAGTTGGTGGAGAAGCTTGGTGAGGCAAATTATAGGATTCATCAACCTGAAAGACAGAAACCAATCCAAGTTTACCATGTCAACCTCATCAAGCCATGGCAAGATAGAGAGCCAGCGGTAACTCCATGCTTGCTGGGCAACCCTGAAGGTCAGGTTTGAGTGGATACTATTGCAGAGATGCTATCGAAGGCCCAGAAACAGCAGTCATGGTAGTTAATCCAGAAGAACAGGGACCTGTTTTTAGAGTTGTCGTCGGGGTGCACGAAGGTCGTAGAGCACGAGGTCCAGACAGAGCCACATGTGCGGGTGAACATGAAGCCTTATCTAATTCCTGAGGCCCGTCGAGAAGTAATTGCATGGGAGGTGGAGTGTATGTTGAAGCTTGGGGTCATTGAGGAATCCAAGAGCAGTTGGTCCAGCCCCTTTGTCCAAGTCCCAAAACCTAATGGTGAATGGAGGTTTTGCAATGACTATCGGAAGCTGAATGAGGTTTCCAAGTTCGATGCATATCCCATGCCACGTGTTAATGAACTCATCGAAAGACTTGGGCCTGCCAGGTACATAACCACCTTGGATTTAACAAAGGGGTATTGGTAGATCCCCATGGCACAGGAAGCCAAGGAGAAGACTGTGTTTTCTACACCAGACGAATGCTTCCAGTACGTCTGGATGCCGTTTGGCCTGCAGGGAGCTCTTGCGACCTTCCAAAGGGCTATGGATAGAATCCTTGCACCTCATAAGCCATACATTGCTGCTCACCTGGATGATATCATCATCTTTAACCCAGACTGGGAGAGTCATCTGGAAAAGGTCCAAGCAGTGTTTGATGCTCTAATGGAGCAGGGTTTAAATAAATCCAAAGAAGTGTGCCTTGGGTAAAGAAGAAGACAAGTACCTGGGATATGTGGTGGGTCGTGGCAAATAAAACCCCAAATCAGTAAAGTGGAGGCAATTCAAACATGGCCAAGACCACTCTCCAAAAAGCAAGATAGAGCCTTCCTGGGGATTGTGGGTTATTACAGGAGGTTCATCTAAACTTCACCATGGTGGCTGCGCCTCTAATTGATCTTCTAAAGGGGACAAATCAGTAATGGTTAGATGGTCCTAAGAGGCAGAGTCAGCCTTCCAAGAAATGAAAGGGGCTCTGTGTAAGCAACCCGTTCTGATGGCCCTGGACTTTAAGAAAGAGTTTATTCTTTATATAGACTCCTCTGATGTTGGGGTACATGGGGAAGAGCATCCTGTTCTTTGCCTGAGTAGGAAGTTATCTTCATGTGAAAGGAATTACTTAGTCGTAGAGGAGTGCTTGGCCATAAAGTGGGCAGTGGACACGTTACAGTACTATCTGCTATGACATAAGTTTGGATTGATATCCGACCATGCCCACTCAGATGGATGGGAGAAATGTAGGATAGAAATGCTAGGGTCACCCATTGGTTCTTAGCCCTGCAGGACTTCAGCTTCCATGTAGAGCATAGGGCAGGGAAGCTACACGGTAATGCTGATGCCCTCTCAAGAATCCCTTGTCTAGTGGTGGAAAGTGCCAAGTCCTATGGCTTTAGGCAGAGGGGGAGGTATGTAGCGTGGCTAAGGGTCATATAGTCGACCGGAGATATGTGTCACAGAGATGGCTTGTCTCTGTGATGTAACCCGGAGTGTTTTCTTTAATGCACATAAGCGCTAAGGGACCATTTAGTACACTTGGTTCCGGGAAATGGGTAGCTGTGAAAGATGGGAGGGTCTGGCTACCCATATAACTCACCCTGGGTAGGGGCATCACCATACCTCTATATGTGTTTGAGGACCTGTGGTGATGTCACGACCATGTGACTAATCATATGATGTCTTACTGGGTGTGGTTATAGCTATATAATGTAGGCTACTGCTTAACACAGGTATGTGGGGAGGTGGAAGCCTCCAGTGTGTGGTGAGGCTCCAGGACTGAGCCTGAAGTACTGGTCACTTACACTTTCTTTTGCCTGAGCTAAAGGCATTTTGTTTTTCTGTGTTGTTTTGTGAGTTTATGAAGCAATAAATCCTGTAAACTTTTAAAGGAACGTGCCTCCTGATTGCCACCCACTGCACCTGAGTGAGTACAACCCCAACAATATATATATATATATACAGTTAGGGCCAGAAATATTTGGACAGTGACACAATTTTCGCGAGTTGGGCTCTGCATGCCACCACATTGGATTTGAAATGAAACCTCAATATTGTAGTATTCGGGCACTATGTGTTGGTAATTTGTGGTCTGGTCACGGCGTGGCAGTATTTCTCCTTGCATGTGGTATCATTTGGTCCCTATATGCTGGTAATATTTATTTTTATTTATTTTTACTCATTTATATAGCGCTATTAATTTCACAGTGCTTTACAGACATTATTGCCACTGTCCCCGATGGGGCTCAGAATCTAAATTCCCTAGCAGTATGTCTTTGTAAATGTGGGAGGAAATCAGAGTACCTGGAGGATACCCACGCAAACATGGGGAGAACATACAAACTCCGTGCTGCCCTAATATGTCATATTATTTGGTCACTATGTGGTGGTAATATGTAATCTGGTCATGGTGTGGCGGTATTTGTCCCTTGTATGTAGTATTATTCTGTCACTATGTGGTCTGGTCATGGTGTGGTTGGATTTCCTCCTGTACAGTTAGGGCCAGAAATATTTGGACAGTGACACAATTTTCGCGATTTGGGCTCTGCATGCCACCACATTGGATTTGAAATGAAACCTCTACAACAGAATTCAAGTGCAGATTGTAACGTTTAATTTGAAGGGTTGAACAAAAATATCTGATAGAAAATGTAGGAATTGTACACATTTCTTTACAAACACTCCACATTTTAGGAGGTCAAAAGTAATTGGACAAATAAACATAACCCAAACAAAATATTTTTATTTTCAATATTTTGTTGCAAATCCTTTGGAGGCAATCACTGCCTTAAGTCTGGAACCCATGGACATCACCAAACGCTGGGTTTCCTCCTTCTTAATGCTTTGCCAGGCCTTTACAGCCGCAGCTTTCAGGTCTTGCTTGTTTGTGGGTCTTTCCGTCTTAAGTCTGGATTTGAGCAAGTGAAATGCATGCTCAATTGGGTTTAGATCTGGAGATTGACTTGGCCATTGCAGAATGTTCCACTTTTTGGCACTCATGAACTCCTGGGTAGCTTTGGATGTATGCTTGGGGTCATTGTCCATCTGTACTATGAAGCGCCGTCCAATCAACTTTGCAGCATTTGGCTGAATCTGGGCTGAAAGTATATCCCGGTACACTTCAGAATTCATCCGGCTACTCTTGTCTGCTCTTATGTCATCAATAAACACAAGTGACCCAGTGCCATTGAAAGCCATGCATGCCCATGCCATCACGTTGCCTCCACCATGTTTTACAGAGGATGTGGTGTGCCTTGGATCATGTGCCGTTCCCTTTCTTCTCCAAACTTTTCTCTTCCCATCATTCTGGTACAGGTTGATCTTTGTCTCATCTGTCCATAGAATACTTTTCCAGAACTGAGCTGGCTTCTTGAGGTGTTTTTCTGCAAATTTAACTCTGGCCTGTCTATTTTTGGTATTGATGAATGGTTTGCATCTAGATGTGAACCCTTTGTATTTACTGTAATGGAGTCTTCTCTTTACTGTTGACTTAGAGACAGATACACCTACTTCACTGAGAGTGTTCTGGACTTCAGTTGATGTTGTGAACGGGTTCTTCTTCACCAAATTAAGTATGCGGCGATCATCCACCACTGTTGTCATCCGTGGACGCCCAGGCCTTTTTGAGTTCCCAAGCTCACCAGTCAATTCCTTTTTTCTCAGAAAGTACCCAACTGTTGATTTTGCTACTCCAAGCATGTCTGCTATCTCTCTGATGGATTTTTTTTTTTTTTTCAGCCTCAGGATGTTCTGCTTCACCTCAATTGAGAGTTCCTTTGACCGCATGTTGTCTGCTCACAGCAACAGCTTCCAAATGCAAAACCACACATCTGGCATCCACCCCTGACCTTATAACTACTTCATTGATTACAGGTTAACGAGGGAGACGCCTTCAGAGTTAATTGCAGCCCTTAGAGTCCATTGTCCAATTACTTTTGGTCCCTTGAAAAAGAGGACGCAATGCATTACAGAGCTATGATTCCTAAACCCTTTCTCCGATTTGGATGTGGAAACTATCATATTGCAGCTGGGAGTGTGCACTTTCAGCCCATATTATATATATAATTGTATTTCTGAACATGTTTTTGTAAACAGCTAAAATAACAAAACTTGTGTCACTGTCCAAATATTTCTGGCCCTAACTGTATATATATAGTAAGCAAAAAGGGAAACAGCACAAAAAGATGTATAAAAGAGGACATGCATGCAGGCTTTAAGGTATTTTTTCTGTGCTCTTCCTCATTTTCTACATATATTTTCTACATACATTTTCTACATTTTATATATATATATATATGTGATGCCCAGGAGACCAGGATACCCAGCACCGGACCAATGGGGTCTGTCTCTTAAGGGGGATGTCACGGGTGGCTTGACCCGGTGCTGTAGCCTCAGGCAATGCACAGTGTAAAGGGTATCGTGAGGGAGCAGGCACTTACTTGATCAGCAGCAGGTTCTCCCAGCGGCGATGATCCCGATCCTGGATATTGGCTATTGTCCAAATGAAAGACTGAATCGTTTAACCAGTTTACTTTAACATAAAGGGATTTACAACCAGTCCTGTCACCGGAGTCTGTATGGGAACTCTGAGTTACTTTGACCCTGCCGGGGTCTTCGCCTCTTATTGTACGCAATTTCTGTGTGGCCCTGCTGCTGTATGTGATTTGGCTGCCGGCCCAATCTGTCCCCTCCGGGTCCTGGTTCGACGGGCAACCCGAGTCCTTTTATCAGCTTACCCCCTCCGGGAGTACCGCTGAACTCTGTGTCTGTTGCTGCGTCCGGCCCTAGTGAAGCTGATATCACCTCACGTTTTTCCGGTTGCTGTATTATATATAATAAATACAGCCACGGATCCGGTATCCGTCTTTGCGCCTGTTCTGGGTAGTGATTAATGCTACCAGGTTCTCACAATGTCCTTTTTCTCTGTCCCTCTTCTCCTCAGGCCGGTGATTTAGGCCTGGAAACCGTCACAGGACTGTTAGAAATTCAGCTGTATGACCTCTCACTTTCAGCTCCTTAGCCCAACTGCCATTTCTTCTCTCAGACCAGAATGGATCAAGGGGAGTCTCTGGAGCTCCCCCTTCTGGCCGGAGGTGGTAGTGCAGTCTTGCTATTTTAGTATATGTATTTACTGTCAGTAACTATTTTTGTGGCAAATACCCCTAGGGGTGCCATATATATATATATATATATATATATATATATATATATACACACATACACACAGTACGGACCAAAAGTTTGGACACACCTTCTCATATAAAGATTTTTCTGTATTTTGATGACTTTGAAAATTGTAAATTCACACTGAAGGCATCACACCTATGAAGGCAGAGTGAAGGCAAAAGGGCCACCAAGTGCTAAGCATCTCTGGGAACTCCTTCAAGATTGTTGGAAGACCATTCCCGGTGACTACCTCTTGAAGCTCATCAAGAGAATGCCAAGAGTGTGCAAAGCAGTCATCAAAGCAAAAGGTGGCTACTTTGAAGAACCTAGAAAATAAGACATATTTTCAGTTGTCTAACACTTTTTTGTTAAGTATATAATTCCACATGTGTTAATTCATAGTTTTGATGCCTTCAGTGTGTGAATGTACAATTTTCATAGTCATGAAAATACGGAAAAATCTGTAAATGAGAAGGTGTATCCAAACTTTCGGTCTGTACTGTATATATATATATATATATATATATATATATGTATATATATATATATATATATATATATATATATGAGAAAGAAGACACAGCAGCACTCTATATGAGCCAAGATACATGCAAACACTGAAGATGTTGAATCTAAACTGTGTTATTACTCAGTGAGATGTAGTAATAAAAATGATGGTTTTTAGTGCATCAATTGGCCAATTCATGTATGTCAACCAGCCTGACCAGACATGAACTCTGTAGTGTGGGAAAGTTTCTGAACATTTTCCCATGCTGCCGAGATCACCTCAGGTCAGGCTGTGAGTTTGCGCATGCTCAATGACGTCAGCGGTAATGCAATTGCATGCCAATTGCACCTTTCTGTAGATTGCTCTATTTAATAATTCCCCTAAATATGATAAAATTATAAGATGGAGGATGTGTGGGTGCTCTTCCTGGATGATGCGACTTTGCTGGCGGGGGGTCTAGCCATCAGTGTCGATCCTTCTTGTCAGCGGGGCTCCTAATTCTTTCCCCTGTGTCCGACATGTCTTCTGTGGTGAGTGCTGTACGCTGTTTCTAATGTTCAAAGACTCACTATCACTACAATAACTATACTATGACCCTGGTTGTAAAGGTTCTAATTAATGGCTTTATGGTGTAGCCCTAAATAAACGCAGTGCCTCTCTCTCTCTCCCCCTCATCATTTTTTAATGGGATTCTTTTAACACAGACATTTTTTTGAATAGATTTTTTATAATTTTTTTATGCACATAATAAAAGTTCACTCCAGTCGTTTTAAAATATTTTATTTAGAATATAATAAAATAATGTTTCATTACTGTTTCTATTTGATCCGCATAATTCTACGTTTGGTGGCAAACCCACTAACGACACGGAAACAAGGGATTCTACTCAAAAAAATTTCCCCTTCATCTGTGGGTTTCTGTCCTGCTGGTTTTTTTTGGCAATATATATATATAAAATATATTGCTCCTTTGTTCTTTTTCTTTTCATTTCTACAATTTTCTTCTATTTTTTTCATGTCTAAAGAAGAAACGATAAAGAACATTTGAGAAAAACAACTTTTAGTGATCAAATCAGTAAGATTGTATGTTGCTTCATTGCGTGGCTTCGTTTTGAACTCTGACATGTCATGTGACATTATTGGTGTTGTTTTTTGAATTTTGAATGTATTTAACACCTGCCAAACATGTATCTATGTATACTTCATGTGGGATCCTGATGAAGGAGCCGTGGTGCTCCGAAACACATTGAAATAAAGCCACTTTTTCATTGGATACCTGAATTGGACTTCTAAGTTTCTGAGCGGCGCAGAGAAGAATCCACCTCTATATCCCATTTTTTTAACTTTTGATCAGGGTCATTTGGATGTTTTCGGTTGTCATTATGATTTAAAAAGAGAAAACACAGTAGTTTGACAATAAATTGTTTCACCCAACCATTAACCACGAGTGGAGAAAACGTTTTCGTGTTATCATTCATATTCTCTGAAAAAAGGCCCATAAAGCAAAAGTTATGCCGGGTTGTGTAAACTTTTCAGCACAACTGTTGGTTATAAGATTATATACCATAGAGGAGATTGTCTTAATAAAGGAAATATCTAAAAATACAGATAAACTGAAATGTAGATTTATAAAATTAGTAGTAATGAGCAAACATGCTATGCCAATATTATACCCTTCCTTCATTTCTTGGAAAGTGTTTTCCAAAAAAAAAACCAATAATCAAATGCTGTACGTTTGAATTACAATATTTCTACAGCTAATGATATATTACCTAATATAATCACATAGAGCAAAACAAAATGGTTTATTACAACTGCATGTGTTTTATCTTGTTTTATTGTTATTAGGCACAGGTAAATATTACTGTAAAACAAAGCAAAACATTATTTTGCTGAATCCATGTACATGTACTATATGCCTCATTCCACTACACAGCATTAGAACATTGGAAATTTAAAAAATAAGTCTTATCCAAATCAAGATCCAATTTTATTTCCTTTTTTTAATAACTGTTTTTCATTTTCTTTATTTATATGCACAGTATGTAGTGAGACTAACTCCCAATTATAGATTTTTTAGAGTAAAGAGTTATGTCTAGTATTGTTAAGTTTTTGCATAATCTATATGGAAATTTAATTCTTAGGTATGCTTATGCTATTGCCATATGTAGCCACAGAGCAGGCACTATTTCCATAGAGTGGCACAGATGGGGTACTTTTACTATGTGGGGTCACATGGGCACAAATACTGTGTGAAGGCATAGAAAAGCACTTTTTTTCATGTAAAAGCACAATGAGTGGATAATTACAATAGCTACTGTCCCAACCCTTGATGACGCAGTGAGAAAAAGTCACACGGTGCAGAGGTGGGCTCACGGGAGATATTTTTAATCTCTCCAGGTGAACTCTCTGAGCTTAGCGCTGCACTGTAATACTTTTTCTCGCTATGCTTGGGGTGATCTCACCAGAGTTCATGGCATTTCAGGGGCCTCACTGGGAATGTAGCTTCAGTGACCGGCGGTAACCTCAATAACGTCACCGCTAGTCAAGGAGGCTGAACTCACAGCAGCTCATTCCTCAGTGATTCTCAGCCTGGACGGTCGCATCTTGGCACCGTCCAGGTTAAAAACTCTTTATCCCAGACATGGATTAAGGGGTGGGACAGAATGTTAGACATGTCAGGGATATTGTTGTTTTTTATTTTTGTTTTATTACAGGAGATGAGGGCTTCAATTGAATGGGCATAGGGTGAGTATAACTGTTATTTTTAAATAAAAAAGGAAAAGTGTGGGTTTTTTTTACAAATAAAATATTTTACTCTTGCTAAGTCTTTATTTACAATATAACTATATGATTAGTAATGCATAGGGGTCTCATAGATGCCTCTCCATTACTAAGCCGTGGGTTTGATATTACCGGACAATGCAAGGGTGACATCTCTACTCTCTACTAATCTAGTCAAAATTAATATTTAGCACTATAGGATCACGGTATGGTAGTAATATCAGCCTTAGTACACTAGTCTTAGCATTACTGTATATTACGGTAATATATAAAACATGCTGTGGAGGTATTAATTGTTTAAGATGAAAGAAAGCATAATGCCATGAGAAGCAGTTTGCTTTGTTTGATCTTATTCATTCTTCCTGTTTAGACAGGTTATTACACAGAGCCAGTTGCCCTGCCAGCAGCTAATTGAATTTGTTATTAACTTTTCAGATAGTGCTAGTGTGTCTTATTCATTTTCAGGTATTAATTATCCCTTATTCAGTTCTATTATTAGAAAGATTAATATTATTCTACGGGTCCTGTAGAAGCGCACACCGGCGTGAAATGGCCGTCGTCCTGACGCTGTGTCCACATCTTTCTCTCCAGCCTCTGATGTTTTATGAGATTCCATAATAAAGGACTGATTTTTAAACAGACGGTGAGTGCCACTATTCTCCTGATTCAGCATTGAAGAATTGGTCACTTTTTTTATGGGTGTGCACCCAGGTATCCCGAAGTAGGTACACAATTAAGCCACAATCATAACCCCAGTGTATTACTTACTACAAAAGTATGGCTGTGCCAAGCTCTGTTTTTTCTTGCAAGTGTGTTCACTAAAATTCAATATGAATCCTTTAAAGCATGTGTGGAGAACTGTTTGCAGCCTGCAGCATCACTCCCTCCTGCCCCCAGCAGGTTCTTGGGGACTGCAGTGTTTTGCAGCCACCGAATCCTTAATTCTTCCTTAGACTGCGAGAATATGCACTCAACATTCACTACTGAAAGCTGTGGCTTTGGATTGTAACCTACAATGGCCAGTGTCATCTTTGGGAAATACTTTGTGAGCAGAGATAGTGCACTTTGCGCTTTTGTCCAGCTCCAATGATAAATCCAACAGTCGTAATCTTTCCTAAGTGAAATAACTGCAGCCATCTCATTGTATTCTATGTATGTAATGTATATACACCTTTCTCAGTGTCTCCTATGTGATGTAAATACATTTTTAGTGTCTCCTATGTGATGTATATGCACATTGCTTAGTGACTGCTGTAGAATGTATGTCTTCTATGTGATGTATGTACAGCAGTCTCAGTGTATGCTATGTAATGTATATACAATCCCAGTTTCTCCTATGTGATGTATATACAGCAGTCTCAGTTCATACAAATCAATGTACGTACAGCAGACCTAGTGAATTATATGTGATGCATACACCAATCCCAGTGTATTCTATATGATGCACATACAGCAGTCTCGGTGTGTCCTATGTGATGTACAGTTGTACAGTTTATATACTAGTTCTAATCTAGTCTACATAATATATTCAGCAGTTGTTGAGTCCGTATCTCTCATGTGATTAATGAGCAATGATAAATTTCCTATTTTTAGGAGATTTGTATTTAAATATGTATCTGTGTTCGGTACATAACACAGTCAGTGCCATGGGAAGCAAAATGTCCCCACAATATCCTAACCTATTTATGGCTGAACTAGAGGAGGAGTTTTTGTCATCTTGCTCTATTAAACCTCTCGCATACTTCTGCTACATTTATGATCTGCTAATAATCTGGACATGCTCAAAATATGATCTGCTTACCTTCCACAATAACTTCAACAAGTCCCACACACCATCAAGCTCACTCTAAACTTTTCAAAGTCCCAAATACATTTTCTGGACATGACCATATACAGTGGGGCAAAAAAGTATTTAGTCAGTCAGCAATAGTGCAAGTTCCACCACTTAAAAAGATGAGAGGCGTCTGTAATTTACATCATAGGTAGACCTCAACTATGGGAGACAAACTGAGAAAAAAAAATCCAGAAAATCACATTGTCTGTTTTTTTAACATTTTATTTGCATATTATGGTGGAAAATAAGTATTTGGTCAGAAATAAACAATCAAGATTTCTGGCTCTCAAAGACCTGTAACTTCTTCTTTAAGAGTCTCCTCTTTCCTCCACTCATTACCTGTAGTAATGGCACCTGTTTAAACTTGTTATCAGTATAAAAAGACACCTGTGCACACCCTCAAACAGTCTGACTCCAAACTCCACTATGGTGAAGACCAAAGAGCTGTCAAAGGACACCAGAAACAAAATTGTAGCCCTGCACCAGGCTGGGAAGACTGAATCTGCAATAGCCAACCAGCTTGGAGTGAAGGAATCAACAGTGGGAGCAATAATTAGAAAATGGAAGACATACAAGACCACTGATAATCTCCCTCGATCTGGGGCTCCACGCAAAATCCCACCCTGTGTGGTCAGAATGATCACAAGAACGGTGAGCAAAAATCCCAGAACCACTCGGGGGGGCCTAGTGAATGAACTGCAGAGAGCTGGGACCAATGTAACAAGGCCTACCATAAGTAACACACTACGCCACCATGGACTCAGATCCTGCAGTGCCAGACGTGTCCCACTGCTTAAGCCAGTACATGTCCGGGCCCGTCTGAAGTTTGCTAGAGAGCATTTGGATGATCCAGAGGAGTTTTGGGAGAATGCCCTATGGTCTGATGAAACCAAACTGGAACTGTTTGGTAGAAACACAACTTGTCGTGTTTGGAGGAAAAAGAATACTGAGTTGCATCCATCAAACACCATACCTACTGTAAAGCATGGTGGTGGAATCATCATGCTTTGGGGCTGTTTCTCTGCAAAGGGGCCAGGACGACTGATCCGGGTACATGAAAGAATGAATGGGGCCATGTATCGTGAGATTTTGAGTGCAAACCTCCTTCCATCAGCAAGGGCATTGAAGATGAAACGTGGCTGGGTCTTTCAACATGACAATGATCCAAAGCACACCGCCAGGGCAACGAAGGAGTGGCTTCGTAAGAAGCATTTCAAGGTCCTGGAGTGGCCTAGCCAGTCTCCAGATCTCAACCCTATAGAAAACCTTTGGAGGGAGTTGAAAGTCCGTGTTGCCAAGCGAAAAGCCAAAAACATCACTGCTCTAGAGGAGATCTGCATGGAGGAATGGGCCAACATACCAACAACAGTGTGTGGCAACCTTGTGAAGACTTACAGAAAACGTTTGACCTCTGTCATTGCCAACAAAGGATATATTACAAAGTATTGAGATTAAATTTAGTTTCTGACCAAATACTTATTTTCCACCATAATATGCAAATAAAATGTTAAAAAAACAGACAATGTGATTTTCTGGATTTTTTTTCTCAGTTTGTCTCCCATAGTTGAGGACTACCTATGATGTAAATTACAGATGCCTCTCATCTTTTTAAGTGGTGGAACTTGCACTATTGCTGCCTGACTAAATACTTTTTTGCCCCACTGTATATCAAGGACACAACACCATACAAACATCAATTTACCATAAGCCCACAGGACGTCCTGCATATGTTAGATGGAACAGCATTGAATGAATACGTTCTACAATAAGGATACCATCCACTGTTAATAGATGAACAGTCCCACAGGGTCACAAGGATCCCAAGAAGCAGCCTCCTGGATTACAAACTGAGAGAGGACAACAGGGTACCTCTTGTGGTCACATATAATACTCACATCACCATCCTAAGGAAAATTGGTCCTGATCTCCAACCCATATTCCACAGAGACCACAAATTCAAAGACATATTCCTAGAACTACCACTTCTCTCCTGCAAACAGCCCCCTAACTTAAGGAATCTCCTTGTAAGAAGTGTCCTCTCACCACCATCATCAATAACAGGCACATTGCCATGTAACAATAAAAAGTGCAAAACTTGTACCCACAAATTACCCACAAATACAATCTGCATACCAAACGCAAATCAGTACTACAAAGTTATTGATTTCTTTTACTCCAATGTGGTGTACATGATACAATGTATAAGGTACCCTGGAGGTATCTATATTGAGGTAACCATGGAAAAACTACAAACTAGAATGAACCTACACAGACACACAATCAGGAATAAAATGGACATGCCTGTGGCAAAACATTTCTCTGGAACTGAACACCTGTAGAACAGACTTAAAAGTCTTAATATTCAAAATTCATTTTAAGGACGACAGAGAAAGACAAATTTTGAAATTTAAACTGATAAAGATGTTCAATTCTTTGACACTAGGACTCAATTTAACACCTGGATTTATGAGACAATACATGGTTATAATTCACACCTCCACCAGAAGGACTCCAGATAACTAAGAACTGCCTCTCCATTTGTAAGAAAATGCCTAATTTGATTTCCTTGGCTTATCTTTAGGAGGCATCACCCCTTCCACCTCATGAACAAATGTCCTACTGTAGTATCCCTTAAATGTTGTGCCTTTTTCTTATTAATTTATTTGTAATCCTGCCTGAAGAAGCAGCCTCTTTGCCCTGAAAGCTTGTGAACATTTTCTGGTTAGCCAGTAAAGGTATCATTCCGAGAATACTTTTGTCATCACTGGACAGAAAACTATTCAGGGAAAATATTTATATGTTGGAGGCTCTTCAGTCGGTGGGGGGACATCATAACGAGACCCATAACAATTGCTTAAAAGACCTCTTAGAAGTGTACAGTTCAGGATATGTGAGAGCACACATAGAGCAAAGTGAACGCAGTAGAATGTCAAAAGCTTTCTCCTTCTATTTGCTTCTTTCTCCTGAGCTGTGCACTTCTAAGAGTTTTTTGATCAATTGGTGGTAGTCTCAAGTCTCATATCCACATTAATCTGCTTAGAAATAAAAGGTCCAAAACATAAAATATCTCCTAAAGGTTAAGCCACTCTTTAAATGTTTAATATTGCTACGTGCGTCTAACCGGTAGTGTAGTTCCTGTATAGTCCTAAGTCTGATGATGGCTGTTAAAAACATCATCTCTATTCAACTCATTATCATTTACAAGGACATACTGGGAATTCCAGCTTCATGCAATAACTGTAAATGGAGGAAGCTTCATGCAATAACTGTAAATGGAGGAAGCTGACCTGATATTGTAAGAAATCACTGTACTAAGCTTGGTGCTGTAGTCATACAATGATAATAGTTCTGTTGATGTGTTCATATATAGATAATGGGTTCGTTGTTGCAGTAAAACACTGATATGCATCCATGTAATGATAGTGGTTTGGTTGTTTACATGTATTCATGGAAATTCTGGTGATGTATTCATGAACTGATGATGGCTCTGGGAATGTATTAATGTACTGATGGTGGTTCTCATGATTTATTGCTGAACTAATGGTGTTCTGGTGATGTATTTGTAGCGTTGGCACCCCTGCAAGGGGGCCACAGTACTCCTCTCACCTTGGGTCCGGCCCCTTTGCATGATTCCCAGCAGGTGCGCCGATCCTCTAGCTCCTGTCCCTTGTCTCACGCATCCATGCCCTGCTTCTGCTTCCTGATTGCTGCGCGCTCCCTGCAGGCTTCCTGGTATGGCTCTGAGGGCACGTGCCCGAGCACTCCCAGTCACTTAAGGAGACAGCGCATTATTTTCAAAAAGTGCCTTAACCAATGGCTGAGCGACTCTTGCTATTTCTGGCACCTCTGCCCTAAGGGAGGTGCCTGAGAAACAAGTGTTTCCTGTTGCTACTCCAAGGTTCCTGGTACCTGCATGCCTGTGTTCTGCTAGTACCTTGTTAACTCTGGTTTGTCTTTCCAGTGTACCTGCCGAGTCTCTCTATATCTCTCTTGAATATGCCAGTATCTTCTGCAACAGTTCCCACCAGCTGCTGCTTGCTTTCCACTTCAACCGATTACTATCTTCCAAGCTCTCCACCTCCTGCAGTTCCTGCCTGTCCACTTGTCCCACTGGGTCAGCTTCCACGTGTTTGGGGTATAAATAGAAGTAGTACCTTGCGTCCCTAAGTCATTCCAACCTGGCTCTGTTTGAGGGGTCTTTCTACGGGTGTTTGGGCCTTGTATAGTTAAGCCCCCTTTGGATCCTCACGATCTACAAAAATTTCATTAAACGAATAGAAAAATATTTAGAATTGAGAGTCCTCAGTGGTTGAAGTGGTTGAAGTGGTTGAAGTGGAAGACTCTCAATTCTAAATATTTTTCTATCTACTGGCTAACACGGTACCAAGATATATTTCTTTCCTGTATTAAACGAATATACACTTCAACATTTGTGTCTCCGCTTCCATTCTTTATAGTGTTTATGCATTGATGATGATTCTGGTGCTGTATTCATGTACTGTTGATGGTTCTGGTACTGTATTCATGTTCTGATGGTGGCTTTGAACATGTATGATTGATATGATAGTTCTGATCCTGTACTAAAGTAGATTTTGCAATTTTTAAAATATTAGACTTGATACTAAATCATTACAGCATCAGTGTGCTGTCTGTTGCACACATGGCCAACACAAAGATTAAAATACCTCCATCTGAACAAGACCATATTTATCAGCTGACCAAGTTTTTTAACTAAACCACCCATATCCTTAAGATACATTTACAGCTAATTTGCCTGACTCTTCTGCACACAGGAGTACTTGCTCTGCTATGAGAAAGCAACTGCCTGAAATCTCTAGTGGTGGCTTATTTAAAAAAGATATGAATTAGTATTGCACCACTTGAAAAAGTTGTGTGCACATACGCTTAGTCTGACTTACTACTGTGAAACGTGACCATTTAAAGTGCTTAGGGCATCATGTAAGCCAAATACAGCCTTGCTTGCGATTAATCTTAAAATTTAGCAATGTTTGTGAAATGTATCTAATGCGTTAGTGACATGTGTGCAACACCTTTCTAATGTGTGAGTGATGTACGTGACATCTACAGTGCCTACAAGTAGTATTCAACCCCCTGCAGATTTAGCAGATTTAATAAGATGCAAATAAGTTAGAGCCTTCAAACTTCAAACAAGAGCAGGATTTATTAGCAGATGCATAAATCTTACAAACCAAAAAGTTTTGTTGCTCAGTTAAATTTTTATAAATTTTAAACATAAAAGTGTGGGTCAATTATTATTCAACCCCTAGGTTTAATATTTTGTGGAATAACCTTTGTTTGCAATTACAGCTAATAATCGTCTTTTATAAGACCTGATCAGGCCGACACAGGTCTCTGGAGTTATCTTGGCCCACTCCTCCATGCAGATCTTCTCCAAGTTATCTAGGTTCTTTGGGTGTCTCATGTGGACTTTAATCTTGAGCTCCTTCCACAAGTTTTCAATTGGGTTAAGGTCAGGAGACTGACTAGGCCACTGCAACACCTTGATTTTTTGCCTCTTGAACCAGGCCTTGGTTTTCTTGGCTGTGTGCTTTGGGTCGTTGTCTTGTTGGAAGATGAAATGACGACCCATCTTAAGATCCTTGATGGAGGAGCGGAGGTTCTTGGCCAAAATCTCCAGGTAGGCCGTGCTATCCATCTTCCCATGGATGCGGACCAGATGGCCAGGCCCCTTGGCTATGAAACAGCCTCACAGCATGATGCTGCCACCACCATGCTTGACTGTAGGGATGGTATTCTTGGGGTCGTATGCAGTGCCATCCAGTCTCCAAACGTCACGTGTGTGGTTGGCACCAAAGATCTCGATCTTGGTCTCATCAGACCAGAGAACCTTGAACCAGTCAGTCTGAGTCCTCCAAGTGATCATGAGCAAACTGTAGACGAGCCTTGGCATGACACTTTGAAAGTAAAGGTACCTTACGGGCTCGTCTGGAACGGAGACCATTGCGGTGGAGTACATTACTTATGGTATTGACTGAAACCAATGTCCCCACTGCCATGAGATCTTCCCGGAGCTCCTTGTTGTCCTTGGGTTAGCCTTGACTCTTCGGACAAGCCTGGCCTCGGCACGGGAGGAAACTTTCAAAGGCTGTCCAGGCCGTGGAAGGCTAACAGTAGTTCCATAAGCCTTCCACTTCCGGATGATGCTCCCAACAGTGGAGACAGGTAGGCCCAACTCCTTGGAAAGGGTTTTGTACCCCTTGCCAGCCTTGTGACCCTCCACGATCTTGTCTCTGATGGCCTTGGAATGCTCCTTTGTCTTTCCCATGTTGACCATGTATGAGTGCTGTTCACAAGTTTGGGGAGGGTCTTAAATAGTCAGAAAAGGCTGGAAAAAGAGATAATTAATCCAAAAATGTGAAGCTCATTGTTCTTTGTGCCTGAACTACTTCTTAATACTTTAGGGGAACCAAACAGAATTCTGGTGGGTTGAGGGGTTGAATAATAAATGACCCTCTGAAAAGACTTTTCACAATTTAATTAAAAAAAAAAGAAATAACATTCTTTTTTGCTGCAGTGCATTTCACACTTCCAGGCTGATCTACAGTCCAAATGTCACAATGCCAAGTAAATTCCAAATGTGTAAACCTGCTAAATCTGCAGGGGGTTGAATACTACTTGTAGACACTGTATGTGAAATGTGAGTGATATGTGTGTACCGTATAATGTATAAATGATATACTGTATACATAGACTGGTAAGGGGTACAGCAAGTAACAACTACCTTTGTTATATCTACTTTATAAAATTTTCATAAATTAGAATTGTAAGTTTAAGACTATGATCACATTGCATTTTATCCTCACATCAATGGCTCTGTTAATACTTACATCTGAAGCCCTTACATTGATTGTACTGATGTAGACAGAGTCACTGTGTTCTCTATTGAACATTATTTTCTGCCGCATCCTCCTATCTTAGGCCGGTTTCACATTTGCGGTTGTGTCCTCAGAGTTTCATCCGCAATAATCCGCATGCGTTGTGTATTCCTATCAGAGGTGTAGCTAGGGTTTTAGCTTGGGGGGGGGGCGAAAAATCTGAGTGGGCCCCTAACCAGGTACCCCTGACTACAGCTATGTGGTGCACCCTAATTGTGAGCATAGAGGAACATCAGCAGATGACCGCACTCTGACTGAAAAAACATCTATAGACAAAAACGAACACTGATATTACTATATGGAGACCATATAGTGGTAGATACCAGTCTTGCAGACCATATAAAAGATCACTGGACAGTTTTAGTTGGTGACTTACAGCTGATGGTCTTTCTTATGGAGTTGTTCACTTTTCCCATCTTTTCCATTTGGCCCAGAGCAACGTAAGAACTTCTCCAGCCAGGACTTGTCTGCAGAGATTACAACAAAGACACATCATACATCTCACATTTCCAGCACCGTCCATATCTATTCCCAACCTGCACAAGCTAATCATTCTGCTGATACGGTCATGTGACTGCGATGTCATCGCAGGCCCTGCTCGCACAGCAACCCTGAGACCGGACGGCCGCGTGCAGCGCTGAGAGGTGAGTATATCATGATTTTTTATTTTAATTCTTTTTTTTTTACACAAATATGGTTCCCAGGGACTGGAGGAGAGTCTCCTCTCCTCCATCCCGGGTACCATCCGCACATGATCTGCTTACTTCCCGCATGGTGGGCACAGCCCCATGTTGGAAGCGGATCAATGCATTCCTATGTGTGCAGAATGGCCGCGATTCTGCACAAAAGAAGTGACATGCTGCGGATTGTAAACTGCTGCATTCCTGTGCGTTTTTTTCCGCAGCATGTGCACAGCGTTTTTTGTTTCCCATAGGTTAACATTGAACTATAAACTCATGGGAAACAGCTGCAGATCCGCAGCTGCAGAAACGCTGCGGATCCGCAGCAAAATCCGCACCGTGTGCACATAGCCTTAAAGCGCCACTCCAGCGGTGAAATAACAAAAAATGCCGCAGTGATGCTTTAAATGTGATGCAGCTCATGGCTTACCCAGCTGATAAGTATAATATGCCCCCTACCTCCCCTTCCCAGAGAACAACTATTACATGTGATGGAGTGCATATAGTCTCTTCACAAAACTGTATAATAATCAGCCCCTCAGTGTTGTTGCCCCTCACCCACCTCAGACCTCACAATACCCTTATCTTCTCACATTCACCCCCCCAGTGCCCTGTCCCCCTCCCCACCTAAGCCCCCACAACACCCCATCCTCTCACATTTACCCCCCAGTGACTGACATGCCTATCAATTTAATGCATTTTATCCCCAGTACCCCACTTACCAATGATGTTTGCAGCAGGACCAGGAAGTATCTGAGTGAAATGCAGGTGGGCACTAGGACCCAGCGTGCTGCCCTGAGCCAATCCCAGCGTGCGCATGGAGGGAAGAAACCTGCAGCCTGGGAGAAGGTCGGTCAGCACAATACAGTGCAGGAGGGAGATTTGCAACTGGCCACTGTGCTGCCAGCGTGCAGAATCTCCGTCAGGCAGGGAAGCAGGCATTATACTGCTCTCCTCCTGTGCTGTATTGTGCCTCATCACGGAAGTGGCAGTGCCGGCTCCCAGTGGGCCCCTTCATGTGACAGGGCCCGAGGCGAAGGCCCCCTCTGCGCCCCCAGTAGCTACGCTACTGATTCCTATACTTAACATTAGGAACGCAAATGTCTGCGTTTGATTGCGTTTTGCAGCATTTGACGACGCATGCATCGTTTCGTCATCTGCGGTTTGGCGTGGTAAACACTACATGTAGTAATTTTAGAGGTGTCAATTTGCCGACTAGAAATGTATGTGGTTGTTAGCGGTAGAAATGCGCCAAAAAAAAAGCATTGCTGTCTATGTGAACGCATGCAGCCACAAGCACATGTGTTTGCTTGCATTCATGAACGCATGCGTTGCACCAGAGAAAAACATGTCTAGACACTGATTAGCCACCCTGTTGTGAATTCAGCTTTTGGGCTCCCTCCGGTGGTTGTAGAGGGTAATGCAGTTGTGCCTGGACTGCAGGAGTGGACAGGTGTATCTACTAATTGCAAAACTGACTGGGGTATATAGCTTTTCAGGATCCTTTAGTCAGTGCCAGTTGTCCATTGTTCTGGAAGGATTCACTTCCCTGCTGGTCTCTCCAGTTTGCTGTGCTTTTCTACAAAGATAAGTCCTGGCTTTGTTTTTGCTGTCCACCTGCAGTGGACCTTATAGTTCTGTGCTTTTTCATGTTTTTGTCTTGTCCAGCTTAGTCTGTGAAGGATTTTTTGCAGCCTAGCTATTTCTCTGGAGATGCAGATATACCCCCCATGTCTTTAGTCAGATGTGGTGATCCATATTTTTTGCGATGGATATTTTCTAGTGTTTTTATACTGACCGCATAGTACTCTGTTCTATTCTTTCTTTTTAGCTAGTATGGCCTCCTATGCTAAAATCTGATTTCATATCTGCGTATGTTATTTCCCTCTCCTCTCACAGTCAATATTTGTGGGGGCTATCTATCCTTTGGGGATTTTCTCTGAGGCAAGATAGGTTTCCTGTTTCTGTCTTTAGGGGTAGTTAGATCTTAGGCTGTGCCGAGGGGTCTAGGGAGTGTTAGGTACCCCCCACGGCTACTTCTAGTTGCGTTGCTAGGTTCAGGGTTTGCGGTCAGTACAGGGACCACCTTCTCCAGAGTGCGGCTCATGCTGCTCCTAGGCCACCAGATCATAACACCACCCCCCACATGCAAGGTGATAAAGGGAGGGAGTGGACAGTTGCAGGTCACTACGCAGCAGACAGAGAAGCTTTCCAGACGCAGCAGAGCAGACACAGGAAGGGATCTACACTCAGAACAATATGAATATATCCTAGCCAATGCCTTTATTTTCTATTTTCTGTCTCTACATGTCCTAATTTCTTCCATTTCTTTCTTTCTGCATGCATCAGAATGTCTTCTTCTTCTGATGAGGAGCAACGTCCTGGGCCTTCTGAAGCCGAACATGTCAGTGAAGTGAGTACTCACCTCCTCAGATTGGTAAGTATTCACTACCACATCTACACATATGACAATTTTTTTTTCATTTTTTTAGAGCACTTCTTCTACTGCGGCAGATGCTGGGCAGGAGCAGCGGGGTCACGGTCGAGTGTCAAGGCGGCAGCGTGTAAGTATACAAGGCTGACTGTTTACTGTATCCTCACTTTAGTATTCTTAAATCTTCCTTTCTTTACTTTACTCTTTCTTTACAATTTTCTTCTGGACTCCTTTTGTATCTTGACTTTTCTTATTCATGCCATTTCTCAGCCTCTGTTTTCCTTCTTTTCCTTATGTTAATGTATACAACATTTAATGTCTTCATTTATGTTTTAGGTTCCAGAATGGGATGAGGACCTCATTGACAACGATATCCTCATCTCCCTGGTCCATGAGCGAGTCCCGTTGTGGGATACCCGGGTTCCACAGCACTCGGACAACGTGACAATCGGGCGGCTATGGAATGAGGTGGCCAAAGCGATGTGGGATGGCTGGGACAAGGCCCCGACTCGGGTCCGAAATGCATTTTGTAAGTATTGCAATGCAGTGTGAAGCAGCAGAGACCTTGGCCGTGCTCACACAACTGTGTGTGATGAGAGAAACTCTCAGGAGTTTGTCTCATCACACAGTTGTGTGAGCGCGGCCAAAAGTACAATGTCTAACCATAATTTTTTGTTTTTTCAACAGTGCTCAAAGTCAAAACACGTTGGCGTTCGATGAAGGACCCCTTTAACAAGGACCTGTGTCAAGAGAGCCGTGTTCTCAGTGGTTCTGGAGCAAGGATCTGAAAGTACAAATACCATCGCATTCTGGCATTTTTAAGACCGGTCCTTGCCCAAAGAACTTAAGTATATCTCCTGTGCATTAGGTTGTGTTGTATTGCCATAATCTGTATGTTTCTATTAACCAGGAGTTGGCGTTTGGTAAATTTTTGGCATTATTTTCTTTTCCTTTTTTCACAGCACATGGAGCAGCAGTGTTGGCTGTTGTGAATTCCATTCTGGAGCTCCCTCCTGTGGTTGCTAATGGTATTTTTGTGAGTTCTGCCCTTGGGCTCCCTCTGGTGGTTTCGAGTGGAACTGCTGCTCCTTTAGGTAGCTGTAGCAGCTGCCTTCACTACTCGCCTTGCCTGGGTTTGTTATTTAAACCTGCTCTGAGCTTTAGTCCATGCCTGCTGTCAATGTTCTTGGTTGGATTTGGTTCTTTCCTTGGAATTCTCATATGGCCAGTCCTTGTCTGCAAAAGATAAGTTTTTGCTAGTTTTTGTTTGTCCATTTGTTTGGACTCTATTGCTTTGCTAATATGTCTCTTTTTGTCCAGCTTGTCACTATGTGTTATTCAGGCTAGCTGGAAGCTCTGGGAAAGCATATTTGCCCCTCCACACCGTGAGTTGGTGTGGAGTTCATTTTTGTAAACTCTGCGTGGATTTTGTAGTTTTTATACTGACCGCACAGTATCCTTTTTTTTCTGTCTATCTAGTTTAGTATTGGCCTCATTTGCTGAATTCTGTTTTCATTTCTTTGTACGTCATTTCCCTCTCCATTCACAGTCAATATTTGTGGGGGGCTATCTTTCCTTTTGGGGGTTTTCTCTGAGGCAAGATAGCTTTCTATTTCCTTCTTTAGGGGTAGTTATTTCTTAGGCTGTGAAGAGGTGTCTAGGGAGAGTCAGGAACATCCCACGGCTATTTCTAGTGTTGTTGTTAGAATTAGGGACTGCGGTCAGTAAAGATACCACCTTCTCAGAGCTCGCTCCATGTTGCGTTTTAGCCACCAGGTCATATCAGTGTGGCCTCTTAACCATCAGGTCATAACAGTACAGCAGGCCAAAAATGAATTAAGTGCATCTCAAAAGAAGGAAAAGAAAGTTCTGAACCATTTTTTTTTCTGTGCTCTGTTCTGTCTTTTCTTTCCTCTTGATATCTGGGTGGTGCTGGATATGTGCCCTGGTATGGAGGTTCAGAGTTTGTTTTCTCGTGTGGATCAACTTGCTGCAAGAGTCCAGAGTATCCAAGATTATATCGTCCAGACTCCGGCTCTAGAGCCTAGAATTCCTACTCCTGACTTGTTTTTTGGGGACAGATCCAAGTTTTTGAACTTTAAAAATAGCTGCAAATTGTTGTTTGCTTTGAAACCCCGTTCTTCTGGTGATCTCATGCAGCAAGTAAAAATCATCATATCCTTACTGCGTGATGATCCTCAAGACTGGGCTTTTGCTCTTGAAACAGGGGATCCGGCATTGTTGAGTGTGAATGCATTTTTTCAAGCGCTCGGATTGTTGTATGACGAACCTAACTTAGTAGAGCATGCTGAGAAAACACTGTTGGCCCTATGTCAGGGTCAAGAAGCGGCAGAGTTATACTGCCAGAAATTTAGAAAATGGTCTGTGCTCACTAAGTGGAATGAAGAGGCTCTGGCTGCTATTTTCAGAAAAGGTCTTTCTGAAACCCTTAAAGATGTTATGGTGGGCTTTCCTACTCCTACCGGTTTGACCGAATCTATGTCTGTAGCCATACAGATTGATCGACGCTTGCGTGAGCGCAAGGTGGTGCACCATATGGCAGTGTCCTCTGAGCAAAGTCCTGACTCTATGCAATGTGATAGGATTTTGACTAGAGCAGAAAGGCAGAAATTCAGACGTCAGAATGGCCTGTGTTTTTACTGTGGTGATTCTGCTCATGCTATTTCTGATTGCCCTAAGCTTACTAGGAGGGTTCCTGGGTCTGTTACCATTAGTACTGTACAGCCTAAATTTCTCTTGTCTGTTACCCTGATTTGCTCATTGTCGTCCTTTTCTGTTATGGCATTTGTGGATTCTGGCGCTGCCCTGAACTTAATGGACTTAGAATTTGCCAAGCGCTGTGGTTTTTCCTTGGAGCCTTTGCAGAGTCCTATTCCCTTAAGGGGGATTGATGCTACGCCATTGGCCAAGAATAAACCTCAGTATTGGACTCAGTTAACCATGTACATGGCCCCAGCACATCAGGAAAATATTCGCTTTTTGGTGTTGCATAATTTGCATGATGTTGTTGTGCTGGGTTTTCCATGGTTACAGGTACATAACCCAGTGCTGGATTGGAGATCTATGTCTGTAACTGGTTGGGGTTGTCAGGGGATACATAGTGATATTCCTTTGATGTCCATTTCCTCGTCCCCTTCTTCTGAAGTTCCTGAATTTTTGTCGGATTTCCAGGATGTATTTGATGAGCCCAAGTCCAGTTCCCTGCCTCCTCATAGGGACTGCGATTGTGCCATTAATTTGATTCCTGGCTGTACGTTCCCTAAGGGCCGACTTTTCAATCTGTCTGTGCCAGAGCATGCGGCTATGCGGAGTTATGTAAAGGAGTCCTTGGCGAAGGGGCATATTCGCCCGTCTTCGTCGCCGTTGGGAGCGGGATTTTTTTTTGTTGCCAAGAAGGATGGCTCCTTGAGACCCTGTATAGATTATCGCCTTCTCAATAAGATCACTGTCAAATTCCAGTACCCTTTACCTTTACTTCCTGATTTGTTTGCTCGGATTAAGGGTGCCAGTTGGTATACTAAAATCGACCTTCGAGGGGCGTATAATCTCGTGCGTATTAAACAAGGTGATGAATGGAAAACAGCATTTAATACGCCCGAAGGCCATTTTGAATATCTTGTGATGCCATTCGGGCTCTCTAATGCTCCATCGGTATTTCAGTCCTTTATGCATGATATCTTCCGGAATTATCTGGATAAATTCATGATTGTGTATTTGGATGATATTTTGGTTTTCTCCAATGATTGGGAGTCTCATGTAAAGCAGGTTAGGATGGTATTTCAGGTCCTTCGTGCTAATGCGTTGTTTGTGAAGGGGTCTAAGTGCCTCTTTGGAGTTCAGAAGGTTTCTTTTTTGGGTTTCATTTTTTCCCCCTCGGCTATTGAAATGGACCCTGTTAAACTCCAGGCATTCATGATTGGACTCAACCTACATCTGTAAAGAGCCTTCAGAAATTTTTGGGCTTTGCCAATTTTTATCGCCGCTTTATTGCTAATTTTTCTAGTGTGGTGAAGCCTCTGACCGATTTGCCGAGGAAGGGCGCTGATGTGGTGAATTGGTCCTCTGCGGCTGTTGAGGCCTTTCAGGAGATTAAACGTCGGTTTACTTCTGCCCCTGTGTTGTGTCAGCCAGATGTTTCTCTCCCTTTTCAGGTTGAGGTTGATGCTTCTGAGATTGGGGCAGGAGCCGTTTTGTCTCAGAGAAATTCTGATGGCTCTTTGATGAAACCGTGTGCTTTCTTCTCCAGAAAGTTTTCGCCTGCTGAGCGTAATTATGATGTCGGCAATCGGGAGTTGTTGGCTATGAAGTGGGCATTTGAGGAGTGGCGACATTGGCTTGAGGGAGCCAAGCATCGCGTGGTGGTCTTGACTAATCACAAGAATCTGATTTACCTCGAGTCTGCTAAGCGGTAGAATCCTAGACAGGCTCGGTGGTCTCTGTTTTTCTCACGTTTTGATTTTGTGGTCTCGTTTATTCCGGGTTCTAAGAATGTGAAGGCTGATGCCCTTTCTAGGAGTTTTTTGCCTGATTCTTCGGGAGTTCTTGAGCCACCTGGGATCCTCAAGGAGGGGGTGATTCTTTCTGCCATCTCCCCTGATTTGCGGCGGGTACTTCAGGAGTTTCAGGCTGATAAACCTGACCGCTGTCCTGTGGAGAAATTGTTTGTTCCTGATAGATGGACTAGTAGGGTAATTTCTGAGGTTCATTGTTCGGTGTTGGCTGGTCACCCAGGGATTTTCGGTACCAGAGATTTGGTGGCTAGGTCCTTTTGGTGGCCTTCCTTGTCGCGGGATGTGCGTTCGTTTGTGCAGTCCTGTGGGACCTGTGCTCGGGCTAAGCCTTGCTGTTCCCGTGCCAGCGGGTTGCTTTTGCCTTTGCCTATTCCTGAGAGGCCCTGGACGCATATTTCCATGGATTTTATTTCTGATCTTCCTGTCTCTCAGAAGATGTCTGTCATCTGGGTGGTTTGTGACCGGTTTTCTAAGATGGTCCATTTGGTGCCGTTGCCTAAGTTGCCTTCCTCCTCTGATTTGGTTCCATTATTTTTTCAGCATGTGGTTCATTTGCATGGTATTCCGGAGAATATTGTGTCTGACAGAGGTTCCCAGTTCGTTTCTAGGTTTTGGCGGTCCTTTTGGGCTAGAATGGGCATTGATTTGTCTTTTTCTTCAGCATTCCATCCTCAGACAAATGGCCAAACGGAGCAAACCAATCAGACCTTGGAAGCCTATTTGAGATGCTTCGTGTCTGCTGATCAGGATGATTGGGTGACCTTTTTGCCGTTGGCCGAGTTTGCCCTTAATAATCGGGCTAGTTCTGCTACCTTGGTTTCGCCTTTCTTTTGTAACTTTGGTTTTCATCCTCGTTTTTCTTCAGGGCAGCTTGAGCCTTCTGACTGTCCTGGTGTGGATTCCTTGGTGGACAGGTTGCAGCAAATTTGGACTCATGTGGTGGACAATTTGACGTTGTCTCAAGAAAAGGCTCAACGTTTTGCTAACCGTCGTCGGTGTGTTGGTCCCCGGCTTCGTGTTGGTGACTTGGTCTGGTTATCTTCTCGTCATGTTCCTATGAAGGTTTCTTCCGCTAAGTTCAAGCCTCGCTTTATTGGGCCCTATAAGATTTCTGAAATTATCAATCCAGTGTCTTTTCGTTTGGCCCTTCCAGCTTCCTTTTCCATTCATAATGTATTCCATAGATCCTTGTTGCGGAGATATGTGGTACCTATGGTTCCCTCCGTTGATCCTCCTGCTCTGGTGTTGGTTGAGGGGGAATTGAAATATGTGGTGGAGAAGATTTTGGATTCTCGTTTTTCGAGGTGGAAGCTTCAGTATCTGGTCAAGTGGAAGGGTTATGGCCAGGAGTATAATTCTTGGGTTGTTGCCTCCGATGTTCATGCTGCCGATTTGGTTTGTGCTTTCCATTTGGCTCATCCTGATCGGCCTGGGAGCTCTGGTGAGGGTTCGGTGACCCCTCCTCAAGGGGGGGGGTACTGTTGTGAATTCCGTTCTGGAGCTCCCTCCTGTGGTTGCTAATGGTATTTTTGTGAGTTCTGCCCTTGGGCTCCCTCTGGTGGTTTCGAGTGGAACTGCTGCTCCTTTAGGTAGCTGTAGCAGCTGCCTTCACTAATCGCCTTGCCTGGGTTTGTTATTTAAACCTGCTCTGGGCTTTAGTCCATGCCTGCTGTCAATGTTCTTGGTTGGATTTGGTTCTTTCCTTGGAATTCTCATATGGCCAGTCCTTGTCTGCAAAAGATAAGTTTTTGCTAGTTTTTGTTTGTCCATTTGTTTGGACTCTATTGCTTTGCTAATATGTCTCTTTTTGTCCAGCTTGTGACTATGTGTTATTCAGGCTAGCTGGAAGCTCTGGGAAAGCAGATTTGCCCCTCCACACCGTGAGTCGGTGTGGAGTTCATTTTTGTAAACTCTGCGTGGATTTTGTAGCTTTTATACTGACCGCACAGCATCCTTTTCTCTCTGTCTATCTAGTTTAGTATTGGCCTCCTTTGTTGAATTCTGTTTTCATTTCTTTGTACGTCATTTCCCTCTCCATTCACAGTCAATATTTGTGGGGGGCTATCTTTCCTTTTGGGGGTTTTCTCTGAGGCAAGATAGCTTTCTATTTCCTTCTTTAGGGGTAGTTATTTCTTAGGCTGTGAAGAGGTGTCTAGGGAGAGTCAGGAACATCCCACGGCTATTTCTAGTGTTGTTGTTGGGATTAGGGACTGCGGTCAGTAAAGATACCACCTTCTCAGAGCTCGCTCCATGTTGCGTTTTAGCCACCAGGTCATATCAGTGTGGCCTCTTAACCACCAGGTCATAACAGTTGGCCCAGGTTCTGGAGTGGTCCTTCATCAGACAGCCACGGACCCGTCCTAGCCATCCAGCAGCGCTGCAGCAAATGGGCCTGCCACACTAACTGGAGATCAGGAAGCTGGTCCATCAGGTCTTCCCCTTTCCCAGTCCTCTGCCTCTGCCCCTTTTTTTTCTCATGCCTGAGTTTTTGCACTTGAGCTCGGTTTTTCACGATGGACTCAAGGCTTTGGGTGACCGAATGGATATTGCCATTAGCCACATGAATACACATATCCAGGAGGTCACCAAAAGCCTTGACCAAGTAAAAGCTGACCTCCAGAGGCAAGCACATCATTTTTTTAACCAAATTGAACAGGGCATGTCGGAACACCTTACTCCTGATCTCCAGCTTAGTGTCATGCAGGCCTGCAATGCTGCTTATGTGCAGGCTATGCAGCAGAGTAGGTATTTTCAGCAGACAGTGGTGGCATATCCACCTGTGCCTTCACTGTCATGATTTACCTCAATGCCGACCTCTGCTGCATACCACTGCATGGCCACCTCTATTCCTAGCACTGCCGGGCACCAGTACAGCACCACCACCATGCCGAGTGCTGTAGGACAGCCCACCGCCACCACCATGACAACTGCTGCTCCTGCTTGGACCTCCTCCACTGACACTACGATGCAGCGGCAGGACCCTGGCATGGCCTTCCATACCGCCACCATTATGCAGAAGCAGGACCCTGGCATGGCCTTCCGCTCCACCACCACGATCCAGCAGGACCCAGGCATGGCCTTCCACTCTACGAGCACAATGGACCCTGGCATGGCTTTCCGCTCCACCACCACTATGATGCAGCAGGACCCAGGCATTGCCTTCCGCTCTACAAGCACAATGGTCCCTGGCATGGCCTTCCGTTCTATGAGCACTATGGACTCTGGCATGGCTGCACGCTCTACGAGCACAGTGCAGCTGGACCCTGACAGGTCACCAACCTCAACCATGCCACGACATATGAGCCCACCGAGGCTTCCCAGAACCCGGCGATCCCAGAAAGGGAGAAAAAATAAAAAACAGCGTACTATCAGTATTCCAGCCCCCCTCACCTCCCACTGTGTCTGTAATGTTAGGTTTGTCTTACCCTTCCAGTGCATCTCAGACCTCTCATGTATCAAGCCCTATCCCTGAACTACCAGACCCCACTAGTTTAATTGCCCCTTCTCCTGCCACCCTTGCGTCGTCCACACTTAGCCAGGCCTCACATCTTCACACCCCCTATTTCCATCACTCTAACCCAAGCAGGCGCAGTTAAATAAAAAGTTTGTGTATAACAAAATAAATACTATTGTTTTTTGCCCCCAATTATGTGTGGTTTAATTGTGTATTTCGCTGCCGGCAACACACCGTGCGCCACACACTTTATTTTTTGGCCACATCACAGCTCCAGTAGTTAGCAAGTAAAAGACTGCAGCTGTGTGTGTCTTTAGTATAGAGATATGAGGTGGGCCAAAAAATTAATACTTGTATTATCTCCATAATCTCTTCCTTCTGCTTAGTCTGTGACTAGTGTTGCAGACTGAAGAGAAAATGGCGGCAATACAATGCAGAACTATACTCAACAGGTCACGTGTCCAAAAACTCATTAGTTAGGACACCTGACCTGGTGAGTAGAGATCTGCCTTGTATAAACTTCATTTTCTCTTCTGTGTTCGTAATCTATTTCACACAATGTGAAGGGACGATGGCGGTCATACAAGGCATATCTGTGCTCACCTGCACATGTGTCAGAAATAGTGAATTCATGAGGCTGTTATATGTGAATCATGAATTCATTATTTCTGACAACTTACTTGATGAGTATAGATCTGTTTTGTATTAAACAGCCATCGTCTCTTCAGTCTGCGTCCAATAGATACTGCAGAACAGAATCAGGACGCAATGATGTCAATAACCTTACCACTAACAACGTAAGGCTACCGTCACACTAGCAGTATTTGGTCAGTATTTTCCATCAGTATTTGTAAGCCAAAACCAGGATTGGGACAATTAGAGGAAAAGTGTAATAGAAAAATATGCACCACTTCTGCATTTATCACCCACTCCTGGTTTTGGCTTACAAATACTGATGTTAAATACTGACCAAATACTGCTAGTGTGAGGACAGCCTTGGTTTGTAGAGGAAATACATAGGAGACACGGTCAAGATACCAAAAAAAAAAGTTTATTAACAAGAAATATTAGTAACATTTAAGAAAATAACTGGTACAGATAAAATTACAACATGACATTTACACAACATTGCCCTGCCATGACACACGTCCAATATCTGAATCAAAAAAGGCAGCAAATTGGTCCCTTATGTGGCCAACTTCAGCAGTTGACCGCAGCGGGTGATGCTGGTAATCAGGCAGTGGGTGTGCAACTGGTTCATCCAGTTCAATGTTGGGCCGCTCCTTAGCCATTATGTAATTGTGCAGAACCACACAGGCTTTGACCACCTCGTTGACTGTCTCCATTTTTAGATTAATGGCTGATGCAAGAATGCGCCATTTTGAGACTAGAATCCAAAAGGTACACTCTACTGTTCTTCGGGCCCTGGTCAGTCTGTAGTTAAAAATTCTTTTAGTGTGGTTCAAGTCCCAACTGGAATATGGCTTCAGTAGGTTTTCACACATCTGAAAGGCCTCATCACCAACCATAACAAATGGCATTGGTGGACCTTGAGTGTTGGGGAGAGGTCGTGGCCGTGGAAAATTAAAATTTTTGCCATACACATGGCGGCCCATATCAGAGTTCTTAAAAGTCTGGGAATCGTTGCCACGGCCAAAAGCTCCAGTGTCCATGGCGATGAAGCGCCAGTCCGCATCTGCTATTGCCATGAGCACAACAGAAAAATATTTTTTATAGTTGAAGTACTCCGATCCTGTTCTGGCTGGTTTGATACAGATGTGCTTTCCATCCACCGCTCCCAAACAGTTGGAGAAATCACACACACTCCAAAATTTTTCAGCAATTTCAATCCACATGTCCGCGGTGGGTAGGGGTATAAACTCATCCCGGAGTACATTTCACAAAGCCCGGCAGGTGTCCGCAAGTATTCCAGACAGGGTGGATATTCCAAGCCGGTATTGGAAGTGGAGGGATGTTATGCTAAAGACATAAAGGAAAATACCCAAAAAATACATGTCAGAACACCCAAAATTAACGCTGCCATTGGTTTAGATTTGTTACGTACCTTAATGTAACCAGCAGACGTTCCTCTGGTGGAATCGCTCTACGGAGCTGGGTGTACTGTCTCCGTATGGCTCCTTGGACACAAACAAGCAAATCCCAGAACGAGTCTTGCGACATCCTTGTACATTCCGGGAATTTGTCCGGGTTGGCATTAAGCTCGCCATACAGCATGTGATAGGCTCCACATCTCTCACGTAGTTCAATAATTGGGTGTCTCCAAAAACGCCTACGCAATCTCCTTCTCCATCTTTCGCGATTTCTGTCTTGCTCCCAAGCAAATGCACAGGCAAGAAACAGCTTGATGGTTAAATCCAGGTTGAAATAACAGCTCTCTATGTGAAGATCCATCATGACACAGGATACAGGAGCAAAATCTGAAGATTTCAGCTGTTCAAGGGTGTATATAAAGATATCCCAAAATACACGCCCTCTGTAGTCACATTGGCGGTGTCTGGTTATCTAGATTTTTCTCCTGTAAAATTTTTCACCATGTGCACCAAAAACGCAAACGCAGGAAAAAATGCATGGAAAAGCGTGCAAAGGTTGCATTTTTTTAACCGCATGCGTTCTGCATGCGTCTAAAAAACGCCACGTTTGTACGTGTTTATATGCATTTTTTCCTGCACTTGCGGATGCGGATTAAACGCTGCGGATTCTAACGCAAATGTGAAAGTAGTCTAAGACGGGCTCCTAGACACAGTCAACCATAACATAATCATTAAGTCCTGCTGTTTTTGACAAAATATTAAGATACTTACTAAATTAAATATTAGTATTTGAAACAAAATGGTTTCTTCCTCATCTACAATTAGCGCTTAATTAGCTTTTTCTGTCTTTTCAATTTTTTTTTCATTAAGTCACTTATCATTCTGATTAATTCACTTTATATTTTGTTTGGACATTTCTGGACACAGATATACCAAATATGTGTATTTATTTATTTGCTTTATTTTCAATGGGGAAAAAGGGGGTGATTTGAACTTTTGTATTGTTTTACTTTTTCAGATTCTTAGAAACTTTTTATTTTTACGGTTTACTTAATTTAATAGTCCCCTTAGGAGACTTCAAGCTGCGATTGTCCAATTGCCTGTGCTATACAAGACAGTGCTTCAGCACTGTTATGTATAGCAGAAATGACAATTGCCTATGAATGCTGGCGACTAGCCGACATTCGCAGGAGGATCATAATGACAGGCACAGGGTGTTTTGGAGATCTCTGTCTTTTATTATAATCCATGGATGCTCCCCCAAACATGGGACATAGGCCCCGATGGGTGGGATTTGTCAGAAATTGACAGGGGGATTTAACTGATTAACAGCCACGAGTGGAGTTCTGATCCTCCTGTGGCTGTTAAAGGCACATGTCAGCTGATTATATTAGCTGTCATGGGCAGGCCAAGGAAAGGACATGACATATGATGTAAATATGTGTCATATGTCGTGAAGTTGTTAATGAGGACTCTTCACCACTTTATGCATGCTAAACTAGCTATCTTTTTCTCCATTGTGGTCTATAAACCAATATCTCTACAACAGAGAGGAAAGGAGATAAGTACAAGGGGAAATTAGTGTTTTGGATGCCCTAATGTTTAGAAGCCAATATCTCCACAACAGAAAAGATAAAAAAAGGAAAACTACTTTTTATTCAGTTCTTCAGACCCTTTATCATAAGGTAACCAGTTTGACATGAAAAATGCAGTGAAAGATCCTCTATAATATTGTAATATGGCTATAAGATTGTAGCAAAAAAAAAAAAATGACATGACGTACAGAATAGACAGTGGTGTCTACATTGAAGTTTTGACTGTTATTAAGATCCAATTTAGGGGTATTTTATAGTCTTTTGTCCATTTACACTTATGTGAATGGAGAAATTTGTTCTTCACCATCCTTTAACCTTATTCTCTTATTCTCCTTTGTAATAACTGCTCCTTTACTATTATTGTGTCCTTGATTACAACTTTTCGGTTTTAATCAATTGAAGTATTTTAAGGTGATTTGAGCATCTCAGCTTGACAAGATGAAATTGTACATTTCCTTCAATCTTTGCTTTACAGAAGGATCCAGATTACCTTCCATTACCTACTATTTTATCCCAATTTGTTCAGTGATTATTATTTGTACTGTATATACGGTGTATATATACTGTATATATATATATATATATATATATATATATATATATATATATACATATAACATATACAGTACAAACCAAAAGTTTGGACACACCTTCTCATTTAAAGATTTTTCTGTATTTTCATGACTATGAAAATTGTACATTCACACTGAAGGCATCAAAACTATGAATTAACACATGTGGAATTATATACTTAACAAAAAAAGTGTGAAACAACTGAAATTATGTCTTATAGTCTAGGTTCTTCAAAGTAGCCACCTTTTGCTTTGATGACTGCTTTGCACACTCTTGGCATTCTCTTGATGAGCTTCAAGAGGTAGTCACCAGGAATGGTTTTCAATTCACAAGTGTGCCCTGTCAGGTTTAATAAGTGTGATTTCTTGCCTTATAAATGGGGTTGGGACCATTAGTTGTGTTGTGCAGACATCTGGTGGATACACAGCTGATAGTCCTACTGAATAGACTGTTAGGATTTGTATTATGGCAGAAAAATGCAGCTCAGTAAAGAAAAATGAGTGGCCATCATTACTTTAAGAAATGAAGGTCAGTCAGTCTGAAAAATTGGGCAAACTTTGAAAGTGTCCCCAAGTGCAGTGGCAAAAACCATCAAGTGCTACAAAGAAACTGGCTCACATGAGGACTGCCCCAGGAAAGGAAGACCAAGAGTCACCTCTGCTTCTGAGGATAAGTTTATCCAAGTCACCAGCCTCAGAAATCGCAGGTTAACAGCAGCTCAGATTAGAGACCAGGTCAATGCCACACAGAGTTCTAGCAGCAGACACATCTCTACAACAACTTTTAATAGGAGACTTTGTGTATGGTAAAATAGCTGCTAGGAAACCACTGCTAAAGACAGGCAACAAGCAGAAGAGACTTGTTTGGGCTAAAGAACACAAGGAATGGAAATTAGACCAGTGGAAACCTGTGCTTTGGTCTGATGAGTCCAAATTTGAGATCTCTGGTTCCAAATACTGTGTCTTTGTGTGATGCAGAAAAGGTGAACGGATGGACTCTACATGCCTAGTTCTCACCGTGAAGCATGGAGGAGGAGGTGTGATGGTGTGGGGGTGCTTTGCTGGTGACACTGTTGGGGATTTATTCAAAATTGAAGGCATACTGAACCAGCATGGCTACCATAGCTGCATGCTATTCCATCCGGTTTGCATTTAGTTGGACCATCATTTATTTTTCAACAGGACAACGACCCCAAACCCTCCTCCAGGCTGTGTAAGGGCTATTTGACCAAGAAGGAGAGTGATGGAGTGATGACATGGCCTCCACAGTTACCAGACCTGAACCCAATCGAGATGGTTTGGGGTGAGCTGGACCGCAGAGTGAAGGCAAAAACATCTCTGGGAACTCCTTCAAGATTGTTGGAAGACCATTCCCAGTGACTACCTCTTGAAGCTCATCAAGAGAATGCCAAGAGTGTGCAAAGCAGTCATCAAAGCAAAAGGTGGCTACTTTGAAGAACCTACAATATAAGACATAATTTCAGTTGTTTCACACTTTTTTGTTAAGTACATAATTCCACATGTGTTAATTCATAGTTTTGATGCCTTCAGTGTGAATGTACAATTTTCATGGTCATGAAAATACAAAAAAATCTTTAAATGAGAAGGTGTGTCCAAACTTTTGGTCTGTACTGTATATATATATATATATATATATATATATATATATATATATATATACCGTATATACTCGAGTATAAGCCGAGATTTTCAGCCCAAAATTTTGGGCTGAAAGTGCCCCTCTCGGCTTATACTCGAGTCACGGTAGCGGTGGGGTCGGCGGGTGAGGGGGAGAGGGCGCTGAGGCATAATACCTAGTCCCAGTGATCCTGATGCTCCCCCTGCCCTCCCACGGTCTTCTGTGCTGCAGCTTCTTCCCCTCTTCAGCGGTCACGTGGGGCCGCTCATTAGAAAAATGAATAAGCGGCTCCACCTCCCATAGGGGTGGAGGCGCCTATTCATTTCTCTAATCAGCGGTGCCGGTGACCGCTGATAGAGGAAGAGGCTGTGGCACAGAAGACCGTGGGACGGCAGGGGGAGCCGGACGTCGGGACCAGGTAAGTATGTAACATTCACCTGTCCGCGTTCCAGCCGCCGGGCGCCACTCCATCTTCCCGGCGTCTCTGCGCTCTGACTGTTCAGGTCAGAGGGCGCAATGACGCATATAGTGTGCGCGGCGCCCTCTGCCTGATCAGTCAGAGCGGAGAGACGCCGGGACCGGACGCTGGGAGCTGCAAGCAAGAAAGGTGAGTATGGCTTTTTTTTTTTTTATTGCAGCAGCAGCGGCGGCACAGATTTATACCGAGCATCTATGGGGCAGTATGAACGGTGCAGAGCACTGTATGGGGCAGATGTGGAGCAATATGAACAGTGCATAGCACAGTATGGGGCAGATATGGAGCAATATGAACAGTGCAGAGCACTATATGGGGCAGATATGGAGCAATATGAACAGTGCAGAGCACTATATGGGGCAGATATGGAGCAATATGAACGGTGCAGAGCACTATATGGGGCAGATATGGAGCAATATGAACAGTGCAGAGCAGTATATGGGGCAGATATGGAGCAATATGAACGGTGCAGAGCACTATATGGGGCAGATATGGTGCAATATGAACGGTGCAGAGCACTGTATGGGGCAGATATGGAGCAATATGAACAGTGCAGAGCACTATATGGCAGAGCTATGGGGAAATATGAACGTGCAGAGCACTATATGGCAGAGCTATGGGGAAATATGAACGGTGCAGAGCACTATATGGCACAGCTATGGGGCAATAATGATCTATTTTTATTTTTGAAATTCACAGGAAAATGCTGCATTTCCACCCTAGGCTTATACTCGAGTCAATAAGTTTTCCCAGTTTTTTGTGGCAAAATTAGGGGGGTCGGCTTATACTCGGGTCGGCTTATACTCGAGTATATACGGTATATATATATATATATATATATATATATATATATATAACTTAAGGTTAATGGCTTGCCTGTAAGGTCAAATATTTAACCCCAGACCGGAAATTTCCTCCCTCACTTAGGCTTAGTTCAAAAGCGTTTTCAACTTTAACATTGCTTTCAACCACTACAAATGCATTAATTGGGAAATGTAATTGTAACATTTACCAACCCTAGCTTGCCATGTGGTGTGTGACACATAAGCAGACCCATCTTGTTTCATTTATGAAGGAGGGACTCTTAAAGTCACAGAGCTTATTTTTACTCATGCATCAGGCAGCATTAATTTTCTTAAAGGGCCATTATGAAACAGTGGGTCTCCTAAGCTGTTGTAGCCTATGCTGTGAGTGGGTGGGCTGCCAATAATTACGACACACCACAATACCCCTGTCATAAGATGTCCAGGGGGGACTCCTGAAAAAGTGTTGCATTGAAAGCAAGGCCTGCCCTGCTGCCCATTCATATGCACCCCAATAAGCCTTTGAACCCACATCCTGGATGGGCCCATGAAAATCCACTTCACAATATGCATTTTGTACTACCCAACTCCTTTGTTTTACACATTGGCAGCAAGGCCAGCCCTGCTACATAGTCAGTCATATGCACCCCATTAGGCCTTGGAACCCACATACTGGATGTGCCCAAGAAAATCCACTTCACAATATGTATTTGGTACTCCCGTACTCTTTTGTTTTACATATTGGCAGCAAGGCCAGCCCTGCTGCATAGTCAGTCATATGCACCCCATTACGCCTTGGAACCCACATACTGGATGGGCCCATGAAAATTTACTTCACAATATGCATTTGGTACTCCCGTACTCCTTTGCTTTACACATTGGCAGCAAGGCCAGCCCTGCTGCACAGTCAGTCATATGCACCTCATTAGGCCTTGGAACCCACATACTGGATAGGCCCATGAAAATCCACTTCACAATATGCATTTTGTAAACATCATCAGAATGGAATATCAGAGAAGCAACACCAAGACAGAGAACCCCTATGAGATTACCTACACTGAATAGATGTCCCCAATTATGCAGGTATCAGCACACTGTAAATGTACAGGTGCCCCAGTTTTGGCATCTGTCTTAGTCATGTTTCTCTGGTCTCAAATAGTGATTTACACTACGTAGTAACTCTAGTTTCACCCAGACCTTCAAGTGGCCACTTTTCAAGGTTGGATGAAACTGATATATCATGGAGTCATCAGATGAGGGGCCATAAACCCCTAGAAAATAAAAACCACAAGGATTTAGATCAAACCTCCACCGGCATAGTTTCAGTAAACCATAATGTTTTTCAATGACAAACAGCAAACATATAGAGGCTTAGAACTGTTTGTCAAGTGAATAAACAAACATTTATAAAGATTGTGTCACTGTGAGCATTGTCTGTCACATCTGTAAATGTTGTACAAGAAATGCAGCTATGTGATTGTCTGAATGCATTGAGTATACAGTATTTAAATCTTGGTTACAAATTGCCATTTGTATATTCACCATTTGTACATTTGAGGCAGCCAAAGTTATGGCTCTCAAGGAGAGAAACTAATATAGTGGAAAAGCTATATTTTTACTGAACTACTGAGTCAAACTAACAGCATTGCTTTATCAAATTTATATGAAGTGCATTGTGTCCAATGTGAGCAACCAGGCAACACAAAACAAGCTTTTTAAGGGAGCTCTTTAAGGTACACAAATGTTATGAAGTCTTTGCCAACAAGGATGTGGTTTCACCAATGTGGGGTAACTTTTTTAAAAATATACTAGTGCCATCGCAGGCCCCTTGCCCAAAATTCACCAGCCTATAACAGTGCAAAGCACGTTCACCCTGGTTAAACAAGAGACATTGCAGGAGACACAGTTAAGAATTAGGACCAATGTTGTGGTGTGTGTCTCTGAAACTTGTAATGCAGTGTATGAGCTGCCAAACAATTCCCCAATGGGGGTAGCTTTTTTAAAAATAGACTAGTGCCATCACAGCCTCCTTGCCCAAAATGCACCGTACAGAGCACATTCACCCTGGTGATCTAGTGGCAGGTGAAAGACACACTGCAGGAAGCAGAGTTAAAAAGTAGGCCCAATGTAATGTAGTGGCCAATGCACCAATGTGGGTCCTTTCTTTACAAATTAAAATAGTGCCATCACAGCCCACTTGCCCAAAATGCACCGTACAGAGCACATTCACCCTGGTGATCTAATGGCAGGTAAAGGACACAATGCAGGAGACAGAGTTAAGAAGTAAGCCCAATATAGTGGTGTGGGTCACTGAGATTTAAAAAGGAGTGCATGAGCTGCCAAACAATTCCCCAATGGAGGTACCTTTTTAAAAAATAGACTAGTGCCATCGCAGGCCCCTTGCCCAAAATTCACTGGCCTATTACAGTACTGAGCATGTTCACCCTGGTGATCTAGTGGCAGTTAAAGGATACATTGCAGGAGACAGAATTTAGAAGTAGGCCCAATGTAATGTAATGCCCAATTCCCCAATGTGGGGTCTTGTTTTTATTAAATAAAGTAGTGCCTTCACAGCCCTGTGCCCAAAATTCACCGGCTTATAACAGTACCAAGCACGTTCACCCTGGCTATCTAGTGATTCTGGATGATGAGGATGAGTATTAGGAGGAGGATAACAACAAACAGACCAAATCTGGAAGCATATACCCATGTGTGGTTGTGAAGAGGTGCATGAGAATACACCTCCACAAAGAGAGAATATATTTGAGGTTATGTTTTGCTGTTTTCACTTGGTGGTGTACAGAAGTCTTTTCCAATGCAGCCCTTGTTCATTTTTATAAGAGTAAGCCAGTCAGCATTTTCATTTGACAGGTGGATGTGCTTATCTGTTATACTTCCACCAGTGGCACTAAAAACCCACTCTGACAGAACACTAGCAGCAGGGCAGGCCAGAACCTCCAAGGTGTAGAGAGCCAGTTCATGCCACATGTTCAGCTTGGATACCCAATAATTAAAGGCACAGAAGAATCACGAAGGACATTTGTACGATCTGCAAGGTACTCCCTCACGATCTTCACAAACATTGAACGTCTTGTGACAGCATCCCTTGCCTCTGTGCCGCCATGATGGGAGGGTCTGAGAAAACTGTTCCAGTACTTTGCCATTGTTCCCCTTCCTGAGCTTGATTGCACTTCTGTCTCTCTCGCTTGGACTCCTTGGTTGTACAGCAAACTCTGATGTCTTCTGCCAGCGTTCTCACATGGGAATTTTCCAAGTAATTCCGCTACAAGCGCCCCCTGGTACTGCAACATTTTAGTACACCTCTCTGCCTCTGGTAGAAGAGATTGATAGTTCTCCTTGTAGTGTGGGTCTAGAAGTGTCACTAACCAGTAATGAGTGTCACCCAAAATTTTTATAATGCGAGGGTCACGTGAAACCCAGCGCAACATAAAGTCAACCATGCGTTCAAGACTGCTAACAGGCAAGACCTCCGTGTCCTCACCAACAGGATGACTGACCATGCTGTCCTCCTCCTTCTCATCCTCATCCTCCTCCTCCCTGTCCTCAGGCCATCCCTGCTGAACAGACGGTAAGACAGCTTTATTTGTAGTACCGTCTATAGCACATGAAAGTAGCTCCTTTTCTTCCTCCTCCTCCTCATTGACTACCAATCCACGATGAGAAGACATGAGGCTGGGCTGAGTGTAATCCCCCTGTATGGTTCCTTGCTCCATGTCCTCGTGCTCTGCCTGCAATGCATCCTCTTTAATTGTAAGCAGAGGGGTTTTCAGAATGCTGAGAAGCGGGATGGTGATGCTAATTATGGAGTCATCACCGCTCACCATCTTGGTGCATTCCTCAAAGTTTTTAGAGGACGGTACATATGTTGGACATCCATGTCCACTCCTGAGGTCTTATGTGTAGAGTCTGAACTGAATATCGATGGCATTGTTGATGTTGGTCATCAACAACTGCCCTCTTCTTCTCACAAAGCCTTTCCAACATAAGCAGCATAGAGTTCCAGCGCGTTGGGACATCACACACCAGCCGGTGAGCTGGAAGCTGCAAACGCTGCTGAGGCATGGCAAGGGCAGCTGAAGTAGTAACTGACTTTCTAAAATGGGCAGACAGACAGCGTAGTTTCACTAGCAGATCCGGCAGCTCCGGGTAGCTTTTTAGAAAAGGTTGAACCACAAAGTTAAGCACATGGGCCAAGCAAGGTACGTGTGTGAGCTCACCTTGCCTCAGAGCCGCCACCAGGTTATGGCCATTGTCACACATGACCATGCCTGGCTGTAGGTTCAGCGGTGTCATCCAAACATCTGACTTCTCTTTCAGCGCTGTCCACAACTCTTCTGCAGTGTGCGGTTTGTCACCTATGCAGATTAGCTTCAGCACAGCCTCTTGCCACTTGGCTGAGGCAGTGCTGCAGTGCTTCCAGCTTCTGACTGATGTGTTGAATTCAGAGATGGAGGATGAAAAGGTGGAGGAGGAGGTGCAGGAGTTGTAGACTGTGGGTGCAACCCTGATTGACGTAGGGCCAGCAATCCTCAGTGTGGGGAGGATGTGTTCCATCCCAAGGTCCGACTGGTTTCCAGCTTCCACTATGTTAACCCAGTGTGCTGTCAGTGAGATGTACCGTCCCTGCCCACAAGCACTTGTCCACATGTCCGTGGTTAGCTGGACTTCCCGGTAACAGCATTGTTGAAGGCAAAAGTAATTTTGTAGGACACATGCTGGTGTAATGCCGAGGCGGCACACCGGGAGAAATAATGGTGACTGGGGACCGAGTAAATTGGGACGGCTGCCACCATCAGGTTGCGGAAACCTTCCATCTCAACAAGCCTAAAACACAGCATCTCTAGCGCAAGCAGAAGAGAAATATGAGCATTGAGGACTGTGGCCTGTGGGGCATTGGTGGGGTATTTCCGCTTGCATTCCAAAGACTGGGTTATAGACAACTGAAGGCTGTGCTGGGACAAGGACGTGGACGGGCTTGATGATGGTGCTGCTTGACTGTGGGCCACAACAGGTGCAGGGCTAGAGGCATTTTCACATGCACGGTGTACTGATGATTGGCTTCTCCACAAAAAAGTCGAAGAAGCAGTGGTATGACCTGCAGGCAGTGGTCCGGAAGCCTGGGGTTTGGCCCTCAAAGTCTGGTGCTTTGCTGCCATGTGCCTGATAATGCTAGTGGTGGTCAGGCTGGTTGTTTTGCTACCCCTGCTGATGCGCGCATGGCAGGTGCCGCAAATGGCCTGTTTGGGGTTATCGGCAGAGTTTTTAAAAAATAACCAGACTCAGGAAGATCTAACAGTTGGAATGGCTACTTCTCTCATGTTGGTGTTACAAAGAACGGATGCACACATTCTGTCTGTGGCCACCACACTTCTTCTTCCTGGTTGTTGTGATGATATGCCTATTTCCCCATGTTTGCTGCTGCCCTTACTCTGCATGTCCTCAGCCAGGTTGTGTTAGTCCCTATGTCCTCCACCACCTCGTCTTCCACATCTGCACCCTGCTCCTCCTCCTGACTTTCTGACAATTGTGTCTCATCATCATTCACCTCTTCTGATACTTTCCCACCATTGCCTTTGCGTGACCAGGGCTGGTCAAAGCTTTGGGCATCTGTACATGCGATCTCATCTGTCCCCACTTCAAGTTGACCAGCCGAGAGTTCAGAATCTTGAAATGGAAAACTGAGCAGCTCTTCAGAGTGTCCAAGTGTGGGATCAGTTGTCTCAGGGCACTTGGCATGGTGGGAGGAAGGAGGATTAGGGTGAGGAATATCCGGGCTACACTCATGGCTACTCAGACTTGACCGTGTGGAAGACATGGTGGTGGTGGTGGCTAAATGACTGGAAGTATTATCCGCTATCCAGCCAACAACCGTTTCTCACTGCTCTGGCTTCAATAGTGGTCTGCTACAGTCCCCTAGAAACTGGGACAGGAAGGCCGAGCGAGAAGATGTGGGTCTTTGTTGTTGCCCACTTTCACCTTGGCCACGGCCTTGTCCTCTGCATGCACCATCATCATCACGTCCACTTCCCCATCCCTTGCCCCTTGGCTTGCCCATTTTAAATGGACTACTGCACTATTTCAAATGCTCAACACAAATATATTTATTAGTAGCAAAATAATATCTGATCAGTATGCCTGGAAATCTACGATTTTTCAAACCCAAACACGAGGCAGGCCTCAGCCTGATATAACAGACTGGATTCAATTTTGGGGGGCTTTTTTTGTTATGTAAATTTATGCTAAATAGTGCTGTACAGAATTAGAGTATCAGACAGCAAAAACAGGGTCCACCAGCCTACAATGACCAAACTTGGAACACGCAGATATATGAGGGCTGTCACGGAAATACCACACTGTCAAAAATGTGGTCTTTTTTTTTAAAAAAAAAAAGCAAAATAGTGCTGTATAGAATTAGAGTAACAGACAGGAAAAAAAGAGGTACACCGACCAACAATGACCAAACTTGAAGCACGCAGATATATGAGGTCTGTCATGAAAATATCACCTTGGCAAATATGTGGCCTTTTTATAATTTTGGAAGCTAAATAGTGCTATATAGAATTAGAGTAACAGACAGCAAAGAAAGTGGTCCACCGGCCTACAACGACCAAACTTGGAGCATGCAGATATATGAGGGCTGTCATGGAAATTCCACACTGGTAAATATGTAGCCTTTTTACAATTTTAGAAGCGAAATAGTACTAGAATTAGAGTATCAGACAGCAAAAAAAGGGGTACACCGGCCTACAATGACCAAACTTGGAGCACACAGATATATGAGGGCTGTCACGGAAATACCACCCTGGCAAATATGTGGCTTTTTTTTATTTGCAAATTAGTGCTGTATAGAATTAGAGTATCAGACAGCAAAAAAAGGGGTACACCGGCCTACAATGACCAAATTTGGAGCACGCAGATATATGATGGCTTTCACGGAAATACAACACTGGCAAGAATGTGGCCTTTTTTTTTTATGCAAAATAGTGCTGTATAGAATTAGAGTAACAGACAGCAAAAAAAGGGGTCCACCAGCCTACAATGACCAAACTTGGAGCACGCAGATATATGAGGTCTGTCACTTAAATACCACACTGGCAAATATGTGGCCTTTTTATAATTTTGGAAGCTAAATAAGGCTATATAGAATTAGAGTCTCAGACAGCAAAAAAAGAATCCAACGGCCTACAATGAGCAAACTTGAAGCACACAGATATATGAGGGCTGTCACGGAAATACCACACTGGCAAATATGTGGCCTTTTTGTAATTTTGGAAGCTTAATAGTGCTGTATAGAATTAGAGTCTCAGATAGCAAAAAAAGGGGTCCACTAGCCTACAATGCCCAACGTTGGAACACGCAGATATATGAGGCCTTTTACGGTGAATTTAAAACACAAAAAAAAGAGTGGCACAAGGCTACTACACACAACTATGCTATGTATGCCTAACAAACTATGATTTTTCAACAGGCCTCAGTCTGACAGAACAGACTGTATATTTTTGTTTTTTGGAAGTGATTTTTTTGAAAAAAAAATTCCAACTAGGTATATAGTAAGGAAGCTGCAGCAGCAGACAGTTATGGGGCTTTGAGAGGGATGCAGTGGGAGCAATGAACGCACATACTGTGCCTGCAGGCCTTGCACTGATGTGGATATGCTGTGCCCTGCCTACCTAGCTCTGCAATATCGGGACCCACGAATTAGCCCTAAAAAGGACTTTCAGTTTCTGAGGAGTTGTAGATTAAAGAGTTGCAGACCTACACTAACTCTAGAAACCACGATTCTGACCCTATCTCGGCACCAGCTCTCCCTACTCTCACTGAAACAGGAACAGAATGCGACGAGCAGGGCGGCACCAGGTTTCTTATACTCAGGATGATGCTGTACAGCCAAGCCAATCACTGCACGACCACAACAAAGATGGCTGCTTCGTTTCATGGCCTGGCAGACAATCCCTGCACTATGATTGGGTCTCTAAAGTCCGCCAAAAATGCTGGGTGGAGACACCAGGTACCGCCGAATAATCCCAGAAATGCTCGCTGCTCGCCGAGTACACCAGACATAGTGATACTCGGGCGAGTATCGAGTAGTGGCAAGCACGTTCGCTCATCACTAATAGGAATTAATTTGCTTTTCACAAACCTTATACTGTTTTTCTCCAAAAGAGAAATGTATCTTTGCATCTTGTTTTGGGTTGTAGTTCAAGTATTCCTGTAAGAAACATATTATAGTCCCAGCAGAGAAATGAACACTTAGGAGACTTGGAATGTATATGAGCACTATAACTATTTGATTATAGCAGCATTTGTTCAATTAGGAGAATGGAAAATGTTTCCAGTGGGGTATTTTTATATTACATGCAGCAGCTGTTAAAAACCATTATGCCCTCAGTTTAAATCTTATAGGCTTGAAACTGTAAAGGACGGCCAAAACAGCCTTGGATTTAGGACACATTTTTCAACTGATAATATTACAAGTAAAGCCCCTTATTTGTTTACTTGTTATTTACTTCAGGTAAGAAAAGTTGAGAGTTTATTTTAAAAAATCATAAACAGTGTTAGGATAAAGTGTATATTATTAAATCTCACCTAATTTGAATATTATATTTAGAGATGAGCTGATCGGCATGGGAAGTTCTAGTCAAATATCCTGTTATTTAAAGTTCCAATTGAATTCAAACACTTGTTTGAAAAAATATCTTGCCCTGAGCCATTTCTCATGCTGCTGAATCATGAGATTCAGATGATTGAAGTTATGCTCACATCACCCCTTATTGATATGTGCTGTGATGTGATGCGTTATAATGTTTTACATTGTTCTGCCCATCAACAGGTAGTAAGTAGATATGGATAAAGTAAAGAGTTAGGACTAGCCCAGAAAGGGAGGGGCCATTTAGCAATGTCATTGAGGACTTCCTGGTACTATGTCAGAAAAGGCATAGCTTGCAGTTACAGCACACCTTTGGTCTGAGCACTTAGTAGAGCCGCATAAGTTGGCTGTCCCAAAGTGAGTGGAGAGCGATGCAGTGGATAGCAAGATCCAGAGTTAATGAAGGAAAAGTCGTCAAAGGATGATGCATAGGAGACAGGTTTTGAGAGAGGACGCCTAGAAGTATGGCCCAGGTTCACCAGACAGAGAGGTAACAGGCCAGGATGGAACAGCAGACATGAGATGAAGAGCATGCCCTGGACAGCAGTTCCAAGACATCAACAAGTAGAAAAGCCAAGTAAAGGCCATAGTGGCAAGCTAACTTCCCTAAGGGAAAAAGAGATGTGGAACCGCGGGTTGAAGTCTTGGACTCTCCTTTACTAGACTGTAGCAATGTGCTGGGTTGTGGTGAAGACAATGGAACATAAAGCAGAAACAAGTAACCTTAGAAGTAGAGAGACTGTGTGAATATTCTTCATGCTGTAAAGTAAACGTTAATGAAGTTATGCAGCTGCTTTCTATTGTACATAGTTTTCATGAAGTTTACGTTAAGTAAAAGACTGTTTATTTTTAAATGATGGTCTCCCTCATTGAATTGTTCAACATCCAATCCTGGACAGCCGAGGTCACTGGCATCATGCAGCCTGCAAGGGCATAGCACCCCCATAGACAAAGCCCACACACCCAGCCAGGAGCCCATCTACATGTTGCACGCTGGGGCATGGAAGACGAGTACTTCGCCTATGGCTGCTGACATTACACTTGGCCTAGTTGAAAGGATCGAGTCTCGCAATAGGAAGAACAAAAGGATGCAGGGAAGACTAGAGGTTGTATGGAGGTAGACGACCATAACATGATCTAAAATGGAGTCGAGTACAGACTCTAAAATTGTTAATGGAGTAGTACAAGAAGAAGAAACTGCTCATCGTGTGCATAGAAGACACAAAAGAATGAACAGTACTATACAGCCATACAGAAGTTTTGCCTACTAAAGGGAGTGTCTTATCAGGAAGCTCCAGCACGCAATGAGCCGTGATGTAGGATGCACAGAAACACGAAGGTGGGCACCATTAGCCTAATGGGAGCCGGATTGTGCGCAGTATAACAGCAATAGAGATTTAGCAAAGGTGGGAAAAGTCCAGAAGAACGGTGGCAGGAAGATGCCTGCATTGACCTGGTGTCTAAAACTACCAGGGTGTTATGGCTGGCAATCAGGCAACACAGCGTGCAGTAATCAGCGCACATACAGAGATCTGGCAATAACCAAAAACAATAGGACGAGCTCTGAGACGTGGAATCTCTGTAGACTGCAGTACCTGATCTATCCTCACACAACTATAAGCAGCAGTGGATTGCGACTATCACTACCTATGCAACTCGGCACTGCCTGAGGAGCTGACTAGCCTGAAGATAGAAATACAAGCCTGACTTACCTCAGAGAAATACCCCAAAGGAATAGGCAGCCCCCCACATATAATGACTGTTAGCAAGATGAAAAGACAAACGTAGGAATGAAATAGATTCAGCAAAGTGAGGCCCGATATTCTAGACAGAGCGAGGATAGCAAAGAGAACTATGCAGTCTACAAAAAACTCTAAAACGAAAACCACGCAAAGGGGCAAAAAGACCCACCGTGCCGAACTAACAGCACGGCGGTGCACCCCTTTGCTTCTCAGAGCTTCCAGCAAAAGTTAATAGCAAGCTGGACAGAAAAAACAGAAAACAAACTAGAAGCACTTATCTAGCAGAGCAGCAGGCCCAAGGAAAGATGCAGTAGCTCAGATCCAACACTGGAACATTGACAAGGAGCAAGGAAGACAGACTCAGGTGGAGCTAAATAGCAAGGCAGCCAACGAGCTCACCAAAACACCTGAGGGAGGAAGCCCAGAGACTGCAATACCACTTGTGACCACAGAAGTGAATTCAGCCACAGAATTCACAACAGTACCCCCCCCCTTGAGGAGGGGTCACCGAACCCTCACCAGAACCCCCAGGCCGACCAGGATGAGCCACATGAAAGGCACGAACAAGATCTGGGGCATGGACATCAGAGGCAAAAACCCAGGAATTATCTTCCTGAGCATAACCCTTCCATTTGACCAAATACTGGAGTTTCCGTCTAGAGACACGAGAATCCAAAATCTTCTCCACAATATACTCTAATTCCCCCTCCACCAAAACAGGGGCAGGAGGCTCCACAGATGGAACCATAGGTGCCACGTATCTCCTCAACAACGACCTATGGAATACATTATGTATGGAAAAGGAGTCTGGGAGGGTCAGACGAAAAGACACCGGATTGAGAATCTCAGAAATCCTATACGGACCAATAAAACGAGGTTTAAATTTAGGAGAGGAAACCTTCATAGGAATATGACGAGAAGATAACCAAACCAGATCCCCAACACGAAGTCGGGGTCCCACACGGCGTCTGCGATTAGCGAAAAGCTGAGCCTTCTCCTGGGACAAGGTCAAATTGTCCACTACCTGAGTCCAGATCTGCTGCAACCTGTCCACCACAGAATCCACACCAGGACAGTCCGAAGACTCAACCTGTCCTGAAGAGAAACGAGGATGGAACCCAGAATTGCAGAAAAATGGAGAGACCAAGGTAGCCGAGCTGGCCCGATTATTAAGGGCGAACTCAGCCAACGGCAAAAATGACACCCAATCATCCTGGTCAGCGGAAACAAAACATCTCAGATATGTTTCCAAGGTCTGATTGGTTCGTTCGGTCTGGCCATTAGTCTGAGGATGGAAGGCCGAGGAGAAAGATAGGTCAATGCCCATCCTACCACAAAAGGCTCGCCAGAACCTCGAGACAAACTGGGAACCTCTGTCAGAAACAATATTCTCAGGAATGCCATGTAAACGAACCACATGCTGGAAGAACAAAGGCACCAAATCAGAGGAGGAAGGCAATTTAACCAAGGGCACCAGATGGACCATTTTAGAAAAGCGATCACAGACCACCCAAATGACCGACATCTTTTGAGAAACGGGAAGGTCAGAAATGAAATCCATCGAAATATGTGTCCAAGGCCTCTTCGGGACCGGCAAGGGCAAAAGCAACCCACTGGCACGTGAACAGCAGGGCTTAGCCCTAGCACAAATTCCACAGGACTGCACAAAAGCACGCACATCCCGCGACAGAGACGGCCACCAGAAGGATCTAGCAACCAACTCCCTGGTACCAAAGATTCCTGGATGACCGGCCAGCACCGAACAATGAAGTTCAGAGATAACTTTACTAGTCCACCTATCAGGGACGAACAGTTTCTCGGCCGGACAACGATCAGGTTTATTAGCCTGAAATTTCTGCAACACTCTCCGCAAATCAGGGGAGATGGCAGACACAATGACTCCTTCCTTGAGGATACTCGCCGGCTCAGATAACCCCGGAGAGTCGGGCACAAAACTCCTAGACAGAGCATCCGCCTTCACATTTTTAGAGCCCGGAAAGTATGAAATCACAAAATCAAAACGAGCAAAAAATAACGACCAACGGGCCTGTCTAGGATTCAAGCGCTTGGCAGACTCAAGATAAGTAAGGTTCTTATGATCAGTCAAAACCACCACGCGATGCTTAGCACCCTCAAGCCAATGACGCCACTCCTCGAATGCCCACTTCATGGCCAGCAACTCTCGGTTGCCCACATCATAATTACGCTCAGCAGCAGAAAATTTCCTGGAAAAGAAAGCACATGGTTTGAACACTGAGCAACCAGAACCTCTCTGTGACAAAACCGCCCCTGCACCAATCTCAGAAGCATCAACCTCGACCTGGAACGGAAGAGAAACATCAGGTTGACACAACACAGGGGCACAGCAAAAACGACGCTTCAACTCCTGAAAAGCTTCCACGGCAGCAGAAGACCAATTAACCAAATCAGCACCCTTCTTGGTCAAATCGGTCAATGGTCTGGCAATGCTAGAAAAATTACAGATGAAGCGACGATAAAAATTAGCAAAGCCCAGGAATTTCTGCAGACTTTTTAGAGATGTCGGCTGGGTCCAATCCTGGATGGCCTGAACCTTAACCGGATCCATCTCGATAGTAGAAGGGGAAAAGATGAACCCCAAAAATGAAACTTTCTGCACACCGAAGAGACACTTTGATCCCTTCACGAACAAGGAATTAGCACGCAGTACCTGGAAAACCATTCTGACTTGCTTCACATGAGACTCCCAATCATCTGAGAAGATCAAAATGTCATCCAAGTAAACAATCAAGAATTTATCCAGATACTCACGGAAAATGTCATGCATAAAAGACTGAAAAACAGATGGAGCATTGGCAAGTCCGAACGGCATCACCAGATACTCAAAATGACCCTCGGGCGTATTAAATGCCGTTTTCCATTCATCTCCCTGCCTGATTCTCACCAGATTATACGCACCACGAAGATCAATCTTAGTAAACCAACTAGCCCCCTTAATCCGAGCAAACAAGTCAGAAATCAATGGCAAGGGATACTGAAACTTAACAGTGATCTTATTAAGAAGGCGGTAATCAATACACGGTCTTAGCGAACCATCCTTCTTGGCTACAAAAAAGAACCCTGCTCCCAATGGTGACGACGATGGGCGAATATGTCCCTTCTCCAGGGACTCCTTCACATAACTGCGCATAGCGGTGTGTTCAGGTACGGACAAATTAAATAAACGACCCTTAGGGAATTTACTACCAGGAATCAAATCGATAGCACAATCACAATTCCTATGCGGAGGTAGGGCATCAGACTTGGACTCTTCAAATACATCCTGAAAGTCCGACAAGAACTCTGGGATGTCAGAAGGAATGGATGATGAAATAGACAAAAATGGAACATCACCATGTACTCCCTGACAACCCCAGCTGGTTACCGACATAGAGTTCCAATCCAATACTGGATTATGGGTTTGTAGCCATGGCAACCCCAACACGACCACATCATGCAAATTATGCAGTACCAGAAAGCGAATAACTTCCTGATGTGCAGGAGCCATGCACATGGTCAGCTGGGCCCAGTACTGAGGCTTATTCTTGGCCAAAGGTGTAGCATCAATTCCTCTCAACGGAATAGGACACCGCAAAGGCTCCAAGAAAAATCCACAACGTTTAGCATAATCCAAATCCATCAGATTCAGGGCAGCGCCTGAATCCACAAATGCCATGACAGAATACGATGACAAAGAGCACATTAAGGTAATGGACAAAAGGAATTTGGACTGTACAGTACCAATAACGGCAGAGCTATCGAACCGCCTAGTGCGTTTAGGACAATTAGAAATAGCATGAGTAGAATCACCACAATAGAAACACAGTCTGTTCAGACGTCTGTGTTCTTGCCGTTCTACTTTAGTCATAGTCCTGTCGCACTGCATAGGCTCAGGTTTACTCTCAGACAATACCGCCAGATGGTGCACAGATTTACGCTCGCGCAAGCGACGACCGATCTGAATGGCCAAGGACATAGACTCATTCAAACCAGCAGGCATAGGAAATCCCACCATTACATCCTTAAGAGCTTCAGAGAGACCCTTTCTGAACAAAGCCGCTAGCGCAGATTCATTCCACAGAGTGAGTACTGACCACTTCCTAAATTTCTGACAATATACTTCTACATCATCCTGACCCTGGCATAAAGCCAGCAGATTTTTCTCAGCCTGATCCACTGAATTAGGCTCATCGTAAAGCAATCCCAGCGCCTGGAAAAATGCATCAACATTACTCAATGCAGAATCTCCTGGTGCAAGAGAAAACACCCAGTCCTGTGGGTCGCCGCGCAAAAAAGAAATAATAATCAAAACCTGTTGAATAGGATTACCAGAAGAATGAGGTTTCAAGGCCAAAAATAGCTTACAATTATTTCTGAAGCTCAGGAACTTAGTTCTGTCACCAAAAAACAAATCAGGAATCGGAATTCTTGGTTCTAGCATCGATTTCTGATCAATAGTATCTTGAATCTTTTGTACATTTACAACGAGATTATCCATTGAGGAGCACAGAGCCTGAATATCCATGTCCACAGCTGTGTCCTGAAGCACTCTAATGTCTAGGGGAAAAAAAAGACTGAAGACAGAGCTAAGAAAAAAAAATGATGTCAGGATTTCTTTTTTCCCTCTATTGGGAATCATTGGTTGGCTCCTTGTACTGTTATGGCTGGCAATCAGGCAACACAGCGTGCAGTAATCAGCGCACATACAGAGATCTGGCAATAACCAAAAACAATAGGACGAGCTCTGAGACGTGGAATCTCTGTAGACTGCAGTACCTGATCTATCCTCACACAACTATAAGCAGCAGTGGATTGCGCCTATCACTACCTATGCAACTCGGCACTGCCTGAGGAGCTGACTAGCCTGAAGGTAGAAATACAAGCCTGACTTACCTCAGAGAAATACCCCAAAGGAATAGGCAGCCCCCCACATATAATGACTGTTAGCAAGATGAAAAGACAAACGTAGGAATGAAATAGATTCAGCAAAGTGAGGCCCGATATTCTAGACAGAGCGAGGATAGCAAAGAGAACTATGCAGTCTACAAAAAACTCTAAAACGAAAACCACGCAAAGGGGCAAAAAGACCCACCGTGCCGAACTAACAGCACGGCGGTGCACCCCTTTGCTTCTCAGAGCTTCCAGCAAAAGTTAATAGCAAGCTGGACAGAAAAAACAGAAAACAAACTAGAAGCACTTATCTAGCAGAGCAGCAGGCCCAAGGAAAGATGCAGTAGCTCAGATCCAACACTGGAACATTGACAAGGAGCAAGGAAGACAGACTCAGGTGGAGCTAAATAGCAAGGCAGCCAACGAGCTCACCAAAACACCTGAGGGAGGAAGCCCAGAGACTGCAATACCACTTGTGACCACAGAAGTGAATTCAGCCACAGAATTCACAACACCAGGGTGGATCCTCTGTTCACTATGGTTGCCGGGGACCTGGTAAACTCTGAGGAGAAGATGGGGTAGGCCTCACGCCCAATGTGCCATTGGGTATTGGAGAAGAACACAATCGCTTGTGTGAGTTGATGTAGCAGGTGGAGTGAGATTTGAAGAGTGACACAATGGAGAAGACTGATAGTATGCTGATGCCACTGGGGAAGGTAAGATGTATGATGGTGTCATCCCATGTTCTGGACTGTTGTGGAACTGGAAGGGTCAGAGGCTTGCGGCCTGATGGTGAAGTGCGGCTAGGTGGTCTGGCGGAGAAGGCCTATTGGGTCCAGAAAGCAAATAGCAGGACCAGAGACAAAAGCAGAGCCCCTCAATCCAGGCTGGTTTGCAGCAAGAGGAAGGGCCTAGAAAGAAAGACATGGGTCTGAGTGGGGCCAGAAAGAATGAACCCAGGTTGAGTTGGAGGCTGAAGGAGCTAATGTTGCAGCTGTTGTACCCAAGGGCAGCAGAACAATTTGATAATCCGAAGTAGCAAAACCCAGAGGACCTGTAGTCCAAAAGTCTAGGACTCTAAGCATAGACATTGCCTCAGTTTTTGGTCTGTTGATAGACTGCATCCTTTCCGGGTGGGCTATCTGCAAAGAGAAAGACTTTGCCATGGTTGTCCTGGGCCCTTACCAAGAAGGGCCAGACCAACCAGCACATTTCAACATATAAATCTTTTGTGCTGCTAATTTTATGCTTGAGCCTGTAAGCAGGCTGCGGGATTCAGTGACAGACAGGAGGCAGAGCAAGGGTTAACAATTTTAATCGTTATATTTAACAGGGAGTTAACTCCTCTCAGGGAGATGAAGGGTTAGAACAAGCAAACAAACAGTTCTATTGCAGAGGATATGCAAAGCTAATGTATAAAGTAATGGCAGTTCTTTTGTACACTTATCATGTCAGAAGTTCCTCAGGCTGCAGAGAATACTTGGAAGTCTGTAGCGCCAGTAACAGCTGGTGCGGTGCTTGTCCAGAAAGGTCCTGCTGGTAATGGTGGTCTGTCTTTTGGTGGCAGCGGTCGATCTTTGGCACCTTTCGCTGAGCCCCTAGTCCATAAACATGTGTGGCCGGAGAAAACAAGGCCGCAGCACCTTTGAAATTCTATGGAAATTGTTGTGGAGCAAGTGGCAGGGAGTCCATGCAGGGACTCGGTTCTCCTGCCTTCTCACGTCAGCGGTACTCATAGTTGTTAGCACACCATGCTACTCTCTCCAGCTACTGCAGAACGCACAGCAGCTTTCTTTGTGGTGGTTGCCGAGCGCACGGCACCTCCATCTCTGGCAGTCACTGAGCTCAAGGCACCACTCAGCGCAGTGGTCCCTCTGCAGATGGCAGGGCCCAACCAATGCAGCCTGTCGTAGCGCCAGTACTCAGGGGACAGAGCGCGCCGCTTGCCTGACTGCGTGCTGCTACGGGTTGGTGCCAAACTCCCTGCTGCTGCGCAATTTCACCGCACTTGGAATTTTTTTCCCATTTTCTAGTACACGACATGCTAAAACCAATGATGTCGTTCAAAAGTACAACTTGTTTTGCAAAAAATAAGCCCTCACATGGCCATATTGGTGGAAAAATAAAAAAGTTATGGCTCTGGGAAGAAGGGGAGCAAAAAACGAACACGGAAAAATGGAAAATCCCAAGGTCATGAAGGGGTTAAAGGGGTTCTCTGGGGTGATGGTATGGCAGCTAGATGGTATAACTTCCCACAGATGAAGTATGTCCCCAGGGCTCCCGGTGAGTAAGTCAAGGTGGTGAGAAGTGCAGTAAATAACGAGGACACAGGTTTGCAGTCTCTTTATCTGGTTTACTGAAGCATCAGGCAACCGCAGTCCAGGGCACCAGATCACAGGACAGGCAGGGTCTGGCCAGCTTGGAAGCGAATCCAGAGTCCCCTTCACCAGGTGGAGATGAAAGCCTTCCTCAAAGCACAGTGGTGTTGTAGTCCCTTACTGCCTATGGCTTCTGAAAAGGTCCTCACAGTTCCTCTCTGTCCCCCATAAAGGTTAGGACACAACCCGTATGACAGGTCAAGAAGGCCTTTTTATAGGGTCTCTATCACGACCTAGGCCCTATAAGTATCACTGTCTCTGCTGGGTGTAAAGGCGGACAGGTAACTTGAAGTTCAGCTGTCCTGCCTGTTTCAGCTATGCCACTTAGAGTTCAGCATGGCCACGGTCTTCCGGCATCCGGAATCAGCGCCAGCCACAGAGGTAGCTAATTCACTGCTATGCTACGCTGGTATCACTCTCCTGTGCCTTTTCTCTCCTGCACACTTTCCACAAGTTGTTCATTCTTTCTAAGTTCTCTTTTCTCCAGGAGCTGTAATACCTCAGACTACATGGCCCATTCAGACCTTCTGACATTTTATGTCTGTCTGCCCTCTTCTCTGTTCTCTGACAGTCTGAATTAAATCTCTCTCTCTCCCTCCAGACCAGAATGTATTTATAGGGGAGTTCACCCTAAACCAGGTTTAGGGCTCCCCCTTCTGGCCTGGAGTATGAACGTGCTGTCTGTATGTGATTACCTGATGAAAGTTATCCTTCATCGTTTCCAAGCATGACATCACTCTCCGCATGGGGAAAGCAATGCCACTGTGACGACCAAGACCCTGGGGCGTCACACTAGCACATCCATCTAAAAGAGCTTGAGTTAGTGGACCTGTTGTAGTTTTATCATCTGTAACAGTAATCATTACACCAATGAAAGTCTTAAATCAGCTTGCACCTCAGGAAGCTTACATCCCCCTCCTCCAGCACATCACTATCTGTGAATTGAAGGTTAAAACTGTCCAACAGTTCTGCTATCCGGGATGCATCATTTTCCCATCTCCTCAGTCACCATGGTTGACAGAGACATTGATAACAGATTACACTGGTCTACAAAAAAAATAAAAAATTCTGGCATGGACTTTAAGAACAGTTTAAAATTACCGTATATACTCGAGTATAAGCCGAGAGTTTCAGCCCAAATTTTTGGGCTGAAAGTGCCCCTCTTGGCTTATACTCGAGTCAAGGTGGGTGGCAGGGTCGGCGGGTGAGGGGGTGAGGGCGCTGAGGCATACTTACCTAGTCCTGGCGATCCTGGCGCTCCCCCAGCCGTCTCACGGTCTTCTGTGCTGCAGCGTCTTCCCCTCTTCAGCGGTCACGTGGGACCGCTCATTAAAAAAATGAATAGGCGGCTCCACCTCCCATAGGGGTGGAGCCGCGTATTCATTTCTCTAATCAGCGGTGCCGGTGACTGCTGATAGAGAAAGAGGCTGCGGCACCGAAGACCAGGCAGAGGGAGCGTCAGGATCGCTGGGACTAGGTAAGTATTTTATATTCACCTGTCCGCGTTCCAGCAGCCGGGCGTCGCTCCATCTTCCCGGCGCCTCCATCTTCCCGGCGTCTGCGCTCTGACTGTGCAGGTCAGAGGGAGCGATGACGCATATAGTGTGCTCGGCGCCCTCTGCCTGATCAGCCAGAGCAGAGACGCCGGGAAGATGGAGGCGCCGGGACCGGACGCTGGGAGCTGCAAGCAAGAGAGGTGAGTATGTGTTTTTTTTATATTGCAGCAGCAGCAGCGACAATGGCAGAGCATCTATGGGGAAATATGAACGGTGCAGAGCACTATATGGGGCACAGCTATGGGGCACAATGAACGGTGCAGAGCACTGTATATGGGGCACAGCTATGGGGCACAATGAACGGTGCAGAGCACTGTATATGGGGCATAGCTATGGGGCACAATGAACGGTGCAGAGCACTGTATATGGGGCACAGCTATAAGGCAATAATGAACTGTGCAGAGCACTGTATATGGGGCACAGCTATGGGGCACAATGAATGGTGCAGAGCACTGTATATGGGGCACAGCTATGGGGCACAATGAACGGTGCAGAGCACTGTATATGGGGCACAGCTATGGGGGCACAATGAACGGTGCAGAGCACTGTATATGGGGCACAGCTATGGGGCACAATAAACGGTGCAGAGCACTCTATATGGGGCACAGCTATGGGGCACAATGAACGGTGCAGAGCACTATATGGGGCACAGATATGGGGCACAATGAACGGTGCAGAGCATTGTATATGGGGCACAGATATGGGGCAATAATGAACGGTGCCGAGCACAGTATGGGGCACAGATATGGGACAAAATGAACGGTGCCGAGCACAGTATGGGGCACAGCTGTGGGACAAAATGAACGGTGCCGAGCACAGTATGGGGCACAGCTATGGGACAATAATGAACGGTGCAGAGCATTGTATATGGGGCACAGATATGGGGCAATAATGAACGGTGCAGAGCACAGTATGGGGCACAGCTATGGGACAAAATGAACGGTGCAGAGCACTATACGGGGCACAGCTATGGGACAAAATGAACGGTGCAGAGCACTATATGGGGCACAGCTATGGGGAAATATGAACGGTGCAGAGCACTATATGGCACAGCTATGGGGAAATAATGATCTATTTTTATTTTTGAAATTCACCGGTAAATGCTGCATTTCCACCCTAGGCTTATACTCGAGTCAATAAGTTTTCCCAGTTTTTTGTGGCAAAATTAGGGGGGTCGGCTTATACTCGGGTCGGCTTATACTCGAGTATATACGGTAATTTGAGGGTGCTGAATTCAAATCTGATCTTATAATTTCTCTATCACATCACGTTTTTGCGCTACAGGTCTATAGCCTATTTTCAAGAATTCCATGATAAATATAAGTAGTGTATGAAAAGTGCCAGTTTATATGGTTCACTAAGGTAAATTTAGTTTTCATTTAGTCTCCCAATAAATGTGAGAATATCTTTGTTTCCTTTGAACATGCATAATTCCCATTTGTTATGATAACACCCTTGTTTTTGTGCTACTGGGACAGTAGAGCTACAGCAGAGCATTGGGTGAAAACTGAATGGCCTCAGCAACAGAGTTTGGCATCTGGCGATAAGAATGTCATCCATGATCGTCTAGTGGATAGGAAGGACATTGTCTTTCCTCCCTTACACATAAAACTTGGATTGATGAAGCAGTTCGTCAAAGCTCTCAATCACAGTGGAGAATGCTTTAACTATATATGTTCAACTTTTCCTGATCTTAGTGAAGAGAAGAAAAAGGCTGGAATATTTGATGGACCTCAAATAAGAACACTTATGAGAGACCCAAATTTTATCACATGAATGAATGAGACAGAAGAAAGAGCTTGGAATGCATTTTGTAATGTGGTGCAGAATTTTCTAGGGAATAAGAAAGCAGACAACTATGAAGAAATTGTGGAAGAGCTACTAATGAGTCTGCGAAATCTTGGATGTAGAATGAGTATCAGGATTCACTATTTACACAGCCATTTGGACTTTTTTCCAGAGAATCTTAGGGATGTGAGCGAGGAACAAGGGGAGCGTTTTCATCAGGACACTAAAACAATGGAAGAACGGTATCAAGGCTGGTGGGACTCACATATGATGGCTGACTATTGCTGGAGCTTGATGAGAGACAACCCAGAACCTGTGCATCACAGATCAGCCAAGAAAAGAAAGTTCAAATAACTGCCATTTGTCATTCATCTGTGTGCCATATATATGTGTTTTTATATTTTGTAGTTTAGTTCTGTAAGTATATTTGATTTTCTGTACATAGACTTTGTAATCTGTTATTCCTTGATTAAAAATAAACAAAATGTAGTACAGAAAATCATGTGTTTTTATCATAAAACATTAGATAGGGGAAATTTTCATCAAAAATTGAAAATATCTCGAAATCCTGATGTGATAGCCAAAAACGGAGTTCATATTCGTAATCAGCAGCCAAATTTGACTTAAAATATGTTTTAACACTAGAAGTCCCAGAGAGGGGTCATTTAACATTTCTACCTTTGGAACCTTGGGAGCTCGAAATTTCTGGGACTTCTAGTGTTAAAACCTTTTGCCAGAAAAATTGCGTTGTCCAGTGTTATCAAAGCAATACAGTACACTTAATATACTGTATAAAAGATTCTGGAATAACAAGCATCTGAAGAAAAGCAGAAAGGTCAGCAAATGCAATGTTGTCATACTGTCCTCTCACCGGTATGGGTCCAAGATGTGGGTTGTCTGCAACAACCACCTTCAACTCCTTGAGCACTTACATCAGTGCAGCCTCATTCAAATCAACTGAAAGTTCCTCAACAGCACAGGGAAAAGTTACCAATCAAGGATCAAGGCCATACTTCTGGAGAATCAGTGGTCCTGGGTAGGACATATTTCCAGGATGGAAGATCATCATCTACCCAATATTGCACTGCATGGTGAAATTGTCACAGGTTACCGGGACATATGGGCATCAAAGAAGTGATATAAGGACGTTCTGATGAAAATCCCTTGATGCTCCAAATTTTTACCATAGTCAGTGGCCATCCATTGCTGCTAACCATGGGCATTGGAGACATACTGCCAAAAACATGTTTTCGCATTTGAAAGTGCACATTGGGCTTGCATCAAATGCAGAAGAAAATGGTGCAAGAACCAGAGCATTGTAGCAGCATCATGCCTAAATCAGACCTTACCTTATGGTGAAAGCATCTACCTATCCCACATGGACGGACCTCATCAGCCACCAACATGTTTGCAATCAATGTGAGCAACACCCCCCTTCACAAATTTTCATTCATGAAGTTAAGTAACAAGATCAATGTTGGCTCATTTTATACTCATTTCTTTAAATAAAATAAATATTTCTATAAGATATATCTATTTGTTAAAATAGTTTAAAGCCTAGTTTCATACAGGCATATTGCATCCACATTTAAAAGCTCAACTATGAACGTACTGCTCTAATAATTCTAAAACACTATACAAAACTCACCACAGTGGCACACATGTGAGTGAAGTAAAAGTTGCATAAATTTGGGCTTGCGTAACCAATTAAAAGGGTTTTTACATTCACTCTGTGTGACACAGATTGCGGAATTGTGACATTGTGGAATATGCACAGTCATGATTCCCCATTATTTCCAGCATGAGTAAGCAGCCTCAAAGTTTCTCACTAGCTTTTCTGAATGCACCATTAGCACATAACTGCAAAAATGCAAATTACATTCTTGTAGTCACATGACTTGATCCAGAATGGAAAGAATATATCAAAACAATTTATTATTACTCTTATTGATCTTTCACATCTACTTGACCCCTCTCTTATGCTTCCAGATCACCCACTGTTATTCTCAATTATAATGACTTGGAGAAAATTACAAATGTTAACAAAGGAAAACAAACCAATCCTCTCATTTGGGAAAATTAAAATTCTTCTATTTCAACATGCAGTTCCCAATTTTACAATTGAATTATAGAAAAGTATCACAAACTGCTCTTACCTGAATATCTGTTTAAAACTAGACACAATTGTTAATTTTAAAAACTTTAAAATTCTCTTAATATCTTCACGAGAAGATCTTGGAACTCAGATAATAAATCAGGAATAGTGTTTCTCTCCTACAATTAATTATTACTCTCATAGGTAATGTCACAATAGACTGCCTCAAGAGGTGCAAGTGTAATGCAGGTGCCTGGATGCAATGTACAGAAATCATGAGGCAGAAACAGCCAGGGGTTGATACAGTGGGTTCGGAATGTATTCATACCACTTTAAATTTTTCACTCTTTGTTTCATTGCAGACATTTGATAATTTCCACTGACCCCTACTTTACCTATGGTCCCGGTCACCGTCACACTCCCTGCGACCACAATTTTTTGAGGAACGTACAATCAAGGATGTTCATTTGTTTCAATTTGTCCCAAGGTAAGGTTTGAGCCTGAGGATGAAAGCAGAATGAAAAGAGAAAATTCTATTCAAGATCAAATATGCCATAAAATGTCCTTGCAGATGTTGCCCTGGTCATATTTAAGTATGACTAGACTATAGATATGTTCACACACAACAGATTTGCATAATACAGGCAGAGAAATTGTTACATATCTGCCAAGTGTAAATATACTCTTAAATGAGGTATTATCATGTTGTATCTTCAGATAAGACCAGCAGCATGATCGTGCCCGCTGGTCAGAACTGCGCTCTATCGCATGGTGCTAGGAGAGGCCTCTGTAGCATGGGAGAAGAGCAGGAGACTGAGGCTGGCCAGATCCAGTAACCCATCCATCTTCAGAGCGGTGGGGACATGCTGTAAATCATAAGATCCTTACCCAGATAACCGACCAAGCAGCAGGGTTGCAGATAAACTAGGCAATGAGCTGTACACTGTGGAATTAAAAATCTTTCTGTTGTTGTGAATTGAGATAATTTGTTAATAAGAAGTGAATTGAAACGTTGCTTGTTTTTATAAGCACTTTTTTCATTTTTGCCTATTTGTGAATTTGTGGCAACCTCTTTAAAGCTAGGACGAAAAAACGACTTGAGTAGAGAGACATTTAAATTACAGAATTGCATCACATCTAATAATTCTCTATGAACTGCAACCTCCCTGTCCTGTGACACGCAACTTTAAATGTTATCAAATGCGTTGTATTTTCTGTCACTGGTCACAATTCGAATGAGACCCACTTGCCCTAGACTTCAATGTAAGTGTCATGTGCCTGCAGCTTTTCTGCAATTTGGCTGTTTTGTGTACACTAAAATCTCAATTCTAAAATTGTCACATCATAAGTTTTTTTGTTTATGCAGCTTGTCTTGAGAATTGTTGCATGACACATCACCTTGTGGCCTCAGCCTTGGGCTGGGGTCACACAGTCATCGATTCTCTTATGCAACAAAAAAAGACCAATTATGCTGAACATACTTTACTCAAACTCTCTCCATCTTCTCCATTGTCTAAGTGCCCATACATCGGATTCCACTTGGATAGTATCCCAGTGCAATCCGATATTTCACATGCACCCATAAGCTTGCTTGGGTGTGCAAGGTCCGATTATCAGATGCACCCACAACTGGCTGTGATTGATTTCTTACTCAAAATTGGCATGAGAAAAAAATTGTAGATCTGCAATGACCCATAGTATAACATTGGGCCGAGTGCTAACCAATAAAATATCAGAGAGCACCTGGCTTTGTTATATGCTTGTGTTAGCAAGCTCTTCGTTTATACAGGTGCTTCTCACAAAATTAGAATATCATCAAAAAGTTAATTTATTTCAGTTCTTCAACACAAAAAGTGAAACTCATATATTATATAGAGTCATTACAAATAGAGTGATCTATGTCAAGTGTTTATTTCTGTTAATGTTGATGATTATGGCTTACCACCAATAAAAACTCAAAAGTCATAACCATAGTAAATTAGAATAATTAATAAAAACACCTGCAAAGGCTTCCTAAGCTTTAAAATGGCCCCTTAGTCTGTTTCAGTAGGCTCCAAAATTGCGGGGAAGACTGCTGACTTGACAGATGTCCAGAAGGCAGTCATTGACCCAATCCACAAGGAGGGTAAGCCACAAATGGTCATTGCTAAAGAAGCAGTCTGTTTAAAGAATGTTGTATCCAAGCATATTAATAGAAAGTTAGTGGAAGGAAAAAGTGTGGTAGAAAATGGTGCACAAGCAACCGAGATAACCGCAGTCTTGAAAGGATTGTTAAGAACAGGCCATTCAAAAATTTGGAGGAGATTCACAAGGAGTGGACTGCTGCTGGAGTCATTGCTTTAAGAGCCATCACACACAGATGTATCCAGGACATGGGCTACAAAGTGTCACATTCCTTGTGTCAAGCCACTCATTACCAATAGAAAACACCAGAAGCGTCTGGGCCAAGGAGAAAAAGAATGGGACTGTTGCTCAGTGGTCTAAGGTGTTGTTTTCAGGTGAAAGTAAATGTTGAATTTCATTTGGAAATCTGTTGTGAATTCCGCTCTTGGGCTCCCTCTGGTGGTTGTAAGTGGCACTTTTGTGAGTTCTGCTCTTGGGCTCCCTCTTGTGGTTTCAAGTGGTATGGCTGCTCCTTGGAGTTAGCTGTCATCAGCTGCCTCCACTTATCTTCTCTTCTGCTCGGCTATTTAGGTCTTGCTGTTCCTTCAGCCAGTGCCACTTGTAAATGGTTTCTAGTTGGATTCACATGTCTTTGGATTTCCCTGTTTTCCTGACCAGTTCAGCAAAGCAAAGTTCTTATTTACTCTGTTCTGTTCACAGATTGTGGACTTATCCGTTCAGTGCTTTCTATGTTTGTCCAGCTTATCAGTATGAATTAATTCTGTCTTGCTGGAAGCTCTGGGAAGCAGATTTACCCTCCACACCTTTAGTCAGGTGTGGAGATTTTTTGTAAACTCTGCGTGGATTTTTGTAGTGTTTTATACTGACCGCACAGTATTCCATCCTGTCCTATCTATCAAGCTAGACTGGCCTCCTGTGCTCATCCTGGTTTCATTCTGTGTATGTCTTTTCCCTCTCCACTCACAGTCATTATTTGTGGGGGGCTAATCTATCCTTTGGGGATTTTCTCTGAGGCAAGATAGTTTTCCTGCTTCTGTCTTTAGGGGTAGTTAGCTCTTAGGCTGTGACGAGATGCATAGGGAGAGTTAGGAGCATTCCACGGCTGCTTCTAGTGTTGTGTTGAGCTTAGGGACTGCGGTCAGTACAGTTACTACTTCCTTCAGAGCTCGTTCCATGTTGCTCCTAAACCACCACGTCATAACAGAAATCAAGGTACCAGAGACTGGAGGAAGAGTATAGAGGCACACAATCCAAGCTGCTTGAGGTCTATTGTGAAGTTTCCACAATCAGTGATGGTGTGGGGAGCCATGTCATCTGCTGGTGAGTCAACTGTGTTTTATCAAGCCCAAAGTCAGCGCAGCCGTCTACCAGGAAATTTTAGATCACTTCATGCTTCTCTCTGCCAACAAGCTTTTTGGCAATGTAAACCTAATTCTCCAGCAGGAATTGGCACCTGTCCACACTTGAAAAAGTACCAATACCTGGTTTAAAAACAACAGTATCACTGTGCTTGCTCGGCCAGCAAACTCGCCTGACCTTAAACCCATAGATAATCTATGGGGTATTGTCAAGAGGAAGATGAAAGACACCAGACCCAACAATGCAGACAACCTGAAGTCTGCTATCAAAGCAACCTGGGCTTCCATAACACATCAGAAATACAACAGGCTGATTGCCTCCATGTCGCGCCGCATTGATGCAGTAATTGATGTAAAAGGAGCTCCGACCAAGTATTGAGTGCATTTACTGAACATACTGAACATTTCAGTAGCCAACATTTCAGATTTTGAAATCATTTTTCAAGCTGGTGTTCTAAAATATTCTAATTTATTGAGATAATGACTTTTGGGTTTTCATTGGCCCTAAGCCATAATCGTCAACATTAACAGAAATAAAAACTTGAAATATATCACTCTATATAATGTAATGACTCTATATAATATATGAGTTTCACTTTTGGTATTGAAGAACTGAAATAAATAAATGATATACTAATTTTGTGAGAAGCACCTGTATTTGCCTTGATTGAGGTTTGTCTCAGCTTATGGGTCTCAGACGCAGGGCTGTATTCGTATATACGTATATATTTCCCATTTATCTTAACCAGTTATTTTTTTCTTAGAACGCTAAAGATATATTGATCCAAAATAAGCTTTTGTGCTTTCTACAAGTGTAAAGGTTTATTCATTTTACAATAAAACTATGTATTAATATGAAGTGACCTTCACAAAGAACCATAAACTATTTAGATTACTCGGGATACATTATATATGTAAAATCCATTAATGATTATTAGAGGCTATAAGACTTTAGTGCTGTAAGTCAGGGTAATTTACTAAAGGCAAAGCAGGATTTGTTGTGTGTGCACATTTTACTGCTTTACTTTTTACTTTTCCTTTTTGTTCTGTTTATTCAGCACAAAAAGAACAATTTGTCATTTTGTTTTGCTTGTAGTTGGTTAGGTATGTATAAAAATTAAAGATTTGGAGAAGCAGCGTATTTTTATAACGCTGAGAAATGAAAATTAAGATAAAAATATTATTGCATGGAAGACATTGTAATATGGACAAAATAAATGAATGTTTAGTTAAGATGTGTCTCTTATTTATATTTGCTAAATAAATAAATTTAAATACTTCATAGCACTCCATGTTGAATGGAGCAATCCAGTTCCAAAAGTCTCTGCAGCATCTAAATGTATTTTACTCATTTAACTGATGAAGTCATTTCTTCAAAACCTTCATCAATTATATCCCTTCTTCCTTGACTTTATATTGTAACCAGATGGCATGGGGTGGTAGTCATAGCCTAGTCCACTAGGCCACAGTCAGTGAGAACCCTGGCCCCGTCGTGCACATGAAAAGGCAGACACAGTCCCAGTCCTGCAGCACAGTCAGTTACCTCTAACACGTGGTCGCTCCCAATACTGGAACACCATCCTCTGTATACACCACACACCGCGCTTCAGATCCAATGTTAACAAACTTTTTAATAGGGATGGGGTAGATGAGGTGAATTAAGTAAATGCAGTGACAACTGCTGAGCTGTCCCTATTCAAAGATGCTGCTACTTTGGCAACAGCAGCAGCAGCAGAAGCATAAGGTCCCAATGGGCTCCTGTGAACTAACAGTCTCTTGGAGGGCACCTCTTCAGTCTTAGTGCTCGTTCCTACTGCTCGACAGTCCTGTGGCAATCCTTTCTCCAGCTGGGGGTTCTTTCTGTCCCAAACGGGGACACACGTATTCCCCAGATGGGGGTCCCTTCCGTCCCAGACAGGGACACACGTCCTGCCTTGGGCAATTCTGCCCAGGCTCTGCTCTAGAAGCAGGAAATTGCTGCTTCTTCCAGGCTGATAACCCAGCCCCTCTTTGTTAACCCTTAAGGCCCCGTCATACATAGCGACGCTTGAGCGATTCCGACAACGATACGACCTGTCAGGGATCGTTGCTGCGTCGCTATGTGGTCGCTGGTGAGATGTCAAACAGTGAGATCTCACCAACGACGCAGCAGCGATGCGGCGAACTGTAGTGACCTGTAGCGACCTGTACAACGATGCTATTTCATGACGATTCAATGGGACGTCCTGTCGTCCTGTCAGCGAGGTCGTTGGTAAGGTGTCAAACACAGCGATGTGTGCTACCCAGCGGGACCTTAACGATCAAAAAATGGCCCAGGCCATTCCAACTAGCGATCTCACAGCAGGGGCCTGGTCGCTGCTACGTGTCACACATAGCGAGATCGCTACTGAGGTCACTGTTGCGTCACAAAACTTGTGACTCAGCAGCGATCTCGCTAGCGATCTCGCTGTGTGTGACGGGGGCTTTACTGTCCCTACTATTAACATGTTCATTACAACACAGTATATACAATACAAGGCATAGGATAAAAGAGCATTACACATTACACATAGTATAGGATATCAAGTCCTTAATGGATTTTCTATTAAAAAAATCGCATCCATTGCCCATGAAACAGCTTCTATAAAAGTGAAATATCCCAGGGAAAAATAAAACAACATCTTTCTGTCCTAGCTACTAAAATGTAGCATCACAATGAGGAGAGGAGTTGTCTAATCTTTTTAGTTACACCAGTAGTCTAACCTTTTTACTAAGGCCACCATTATGGGTAAGTATTAGTGATGAGTGAACGTGCTCGCCGCTACTCGTTACTCACCCGAGTATCACTATGCTCGGTGTACTCGGTGAGCACCAAGCATTTTCGGGATTATTCGACGGTAACTGGTGTTTCCGCCCAGCGTTTTTGGTGGACTTTAGAGACCCAATCACAGTGCAGGGATGGTCTGCCAGGCCATGAAACACCGCAGCCATTTTTGTTGTGGTCATGCAGTGATTGACTTGGCCACACAGCATCATCCCGAGTATAAGAGACCTGGTGCCGCCCTGCTCGCCGCATTCAGCTCCGGATTCAGTGAGAGTAGGGAGAGCTGCTGCCGAGATAAGGTCAGAATCGTGGTTTTTATAGTTAGTGTAGGTCTCCAACTCTTAAATCCACAACTTCTGAGAAACCAACAGTCCATTTTAGGGCTAATTCATGGGTCCCGATATTGCAGCACTAGGTAGGCAGGGCACAGCATATCCACATCAGTGCAAGACCTGAAGGCACTGTATGTGCATTCATTTCTCCCACTGCATCCCTCCCAAAGCTCCATAACTGCTGCTTCTGCTGCAGCTTCTTTACTATATACCTAGTTGCATTTTTTTCCAAAAATTCCCCCCCAAAAAACAAAAATATACAGTCTGTTCTGTCAGACTGAGGCTTGTTGAAAAATCATAGTTTGTCAGGCATACGTAGCATAGTTGTGTGTGCTAGCCTTGTGCCACTTTTTTTTTTTTTTTGGTGTTTTAAATTCACCAAAAAAGACCTCATATATCTGCATGCTCCAACTTTTTGCATTTTAGGCTGTTTTGCACTGTTTTTGCTGTCTGTTACCCTAATTATATACAGCATCATTTAGCATAAAAAAAATATAAACAGGCCACATATTTGCAATTGTAGTATTTTTGTGACAGCTCTCATATATCTGCATGCTCCAAGTTTGGTCTTTGTAGGTACCCCTTTTTTTTGCTGTCTGATACTCTAATTCTATACAGCACTATTTAGCTTCCAAAATTATAAAAAGGCCACATATTTGCCAGTGTGGTATTTTTGTGACAGCCTTCATATATCTGCGTGCCCCAAGTTTGGTCATTGTAAGCCGCTGGATCACTTTTTTTGCTGTGTGTTACTCTAATTCTATACCGCACTACTTTGCATTTAAAAAAAAAACAGGCCACATATTTGCCAGTGTGATATTTCCGTGTCAGCCCTCATATATCTGCGTGCTCCAAGTTTGGTCATTGTAGGCCGGTGTACCACTTTTTTGCTGTCCGATACTCTAATTCTATACAGCACTATTTAGCTTCAAAAAATAAAAACAGCCAACATATTTGCCTTTGTAGTATTTCTGTGACAGTTCTCATATATCTAAGCCGTATTTAGCGAATGGATAAAATTGAATTTATTAGGTATATTAAAAAAGCCAATAATTGGCACATTCATATAGACCAAAATAATAATAAAACAAACAAATAGGAACCCTAACGTGATATGTGCCCTATTACCTTCACAGAATGGGGAAAACAACAAAAAAACAGACAGATACAAATAACAAATACTCCGCAGCACTGACCGTGCTAGAGATTACTTCCAATTCGCAATTGTTCTAAGAGGCTCACCAGATGTGGGCCAACAATTGTACAATCCAACAAAGCATAGGTATATGGACACAGAATGCACCCCTACAGTAGGGTTTTATATCTGTAACTGTGTCTATTCAACCAAAAAAAAGGTTTTTGCACTTGATCCTTTACTCAGGATAGCTTCTGAACAAAAGAGTGTGTGTGTGGTGTGTCCCATACACTTTTCAAGACTCCACATATGATCACTCCACTTGGACATATATATCTAATATATAATTGCCTAGAATACTACTTCCTGCAATTTGTGCCAACTTCCTGTCCGGAGCTAATGTCCGGAGCTAATGTCTGGAGATAAGTGACGTCAACAGTGTCCAGTGTCTGATTGGTTGCCGCCTGCTGCGAGCGACCAATCAGAAACGTGCCGTACTGTGTCACACTCCGCCCACCATTTTGGTGTGATTTTTGAATTTTTACCTCACAGCAAGTTTCTACTGCGTGGAGGCGGGCCCAGTGACGTTGCTCTTCAAGCTCCTGCCGAATTTCGTCAAAAAAATGATAATACCATTTACTAAAACTATATATATTTAGTTGTGAAGTGGTTCAGTGACATTTTCACACCAATTTTGAACTTTTGTTTGGTGTTTTCTCCATATACTGCCTATTATTCACTGACTGTTATACTGAGAGACTGCCGTTTATTAACCTCTTCTTTGCCACATTGGGTATATTGCTCTATTATTTGCCACATAAGGACATTGTCCATTATTGCCCAGCAATTTCTCTGCAATATAAACTGCCTATTTATTAATATCTGCATTCCTGCAAAGAACTATTGCCTATTATTAACTGGGTATTTTCCTACTACCTGACATTGTTCTTAAGCAAAGAACCGTTGTTGTGGCATTTGCCACAACACGCAAAGTTGTCGTCTGATGTCTTTCATCCCTCCCCTCATAAGCATGTTCATGGATCCTGTGTAACTGTACCTTAAATAACAAGAATTGTCAAGAGCTGGTGAGTGCAGCCATTTTTTGTTCTTTCTTACTATTATTTATTAATTGTATTATTTTTACATTTGAATAAATAAAGTATATATGGATTCTAGACTCCCGATTCTTTAGAATCGGGCTGCCATCTAGTATAAATATAAATGTCTATGCATTGGATTGGAACACCGTTAGTGCAGAGTAGCAGACCACACATGCAGCATTATGAGATGCCCAACAATTATAAATACCCATCCATATAACTTTTGGGATACATATTAGCTCATTTCACAATTCTATGAGTGTTCCCTAATGGGTTCAGTTGTGGCACCCTAAAGGGTTAATGATGGTGGGATATTATCTCAGGAGCGCTGTGATGCATGAGATCAGATATACAGCAAAAACCATATGCTTGGTTAGATCTCACCGCATGTTCAACTCAGTCATACCCAGCTGTTCCTCTTTCATCATCCACCTCATGTCCGACCCTTAAGGTACCGTCACACTAAGCGATGCTGCAGCGATACCGACAACGATCCGGATTGCTGCAGCGTCGCTGTTTGGTCGCTGGAGAGCTGTCACACAGACAGCTCTCCAGCGACCAACAATCCCGAGGTCCCCGGTAACCAGGGTAAACATCGGGTTACTAAGCGCAGGGCCGCGCTTAGTAACCCGATGTTTACCCTGGTTACCATCGTTAAAGTAAAAAAAACAACCACTACATACTTACCTACCGCTGTCTGTCCCCGGCGCTGTGCTTCTCTGCTCTGGCTGTGAGCGCCGGGCAGCCGGAAAGCAGAGCGGTGACGTCACCGCTCTGCTTTCCGGCCGCTGTGCTCACAGCCAGAGCTCACGGCCCTGCGCTTAGTAACCCGATGTTTACCCTGGTTACCAGCGAAGACATCGCTGAATCGGCGTCACACACGCCGATTCAGCGATGTCAGCGGGAGATCCAGCGACGAAACAAAGTTCTGGACTTTCTTCCCCGACCAGCGACAGCACAGCAGGGGCCTGATCGCTGCTGCCTGTCACACTGGACGATATCGCTAGCCAGGACGCTGCAACATCACGGATCGCTAGCGATATCGTCTAGTGTGACGGTACCTTTAGATGTTTAAAGTGTGGTGCTGCAGGAAGCGTCTCCCGACGCGTTTCTTCCTTGTGGATTCATCAGGGGAGAATGCTGCTGCCATTACGGGTCTCCCCCTTCTGTGTCCTTTATAGGATCAGCTCGATGCTGCGCTGACATAGACTCCGCCCACCTGGCGTGTGATGCGCACTTCGAGCTTACCCCTGTATTTCCGGGCAGCTCCAGCAGCTTGACCGCTTCATTGAGCACTGGGAATCCCCGCTCAGCGGCGCATGCGCACCGCAGGGACAAGCATATCCCAGGATGTGCGAGCAGACTGCTGCCGGACATTAATAAAGAAGGAAAATGGGACATAAATGAATGTGTTCATACTCTTTAGCCCCCTAAAGTGCCTATTCCTGCTACAGCACAGATTCAATTATTTATTCATTATGCCGCATATGTGATTAGCACCTTAGAAACAGGAACAGCAGTGTAATCACTGATCCTGTTCACAGTGAATTGGCATGATTCATAGAGTTCTCAGCATACCTACATGACCATCAAGTTACGGAGGACATAGGTAAGTTGCCTCCTTATACAGGTAAAGAATCCCATTTGTCAATGAGACCCTGAGAACAAGCAAGCAAGGACGAGAGAACCAGAAAAAAATATAAATTGAAAAATAAATCAAAAAAGTATGCCACATTAGAAATTAATAAAAAATGACTGATTTAGGGAAGGAATATCCAGGTTGAATAAATCCAGGTTGAAATAAAAGCTATCCATGCGAACATCCATCATGACACTGGATACAGTAGCACACTGTTAAGATTTCAGCAGTCCTAGGGTCTATATATAGATATCCCATAATACACGCCCTCTGTAGTCCCATTGGCAGTATCTGGTTATCTAGACGTGAAAACGCGGCGCTTTATGAACCGCATGAGTTCCCACATGCATCTAAAAAACGCTGCATTTGTACGTGCTTCTATGCGTTTTTTCCTGCACTTGCAGTTGCTTATTAAACGCTGCGGATACGAACGCAAATGAGAAACTAGCCTTATTCAATTTTGCAAACATTTTTATTCAAGAAACAATTCCCACTTGTTCTGACACCACTTGTTTCTTAAAAAAAAAAAAAAAAAAAAGGGCAGGGACAGATTATGTTTGAGTCTGTCCTTTGGCCAACCAGGGAAAGCAGTGAAGTCATGTTGGCCTTTAGGCAAGACGATGAGGGCACAATAATCCCCGTGCTTTCCCTGCAACGTAGACCAATCTAGATTTAAGGTCAAAAGAAGAAAAGAAGATTTCTGCAAAAACAATTCATTTTCCAGTACTTTTTGGTCCATTGTTTTGGTTTTTGATCTTTTATTTTATTTTTTTTTTGAACCAACGTGGTTTTTTATTGGTAGCAAGCAAATAAACATATAGGGAACAATAATGTATAATAGTTTATGAAGAATTTGAATAGTTTAGTTTAGTGGTAGGATAATTAATTAAAGTGATTGAAATCAGGGGTGGAATGTGTTGTATAATATATTTTTTAGATTAATTATAATTTCAACACTCCAATTAATTAATACGAATGACAGAGATATTGATTGGTTCCAAATGGTCAGTCTAAGCAAAGTGTATGTAAATGACCCAGTAATTTGCATTTAGAGTACACTTTACATTTATCTTCCAAGGGAATGGACTTGTTGCCATGAGATGGTACCAGATAGGCCGGCTTCACACTTAGCGTATGAAAATACGGTCCGTATATTACGGCCGTAATACGCTGAAAAGTCCCGAAAATAGTGGTCCGTAGCTCCTCCATAGGCAGGGTGTGTCAGCGTTCATAGATGTTCATAGATCGTGGGAACTTTCCTAGAAAGCCTGGGAGCTTTCAAGGAAAGTTCCCACGATCTAGGAACAGCCAGCAGAGGGCGCCTCACCGCAAATGAAGCTAAATATAGATAATTGATCTATATTTAGCCTCATTCCCCGGGGTTTTGCAGCAAGGAGCAGCCTGCATTAGCGGAACTCCTTGCTGCAAAATGTTTTAACCCCTTCAGAAGGATTTACATCGTTGGACGTTACAGATCTGCGGAGGGTAAGTATATTGTTGGTTTATTATGTTTTTTTACTTACAGAACGAGGGTCTTCAGTGACTGGATTGGGCGTAGAATAAAATACTCCAACAACCATTGTTTTTATTTCATTAAAATAATTTTAAATAATGTGTTTGTGTTTTATTTAACCCTTTACTAGAATTGGATTAATAATGGATAGGTGTTATAATTGACGCCTCTCCATTATTAATTAGGCTTAATGTCACCTTACAATAGCAAGGTGGCATTAACCCTTCATTACCCCATATCCCACTGCTACACGGGAATGGGAAGAGAGTGGCCAAGTGCCAGAATAGGCGCATCTTCCAGATGTGCCTTTTCTGGGGTGGCTGGGGGCAGATATTTTTAGCCAGGGGGGGGCCAATAACCGTGGACCCTCTCCAGGCTATTAATATCTGCCCTCAGTCACTGGCTTTACTACTCTGGCGGAGAAAATTGCGCGGGAGCCCACGCCAATTTTTTCCGCCATTTAACCCTTTATTTTAAGAGCTAGAACGGCCAAATTTTGCAGATACACACTACTGACATTAGTAGTGTGGAATCTGCAAAAAAAATGGAGAGAAGACATGGTTTACTGTATGTAAACCATGTCTCAAATCATGTCGGGTTTAGGAAGGAGAAAGAAAAAGCCGGTAATTGAATTACCGGCTTTCAAGCTGTATAGCGCTGGAATAAATATTAATATATATACATATATGTGTCTCACTGACATATATATATATATATATATATATACCTATTCTATGTGTACACATTTATTCTACCTATTGGACTGTAAGCTGTCAGTGTGATTTTACTGTACACCGCACTGAATTACCGGCTTTTCTCTCTAACAGCGCTGCGTATTTCTCGCAAGTCACACTGCTTGTCCGTGTGTAATCCGTATTTTCACGCTTCCATAGACTTTCATTGGCGTATTTCTTGCGCAGTACGGTGACAAACGCAGCATGCTGCGATTTTGTACGGCCATAGAAAGCCGTATAATACTGATCAGTAAAATACGGCAGATAGGAGCAGGGGCATAAAGAATAATTGTGCCGTATTTTTTGCGAGTTTTACGGACGTAGTTTCTGCGCTCTTACGTCCGTAAAACTCGCAAGTGTGAAGCCGGCCTCGCTTGTTAAACCCCCAGGGAGCCCAGGTGGTTTTCTTATCTATTTGGCCTAAGGGTATGTGCACACGTCAGGATTTCTTTTTTTCGCGTTTTTTCATGCGTTTTGACGCATTTTCAATGCCTTTTTGGTGCGTTTTTTGTGCGTTTTTTCCCAAATGCATAGAATAGTGGGAAAAACGCAGAAAATCCGCAAAATTAATGAACATGCTGCTTTTTTTACCGCGATGTTTTTTTCGCAGAAAAAAATGCATCATGTGCACAAAACATGCAGAATGCATTCTAGATGATAGGATGCATAATGTATGCATTTTGAATGAGTTTTTATAGCGTTTTTACCGTGAAAAATGCAAGAAAAAACCTGAACTTGTGCACATAGCCTAAAAGTTTCAGTACACATACCATGACAAAACCTCAGATAACAGGATGTAGATCAAAATCCTTTAACATATAAATGGAGGTCTTGCCTGACACAGTGGGAGAGACAGACAGAAACACAGATTTGGATGAGCGAGGATACTGAGAGAGCAGGCTGAATTGACTCCTACGATTACCAATGTAATGTATGACTTATGGTTATTGATTATTTGCTATTTTGAGTGACTGTTTATATTTATTATCATTTATTAAGTAAATTCATTTTTGTCTTATTCAATTTTCGTGTGAACATTTATTTATTCATCACAATTCTTTGAACCTTAACAAAACCTTAACAAAACGTACATGCCTCCCATTCCCCTGTACTGTTTCCTCATACATGCCCCCCATTCTCCTGTACTGTTTCCTCATACATGCTCCCCATTCCCCTGTACTGTTTCTTCATACATGCCCCATCTCCTTTGCTATTCATTTTGTGTCCTCAAATCTCCCCCACACATTAAATCCCCTCATCCCCACTACAAATCTCCACACATACAATAAATAACCCCATCTCCACTCAAAATCTCCCCACACACATTAAACACACCCATCCCCACTCCATTTCTCACCCCACACAATAAATCCCCCCATCCCCACTCCAATTCTCCCCCACACAATAAATCCCCCATCCCCACTTAAATTCTCCCCCACACAGTAAATCCCCATCCCATGACAAATCTCCATCCACACACATTAAATCCCCCACACATTTAAACCACCATCCCCACTCCAATTCTCCCCACACAGAATAAATCCCGCCATCCCCACTCAAATTCTCCCCACTCATTAAACACACCCATCCTCACTCCAATTATCCCTCCCCACAATAAATCCCTCATACTCACTCCAATTCTCCCCCACACAATAAATCCCACCATTTCCACTCCAATTCCCCCCCACACAATAAATCCCCCATCCCGACTCAAATTCTCCCCACCCAATAAATCCCCCCATCCCCACTCAAATTCTCCCCCACTCAATAAATCCCCCATCCCCACTCAAATTCTCCCCCACACAATAAATCCCCCCATCCCCACTCAAATGCTCCCCCACATAACAAATCCCCCTATCCCCAATCACATTAAATCTCCCCCTGCACCTTCGATGTCTTCAGCTCCACTTAAGCACTTACCACCGATCGGCGTCTCTGGCTCTGCAGCGCCAGCGAGTGACATCAGCAGCGTGATCACATGACATGATCACGCAGCTGGCGTCGCTCTGACCCAATGGTCAGAGCCTCAATTGTACTCACTTCTGTAAAATGCAAGTACAATTGATCCCGGGGAGCCGGCGCGCTGCAGCTTTTCTGTGCCAGCTGTCAGCTTGACAGTCAGCACAGAGAACAGCTGACTCCCAGTCCGGGGGCGGCGGAATGCAGCCACCGGGGGGCGACACTGTGGACCGCTGCATTAGGCGGCCCGAGTGCGCCCCCCTGCTGGCTGTGCCCGGGGCACATGCTCAGCCTGGCCCCCTAGATACACCTCTGCCTTCCCCTCTGCTTTCAAACATGCCATAATCACACCTATCTCAAAAAGCCTTCCCTAGACCCAAGCGCTATGCCCAGCTACCGCCCCATATCTTTGCTCCCATTTGCCTCAAAACTACTTGAGCAGCATGTCCACACTGAACTTTCCTCTCACCTTGCATCTAACTCTCTCTTTGACTACCTACAATTTGGCTTCCTTCCCCACTTTTCCACCGAGACTGCCCTGACCAAACTCACGAACGACTTACTTACAGCCAAAGCTAACAGACAATTCTCTATACTCGTCCTTCTAGACCTGTCCTCTGCCTTCGACACAGTTGACCACTGCCTCCTATTACAGATCCTCTCTTCCTTTGGTGTCAAAGACCCCGCTGTATCCTGGATCTCTCATACCTCAGCAACTGCACATTTAGCGTTTTCTACTCCCATTCTACCTCTTCATCTCACCCCCTCTCTGTTGGTGTCCCTCAAGGCTCTGTCCTAGGACCCCTTCTCTTCTCAATATATACCCTTGGCCTGGGACAACTCATAAAGTCCTATGGCTTTCAGTACCATCTATATGCCGATGACACTCAGATTTACCTCTCTGGCCCAGATGTCACCTCTCTGCTCTCCAGAATCCCAGAGTGTCTATCAGCCATATCCTCCTTCTTCTCCTCTCGCTTTCTCAAACTCAATGTGGACAAAATCGAACTAATTATCTTTCCTCCATCTCGCACACCTTCCCTATCTGATCTATCTATCACAATAAATGAATTCATACTTTTCCCCGTCTTGGTAATCCGCTGCCGGTGTACTCAGCAGAAATTACACTAAAAATTGTATTGAGCTATTTTTCCTGTTACCCTTATGAAAATGCATCATTTGGGACTAAAACCATATTTGAGGGGAAAATTTGATTTTTAATTTTTTTTTATATTCACGGCTCAACGTTATAAATTTCAGTGATGCACCTGAGGGTTTAATGTGCTCACCACACATCTCGATCAGTTCCTTATAGTTTCCAAAATGGTGTCACTTGTGGGGGATTTTTATTGCTTAGGCACATCAGTGGCTCTTCAAACGCGATGTGGAGTCCACTAATTGTTCCAACAAATTTTGCATTCAAAAAGGCAAATTGTGCTCTGCCCTTCCGAGCTCAGCCGTGTACCCAAACAGTGTTTTTCCCCCAAATATGGGGTATTGACATGCTCAGAAGAAATTGCACAACAAATTTTGGGGTCCATTTTTCCTGGTAGCTTTGTGAAAATAAAAATATTGGGTCTAAAGTAAATTTTTGTGAACAAAATTTTAAATGTTAATTTTTTTTCCACAATCCAACTATTCCTGTGGAGGACCTGAAGGGTTAATAAACTTCTTGAATGTGGTTTTGAGCACCTTGAGGGGCGCAGTTTTTAGAATGTTTGTCACTTTTGGGTATTTTCTTTCATATAGTCTCTTCAAATGTGAGGAGATCCCCAAAAAATGGTTTTGCAAATTTTATTGGAAAAGGAGAAATTGCTAGTCAACTTTTAACCCTTATAACTTTCAAAAATTGTGCAGGTGCAAAGTAGACATGTGGTAAATAACAAAAGATGCAGCACTCACCAGAATCTTGCTGAAGATAGTGTCCTTTATGCGCTTAAAGCGGTGTGAGACATGTGGTAAATGTTATTTATCAACTACTGAATATACTTGAGTATAAGCCAAGATTTTCAGCCCCTTTTTTTAGGCTGATCGTGCACCTCTCAGCTTATACTCTAGTCATTGCCCCAGGGGGTTGGCCCCCACCTGACACGTCTCTGCATGTCCCTGCTTCTCAGATGGTCTCTGGTGCCTGCAGCTCTTCCTGTGTTCATCGGTCACGTGGTATCACTCATTAAAGTGATGAATATCGACGCACCTCAACTCCCATAGGCGTGGAGGGCATATTAATTATTTTAATGAGCGGTACCATGTGACCGCTGATCACAGGAACAAGCTGCTGACGCACGCCGGAGACTATCGGAGAAGAAGGAACTTGCAGAGACCGCACCAGGTGGGGTGAGTATGACAGGGGAGGGTGAACCATACGATATTCACCTGTCCTCGTTCCACCATTGCGCTGTGTCTTCCGCGTCCTCTGGCTGTGACGTTCAGGTCAGGGTGTGATGACGTGTTTAGTGCGAGCCCTCTGCCTGAACAGTCACAACTGAGACCCAGAAGACACAGCGGCGTCTGGTGGTGGAACGGGGACAGGTGAATATCGCAAGTGCTGTGCCAGCCTGAGCCAGTGGCGACTCCAGCACCAGGCCCCCATAGCACATCGGTGTTCCCGCCTGCTCAGGACACCGGCACTCGGCGTCCAGCGACAAGAGGTGAGTATGTCACTTTTTTTTAATCGCAGCAGCAGCAGCATATGGGGCATATTATGCTATGGAGCATCTTATGGGGCCATCATTAGCCTTTGAGCAGCATTATATGGGGCATATTTTAATATGGAGCATCTTATGGGGCCATTATTAACCTTTGTTCAGCATTATATGGGGCATATTTTTGTATGCAGCATCTTATGGGGCCCATCATGAACTTTATGGAGCATTATATGGGGCGTATTTTGTATGGGGCATCTTTCCCACCTTAGGCTTATACTTGAGTCAATAAGTTTTACCAGTTTTTTGTGGCAAAACTAGGGGTCTCGGCTTATACTCCAGCCGGCTTATACTCGAGTATATTCGGTATGCTGTGTAACCCATCTCTTTGATTTAAGAGCATAAGAATTCAAAGTTTGAAAATTGCAAAAAAATTTCCAAATTTTCTCAGAACTTCTGTTTTATTTCACAAATAAACGCAAGTTATATCAAAGAAAATTTACCACTATCATGAAGTACAATGTCACGTGTCATGAAAAATTGTTCACAGAGTCAGTGGGATTCATTGAAGCGTTCTAGAGTTATTAGCTCATACAATGACACTGGTCAGAATTGTAAAAATTGACCTGGTCATTACCGTGCAAACCACCTTAGAGGGGAAAAAGGGGTTAAGTTCTATATTTTTATTTTTTAATCAACTTGAATTTTTCAATTACATTGAAAACATATTTCATGACACTTTTGGAAACTATAATAAATCATTATGATTTTAAGTTATCTACAATATCTACTGCGCAAAATTCAGATATGAAAATTACCGATAGCTGCATGCACAATTAGACCAATAAGAAAAAATGGAGCATATGTACCCTAGAATTAGCGGAGAGATATTTAATATCATATACAATATTTGGAATTTAATAGAATTATTAAAAAATAGGTTTCAATTATACAACAATATTTACACTAGTAGACATTCAAGTCAGTGAAGACACAAATTATGAGACAACAAAACAGACAAATAATGGTTATAGTATAGTAAGGGTAGCTCTATGTATAAAAACATGTACAAAATGTGAGCACAGATATTAGTCATCATGTTAGTAATAGTTATTAATCATAAACAAAAAGAATAATACACAGTATAATGATACAATGTGTCAGCAACATTGCACTCCAAAATACAGCACAAAAACACACAAATGGTGTAGACAGAGAAAGTCCCATATAAAAGAGTGGTCATGCATGCACCAAAGAAGTAATGTAATTCATATAGTATGCTGAAAAAGCACTGATGTGAGAAAAATAGTAACATGAAAACCAAGAAGTAAGTGCTTACCCATAAAGTGGTCTTTGTCTAAGTGCGTCGATAGCCCCGACATGTGTTTCATGTAGGCTTCCTCAGGGGGCCTGTATGCTTGTCTGCATATGGTGAATCTATCTATCTATCTATCTATGTGCACACACCTGCCACACCTGTGTAGGATGAGTGCCAAATTGGATGGGATCATGTGGGTGAAGCCTCCATCGCCGGTCACTTCTGGTGGATCTCAGCAGTAATGCGTGTCAAGATCAACTTCCTGTGACGTCAAGTGACACGTATTGCTCCGTGAAGATGCCTTAGGTGACGGGGGCGAGTAGGAGAGCCAGCACATATGTGCCCCCAGAGTTGACCATATTGATGTAGGGAGAAAAAGAGGGATGTGAATAATGTGTATTGCTCGGTGGCTATGTCCAAAGAGGGCACAGATGTGGGAAAAAATTCTGCAGACAGAAAATGGAAATGGAAATTGAAAAAGGAGGGAGGGGGAAAACGAAAGAAATATAGAAAATAAGAGAACCAAAATGATAATAATAATAATAAATGAATAATGAGACAATATTAACAGTAAGAACACAGAGGATACATGAGGAGCTGCATTTAAAAGGTCATATGCATATGTAACATTTATGCACATGCATTAGTAAAAAGCGACTCTCTTCAAAAATCATTGAAAAAACCTTGAAAAATGGATAATAGTAATGACAAATATATTATGCAGAAAATATTCTGTGAGCAATTGTAATTCAACACAAAAACAACAAAATATACCGTATGTACAATGTGTAAAAGCCAGAGAAATTAAGCATAGATAACAGGGGTTTGATGAATTGACAAGGGGACAGATAGAAAGGTCCAAGTCACATGTAAAAGATGATCAGCTACTGCAGGTGCTTCTCACAAAATTAGAATATCATCAAAAAGTTAATTTATTTCAGCTCCTCAATACAAAAAGTGAAACTGATTTATTATATAGAGTCATTACAAACAAAGTGTTCTATTTCAAGTGTTTATTTATGTTAATGTTGATGATTATGGCTTACAGCCAATGATAACCCAAAAGCAATTATTTCAGTTAATTACAATAACTAACAAAAAACACCTGCAAAGGCTTCCTAAGCATTTAAAAAGGTCCCTTAGTCTGGTTCAGAAGGCTCCACAATCATGGGGAAAACTGTTGACTTGACAGATGTCCAGAAGGCAGTCACATGAGTAATGGTACGCCAAAAAAGGTAATTGCTAAAGAAGCTGGCTGTTCAGAGTGCTGTATCTAGACATTTTCATGGAAAGTTGAGTGGAATGAAAAAGTGTTGTAGAAAAAGGTGCACAAGCAACAGGAATAACCTCATCCTTGAAAGAATTGTTAAGAAAAGGCCATGCAAAATTTTGCTGGAGATTCTCAAGGAGTGGGCTGCTACTGGAGTCATTGCTTCAGAGCCACCACACACAGACGTATCCAGGACATGGGCTACAAGTGTTGCATTTCTTGTGTCAAGCCACTCATGATCAATAGACAATGCCAGAAGTGTCTTACCAGGGTCAAGAAGAAAAAGAACTTGACTGTTGCTCAGATGTCCAAGGTGTTGTTTTCAGTTGAAACTAAATTTTGCATTTACTTTGGAAATCAAGGTCCCAGAGTGTGGAGAAAGAGTAGAGAGGCACACAATCCAAGCTGCTTGAGGTCTGGTGTGAAGTTTCCACAATCAGTCATGGTTTGGGGAGCCATGTCATCTGCTGGTGTAGGTCCACTGTGCTTGATTAAGATCAAAGTCAGTGCAGCCGTCTACCAGGAAATTTAAAAGCACTTTATGCTTCCCTCTGCCGACAAGCTTTTTGGAGATGGAAATTTCATTCTACTGCAGGACTTGGCACCTGTCCACACTGCCAAAAGTACCAATACCTGGTTAAAAAATAACAGTATCATTGTGCTTGACTAGCTAGCAAACTCTCCTGACCTTAACCTCATAGAGAATATATGGGGTATTGTGAAGAGGAAGATGAGAGACACCAAACCCAAAAATGCAGACAAGCTGAAGGCTGCCATCAAAGCAACCTGGGTGTAATGACACAGATGGTGCCACTGGCACATCCTAGGGGGGATATCAGAGGGCACGGGAATGAATGTAGGGAGTGGGGGAACATGGCATGCAGTGCACAAGGACCTGAGACTAAGCAGTGAGCACAGGACCTGGAACAAAGCAGTCACGTGATGACAGGGGGCGGAGTCAACTCGCGTGCGGCCAGGGAAGGCAGCAGGGTGCAGGGCACAGAACGTAAACATAGTCAAAGTAGAGCCGAGGGGCAAAAGCCAGATGAGGGCGTAGTACCTAGGGACAAGACAGAGAGTAAACCGAAATGAGCCAATGGATGAGATAACCATGAAGGACAGGGCAGTACAATGCAGGATACAGAGGCAAAAGTCAGTGGACAAACCGGGTCATACACAGCAAAAGCTCACACGCACAGAGGCACAGCGATTACAGACGAGTAACCTGGGTCAGCAACCAAAAGCCGAGTATACGGAAGTATCACTGACACCAAACCCAGGAACTACGAACATTAAATAGCCTCCCCAGACCAAAGAGAGGCGGAATAGAATTAACCTTGACCTGACCAGGATGGAGATGGAACCATCCTGTCAGAGTCATGACACTGGGCTTCCATAACACCTCAGCAGTGCCACAGGCTGATCACCTCCATCTCATGCCACACTGATGCAGTAATTGATGCAAAAGGAGCCCGACCAAGTATTGAGTGCATTTACTGAACATATATTACAGTAGGTCAACATTTTGTATTTTGAAAGCATTTTTCAAGCTGGTGTTATAAACTATTCTAATTTACTGAGATAATTACTTTTGGGTTTTCATTGGCTGCAAGCCATAATCATCAACATTAACAGAAATAAACACTTGAAATAGATCATTCTGCTGGTAATGACTCTATATAATATATGAGTTTCACTTTTTGTATTGAAGAACTGAAATAAATTAACTTTTTGATAATATTCTAATTTAGTGAAAAGCACTTGTATATCATAAACAAAAATGTCAGATTTAGAGAACTTTGGTATGTGTATGACCCAACAACTACACATGAACAAATGATAGGTCTGTGAAAACCTTGGACGTTATGTATGTAGGTAAGCAAATCAAAGCCGTTTTAAAGCAATTCAATGCAACATATTATTGCGTACCGATGCATTTTAAAGTACAAATGTTTTACTTAATGATTGTGTTTATTTATTTTTTTCAATTTTTGTCTGCTAACACTATTAATAGAATATAATGTTTTCATTGAAAGTGTGACAATGTCTGTTACTTGTCGATTACTGTCATAATCGGCAGAGTGCAGTGTCACCAGAAATGAGCATGCATCCAATGCAACAATATAAAAAATAGACACAATTGACATAAATAATTCATACGAGTTGTCAAACAAAAGTCTATTCATATAAATGAAATTTAAATAATCCTGAAATTCAGTACTTTTTTGAAGTATTTAGTTAGGTAGTTAAATGGCACATTTAAAAGAGCCAAAATGTTCTCCAGCCTATAAATCATAAAACCAATGGCTTGGAAAGGTGCAATACACCTGCATTTTGGTTTCCATAATATGGCCACAAGAACATATATGATATTTGTTGGACATGGGTGGAGCATAAATAGTATATTGTAAATGTAAAGCAAGAAAAATGTGACGCACCGATGGTTGAATTGTCGCAGATACAATACAGAGCACACCAACAATACTTTCCAATGAAAACACAGTATTCTTTTCTTATTCACTCTTCCTTTTCTATGCATTCGCTTTGCAGCAATTTCCATACAGCATCTAATATATGTGAGATGAAAGAAAAGATTTGTGCGTGGAGGAAACTGATTTTTCACAATGTTAGCATGTAGCAGTTCAGTTTTAGGCTACATTGCCATGATGAAAATTTGGTGACTTTTTGAGATCCTCGGCAGCATTTCTGCTCATATTATATAAATTGGGATACATGCATTTTTTTCATTGTGTTTCAGTGGGAGGTTTTGTAAGGGTCTGTGCACACGTTGCGGATTTGATGCTGCGGATTTGCAGCAGTTTTCCATGCATTGTACAGCACCATGTAAACCTATGGAAAGCCAAATCCACAGTGCACATGCTGAGGAAAATACCATGCGGAAACGCTGCCTTTTATTTTCCGCAGCATGTCAATTCTTTGTGCGCATTCCGCAGTGTTTTACAGCTGTTTCATAATTGGAATCCGCGGGTGTAAAAATGCAGGTGAAATCCGCGCAAAAACTGTGGTAAATCCGCAGGTAAAACGCAGGGCGTTTTAACTGCGGATTTTTCTGAATCTGCATGGAGAAATCCGCACATGAATCCGCAACGTGTGCAAATACCCTTGCAAGTGTTTTTATTGTGTTTTTGATGCTGTGGTTATTGCCTCTTTTTGGTCAATCATGTCTGATTTGTTTTTGATACTTTCTTTATTGATACAGGCCTTTGTAGATTAGATAAGTTTGTAGTGGGTTTCAGCAGCAGATAAGCACTTAAAATTTGTATGCGGTTTATACCTGCAGATTTTCTGCATCAAATGCAATTATATTGGGAAAATTAACACATAAACTCAGAGTACCCGCAAGATAAAGTGACACATTGAGGAGTTTTACGCACCACAAATCAGCTTATGCAACGTAAAAAAAAACAGTGGGCACAAGATTTCTAGAATTCCAATTTACTTTTCTAGAACTAAGACGTTACATTTTTTGCACCATAAATTTTTGCAGAGTCAAACACTCCCATAAAACGTGGATACTAAATCTTACAGGGATCGATTGTTTTAAAATGTGATGTGTCCAACATGCTGCAGAAACATAAAATAACAATCATAGATGTTATTCTCAATTCTCTGGTCCATTGCTGGCTCTCTGCCCCTATTTCAGTCTTTAAGGCAGCGGCAGTGACATTATATCTACCGTGCAGATTACCACTATAGTCAATCAGCATAGACTCCACAAACCGCTGAGTCCAGTATAGGCATAAAGTCATCAACAAAGACTGGAACAGATGTAGAGAGGCACTCTGGACCTGGGGAGGGTAAGTAATAGATGTGATTATTGTTTAATGAATCTAAAAAATCCTATGGTCACAAGAAAGTTTAGTGCACACAATATCTCTAAAAAACCAATGCTTATGTTCTATTTACATATTTACATATTTTAAAAAAACACAATATGAATACGAAAGCTATTTTTCATGTAAAATTGAATGTTCATGACATTCTACTTCATAATTCTTGTAAACACTAATCTTTGTGAAGAAAAGGTTTCAAATGTATCAAAGTGATGCACATGACATTTCATCTTGAATAGGATATGTAGAGAGTTATTATTATTGGAACCAATAATTTTTATTTTATAGTTTCAGAAGTCATTAGTTTTCTGAACTGTATTCAGATGCACTGCTTTAGAGATGTCAATGGCATATTGATAGAATATTTAATCAGTAACCAAAGAGTGGGGTTTTAAACATTATTACTCCAGCAATTCATCAGAAAGAAATAATGGCAGAGCGAGCAAAGCATCAGGTCACTGTCTCTTTCGTAAGCTTTTATAGGTGGCTGCATGGATACGATGTCGTCGCCAAATAATGTGGGATGTTCTGAGACATTGTGCCTGCTCTTACCACACTCACTATGGTTTCCTTCAGTCACTCCATGCCTAACTTATATAATTAGATGAAAACCATCAGCTCGTACATCTAGGAGCCGGAACCATGTGGGTTTCCTTAGCAATGCAAAAGGCTACTGCCGACAATCACCAACGTCGGCTCCACCAGGTACAATCAACTAATTGTTACAAATCCAAACCTACATGCAGATGACTACTGAAATGCCAAATCTACATTCCCCATACAACATACATCACAAAAACTCAACACACTACACAAGGTCTCATTAGGGTTCTTTGTCTAACCATAACGGACCCAGTTACTATGAACAGATCATGTGATCTGCGGACCCATTTTCCCAATACACACTAGGCAAAGGTAAAAAGACAAATTCAGGTAGTGTAAGAATAAAACGTCTTACCGCGCTGCAGCTTTGATTTGTCTGTATGTCAAGGAACCAGCAAAATGTTTGGATCAAGCGGTCTTTTGAACTAGTGGGTCCCTGTTCACGTGCCAGGTTTTGTCATCACCACATTATGTAGGACATTCTGAGTCATTGTGCCTGCTCCAAATTAAATTGTAAAATTCAAATACGTGCACAGGAGAGACACTCTAATACATTAAGAATCAAAGCTGATCTCTTTTCATTACTCCAAAACATCATCTTCTATAGATTATTAGTATTCATGCATTGGAATAATATAATTGGCTCATCTTATTTCAAAATATGTGCTGGCATTAGCATGCATACATCTCATTGGCTAAAGGTGATTCTGTGTACACCCAACTGGAAAGTCAGGTGTGCTTCCTCCCCTTAGGTTTTGTTTATTCAATTATCCTATGTTTTCTCTACATCCGTTAGACTTTCCTGAGGGACCTAAGCAGTGGCGTAGGAAAGGGGGTGCGGGGGGGGGGGCGGGCCACCCCGGGCGGCACAATGCGGGGGCGGATATCAGCACGGCTGTGCGCACTCATTCTCTGCTCCTTCCTCCCTGCATAGTGAGGACTGGAGCAGAGCGCTGGCAGTGCGCGCAGCGAGTTGCTGGCTGCAGTGTAGCAGGGGCACACAGTCACACACGCTGTGACTCACCCCCGCACCTGCAGTCAGCAGCAGAAGCATCGGATCCCTCCCCTCCAGCAGCGTCACAGCTCTCACACTGTGAAGAGCAATGGAGGGGCGGGGCTAAATTTCGGGGGTGGAGCCACAGACAAGCAGGGAGAGGAAGGCAGAAAGGATTAAGGAAATATAAAAATCAGAGCAGGATAGAGAAAAGATGTAAGAATAGAGACAGAAAACACAACAGAGAGGCAAGACACAGGTGAGAAGTATATATGTACATTATATATATATATAATTGTCTAAGGTCACACTTCCGTCTTTCTGTCTGTCCTTCTGTCTTTCTTTCTGTCACGGATATTCATTGGTCACGGCCTCTGTCTGTCGTCGCTGATTGGTCTCGGCAGCTGCCTGTCATGGCTGCTGCGACCAATCAGCGACGGGCACAGTCCGATTAGTCCCTCCGCTGCAGTCAGTGCCCGGCGCCCTCTCCTTCCTCCCCACAATCAGTGCCCGCTCCATAATCCCCTCCAGTCACCGCTCACACAGGGTTAATAGCAGCAGTAACGGGCCGCGGTGTAACGCACTCCGTTACTGCTGCCATTAACCCTGTGTGTCCCCAACTATTTACTATTGATGCTACTTATGCAGCATCAATAGTAAAAATATGTCATGTTAAAAATAATAAAAAACAAAAAACCTGCCATACTCACCCTCCGTCGCCTTTCCCGCTCCTCGCAACGCTCCGTGACCGCTCCATGCAAGCGGCAGCTTCCGGTGCCAAGGATGGTCTGTGAGAAGGACCTGCCATGACATCACAGTCATGTGACCGCAACGTCATCACAGGTCCTGCGCTCATACCAGCCCTGGGACTGGAAGCTGCCTCGTGCGGTACAGGGCCAGAACTTCATCGGAGGGTGAGTATATGTTTATTTTTTATTTTAAGTCTGTATACTACGTGACTCTGTGCTGTATACTCCGTCACTGGGCAATATACTACGTGGCTGGGCAATATACTACGTGGCTGGGCAATATACTACGTGGCTGGGCAATATACTACGTGACTGGGCAATATACTACGTTGCTGGGCAATATACTACGTGGCTGGGCAATATACTACGTAGCTCAGCAATATACTATGTGCCTGGGCAATATACTACGTGGCTGGGCAATATACTCCATCACTGGGCAATATACTACATGGCTGGGCAATATACTATGTGGCTGGGCAATATACTATGTGGCTGGCCAATATACTATGTGGCTGCCCAATATACTACGTGGCTGCCCAATATACTACGTGGGCTGTGCAATATACTACATGGCTGTGTTATATACTACGTGGCTGTGTTATATGCTATGTGGGCTGTGCAATATACTACGTGGCTGTGCTATACGCTATGTGGGCTGTGTTATATACTGCGTGGGCTGTGTTATACACTACATGGCTGTGCTATATGCTACGTGGGCTGTGTTATATGCTATGTGGCTATGCTATATTTCTCTGCTGTATCTGCATCATGAATCGTGCTATGTGTTAAAGGGGGGGCCCACTGAGACTCTTTTGCCCGGGGCCCTCTAAAACCATGGCCGGCGCTGCAGCTGTTTAACGCTATTGACGTGTGGGCCCGCACGTCAATAGTTAACAACAGCCGCCAGCCATTTGGAGGCTGGCAGCTGATGTCGGCCGCAGCGCACACGTCGGGGCAATGCTGGAGGACACACTGGGGCAATGCTGGACACACTGGGGCAATGCTGAAGACACTGGGGCAATGCTGGAGACACTGGGGCAGATTGCTGGACACACTGACTGGGGACAATGCTGGAGACACTGGGGCAGATTGCTGGAGACACTGGGGCAGGTTGCTGGAGACACTGGGGCAATGCTGGAGACACTGGGGCAATGCTGGAGACACTGGGGCAATGCTGGCACACTGGGGCAGATTGTTGGACACACTGGGGTCAATGCTGGAGGACACACTGGGGCAGATGATTGCTGGAGACACTGGGGCAATGCTGGAGACACTGGGGCAGATTGCTGGACACACTGGGGTCAATGCTGGAGGACACACTGGGGCAGATGATTGCTTTAGACACTGGGGCAATGCTGACGTCATTGTCAGTCACTGGCGAGTGCACGCTTCAGCTGCGGGGACTGAGCAGGAGCGTGGTCAGGTAAGCAGAACTTGGTTTTTTTTTTGCAGTCCCGATAATGCGTGTTGTCCTGACTATTTTTGGTAACCTTTGTGTGTATTGAGCCGGGGGGGGGGGCGCCAAACTCGGGAACAGCCCCGGGGCGGCAAAAGCTCTAGCTACGCCCCTGGACCTAAGGTATTTCACACACACATATTGGCTCAAGCTCCATTTTGGAAATCAGGAAAGAATATATGTACAATATCCACAATACAGTCAGGATAGTTAAGTATAAATCCTACTCTAACAGCAAACAATTTTTTTCCAATCACATTAGACAGAGATCTAGTAAGCAATTAAAACATAAATTACCTAGGAAATGACATACCTTTTTATCATACAATCTATACAACCTATAAAAAATACAGGAAAATACATCCATGAATACTAGTAACATGGCCACACTTATTAATTTGGAAATACTGATTGTTCTGGTGCATTAGAGGCTTGAAATCTGGGACCAACGCAACACCAATTATGTGGACCACAATAAAAAGGATGCAACTTGGAGATGCAGAAGCTGCCAGATGATCCCCAATTATGAGGAAAGTCCACGAGATGTGCAGCAGAACATTAGTAAGCAAAAAAAATATAAAGTGTAAATTCATTATTGCACATGATGTTATTTAGAATATCTGGCATGTTTGGTAATACACACAAACTGAACTCAAGCTTATACTGTAACCTATCAATAAAAACGCAAAGAAGGTGATCATACTTATTGTGTCACTTTACAGTGGCTGATGTCACAAGATGGTGGTGCAGCTGCTGGGGTATAATACCGCCATGAGCACGAGCATCAAGCCAGGAGTGGTGCAGCAACCAGTAAAAAACAAAAGTACATATATTATGACCTTTCGAATTTCCTTGCTCTTGGCCTTAAGTTAAATTACTAATTATTTTCCTTTGAATTTGTGCAAATAACATAACTGAATCCAACATTACTGAACAAGAAACAGCATCAGATTCCGATGTCAACTTGGACCTTGTTGTCAAACTTGAAGAGGAGGCTGGACCTTCCTCTGCACCATCAGCAACAGACTAACCACCACCACCATGACCTTAGGCAGGACATAAGGCGAATCGAGATGAGGATAATTGTGGACTTAGCAATAGTCCTACTCTCCCCCTGGATACCTCACCACAGGCTGCGACCATCCCACATGGGGTCCAGCACAGGAGGGAGCTTCCCACTATTGGTAACAGACGCCAAGTAGTCATTGATGTTTTGGAATATCTATTGTGCACTGTTAATGATGATGATAAGTAGGCCTATGGATGGAGTCTTGCTCGGTATATGTGTTTAATTCCCCACGAGGTGAGGCTGTGTGCCAGAGGTGCAGTGACAAATTGTGATTGATTCCTGCACAGAGCCTAACAATTCAAGACTGGTTTTCAACTTCCTTGAAAGATGGCAGATGTCCACCAATAACCACCTGCACATGCCTGGAAGCCATGATGACCAGTATATAGTACTCCCAGAACCACCTCCACCACGGATCCCATCACCTAAGCCACAGCAAACCCCATACCAACACCGCCAAACTCATGGCACTTCTCAAATCCAGCTGCATCTGCCCAATATGGGCACTTGAACATACCTGATGTAGGAGACTGGTCTCAACATGTCATGTGCCTGAAAATTTTACCAATAAAAACGTCAACTCGTCCTGCAAAAAATAAGACCTCGCATGACTCTGTGGGCCAAAATATGGATAAATTATAGCTTTCAAAATGTGGTGATGCAAAAACTATTTTTTGCAATAAAAAGCATCTTTTAGTGTGTGACAGCTGTCAAACATAAAAACTCTCTATAAATAGTAAATCAAACCCTCCTTTATCACCCCCTTAATTAGGGAAAAATAATAATATAAAAAAGTATTTATTTCCATTTTCCCGTTAGGGCTAGGGTTGGGTCTAAAGTTAGGGTTAGGGTTGGGGATAAAATCAGGGTTAAGGTTGGGATTAGGGTTAGTGCTGGAATTAGGGTTAGGGTTGGAATTAGGGTTAGGGTTGAAATTAGGGTTTGGGTTGAAATTAGGGTTGGGATTACGGTTAAGGTTGGGATTAGGGTTGGGGTAAGGGTCTGAGTTAGATTTGGGGGGTTTGTACGTTGTGGCAGTCCTGATTCTGGTAAATTATATGCATTTTTCCAGCTAATACTTATCAAGCACTTTCTCAATATGTGTCTATGTTTGGCTAAGATGTGCAGAGAAATGTTTTTTCTCTTTTATAAAGTTTCTAAGCAAAAAAACTTTTTCCTACTATGCATTGCATTAAACTACCTGAATAATTACACCCAGTTCTGCTGGATGTTTTTGGTCCTCATCATGTATTTTTGTATATGATTTGTTTCAAGCACTGTGCTGTTATTAATCTGTTGATCTATTTATGAAGGGACTTCTCTGTTATTTATATATTTATTATTATTGTTGGACCTTATTCATCCGTTTTCCCAATGTTTGCTTGCTCATTCTTCTTTGTATGATATCATCCCATTTTAATGTCTTTTAGACATGGCTAAATAAAATATACTTTTTGTATGAATTTTTTGGAGGACTTCTTTTTTGTAGGTTTTCTTAAGTTCCTTATAGGGTCTACTTTCCAAAAATGGTGTCACTTGTGGGGGGTTTCCACTGTTTAGGCACATCAGGGGCTCTCCAAACGCAGCATGGCATCCGATCTCAAAAGGCGAAGTGAAAAGGCGCTCCTTCCCTTCTGAGCTCTGCAATGCGCCTAAACAGTGCTTTACCTGCATATATGGGGATATCAGTATACTCAGGACAAATTGTACAACAACTGTTGTGGTCCAGTTTCTCCTATTAGGCCGGGGACACACACAACATATATAAATACGGTCCGTTTTACAAGGATGAGAATCGCACAAATGTTTACAAAACAGTGATCCGTGTGCAGTGCGAGGATGCGATTTCCTCGCACCAAATTATCCATGTGACATCCGTATGGCATCCGTATGGCATCAGTATGGCGAGATTTTCTCGCCGGCTCGCAAAACGGACATAGAATGGATCCATGGCCTCAAATATTAGTAAAAACATATATACGGTCTAAATATATATATATATATATATATATATGTCAGTGAGACACATATATATACATATATTTATATTTCATATAGCGCTAGATAGCAGAAAAGCCGGTAATTCAATTGCCGGCTTTTGGTATCTCCTTCCAAAACCTGACAGGATATGAGACATGGTTTACATACAGTAAACCATTTCATATCCCATATTTTTTACATATTCCTCACTACTGATTTTAGAAGTGTTTGTGTGCAAAATTTGGGGACACAGTTTTTTCCGTGATTTAACCCTTTATTTTAACCCCTTCAAGACCCAGCCTATTTTGACCTTAAAGACCTTGCCGTTTTTTGCAATTCTGACCAGTGTCCCTTTATGAGGTAATAACTCAGGAACGCTTCAACGGATCCTAGCGGTTCTGAGATTGTTTTTTCGTGACATATTGGGCTTCATGTTAGTGGTAAATTTAGGTCAATAAATTCTGCATTTATTTGTGATAAACACGGAAATTTGGCGAAAATTTTGAAAATTTCGCAATTTTCACATTTTGAATTTTTATTCTGTTAAACCAGAGAGATATGTGACACAAAATAGTTAATAAATAACATTTCCCACATGTTTACTTTACATCAGCACAATTTTGGAAACAAAATTTTTTTTTGTTAGGAAGTTATAAGGGTTAAAATTCGACCAGCGATTTGTCATTTTTACAACGAAATTTACAAAACCATTTTTTTTAGGGACCACCTCACATTTGAAGTCAGTTTGAGGGGTCTATATGGCTGAAAATACCCAAAAGTGACACCATTCTAAAAACTGCACCCCTCAAGGTACTCAAAACCACATTCAAGAAGTTTATTAACCATTCAGGTGCTTCACAGCAGCAGAAGCAACATGGAAGGAAAAAATGAACATTTAACTTTTTAGTCACAAAAATTATCTTTTAGCAACAATTTTTTTATTTTCCCAATGGTAAAAGGAGAAACTGAACCACGAAAGTTGTTGTCCAATTTGTTCTGAGTACGCTGATACCTCATATGTGGGGGTAAACCACTGTTTTGGCGCACGGCAGGGCTTGGAAGGGAAGGAGCGCCATTTGACTTTTTGAATCAAAAATTGGCTCCACTCTTTAGCGGACACCATGTCACGTTTGGAGAGCCCCCGTGTGCCTAAAAATTGGAGCTCCCCCACAAGTGACCCCATTTTGGAAACTAGACGCCCCAAGGAACTTATCTAGATGCATAGTGAGCACTTTGAACCCCCAGGTGCTTCACAAATTGATCCGTAAAAATGAAAAAGTACTTTTTTTTCACAAAAAAATTCTTTTAGCCTCAATTTTTTCATTTTCACATGGGCAACAGGATAAAATGGATCCTAAAATGTGTTGGGCAATTTCTCCTGAGTACACCAATACCTCACATGTGGAGGTAAACCACTGTTTGGGCACATGGTAAGGCTCGGAAGGGAAGGAGCGCCATTTGACTTTTTGAATGAAAAATTATTTCCATCGTTAGCGGACACCATGTCGCGTTTGGATAGCTCCTGTGTGCCTAAACATTGGCGCTCCCCCACAAGTGACCCCATTTTGGAAACTAGACCCCCCAAGGAACTAATTTAGATGCCTAGTGAGCACTTTAAACCCTCAGGTGCTTCACAAATAGATCTGTAAAAATGAAAAAGTAATTTTTTTTCACAAAAAAATTCTTTTCGCCTCAATTTTTTCATTTTCACATGGGCAGTAGGATAAAATGGATCATAAAATTTGTTGGGCAATTTCTCCCGAGTACGCCGATACCTCATATGTGGGGGTAAACCACTGTTTGGGCACTCGGCAGGGCTCGGAAGAGAAGGCGCGCCATTTGACATTTTGAATGGAAAATTAGCTCCAATTGTTAGCGGACACCATGTCGCGTTTGGAGAGCCCCTGTGTGCCTAAACATTGGAGCTCCCGCACAAGTGACCCCATTTTGGAAACTAGACCCCCAAGGAACTTATCTAGATGCATATTGAGCACTTTAAACCCCCAGGTGCTTCACAGAAGTTTATAACGCAGAGCCATGAAAATAAAAAATAATTTTTCTTTCCTCAAAAATGATTTTTTAGCCTGGAATTTCCTATTTTGCCAAGGATAATAGGAGAAATTGGACCCCAAATATTGTTGTCCAGTTTGTCCTGAGTACGCTGATACCCCATATGTGGGGGTAAACCACTGTTTGGGCGCACGGCAGGGCTCGGAAGGGATGGCACGCCATTTGGCTTTTTAAATGGAAAATTAGCTCCAATCATTAGCGGACACCATGTCACGTTTGGAGAGCCCCTGTGTGCCTAAACATTGGAGATCCCCCAGAAATGACACCATTTTAGAAACTAGACCCCCAAAGGAACTAATCTAGATGTGTGGTGAGCACTTTGAACCCCCAAGTGCTTCACAGAAGTTTATAACGCAGAGCCATGAAAATAAAAAAAAAAATTATTTTCTCAAAAATGATCTTTTAGCCTGCAATTTTTTATTTTCCCAAGGGTAACAGGAGAAATTTGACCCCAAAAGTTGTTGTCCAGTTTCTCCTGAGTACGCTGATACCCCATATGTGGGGGTAAATCACTGTTTGGGCACATGCCGGGGCTCGGAAGTGAAGTAGTGACGTTTTGAAATGCAGACTTTGATGGAATGCTCTGTGGGCGTCACGTTGCGTTTGCAGAGCCCCTGATGTGGCTTAACAGTAGAAACCCCCCACAAGTGACTCCATTTTGGAAACTAGACCCCCAAAGGAACTTATCTAGATGTGTGGTGAGCACTTTGAACCCCCAAGTGCTTCATAGAAGTTTATAATGCAGAGCCGTGAAAATAATAAATACGTTTTCTTTCCTCAAAAATAATTATTTAGCCCAGAATTTTTTATTTTCCCAAGGGTTACAGGAGAAATTGGACCCCAAAAGTTGTTGTCCAGTTTCTCCTGAGTACGCTGATACCCCATATGTGGGGGTAAACCACTGTTTGGGCACACGTCGGGGCTCAGAAGGGAAGTAGTGACTTTTGAAATGCAGACTTTGATGGAATGGTCTGCGGGTGTCACGTTGCGTTTGCAGAGCCCTTGGTGTGCCTAAACAGTAGAAGCCCCCCACAAGTGACCCCATTTTAGAAACTAGACCCCCCAAGGAACTTATCTAGATATGTGGTGAGCACTTTGAACCCCCAAGTGCTTCACAGACGTTTACAACGCAGAGCCGTGAAAATAAAAAATCATTTTTCTTTCCTCAAAAATTATGTTTTAGCAAGCATTTTTTTAGATTCACAAGGGTAACAGGAGAAATTGGACCCCAGTAATTGTTGCGCAGTTTGTCCTGAGTATGCTGGTACCCCATATGTGGGGGTAAACCACTGTTTGGGCACACGTCAGAGCTCGGAAGTGAGGGAGCACCATTTGACTTTTTGAATACGAGATTGGCTGGAATCAATGGTGGCGCCATGTTGCGTTTGGAGACCCCTGATGTGCCTAAACAGTGGTAACCCCTCAATTCTAACTCCAACACTAACCCCAACACACCCCTAACCCTAATCCCAACTGTAGCCATAATCCTAATCACAACCCTAACCCCAACACACCCCAAACCACAACACTAACCCCAACACACCCCTAACCCTAACCACAACCCTAATTCCAACCCTAACCCTAAGGCTATGTGCCCACGTTGCGGATTCGTGTGAGATATTTCCGCACCATTTTTGAAAAATCTGCGGGTAAAAGGCACTGTGTTTTACCTGCGGATTTTCCGCGGATTTCCAGTGTTTTTTGTGCGGATTTCACCTGCGGATTCCTATTGAGGAACAGGTGTAAAACGCTGCGGAATCCGCACAAAGAATTGACATGCTGCGGAAAATACAACGCAGCGTTCCCGCGCGGTATTTTCCGCACCATGGGCACAGCGGATTTGGTTTTTCATATGTTTACATGGTACTGTAAACCTGATGGAACACTGCTGCGAATCCGCAGCCAAATCCGCACCGTGTGCACATAGCCTAATTCTAAAGGTATGTGCACACGCTGCGGAAAACGCTGCGGATCCGCAGCAGTTTCCCATGAGTGTACAGTTCAATGTAAACCTATGGGAAACAAAAATCGCTGTACACATGCGTTTCCGTGCAGTTTTTCCGCAGCATGTCACTTCTTTGTGCGGATTCCGCAGCGGTTTTACAACTGCTCCAATAGAAAATCGCAATTGTAAAACCGCAGTGAAATGCGCAGAAAAAAACGCGGTAAATCCGCCATAAATCCGCAGCGGTTTAGCACTGCGGATTTATCAAATCCGCAGCGGAAAAATCCGCAGAGGACCAGAATACGTGTGCACATTCCTAACCCTAACCCTAGCCCTAACCCTAGCCCTAACCCTACCCCTAACCCTAACCCTACCCCTAACCCTACCCCTAACCCTAACCCTACCCCTAACCCTACCCCTAACCCTAACCCTATTCTAACATTAGTGGAAAAAAAAAATTTCTTTATTTTTTTATTGTCCCTACCTATGGGGGTGACAAAGGGGGGGGGGTCATTTATAATTTTTTTTATTTTGATCACTGAGATAGATTATATCTCAGTGATCAAAATGCACTTTGGAACGAATCTGCCGGCCGGCGGGCCTGCACAAGGCAAGATTGCTTTGCGCAGGCGTGTACTATGGAGGACAGAGAATGAACTTCAATCCAATATTGCGGCCAGCATGCAGCCAGCGGGTAAGGAAAGGGTGAATCAAACACCTGAAAACTCCGCCCATATGACCCAAAACCAGTCCCGCCAAATTCAGGTGACAGAGTCCCTTTAAGATTGAGCCGAGTGCTATGCGATTTTTTATCGCATTGCACTCGCCCGTATTACGGTCTAGTGTGACTCCGACCTTACCCTTAGTAAAGTAAAACAAATTGGATCTGAATTATTTTTTTGTGAAAGAAAAGTTAAATGTTCATTTTTTTTAAACATTTAAAAAATTCCTGTGAAGCACCTGAAGAGCTAATAAACTTCTTGAATGTGGTTTTGAGTACCTTGAGGGGTGCAGTTTTAAGATTGGTGTCATTTGTGGGTATTTTCTGTCATATAGGCCCCTCAAAGTCATTTCAAGTGCGAGGTGGTCCTTAAAAAAATGGTTTTGCAAATTTTGTTGTAAAAATGAGAAATCGCTGGTCAAATGTTAACCCTTATAATAATAATAATAATAATTTTTATTTATATAGCGCCAACATATTCCGCAGCGCTTTACAAATTATAGAGGGGACTTGTACATACAATAGACATTACAGCATAACAGAAATACAGTTCAAAACAGATATCAAGAGGAGTGAGGGCCCTGCTCGTAAGCTTACAAACTATGAGGAAAAGGGGAGACACGAGAGGTGGATGGTAACAATTGCTATAGTTATTCGGACCAGCCATAGTGTAAGGCTTGGGTGTTCATGTAAAGCTGCATGAACCAGTTAATTAATTTTTTTTTTTTTTAATATAGGCCACACAGGGATCGTTAGGTTAATGCATTGAGGCGGTAGGCCAGTCTGAACAAATGAGTTTTTAGGGCACGCTTAAAACTGTGGGGATTGGGGATTAATCGTATTATCCTAGGTAGTGCATTCCAAAGAATCGGCGCAGCACGTGTAAAGTCTTGGAGACGGGAGTGCGAGGTTCTGATTATTGAGGATGCTAACCTGAGGTCATCAGCGGAGCGGAGGGCACGGGTAGGGTGGTAGACTGAGACCAGAGAGGAGATGTAGGGTGGTGCTGAGCCATGGAGTGCTTTGTGGATGAGGGTAGTAGTTTTGTACTGGATTCTTGAGTGGATGGGTAACCAGTGTAATGACTGGCACAAGGTAGAGGCATCGGTGTAACGGTTGGTGAGGAATATGATCCTGGCAGCAGCATTCAGGACAGATTGGAGCGGGGAGAGTTTGGTAAGAGGGAGGCCGATTAGTAGAGAGTTACAATAACCCTTAAAACTTCCTAACAAAAAAGTTATGTTTCCAAAATTGTGCTGATGTAAAGTAGAGATGTGGAAAATATTATTTATTAATTACTTTGTGTGATATGACTCTCTAATTTAAGGGCATAAAAATTAAAAGTTTGAAAATTGCGAAATGTTCTAAATTTTTGCCAAATTTCCGTTTTATACACAAATAAAGTAAGTCATATCGAAGAAATTTTATCACTGTCATAAATTACAATATGTCATGAGAAAACAATCTCAGAATCACCAGGGTCCGTTGAAACATTTCAGAGTTATGACTTCATAAATTGACAGGGGTCAGAATTGAAAAAAATGGCGCTGTCAGGAAGTTGAAAACAGGCTTGGGATTGAAGGGGTTAATGTTCAACTAAAAAAACACAGCATACAATATCCTCTGGATCGCAACCGGGAAACAGTACAGTCCACCTCCAGTTCGCAGTCAGGCACATATCCTCTGGATTACAATCACTAAACATGCCAGTCCACCTCTGACCAGTTAACGTGGGTGATTGCATAACCGTGTTAATGTCTCTTTGCTCACAGCAATACACAGTACACGATATCCTCTGGATCGCAGCCGTGAGCCATAACTTCCAGTTTACAGTCAATAAACATGTCAGTCTACCTTTGTCCGGTTGCCGTGGGCGACTGTACCACCGTATGCGCTGTGGGTGCCAGGCTTTTCAGCTGCCTTGACCATTTGGCTCCGCTGGCCTGTGTTGCCTCACACAGCATGGAGCTCTGCAGAGCACCCTGCTCTGTACTCTTGCCAACACCAGACTGACACTGACTCTGAACCTGACACACCCAATCTCTATATTGCAGGGTTTTGAACTTGAATCCATGGCCTTCAGCCCCATGGAAAACCCGGGCCGGGAATTAAACGGACTGTGCCATTACCATACTGCAGTCTGTTTCAAAGCACAAAAGCCCAGAACATTTTTTTCCTAGATCTGCCTTGGACAACCAGCATGTCCAAGACCTATACTCACTTTAGTCTGCATTGCAACCACAGCCATGCATGTGACTGCAATGTACTCTCATGGCCTCAATATGCCTTCATGCATATCCTGGGGGGAAAATACAGTGACCCCTATCTGCACTACCATTTACTATCTCGCATACCCCCTCCCTCTGTTCAAACCTGTGGAGTTGAACACTTGTCACCCCACTTTAATGTGTGACAGGGCATCCGGATGACCCTGTGACACCCCCACCTGACACTGTACTGAGAAACCAAAGTAGGGACCGGAACTATCTGTTGATGCAAACATCCCTCCCTATTGGGTTTCTTCTTCACACTTTGTTACATGACCACCCACCTCCCTGTTATCCGTTGCAGAAGACATGTCCATTTTCCTGACTAACAGTAGATTTGGGCCAGTTTTGGGTGGCCTCGACCTTGTTTATTTCGTTTTCCCTACCCCCGCAGCTCATCTCGTGACTTAAGTACCTGCCTTGGGGCACTTGGTACCGTTTACTCCTTACCCTTTCCCGTGCCTCAGTTATTATGTCACACTGAAATGCCGCAGTCCGCCCCAGCAATTTTGGGCATACATCCGTAAACATCGCACCCGAACCAGAGCCTTCCGTCGCTGCTGTCTAGTGAGAGCTCAATCCATTTTACCCCAACCCCTGGCCACATCCTTGGCCGGTGAAGAGGGTTCCTTGTGCGTACATCCCTAGTCAACTCCACAACCACACACTCCCGGTTCCTCCCGGCTTTCTTTTTATATGTGCATTTCATATACCTATGTTTCTGGAACTGAGCTGTCCTGAACTTACCAGGGGACATTTCCAGCTTGGGGTTCAGTGGGGGTCTCCATCACCTCTCCTGCCACAACCTCTAGCAAGTTGATTCCTTTTTGCATACAACTATATACTACGGTGCACTCTCTTCTGCCTTAGACAAGCAGAGATTTCTCATTCCATTGTGAAACTGTATCAGTGTATACTTCCACTATGATTACACTGGTAGAACGCATAGTAACCAGAGTGGAACGCACAGCCATCATTTTCCACCACTTCCTGAAAGGTGGAACGCTGTTGTGAATTCTGTTGTCAAGCTCCCTCCTGTGGTCATGAATGGTACTTCGGCTGGTTCTGTCCATGGGCTTCCTCTGGTGGTTGTGAGTGGGGCTGCGGCTTCTGAGGTTCCTTCCACATGTGACGAGGTTAATTCGTTAGCTGGCTGCTCTATTTAACTCCACTTAGATAATTGCTCCATGCCACCTGTCAATGTTCCAGTATTGGTCTAGTTCGCTCCTGGATCGTTCTTGTGACCTGTCTTCCCAGCAGAAGCTAAGTTCCTGCTTGTTTTTCTCTTGTTTGCTATTTTTCTGTCCAGCTTGCTACTTTGATTTTTGTCTTGCTTGCTGGAAGCTCTGGGACGCAGAGGGAGCGCCTCCGCACCGTGATTCGGTGCGGAGGGTCTTTTTGCGCCCTCTGCGTGGTCTTTTTGTAGTTTTTATGCTGACCGCAAAGTTACCTTTCCTATCCTCTGTCTGTTCAGTAAGTCGGGCCTCACTTTGCTAAATCAATTTCATCTCGGTGTTTGTAATTTTCATCTTTACTCACAGTCATAATATGTGGGGGGCTGCCTTTTCCTTTGGGGAATTTCTCTGAGGCAAGGTAGGCTTTATTTTTCTATCTTTAGGGTTAGCTAGTTCCTTAGGCTGTGACGAGTTGCATAGGGAGCGTTAGGAGCAATCCACGGCTACTTCTAGTGTGTGTGATAGGATTAGGGATTGCGGTCAGCAGAGTTCCCACGTCTCAGAGCTCGTCGTGTATTTTTAGTACTATCAGGTCATTCCGTGTGCTCTTAACCACCAGGTCCATTATTGTCCTAACCACCAGGTCATAACAGTACAGGTGGCCCAAAGTATTAATGCATCTCAATAGAGGGATAAGAGAAGTTCTGAGACCATTTTTTTTTCTTTGCAGTGTGTTTTGTCTCTCTTTTCCCCTTTACCTCTGGGTGGTTCGGGATACAAGTGTAGATATGGACATTCAAGGTCTGTCCTCTTGTATCTCACTGCAAGGGTACAAAACATTCAAGATTTTGTGGTTCAGAATCCTATGTTAGAGCCAAGGATTCCAATTCCTGATTTGTTTTTTGGGGATAGATCTAAGTTTCTGAATTTCAAAAATAATTGTAAATTGTTTCGCTTGGATTGCTTTATGATGAACCAAATTCAGTGGATCAGGCAGAGAAAATCTTGCTGGCTCTGTGTCAGGGTCAGGATGAGGTAGAGATATATTGTCAGAAGTTTAGGAAGTGGTCTGTACTCACTCAGTGGAATGAATGTGCCCTGGCAGCAATTTTCAGAAAGGGTCTCTCTGAAGCCCTTAAGGATGTCATGGTGGGATTTCCCATGCCTGCTGGTCTGAATGAGTCTATGTCTTTGGCCATTCAGATCGATCGACGCTTGCGTGAGCGTAAAGCTGTGCACCATTTGGCGGTATTATCTGAGCATAGACCTGAGCCTATGCAATGTGATAGGACTTTGACCAGAGCTGAACGGCAAGAACACAGACGTCGGAATGGGCTGTGTTTTTACTGTGGTGATTCCACTCATGCTATCTCCGATTGTCCTAAGCGCACTAAGCGTTTCGCTAGGTCTGCCACCATTGGTACGGTACAGTCGAAATTTCTTTTGTCCGTTACTCTGATTTGCTCTTTGTCATCCTATTCTGTTATGGCATTTGTGGATTCAGGCGCTGCCCTGAATTTGATGGACTTGGAGTTTGCTAGGCGCTGTGGTTTTTTCTTGGAGCCCTTGCAGTATCCTATTCCATTGAGAGGAATTGATGCTACGCCTTTGGCCGAGAATAAGCCTCAGTACTGGACCCAATTGACCATGTGCATGGCTCCTGCACATCAGGAGGATATTCGCTTTTTGGTGTTGCATAATCTGCATGATGTGGTCGTTTTGGGGTTGCCATGGCTACAGGTCCATAATCCAGTATTGGATTGGAAATCTATGTCTGTGTCCAGCTGGGGTTGTCAGGGGGTACATGGTGATGTTCCATTTTTGTCTATTTCGTCATCCACCCCTTCTGAGGTCCCAGAGTTCTTGTCGGATTACCGGGATGTATTTGATGAGCCCAAGTCCAGTGCCCTACCTCCGCATAGGGATTGTGATTGCGCTATCGATTTGATTCCTGGTAATAAGTTTCCTAAAGGTCGACTGTTTAATTTGTCTGTGCCTGAGCACGCCGCTATGCGGAGTTACGTAAAGGAATTCTTGGAGAAGGGTCATATTCGCCCGTCGTCGTCGCCATTGGGAGCAGGGTTCTTTTTTGTGGCCAAGAAGGATGGTTCGCTGAGACCTTGTATTGATTACCGCCTTCTAAATAAAATCACGGTCAAATTTCAGTACCCCTTGCCGCTGCTGTCTGATTTGTTTGCTCGGATTAAGGGGGCTAGTTGGTTCACCAAGATAGATCTTCGTGGTGCGTATAATCTTGTGCGCATTAAACAGGGCGATGAATGGAAAACAGCATTTAATACGCCCGAGGGCCATTTTGAGTACCTGGTTATGCCATTCGGGCTTTTTAATGCTCCATCAGTGTTTCAGTTCTTTATGCATGACATCTTCCGAGAGTACCTGGATAAATTCCTGATTGTATACTTGGATGATATTTTGGTCTTCTCGGATGATTGGGAGTCTCACGTGAGGCAGGTCAGAATGGTGTTCCAGGTCCTGCGTGCGAATTCTTTGTTTGTGAAGGGGTCAAAGTGTCTCTTTGGTGTTCAGAAGGTTTCATTTTTGGGTTTCATTTTTTCCCCTTCTACTATCGAGATGGACCCTGTTAAAGTTCAGGCCATTTATGATTGGACTCAGCCGACATCTCTGAAGAGTCTGCAAAAGTTCCTGGGCTTTGCTAATTTTTATCGTCGCTTCATCAATAATTTTTCTAGTATTGCTAAACCGTTGACTGATTTAACCAAGAAGGGTGGTGATGTGGTCAATTGGTCTTCTGCTGCTGTGGAAGCTTTTCAAGAGTTGAAGCGTCGTTTTTCTTCTGCCCCTGTGTTGTGTCAACCAGATGTTTCGCTCCCGTTCCAGGTCGAGGTTGATGCTTCTGAGATTGGAGCAGGGGCTGTTTTGTCGCAAAGAAGTTCTGATGGCTCGGTGATGAAACCATGCGCCTTCTATTCCAGGAAGTTTTCGCCTGCTGAGCATAATTATGATGTTGGCAATCGAGAGTTGCTGGCCATGAAGTGGGCATTCGAGGAGTGGCGTCATTGGCTTGAAGGAGCTAAGCATCGCGTGGTGGTCTTGACTGATCATAAGAACTTGACTTATCTCGAGTCTGCCAAACGGTTGAATCCTAGACAGGCTCGTTGGTCGCTGTTTTTCTCCCGTTTTGACTTTGTGGTTTCGTACCTTCCGGGCTCTAAAAATGTGAAGGCGGATGCCCTGTCTAGGAGTTTTGTGCCCGACTCTCCGGGTTTGTCTGAGCCGGCGGGTGTTCTCAAGGAGGGGGTAATTTTGTCTGCCATCTCCCCTGATTTGCGGCGGGTGCTGCGAAAATTTCAGGCTAATAGACCTGACCGTTGCCCAGCGGAGAAACTGTTTGTCCCTGATAAATGGACGAGTAGAGTTATCTCTGAGGTTCATGGTTCGGTGTTGGCTGGTCATCCTGGAATCTTTGGTACCAGAGATTTGGTGGCTAGATCCTTTTGGTGGCCGTCTCTGTCGCGGGATGTGCGTTCATTTGTGCAGTCCTGTGGGATTTGTGCTCGGGCTAAGCCCTGCTGTTCTCGTGCCAGTGGGTTGCTTTTGCCCTTGCCAGTCCCGAAGAGGCCCTGGACACATAGCTCTATGGATTTTATTTCGGATCTCCCCGTCTCTCAAAAAATGTCGGTCATTTGGGTTGTTTGTGATCGCTTCTCGAAGATGGTCCATTTGGTTCCCTTGTCTAAATTGCCTTCCTCCTCTGATTTGGTACCATTGTTCTTCCAGCATGTGGTTCGTTTACATGGCATTCCGGAGAACATCGTTTCTGACAGAGGTTCCCAGTTTGTTTCGAGGTTTTGGCGAGCCTTTTGTGCTAGGATGGGCATTGATTTGTCTTTTTCCTCGGCTTTCCATCCTCAGACAAATGGCCAGACTGAACGAACCAATCAGACCTTGGAAACATATCTGAGATGTTTTGTTTCTGCCGATCAGGATGATTGGGTGTCTTTTTTGCCTTTGGCTGAGTTCGCCCTTAATAATCGGGCCAGCTCGGCTACTTTGGTTTCGCCGTTTTCCTGCAATTCTGGTTTCCATCCTCGTTTCTCTTCAGGGCAGGTTGAGTCTTCTGACTGTCCTGGTGTGGATACTGTGGTGGATAGGTTGCAGCAGATTTGGACTCATGTGGTGGACAATTTTACATTGTCTCAGGAGAAGGCTCAACGTTTCGCTAACCGCAGGCGCTGTGTGGGTCTCCGACTTCGTGTTGGGGATTTGGTTTGGTTGTCATCTCGTTATATTCCTATGAAAGTTTCCTCTCCTAAGTTTGAGCCTCTTTTCATTGGTCCGTATAGGATTTCTGAGGTTCTTAATCCTGTGTCTTTTCGTTTGACCCTTCCAACTTCTTTTTCCATCCATAATGTATTCCATAGGTCATTGTTGCGGAGATACGTGGCACCTGTGGTTCCATCCGTTGATCCTCCTGCCCCGGTTTTGGTTGAGGGGGAGTTGGAGTATATAGTGGAGAAGATTTTGGATTCTCGTATTTCGAGACGGAAACTTCAGTACCTGGTTAAGTGGAAGGGTTATGGTCAGGAAGATAATTCCTGGGTCTTTGCCTCTGATGTTCATGCTGCCGATCTGGTTCATGCCTTTCATTTGGCCCATCCTGGTCGGCCTGGGGGCTCTGGTGAGGGTTCGGTGAACCCTCCTCAAGGGGGGGTATTGTTGTGAATTCTGTGGTCAAGCTCCCTCCTGTGGTCATGAGTGGTACTTCGGCTGGTTCTGTCTATGAGCTTCCGCTGGTGGATGTGAGTGAGGCTGCGGCTTCTGAGTTTCCTTCCTCAGGTGACGAGGTTAAGTCGTTAGGTGCTGCTCTATTTAACTCCACCTAGTTCTTTGTTCATGGCCTCCAGTCAATGTTCCAGTGTTGGTCTTGCTCTCTCCTGGATCGTTCTTGTGGCCTGTCTGCCCTGCATAAGCTAAGTTCTGCTTGTGTTACTTTTGTTTGCTATATTTTCTGTCCAGCTTGCTATATTGTTTTTTTTTTGCTTGCTGGAAGCTCTGAGACGCAGAGGGAGCACCTCCGTACCGTTAGTCGGTGCGGAGGGTCTTTTTGCCCCTCTGCGTGGTTGTTTGTAGGTTTTTGTGTTGACCACAAAGCTATCTTTCCTATCCTCGGTCTATTCAGTAAGTCGGGCCTCACTTTGCTAAATCTATTTCATCTCTGTGTTTGTATTTTCATCTTAACTCACAGTCATTATATGTGGGGGGCTGCCTTTTCCTTTGGGGAATTTCTCTGAGGCAAGGTAGGCTTATTTTTCTATCTTCAGGGCTAGTTAGTTTCTCATTCTGTGCCGAGTTGCATAGGGAGCGTTAGGCGCAATCCACGGCTACCTCTAGTGTGGTATGATAGGATTAGGGATTGCGGTCAGCAGAGTTCCCACGTCTCAGAGTTCGTCCTATGTTAGTAACTATCAGGTCACTTTGTGTGCTCTTAACCACTAGGTCCATTGTGGTTCTGAATCACCTGTTCATAACAGTTGGTTGAGGGGGAGTTGGAGTATGTGGTGGAGAAGATTTTGGATTCTCATATTTCGAGACGGAAACTCCAGTACCTGGTCAAGTGGAAGGGTTATGGTCAGGAAGATCATTCCTGGGTCTTTGCCTCTGATGTTCATGCTGCCGATCTGGTTCGTGCCTTTCATTTGGCTCGTCCTGGTCGGCCTGGGGGCTCTGGTGAGGGTTCGGTGAGCCCTCCTCAAGGGGGGGTACTGTTGTGAATTCTGTTGTCAAGCTCCCTCCTGTGGTCATGAATGGTACTTCGGCTGGTTCTGTCCATGGGCTTCCTCTGGTGGTTGTGAGTGGGGCTGCGGCTTCTGAGTTTAATTCCACAGGTGACGAGGTTAATTCGTTAGCTGGCTGCTCTATTTAACTCCACTTAGATCATTGCTCCATGCCACCTGTCAATGTTCCAGTATTGGTCTAGTTCGCTCCTGGATCGTTCTTGTGACCTGTCTTCCCAGCAGAAGCTAAGTTCCTGCTTGTTTTTCTCTTGTTTGCTATTTTTCTGTCCAGCTTGCTACTTAGATTTTTGTCTTGCTTGCTGGAAGCTCTGGGACGCAGAGCGAGCGCCTCCGCACTGTGAGTCGGTGCGGAGGGTCTTTTTGCACCCTCTGCGTGGTCTTTTTGTAGTTTTTGTGCTGACCGCAAAGTTACCTTTCCTATCCTCTCTCTGTCCAGTAAGTCGGGCCTCACTTTGCTAAATCTATTTCATCTCTGTGTTTGTAATTTTCATCTTTACTCACAGTCATTATATGTGGGGGGCTGCCTTTTCCTTTGGGGAATTTCTCTGAGGCAAGGTAGGCTTTATTTTTCTATCTTTAGGGTTAGCTAGTTCCTTAGGCTGTGACGAGTTGCATAGGGAGCGTTAGGAGCAATCCATGGCTATTTTTAGTGTGTGTGATAGGATTAGTGATTGCGGTCAGCAGAGTTCCCACGTCTCAGAGCTCGTCCTGTATTTTTAGTACTATCAGGTCATTCCATGTGCTCTTAACCACCAGGTCCATTATTGTCCTAACCACCAGGTCATAACAGAATGCATACTGTGTTCCGTGGAATGCAGGACGACTTCCGCCGTCGTTATTTTTGTTCGGCGCTGTCCTCTACATTTACCCAGGCAATTGCGATCTACCTCAGACCAGTGGTGGATGCCGCATCTGCACCGCTATGCTCCAGGTAGCGTACTTGTAAATACCCTCACTTCATCTACCGCTATTTTTACCTTTTCTGCCACCAGAACCTGCCTAAGACATTCTCTCTATTATTATTTGTAAGCTGCCACTGCCTAAAGTGTAGTATCTTGGACTGAATCACTTTCAGTCTACCTCCACTTGGGTATGTTTTAACACATTACTATATTTTCATTATCTTGAGTAAATACCTTTTTACAGCGCATTTTTCTTTATTATATCACAGGTAGTACTCCTCATTTATCTGATGATTCCCTTATTGGTCATACAGACATTTTTTTTGTCCCATAAATTCTGGAGTACAGTATGGCATTCCTCTTTACACTCTCTTATGAATACAGATTTGCCTTGATTTATTTTTCTTCTAATACGGTCTTTTTGAATATTTCTATTGTTTGCTAATGATAGTTTGTATATACTTTTGTTGTTATATTCTTGTCTTGTTCTTTTTTTCCCCAGTCCTCCACACTACCCCCATAATGTGCTCACATATTTACAGTGTTATTACTATGTGCTTCATAGCAACTGACGTAGGTCTATGTTTGAGACCGAAACGTTTTGAAGTACCATTGTCTGGGATTGAATAAAAACACTTATTCTATGTGAACATAAGTTGTTTGCGAGGTTACACTCTGTCCCTACATTGGCAATGCCTATTGCAGGTATCTCTGACTTGGGATCTTTGGGTTCTGCGCCCGGAGCAACATCCTCAGCCTCTCCTGCCAATACCTCTAGGGGAAACCTATCAGGGTTACACTCTGCCCCTAGGTTGGCTACCCCTATGGCAGGTATCACTAACTTGGGATCTTCAGGTTCCTCGTCCTGAACAACATTTACCCTGTTTGTAATGACTCTATATAATACTGTATATGAGTTTCCCGTTTTCTATTGAAGAACTGAAATAAATTAACATTTTTGATGATATTTGTTATGACCTGGTGGTTAAGAGGCCACACTGATATGACCTGGTGGCTAAAACGCAACATGGAGCGAGCTCTGAGAAGGTGGTATCTCTACTGACCGCAGTCCCTAATCCTAACAACAACACTAGAAATAGCCGTGGGATGTTCCTGACTCTCCCTAGACACCTCTTCACAGCCTAAGAAATAACTACCCCTAAAGAAGGAAATAGAAAGCTATCTTGCCTCAGAGAAAACCCCCAAAAGGAAAGATAGCCCCCCACAAATATTGACTGTGAATGGAGAGGGAAATGACATACACAGAAATGAAATCAGAATTCAGCAAAGGAGGCCAATACTAAACTAGATAGACAGAGAGAAAAGGATACTGTGCGGTCAGTATAAAAAACTACAAAATCCACGCAGAGTTTACAAAAATGAACTCCACACCGACTCATGGTGTGGAGGGGCAAATCTGCTTTCCCAGAGCTTCCAGCTAGCCTGAATAAGACATAGTGACAAGCTGGACAAAAGGAGACATATTTTCAAAGCAATAGAGTCCAAACAAATGGACAAACAAAAACTAGCAAAAACTTATCTTTTGCAGACAAGGACTGGCCATAAGAAAATTCCAAGGAGAGAACCAAATCCAACCAAGAACATTGACAGCAGGCATGGACTAAAGCCCAGAGCAGGTTTAAATAACAAACCCAGGCAAGGCGATAAGTGAAGGCAGCTGCTACAGCTACCTAAAGGAGCAGCAGTTCCACTCGAAACCACCAGAGGGAGCCCAAGGGCAGAACTCACAAAAATACCATTAACAACCACAGGAGGGAGCTCCAGAACGGAATTCACAACAGATATTCTAATTTTGTGAGAAGCACCTGTAAGTGTAGGGCATCTCCAAACACTCTTTTTGTGTTTTTTTTTTCAAACATATTTGCTCTACCAAGTAACCAATGTAAACATACTCCACAACAATGAAAAAAGGTTATAGTATACAGTATGTGTGAAGACATGGGGAGTCAGAGAACTCCCTGGTCCGCTAGCTGAAACCGCATGGACCAGGGACGGTCCTGCCAAACGCCCGCTCTCCTTTTAATGTGGGCATAATGCTACTCAGACAACACAGAGTGCGGGTTAAACAGTGTGGCCATGCTTTATTGTACCACAAAACAGGCAGATAACACATAGGACAGTCCCAGCAAAATACTCATCTTCATCTTCCAAGGTCAGTTACCCCACCTGTGGCCCTCACACAGAGAGGAGGCAAAAATGCTAAAAATAGTCATCTGGTTAATTAAGATGCAATGCTTTGTCTCCACAATATAATATACCAGTCACATATTATCCAGTATACAACATCGGATGACTGTGCATCTAGAATTCATAGTATACCACATACAGTATATAGAAGATTACAAGACTGGTATACAAAGAAAGTGAATCAACTCACAGGGCCTTGGTAAGGGGGCTAGGTCAGCATTCTGTGGCCGTTTTATGGGAGTCCGATGAATCTCCTTTTACCTACTGGCATGCATGGCTATTCTTTTAATTTGTAGCCTGGTCCGATGTCACATACTGTATGTGTCACAATGCGAAAATGACATTGCTTCAGGCTGCAAATCAAAAGAGGAGGAGATGCTGACAGGTAAAAGGAGCAAGTCCACATCTGGTGGCCATGGACTACCTATGTGGATGCTGAACCAGGGTCCTGTGAATTCGTTCATCAGTATTGATATATGATATGTGATGACAACATAGCATCAAATGTTATACCGGCCATATATTATCCTGTATATAACAGCTGCCAGGTCACAATGATCGATGTCTCATGGAGTGCAACCACAACAAGATCTGTAGAGTCGGGGGGGGGCCGCCTACACCAGTCCTGTCTACAGCTGAGTGTGTTTGAATGACCACTGGCCTATCAAAGGCAGCAACTGATGTCAGCATCCTTGTTGCATACGGTGCTGGACATCACTGCCATATGTCGCTCGCCCCCCTACAACTGTTAGGCTACATTCACATTAGCGTCATGCGACGCTGCGTCGCCGACGCAACGCACGATGGATCGGAAACGCACGCAAAAACGCACCTTTTTTGACGCAAGCGTCGGACGGATGCGTCGTAAAACGCAGCGTTTTTTGTGCGTTTTTGTTGCGTTTTTACAAAAAACGCAGCGTTTTACGACGCATGCGTTGTCAAACAATGATTATATCTTTACACACAATTTAGTGTCTAGACACTAGATAACACCACCAATGAATAGAAGAGGGTGGGTCTAGTGTCTAGACAATAGATAATGCCACCAATGGGTAGATGAGGGTGGGTATTAATGTAATAGTGGTATATATACCCCGACATAGATTATTTCCAACCATACAGCATCAGGATGGAGCGTACCATGGAGAGTATCTACCTCAATTTTGAGCTGGAATTAGCCCTTGCTATTGCTTATGCTATTGCCTGTCATGAACAGAGGAAAAGAGACAAACTACGGAGAAGGAGTCGTCGGCGTTTTTGGCTACACCCTATAGTGGAAGTCCGAGAGAGTCGTGGAGCCTACCATTGTCTGTTTGGTGAATTAAATGAGAACCAGGAGAACTACTTCGAATACACCAGGATGTCACAAAACAGCTTCCGATATCTGCTGCGTCTGGTGGAAGGAAGCATTTCCAGGCAGGACACGCAGCTCCGTAAATCGATTTCCCCCGAGGAAGGTCTGCTGGTGACTCTACGGTACGTAATGCAATGTGAAGGATTTATATGTTCTTGCTATTTTTTAAAGTAATGTGTTTTGCTATTGTGGGGTGGGGGATTGTAATTATGAATGAAAAATTTTTTCAAATCAATTTAATTAATTACATTTATTTATTTTTCTTCTTGTCAGTTTCCTTGCTACCGGAGAGACATTGAGATCACTGCATTTCCAGTTTCGGATTGGAGTCTCCACACTGTCTGGTATTATTGCCGACACATGCCGCGCATTGTGGGACAACCTCCGGGAGGAATTTTTACCCATCCCTACAAGAGAAATATGGCAGGCCAACGCCCAAAAATTCGAACAAGTGTGTTCTTTCCCTAACTGTATTGGAGCCGTGGATGGGAAGCACATTAGGATTACCAAGCCTTCAAGAAGTGGATCTCTTTTTTTTAATTATAAAAAATACTTTTCCACCGTGCTGATGGCAATTGCAGGTGCGGACTGCAGGTTTCTCGCTGTGGACATTGGAGCGTTTGGCCGTGCAAATGATTCACGGACATTTAAGGAGTCTGATATGGGCCGAAGATTGTACAATAACAATTTTAATTTCCCCCATCCACGACCTCTTCCCAACACCGAAGGCCCGGCCCTGCCATTTGTTGTTGTTGGGGATGAGGCTTTTCAAATGAGTGGCAACCTACTTAAACCGTACTCCAGTCAGGGGTTGGACTGCACCAAAACTATATTTAATTATAGACTGTCCAGGGCCAGAAGAACTGTGGAGTGCGCCTTTGGAATCCTTGTCTCCAAATGGCGTATCTTAGGATCCGATATAAATTTGAAAATTGAGACAGTGGATGAGGTGGTGAAGGCGTGTGTGGTTCTCCACAATTTTATTATTGATAAAGAGAGAGTCAACGTGGAACTCGATGAACCCATACCAAATCCATTGCCTGATTATCAAGATCATCCTCTGCGGACAACTGTGGAGATTGCTCATATGAGGGACCAATTTTCTGCATACTTTGTTTCAGATGTTGGCCGTGTTTCATGGCAAGATCAAATGGTTTAATTCTTCTTGTTATTATGATGTCATGTAAACACTGTGGAGTCCATGTCATTTAACCATCCTATAATGTCCCCTGATTGTCTAATGCGTTGTGTTTTGAAATAAAGTTCTTTTGCCTTTCCGTTTTCAAAAAACAAATCTCCCATACGTTTTTCCATAGTAATAGTAATAAAATCCAATTTTATTGAAAGTAATGTGTGTCCCACAAAATTTGTGTGTTCCATAGTTTTGACGTATAACATAATCGGCTCCCACCTTGTCAACCATTTTTAATCCTGCAGACTATTTGCATATGGAACCTGGCTTGACAAGGAGGGAGACGATCATGTTTGCAAAACTCTACAGAGTTAACACTATTGTACTCAGGATGCTATAAATCGTCCAGAGTCAAATAGTGGCGACACTGTGAACATTGCTACCACCTTACCTGACCAATATTCTTAATGTACATTAATAAAACTATTATCCAACGAGACCGACCAGTGATACGACCGGACCGTGATCGTTGTTTATTTGTCGCGTGGTTGCTGGAGAGCTGTCACACAGACAGCTCTCCAGCGACCAAAAAAGAGCAAGCCCCGTGTTATGGCCGCACTCACGATGTTTACCATTGTAAATGTAATTTTAAAAAATACAAAAAACCCTTACATTCCGGTGTGTGACACGTCCATCGCCGTCAGCTTTCCGTACTGTGCCAGCCCTAAAGCACAGCACAGCGTTTATTATTAAGTCAACGGTGTGCTCTGCTTTACGGGCGGGAATCACAGTGTCAGTCAGTGCGGAAAGATGACGGCGAGGGACGTGGTTGACACCTTTTTATATTTGTGGGGTATTGTTCACATTTTATTTGAGTGTTTAAAACACTGCGCTAGTAACCCAATATTCTCTTGTTTAAAACAAAGACATCGCTGGATCGGTGTCAAACACGCCGATCCAACAATGAGAGCGTGTGACCAGTTACCCCAAAAAATTCCAAATCATTCGCTGAAACAGCAGGGGCCTAATCGTTTTACGATTTCAGAAAAGATAACGTCGGTTACACGCAAAAACCAACTTTATCGATACTGAAATCGTTGTGTGATGGTACATTTTAAACTTGACATATTGAGCAATGCTGTTTGTGTTTGTAACATCTGATAGTACAATGAGCGACAGCCCTATAAAAAAATGAAAAAAAAAATTGAAAAAATATTGTCAGACATTGCACATCAGGTGTTACAAAGACAAGATTTGTGTATACGGCGCAAGGTGTGATTTGGTGCAAACTTTATTTGAGACAATAATAACTATTTTTTTTTTTAAAAATATAAATTTTATTTAGGGACACAAAAAAAAAAGGAATGGGAAATGTTAGGGGGTATCAACATCAGCGATTAAAGGGGATTGATATCCCCCACTTTTTGGGGGTGTTGAGGAGACCGAGGAGGAGGACGAGGGGGAGGAAGCAGCATAGTCTATGACACTAGACGGGATGCCGACATCAATCCAGGCAGTTGATGGTGGCGAGACTGCCAAAGCAGGAGGTGAGGGAGGAGGAGGGACGACCAGTGTCCTTGGCTGGCTACTCCGGCTCCGGGTAGACCCAGGCTGTGATGGTGTACTCCTTGTAGACCCAGGCTGGGTACTGGATGTACTCCGTGTAGACCCAGCCTGGGTACTTGGTGTGCTCCGGGTCGACCCAGGCTGTGTTCTGGTGGTAGTTTTGGGAGCAGCCATAGCCAAGGTCGTAGTGCTTGTCGTCGTCGTCTTCTTCTTTTTTTGCCTCCTCTCTCCCTCTGGGTGTGGGTCGGCTTCCCGTCTGTGTGCCCTTGAAGGCCTGTCATGCTCTGAACTTTGGGGCTCTGTTCTGTGGTGGCCGTGGCGGTGGCGGTGGCCCTCGGCACGCGGAGCTCTGTGGTGGTGCTCTGCAGCAGGAGTCGGAGTCATGGCAGCCAGCGATGGTACTGCGCGCGCATTTGTCGCTGACTGCATGACCCGAGCCTGCTGCAGAGCAGTGACATATGCATTATTGCAGCCCTGCATGACCGAAATCTGGAGTTCCGGCGTAAGATGTTCAACCATGCCCTTGTGAATGGCACTAAAAAAATGTTTGGCCGGCCTCGAGAGATCCGTTTCGATGTTTTCAAGACGCCGTTCGATATTGGACATTTTATCGCACAGCGCCTTGAAACCATTCTGAAATACGGTGCTCAAATGTAAAAATTAGGGCATGACCGCCCTGTCCGAGGCCCGCTGACGCTGTCGGGAAGACCCGAAGGAAGGAACGCCAGAGGTCTCGGCCAGGGGAACATCTGATGGACCGGCTGCCGGTTCGCCAGATTGTGGTGGTGCAGACCTGCTCTCGCTGTGGGATGGCTGCGACAGTTCAGATGGCGCTTCACAAAGGACCGCTCCAGAGGGTCGGACAGTCTCGCGGGTGCTGCTGTGTGTTCTGTGAAAACATAAGGAAACCATTAGTATACTAAATATCACATTTCACATGCGTCATTAATTAACTTTACCGCCAGGTATCCATTGCCGCCATTAATAATAACCTATTTTTAATATTGACACTGCATATGCACCATCAATATTAAAAAAAAATGCATTTATTTAATTACAAATAGTCACCCATGGTTGCGGTTTGTAAAACGCCAGACAATTATGCTTACGTTGGAACTGCCATGACGTCACGGTCATGTGACCGAGACAACATCACAGGTCCTGCGAGCTGAGCAACCATGGGAACATAACCTGCCTTGCAGTTGAAGGTATGACGTGTCTATTATATTTTAATTTTTTGTGTATAAAAAATCTGGGATACAACTGGATGGGCACTATACTACTCCACTATGAAATATTGCCTGGGCATGGCCAATCTACTATCTTTCTGTTTTCTGTATACTTATGATTTCAGGGAAATTACTAGTAAGTCAAGCTCTCCATTGTAGTAATCACAGAAGGGAGCCGCTGTGTCAAGTGTGAGAAGACCTGAAATGATTAAAAAATTCGAGGTCAACGAGGCGTGAAAAGTAAAAAATAAATACTTTATTCACTTCAATCAGAAGCAGAGGATGAAACATCTGCACAATACAATAAAAACACTATCTACGCGTTTCAGGTTGGATGTTCCCTGTCACCTGAAACGCGTAGATAGTGTCTATTGTATTGTGCTGATGTTTCATCCTCTGCTTATTATTGAAGAGGATAAAAGTATGTATTTTTTACTTTTTACGCCTCGGTGAGCTTTCCTATTTTTCTTCATTTCTATACTTTGTACTTTCCAAAATAACTGGCTGGGCAATAAGCTACGTGGCTGGAATATAGTAGGTGAATATGCATGTTGTAAAAACTAGGTGTGTGCATAGGTACTATACTTACTCTCTGCTTTCAAGGACCGGTCGCAAGAACTGCAGTATACGGTTGTACTTGTACACCGAGGTCCTTGAAGCGGCAGCACCACTACGGCTCTGTCCCTCCTTTTTCAGGCCCCTCCTGAAGCGGTCCTTCATGGAGCGCCATCTGGTCCTCAATTGTTTAACTGTGTATAAATTAAAAAAATAAAAAATGTTTTAGAGAATATATTGAAAACGATTACGCAACCGTGTGCAATACCAATAGAAGACATCACAGACGGTTGTGTAATCCTGGCATGATGGGTCACAGCAGCATTTTGGAAATACTTACGGAAACTAGCTTTGGCCTTGGGGGAAGCGCTGTCGAAGCCATCCCACAGAGATTGTGCCACCTCTAACCACAGACGCCGCAATATGCCCTGGTCCGCGTGCCGGGGGTCACGGCTGTCCCACAACGGGCCCCGTGCTTTTATGGATGCCACCATCAGGTCAATATCCAGTGGTTCATCCAGGGCCCGTTGTGAAACCTAGAATAAAAGGAAAATATTAATGTTTGCAAGAAAAAAAAAAAAAAATTGTCCCTACCTCCTCCACCGCCACCTACCACAAACACCACCACCCCCTCCCACCACCCCCCATACCCGCAAAAACAAAAAAATTACAGAAAAAAAATGAATAGGTTTGAAATAAAAACTTACTCTCCGTCCTGCAACCACAGCTTGGCCCCGTGGTCCCTGCTCCCTCTGTTCCTCCTGGTTCTCCTCCTCACTTGAAGAAGCCTGCAAAATAGTTTACCAAAAAGTTGAGTGACCCATCTACAAATGACAGCGAATATAGTAAGCAATAGTAGATCATGTACTCACCGGACTCGTCAGCGGTGGGGTGTTGCTGGTATCGCTGGCCATAATGCAATTCTGATTCTGAAAAAAAAAAAAAAAATAACATTGATCCTGTGCTCATATGCACAATCCAGCAATATAAAAAAAAAAAAAACATTTTCATTTCAACCACAAAGAACATTGCACTCCAACTGAACTAACGCTGAGCAAACAACACTGCCACATTGATTAAAAGAAACAATGGCAGAGACAACCCAATGCCAAAGTAAACAAAAGCCTAAAGATAAGAAAACTAATCTACAGCAAACCCTATGTAGTAATCCCAAAAGAGTATTTTTTTTTTGTTTAAAAAGTACAGTATGCATGGAGAAACCCAAAAAACACAATAGATTTTTGAAAGGTAAAAATTATCAACCCCCAAAAATTAAGGGCAGAGACATTAACACACCATACTTTACAATAAATCCAACAGGGACGGATACAATATACAAGGCCATACAACGCCATACATCACAACCAAAAACATACAACAATGTCTTTACACAACCACAGTGCTTAACATAATACACAACTTGCATTAAAAAATTATTACAGAATCATTCTATACTACCATACTTTAGAATAACCGACAGGACCGGAGACAATTAAACGCCATCATATAACGCAAGAATAAAACATCACAACTGAATACAAAAAACACCACCAAACCAAAAAATGGAAAAGAAAAATCTATTCTGTAAAGAACAATAATCAAGGCCGCAGACAATGAAACGCCATTCTATACAACGCCATACATCACAACCAGACTAAAAATACAACAATATCTTTAAAAAACCACAGTGCAGAATATAATACACAACTTGCAAAAACAAAAAACATGTAGAAAATGCACAGAATCATTCTATACTTACATCTCTGGACAGCGGATGAAGAGACAGTCTGGTCTGATGTAGTCTGATGTGTAGCCTGCAGCAGAAGTGACAAACAATCCAAACATTTTCTTTATATATGGGGGATGTTTTTATCACTGTTTGCACTGTCTAGACACTGTCTAGACACTTTTTTGTTTAATTTTATCTAACGACGCATGCGTCGCACAACGAACGCACGACGCACACATGCGACGCAAGTGCGTTGTCAATAGGTTTCAATGGGAAATTGTAACGCATTGACGACGCACGAGCGACGCAAGTGCGACGTGTGCGTTTTTTGGACGCTACAAAAATGCAACATGTAGCGTCTCCGACGCCACCCAGGTGTGGTGAAACGACGCATGCGTCGTGCGTTTTACCGAAAACGCACGACAACGCAACACATGCGTCCCCAATGATAAAGATAGGGGCGCATGACGCATGCGTTGTCGTGTGTCGACGACGCAGCGTCGCATGACGCTAATGTGAACGTAGCCTTATGGAGGAGAAAAAAGACGCTGCTTGCTCTGGAAGGGAGAAAAGGTGAGAGAAATTGTTTATTTTTTGTGCTTAAATGTGTTTTAGAAAAACACCAGGACAAGTACATTATTACAGGAAGGGGTCATTATTACATACAGGGCACAGGACAGGGAGATTATTACATTCAGGGCTTAGGACAAGTACATTATTACACACAAGATCCAAGACGGGGACATTATTACATACAGTGACCAGAACAAGGACATTATTATATACAGAGACGTTATTGCATACAGAGACCAGGACAGAGACATTATTGCATACAGGGACCAGGATGTGGACATTGTTACAGACAGGGCCTAGGACAAAGATATTGTTTTAAAGAAGGCCCAGGAAAGGGACATTATTACATACAGAGACCAAGACAGGGACATTATTACACACAGGGACCAGGACAGGGACATTATTACATGCAGGGCCCAGGACGGGAACATTATTACATACAGAGCCCAGGATGGGGACATTATGACATACAGGGACCAGGACGGGGAAATTAGTACATACAGGGCCTAGGATGGGGACATAATAATAATAATCTTTATTTTTATATAGCGCTAACATATTCCGCAGCGCTTTACAGTTTGCACACATTATCATCACTGTCCCCGATGGGGCTCACAATCTAGATTCCCTATCAGTATGTCTTTGGAATGTGGGAGGAAACCGGAGTACCCAGAGGAAACCCACGCAAACACGGAGAGAACATACAAACTCTTTGCAGATGTTGTCCTGGGTGGGATTAGAACCCAGGACTCCAGCGCTGCAAGGCTGCTGTGCTAACCACTGCGCCACCGTGCTGCCCGGGACATTATTACATACAGGGACTAGGATGGGGAAAACATTACATTCAGGGCCTAGGATGAAGACACTATTACAGAACGGGGACATTATTACATACAGGGCCCTGGAAAGGAACATTATTACACACAGGGCCTAGGACAAGGACATTATTACATACAGTACCAAGGCCAAGGACATTATTACAGGATGGGGACAATATTACACATTGGGTTTAAGACGGGGAGATTATTACTGGTTGGGGCGCAGGATAGTAACATCTATATATATAATTGTCTAAGGGTTTTTCCGTCTGTCTGTCCTGGAAATCCCGGCTCTCTGATTGGTCGAGGCCACCAGGCCTCGACCAATCAGAGACCGGCACAGCATCGACGTAGAAATCCCGCCTCTCTGATTGGTCGAGGCCGCCAGACCTCGACCAATCAGCAACGGGCACAGCGACGATGATGTCATAAAGGACGTAGACATCCTGCGTCTCTGATTGGTCGAGGCCGCCAGGCCTCGACCAATCAGCAACGGACACAGCGACGATGATGTCATAATGGTTGCCATGGCGACGATGATGTCATAAAGGTTGCCTCGACCAATCAGCAACGGGCACAGTCTGCCGCGAATTCTGGAATCATCATTGTCCATATATTACAGGGACATGCATATTCTAGAATACCCGATGCGTTAGAATCGGGCCACAATCTAGTTATTATATAAGGGGCCAGGAGTAGGGATAATATTACAGGATAGGGCCAGGACAGAGAACATTATAACAGGACAGAGAACATTATTACAGGACGTGGGACATTATTACATAGAGGGCCCAGAGCGGGGACATTATTTTAGGATAAGGTCAGAATAGAAAATATTATTACAGGACGGGGGACGTTATTATACAGAGGGTCCAGAGTTGGGATTTTATTACAGAATGGGGACATCATTAGATAAAGGGCCCAGAGAGGGGATATTATTATAGGATAGGGACAGGACAGTGAACATCATTACAGAGGCCCATAGATCTGACCAACATACTGGTGGGGGCCCCAGTCCAAATGTTGTATTGGGGGCCCATAGGACTCTGGTTACACCTCAGGCCTCTGCACCCAGTACAGCACAGCCAGTATACAGATTAATATATACTATACTTTGACTACAGACATCAGATGGTATATAATAATGTGTACACTGGCTGTTTTATACTATGTACACATATAATGTTATATCCACTGACTTCTTACAGGACCTCACATGTTATAACATATGGTTATATATGTTGTCCTTTAGGTTGATGATCAGTTAGTGCTGTATACACTGTCTACAGTCACTGAGTTATTGCTGCAGACTGTCCTTCCATACAGATCAGGTGATGCTGGAGCTAATGACCCTACTTACAGCGCAATATAATCTGTGTGAGAGTTCAGGCTGCTGCTATAAATCAGAGACTGTGCTTCAGACAGCAACAGCAGAAAAAGCAGATGCCGTGAACATACCAAGAGGTAAGCCTGGTCCTGTCAGCTCCTTACTGGGAGAATTGTCAGTGAGCTTCTGCCTCTGCTGTGTTATGAAAGGCAATTCAGAATCACAATGGACATGGAGGTCAGAGCACATACAGTGAACTGACAATAACCCAAAATAATAGAACGAGCTCTGAGACGTGGGAACTCTGCAGACCGCAATCCCTAAGCCTATCAAACCACACTAAAGGTAGCCGTGGAGCGCTCCTGACCAGAACCTAGGCGCCTCGTCACAGCCTGAGAAACTAGCTAATCCTGAAGATAGAAAAATAAGCCTACCTTGCCTCAGAGAAATTCCCCAAAGGAAAAGGCAGCCCCCCACATATAATGACTGTGAGTAAGATGAAAACACAAACATAGAGATGAAACAGATTTAGCAAAGTGAGGCCCGACTAGCTGAACAGAACGAGGATAGGGAAGATAACTTTGTGGTCAGCACAAAAACCTATAAAAAACCACGCAGAGGGGACAAAAAGACCCTCCGCACCGACTAACGGTACGGAGGTGGTCCCTCTGCGTCTCAGAGCTTCCAGCAGGTGAGAAAAACCAAAAAAGCAAGCTGGACAGAAAAATAGCAACAAAATAACATAAGCAAAACTTAGCTTTGCAGAGCAGCAGGCCACAGGAATGATCCAGGGAAAAAACAAGTCCCACACTGAAACATTGACAGGAAGCATAGATCAAAGCATCAGGTGGAGTTAAGTAGAGAAGAAGCTAACGAGCTCACCAGATCACCTGAGGGAGGAAACTCAGAAGCTGCAGTACCACTTTCCTCCACAAACGGAAGATCCCAGAGAGAATCAGCCGAAGTACCACTTGTGACCACAGGAGTGAACTCTGCCACAGAATTCACAACAGTACCCCCCCCTTGAGGAGGGGTCACCGAACCCTCACCAGAGCCCCCAGGCCGACCAGGATGAGCCACATGAAAGGCACGAACAAGATCGGGAGCATGGACATCAGAGGCAAAAACCCAGGAATTATCCTCCTGAGCATAACCCTTCCATTTAACCAGATACTGGAGTTTCCGTCTTGAAACACGAGAATCCAAAATCTTCTCCACAATATACTCCAATTCCCCCTCCACCAAAACCGGGGCAGGAGGCTCAACAGATGGAACCATAGGTGCCACGTATCTCCGCAACAATGACCTATGGAATACGTTATGTATGGAAAAAGAATCTGGAAGGGTCAGACGAAAAGACACAGGATTAAGAACCTCAGAAATCCTATATGGACCAATAAAACGAGGTTTAAACTTAGGAGAGGAAACCTTCATAGGAATATGACGAGAAGATAACCAAACCAGATCCCCAACACGAAGTCGGGGACCCACACGGCGTCTGCGATTAGCGAAAAGTTGAGCCTTCTCCTGGGACAAGGTCAAATTGTCCACTACCTGAGTCCAAATCTGCTGCAACCTGTCCACCACAGTATCCACACCAGGACAGTCCAAAGACTCAACCTGTCCAGAAGAGAAACGAGGATGGAACCCAGAATTGCAGAAAAACGGTGAAACCAAGGTAGCCGAGCTGGCCCGATTATTAAGGGCGAACTCAGCCAAAGGCAAAAAGGACACCCAGTCATCCTGATCAGCAGAAACAAAGCACCTCAGATATGTTTCCAAGGTCTGATTGGTTCGCTCGGTCTGGCCATTAGTCTGAGGATGGAAAGCCGAGGAAAAAGACAAGTCAATGCCCATCCTACCACAAAAGGCTCGCCAAAACCTCGAAACAAACTGGGAACCTCTGTCAGAAACAATATTCTCTGGAATGCCATGCAAACGAACCACATGCTGGAAGAACAAAGGCACCAAATCAGAGGAGGAAGGCAATTTAGACAAGGGTACCAGATGGACCATCTTAGAAAAGCGATCACAGACCACCCAAATGACTGACATCTTTTGAGAAACGGGAAGGTCAGAAACAAAATCCATAGAGATATGTGTCCAAGGCCTCTTCGGGACCGGCAAGGGCAAAAGCAACCCACTGGCACGAGAACAGCAGGGCTTAGCCCGAGCACAAATCCCACAGGACTGCACAAAAGCACGCACATCCCGCGACAGAGAGGGCCACCAAAAGGATCTAGCCACTAACTCTCTGGTACCAAAGATTCCAGGATGACCAGCCAACACCGAACAATGAAGTTCAGAGATAACTCTATTCGTCCACCTATCAGGGACAAACAGTTTCTCCGCTGGGCAACGATCAGGTTTATTAGCCTGAAATTTCTGCAGCACCTGCCGCAAATCAGGGGAGATGGCAGACACAATTACTCCTTCCTTGAGGATACCCGCCGGCTCAGATAAACCCGGAGAGTCGGGTACAAAACTCCTAGACAGAGCATCCGCCTTCACATTTTTAGAGCCCGGAAGGTACGAAATCACAAAGTCAAAACGGGCAAAAAACAACGACCAACGAGCTTGTCTAGGATTCAAGCGCTTGGCAGACTCGAGATAAGTCAAGTTCTTATGATCAGTCAATACCACCACGCGATGCTTAGCTCCTTCAAGCCAATGACGCCACTCCTCGAATGCCCACTTCATGGCCAGCAACTCTCGGTTGTCCACATCATAATTACGCTCAGCAGGCGAAAACTTCCTGGAAAAGAAAGCGCATGGTTTCATCACTGAGCAACCAGAACCTCTCTGCGACAAAACAGCCCCTGCTCCAATCTCAGAAGCATCAACCTCGACCTGGAACGGAAGAGAAACATCTGGTTGACACAACACAGGGGCAGAAGAAAAACGATGCTTCAACTCTTGAAAAGCTTCCACAGCAGCAGAAGACCAATTGACCACATCAGCACCCTTCTTGGTCAAATCGGTCAATGGTTTAGCAATACTAGAAAAATTGCAGATGAAGCGACGATAAAAATTAGCAAAGCCCAGGAACTTTTGCAGACTTTTCAGAGATGTCGGCTGAGTCCAATCATGGATGGCTTGGACCTTAACAGGATCCATCTCGATAGTAGAAGGGGAAAAGATGAACCCCAAAAATGAAACCTTCTGCACACCAAAGAGACACTTTGATCCCTTCACAAACAAAGAATTAGCACACAGGACCTGAAAAACCGTTCTGACCTGCTTCACATGAGACTCCCAATCATCCGAGAAGATCAAAATGTCATCCAAGTACACAATCAGGAATTTATCCAGGTACTCTCGGAAGATGTCATGCATAAAGGACTGAAACACTGATGGAGCATTGGCAAGTCCGAACGGCATCACGAGATACTCAAAATGACCCTCGGACGTATTAAATGCAGTTTTCCATTCATCACCTTGCTTAATTCGCACCAGATTATACGCACCATGAAGATCTATCTTTGTGAACCAACTAGCCCCCTTAATCCGAGCAAACAGATCAGATAACAATGGCAAGGGGTACTGAAATTTAACCGTGATCTTATTAAGAAGGCGCTAATCTATACAAGGTCTCAGCGAACCATCCTTCTTGGCTACAAAAAGAACCCTGCTCCTAATGGTGACGATGACGGGCGAATATGCCCCTTCTCCAGGGATTCCTTCACATAACTGCGCATAGCGGTGTGCTCAGGCATGGACAAATTAAACAATCGACCTTTTGGGAATTTACTACCAGGAATCAAATTGATAGCACAATCACAATCCCTATGCGGAGGTAGGGTATTGGACTTGGGCTCATCAAATACATCCCGGTAATCAGACAAGAACTCTGGGACCTCAGAAGGAGTGGATGACGAAATTGACAGAAATGGAACATCACCATGTACCCCCTGACAACCCCAGCTGGACACCGACATGGATTTCCAATCTAATACTGGATTATGGGCTTGTAGCCATGGCAACCCCAACACGACCACATCATGCAGATTATGCAACACCAGAAAGCGAATAACCTCCTGATGTGCAGGAGCCATGCACATGGTCAGCTGGGTCCAGAATTGAGGCTTATTCTTGGCCAAAGGCGTAGCATCAATTCCTCTCAATGGAATAGGACACTGCAAGGGCTCCAAGAAAAACCCACAACGCTTAGCATATTCCAAGTCCATCAAATTCAGGGCAGCGCCTGAATCCACAAATGCCATGACAGAATATGATGACAAAGAGCAGATCAAGGTAACGGACAGAAGAAATTTTGACTGTACAGTACCAATGGTGGCAGACCTAGCGAACCGCTTAGTGCGCTTAGGACAATCAGAGATAGCATGAGTGGAATCACCACAGTAGAAACACAGACCATTCAGACGTCTATGTTCTTGCCGTTCAACTCTGGTCAAGGTCCTATCACACTGCATAGGCTCAGGTTTAAGCTCAGGTAATACCGCCAAATGGTGCACAGGTTTACGCTCACGCAAGCGTCGACCGATCTGAATGGCCAAAGACATAGACTCATTCAAACCAGCAGGCATAGGAAATCCCACCAAGACATCCTTAAGGGCTTCAGAGAGACCCTTTCTGAATATTGCTGCCAGCGCAGATTCATTCCATTGAGTGAGCACTGACCACTTTCTAAATTTCTGACAATATACCTCTATCTCATCCTGAGCCTGACAAAGAGCCAGCAAATTTTTTTCTGCCTGATCCACTGAATTAGGCTCATCGTACAGCAACCCAAGCGCCAGGAAAAACGCATCGATATTACTCAATGCAGGATCTCCTGACGCAAGAGAAAACGCCCAGTCCTGAGGGTCGCCGCGCAAAAAAGAAATGACGATCCTAACCTGTTGAATTGGGTCACCAGAAGAGCGAGGTTTCAAAGCCAGAAATAGTTTACAATTATTTTTGAAACTCAGAAATTTAGTTCTATCTCCAAAAAACAAATCTGGAATAGGAATTCTCGGTTCAAGCAAAGAATTCTGGGCCACAAAATCTTGAATATTTTGAACTCTTGCCGTGAGCTGATCCACACATGAAGACAGACCTTTAATGTCCATTGCTACACCTGTGTCCTGAACCACCCAAATGTCTAGGGGAAAAAAAAGACAAAACACAGTGCAAAGAAAAAAAAAATGGTCTCAGAACTTCTTTTTTCCCTCTATTGAGAATCATTAGCACTTTTGGCTTCCTGTACTGTTATGAAAGGCAATTCAGAATCACAATGGACATGGAGGTCAGAGCACATACAGTGAACTGACAATAACCCAAAATAATAGAACGAGCTCTGAGACGTGGGAACTCTGCAGACCGCAATCCCTAAGCCTATCAAACCACACTAAAGGTAGCCGTGGAGCGCTCCTGACCAGAACCTAGGCGCCTCGTCACAGCCTGAGAAACTAGCTAATCCTGAAGATAGAAAAATAAGCCTACCTTGCCTCAGAGAAATTCCCCAAAGGAAAAGGCAGCCCCCCACATATAATGACTGTGAGTAAGATGAAAACACAAACATAGAGATGAAACAGATTTAGCAAAGTGAGGCCCGACTAGCTGAACAGAACGAGGATAGGGAAGATAACTTTGCGGTCAGCACAAAAACCTATAAAAAACCACGCAGAGGGGACAAAAAGACCCTCCGCACCGACTAACGGTACGGAGGTGGTCCCTCTGCGTCTCAGAGCTTCCAGCAGGCAAGAAAAACCAAAAAAGCAAGCTGGACAGAAAAATAGCAACAAAATAACATAAGCAAAACTTAGCTTTGCAGAGCAGCAGGCCACAGGAATGATTGAGGGAAAAAACAAGTCCCACACTGAAACATTGACAGGAAGCATAGATCAAAGCATCAGGTGGAGTTAAGTAGAGAAGAAGCTAACGAGCTCACAAGATCACCTGAGGGAGGAAACTCAGAAGCTGCAGTACCACTTTCCTCCACAAACGGAAGAGCCCAGAGAGAATCAGCCGAAGTACCACTTGTGACCACAGGAGTGAACTCTGCCACAGAATTCACAACACTGCTGGCACTGTGCTCCTGCATGTAAAGAAGCTGCAGAGACACCATCACATGTTTCTCGACGCAAGCAGTGAATAGCCAGGCCTTTCCCCGGGAAGGAACAACCACGGGAAGGGCAGCATCCTATGAAGGAAAGCCACCTATGCCAAGCATGGTATCCATCCACAGACAGCTGTTTCGGGGTTTTTGCCCCTCATCAGTGTGGAGTAGGAATCTGGCTATTAGGCGCAGTGCCTAGTAAAAAGGCTATAAAGGCACAGATGATTGGCCTCGGGGAGACCAAAACATCCAACACCGCGGAGACACCATCACGTGTTTCTCAACGCAGTGATTCCAGAACACTGCCCCCATCCCTTATGGGAAATATGCAGATGCATGTAATGAAGCTGCGGAGACACCATCACATGTTTCTCGACGCAAGCAGTGAATAGCCAGGCCTTTCCCCGGGAAGGAACAACCACGGGAAGGGCAGCATCCTATGAAGGAAAGCCACCTATGCCAAGCATGGTATCCATCCACAGACAGCTGTTTCGGGGTTTTTGCCCCTCATCAGTGTGGAGTAGGAATCTGGCTATTAGGCGCAGTGCCTAGTAAAAAGGCTATAAAGGCACAGATGATTGGCCTCGGGGAGACCAAAACATCTAACACCGCGGAGACACCATCACATGTTTCTCAACGCAGTGATTCCAGAACACTGCCCCCATCCCTTATGGGAAATATGCAGATGCATGTAAAGAAGCTGCGGAGACACCATCACATGTTTCTCGACGCATGCAGTGAATAGCCAGGCCTTTCCCCGGGAAGGAACAACCACTGGAAGGGCAGCATCCTATGAAGGAAAGCCACCTATGCCAAGCATGGTATCCATCCACAGACAGCTGTTTCGGTGTTTTTGCCCCTCATCAGTGTGGAGTAGGAATCTGGCTATTAGGAGCAGTGCCTAGTAAAAAAGCTATAAAGGTACAGATGATTGGCCTCGGGGAGACCAAAACATCCAACACCGCGGAGACACCATCACGTGTTTCTCAACGCAGTGATTCCAGAACACTAGAGTTGAGCGACCTTGACCTTTTTAGAGTCGAGCCGGGTTTCGCGAAACCCGACTATCTCAAAAGTCGGGTCGAGTGAAATCGGCCGATTATGACGTAAAGTCGGGATCGACCGAAACACGAAACCCAATGCAAGTCAATGGGGCAGCATAGTCGGCAGTGAGTGGGGGCCAGGAAAACACCTAGAGTGCCCATTTTAATGTCAAAACCATCCATTCTTCTTAATGAAGCTTGTCAAGCGTAATTTACCTTATAATAATTGGAAGGCATTTGAAATTGGGGGTCATTTGGCTAAAGTTGTGTGGGGTAGGGCTGGTTCAAGTAATTAGTGGGCCCAGGAAATCTGGACCACGTCACGGCAGTGGAGCAGGGAGAGGTAAGTATTTCAACTTTGCAAGTCCTGTGATCCTGAGCAAGCAGGGGGGGCCCACTTGTTGGCATTGGCACTGGCACAGGGCCCCTCAAAGTACAGCGGTGTGTTTGCACGGCGGGGGCGCCTCCCACCGGCAGCAACACTTTTGCGTACTATGAGAGGCCCTGTGCCAGTGATGTCGCCAACTAGTATTCCTCCCCCCACCTGATGAAGGAACCTGCACTTTCATCTGCACCTTCCTCTTTGTCCCCGTGTAAGGTGGTATGGTATGCGGGAAGAGCAACCTGACTTTCAGCAGGGTCACAATGTTGTTGTGTAGCATGCACGGGGAATGTTGCGTTATGGGTCAATGTACCAGCAGACTCATCTATCACTGGCTGGGCAATGGGCACGATGAAGTGGAAACACAGATATAGGCCCAAAGAATAAAGTGGGCTAAATGCAGTTCAAAATTGGTAACACAGGAATAACCAGGGGGCATTGCAGTGGAGGACAACTGGAATGAGAGGCTGACACAGAGAGTAGGGCCAAATCAGTAAGTAGTCGAAATGCAGTTCAAAATTGGCAACCGTAGTAAACAGGCGGCACAGCTTTGTTCAGTGGAGGAGAACAGCAAGGAGTGGCAGACACCGATAGTAGGCCCCAACCCAACTAGTAGGCCAAATGCAGTCTAACATTAACAACTACTTAACGAGAGCCTGAAAATGGAATTTCAGGACAGGAAACCAGGAGAACAGCAAGGAGTGGCAGACACCGATACTAGGCCCCAAACCAACTAGTACGCCAAATGCAGTTGTTCCATTTAACCACAATTTAATGAGAGCCTGAAGATAGAAGCTCAGGAAAGGCAACCTGGGGAACACCTTGGAGTGTAACACACCATCTCTCTCCACCCCATACCCAATTTGTAGGCCTAATGCAGTGTAGTTTCCAAGAACTACTAAACGAGAGCCGGAAGATCGAAGCTCAGGAAAGGCAACCTGCGGAACACCTTGGAGTGTAACACACCCTCTCTCTACACCCCATACCCAATTTGAAGGCCTAATGCAGCGTAGTTTCCAACAACTACTAAACGAGAGCCGGAAGATCGAAGCTCAGGAAAGGCAACCCGGGGAACACCTTGGAGTGTAACACAACGTCTCTCTACACCACGGAAGGGCTGATTCTTAGGAAGGAAGGCTGTTGGAAATAAGCATTGCACGTCCGAGGGTGATTATATTCTTATTAGGTATATACTCACCCTCGGACGCGCCCTGCTTCTTTATTTGGAATGAATGTTTATTTGCAATGTGGTGTTGACTTTCTCTATTATTTTGGTAATTAATGATTTTATTATTTTCATTGTTTTGCATCTTCTCGGCAATAATATAAAGAAGACGCGACAGGACAACACTCGGTGGATGCCATATGTGTGTTTTCAATTTAAAAAACCTTTCAGTTAACTACTTGCAGGAGAAAGTAATTGTAGCTGGTGGCCATTTTTAGTACTGTACCAGATTTTAGTTGTGTGTTTGTTTTTAATGTTAAAATGTCTGCATTTGATATCTCACCAGTATTTTCTTTTTTATAAGCAAAATACTTTTTTTTTTATTTTATGATGTTGGTTCAAGGGGTACAAGGGCAGCAGTAGACAGGTCAGTGGAGGCCTAGTGGAAGGAGGGACCGCAGACAGGCTTCGAAGCCCTAACATAATAAATTGGGCTGCCTGTAGGCAATTTAAAATTGGTTCCAGGGGAACACGGGCAGCAGTAGACAGGTCAGTGGAGGCCTAGAGGAAGGAGGGACCGCAGATGCGCCAATGTTTCCCCCATACCCAATTTGAAGGCCTAATGCAGTGTAGTTTCCAAGAACTACTAAACGAGAGCCGGAAGATCGAAGCTCAGGAAAGGCAACCTGGGGAACACCTTGGAGTGTAACACACCCTCTCGCTACACCCCATACCCAATTTGAAGGCCTAATGCAGCGTAGTTTCCAACAACTACTAAACGAGAGCCGGAAGATCGAAGCTCAGGAAAGGCAACCTGGGGAACACCTTGGAGTGTAACAAACCCTCTCTCTACACCCCATACCCAATTTGTAGGCCTAATGCAGCGTAGTTTCCGACAACTACTAAACGAGAGCATGAAGATCGAAGCTCAGGAAAGGCAACCTGGGGAACACCTTGGAGTGTAACACACCCTCTCTCTACACCCCATACCCAATTTGAAGGCCTAATGCAGTGTAGTTTCCAAGAACTACTAAACGAGAGCCGGAAGATCGAAGCTCAGGAAAGGCAACCTGGGGAACACCTTGGAGTGGAACACACCATCTCTCTACACCCCATACCCAATTTGAAGGCCTAATGCAGCGTAGTTTCCAACAACTACTAAACGAGAGCCGGAAGATCGAAGCTCAGGAAAGGCAACCTGGGGAACACCTTGGAGTGTAACACAACGTCTCTCTACACCACGGAAGGGCTGATTCTTAGGAAGGAAGGCTGTTGGAAATAAGCATTGCGCGTCCGAGGGTGATTATATTCTTATTAGGTATATACTCACCCTCGGACGCGCCCTGCTTCTTTATTTGGAATGAATGTTTATTTGCAATGTGGTGTTGACTTTCTCTATTATTTTGGTAATTAATGATTTTATTATTTTCATTGTTTTGCATCTTCTCGGCAATAATATAAAGAAGACGCGACAGGACAACACTCGGTGGATGCCATATCTGTGTTTTCAATTTAAAAAACCTTTCAGTTAACTACTTGCAGGAGAAAGTAATTGTAGCTGGTGGCCATTTTTAGTACTGTACCAGATTTTAGTTGTGTGTTTGTTTTTAATGTTAAAATGTCTGCATTTGATATCTCTCCAGTATTTTCTTTTTTGTAAGCAAAATACTTATTTTTAAATTTTCTGATGTTGGTTCCAGGGGTACACGGGCAGCAGTGCCCTGGTCAGTGTAGTAGTAGTTGAAAGAATAGACCGCAGACAGGCATCGAAGGCCTAAAATAAAAAAATTGGGCTGGCTGTAGGCAATTTTAAATTGGTTCCAGGGGTACACGGGCAGCAGTGGTGTGGTCAGTGGAGGCCTAGTGGAAGGAGTGACCGCAGACAGGCATCGAAGGCCTAAAATAATAACACATGGCTGTAGGCAATTTTAAATTGGTTCCAGGGGTACACGGGCAGCAGTGGTGTGGTCAGTGGAGGCCTAGTGGAAGGAGTGACCGCAGACAGGCATCGAAGGCCTAAAATAATAACACATGGCTGTAGGCAATTTTAAATTGGTTCCAGGGGTACACGGGCAGCAGTGGTGTGGTCAGTGGAGGCCTAGTGGAAGGAGTGACCGCAGACAGGCATCGAAGGCCTAAAATAATAACACATGGCTGTAGGCAATTTTAAATTGGTTCCAGGGGTACACGGGCAGCAGTGGTGTGGTCAGTGGAGGCCTAGTGGAAGGAGTGACCGCAGACAGGCATCGAAGGCCTAAAATAATAACACATGGCTGTAGGCAATTTTAAATTGGTTCCAGGGGTACACGGGCAGCAGTGGTGTGGTCAGTGGAGGCCTAGTGGAAGGAGTGACCGCAGACAGGCATCGAAGGCCTAAAATAATAACACATGGCTGTAGGCAATTTTAAATTGGTTCCAGGGGTACACGGGCAGCAGTGACCTGGTCAGTGTAGTAGTAGTTGAAAGAATGGACCGCAGACAGGCATCGAAGGCCTAAAATAAAAAAATTGGGCTGGCTGTAGGCAATTTTAAAATGGTTCCAGGGGTACACGGGCAGCAGTGGTGTGGTCAGTGGAGGCCTAGTGGAAGGAGTGACCGCAGACAGGCATCAAAGGCCTAAAATAATAACACATGGCTGTAGGCAATTTTAAATTGGTTCCAGGGGTACACGGGCAGCAGTGACCTTGTCAATGTAGTAGTAGTTGAAAGAATGGACCGCAGACAGGCATCGAAGGCCTAAAATAAAAAAATTGGGCTGGCTGTAGGCAATTTTAAATTGGTTCCAGGGGTACACGGGCAGCAGTGGTGTGGTCAGTGGAGGCCTAGTGGAAGGAGTCAAACAAATAGGGCAGCACACTGCAGCGCCAAAACATGCAAACTTGAAAACACGAAATTTTTTTAAACTGCATTACTGCACTAGAAATATGAAAAATGAGAGCTTTTAGCGCATAAAAATGGCCAATTTTATGTGTACCTCGTAGCCACGTTACGGCATCTCTCTTATACGAGGTCCTACTCTAAACCTACCTCTCTGAGAATAAACGTCTCCATCTGAATGGGTACATGTGAAACCTCTCCTTGGACTCAAATTCTCTCTCACTGTGGAGGGGTATTGGACCTACTATAATTGAAACACCTGAAGCTAGGAGGCAGGGAGTGCACGATCAGAAGGCTAGAGAATACATTTCAAAAAACCTGATCTGCACATCCAAACATAGACACAGTGTGAACAGGTGCTGAACCCAGAGTCGCCAACTCGTATATAATCAAACAAATAGGGCAGCACACTGCAGCGCCAAAACATGCAAACTTGAAAACATGAAATTTTTTTAAACTGCATTACTGCACTAGAAATATGAAAAATGAGAGCTTTTAGCGCAGAAAAATGGCCAATTTTATGTGTACCTCGTAGCCACGTTACGGCATCTCTCTTATACGAGGTCCTACTCTAAACCTACCTCTCTGAGAATAAACGTCTCCATCTGAATGGGTATATGTGAAACCTCTCCTTGGACTCAAATTCTCTCTCACTGTGGAGGGGTATTGGACCTACTATAATTGAAACACCTGAAGCTAGGAGGCAGGGAGTGCACGATCAGAAGGCTAGAGAATACATTTCAAAAAACCTGATCTGCACATCCAAACATAGACACAGTGTGAACAGGTGCTGAACCCAGAGTCGCCAACTCGTATATAATCAAACAAATAGGGCAGCACACTGCAGCGCCAAAACATGCAAACTTGAAAACACGAAATTTTTTTAAACTGCATTACTGCACTAGAAATATGAAAAATGAGAGCTTTTAGCGCATAAAAATGGCCAATTTTATGTGTACCTCGTAGCCACGTTATGGCATCTCTCTTATACGAGGTCCTACTCTAAACCTACCTCTCTGAGAATAAACGTCTCCATCTGAATGGGTACATGTGAAACCTCTCCTTGGACTCAAATTCTCTCTCACTGTGGAGGGGTATTGGACCTACTATAATTAAAACACCTGAAGCTAGGAGGCAGGGAGTGCACGATCAGAAGGCTAGAGAATACATTTCAAAAAACCTGATCTGCACATCCAAACATAGACACAGTGTGAACAGGTGCTGAACCCAGAGTCGCCAACTCGTATATAATCAAACAAATAGGGCAGCACACTGCAGCGCCAAAACATGCAAACTTGAAAACACGAAATTTTTTTAAACTGCATTACTGCACTAGAAATATGAAAAATGAGAGCTTTTAGCGCATAAAAATGGCCAATTTTATGTGTACCTCGTAGCCACGTTACGGCATCTCTCTTATACGAGGTCCTACTCTAAACCTACCTCTCTGAGAATAAACGTCTCCATCTGAATGGGTACATGTGAAACCTCTCCTTGGACTCAAATTCTCTCTCACTGTGGAGGGGTATTGGACCTACTATAATTAAAACACCTGAAGCTAGGAGGCAGGGAGTGCACGATCAGAAGGCTAGAGAATACATTTCAAAAAACCTGATCTGCACATCCAAACATAGACACAGTGTGAACAGGTGCTGAACCCAGAGTCGCCAACTCGTATATAATCAAACAAATAGGGCAGCACACTGCAGCGCCAAAACATGCAAACTTGAAAACACGAAATTTTTTTAAACTGCATTACTGCACTAGAAATATGAAAAATGAGAGCTTTTAGCGCATAAAAATGGCCAATTTTATGTGTACCTCGTAGCCACGTTACGGCATCTCTCTTATACGAGGTCCTACTCTAAACCTACCTCTCTGAGAATAAACGTCTCCATCTGAATGGGTACATGTGAAACCTCTCCTTGGACTCAAATTCTCTCTCACTGTGGAGGGGTATTGGACCTACTATAATTAAAACACCTGAAGCTAGGAGGCAGGGAGTGCACGATCAGAAGGCTAGAGAATACATTTCAAAAAACCTGATCTGCACATCCAAACATAGACACAGTGTGAACAGGTGCTGAACCCAGAGTCGCCAACTCGTATATAATCAAACAAATAGGGCAGCACACTGCAGCGCCAAAACATGCAAACTTGAAAACACGAAATTTTTTTAAACTGCATTACTGCACTAGAAATATGAAAAATGAGAGCTTTTAGCGCATAAAAATGGCCAATTTTATGTGTACCTCGTAGCCACGTTACGGCATCTCTCTTATACGAGGTCCTACTCTAAACCTACCTCTCTGAGAATAAACGTCTCCATCTGAATGGGTACATGTGAAACCTCTCCTTGGACTCAAATTCTCTCTCACTGTGGAGGGGTATTGGACCTACTATAATTAAAACACCTGAAGCTAGGAGGCAGGGAGTGCACGATCAGAAGGCTAGAGAATACATTTCAAAAAACCTGATCTGCACATCCAAACATAGACACAGTGTGAACAGGTGCTGAACCCAGAGTCGCCAACTCGTATATAATCAAACAAATAGGGCAGCACACTGCAGCGCCAAAACATGCAAACTTGAAAACACGAAATTTTTTTAAACTGCATTACTGCACTAGAAATATGAAAAATGAGAGCTTTTAGCGCATAAAAATGGCCAATTTTATGTGTACCTCGTAGCCACGTTACGGCATCTCTCTTATACGAGGTCCTACTCTAAACCTACCTCTCTGAGAATAAACGTCTCCATCTGAATGGGTACATGTGAAACCTCTCCTTGGACTCAAATTCTCTCTCACTGTGGAGGGGTATTGGACCTACTATAATTAAAACACCTGAAGCTAGGAGGCAGGGAGTGCACGATCAGAAGGCTAGAGAATACATTTCAAAAAACCTGATCTGCACATCCAAACATAGACACAGTGTGAACAGGTGCTGAACCCAGAGTCGCCAACTCGTATATAATCAAACAAATAGGGCAGCACACTGCAGCGCCAAAACATGCAAACTTGAAAACACGAAATTTTTTTAAACTGCATTACTGCACTAGAAATATGAAAAATGAGAGCTTTTAGCGCATAAAAATGGCCAATTTTATGTGTACCTCGTAGCCACGTTACGGCATCTCTCTTATACGAGGTCCTACTCTAAACCTACCTCTCTGAGAATAAACGTCTCCATCTGAATGGGTACATGTGAAACCTCTCCTTGGACTCAAATTCTCTCTCACTGTGGAGGGGTATTGGACCTACTATAATTAAAACACCTGAAGCTAGGAGGCAGGGAGTGCACGATCAGAAGGCTAGAGAATACATTTCAAAAAACCTGATCTGCACATCCAAACATAGACACAGTGTGAACAGGTGCTGAACCCAGAGTCGCCAACTCGTATATAATCAAACAAATAGGGCAGCACACTGCAGCGCCAAAACATGCAAACTTGAAAACACGAAATTTTTTTAAACTGCATTACTGCACTAGAAATATGAAAAATGAGAGCTTTTAGCGCATAAAAATGGCCAATTTTATGTGTACCTCGTAGCCACGTTACGGCATCTCTCTTATACGAGGTCCTACTCTAAACCTACCTCTCTGAGAATAAACGTCTCCATCTGAATGGGTACATGTGAAACCTCTCCTTGGACTCAAATTCTCTCTCACTGTGGAGGGGTATTGGACCTACTATAATTAAAACACCTGAAGCTAGGAGGCAGGGAGTGCACGATCAGAAGGCTAGAGAATACATTTCAAAAAACCTGATCTGCACATCCAAACATAGACACAGTGTGAACAGGTGCTGAACCCAGAGTCGCCAAATCGTATATAATCAAACAAATAGGGCAGCACACTGCAGCGCCAAAACATGCAAACTTGAAAACACGAAATTTTTTTAAACTGCATTACTGCACTAGAAATATGAAAAATGAGAGCTTTTAGCGCATAAAAATGGCCAATTTTATGTGTACCTCGTAGCCACGTTACGGCATCTCTCTTATACGAGGTCCTACTCTAAACCTACCTCTCTGAGAATAAACGTCTCCATCTGAATGGGTACATGTGAAACCTCTCCTTGGACTCAAATTCTCTCTCACTGTGGAGGGGTATTGGACCTACTATAATTAAAACACCTGAAGCTAGGAGGCAGGGAGTGCACGATCAGAAGGCTAGAGAATACATTTCAAAAAACCTGATCTGCACATCCAAACATAGACACAGTGTGAACAGGTGCTGAACCCAGAGTCGCCAACTCGTATATAATCAAACAAATAGGGCAGCACACTGCAGCGCCAAAACATGCAAACTTGAAAACACGAAATTTTTTTAAACTGCATTACTGCACTAGAAATATGAAAAATGAGAGCTTTTAGCGCATAAAAATGGCCAATTTTATGTGTACCTCGTAGCCACGTTAAGGCATCTCTCTTATACGAGGTCCTACGCTTGACCTACCTCACTGAGAATAAACGTCTCCATCTGAATGGGTACATGTAAAAACCTCTTCTTGGACTCAAATTCTCTCTCTATGTGGAGGGGTATTGGACCTACTATAATTAAAACACCGGAGGAGTGACCGCAGACAGGCATCGAAGGCCTAAAATAATAACACATGGCTGTAGGCAATTTTAAATTGGTTCCAGGGGTACACGGGCATCAGTGACCTGGTCAGTGTAGTAGTAGTTGAAAGAATGGACCGCAGACAGGCATCGAAGGCCTAAAATAAAAAAATTGGGCTGGCTGTAGGCAATTTTAAATTGGTTCCAGGGGTACACGGGCAGCAGTGGTGTGGTCAGTGGAGGCCTAGTGGAAGGAGTGACCGCAGACAGGCATCGAAGGCCTAAAATAATAACACATGGCTGTAGGCAATTTTAAATTGGTTCCAGGGGTACACGGGCAGCAGTGCCCTGGTCAGTGTAGTAGTAGTTGAAAGAATGGACCGCAGACAGGCATCGAAGGCCTAAAATAATAACACATGGCTGTAGGCAATTTTAAATTGGTTCCAGGGGTACACGGGCAGCAGTGGTGTGGTCAGTGGAGGCCTAGTGGAAGGAGTGACCGCAGACAGGCATCGAAGGCCTAAAATAATAACACATGGCTGTAGGCAATTTTAAATTGGTTCCAGGGGTACACGGGCAGCAGTGCCCTGGTCAGTGTAGTAGTAGTTGAAAGAATGGACCGCAGACAGGCATCGAAGGCCTAAAATAATAACACATGGCTGTAGGCAATTTTAAATTGGTTCCAGGGGTTTCACGGGCAGCAGTGGTGTGGTCAGTGGAGGCCTAGTGGAAGGAGTGACCACAGACAGGCATCGAAGGCCTAACATAACAAAAATGTCAATACAATGGTATTGTCAGTGGCAGGCATTGAAGGATGTCAGCGCATAGACTAAACATTGGTGGAGCTGTGAGATAATTTTGCAAGTGGTAGAGCACTGTTTGAGCTGGGGTGGGGGGAAACTGTCTTGTGGCCGGCGGTACAGGCCGAGGGCCCCTCATATTACAACGGTGTGTCTGACGTTGGGTGCGCACCACCACCGCCAGAGACACTTTATTGTACTAGGAGGGACCCAGTGGCAGTGCCGTCGACCAAAAGCGGGCTCACCCACCTCTTCAGACAAACTGCACTCTCACGGGTGCTGTCGCCAAGTGTCGATACCACGGCCCCGTGTGGGGAGTTTGGCCATTTAGTGAGGTGTAAACATGTCGTATGCTGGACAATCAGGTGCTGAAAGTTACGAGATTGGAAAAGGCATTCAGAATAGTCCACAGGCAAGACCTTTTCATAGGAAAGCTAGGTGTCAGCCGGGCAAGGTGGGGCAAAAGATTTCGAAATCCAGTTGTGGTTCATTTTAATGAAGGTTAGATCATCTACATTTTGGGTAGCCAGACGAGTCCTTTTTTCTGTTAGTATTGAACCTGCAGCACTGAATACTCTTTCTGATAGGACACTAGCTGCCGGGCAAGCAAGCTCCTGCAATGCATATTCTGCCAATTCTGGCCAGGTGTCTAATTTTGATGCCCAGTAATCAAATGGGAATGACGGTTGAGGGAGAACATCGATAAGGGATGAAAAATAGTTTGTAACCATACTGGACAAATGTTGTCTCCTGTCACTTTGAATTGATGCTGCAGTACCTGTCCTGTCTGCGGTCATAGCAAAATCACTCCACAACCTGGTCAGAAAACCCCTCTGGCCAACGCCACTTCTGATTTCTGCCCCTCTAACTCCTCTGGTCTGCTGGCCCCTGCAGCTCGTGTGAGAACGATCACGGGCGCTGTGTGCAGGGAATGCCAGAAGCAAACGGTCAACAAGAGTTGATTGTTTGGTTGCTAATATTAGTTCCAAGTTCTCATGTGGCATTATATTTTGCAATTTGCCTTTATAGCGAGGATCAAGGAGGCAGGCCAACCAGTAATCGTCATCATTCATCATTTTAGTTATGCGTGTGTCCCTTTTGAGGATACGTAAGGCATAATCCGCCATGTGGGCCAAAGTTCCAGTTCTCAAATCTGCGGTTGTGCTTGGTTGAGGGGCAGTTTCAGGCAAATCCACGTCACTTGTGTCCCTCAAAAAACCAGAACCCGGCCTTGCCGCGCCACCAATTTCCAGTGGCCCCGGAAAAGCTTCCTCATTAAAAATATAATCATCCCCATCATCCTCCTCGTCCTCCTCCTCCTCTTCGCCCGCTACCTCGTCCTGTACACTGCCCTGGCCAGACAATGGCTGACTGTCATCAAGGCTTTCCTCTTCCTCAGCTGCAGACGCCTGATCCTTTATGTGCGTCAAACTTTGCATCAGCAGACGCATTAGGGGGATGCTCATGCTTATTATGGCGTTGTCTGCACTAACCAGCCGTGTGCATTCCTCAAAACACTGAAGGACTTGACACATGTCTTGAATCTTCGACCACTGCACACCTGACAACTCCATGTCTGCCATCCTACTGCCTGCCCGTGTATGTGTATCCTCCCACAAAAACATAACAGCCCGCCTCTGTTCACACAGTCTCTGAAGCATGTGCAGTGTTGAGTTCCACCTTGTTGCAACGTCTATGATTAGGCGATGCTGGGGAAGGTTCAAAGAACGCTGATAGGTCTGCATACGGCTGGAGTGTACGGGCGAACGGCGGATATGTGAGCAAAGTCCACGGACTTTGAGGAGCAGGTCGGATAACCCCGGATAACTTTTCAGGAAGCACTGCACCACTAGGTTTAAGGTGTGAGCCAGGCAAGGAATGTGTTTCAGTTGGGAAAGGGAGATGGCAGCCATGAAATTCCTTCCGTTATCACTCACTACCTTGCCTGCCTCAAGATCTACAGTGCCCAGCCACGACTGCGTTTCTTTCTGCAAGAACTCGGACAGAACTTCCGCGGTGTGTCTGTTGTCGCCCAAACACTTCATAGCCAATACAGCCTGCTGACGTTTGCCAGTAGCTGCCCCATAATGGGAGACCTGGTGTGCAACAGTGGCAGCTGCGGATGGAGTGGTTGTGCGACTGCGGTCTGTGGACGAGCTCTCGCTTCTGCAGGAGGACGAAGAGGAGGAGGAGGGGGTGCGAACGGCTACAGCCAATTGTTTCCTAGACCGTGGGCTAGGCAGAACTGTCCCAAACTTGCTGTCCCCTGTGGACCCTGCATCCACCACATTTACCCAGTGTGCCGTGATGGACACGTAACGTCCCTGGCCATGCCTACTGGTCCATGCATCTGTTGTCAGGTGCACCTTTGTGCTCACAGATTGCCTGAGTGCATGGACGATGCGCTCTTTAACATGCTGGTGGAGGGCTGGGATGGCTTTTCTGGAAAAAAAGTGTCGACTGGGTAGCTCGTAGCGTGGTACAGCGTAGTCCATCAGGGCTTTGAAAGCTTTGCTTTCAACTAACCGGTAGGGCATCATCTCTAACGAGATTAGTCTAGCTATGTGTGCGTTCAAACCCTGTGTACGCGGATGCGAGGCTAAGTACTTCCTTTTTCTAACCATAGTCTCATGTAGGGTGAGCTGGACTGGAGAGCTGGAGATCGTGGAACTAGCGGGGGTGCCGGTGGACATGGCAGACTGAGAGACGGTGGGAGATGGTATTGTTGCCACCGGTGCCCTAGATGCAGTGTTTCCTACTACGAAACTGGTGATTCCCTGACCCTGACGGCTTTGGCCTGGCAAAGAAACCTGCACAGATACTGCAGGTGGTGCGGAAAATGGTGGCCCTACACTGCCGGAAGGGATGTTGCGTTGCTGACTAGCTTCATTGGCCGAGGGTGCTACAACCTTAAGGGACGTTTGGTAGTTAGTCCAGGCTTGCAAATGCATGGTGGTTAAATGTCTATGCATGCAACTTGTATTGAGACTTTTCAGATTCTGTCCTCTGCTTAAGGTAGTTGAACATTTTTGACAGATGACTTTGCGCTGATCAATTGGATGTTGTTTAAAAAAATGCCAGACTGCACTCTTTCTAGCATCGGATACCTTTTCAGGCATTGCAGACTGAGCTTTAACCGGATGGCCACGCTGTCCTCCAACAGGTTTTAGCTTTGCCACGCGTTTTGGGCAAGATACGGGCCCGGCAGATGGAACCTGTTGCGATGTTGATGCCTGCTGCGGCCCCTCCTCCTCCGCTTCAGAACTGCTGCCGCCTGCACCCTGTTCCCCCAATGGCTGCCAATCGGGGTCAAGACCTGGGTCATCTATTACCTCTTCTTGTAGCTCGTGTGCAACTTCGTCTGTGTCACCGTGTCGGTCGGTGGTATAGCGTTCGTGATGGGGCAACATAGTCTCATCAGGGTCTGATTCTTGATCAGCACCCTGCGATGGCAATGTTGTGGTCTGAGTCAAAGGACCAGGATAGTAGTCTGGCTGTGGCTGTGCATCAGTGCACTCCATGTCAGATTCAACTTGTAATGGGCATGGACTGTTAACTGCTTCACTTTCTAAGCCAGGGACGGTATGTGTAAAGAGCTCCATGGAGTAACCCGTTGTGTCGCCTGCTGCATTCTTCTCTGTTGTTGTTTTTGCTGAAGAGGACAAGGAAGCGACTTGTCCCTGACCGTGAACATCCACTAACGACACTCTGCTTTGACATTTACCAGTTTCACGAGAGGAGGCAAAAGAGCTAGAGGCTGAGTCAGCAAGATAAGCCAAAACTTGCTCTTGCTGCTCCGGCTTTAAAAGCGGTTTTCCTACTCCCAGAAAAGGGAGCGTTCGAGGCCTTGTGTAGCCAGACGACGAACCTGGCTCCACAGCTCCAGACTTAGGTGCAATATTTTTTTTCCCACGACCAGCTGATGCTCCACCACTACCACTACCCTCATTACCAGCTGACAATGAACGCCCCCGGCCACGACCTCTTCCACCAGACTTCCTCATTGTTTTAAAAACGTTACCAAACGAACGGTATTTGTTGCTGTCACACAACTTACACGGTGAGCTATAACTTCAGTATGATTTAGCTACCCCTTTACAGGTGGGTGAGACCACAACGAAAATCAGCCACAATGTTACACACTCTGTTGTTGTTGGCAACAAATGAGATGGCACACACGCAGGACTGTCACTGAAGCGCAAATGTAAATATTTATCTTCCACTGATTTGTGTTTGTTTTTTTTAAAAGGGAGACTTCAGAAAAAAAAAAAAAAAATAAAAAATTATTTTTTACAGAAGAATTTATAAAACAAATAAAATGAAATGATTGTTTCAGGTAGAATTTAGGGAAAAAAAAAAAAAAAAGGCTTTGTAGGGCCCACTGAGTGAGAGAGGACGCACACAGGAGTCAGGAGTGGCACACAAGCCCAGAGGCCAATATTAATCTCCCACCGATTGATTTAGTTATTTTTTTTGGTAGATTTTGGAACACAAATCAAGCAAAAAAATTAATAGGCTTTCTATGGCCCACAATTGGGGAGAGAGAGAGAGATGGCACACCCAGGAGTCAAGACTGGCACACAAGCAGAAGGGGCAATATGAATCTCCCACAGATTTTTTTTTTTTTTTTTCAGGGAGACTTGAGAGAAAAAAAAATACAAAAAAAATGATTTTTTTCAGGAATAATTTAGAAACCAAAGAAAATAAAATGATTGTTTCAGGGAGAATTTAGAAAACAAATAAAACAAAAAATAGGCTTTCTAGGGCCCACTGAGTGACAGATGACGCACACAGGAGTCAGGAGTGGCACACAAGCCCAGAGGCCAATATTAATCTCCCACTGATTGATTTAGTGTTTTTTTTGGTAGATTTTGGAACCCAAATCAAGCAAAAAAATGTATAGGCTTTCTATGGCCCACAATTGGGGAGAGAGAGAGAGATGGCACACCCAGGAGTCAAGACTGGCACACAAGCAGAAGGGGCAATATGAATCTCCCACAGATTTTTTTTTTTTTTTTTTTTTTCAGGGAGACTTGAGAGAAAAAAAAATACAAAAAAAATGATTTTTTTCAGGAATAATTTAGAAACCAAAGAAAATAAAATGATTGTTTCAGGGAGAATTTAGAAAACAAATAAAACAAAAAATATGCTTTCTAGGGCCCACTGAGTGACAGATGACGCACACAGGAGTCAGGAGTGGCACACAAGCCCAGAGGCCAATATTAATCTCCCACTGATTGATTTAGTGATTTTTTTTGGTAGATTTTGGAACCCAAATCAAGCAAAAAAATTAATAGGCTTTCTATGGCCCACAATTGGGGAGAGAGAGAGAGATGGCACACCCAGGAGTCAAGACTGGCACACAAGCAGAAGGGGCAATATGAATCTCCCACAGATTTTTTTTTTTTCAGGGAGACTTGAGAGAAAAAAAAAATACAAAAAAAATGACTTTTTTCAGGAATAATTTAGAAACCAAAGAAAATAAAATGATTGTTTCAGGGAGAATTTAGAAAACAAATAAAACAAAAAATAGGCTTTCTAGGGCCCACTGAGTGACAGATGATGCACACAGGAGTCAGGAGTGGCACACAAGCCCAGAGGCCAATATTAATCTCCCACTGATTGATTTAGTGATTTTTTTTGGTAGATTTTGGAACCCAAATCAAGCAAAAAAATTAATAGGCTTTCTATGGCCCACAATTGGGGAGAGAGAGAGAGAGAGATGGCACACCCAGGAGTCAAGACTGGCACACAAGCAGAAGGGGCAATATGAATCTCCCACAGATTTTTTTTTTTTTTTTTCAGGGAGACTTGAGAGAAAAAAAAATACAAAAAAAATGATTTTTTTCAGGAATAATTTAGAAACCAAAGAAAATAAAATGATTGTTTCAGGGAGAATTTAGAAAACAAATAAAACAAAAAATAGGCTTTCTAGGGCCCACTGAGTGACAGATGACGCACACAGGAGTCAGGAGTGGCACACAAGCCCAGAGGCCAATATTAATCTCCCACTGATTGATTTAGTGATTTTTTTCAGGTAGATTTTGGAACCCAAATCAAGCAAAAAAATTAATAGGCTTTCTATGGCCCACTATTTGTGAGAGAGATGGCACGCTCAGGACTGGCACACAAGCCCAGAGGCCAATATTAATCTCCCATTTTTTTTTTTTCCAGGGAAAATTTATAAACCCAATAAAAAAAATAATAATAAATAGGCTTTCTATGGCCCACTATCTGAGAGAGAGAGATGGCACGCTTAGGACTGGCACACAAGCCCAAAGCCCAATATTAATCTCCCACTGATTGATTTAATGATTTTTTCAGGTAGAATTTAGAACCCAAATCAAGCAAAAAAATTAATAGGCTTTCTATGGCCCACTGAGTGAGAGATGGCACACACAGGAGTAAGGAGTGGCACACAAGCCCTGAAGGCCAATATTTTTCTCCCACTGATTGATTGATTGATTTTTTCAGGTAGAATTAGGAACCCAAATCAACCCAAAAAATAAATAGGCTTTCTATGGCCCACTATTTGTGAGAGAGATGGCACGCTCAGGACTGGCACACAAGCACAGAGGCCAATATTAATCTCCCACTTTTTTTTTTTTTCCAGGGAAAATTTATAAACCCAATAAAAAAAATTATAATAAATAGGCTTTCTATGGCCCACTATCTGAGAGAGAGAGATGGCACGCTTAGGACTGGCACACAAGCCCAAAGGCCAATATTAATCTCCCACTGATTGATTTATTGATTTTTTCAGGTAGAATTTAGAACCCAAATCAAGCAAAAAAATTAATAGGCTTTCTATGGCCCACTGAGTGAGAGATGGCACACACAGGAGTAAGGAGTGGCACACAAGCCCTGAGGCCAATATTTTTCTCCCACTGATTGATGTTGTGATTTTTTCTGGTAGATTTTGGAACCCAAATCAAGCAAAAAAATAAATAGGCTTTCTATGGCCCACTGAGTGAGAGATGACACAGACAGAGATGGCACTCTAGCAGAAATGTCAATCTTAATCTCCCACAAAAAAAAAAAAAAAAAAAAAAAAAGGAACTGTCCTTCAATTACTATCTCCCTGCAGTAATCTCAGCCAGGTATGGCAGGCAGCAATAAGGAGTGGACTGATGCACAAATTAAATAAAAAGTGTGGACAAACAAACAAGATAGCTGTGCAGAAAGGAAGGAACAAGAGGATTTGTGCTTTGAAAAAAGCAGTTGGTTTGCACAGCGGCGTACACACAGCAATGCAGCTATCAGGGAGCCTTCTAGGGCAGCCCAATGAGCTACAGCGCTGAGGAAAAAAAAAAAAAAAAAAGGAGCTTCCACTGTCCCTGCACACCGAAGGTGGTGTTGGGCAGTGGAAATCGCTACAGCACAAGCGGTTTTGTGGTTAATGGACCCTGCCTAACGCTATCCCTGCTTCTGACGAAGCGGCAGCAACCTCTCCCTAAGCTCAGATCAGCAGCAGTAACATGGCGGTCGGCGGGAACTCCCCTTTATAGCCCCTGTGACGCCGCAGACAGCAAGCCAATCACTGCAATGCCCTTCTCTAAGATGGTGGGGACCAGGACCTATGTCATCACGCTGCCCACACTCTGCGTTTACCTTCATTGGCTGAGAAATGGCGCTTTTCGCGTCATTGAAACGCGACTTTGGCGCGAAAGTCGTGTACCGCATGGCCGACCACGCACAGGGGTCGGATCGGGTTTCATGAAACTCGACTTCGCCAAAAGTCGGCGACTTTTGAAAATGTTCGACCCGTTTCGCTCAACCCTACAGAACACTGCCCCCATCCCTTATGGGAAATATGCAGATGCATGTAAAGAAGCTGCGGAGACACCATCACATGTTTCTCAACACAAGCAGTGAATAGCCAGGCCTTTCCCCGGGAAGGAACAACCACGGGAAGGGCAGCATCCTATGAAGCAAAGCCACCTATGCCAAGCATGGTATCCATCCACAGACAGCTGTTTCGGGGTTTTTGCCCCTCATCAGTGTGGAGTAGGAATCTGGCTATTAGGAGCAGTGCCTAGTAAAAAGGCTATAAGAGCACAGAAGATTGGCCTCGGGGAGACCAAAACATCCAACACCGCGGAGACACCATCACGTGTTTCTCAACGCAGTGATTCCAGAACACTGCCCCCATCCCTTATGGGAAATATGCAGATGCATGTAAAGAAGTTGCGGAGACACCATCACATGTTTTTCGACGCAAGCAGTGAATAGCCAGGCCTTTCCCCAGGAAGGAACAACCACGGGAAGGGCAGCATCCTATGAAGGAAAGCCACCTATGCCAAGCATGGTATCCATCCACAGACAGCTGTTTCGGGGTTTTTGCCCCTCATCAGTGTGGAGTAGGAATCTGGCTATTAGGAGCAGTGCCTAGTAAAAAGGCTATAAAGGCACAGATGATTGGCCTCGGGGAGACCAAAACATCCAACACCGCGGAGACACCATCACGTGTTTCTCAACGCAGTGATTCCAGAATGAGAGGCAAAAACCCCGAAACAGCTGTCTGTGCATGGATACCATGCTTGGCATAGGTGGCTTTCCTTCACAGAGACGTTTATTTAACACCTTATGAACTGTAGTCTTGCTTTGGTGTAATTGTCGAGCACACGCACGGACAGATTTTTTAGGGCTCCTTAGGTAGCTATCCGATATAGCCTCTACAGACTCGTCACTGACTGCTGGCCTACCAGAACAGGGTATCTCCACCAAACTGTCAGTTTCTTTCAACTGCTTATCCCACCGAGTAATGTTATTCCTATGTTGTGGCGCTTCGTTATAATTGCGCCGATATTGACGTAGCACTTTCGTCACGTATCCGAATTTAGTGAGCCACAGAACACACTGAACTTTCCTCTGTACCGTCCACATCTCGACTGGCATGGAAAACCACACAGCTGGCATAAGCTTGTGGTTGCATGATGTCACAGACCTGGCAATTTATTAATGAGAGCTCAGTTTATCAGGGGTTAATCTGACTGGGGGCTCAGCAACAGCTTACATGTGTTTGTGTTGTTTGATTGGTTCTTGTTATCTCTCCTCATGAACAGGTCTGATATGATTGAGCCAGGGAAAGGGTGCCAAAATGTAAACTACGATCCTATGACTGGTCAAAAGTGCACCATGACTTAACGGACACACTTGAGTATGCTAACAATTTTATCCAGCCCATTTATTGGCTTTTGTGTGAAATTATGTCCAATTTGCCTTTTTTGCTCGGTTTTTTTGTTGTTCCAATACACACAAAAGAAATACCGTAAACATGTTTATAACAAAACATGTGTAATTGCAATGATTTTCAAAGAAAAATACTTCATTTTCTGGAGCAATGTCAAGGGTGCAAACACTTTCGTCCATAACTGTATAAGAGACAAATACTGTTACACGAAAATCTTAAATTACACCAGGTAGGGGTATAATGGTAGAGGCAATGACCACATAGTAGAAGGTATATGCATTACAGGTACCTCCAGCGAAGTTTCAAATTGAAATAATTATTTTTTTTCTTTTCCACTTTATCTGGAGCAGCCTGCTTCTAGCCACGACTTGTCTTTGCAAAATATAACACACAGATATCTATAGCTGATCACGTCTATAGAATACTGCTCACCTTCCCTCCATTTCTCACATTTGTCCCAAAGTAACACTATCCCCAAGGTTAAAATACAGTACAATAGTGTTGCAGTAGTAATGTTTATGCCATCTTTGTGCCCAAATATAGAATTGTCCCTGCTGTGGCAATCAACAGTATTAGTTATCCCCCATATACAGTAGGAGTAATGTCCCTCTTTAAGGCCCCGATATAGTAGTGATATTCCTCTTTGTTGCCCCATTCATTAATAATGTCCTCCATATTGTAATAATGTCCCCCTACATGACCTCATGTCATAAAAATGTAACACTATGTGGCCTTGTATTGTAATATTGTCTCCCTATGCAGTCCCCATGTTGTAATAATGGCCCCCACATTGTAATCCTGTCTCCTTATGTGGCCCCCATATTTCAATAATGTCCCTTTATTTGGTTCACATGTTGTAATATCTCTCTAATGTCCTTCAATTCTGGACCCCATATAGTAATAATGTCCTCTTATTCTTCCCCATAATTTAATAGTGTTCTTCAAATCTGTTCCCCCCAAATAAATATCCTCCAATTCTGGCTTCTATGAATGATGTTCACCAATTCTAGCCCCCATAAGCTAGTGATGTGTACCAATTCTAGCCCTCGTATAGTAGTAATGTCATGCAATTCGCCCCCCCCCCCCACATAACTTAAAGAAGCGCTCCCATTAACTTTTCTTTCTGTAAACCTTTAAAAATGTTAACGTAGTATCAATGTCTTAATATGGTCATTGGTCACCGGTCACATCTTCTCCAGTAGGGTTGAGCGAAACGGATCGGACAAATTAAAAAAATCGCCGACTTTCGGCAAAGTCGTGTTTCATGAAACCCGACCCGATCCTAGTGTGGGATCAGCCATGAGGTCGGCGATCTTCGCGCCAAAGTCGCATTTCGTATGATGCGTTCAGCGCCATTTTTCAGCCAATGAAGGAGGACGCAGAGTGTGGGCAGCGTGATGACATAGCTCTCGGTCCCCACCATCTTAGAGAAGGGCATGACAGTGATTGGCTTGCTTTCTGCAGCATCACAGGGGCTATAAAGGGGCGTGCACGCCGACCGCCATCTTACTTCTGCCGATCGTAGCATAGGGAGAGGTTGTCACAGCTTCATCAGAAGTAGGGATATACTTAGGCAGGGAAGATTAAGCCCGAAACTACTTGTGCTGTAGCGATTTCCACTGTCCAACACCACCATTTTATTGCAGGGACAGTGGAGTTTATATTTTTGTGCATCAGCTCTGTAGCTTATTAGGCTGCCTTATAAGGCTCCCTGATAGCTGCATTGCTGTTTGCACGCCACTGTGAAAACCAACTGCTTTTTCAAAAGCAAATATCCTGTTGCTCCTTTCTGCACAGTTATCTTCTGTATTTGTCCACACTTTTGTGTGCAGCAGTCCTTTTTATTGCTGCCATACTTGTCCTGAGATCATTGTAGGGAGATTGAAATTGTACTACAGTCCTTGTATTTTTTCATATATCTTCCAGCCACTTTCTGCCACTTACATTGTGTTGTTTTGTGCACAGGGCCTGTGGTTTGGTTTAGTCTCCCCCACAAAAAAGTGGGATTCAAATTATCACAAAGTGGATATACTGCAGTCCTGTTAGTTTGTGGTATATCAGCCAGCCACTTTCTGACACTTACATTATGTTGTTTTATGCACAGGGCCTGAGGTTTGGTTTTGTCTCCCCCCAAAAAAGGTGAGATTCAAATTATCACAAAGTGGATATACTGCAGTCCTGTTAGTTTGTGGTATATCAGCCAGCCACTTTTTGCCACTTACATTGTGTTGTTTTATGCACAGGGCCTGATGTTTCGTTTAGTCTCCCCCCAAAAAAGTGAGATTCAAATTATCACAAAATGGGTATACTGCAGTCCTGTTAGTTTGTGGTATATCAGCTAGCCACTTTCTGCCACTTACATTGTGTTGTTTTTTGCACAGGGCCTGATTTTTTTGTTCAGTCTCCCCCCAAAAAGGGAGATTTAGAAACTCAACACGTTTATATACACCTTGTACCTTGTTTTACAGTACCATATAACGGTTGTTATTTTGGTTAGATTTTCCAAAAAATGAGGAAGTCAGGTGGAAGAGGCCATGGGCGGTGGTTGTGAGCTGGTACTGATGGTGTTGGTGGTGCATCTGGTGGTAGTGGCAAAAGCAACATAGCACCTAAGGCTGGAGGTGTTGAGCCAGCGTCATCGTCTGGCTACACAAGGCCTCAAAGGCTCCCTTATCTGGGAGTAGGAAAAAAGCTTTTAAAGCCGGAGCAGCACAAAAAGTTTTGGCTTTCCTTGCTGACTCAGCCTCTAGCTCTTTCGCCTCCTCTTCAGAAAGTTCCAAATATAAAAGCAGCGAGTCGTCAATGGATGCTCCCGGTCAGGAACAAGACGTTTCCTTGTGTCCTTCACCCAACCCAAAAGTGAAGGATGCATCAGGTGGCACTACGGGTTACTCCATGGAGCTCTTTACACATACCGTGCCTGGGTTAGAACGGGAAATTGTTAACTGTCCATTACAAGATGAATCGGACATGGTGTGCACTGATGCACAGCCACAGCTAGATTATAATGCTGTTCCATTGACTTATATCACTACATTGCCCTCACAGTGTACTGAGCCAGAATCTGACCCTGATGAGACTATGGTGCCCCGTCCAGAACGCTATAGCACCTTACACGGTGACACAGAGGAAGGTGCACATGACATTGAAGAGGAGGTGATAGATGACCCAGTTGTTGACCCAGATTGGCAGCCATTGGGGGAAGAGGGTGCCGCTGCAAGTAGCTCAGAAGCGGAGGAGGATGATCCGCAGCAGCCATCTACATCGCAACAGCTGTCCTCTGGCAGGCCTGTATCAGGCCAAAAACGTTTGTCAAAAGCAAAAGCAGTTTTAGGACAGCGTGGCCATCCGGTGAAAGTAGCACAGCGAGCAATGCCTGAAAAGGTATTCCATAGTAGGAAGAGTGCAGTGTGGCAATTTTTTAACCAATTTCCGAATGATCAGTCAAAAGTTATCTGTAAGAAATGCTCAAAGACCTTTAGTAAAGGGAAGAATCTTCAAAATTTAAATACAACGTGCATGCTTAGACATTTAACCAGCATGTACTTGCAAGCCTGGACTAACTACCAAACGTCCCGTACCGTTGGTGAACCTGCTCAGAATGAAGGTAGTCAGCAATACTACATTGCTTCCCTCACTGTAAGCCCACTGGTTAGGACACCACCAGCAGCAAATGTGGAGGTATCATCGCAAGGCCAAAGCAGTCAGGGAATCACAAGGTTATTGGTAGGAAACACTGTATGTAGGCCAACATCGAGAATACCATCACCAACCCTCTCTCAATTCGCCATGTCCACCACCACCACCACCGCTAGTTCCACCATATGCACCTCTCCATTCCAGCTCACCCTACAAGAGACTCTCGTTAGGAAAAGAAAGTACTCATCCTTTCATCCGCATACACAGGGTTTGAACGCCCACATTGCTAGACTAATCTAGTTAGAGATGATGCCTGTTATGAACAGGTAATTCAGAACCACAATGGACCTTGAAGTTCAGAGCACACAAAGTGACCTGACAATTACCAAAAAACATAGGACGAGCTCTGAGACGTGGGAACTCTGCTGACCACAATCCCTAATCCTATCACACCACACTAGAGGTAGCCGTGGAGCGCTCCTGACCAGTCCTATGCGCCTCGAGCACAGCCTGAGAAACTAGCTAGCCCTAAGAAAGAAAAATAAGCCTACCTTGCCTCAGAGAAATACCCCAAAGGAAAAGGCAGCCCCCCACATATAATGACTGTGAGTTGAGAAGAAAATACAAACGCAGAGATGAAATAGATTTAGCAAAGTGAGGCCCAACTTACTGAACAGACCGAAGATAGGAAAGATTGCTTTGCGGTCAACACAAAACCCTACAAACAACCACGCAGAGGGGGCAAAAAGACCCTCCGCACCGACTAACGGTACGGAGGTGCTCCCTCTGCGTCCCAGAGCTTCCAGCAAGCAAGAAAAACCAATATAGCAAGCTGGACAGAAAAAATAGCAAACAAAAATAACACAAGCAAAACTTAGCTTATGCTGGATAGACAGGCCACAGGAACGATCCAGGAGGAAGCAAGACCAATACTAGAACATTGACTGGAGGCCAGGATCAAAGCACTAGGTGGAGTTAAATAGAGCAGCACCTAACGACTTAACCTCATCACCTGAGGAAGGAAACTCAGAAGCCGCAGTACCACTCTCATCCACCAAAGGAAGCTCATAGACAGAACCAGCCGAAGTACCACTCACGACCACAGGAGGGAGCTTGGCCACAGAATTCACAACAGATGCCCTACCGGTTAGTTGAAAGCAAAGCTTTCAAAGCCCTGGTGGCCTATGCAGTACCACGCTATGACCTACGTAGTCGACACTTCTTTGTCAGAAAAGCCATCCCAGCCCTCCACCAGCATGTCAAAGACCGCATTGTCCATGCACTGAGGCAATCAGTCAGTAGAAAGGTGCACCTCACAACAGATGCATGGACCAGTAGGCATGGCCAGGGACGTTACGTGTCCATTATGGCACACTGGGTTAATGTGGTAGATGCAGGGTCCACAGGGGACAGCAATAGTGGGATAGTTCTGCCTAGCCCACAGTCTAGGAAACAGTTAGCTGTAGGCGTTCGCCACCCCTCCTGCTCCTCCTCCTCCTCCAGAAGCGAAAGCTCGTCCACAGAGCGCAGTCACATGACCACTCCATCCGCAGCTGCCAGTGTTGCACACGAGGTGTCCCATTATCAAACAGCTAGTGGTAAGCGTCAGCAGGCTGTATTAGAAATGAAGTGTTTGGGCGACAACAGACACACTGCAGAAGTACTGGTTGAGTTCTTGCAGCAACAAACTCAGTCATGGCTTGGTAGTGTACATCTTGAGGCAGGCAAGGTAGTCAGTGATAACGGAAGGAAATTTTTGGCTGCCATAGCCCTTTCAGAACTTAAACACGTACCTTGCCTGGCTCACAACTTGAACCTGGTGGTGCAGTGCTTCCTCACAAATTATCCGGAGTTACCAGCCCTGAAGGTGCGAAGACTCTGCTCGCACATCTGCCGGGCGCCCGTACACTCCAGCCGTATGCTGAACCATCAGCGATCACTGAATCTTCCCCAGCACCGCCTAATAATCGACGTTGCAACAAGGTGGAACTCCACACTGCACATGGTTCAGAGGCTGTGCAAACAGAGGCGTTCTGTAATTAATTTGTGGGAGGTTACACATACACGGGCTGGCAGTTGGATGGCAGACATGGCGTCTTCTGATGTGCAGTGGTCGAAGCTCCAACACCTCTATCAAGTCCTTCAGTGTTTTGAGGAATGCACACGGCGGGTAAATGAAGACGACGCCATCATAAGCATGAGCATCCCACTAATGCGTCTGCTGATGCAAAGTTTGATGCACATTAAGGAGCTGGCATCTGCAGCCGAGGAGAAGGGAAGCCTTGATGACAGTCAGCCATTGTCTGGTCAGGGAACTCTCCTGGACGAGGTGGCGGATGAAGAGGAGGAGGAGGAGGATGATGGGGTTGAATATTTATGGGAGGAGGATGCTTCACAGGGGGCAATAGAAACTGGTGGCATTGCAAGGTCAGGTACAGAGTTTTTGCAGGACATAAGTGATGTTGATTTGCAAGAAAGCGCTCCTCAACCCAGCACAAGCAGTGAATTGACACCTGGAACATTAGCCCACATGGCTGAGTATGCCTTGCGTATCCTAAAAAGGGACCCCCGCATTATCAAAATGATGACCGATAATGATTACTGGTTGGCCTGCCTCCTGGATCCACGATATAAAGGAAAATTACAAAATATCATGCCACATGAGAACCTTGAGCAAATATTGGCTACCAAACAAGCAAATCTTGTAGACCGTTTGGTTCAGGCATTCCCAGCACACAGCGGCGGTGATGGTTCTCACACGAACCATAGGGGGCAACATGACAGAGGTGTTAGAGGTGCACAAATCCAAAGTGGCGTTGGACAGAGGGGTTTTGTGACCAGGTTGTGGAGTGATTTCGCAATGACCGCTGACACGACAGGTACTGCTGCATTGATTCAAAGTGACAGGAGACAGCATTTGTCCAGTATGCTTACAAACTACTTTTCCTCCCTTATCGATGTTCTCCCTCACAGGTCATTCCCCTTTGATTACTGGGCATCCAAAATAGACACCTGGCCTGAATTGGCAGAATATGCATTACAGGAGCTCGCTTGCCCTGCTTCTAGTGTGCTATCAGAAAGAGTCTTCAGTGCTGCTGGTTCAATACTGACCGAAAAAAGGACAAGTCTGGCTACTAAGAATGTTGATGATCTAACCTTCATTAAAATGAACAAATCATGGATTTCAAATGATTTTGCCCCACTTTCTCCTGCTGACAAGTAGCTTGCCTGAAAAATGTCTTGCTTTTGGCCTCCTCTTACTGACTTCTCCAATTCCGCCATTTGCAGCTGCTGAATGTCCATCATAGGCCATTTTTATACATCCCTAAATGGGCTGACTCCCCCCACAGGGCCGTGGTCACCACCTGGCACAAGCACCCGTGCGAGTGCCGTTTGCCTGGACAGGTGAGTGCGCCCACTCTTGGGCGACGGCACTGGCACAGGGTCCTTCATAGTACAATGAAGTGTCTCTGACGGTTGTGGTGCACAACCATTATCAGACACACCGTCGTAATATGAGGGGCCCTGTGCCAGTACCGCTGCCCACGAGAGAGTGTTCCCCCCAGCTCGAACAGTGCTCTACCACGTGCAATACTTACCTCTCCCTGTTCCACCACTCTGTAGTCTGTGCTGTTAAATCCTTCAATGGCACTGCCAATACAAATTTGTTGAAATGATAGATGATAGTTAAAATATACAGGGGCCCTGGCCTCCATTTCGACCAGTTAATACTTTGCACCTACTACCACTGTCTGCTACTCAGCAGAGGAGCCCACCCCAGTATCTAGCTATGCCGCCTGTTTAGTCCTGTTACCAATTTTGAGCTGCATTTAGCCTACTTTATTATTTGGGCCTACTAACTGTGTCTGTGCCACTCATTACAGTTGTCCTCAACTGAACAAAGCAATGCCGCCTGTTTAGTCCTGTTACCGATTTTGAACTGCATTTAGCCTACTTTTTTATTGTGGGCCTACAAACTGTGTCTGCGCCATTCATTACCATTGTCCTCCACTGAACAAAGCAATGCCGCCTGTTTAGTCCTGTTACCAATTTTGAACTGCATTTAGCCTACTTTTTTATTGTGAGCCTACAAACTGTGTCTGTGCCACTCATTACAGTTGTCGTCCACTGAACAAAGCTATGCCACCTGTTTAGTCCTGTTACCAATTTTGAACTGCATTTAGCCTACTTTTTTATTGTGAGCCTACAAACTGTGTCTGTGCCACTCATTACAGTTGTCGTCCACTGAACAAAGCTATGCCGCCTGTTTAGTCCTGTTACCAATTTTGAACTGCATTTAACCTACTTTTTTATTGTGAGCCTACAAACTGTGTCTGTGCCACTCATTACAGTTGTCGTCCATTGAACAAAGCTATGCCGACTGTTTAGTCCTGTTACCAATTTTGAACTGCATTTAACCTACTTTTTTATTGTGAGCCTACAAACTGTGCCTGCGCCACTCATTACCATTGTCCTCCACTGAACATAGCAATGCCGCCTGTTTAGTCCTGTTACCAATTTTGAACTACATTTAGCCTACTTTTTTATTGTGAGCCTACAAACTGTGTCTGTGCCACTCATTACAGTTGTCGTCCACTGAACAAAGCAATGCCGCCTGTTTAGTCATGTTACTAATTTTGAACTGCATTTAGCCTACTTTTTTATTGTGGGCCTACAAACTGTGTCTGCGCCACTCATTACAGTTGTCCTCCACTGAACAAAGCAATGCCGCATGTTTAGTCCTGTTACCAATTTTGAACTGCATTTAGCCTACTTTTTTATTGTGAGCCTACAAACTGTGTCTGTGCCACTCATTACAGTTGTCGTCCACTGAACAAAGCAATGCCGCCTGTTTGATCCTGTTACCAATTTTGAACTGCATTTAGCCTACTTTTTATTGTGGCCTACAAACTGTGTCTGCACCACGCATTACAGTTGTCCTCCACTGAACAAAGCTATGCCACCTGTTTAGCCTTGTTACCAATTTTGAACTGCATTTAGCCTACTTTTTATTTTGGGTCTACTAACTGTGTCTGTGCCACTCATTACAGTTGTCCACCACTGAACAAAGCAATGCCGCCTGTTTAGTCATGTTACCAATTTTGAACTGCATTTAGCCTAATTTTTTATTGTGGGCCTACAATCTGTGTCTGCGCCACTCATTACAGTTGTCCTCCACTGAACAAAGCAATGCCGCCTGTTTAGTCCTGTTACCAATTTTGAACTGCATTTAGCCTACTTTTTTTATTGTGGGCCTACAAACTGTGTCTGCGCCACGCATTACAGTTGTCCTCCACTGAAAAAAGCTATGCCGCCTGTTTAGCTTTGTTACCAATTTTGAACTGCATTTAGCCTACTTTTTTATTTTGGGTCTACTAATTGTGTCTGCGCCACTCATTACAGTTGTCCTCCACTAAACAAAGCAATGCCGCCTGTTTAGTCCTGTTACCAATTTTGAACTGCATTTAGCCTACTTTTTTATTGTGGGCCTACAAACTATGTCTGCGCCACTCATTACAGTTGTCCTCCACTGAAAAAAGCTATGCCGCCTTTTTAGTCCTGTCACCAATTTTGAACTGCATTTAGCCTAGTTTTTTATTTTGGGCATACAAACTGTGTCTGCGCCACTCATTACAGTTGTCCTCCACTGAACAAAGCTATGCCGCCTGTTTAGTCCTGTTACCAATTTTGAACTGCATTTAGCCTACTTTTTTATTTTGGGCCTACAAACTGTGTCTGCGCCACTCATTACAGTTGTCCTCCACTGAACAAAGCTATGCCGCTTGTTTAATCCTGTTACCAATTTTAAACTGCATTTAGCCTACTTTTTTATTTTGGGCCTACTAACTGTGTCTGCACCACTCATTACAGTTGTCCTCCACTGAACAAAGCTATGCCTCCTGTTTAGTCCTGTTACCAATTTTGAACTGCATTTAGCCTACTTTTGTATTTTGCCTACTAACTTTGTCTGTGCCACTCATTACAGTTGTCCTCCACTGAACAAAGCTATGCCGCCTGTTTAGTCCTGTTACCAATTTTTAACTGCATTTAGCGTAGTTTTTTATTTTGGGCCTACAAACTGTGTCTGCGCCACCCATTACAGTTGTCCTCCACTGAACAAAGCTATGCCGCCTGTTTAGTCCTGTTTCCAATTTTGAACTGCATTTAGCCTACTTTTTAATTTTGGGCCTTCAAACTGTCTGCACCACTCATTACAGTTGTCCTCCATTGAACAAAGCAATGCCGCCTGTTTAGTCCTGTTACCGATTTTGAACTGCATTTAGACTACTTTTTTAATGTGGGCCTACTAACTGTGTCTGCGCCACTCATTACAGTTTCCTCTACTGAACAAAGCTATGCAGCCTGTTTAGTCCTGTTACCAATTTTGATCTGCATCTAGCCTACTTTTGTATTTGGCCTACTAACTGTGTCTGCACCACTCATTACAGTTGTCCTCCACTGAACAAAGCTAGGCCTCCTGTTTAGTCCTGTTACCAATTTTGAACTGCATTTAGCCTACTTTTTATTGTGGGCCTACAAACTGTGTCTGCACCACTCATTACAGTTGTCCTCCACTGAACAAAGCTATGCAGCCTGTTTAGTCCTGTTACCAATTTTGAACTGCATTTAGCCTACTTTTGTATATGTGCCTACTAACGTTCACTGCACCACTCATTACAGTTGTCCTCCACTGAAGAAAGCTAGGCCACCTGTTTAGTCCTTCTATCAATTTTGAACTGCATTTAGCCTACTTTATTATTTGGGCCTATATCTGTGTTTCCTCCTCATCCTGCCCATTGCCCAGCCACTGCTAGATGAGTCTGCTGGTACACTGACCCAGACCACTACATTCCCCTTGCACTCTACACAGCCAGAATCTGACCCTGCTGAAAGTCATGTTCCCCTTCCCACATACTATACCACCTTACATGGGGACAAAGAGGAAGGTGCAGATGAAAGTGCAGGTTCCTTCATCTGGTGGGGGGGACATACTCGTTGGCGACGTCACTGGCACAGGGCCCCTCATAGTACGCAAAAGTGTCTCTGGCAGTGGGAGGTGCCACCCGCCGTCACACACACCACCATACTATGAGGGACCCTGTGCCAGTGCCAAGTGCCAACGAATGGGCCCCCCCCTGCTTGCCCAGGATCACAGCACTTGCAAAGTTGAAATACTTACCTCTCCCTGCTCCACCGCTGTAACGTATTCTGCGTTTCCTGGGCCCACGAAAATCTAGAGCCAGCCCTGCCCCTCACAACTTTAGCCAAATGACCCCCTGTTTTCAATGCCTAACTATTATTATAAAGTAAATTAAGATTGACAAGCTTAAGAAATAAGAATTGATGTTTTTGGCATTAAAATGGGCACTGTAGGTGTTTTCCTGTCCTCCACTCACTGCCGACTTTGATTCCCCATTGACTTGCATTGGGTTTCGTGTTTCGGTCGGCCCCCGACATTTCGCAATAATCGGCCGATTTCACCCGACCCGACTTTTGACAAAGTCGGGTTTCACGAAACCCGACTTGATCCTAAAAAAGTAAAAGTCGCTCAACTCTATTCTCCAGTATCTAGAGCGGTTATGATACTCTTCTGAGTCACGTCATGGCATTTTCAGCTTCTCTTTATCACACTGTGCTCCATGCATGAGCTGTAAGTCTTCTTGACAACGTAAACCTAGGGAGCCTTACTCTGACACTTCATTAGCTTAAATTGGCTTAAATTGTAAAAAGCCACTTCTGAGTTAAGGAGAGAGAGGAGAAGAACTGGCTTGTTCTTACTCTTACCTGCCGCAGAGCTATCATGCGCCCACATCTACCGAGCATGTCAATCTTATGTCTGCAGCAGTGTAGTCATATCAGCTAGGCATTAGATCACAAGCCCCACCTCCAACCTTGATGTTATGCTGGAATACTCTGCAGCTACCAGCCTCGAATAACATAGTAACATAGTAACATAGTTAGTAAGGCCGAAAAAAGACATTTGTCCATCCAGTTCAGCCTATATTCCATCATAATAAATCCCCAGATCTACGTCCTTCTACAGAACCTAATAATTGTATGATACAATATCATAATAACAATAAACAGAGAAGCACATTGCTAAGGAGAGTAAAACTAATCCCAAACTGTTCTTCAACTATATCAATAGTAAAAGAATAAAAACTGAAAATGTAGGCCCCTTAAAAAATAGTGAGGAAAGAATGGTTGTAGATGACGTGGAAAAAGCTAACATATTAAACACCTTCTTCTCCACGGTATTCACGGTGGAAAATGAAATGCTAGGTGAAATCCCAAGAAACAATGAAAACCCTATACTAAGGGTCACCAATCTAACCCAAGAAGAGGTGCGAAACCGGCTAAATAAGATTAAAATAGATAAATCTCCGGGTCCGGATGGCATACACCCACGAGTACTAAGAGAACTAAGTAATGTAATAGATAAACCATTATTTCTTATTTTTAGTGACTCTATAGCGACAGGGTCTGTTCCGCAGGACTGGCGCATAGCAAATGTGGTGCCAATATTCAAAAAGGGCTCTAAAAGTGAACCTGGAAATTATAGGCCAGTAAGTCTAACCTCTATTGTTGGTAAAATATTTGAAGGGTTTCTGAGGGATGTTATTCTGGATTATCTCAATGAGAATAACTGTTTAACTCCATATCAGCATGGGTTTATGAGAAATCGCTCCTGTCAAACCAATCTAATCAGTTTTTATGAAGAGGTAAGCTATAGACTGGACCACGGTGAGTCATTGGACGTGGTATATCTCGATTTTTCCAAAGCGTTTGATACCGTGCCGCACAAGAGGTTGGTACACAAAATGAGAATGCTTGGTCTGGGGGAAAATGTGTGTAAATGGGTTAGTAACTGGCTTAGTGATAGAAAGCAGAGGGTGGTTATAAATGGTATAGTCTCTAACTGGGTCGCTGTGACCAGTGGGGTACCGCAGGGGTCAGTATTGGGACCTGTTCTCTTCAACATATTTATTAATGATCTGGTAGAAGGTTTACACAGTAAAATATCGATATTTGCAGATGATACAAAACTATGTAAAGCAGTTAATACAAGAGAAGATAGTATTCTGCTACAGATGGATCTGGATAAGTTGGAAACTTGGGCTGAAAGGTGGCAGATGAGGTTTAACAATGATAAATGTAAGGTTATACACATGGGAAGAGGGAATCAATATCACCATTACACACTGAACGGGAAACCACTGGGTAAATCTGACAGGGAGAAGGACTTGGGGATCCTAGTTAATGATAAACTTACCTGGAGCAGCCAGTGCCAGGCAGCAGCTGCCAAGGCAAACAGGATCATGGGGTGCATTAAAAGAGGTCTGGATACACATGATGAGAGCATTATACTGCCTCTGTACAAATCCCTAGTTAGACCGCACATGGAGTACTGTGTCCAGTTTTGGGCACCGGTGCTCAGGAAGGATATAATGGAACTAGAGAGAGTACAAAGGAGGGCAACAAAATTAATAAAGGGGATGGGAGAACTACAATACCCAGATAGATTAGCGAAATTAGGATTATTTAGTCTAGAAAAAAGACGACTGAGGGGCGATCTAATAACCATGTATAAGTATATAAGGGGACAATACAAATATCTCGCTGAGGATCTGTTTATACCAAGGAAGGTGACGGGTACAAGGGGGCATTCTTTGCGTCTGGAGGAGAGAAGGTTTTTCCACCAACATAGAAGAGGATTCTTTACTGTTAGGGCAGTGAGAATCTGGAATTGCTTGCCTGAGGAGGTGGTGATGGCGAACTCAGTCGAGGGGTTCAAGAGAGGCCTGGATGTCTTCCTGGAGCAGAACAATATTGTATCATACAATTATTAGGTTCTGTAGAAGGACGTAGATCTGGGGATTTATTATGATGGAATATAGGCTGAACTGGATGGACAAATGTCTTTTTTCGGCCTTACTAACTATGTTACTATGTTACTATGTTACTATGTTCTGCTCCAGGAAGACATCCAGGCCTCTCTTGAACCCCTCGACTGAGTTCGCCATCACCACCTCCTCAGGCAAGCAATTCCAGATTCTCACTGCCCTAACAGTAAAGAATCCTCTTCTATGTTGGTGGAAAAACCTTCTCTCCTCCAGACGCAAAGAATGCCCCCTTGTGCCCGTCACCTTCCTTGGTATAAACAGATCCTCAGCGAGATATTTGTATTGTCCCCTTATATACTTATACATGGTTATTAGATCGCCCCTCAGTCGTCTTTTTTCTAGACTAAATAATCCTAATTTCGCTAATCTATCTGGGTATTGTAGTTCTCCCATCCCCTTTATTAATTTTGTTGCCCTCCTTTGTACTCTCTCTAGTTCCATTATATCCTTCATGAGCACCGGTGCCCAAAACTGGACACAGTACTCCATGTGCGGTCTAACTAGGGATTTGTACAGAGGCAGTATAATGCTCTCATCATGTGTATCCAGACCTCTTTTAATGCACCCCATGATCCTGTTTGCCTTGGCAGCTGCTGCCTGGCACTGGCTGCTCCAGGTAAGTTTATCATTAACTAGGATCCCCAAGTCCTTCTCCCTGTCAGATTTACCCAGTGGTTTCCCGTTCAGTGTGTAATGGTGATATTGATTCCCTCTTCCCATGTGTATAACCTTACATTTATCATTGTTAAACCTCATCTGCCACCTTTCAGCCCAAGTTTCCAACTTATCCAGATCCATCTGTAGCAGAATACTATCTTCTCTTGTATTAACTGCTTTACATAGTTTTGTATCATCTGCAAATATCGATATTTTACTGTGTAAACCTTCTACCAGATCATTAATGAATATGTTGAAGAGAACAGGTCCCAATACTGACCCCTGCGGTACCCCACTGGTCACAGCGACCCAGTTAGAGACTATACCATTTATAACCACCCTCTGCTTTCTATCACTAAGCCAGTTACTAACCCATTTACACACATTTTAACCCAGACCAAGCATTCTCATTTTGTGTACCAACCTCTTGTGCGGCACGGTATCAAACGCTTTGGAAAAATCGAGATATACCACGTCCAATGACTCACCGTGATCCAGCCTATAGCTTACCTCTTCATAAAAACTGATTAGATTGGTTTGACAGGAGCGATTTCTCATAAACCCATGCTGAATAGGCATACAGGTATAGAGTAAGTGAGAATCAGGGAGCGGGTTACTCTCACCTGGAGGTGCATCCACCATCAATTGAAAATGGCACTTGTACCGATGGGCTTCCTTGTTCACCCATGGTGGTTAAGCCCCTGATCACCTCTATCCTTTCATTGCATAGTGACTTTTACAAAGATAATAGAGCAAAGGTGTGGTTGGAAAGTTAAATGTCCATCAACATGTTTGTTTTTTTTCTCTCAGTTTGTTTGGAGACAGACAAGTCTCCAGACAGTAGCTCCAAGTGGGGCTGAAGATTTTGTTTATCCTGAGCGGGCAAATCACGCAGGTTTATTGACTCTGAAATACCTTATCTTTTGTTTTGTCGTTATGATGGAAAGGACATGTTTGTACCAGTTATGACTTGTATGGTTTAAGATTATTGTACTTGTTTTTATTATGTATACCCCTCCTTACATGTAAAGCGCCATGGAATAAATGGCGCTATAACAATAAATAATAATTATAAAGTTTGTTTTGCTAAATCCTGCCATGGTTTATGTTGTGCTTTAAGAAACCAGCAGGTGCTTGACCCAAAAAGTGTTCCTGTGTCTACCTCTTAAAGCAGACGAGTGAGTCAACCTTCCACAGAGTGATACCAGGGCTGGCGTTAGGGGCAAGCAGACAAGGAAGCTGCCTAGGGCCCCAGCTCCCCCAGGGCCCCACAGCCAGCGGCACATCACACAGCCGCTATGGGTCCCCTGTGAGGTGGGGGGCCCACTTGCTGCCAGCACCGACTCCCCCCACCACCGCCGCATTAAACTATACCAGCGCTACCGGTACAGTTCAAAGCAATGATGGAGGAGAGAGCGTCAGCTGACGCTTTCTCTCCCGTCATTCCCCGCTCTGCCTCTGACACTGCGGGTGCGCGATGAGGCCATCGCACACTCACTGTGTGCCAGGCAGTGCAGCTGAGACAGGAGCAGGGAGCAGCGCGGGCACAAGGAGAGATGAGGATTGTATTTTTTTTTACTATAACAGTGAGTGCTGGACTGTGGGGCCATTCTCGAGGGGGAGATGTGGGCTGTGCTATTAACTACGCGGGCTGTGCTATATACTATGCGGGCTGTGCTATATACTATGCGGGCTGTGATATATACTATGTGGGCTGTGCTATATACTATGCGGGCTGTGTTATAAACTATGCGGGCTGTGCTATATACTATGTGGCTGTGTAATATACTATGTGGGCTGTGTTATATACTATGTGGGGTGTGCTATATACTATGCAAGCTGTGTTATATACGATGCTGGCTGTGCTATATACTATTTGGGCTGGCTGTGCTATATACTATGTGGCTGTGTTATATATTATGTTAGTAAATATGTTTACACCGCACACTCTAATGACAACGTGTGATTTTTACTTGAATATTTATTAGTCAAAATAAATTTACATAACGGAGCGAAACAGAAATATAATGCTGGAAGCGATATATAAAGCAAACGTTTCGACTCAACCAGAGCCTTATTCATTGAATCGCTGAAAGAACAAAAAAATAATGTATCACCAAAAGACAAAATAACAAACTAATAAATAATAAACAAAATAATAGTAGTGTATTATAGAGAAGTTCCGTGAACCTGGAAATAAAAGACAACATAACTTGAACGGACAATATATACAGTATATACAATGATAGGCTGTCAGGTAGTCTAGTTCTAATGGATGTAAATATACATAGAGGAAACATATGATTACCTTATCCACAATAAGAAGTGATGTGAAGCGGAAAGGGTAGAGATCCCTCAGTGCCAAGAAACGGCTGCAAAGAATGGCATCATAATTAGAAAAGAGGTCTAACTCACTATAAAATAGAGATAAGGAAGAATGGGATACCTATAGCTCAGATATTGAATGTAAGTCCTCGAGGGTGATGGCCCAAAATTAATGTGGTAGCCTATAGGGGGAAGGGGAAAAAGAAAAGCCCAAATAGAGCAATATGTATGGGGACAAGTGGATGTCAGGTCATGGCGCTAGTAAGTCCTAAATAGTGTGGAGGCGCACGTTACCTGCAGAGTAGTGGATGTAAGCGGCGCTCCCGCGCCTTGCTAAGGTCAGCAGCGTGCCTGCAGCCCCCCTGTCACAGCGTTATATGCGGCGAGGAGCACCGAAACCGGAAGTCCCGGACCGGAAGTGACGTAGCGCTGTCTGTAAGGGTCGCACTGCGCAGGTGTGAGAGCCTATGTGTATCCTGGAGTCAGGGTAACCGAGAGAAGAGTGTTAGCGCTGAAAGAGCGCTATGTAGTAGCCCCAGAGTGCTACAATGTGTCAAACAACTACCTGTATGGACTATGGAGTAAAGAGGAGGGCTAATTAGAGGGCTAAGTGAAAGCGCAAAATGGAAAGCTATGATAGGCATCTAAGATGAAAATAATGTAAGGACAAACATTAGGGGGAGGAGCTAAGGTACTAGAATCCCTGGTGGATATAAATCTAATACTAGTGATGACAAAAGGATAGGGACATGGAATGATATAGACTGAATAAGGGTATATGTACAACAGGAACAGGGAAGACAAAGAGACAGAAACCAGAGGGTGGAAGGGGAAGAGGGAGGGGAAGAGGGGGGGGGAGAGGAGGGGGAAAGGACAAGGGAAAGGGAGGGAAAAGAGAGGGGGGGTTTTGTAAAGGGGAAGAAAGGATATATATGGGAAACTCACCTACACAGACAGTAGTCTAGCGGGTCTGTAAAAGCAATGGGAAAAAGATTATTTATAGGAGCCAATCTATGTCTCTATTGAGCCCTTTAGGGGCTAAAGTATCTAATTTATGGATTCAATATGTCTCTCTCAACTTGAGCAGTCTTACATGATTACCACCCCTACGGGGGCGGGGGACGTGTTCTATAACCTGAAAACGCAGTTGAGCCACAGAGTGTCCGGATTTAGAAAAATGTTCTGGTATGGGGAGCCAATTCTTATTACAATGGATAGTCGATTTATGGCTCGCAATACGATCCCTCACATGTTGAGTGGTCTCCCCCACATAGAGGAGACCACAAGGACATTTCACCAGATACACTACAAAATTAGAATTGCACGTATGGAAACCTTTGATTGGGAAAGATTTGCCTGTCCTAGGATGGGTTACGCTGTCAGATTTGATGACATTTGAGCAGGCTGCACAATTGAGACAGGGGAATGTCCCCTGTCGGCGGGTTATCAGTGTCTTTTGTATTGAGGTAGGCCTGGAACTTCCCACATCAGCTCTATACTATGCGGGCTGTGTTATATACTATGTGGGCTGTGTTATATACTATGCGGGCTGTGTTATATACTATGCGGGCTGTGCTATATACTATGCCGGCTGTGCTATATACTATGTAGGCTGTGCTATATACTAAGTGGGCTGTGCTATCTACTATGTGGGCTGTGCTATAGACTATGTGGGCTGTGCTATATACTATGTAGGCTGTTATATACTACGTGGCTGTGCTATATACTATGTGGGCTGTGCTATATACTATGTGGGCTGTGTTATATACTATGCGGGCTGTGCTATATATTATGCAGGCTATGTTGCATACTATGCGGGCTGTGCTATATATTGTGAGGGCTGTGTTATATACTATGGGTGTATAGTAAATTCTATGGGGGAGGCTGTGTTATATACCATGTGGCTGTGTTATATACTATGGGAGGTAAATTATATTCTATGGGGGAAGATGTGTTATATATTATGGAGGGTACATTATATCAGGGGCGTCAAACTGCATTCCTCGAGGGCTGCAAACAGGTCATGTTTTCAGGATTTCCTTAGCATTGCATAAGGTGCTGGAATCATTCTCTGCAGGTGATTAAATTATCACCTGTGCAATGCAAGGAAATCCTGAAAACATGACCTGTTTGCAGCCCTCGAGGAATGCAGTTTGACACCCCTGCATTATATTCTATGGGGGAAGGCTGTGTTATATACTATGGGGAGCTGCATTATATTCTAGGGGGGCTACATTATATACTATGGGGAGGTGGGCTGTATTATATTCAATGGGGGACTACATTATATTCTATGGGGGCTGTATTAGATTTTATAAGGGAGGATTGCATCATACTCTTTGATGGGGCTACATTATATTCTATGGAGAGGTGGGCTGCATTCTATTCTATTCTGGGCTACATTATACTCTATTGGGGCTGTATTATATTTATATTCTATGAGGTGTGATTGCATCATACTCTATGAGGGAGCTACATTATACTATATGAGGGGTCTGCATTATATTCTTTGGTGGGGTTACATGATACTCTGTGGGGTGGTTGCATTATGCTATATGTGGGCTTCATTATACTGTATTGAGAACTATGGGGAGTACATTATACTATAAGGACTATGGGGTGCATTATACTATGGGAAGATTGTACTACATGGATGATTATGGCAGTGCATTATTCTATAAGGAGCACTATGAGGAGTGTATTGTACTATGTGAAAGACTGAGCTGTGTATTTTAATATATGGAGGACTATGAAGAGTGTATTATGCTATATGGAGGACTATGGGAAGTGTATAATACTATATGGAGGACTGAGGAGTGCATTATACTATATTAAGAACTATGGGGCATATTATATGGAAGACTATGGGGTGTGCATTTTACAATATGGAAGACTATGGGGCACATTATAATATATGGAGGACTATGGGGTGTATTATACTAAACAAGTAAAATGCTGCATATTCATCAAGTGATTGGATTGTTTATGCAGGAACAAAAATCATTGTTCTCAGCAGCACATCGTCGGTGTAAACTGTAGATGTGCTGCTGATAACATGATACTTTATGGAGAACTATTAGTGATCTCTTAGTGATCATTCTGTCCCCATCATTCTTTCTCAGATGGTGGAAAGCTGCGGGGAAACAAGTGTTGAACAATTTCAATATTGTCGATCACACTCATTTAGCGGCCTCAACTCAGCGCATGTAAATTCAACCGAAATGCTCCTGTGTGATGTGCAATATGTTTGCATTTGGGGCCCCATTTTAAACTTTGCTTTGGGCCCCACTTTTCCTAAAACCAGCCCTGGGTGATACATTCCCACACCTCTCAAAGTAAATGTAGAGTATGACTGGAATATAATTTGCAAATTTATTAGGGCCCAACAAAATCCTCTTAAAGGGACTCTGTCACCTGAATTTGGAGGGAACAATCTTCAGCCATAGGGGCGGGGTTTTCGGGTGTTTGATTCACCCTTTCCTTACCCGCTGACTGCATGCTGGCTGCAATATTGGATTGAAGTTCATTCTCTGTCCTCCAAAGTACACACCTGCGCAAGGCAAGATTGCCTTGTGCAAGCGTGTACTACGGAGGACAGAGAATGAACTTCAATCCAATATTGCAGCCAGCATGCAGCCAGCGGGTAAGGAAAGGGTGAATCAAACACCAGAAAACCCAGCCCGTATGGCTGAAGATTGTTCCCTCCAAATTCAGGTGATAGAGTCCCTTTAAGGCTTCACTGTTTTAACGGCATTTGTACATATTTTCACACTAAACTACAACAAACTGAGATAATATATCGTAGCTTTGTTTTCCATATTTCAACTCAAAGTAGTTGTCTTCTGTTAACATGCAAGAGGGTAAAGGGTCACGGAGGTGCCAGATGAAAGATATTAGACTAAGGCCCTTTTCTGCCTTCAAAACCTATTAGTTCTTGATTAAGGTTCCCTTAAAAGAAGGTTTAAAACAGAAGCCCTAATGGATTTTTAACAGCATCATTAACCTCCATTAAGGTCAGAAACCTCTAGCAGTACATGTTATAGCATCAAAGCTGTCACTATCCGGTGTTTAGCTTTAACCCATTCAGCTTCCATAATGCAATCATTTTTACAGAAAGGCTGATTAAATAAATAGGCTGGTATGACAAATCTTGACTGCCCTTAACACTCAAAGCATATAAAACGTTAGTAAGAACTCTACAATTAACACTCACACTGTCTCATAATGTCAACAGATTTGCACAGTGCATTTTACTTGGCACAATAGTAAATTCAGCCAGAACGTTGATGCTTCTGATGTCTTTTACTATTAGCTGCTATCAAAATGAAAAGGTTAAACACATCACGCAGAATAGTTTTTCCTATTAGTTGTTCATATTAAGCAATTTCTGATTCATCTTAGCTATTAGTAATCAAAACCAAACTCTCATAATGTTCATGATTTAGGTCTCAGTTTTCACAGATCCAAAAACAAAAACCCTTCATACACAAATAAATTCTTTCAAAGGCAAAATGTTTTTTTTAGATTTCTTCAATATTAGGGCTCTGAAAGAGCAGCTCTACTGTATATTATTAGATCATCACTCAAAACTAAATAATACTTTTTTTTATATCTACAGAATAAATGTCTCATCAGTGGCTCCACTAGAATGATGGTACTGAGTTTAAAGCGAATCTAACAGGTCTCTCATGCTCACCAAATCACCAGCATATGTACCGTATATACTCGAGTATAAGCCGACCCGACAGTGGCGTAGGAAGGGGGGTGCGGGGGGGGCGGGCCGCCCCGGGCGGCACAATGTGGGGGCGGCTATCAGCACGGCTGCGCGCACTCATTCTCTGCTCCTTCCTCCCAGCATTATGAGGACTGGAGCAGAGCGCTGGCAGTGCGCGCGGCCGTGCAGAGTTGCTGGCTGCAGTGTAGCAGGGGCACACAGTCACACACGCTGTGACTCACCCCCGCACCTGCAGTCAGCAGCAGAAGCTCCGATCCCGCCCCTCCAGCAGCGTCACAGCTCTCACAATGTGAAGAGCCATGGAGGGGCGGGGCTAAATGTCGGGGGCGGAGCCACGGACAAGCAGGAAGAAGAGGCAGAAGGAAATATGAAAATCAGAGCGGGAGACAGAAAAGATGTGAGAACAGAGACAGAAAACAACAGAGAGGCAAGACACAGGTGAGAAGTATATATGTATATATATATATATATATATATATATATATATTACATCATTGTCAAAGGGTCACACTTCCGTCTTTCTGTCTGTCCTTCTGTCTTTCTTTCTTTCACGGATATTCATTGGTCGCGGCCTCTGTCTGTCGTCGCTGATTGGTCTCGGCAGCTGCCTGTCATGGCTGCCGCGACCAATCAGCGACGGGCACAGTCCGATTAGTCCCTCCGCTGCAGTCAGTGCCCGGCGCCTGCTCTATACTCCCCACAATCAGCGCACGCACCATAATCCCCTCCAGTCACCACTCACACAGGGTTAATAGCAGCGGTAACGGGCCGCGGTTTAACGCACTCCGTTACCGCTGCTATTAAGCCTGTGTGTCCCCAACTATTTACTATTGATGCTGCCTATGCAGCATCAATAGTAAAAATATGTCATGTTAAAAATAATAAAAAAATGAAAAAACCTGCTATACTCACCCTCCATCGCCTTTCCCGCTCCTCGCAACGCTCCAGTGCCCGCTCCATGCAAGCGGCAGCTTCCGGTGCCAAGGATGGTATGTGAGAAGGACCTGCCATGACGTCACGGTCATGTGACCGCAACGTCATCACAGGTCCTGCGCTCATACCAACCCTGGGACTGGAAGCTGCCTCGTGCGATACAGGGCCAGAATTCATCGGAGGGTGAGTATATGTTTATTTTTTATTTTAAGTCTGTATACTACGTGGCTCTGTGCTGTATACTCCATCACTGGGCAATATACTACGTGGCTGGGCAATATACTACGTGACTGGGCAATATACTACGTGGCTGGGCAATATACTACATGGCTGGGCAATATGCTACGTGGGCTGTGCAATATACTACATGGCTGTGTTATATACTACGTGGCTGGGCAATATGCTACGTGGGCTGTGCAATATACTACATGGCTGTGTTATATACTACGTGGCTGTGTTATATACTACGTGGCTGTGCTATACGCTATGTGGGCTGTGCTATATACTGCGTGGGCTGTGTTATACACTACGTGGCTGTGCTATATGCTACGTGGGCTGTGTTATATGCTATGTGGCTATGCTATATTTCTCTGCTGTATCTGCATCATGAATCATGCTATGTGTTAAAGGGGGGGCCCACTGAGACTCTTTCGCCCGGGGCCCTCTAAAACCGCGGCCGGCGCTGCAGCTGTTTAACGCTATTGATGTGCGGGCCCGCGCCCGTACGTCAATAGTTAACAACAGCCACCAGCCATTTGGAGGCTGGCAGCTGAAGTCGGCCGCTGCGCACACGTCGACGGCTTCTGACGTCATTGTCAGTCGCCGGCGAGTGCACGCTTCAGCTGCGTGGAGAGAGCAGGAGTGCGGTCAGGTAAGCAGAACTTGTTTTTTTTTTTGCAGACCCTATCATGTGTGTTGCCCTATTTTTGGTAACCTTTGTGTGTATTGAGCCGAGGGGGGGGGCGCCAAACTCGGGAGCAGCCCCGGGCGGCAAAAGCTCTAGCTACGCCCCTGCGACCCGAGTATAAGCCGACCCCCCTAATTTTGCCACAAAAAACTGGGAAAACTTATTGACTCGAGTATAAGCCTAGGGTGGAAAATGCAGCAGCTACTGGTAAATTTCAAAAATAAAAATAGATGCTCCATACCGTTCATTATTGCCCCATAGATGCTCCATATACAACTGTGCTATATACAATGCTCTATACCGTTCATTATGGCCCCATAGATGCTCCTTATAAAGCTGTGCCCCATATACGGTATATTGCTCTGCACCATTGATTATGGCCCCATAGATGCTCCTTATAAAGCTGTGCCCCATTTGTATTGCTCTGCACCATTGATTATGGCCCCATAGATGCTCCTTATAAAGCTGTGCCCCATATACGGTATATTGCTCTGCACCATTGATTATGGCCCCATAGATGCTCCTTATAAAGCTGTGCCCCATATACGGTATATTGCTCTGCACCATTGATTATGGCCCCATAAATGCTCCTTATAAAGCTGTGCCCCATATGTATTGCTCTGCACCATTGATTATGGCCCCATAGATGCTCCTTATAAAGCTGTGCCCCATATACGGTATATTGCTCTGCACCATTGATTATGGCCCCATAGATGCTCCATATAAAGCTGTGCCATATAGAATTTTCTGCACCGTTCATAATGGCCCATAGATGCTCCACATAAAGCTGTGCCATATAGAATGTTCTGCACCGTTGATTATGGCCCCATAGGTGCTCCATATATAATGCTGTGCCCCATATAGAATGCTCTGCACCGTTGATTATGGCCCCATAGGTGCTCCATATATAATGCTGTGCCCCATATAGAATGCTCTGCACTGTTGATTATGGCCCCATAGATGCTGCACATAAAGCTGTGCCATATAGAATGTTCTGTACCGTTGATTATGGCCCCATAGATGCTCCATCTATAATGCTGTGCCCCATATATATTGCTCTGCACCGTTGATTATTGCCCCATAGTTGCTCCATATAATGCTGTGCCATATAGAATGCTGCTGCTGGTGCTGCAATAAAAAAATTAAAATCACATACTCATCTTTCTTGCTCAGGGCGCCAGCACTTTCGATATTTACCTGCTCCTCGTGCGGCCTCGTCTCCAGCACTGACGCTCAGCAGAGGGCGCGCACTGACTACGTCACAGCGCCCTCTAACCTGAGCGTCACTGCTAGAGGACGCTGCAGACGGAGCCGCACTGGAGCGAGGAGCAGGTAAATATAGCGCAGCACTGCACTCCCCTTACCTGCTCCGGCGCGGTCCCTGCTTCCCCGACGCTGCAGCTTCTTGCTGTAATTGAGCGGTCACAGTTACCGATCATTTATAGCAACGAATATGCGGCTCCTCCCCTATGGGAGGTGGAGCCGCCTATTCATTTCTGTAATGAGCGGTGCCATGTGACCGCTCAGTACAGGGAGAATCTGCAGCGCCGGGGAAGCCAGGGATTGCAGGGACCGCGCCGCAGCAGGTAAGTATAACTACACAGCCCCCGCTCCCCCTCCCCTGCCGACCCCCGGGTATATGACTCGAGTATAAGCCGAGAGGGGGACTTTCAGCCCAAAAATATGGGCTGAAAATCTCGGCTTATACTCGAGTATATACGGTATATTCCTTTATAAAAACCCTACCCAATAATTCCTCTATACTGTTTGACAGATTACCAGAACTTTAAAAAAAAAGTATTTATAAATTCAGCTTTTAATATGCAAATTAACCTTTTAACTAGTTCATGGTGCGTTTGCGTCACCGACTAGTTGTTCCACTCATCATGTTGTCAGGCCCCTGTGGGTGTGATAACACGAACAGACCACTTGTGCTCGACACCGCAACTGGGGTGTCAAAGTAACAGAAAATATAACTTAAAGCACAAGAGTGCGTGCTGTGCCGCTTTGGCGGACGCCACTAACCACCCAGACTTGGGATAGGAAAGTGCTCTATAAGCGCATGGCACCGCACTAGCAGTTACAGCAATAGACACTGTATCGTGTGTCTTTATGTTGACAGCTTAGTCGGGCGCTAGATAGCAAGCATCCACCTTTTGCGAACAGTCATACACAAGGGAGTGGATTTTAAAGAATGACTTGCACTCATCAACATACACACGATTCCAAATGTACACTAGCGCATGGCTGTGTGGCCATGCGAACCTTTTATAGCTGCAGCAAGAACAGGACCTTCCCAGAAGGACCAATGGGAGTCAGCCACAGAAGAACACCTTCAGGACCTTCCTAAAGGACTGATGAGATTTGCTGCAGTATCTAAACATGTGACCCTTGATCTCCAACGAGAGATCTTGCCTTGGGCATGCTCAGAAAGGGAAGAGCAGGACTTAGTCCCAAACACGTCTGCTCGCCGCTGCCCAGTACTGGCTACAATGGCAGAAGCTGGAAAGGCAGCAGTAACCAGTCGTCCAGTATCAGCCTGAGCTAGACGCTGGGACCGACTTCTCCACTGAGCAGACTCCACTGCAGCTGGAGAAGAATGGCAGACCGCAGGGGGGATGGTTCGAGATTTCCCCTGTGCAGAGGTGGGAGCTCAACACCTAACAAATGCTGAGTAAACCACAGAGCTCTCTCCAGAAGCGAGACACAAACTGGGGACCCCGGTCACTGACAATTTTGTCTGGCATGCCATGTAGGCGGAAAACATGTTTAATTAACAGTGCCGCCAAGGCCCATGCAGAAGGTAACCGTGGAAACGGTATCAAGTGCACCATTTTAGAAAAATGGTTGGTGACTACCCAGATAACGGTGCAGCTACGAGACTTGGGTAAGCCCACCATGAAGACCATCTCCCAGGGCCTGTCTGTCACCGGAAAGGGGTAAGGTAACCCAGCAGGCCATTGCCAAGGAGACCAATTCTAGGCGCAGGAGACACACGCCCGAATATAGTCCCCGACGTCAGGGGCCATATGCGGCCACCAGTACGTCCTCGCCAAAAGCTCAAATGTCCTCTTGGTCCCAAAATGTCCTCCCACCCTGGACGAGTGAGCCCAAGAGAGAACCTCTGGTCACAAATTAGATGATACAAAAGTCTTGTCTGGGGACACAGACACTATTGAAACCGGAGCCACAGTTCTCATGCTCTCTGAAGGGAAAATAAACCGAGGCTCCTCCGCGAGAGATAGCGTCAACCCAAGTGTTCTTCTTCCCAGAGAGAAAATGGAGGGTAAAGTGGTACCGGGAGAAGAACTGGGACCATCTGGCCTGGTGAGAGTTTAGCCGCTGGGCGGTTTGTAAATATACCAAATTTTTATGGTTGGTGAATACTTGGAAGGGGTAGCGAGCCCCCTCCAGAAGATATCTCTACTCTGAAAAGGCCAACTTCATGGCTAGCAGCTCCCAGTCCCCGATAGAATAATTTCTCTTTGACGGTGTGAAGGTCTTGAAGAAGAAGCAAGGATGCTTCCAACCAAGAGCATCCTTCTGGAAGAGGACTGCTCAAGCTCCAACGGAAGATTCATCCACCTCCATGATAAATGGTTTATCATCATTGGGGCAATGTAAAATGGGAGCACCAGCAAAGTGTGAATTGATAGAGAGGAAGGCCTTGGAGACCTCCTCCGACCACAATTTGGAATTAGCTCACAACCAAGGGAGCTACCAAAGTTGAGAAGGGGGGAATGAACTAGCGATAATAATTGATGAAACACAAAAAGCGCTGCACCGTTTTGAGAGAATGGGGTTCCTGCCAGTCCATCACAGCCTGTAGCTTGGCAGGATCCATAGCCAATCCTTGGGTAGAGATGATATAGCCCAGGAAACGCAAATACTCCTGCTCAAACACACACTTCTCCAACTTGGTATATGGATGCAAATCAGGTTGTAAGAACCCCGCAGATCAAGCTTAGTAAATACCCTCGCTCCCTACAACCTGTAGAAGAGCTTAGATATCAGGGGCAGAGGGTATTTATTCTTAACGGTGATGGTGTTAAGACCCCTGTAATCTATGCATGGACGTAATTCTTCATTCTTCTTCTGCGCAAAGAAGAACCCGGGACCTGCAGGTGACACTGACTTCCTAATGAATCCTCTTGCCAGATTCTCCTGAAAGTACTGAGACATTGCTTCTATCGCCGGAAGAGATAACGGGTAGACTCGACCCAGGGGTGGATTAAGGGTAGCCAGGGCTCCGGGCTGTTCAGACACTGTGGGCCCCCCGGTCATGTGACGGGGGTCATGTGACGGGGGTCATGTGACGGGGGTCATGTGACGGGGGTTATGATATACCTGAACCAGATTATTCCAGAAAAAATGGCCGGGCCCTACTCTACTGTAACCTATTAAATATTTGTTAAAATGTGCAATACAATTTAGGTATATTTTGACCAATATCACATACAAGGAACAAATACCACTGCACCATGACCAGACCACAAATTACAACCACAGTGATCGAATAATATCACATACAAGGAACAAATACCACCGCACCATGTCAAGACCACATATTACCACCACCTGGTGACCAAATAGCACATACAAGGGACAAATACCACAACACCATTTGCAGACCACATATTACCACCACATAGTGACTGAATAGTACAATACTGATCAGTAATAAAAAAAAACACAATACTATCACCATAAGTGCCAGTATTCACAGGAGATCTGTACTTCGTATGCAGTGTCTGTGGAGAGGTAATACAGAGATCACTGGTGGTATTATACACAGGAGCTCTGTATATAATGTATAGGTAATACAGTGATCACTGGTGGTATTATACACAGGAGCTCTGTATATAATGTATAGGTAATACAGTGATCACTGGTGACATTATACACAGGAGCTCTGTATATAATGTATAGGTAATACAGTGATCACTGGTGACATTGTACACAGGACCGCTGTATATAGTATACAGTGTATAGTGTCAGTGTATAGGTAACACTGACTCACCAGTGACGTCTCTGTTGTGAATTCTGCTCTTGGGCTCCCTCCGGTGGTTATGAGTGGTAGTGCTGCTGTCTTTGGATCACAGCATTTATCAGGTGTGCCCACTTATTGCAATTTGGACTGGGCTATTTAGTCTTGCTTGATCCTTTAGTCAGTGCCACTTGTCCATTATTTTTGGAGGATTCACATCCATACCTGGTCTCTCCTGTTTTGCTGTTCATTTCAACAAAGATAAGTTCTGGCTTTGTTTTTGCTGTCCACAAAAGTTCAGTGCATTTTCATGTTTTGTCTTGTCCAGCTTTGTCTGTGAAGGATTTTTTGCAGCCAAGCTGTGTCTTTGGAGATGCAGATATACCCTCCATGTCTTTAGTCAGATGTGGAGATTTGTATTTTCTGTGGTGGATATTTTCTAGTGTTTTAATACTGACCGCATAGTACTCTGTCCTATTCTTTCTTTTTAGCTAGAATGGCCTCCTTTGCTAAATCCTGATTTCAGTCTGCGTATGTCATTTCCCTCTCCTCTCACAGTCAATATTTGTGGGGGGCTGTCTATCCTTTGAGGATTTTCTCTGAGGCAAGATAGTTTTCCCGTTTCTATCTTTAAGGGAAGTTAGTTCTTAGGCTGTGTCGAGGTGTCTAGGAAGTGTTAGGTACATCCCACGGCTACTTCTAGTTACAGTGCTAAGTTCAGGGTCTGCGTTCAGTACAGGTACCACCTTCTCCGGAGTACGTCTCATGCTGCTCCTAGGCCACCAGATCATAACACGTCTCTAGGTGAAGTCCTTCATCTTTCATCCAGCACAGACCGCCATCATTTCTTCCAGCCAGGACTCGTTACTGCAGGAAATAACACAGTTATCTCAAGCTCCGCTTGCAGAACACATTACTTAATTTTTCACAACTTCTACATAACACCACATGAAGAAAAAAAGGCGACATAGTGTCACTGCACAGTAACAGGACCACCCCCCCATTTAAAACAGTATACTCAAAAAATAAAATAAATACATCACTGCAGTAATAATATCCCTTACTTAGCCCCTATGGTAATAATATTCCCCATCCTGGCCCCGTTTATCTCATTCCTGGCTCCAGCCATATGTTCTCGCATCCAGCCCTCATGAGCATCCATTCTACCCCATATGATCTCCCCATCTGTCTCCATTGTATCCATCCTGCCCCATGATCCAATCCTGCCTTATGTCTTTCATTCTGCCCCGTGTCTCCAATCATGCCGCGTATCTTCATTCTGCCCATGCCTCCAGTCCTGCCCCCAGTGTGTCCAGCAATCTGCCCCAGTGTATCCAGCATATTACCCCCAGTGTGTCCAGCATGTTACCCCCAGTGTGTCCAGCATATTACCCCCAGTATGTCCAGCATATTGCCCCAGTGTCCAGCAATCTGCCCCAGTGTGTCCAGCATTGCCCCCAGACAGTGTGTCCAGCAATCTGCTCCAGTGTCTGACTCCAGCATATTGCCCCCAGTGTGTCCAGCAATCTGCTCCAGTGTGTCCAGCATTGCCCCCAGACAGTGTGTCCAGCAATCTGCTCCAGTGTCTGACTCCAGCATATTGCCCCCAGTGTGTCCAGCAATCTGCCCAAGTGTGTCCAGCAATCTGCCCCAGTGTGTCCAGCATATTACCCCCAGTGTGTCCAGCATATTACCCCCAGTGTGTCCAGCAATCTGCCCCAGTATGTCCAGCATATTGCCCCAGTGTGTCCAGCATTGTCCCCAGACAGTGTGTCCAGCATTGTCCCCAGTGTTCAGCAATCTGCCCCAGTATGTCCAGCAATCTGCCCCAGTGTGTCCAGCATATTACCCCCAGTGTGTCCAGCAATCTGCCCCAGTATGTCCAGCATATTGCCCCAGTGTGTCCAGCATTGCCCCCAGACAGTGTGTCCAGCAATCTGCCCCAGTGTCTGACTCCAGCATATTGCCCCCACTGTGTCCAGCAATCTGCCCCAGAGTGTCCAGCATTGCCCCCAGTGTGTCCAGCAATCTGCCCCAGTGTGTCCAGCATATTACCCCCAGTGTGTCCAGCAATCTGCCCCAGTATGTCCAGCATATTGCCCCAGAGTGTCCAGCATTGCCCCCAGTGTGTCCAGCAATCTGCCCCAGTATGTCCAGCAATCTGCCCCAGTATGTCCAGCATATTTCCCCAGTGTGTCCAGCATTGTCCCCAGACAGTGTGTCCAGCAATCTGCCCCAGTGTGTCTAGCAATCTGCCCCAGTGTGTCCAGCATATTACCCCCAGTGTGTCCAGCATATTACCCCCAGTGTGTCCAGCAATCTGCCTCAGTATGTCCAGCATATTGCCCAAGTGTGTCCAGCATTGCCCCCAGACAGTGTGTCCAGCAATCTACCCCAGTGTCTGACTCCAGCATATTGCCCTTAGTGTGTCCAGCAATCTGCCCCAGTGTCCAGCATATTGCCCCAGAGTATCGAGCATTGCCCCCAGTGTGTCCAGCAATCTGCCCCAGTATGTCCACCAATCTGCCCCAGTATGTCCAGCATATTGCCCCAGTGTGTCCAGCATTGCCCCCAGACAGTGTGTCCAGCAATCTGCCCCAGTGTGTCCAGCATATTACCCCCAGTGTGTCCAGCAATCATCTCCCCCAGTGTGTCCAGCATTGCCCCAGTGTGTCCAGCATTGCCCCAGTGTCTCCAGCATTGCCACAGTGTCTCCAGCATTGCCCCAGTGTCTCCAGCGTTACCCCATTGTCTCCAGCAATCATCTGCTCCAGTGTGTCTAGCAATCGTTAGGTTAGCAAAAAACAAAAAAAAACAAAAAAACAAATAGAGTTCTCCTCACCTGACCAGCGCTCCAGGCGGTGAGCTCCTTCCAGCAGCGCGCACTCGCCGGCGACTAACAATGTTGTCAGACGCCGGTGACGTGTGCGCTGCGCATGTGCCTGCGGCCGACTTCAGCTGCCAGCCTCCAATTGGCTGGCGGCTGTTGTTGTTAGCTATTGACGTGCGGGCACGCACCCGCACGTCAATAGGAAACCGCCGCAGCGCCGGTAGGGGCCCGGTGAGCAGATGAGACGGGGCCCGATGCGAGCCTCCTCTCTCTGCCAACCGGGCCCATAAATGATACGCCAGTCAGGGCACGGGCAGTAATGCCCTGATGGCGGTGGGCAATCTGTGCAGTAACCCAGGGCCCCCCCACACCACTGGGCCCTGGGCTACCGCCCATATTGACCCTCTTATAATCCACCCCTGACTCGACCCCGGAGAGGCTCAGCACCAGGCAAGAGGTCAATAGGACAGTCATAGGAACAGTGAGGTGGAAGGGTCCCTGCAGCCCTCTTGGAGAACACATCTGCATATGGCCAATAGTGCTTGGGGAGAGAGGAAAGATCTGCGGGCACTTCAGTAGTAGCAACCTGAACACACTCTCTACCCTCACAAGATTCACTCCATCCCAGAATTCTCCCTGAGGATCACTCTATATGAGGAGAGTGGTAGCGTAGCCATGGTATCCCCAACAGGAGCTCATCAATTCCCTCGGGAATGACTAGCAGGAAGATAATCTCCTGATGAAATGGAGACATGGATAAAGTAAATGGGATGGTTTGGTGTGTTATCTGTGAGGGCAGTGTCGACCCATTTACCACTCGTACGATCACAGGTTTGGCAAGCATCACCAGGGGTATTGAGTGTCGCTGGGCGAACGCAGATGACATAAAATTGTCCTCCGCCTCGGAATACACGCAAAGCTCTACAGTAAGAGTGGATGGGCCTATGGTAATTACCCCTTGAAGGACAGTTTGGAGGAAAACGTCGCCGTGTCTAGTGTACCTCTTCCTACAACCACTAGACGCTGACATTTTCCCGACCGCTGGGAACATCTGGAAGCAAGATGTCCTGACTGCCGGCAAACATGACGGACCTTGAGTGCACAAGCGGTCTGGGACTTAGATCCCACTCGTGACACCTCCATGGCCTCATGTCACTCGGATGCCTGCACCGGAGATTCCAGAGGTTTGGCGAAGATGGGAGCCAGCCAAAACCTCTGCCTACACTGTTCTCGCTCCAACCTTCACTCGTTAAAATGAAGGTCGATGCGAGTTAATACAGCTATTAGCTCCTCCAGTGTGGCGGGAATCTCCCTAGTGGCCAAAGCGTCCTTCACATGGTCAGCCAGTCCCCTCCAAAATACAGGGATGAGGGCTTTATCTGGCCACTCCAGCTCAGATGCTAAAGTCCGGAATTGGACGGCAAACTGGCTTACCATGGATGAGCCCTGGGTCAATGCCAGCAGTTGGAGCGCCGTATCATGGGTGACTTGAGGTCCTAAATAGACCTGTTTCAGAGTACTCAGAAACAGCAGAGCACTCTGTACCACATGATCGTCGCGCTCCCACAGCGGCGTAGCCCACTCCAACGCCCTGTCCAACAGGATGGATATAATGAATCCCACCTTTGCCCGCACTGTGGGAAAATGTGCAGCCAGGAGCTTGCGGTGTATAGCGCACTAGATCACGAATCCTCTACATGACTTGCTATCACCAGAGTATTTATCTGGCAGCGGGAGGCGGGATAAGGTCAGAACAGGGGTGGCAGTGGACAAACTTGTTGCAGCCAGGCTAGCAGCCTGAACAGCTACTGCGGTACCATCCAGAGCTGAGGTTGTAAGCTCGAGAGCCGCCAACCTGCCCTTCAGCTGCTGGATGTACCGCTGCAGTCGCTGTTCGTCCACTATTACTAGCCAGACCCTGGCGCTAAAATAATGTTAGGACTGGCGGAACACACCAAATAATAATATAATTATTATGAGAATATGAGATGCGTTCGCAGTCTGGGGTCCAACGTGCAGAGATTACACCTGCTGCTGAGTAATGGCGGATGGACGCTTGCTCACACGTGGGTTAGACCTCACCAAGTTTGAATGGAAGTGAACTCTGTTGCTTCACAGTCGCCTTAAATACGCTGCGCCCTGTTAGCAGTCACAGGGTGCAGCTGTAAGACACTAGTGGGATCCCTAGGAATCACCCCCACTAAACTGGTGATTGGACTCGCTCTGACCCTCGGTGGCTATTGAGTCCGCACCTGAGGACGCCCTGAGTCAGATGCTGAGTCCAAGCAGGAATTCCCACCCTACACTGACCAGCTGTCAGCAAAGCGCACTGATTGCGCATGGTGCCGTACAGGTGGGCACTGCGAATAGACGCTGAAATGTGTGCTAATTGTGCAGGTAGAACTGTCACGCGCTAGGTAGCTTCCACCATTCGCAAGCAGTCATCAACACAAAGAATGGCAATGATTAAGGAGCTTTCATCCATCGACAGACATTCATCTACACACACATGTTATCAAGTTTATGCTAGCGCATGGCCGTGCGGCTATGCAAACCTTTTATAGCTGTAGCTCTCAAGGACATTCCTAATGGTCCAATAGGAGCTGCTACAGGACCATGCTCAGTATGGGAAAAGCAGGACTTAGCCCCTGAAATGCCTGCTTGCTGCTGATCAGTACTGGCTACAAAGGCAAAGCCTGGAAAGGCAACAGTAACCAAGCGCACTGTATCAGCTTGAGCCAGACGTTGCGACCGACGTCTCTGCTGACCAGGCTCCACTGTGGCTGGAGGAGAATGGGAGACCGCAGCGGGCATGGTTCGAGATTCCCCCTGTGCAGCGGCAGGAACTCGACTCCTAACACAGCAGTTTAAATCAGCTGTCATGTGTGGGGAAAGATGCAGGCTCAGTTTCTGAGCCCGCATCAAAGTCAGGGATATGACATGTGACTGAAATATATGTCATATGTCATGAAGGGTCTAAATTGAGCAGAAGTTCAAGCAAGAAGCACCAAAAACCTAAAAGTCACAAGAGTTGAACATGTATTTAAATCAATAAATAAATAATGTCTGTAAAGCGCTGCAGAATAGGTTAACGCTATATACAAAAAGAGAAAGAATAAGGCTATGTGCACACGATGCGGATTTTGCTGCGGATCCGCAGCGTTTCTGCAGCTGCGGATCCGTAGCAGTTTCCCATGAGTTTACAGTACAATGTAAACCTATGGGAAACCAAAAACGCTGTGCCCATGCTGTGGAAAAAGCCGCGCGGATACGCAGCGGATTATTTTCCGCAGCATGTCAATTCTTTGTGCGGAATCCACAGCAGTTTTCCATCTGCTTCAATAGAAAACTGCAGATTGAAAACCGCAGCGGAATCCGCAGTAGAATCCGCAATAAATCCACAGTAAAAACCACAGCGGTTTTCCACTGCGGATTTATCAAATCTGCTGCGGAAAAATCCACAGTGGTCCATTCTATGTGTGCACATAGCCTAAGGGGTGGAGACCATAGATGAGAAATGCTGAATAGATAATTATAGTTTGATATACTGCATAACCTTAAAACAAGAATAGTACAGGGAGTCAATATTAGACATGATATATCATAAAATTCCACAACTATGGTTCTATTCTTTTACTATAGCTTTCCCTTTGTATATAAAATATACAGGGTGGGCCATTTATATCTAAGGTCCTTCAGGCGCTGATTCTTAGGAAGGAAGGCTGCGGGTTAGAACCAGGGCGCGTCCGAGGGTGAGTATATACCTATTATACTCACCCTCGGACGCACCCTCGGACGCTTCCTTCCTAAGAATTAGCGCCTGAAGGACCTTAGATGACGTCGCGGCTTGTGATTGGTCGCGTGACCGCCCATGTGACCGCTCACGCGACCAATCACAAGCCGTGATGTCATCGAAGGCCCTTCAGGCGCTCATTCTTAGGAACGCATGCTGCTGGTGAGAACCAGGGCGCATCCGAGGGTGAGTATATCAATATTTTTTTATTTTTATTCTTTATTTTACACTTAAATATGAATTCCGATTCCGATTCCCGATATCTTAAACATATCGGAACTCGGTATCGGAATTCCGATTCCAGATCAGAAGATCGCCGACCTCATGGCCGACCCCACACAGGGGTCGGGTCGGGTTTCATGAAACCCGACTTTGCCAAAAGTCGGCAACTTCTGAATCTGGCCGACCCGTTTCGCTCAACCCTAGTTGGTGATATCAACTTCCTGTTTGTGGCATATGGGTATATGGGAGGGGGAAAACTTTTCAAGATGGGTGGTGACCATGGTGGCCATTTTGAAGATGGCCATTTTGGATCCAACTTTATTTTTTCCAATGGGAAGAGGGTCATATGACACATCAAACTTATTGAGAATTTCAGAAGAAAAACAATGGAGTGCTTGGTTTTAACATAACATTATTCTTTCATGAGTTATTTACAGGTTTATGACCACTTATAAAATGTGTTCAAAGTGCTCCCCATTGTGTTGGATAGTCAATGCAACCCTTTTATCCCACTCTTGACACCCTGATAGCAACACTGCAGAAGAAATGCTAGCACAGGCTTTCAGTATCCATTGTTTTAGATGCTGTACATCTCTTATCTTCACAGCATAGACAATTGCCTTCAGATGACCCCAAAGATAAAAGTCTAAGGGGGTCAGGTAGAGAGACGTTGGTGGCCATTTAACTGGCCCACGATGACCAATCCACTTTCCAGGAAACTGTTCACGTAGGAATGCATGGACCTGACACCTATTATATGGTGCACCACCATGTGTCACATGACACTCTTCCCATTAGAAAAAATAAAGTTGGATCCAAAATGGCCAACTTCAAAATGGCTGCCATGGTCACCACCCATCTTGAAAAGTATTCCCCATCCCATATACTAATGTGCCACAAACAGGAAGTTGATATCACCAACTATTCCCATTTTATTTAGGTGTATCCATATAAATGGCCCACCCTGTATATATATATACAGTGGGGCAAAAAAGTATTTAGTCAGTCAGCAATAGTGCAAGTTCCACCACTTAAAAAGATGAGAGGCGTCTGTAATTTACATCATAGGTAGACCTCAACTATGGGAGACAAACTGAGAAAAAAAAATCCAGAAAATCACATTGTCTGTTTTTTTAACATTTTATTTGCATATTATGGTGGAAAATAAGTATTTGGTCAGAAACAAACAATCAAGATTTCTGGCTCTCACAGACCTGTAACTTCTTCTTTAAGAGTCTCCTCTTTCCTCCACTCATTACCTGTAGTAATGGCAACTGTTTAAACTTGTTATCAGTATAAAAAGACACCTGTGCACACCCTCAAACAGTCTGACTCCAAACTCCACTATGGTGAAGACCAAAGAGCTGTCAAAGGACACCAGAAACAAAATTGTAGCCCTGCACCAGGCTGGGAAGACTGAATCTGCAATAGCCAACCAGCTTGGAGTGAAGAAATCAACAGTGGGAGCAATAATTAGAAAATGGAAGACATACAAGACCACTGATAATCTCCCTCGATCTGGGGCTCCACGCAAAATCCCACCCCGTGGGGTCAGAATGATCACAAGAACGGTGAGCAAAAATCCCAGAACCACGCGGGGGGACCTAGTGAATGAACTGCAGAGAGCTGGGACCACTGTTTCAAGGCCTACCATAAGTAACACACTACGCCACCATGGACTCAGATCCTGCAGTGCCAGACGTGTCCCACTGCTTAAGCCAGTACATGTCCGGGCCCGTCTGAAGTTTGCTAGAGAGCATTTGGATGATCCAGAGGAGTTTTGGGAGAATGTCCTATGGTCTGATGAAACCAAACTGGAACTGTTTGGTAGAAACACAACTTGTCGTGTTTGGAGGAAAAAGAATACTGAGTTGCATCCATCAAACACCATACCTACTGTAAAGCATGGTGGTGGAAACATCATGCTTTGGGGCTGTTTCTCTGCAAAGGGGCCAGGACGACTGATCCGGGTACATGAAAGAATGAATGGGGCCATGTATCGTGAGATTTTGAGTGCAAACCTCCTTCCATCAGCAAGGGCATTGAAGATGAAACGTGGCTGGGTCTTTCAACATGACAATGATCCAAAGCACACCGCCAGGGCAATGAAGGAGTGGCTTCGTAAGAAGCATTTCAAGGTCCTGGAGTGGCCTAGCCAGTCTCCAGATCTCAACCCTATAGAAAACCTTTGGAGGGAGTTGAAAATCCGTGTTGCCAAGCGAAAAGCCAAAAACATCACTGCTCTAGAGGAGATCTGCATGGAGGAATGGGCCAACATACCAACAACAGTGGGTGGCAACCTTGTGAAGACTTACAGAAAACGTTTGACCTCTGTCATTGCCAACAAAGGATATATTACAAAGTATTGAGATGAAATTTTGTTTCTGACCAAATACTTATTTTCCACCATAATATGCAAATAAAATGTTAAAAAAAACAGACAATGTGATTTTCTGGATTTTTTTTTCTCAGTTTGTCTCCCATAGTTGAGGTCTACCTATGATGTAAATTACAGACGCCTCTCATCTTTTTAAGTGGTGGAACTTGCACTATTGCTGACTGACTAAATACTTTTTTGCCCCACTGTATATATATATATATATATATATATATATATATATATACTCTGCTCAAAAAATAATGGGAACACTAAAATACCACATCCTAGATTTCTCTGAATTAAATATTCAAGTTGCAAATGTTTATTCATTGCATAGTGGAATGTGTTAATGTGTTCACAACAATAAAACATAACAATTATCAATGTAAATCAAAATGAATATCCCATGGAGGTCTGGATTTGGAATGATACTTAAAGTCAAAGTGGAAAATCAAATTACAGGCTAATCCAACTTCAGTGGAAATGCCTCATGACAAGGAAAATATGCTCAGTGTTGTGTGTGGCCTCCACGTGCCTGTATGACCTCCCTATTGTACAACGCCTGGACATGCTCCTGATGAGGCGGCGGATGGTCTCCTGAGGATCTCCTCTCAGACCTGGATTAAAGCATCCGCCGACACCTGGACAGCTTGTGGCGCAACATGACGTTGGTGGATGGAGCGAGACATGATGTCCCAGATGTGCTCAATCAGATTCAGTTCTGGGGAATGGGCGGGCCAGTCCATAGCTTCAATGCTTTCATCTTGCAGGAACTGCTGACACACTCCAGCCACATGAGTTCTGGCATTGTCTTGCATTAGGAGGAACCCAGGGCCAACCGCACCAGCATATGGTCTCACAAGTGGTCTTAGGATATCATCTCGGTACCTAATGGCATTCAGGCTACCTCTGGTGAGCACATGAAGGGCTGTGCGGCCCTCGAAAGAAATGCCACCCCACACCATTACTGACCCACTGCCAAACCGGTCATGCTGAAGTATGTGTTAGAATCTGTTTTGTTTTTTGACCATCCGCCATCTTGTTGTGGTTTTCTGGCTGCTGAACTTTTTTCCTTGGTGCTGGGTTGTCTTAGGTCAGGTGATTGTATCACCATTAATTACCCAGCACCTGCCTCCCATTCTTTCCTGACAGCAGTTTTAATCTGCTTGAGTTCTGGCTAGGTGCTTTGATAGCTTGCTGTGTTTGATATTGTGATCTCTGGTTCTGCTATCTTTAGTTTCCGTTTTCAGTTGGTTTCTGCAGCCGTCTCTGTGTTTCTATTAGGAGGCGACCTGTTATTATACCCAGTCCTTAGATCTTTCAGGGACCTCCTTCCCCCTATCTATAGGTCTTTGCTGAGATTAACTTAGGATTGTGGGTGGGTCTATTCGCAAGGAATGCGTTGTCCACTCCATCGTAGGTTATCAGCCTAGTCTCAGTGCATTGTCAGTTTTCCCCCTTCTATCCTAGTTTTATGTTGCAGTTCTGTAGCAGTTTGTCCAGCCTAACAAAAAAAGTTATCTCCCTGATTCCTTCAATATGTGCAGCGTCCAAGAACTTGCTCAATGCTTGCAAGGGTTAACTTTGGAAGTAGCCGACCTGCAACAGCACGTGAGTAATTACCCTGGAGCACGCTCTGAAGAACCTAAGGTAGAGTTTTTTTCTAGAAAATGGCAGGAATTTTTTATGTTTAAAAATGCATGTTTACTATATTTCCAGCTTAGACCCAGATCCTCATGGAGTGAATTACAGCGTGTGGGGATTTTTACATCTTTATTGCGAAATGTTTGATATCAGTAGAAGCATTTTTTTCTGCTATGGGGTTGTTATATGATGATCCTGATTGGGTCACATCAGCTGAGGCAGAACTTAGACGGCCTAAACAGGGTTCTGTTGACGCTGAGAGGTATTGCACCCAGTCCAGACGATGGTCAGCAGAGGTCAGGTGGAATGACTTAGCGCTCAAGATTCAGTTTTTAGCAGGTTTGAGTGAAAGAGTTAAAGATTTGCTCATTGCATATCCTGCACCTGATACTTTGGAAACTGGTATGCAGTTAGCTATTCATGTGGATAGAAGATTGAGAGACATACAGATTGAAGAGAAGGCTCTTATAATGCTGAAACCCATCTCTCAGGACAGCCCCGTCGACAGCGGGGAACTGAAGCAACTTGGGGCGATGTCCTCTCGTTCCCAGGAGAGGGACAAGAGGTTTTCTGAAGGGCTATCTATGCTTGTAGTGTGGTAAGGCTGACCATTTTATTAAGCAATGTGAGGTTCGCATAAGGAAAGAAAAAAAAGGTCAGTTGGAGTAACACTCCAGTTCATATTGCGTTTTTTCGATCCGCAGGAGCTTTTTTTTCTGACATATCATGGTCATTCCATTGATTTTCAGGTAATGGTGGATTGTAGTTCTGCACTTAATTTGATTGATTAACAATTCCTAGACAAATATAAGTTTGATTCTGAATCATTGTCAACTCATATTCCTGTTGTGGCTATTGATAACACTCCTCTGGAACATGGGTGTGTTTCTCGAAAGGTTACCGGGTACCCACTTACTGTGAATATGGAACATCAGGAATGCATAGACTTTTTTGTCCTTGCTAAATTACCTTGCCCAGTCGTCCTGGGTTTACCCTGGTTAAAAATGCACAATCCTTTGCTGGACTGGTCGTCTAGTACTATGAGGTCCTGGGGTCAGGGGTGTTATGGTAATTGTTGTAATGTTCACATTGCTACTGTTGTGAAGAAGGAGCTAGCTGAAGGCATTTAGGATTTCTAGAGGGTATTTTCAGAGGTTGAGTCACAAGCTCTACCACCCCATAGAGATTACGACTGTGCTATTGAGTTTGTCCCTGGTGCCACACTTCCTAAGAGTCGTTTATTTAATCTGACGATTCCCGAGAGGGAGGCCTTAACACTAGAAGTCCCTGAAATTTCAAGCTCCCCCTGAAGTCCCGGAAGAGGGTCAAATGACCCTTAGTCCAAACTGACAACTCTTAGGGTACCGTCACACTATACGATTTACCTACGATCACAACCAGCGATACGACCTGGCCGTGATCGTAGGTAAATCGTAGTGTGGTCGCTGGGGAGCTGTCACACAGACAGCTCTCCAGCGACCAACGATCCCGAGGTCCCCGGGTAACCAGGGTAAACATCGGGTTACTAAGCGCAGGACCGCGCTTAGTAACCCGATGTTTACCCTGGTTACAAGCGTAAAACTAAAAAAAAAAAAACAGCACATACTTACATTCTGGTGTCCGTCAGGTCCCTTGCCGTTTGCTTCCCGCACTCACTGACTGCCGGCCGTAAAGTGAAAGTGAAAGCACAGCCGGCAGTCACAGTGCGGGAAGCAGACGGCAAGGGACCTGACGGACACCAGAATGTAAGTATGTGCTGTTTGTTTTTTTTTAGCGGCCCTGCGCTTAGTAACCCGATGTTTACCCTGGTTACAAGCGAACGCATCGCTGGATCGCATCGCTAGATCGGTGTCACACACACCGATCTAGCGATGACAGCGGGAGATCCAGCGATGAAACAAAGTTCCAAACGATCTGCTACGACGTACGATTCTCAGCAGGATCCCTGATCGCTGCTGCGTGTCAGACACAGCGATATCGTAACGATATCGCTGGAACGTCACGAATCGTACCGTCGTAGCGATCGAAATGGCAGTGTGTGACGGTACCCTTATGGCTCCAATTAGCATCCTTTCATTTGTAAATGTGTCCATTTCCTGAGGAATCTGCAGGGGTCAATTGGGTTGATCCACCTTCACAAAGGTCTTGTAAGAGAGTGTAAACAAAAGAAAGTAAGCTGCTCCTGAGAGTGTCTGCCCACCCCCAGCCCCCACCTTAGCAAATTTGCATGCAGCCTTTTTTGCTGTGGGGGATAAATAGGTGACTGCTTCACCTATTTTGTTCACAAGAAACAAAATGCAGAGAAGGCACACCATTCAACAGACATTGGAACTGATCCTGAGCAACACCAACCCTTCTGACTCAGATGGAGAAGACATAGTCCTTCAACTGGATTCGGACTCTGAGCTGTCTTCAGGTTAGATTTTTCAAATTACCTATTTTTATTTCCTGACTATCTTTTTGCTAGGTTCACATTTGAGAGAATTTCAGTTCCCTGCGAATTCTGCAGGGAACTTAGAAATTTTCTCAGCCCCCGCATGTTCCCCGCATGCGGGAGAGCGGGGAACGCGGTCCCAAGCAACCCGCTGTGTTTACTGGTTACCAGCTACACAGAGGGCTGCGGGGAGTGCGATTCGCACCCCCGCATCCCCCCTCCACAGGGAACGCATCTTGAGGAGTTTTCTGTGTGGGGGGATGCGGGGGTGCGAATCGCACTCCCCGCAGCCCGCTGTGCAGCTAGTAACCAGTAAACACAGCGGGTTGCTATGGACCGCGTTCCCCGCTCTCCTGCATGCAGGGAACATGCAGAGGCTGAGAAAATTTCTAAGTTCCCTGCTGGATTTGCAGGGAACTGAAATTCTCTCAAATGTGAACCTAGCCTTATGTAGAACCAAAACAAAATGTTAATTTGAAATTATTTATCTTGCAGATGAGGAGACTCCACCTCTATCAAAAAAGAGAGCTCGGTTGGCGAGTGAACCAACAGAGACCGCAAAAGATATCACAGTGTGGTGTGAAGTACAAGTGGGGAAATGTCTCCATTTCACCCCAATAGAACCGTACCCTACAGATGGAGTGCCAAGTGCTAAGGCCAGACGAAGTGTCTGGAGTCGACTTCAGAGCTTCCTCTGTTTTATCTCTCTTGACATGCTTTGTAGCATTCAAGAATGGACTACTCAACATGCACATCACACAGAGCAGGTGGATTGGTTCATGGGTCTCCCGGAATTAATGGCATTTATTTCAGTCATTATCTTGCAGGGGGTGACCAACGTTCCATCACTACATGACAGCTGGTCAGCAAACCTGGCAAACCCAAGGATCATTGCAACTATGACCCGAAACAACTTCCAAGACATCATGCAACACCTACTCTTTGATGACATGTTCACACGCAATAAGTTTTCTGCAATCTCCGATGTGTGGAGATCGTTTGTCACCAACTGTATCGCATCCTACAACCCTGGTCGACACATCACTATTGATGAACAGCTTTTCCCGTCAAAGACTCGCTGCTGTTTTCTGCAATACATTGCAACAAAACCAGACAAGTTTGGCATCAAGTTTTGGGTGGCTTGCGACTTGAAATCACAGTACATCTGTAATGTCCTCCCATATCTTGGCAAGGACTCCAGTTGTCCCAGTGGGGAGAGATTGTCCGAAACTGTAGTAATGAGGCTTATGGAACCATTCATGGACAAGGGCAGAACTGTAACCACGGACAATTTCTTTACATCATTGTCACTTGCACAATGACTGCTTAGCTGGAAAACAACTATCCTCAGCACAGTCAACAAGAGTTGCCGGGAAATTCCTCAATCCGCTAGACAAATGGACCGCACTGAATTCACTACTCAGGTGTTTTCAACCACAGGTGCCACACTGACAGTGTATGCACCCAAACGAAAGAAGGCCATCTACATTCTCAGCAGCATGCACAGCATGGTTGAGACTGAGGATACCAACAAAAGGAAGTCAAACACGGTCACACAATACAACCACACAAAGTGCGGTGTGGATGTAATGGACCAAATGGTGCAGGAGTACAGCATGCATGCAGGAACACGGAGATGGCCAGATGCCGTGTTCTACAACATGATTGACATGGCAGCACTGAATGCTCATGTTCTTTATCAGGCATGCTCTAGAGTATATACTTGGCACACTCTCGTGGGTCTGATGCAAAAGTGTTTATTATAATCCATACAGTATCACAATGTTCACAAAAGTTTCGGTCACGAGTGGACCTTCATCAGTGTGCTCTAGAAAAATAATAAATAAAGTGCATAGACAAATACAAAGAAAAATTACAATTAATAACATTAGGTCATGCATGGCAGATCGAACAACGAGAGAAGGCGACCAAACATTATAGCTTCCATGTGCCATATTGGCGATACAGATAAGAAATACATAGGAATTAAGACCCGAAAAAAACTTGGATTAACCAAGGGAAGAGACAGGAGTGTATGCTGAACAATACGGGCGAGGGTGATACGTGCTGAGAATCACTAAATATATAAATGTACATACCTATAAAAGCGAGAGAAGGGGAATGGTGGGGTTACTTTATATATGACCCGGACCCTAATGCCAGAGAAAATTGCATCTGTGGTAAAACAAAAGCGTATAGGTATGTATGCTATATGGGTGGGTAATGGAGGTGACTAGAGAATTATAGCTGTGTAAAGTGGACGTACAAAATATGTACCCTGAACAGGGAATCCTGTGGTTAGAGGGCTATGACCAGCCGATCTAATGAGAGAAAAAATCCTATTAGGGAGGCGCCATATAATGCATGCCGCATCAAAGTCTTGCCGGGTAACAAAGTGGTGTGCGCTGCCACTGGGTGCTGTAATATTGCACTTACCAAGCCGTAAGTCAGGCTAGAGGATAGGCGTCAGACGCGGTATCCGCCGCGGATCTGCTGGTAATGGTGCATAGACCACATGTGTGTGAGAGTTTATAGAGGCCGGTGTGCGTGCTCCGACTGGGGGGATAAACCGGAAGTAGCCGACCAGAAGTGACGTGCACAGTGCACGTCAAGTGAGATTGCAGGTGCTGCGTGCAGTCCACAGAGGAGGGGGTGGTGTCTGGTGCATTCCAGGAGGTGGGGCTCCTGCGCATCTCCATGGTGAGGGATGGGAGGGAGTGTAGTAGTAACCCATGCACTATCAGTATGGATGGCTCTGTAAATAGAAGAGGAGAATTAGTAATAGATACCTCACAGTGTACAGCTACTGAGATGGAGGGAAAGCAAGAGGTAGTAATAAAAGGTGCAATGCTCACTGGAAAGACTCACATATATGTGATTTATTCAAAATTGAAGGCATACTGAACCAGCATGGCTACCACAGCATCTTGCAGCGGCATGCTATTCCATCCGGTTTGCGTTTAGTTGGACCATCATTTATTTTTCAACAGGATAATGACCCCAAACACACCTCCAGGCTGTGTAATGGCTATTTGACCAAGAAGGAGAGTGATGGGGTGCTATACCAGATGACCTGGCCTCCACAGTCACCAGACCTGAACCCAATCGAGAAGGTTTGGGTTGAGCTAGACCGCAGAGTGAAGGCAAAAGGGCCAACAAGTGCTTTGCATCTCTGGGAACTCCTTCAAGATTGTTAGAAGACCATTTCCGGTGACTACCTCTTGAAGATCATCAAGAGTGTGCAAAGCAGTCATCAAAGCAAAAGTTGGCTACTTTGAAGAACATATAATATAAGACACATTTTCAGTTGTTTCACACTTTTATGTTAAGTATATAATTCCACATATGTTAATTCATAGTTTTTTTGATGCCTTCAGTGTGAATGTACAATTTTCATAGTCATGAAAATACAGAAAAATCTTTAAATGAGAAGGTGTGTCCAAACTTTTGGTCTGTACTGTATATGAAGGTAAAATTGTACCTCTGCAGCATGTTAAAGTTGTAAAATTATGCAGCCTGACGAAGGTTAATACCCCAGAAGGTCATTTTGAGTGTCTGGTGATGCCTTTTGGCTTTACAAAAGCGCCTGCGTTTTTTTCACAATTTCATTAATGACATTCTAAGGTCGTTGATCGGTAGGAGTGTTATTGTTTATTTGGATGATATTTTGACCTACATGTCTGAACTGGAGTCGCATTGGCAGAGAGTCCGCGAAGTTCTACAGATTTTGAGCGAAAACTCACTCTTTGCTAAATTGGAGAAGTGTGAGTTTGCGGTACAGAAAATGAGTTTTTTGGGGTAGCTTGTCTCTAGTGATGGGTTTGAGATGGACCCGGTGAAGATTCAGTCAGTATTGGAGTGGCCTATGCCTGAATGTTTGAAGTCGGTTCAAAGATTATTAGGGTTTGCTAATTATTACAGAAAATTTATAAAGAATTTTTCTGTGATCGCTTAACCTATAACTGATCTTACCAAGAAGGGTTGCAATACTGTCCAATGGTTCTCTGAGGCTGTTCAGGCTTTTGAGCATCTCAAGGAGAAGCTTAGCTCTGCTCCTGTTTTGATCCAGACAGATGAGACCAAGCCATTTCTGTTAGAGGTTGATGCCTCTTCAGTAGGGGTGGGAGCAGTTCTGTCCCAAGAGGGAGAGGATGGGGTGCATCCTTGTGCTTTCTTTTCTAAAATATTTTCGGAGACTGAGCTCAACTATGATGTTGGGAACAGAGAGTTGCTGGCTATTAAACTCACGTTTGAGCATTGGCGACATTTATTGGAGGGGGCTAGACATCTGATACAGGTTTTTACTAATCATAAGAATCTGATATATCTGGATGCTGCTAAACGTTTGAATGCCCGTCAAGCTAGGTGGGCACTGTGTTTTGCCGGTTTCATTTCTCCGTAACATATATCCCTGGGACGAAGAATGTTAAAGTGGAAGCTTTGTCTCGCAGTTTCTCTCTGGCAGTTAATACTGAGAAAGAGGAATGTATTTTGCAGAGAGGGGCGGTTGTGGCAGCATTGGGTTCTGAGTTGGAGAGTAGCATCCTAGAAGCCTAGAATGATGCACCAAATAAAACACTCCTTATGGTAAATTATTTGTGCCTAGAGCCTTGCGGAGAGCTTTGTTTGCTGAATGTCCTGAGTCTCGGTTGGTGGGTCATCCAAGGATTTTGGAAACTAGAAAGTCGATCGGTCGAAGTTTCTGGTGGCCAGGGTGGCAAAGAGAAATCATCAAGTGGGTGCGTCAGTGTACTGTGTGTGCTAAGTCAAAGGCTTCACATGCCCCGGCTGCAGGGTTGCTGTGCCCTTTGGAGGTTCCTAGTTCACCATGGTCGCATCTTGCTATGGATTTTGTCACCGATCTGCCAGTCTCTGAGGGTTTTTCTGTCATCTGGGTTTTTGTGGACAAGTTTAGTAAGATGTGTCATCTGCTCCCATTCAATAAAATACCCTGCACCATGACTCTAGCTAAGGCATTTGTGAAAAAGATTGTCAGACTCTATGAGGTTCCCACAGCATTGTCTCCGATAGAGGACCACAGTTTGTGGCTTACTTTTGGCGTGCTTTTTGTGCCAGATTAAAGGTTCATTTGTATTTTTCGTTAATGAACAGACTGAGAGGAAGAACCAGGACATCGAGCAGTTTTTGAGACGTGGTCGGAATATCTACCACTAGCTGAGCTTGCTCTTAATAATCATACGTCTTCCTCGGCTGGGTGTTCTCCTTTTTTTGCTGTACAGGGAGGCATCCATCTTTCGGTCCATTGGGGCAGCTGTTATGATCTGGTGGTTTAGGAACAACATGAGACAAGCTCTGAAGGAGGTGGTATCTGTACTGACCGCAGACCCTGAACCTAGCAGCGCAACTAGAAATAGCCGTGGGGGGTACCTGACGCTCCCTAGACCCCTCGGCACAGCCTAAGATCTAACTTCCCCTAAAGAAGGAAACAGGAAACCTATCTTGCCTCAGAGAAAATCCCCAAAGGAAAGATAGCCCCCCACAAATATTGACGGTGAGAGGAGGTGAAAATAACATACGCAGAGATGAAATCAGATTTTAGCATAGGAGGCCAGTCTAGCTTGATAGATAGGACAGGAAAGGATACTGTGCGGTCAGTATAAAAATTACAAAAATCCACGCAGAGTTTACAAAATCTCCACACCTGACTAAAGGTGTGGAGGGTAAATCTGCTTCCCAGAGCTTCCAGCTAACAGAAAAAATCCATAATGACAAGCTGGACAAAAATAGAATGCACAGAACAATAAGTCCACAACATGTGGACTGAAATGAGCAAAGCCAGAACTTATCTTTGCAGAACTGGTCAGGAAAACAGGAGAATCCAAGCAGAGATGTGAATCCAGCCAGAGAACATTGACAAGTGGCATAGGCTGAAGACTAGAGCCAGGTTAAATAGCAGAGCCAGGAGAGACGATTAGTGAAAGCAGATGCTAAAGCTAAACCCAAGGAGCAGCAGTTCCACTCAAAACCACCAGAGGGAGCCCAAGGGCAGAATTTACAAAAGTGCCATTTACAACCACCGGAGGGAGCCCAAGAACGGAATTCACAACAGTGCCCCCCCTTGAGGAGGGGTCACCGAACCCTCACCAGAGCCCCCAGGCTGATCAGGACGAGCCAAGTGAAAAGCACGAACCAAATCGGTAGCATGGACATCGGAGGCAACAACCCAAGAATTATCCTCCTGGCTATAACCCTTCCACTTGACAAGATACTGGAGCCTCCGCCTCGAAAAACGAGAATCCAAAATCTTCTCAACCTCATATTCCAACTCTCCCTCAACCAACACCGGGGCAGGAGGGTTAACCGAGGGAACAACGGGCACCACATATCTCCGCAACAAAGATCTATGGAAAACATTATGAATGGCAAAAGAGGCTGGAAGGGCCAAACGAAAAGACACAGGATTGATAATCTCAGAAATCTTATAAAGACCAATAAACCGAGGCTTGAACTTAGGGGAAGAAACCTTCATAGGAACATGACGAGAGGACAACCAAACCAAAACCCCAACACTAAGCCGGGGACCAACACGCCGACGGCGGTTAGCAAAACGTTGAGCCCTTTCCTGAGACAACGTCAAATTGTCCACCACATGAGTCCAAATCTGCTGCAGCCTGTCCACCACAGAATCAACACCAGGACAATCAGAAGGCTCAACCTGCCCAGAAGAAAAACGAGGATGAAAACCAAAATTACAAAAGAAAGGTGAAACCAAAGTAGCCGAACTAGCCCGATTATTAAGGGCAAACTTGGCCAACGGCAAGAAAGACACCCAATCATCCTGATCAGCAGACACAAAGCATCTCAAATAGGTCTCCAAGGTCTGATTAGTTCGCTCAGTTTGGCCATTAGTCTGAGGATGAAACGCCGAAGAAAAAGACAAATCAATGCCCATCCTAGCACAAAAGGCCCGCCAAAATCTAGAGACAAACTGAGAACCTCTGTCAGACACAATATTCTCCGGAATGCCATGCAAATGAACCACATGCTGAAAAAACAATGGAACCAGATCTGAGGAGGAAGGCAACTTAGGCAAAGGTACCAAATGGACCATTTTAGAGAACCGGTCACAAACAACCCAGATAACAGACATCTTCTGGGAAACAGGAAGATCCAAAATAAAATCCATGGAAATAGGCGTCCAGGGCCTCTCAGGGACCGGCAAAGGCAAAAGCAACCCACTAGCGTGGGAACAGCAAGGCTTGACCCGGGCGCAAGTCCCACAGGACTGCACAAAAGCACGCACATCGCGAAACAAGGAAGGCCACCAAAAGGACCTAGCAACCAAATATCTGGTACCAAAAATCCCAGGATGACCAGCCAACACTGAACAATGAACCTCAGAAATTACCTTACTTGTCCTTCTATCAGGAACAAACAGCTTCCGCACTGGACAGCGGTCAGGCCTATCAGCCTGAAATTCCTGAAGCACCCGGCGCAAATCAGGGGAGATAGCAGAAAGAATCACCCCCTCCTTAAGAATGCCAATCGGCTCCAGGACTCCAGGAGAATCAGGTGAAAAACTCCTAGAGAGGGCATCAGCTTTAACATTCTTAGATCCCGGAAGATACGAGACCACAAAATCAAAACGGGAGAAAAACAGGGACCATCGAGCCTGTCTAGGATTCAGCCGCTTGGCCGACTCGAGGTAAATCAGATTCTTATGATCGGTCAGGACCACAACACGGTGTTTAGCTCCCTCAAGCCAATGTCGCCACTCCTCAAACGCCCACTTCATAGCCAACAACTCCCGATTGCCGACATCATAATTGCGTTCCGCAGGCGAAAACTTTCTGCAAAAAAAGCACACGGTTTCATCAAAGAACCATCAGACTCCCTCTGAGACAAGACGGCCCCTGCCCCAATCTCAGAAGCGTCGACCTCAACCTGAAAAGGAAGAGAAACATCCGGTTGACTCAATAAGGGGGCAGAAGTAAATCGGCGTTTAAGCTCTTGAAAGGCCTCAACAGCCTCAGAGGACCAATTCGTCACATCAGCGCCTTTCTTCGTCAAATCAGTAAGGGGCTTAACCACACTGGAAAAGTTGGCAATGAAACGGCGATAGAAATTAGCAAAGCCCAAAAATTTTTGAAGACCCTTCACAGATGTGGGTTGGATCCAGTCATGAATAGCTTGGACCTTAACAGGATCCATTTCTATAGACGAGGGAGAAAAAACAAAACCCAAAAAAGATACCTTCTGAACTCCGAATAGGCACTTAGAACCCTTCACAAATAAAGCATTATCACGAAGGATCTGGAACACCATCCTGACCTGCTTCACATGAGACTCCCAATCATTGGAAAAAATCAAAATATCATCCAAATATACGACCATGAATTTATCAAGATAATTGCGGAAAATATCATGCATGAAAGACTGGAACACAGATGGAGCATTAGAGAGCCCAAATGGCATCACAAGGTATTCAAAATGGCCTTCGGGCATATTAAATGCAGTTTTCCATTCGTCACCCTGTTTAATACGAACAAGATTATTTGCCCCTCGGAGGTCAATCTTAGTAAACCAACTAGCCCCCTTAATCTGAGCAAACAAATGAGTAAGCAAAGGCAAGGGGTATTAGAATTTGACCGTGATCTTATTAAGAAGACGATAATCAATACAGGGTCTCAAGGAGCCATCCTTCTTAGCAACAAAAAAGAAACCCGCTCCCAATGGTGACGAAGAGGGCCGAATATGCCCTTTCTCCAAAGATTCCTTAACATAGCTCCGCATGGCGGCATGCTCTGGCACAGACAGATTGAAAAGTCAGCCCTTAGGGAACTTACAACCAGGAATCAAGTTAATAGCACAATCACAGTCCCTATGTGGAGGAAGGGAACTGGACTTGGGCTCATCAAATACATCCTGGAAATCCGACAAAAACTCAGGGACCTCAGAAGAGGGGGAAGAGGAAATTGACATCAAAGGAACGTCACTATGTACCCCTTGACAACCCCAACTAGTCACAGACATAGTTTTCCAATCCAGCACCGGATTATGTTCCTGTAACCATGGAAATCCCAGCACAACAACATCATGCAGGTTATGCAACACCAGAAAACGGCAATCTTCCTGATGTGCAGGAGCCATGTACATAGTCATCTGTATCCAGTACTGAGGTTTATCCTTAGCCAAGGGTGTAGCATCAATGCCCCTCAAAGGAATCGGGCTCTGCAAAGGCTGCAACGAAAAACCACAGCGCCTGGCGAATTCTAAGTCCATTAAGTTCAGGGCAGCGCCTGAATCCACAAATGCCATGACAGAAAAGGACGACAATGAGCAAATCAGGGTCACAGATAAGAGAAATTTAGGCTGTATAGTACTAATGGTAACAGACCTAGCGACTCTCTTAGTACGCTTAGGGCAATCAGAGATAACATGAGCCGAATCACCACAGTAAAAACACAGCCTATTCTGATGTCTGAATTCCTGCCGTTCTATTCTGGTCAAAATCCTATCACATTGCATAGGTTCAGGACTATGCTCAGAGGATATTGCCATATGGTGCACAGCTTTGCGCTCGCGCAGACGCCGATCAATCTGAATGGCTAGAGACATAGATTCGTTCAAACCGGCAGGCGTAGGAAAGCCCACCATAACATCTTTAAGGGTTTCAGAAAGACCTTTTCTGAAAATAGCAGCCAGAGCCTCTTCATTCCATTTAGTGAGCACAGACCATTTTCTAAATTTCTGGCAGTATAATTCTGCCGCTTCCTGACCTTGACACAAGGCCAACAGTGTTTTCTCAGCATGCTCTACAGAGTTAGGTTCGTCATACAATAATCCGAGCGCTTGAGAAAATGCATCTACATTCAATAATGCCGGATCCCGTTTCAAGAGAAAAAGCCCAGTCTTGCGGATCACCACGCAGCAAGGATATGATGATTTTCACCTGCTGAATGGGATCACCTGAAGAATGGGGTTTCAAAGCAAAAAACAATTTGCAGTTCTTTTTAAAGTTCAAAAACTTGGATCTGTCCCCAAAGAACAAATCCGGAGTAGGAATTCTGGGCTCTAAAGCCGGAGTCTGGACAACATAGTCCTGGATACTCTGTACTCTTGCAGCCAGTTGATCCACACGAGAAAACAAACCCTGAGCATCGATGCCAGAGCATATATCCAGCACCACCCAGATATCAAGAGGAAAAAAGAGGCAAACCAGAGCACAGAAAAAAAAAATGGTTCAGAACTTTCTTTTCCTTCTTTTGAGATACATTTAATTCATTTGTGGCGGGCCACTTGTACTGTTATGTGTTATGATCTGGTGGTTTAGGAACAACATGAGACAAGCTCTGAAGGAGGTGGTATCTGTACTGACCGCAGACCCTGAACCTAGCAGCGCTACTAGAAATAGCCGTGGGGGGTACCTGACGCTCCCTAGACCCCTCGGCACAGCCTAAGATCTAACTTCCACTAAAGAAGGAAACAGGAAACCTATCTTGCCTCAGAGAAAATCCCCAAAGGAAAGATAGCCCCCCACAAATATTGACGGTAAGAGGAGGGGAAAATAACATACGCAGAGATGACATCAGATTTTAGCATAGGAGGCCAGTCTAGCTTGATAGATAGGACAGGAAAGGATACTGTGCGGTCAGTATAAAAACTACAAAAATCCACGCAGAGTTTACAAAATCTCCACACCTGACTAAAGGTGTGGAGGGTAAATCTGCTTCCCAGAGCTTCCAGCTAACAGAAAAAATCCATAATGACAAGCTGGACAAAAATAGAATGCACAGAACAATAAGTCCACAACATGTGGACTGAAATGAGCAAAAGCCAGAACTTATCTTTGCAGAACTGGTCAGGAAACCAGGAGAATCCAAGCAGAGATGTGAATCCAGCCAGAGAACATTGACAAGTGGCATAGGCTGAAGACTAGAGCCAGGTTAAATAGCAGAGCCAGGAGAGACGATTAGTGAAAGCAGCTGCTAAAGCTAAACCCAAGGAGCGGCAGTTCCACTCAAAACCACCAGAGGGAGCCCAAGGGCAGAATTCACAAAAGTGCCATTTACAACCACCGGAGGGAGCCCAAGAACGGAATTCACAACAGGCAGCAGTGCCTGAGGAGGAGAGTTTTTCTGGAAATTTGGACATGGTTTGGACCAATGTACGCCATAATCTGAAAGAGACAAATAGGAGGTCAAAGAAATATTTTGACAAGAAAAAAAGGGAGGCGTTGTTTGCAGTTGGGGACATGGTCTGGTTGTCCTCTAGGGATCTGTGTTTGAACATCCCTTCTAAAAAACTGTTGCCTAAGTTTGTAGGACCCTTCAAAGTGGTTCAGGTTGTCAACTCGGCAGTGGTGAGTTAGACATCCCCTTCTCCTGGAGAATTAATTCAGTTATTTGTGTATCTTTACTGAAGAAAGTTGACACACCAGATAAGGAGGCGATGCTGACTGTTCCTCCAATTGATGAGGATGGCGAGTTTGAGATTTCACACATTTTAGAGTCCAGGTGGCACAGGGGAAGGTTGCAGTATCTCATGTCCTGGAAGGGTTTCGGTCCCGAGGATTATTCCTGGGTGAAAGCTGAGGACGTCTCGACCTCAAGGCTGATTAAGGCTTTTCACAGGAGACTTCCGAATAAGGCTCGGCCAAGAGGATCCGGAGGATCCTCGTAAAAGGGGAGGTACTGTTAGAATCTGTTTTGTTTTTTGACCATCCGCCATCTTGTTGTGGATTTCTGGCTGCTGGTGTTTTTCCCCTGGTGCTGGGTTGTCTTAAGTCACGTGATTGTATTACCCTTTATTACCCAGCACCTGCCTCCCATTCTTTGCTGGACAACAGTGTTAATCTGCTTGAGTTCTGGCTAGGTGCTTTGATAGCTTTCTGTGTTTGATATTGTGCAGTTCTGGGATCTTTGGTTCTGCTATCTTTAGTTTCTGTTTTCAGTTGGTTTCTGCAGCCGTCTCTGTGTTTCTATTAGGAGGTGACCTATTATAAATACCCTGTCATTAGATCTTTCAGGGACCTCCTTCCCCCTATCTATAGGTCTTCACTGAGATTAACCTAGGATCGTCGGTGGGTCTATTCACAAGGAATGTGCCACCTGTTATGACCTGGTGGTCAGGACAATAATGGACCTGGTGGTTAAGAGCGCACGGAATGACCTGATAGTTACTGATAATAAAGGACGAGCTCTGGGACGTGGGAACTCTGCTGACCGCAATCCCTAATCCTATCACACACACTAGAAATAGCCGTGGATTGCTCCTAACGCTCCCTATGCAACTCGGCACAGCCTAAGGAACTAGCTAGCCCTGACGATAGGAAAATAAAGCCTACCTTGCCTCAGAGAAATTCCCCAAAGGAAAAGGCAGCCACCCACATATAATGACTGTGAGTAAAGATGAAAATACAAACACAGAGATGAAATAGATTTAGCAAAGTGAGGCCCGACTTACTGAACAGACTGAGGATAGGAAAGGTTGCTTTGCGGTCAGCACAAAAACCTACAAAAAGACCACGCAGAGGGCGCAAAAAGACCCTCCGCTCCCTCTGCGTCCCAGAGCTTCCAGCAAGCAAAACAACAATAAAAATAGCAAGCTGGACAGAAAAATAGCAAACCAAAGAAAATACAAGCAGGAACTTAGCTTCTGCTGGGAAGACAGGTCACAAGAACGATCCAGGAGTGAACAAGACCAATACTGGAACATTGACAGGTGGCATGGAGCAAAGATCTAAGTGGAGTTAAATAGAGCAGCCAGCTAACGAATTAACCTCGTCACCTGTGGAAGGAAACTCAGAAACACCCACCAGAGGAAGTCCATGGACAGAACCAGCCGAAGTACCATTCATGACCACAGGAGGGAGCCCGACAACAGAATTCACAACAGTACCCCCCCTTGAGGAGGGGTCACCGAATCCTCACCAGAGCCCCCAGGCCGACCAGGATGAGCCAAATGAAAGGCACGAACCAGATCAGCAGCATGAACATCAGAGGCAAAAACCCAGGAATTATCTTCCTGACCATAACCCTTCCACTTGACCAGGTACTGGAGTTTCCGTCTCGAAATACGAGAATCCAAAATCTTCTCCACCACATACTCCAACTCCCCCTCAACACCGGGGCAGGAGGATCAACGGATGGAACCACAGGCGCCACGTATCTCCGCAATAACGACCTATGGAACACATTATGGATGGCAAAAGAAGCAGGAAGGGCCAAACGAAATGACACAGGATTGATAACCTCAGAAATCTTATACGGACCAATGAAATGAGGCTTAAACTTAGGAGAGGAAACCTTTATAGGAACATAACGAGACGACAACCAAACCAAATCCCCAACACGAAGTCTGGGACCCACACAGCGCCGGCGGTTAGCGAAACGTTGAGCCTTCTCCTGGGACAATGTCAAATTGTCCACCACATGAGTCCAAATCTGCTGCAACCTATCCACCACAGTATCCACACCAGGACAGTCCGAAGACTCAACCTGCCCTGAAGAGAAACGAGGATGGAAACCAGAATTGCAGAAAAACGGCGAAACCAAAGTAGCCGAGCTGGCCCGATTATTAAGGGCGAACTCAGCCAACGGCAAAAAGGACACCCAATCATCCTGATCAGCAGAAACAAAGCATCTCAGATATGTTTCCAAAGTTTGATTAGTTAGTTCGGTTTGGCCATATGTCTGAGGATGAAAAGCCGAGGAAAAAGACAAATCAATGCCCATCCTAGCACAAAAGGATCGCCAAAACTTCGAAACAAACTGGGAACCTCTGTCAGAAACGATGTTCTCCGGGATACCATGTAAACGAACCACATGCTGGAAAAATAATGGCACCAAATCAGAGGAGGAAGGCAATTTAGACAAAGGTACCAAATGGACCATCTTAGAAAAGCGATCACAAACCACCCAAATGACCGACATCTTTTGAGAGACGGGGAGATCCGAAATAAAATCCATAGAAATATGCGTCCAGGGCCTCTTCGGGACCGGCAAGGGCAAAAGCAACCCACTGGCACGAGAACAGCAGGGCTTAGCCCGAGCACAAGTCCCACAGGACTGCACAAAAGAACGCACATCCCGTGACAAAGACGGCCACCAAAAGGATCTAGCCATCAAATCTCTGGTACCAAAGATTCCAGGATGCCCAGCCAACACTGAATAATGAATCTCAGAGATAACTCTACTAGTCCATCTATCAGGGACAAACAGTTTCTCCGCTGGGCAACGGTCAGGTCTGTCAGCCTGAAATTTTTGCAGCACCCGCCGCAAATCAGGGGAGATGGCAGACAAAATTACCCCCTCTTTGAGAATACCCGCCGGCTCAGGAACACCCGGAGAGTCAAGCACAAAACTCCTTGACAGGGCATCAGCCTTCACATTCTTAGAGCCCGGAAGGTACGAAACCACAAAATCAAAATGGGAGAAAAATAACGACCATTGAGCCTGTCTCGGATTCAACCGTTTGGCAGACTCAAGATAAGTCAAATTCTTGTGATCTGTCAAGACCACCACGCGATGCTTGGCTCCTTCAAGCCAATGACGCCACTCCTCGAATGCCCACTTCATGGCCAACATCTCTCGATTACCAACATCATAATTATGCTCAGCAGGCGAAAACTTGCTAGAAAAGAAAGCACATAGCTTCATCACCGAGCCATCAGAACTTCTTTACGACAAAACAGCCCCTGCTCCAATCTCAGAAGCATCAACCTCAACCTGAAACAAGAGCGAAACATCTGGCTGGCACAACACAGAGGCAGAAGAAAAACGACGCTTCAACTCCTGAAAAGCCTCTACAGCTGCAGAGGACCAATTGACCACATCAGCACCCTTTTTGGTCAAATCAGTCAACGGTTTAGCAACACTAGAAAAATTAGCGATGAAGCGCCGATAAAAATTAGCAAAGCCCAGGAACTTTTGCAGGCTCTTCACAGATGTCGGCTGAGTCCAATCGTAAATGGCCTGGACTTTAACAGGGTCCATCTCGATAGTAGAAGGGGAAAAAATGAACCCCAAAAATAAAACCTTCTGAACTCCAAAGAGACACTTTGACCCCTTCACAAACAAGGAATTCGCACGAAGGACCTGGAACACCATTCTGACCTGCTTCACATGAGACTCCCAATCATCCGAAAATACCAAAATATCATCCAAATACACAATCAGGAATTTATCCAGGTACTCTCAGAAGATGTCATGCATAAAGGACTGAAATACTGATGGAGCATTGGAAAGCCCGAATGGCATAACCAGGTACTCAAAATGGCCCTCGGGCGTATTAAATGCTGTTTTCCATTCATCGCCTTGTTTAATACGCACAAGATTATACGCCCCTCGAAGTTCTATCTTGGTGAACCAACTAGCCCCTTTAATACGAGCAAACAAATCAGACAGCAATGGCAAAGGATACTGAAATTTGACTGTAATTTTATTAAGAAGGCGGTAATCAATACAAGGTCTCAAAGAACCATCCTTCTTGGCAACAAAAAAGAACCCTGCTCCTAACGGTGATGACGACGGGCGAATATGGCCTTTCTCCAAGGATTCCTTTATATAACTCCGCATAGCGGCGTGTTCTGGCACAGATAAATTGAACAATCGGCCCTTAGGAAACTTACTACCAGGAATCAAATTAATTGCACAATCGCAATCCCTATGAGGAGGTAAGGCACTGGTTTTGGGCTCATCAAATACATCCCGATAATCCGACAAAAACTCTGGAACTTCAGAAGGAGTGGAAGACGAAATAGACAAAAATGGAACATCACCATGTACCCCCTGGCAACCCCAGCTGGACACAGACATAGATTTCCAGTCCAATACTGGATTATGAACCTGTAGCCATGGCAACCCCAAAACGACCACATCATGCATATTTATGCAAGACCAGAAAGCGGATATCCTCCTGATGTGCAGGAGCCATGCACATGGTCAATTGGGTCCAGTACTGAGGCTTATTCTTGGCCAAAGGCGTAGCATCAATTCCTCTCAATGGAATAGGATACTGCAAGGGCTCCAAGAAAAAACCACAGCGCCTAGCATACTCCAAGTCCATCAAATTCAGGGCAGCGCCTGAATCCACAAATGCCATAACAGAATAGGATGACAAAGAGCAAATCAGAGTAACGGACAATAGAAATTTAGACTGTACCGTACCAATGGTGGCAGACCTAGCGAAACGCTTAGTGCGCTTAGGACAATCGGAGATAGCATGAGTGGAATCACCACAGTAAAAACACAGCCCATTCCGACGTCTGTGTTCTTGCCGTTCAGCTCTGGTCAAAGTCCTATCACATTGCATAGGCTCAGGCCCATGCTCAGATAATACCGCTTAATGGTGCACAGCTTTACACTCACGCAAGCGTCGATCGATCTGAATGGCCAAAGACATAGACTCATTCAGACCAGCAGGCATGGGAAATCCCACCATGACATCCTTAAGGGCTTCAGAGAGGCCCTTTCTGAAGATTGCTGCCAGGGCACATTCATTCCACTGAGTGAGCACAGACCACTTTCTAAACTTCTGACAATATATCTCCGCTTCATCCTGACCCTGACACAGAGCCAGCAAGATTTTCTCTGCCTGATCCACTGAATTAGGTTCGTCATAAAGCAATCCAAGCGCCATGAAAAACGCATCAACATCACGCAATGCCGGGTCTCCTGGTGCAAGGGAAAATGCCCAGTCTTGAGGGTCACCACGTAACAAAGAAATAATGATCTTTACTTGTTGAACAGGTTCACCTGAGGAGCGAGGTTTCAAGGCAAGAAACAATTTACAATTTTTTTTTGGAAATTCAAGAACTTAGATCTATCACCAAAAAACAAATCAGGAATTGGAATCCTAGGCTCTGACATTGGATTCTGAACCACAAAATCTTGAATGTTTTGTAGTCTTGTAGTGAGATTATCCATCCAAGAGGACAGACCTTGAATGTCCATGTTTACACCTGTGTCCTGAACCACCCAGAGGTAAAGGGGAAAAGAGAGACAAAACACACTGCAAAGAAAAAAAAAAGGTCTCAGAACTTCTCTTATCCCTCTATTGAGATGCATTAGTACTTTGGGCCACCTGTACTGTTATGACCTGGTGGTCAGGACAATAATGGACCTGGTGGTTAAGAGCACACGGAATGACCTGATAGTTTCTGATAATAAAGGACGAGCTCTGGGACGTGGGAACTCTGCTGACCGCAATCCCTAATCCTATCACACACACTAGAAATAGCCGTGGATTGCTCCTAACGCTCCCTATGCAACTCGGCACAGTCTAAGGAACTAGCTAGCCCTGAAGATAGGAAAATAAAGCCTACCTTGCCTCAGAGAAATTCCCCAAAGGAAAAGGCAGCCCCCACATATAATGACTGTGAGTAAAGATGAAAATACAAACACAAAGATGAAATAGATTTAGCAAAGTGAGGCCCGACTTACTGAACAGACTGAGGATAGGAAAGGTTGCTTTGAGGTCAGCACAAAAACCTACAAAGAGACCACGCAGAGGGCGCAAAAAGACCCTCCGCACCGACTCACGGTGCGGAGGCGCTCCCTCTGCGTCCCAGAGCTTCCAGCAAGCAAAACAACAATAAAAATAGCAAGCTGGACAGAAAAATAGCAAACCAAAGAAAATACAAGCAGGAACTTAGCTTCTGCTGGGAAGACAGGTCACAAGAACGATCCAGGAGTGAACAAGACCAATACTGGAACATTGACAGGTGGCATGGAGCAAAGATCTAAGTGGAGTTAAATAGAGCAGCCAGCTAACGAATTAACCTCGTCACCTGTGGAAGGAAACTCAGAAACACCCACCAGAGGAAGTCCATGGACAGAACCAGCCGAAGTATCATTCATGACCACAGGAGGGAGCCCGACAACAGAATTCACAACAGTCACCAACTCCATCATAGGGTATCAGCCTAGTCTCAGTGCTGGGTCAGTTTTCCCCCTGCTATCCTAGTTCTGTGTTGCAGTTCCGTAACAGTATGTTGCAGGCAGAAGATCTCTCTCCACAGCATCTCCAGACTCTGTCATGTCTGTCACATGTGCTCAGTGTGAACTTGCTTTCACCTGTGAAGAACACAAGACACCAGTGGCGAATTTGCCATTCCAGGTGTTCTGTGGCAAATGGCAAGCGTTCTGCATCCTGTTGGGCTGTGAGCACAACCCCTATCTGTGAACGTCGGGCACTCAGACCATCCTCATGGAGTCGGTTTCTAACCATCTGTGCAGACACATTCACATTTGTGGCCTGCTGGAGGTCATTTTGCAGGGCTCTGGCAGTGCTCTTCCTTTTCCTCCTTTCACAAATGTGGAGGTAGTGGTTCTGCTGCTGGGTTGTTGCCCTCCTACGGCCCCCTCCACGGCCCCCTCCAGAGTGCCTCCAGCCTCTGGACACTACACTGACAGACACAGCAAACCTTGTTGCCACAGCTCGCATTGATGCACCATCCTGGATGAGCTGCACTACATGAGCCACTTGTGTGGGTTCTAGAGTCCGTCTCATTCTACCACAAGTGTGAAAGCACAACCAAAATTCAAAAGTGACCAAAACATCAGCCGGTAAGCATTAGTACTGAGATGTGGTCTGTGATCCCCACCTGCAGAACCACTCCTTTATTGAGGGTGTCTTGATAATTGCCAATAATTTCCATCTGTTGTCTATTCCATTTGCACAACAGCAAGTGAAAGTTAACCCCTTCATGACCCAGCCTATTTTGACCTTATACACCTTGCCGTTTTTTGCAATTCTGACCAGTGTCCCTTTATGAGGTAATAACTCAGGAACGCTTCAACGGATCCTAGCGGTTCTGAGATTGTTTTTTCGTGACATATTGGGCTTCATGTTAGTGGTAAATTTAGGTCAATAAATTCTGCGTTTATTTGTGATTAAAACGGAAATTTGGCGAAAATTTTGAAAATTTCGCAATTTTCACATTTTGAATTTTTATTCTGTTAAACCAGAGAGTTATGTGACACAAAATAGTTAATAAATAACATTTCCCACATGTATACTTTACATCAGCACAATTTTGGAAACAAAATTTTTTTTTGCTAGGAAGTTATAAGGGTTAAAATTTGACCAGCGATTTCTCATTTTTACAACAAAATTGACAAAACCATATTTTTTAGGGACCACCTCACATTTGAAGTCAGTTTGAGGGGTCTATATGGCTGAAAATACCCAAAAGTGACACCATTCTGAAAACTGCACCCCTTAAGGTACTCAAAACCACATTCAAGAAGTTTATTAACCCTTCAGGTGCTTCACAGCAGCAAAAGCAACATGGAAGGAAAAAATGAACATTTAACTTTTTAGTCACAAAAATTATTTTTCAGCAACAATTTTTTTATTTTTCCAATGGTAAAAGGAGAATCTGAACCACGAAAGTTGTTGTCCAATTTGTCCTGAGTACGCTGATACCTCATATGTGGGGGTAAACCACTGTTTGGGCGCACGGCAGGGCTTGGAAGGGAAGGAGCGCCATTTGACTTTTTGAATGAAAAATTGGCTCCACTCTTTAGCGGACGCCATGTCACGTTTGGAGAGCCCCCGTGTGCCTAAAAATTGGAGCTCCCCCACAAGTGACCCCATTTTGTAAACTAGACGCCCCAAGGAACTTATCTAGATGCATAGTGAGCACTTTGAACCCCCAGGTGCTTCATAAATTGATCCGTAAAAATGAAAAAGTACTTTTTTTTCACAAAAAAATTATTTTAGCCTCAATTTTTTCATTTTCACATGGGCAACAGGATAAAATGGATCCTAAAATTTGTTAGGCAATTTCTCCTGAGTACACCAATACCTCACATGTGGGGGTAAACCACTGTTTGGGCACATGGTAAGGCTCGGAAGGGAAGGAGCGCCATTTGACTTTTTCAATGAAAAATTATCTCCATCGTTAGCGGTCACCATGTCACATTTGGAGAGCCCCTGTGTGCCTAAACATTGGCGCTCCCCCACAAGTGACCGCATTTTGGAAACTAGACCCCCCAAGGAACTTATCTAGATGCCTAGTGAGCACTTTAAACCCTCAGGTGCTTCACAAATTGATCTGTAAAAATGAAAAAGTACTTTTTTTTCACAAAAAAATTCTTTTCGCCTTAATTTTTTCATTTTCACATGGGCAATAGGATAAAATGGATCATAAAATTTGTTGGGCAATTTCTCCCGAGTACGCCGATACCTCATATGTGGGGGTAAACCACTGTTTGGGCACTCGGCAGGGCTCAGAAGGGAAGGCGCGCCATTTGACTTTTTGAATGGAAAATTAGCTCCAATTGTTAGCGGACACCATGTCGCGTTTGGAGAGCCCCTGTGTGCCTAAACATTGGAGATCCCCCAGAAATGACCCCATTTTGGAAACTAGTCCCCCAAAGGAACTAATCTAGATGTGTGGTGAGGACTTTGAACCCCCAAGTGCTTCACAGAAGTTTATAACGCAGAGCCATGAAAATAAAAAATAATTTTTCTTTCCTCAAAAATGATTTTTTAGCCTGGAATTTCCTATTTTGCCAAGGGTAATAGGAGAAATTGGACCCCAAATGTTGTTGTCCAGTTTGTCCTGAGTACGCTGATACCCCATATGTGGGGGTAAACCACTGTTTGGGCGCACGGCAGGGCTCGGAAGAGAAGGCACACCATTTGGTTTTTTAAATGGAAAATTAGCTCCAATCATTAGCGGACACCATGTCACGTTTGTAGAGCCCCTGTGTGCCTAAACATTGGAGATCCCCCAGAAATGACCCCATTTTGGAAACTAGACCCCCAAAGGACCTAATCTAGATGTGTGGTGAGGACTTTGAACCCCCAAGTGCTTCACAGAAGTTTATAACGCAGAGCCATGAAAATTAAAAAAAAAAATTATTTTCTCAAAAATGATCTTTTAGCCTGCAATTTTTTATTTTCCCAAGGGTAACAGGAGAAATTTGACCCCAAAAGTTGTTGTCCAGTTTCTCCTGAGTACGCTGATACCCCAAATGTGGGGGTAAACCACTGTTTGGGCACATGCCAGGGCTCGGAAGTGAAGTAGTGATGTTTTGAAATGCAGACTTTGATGGAATGCTCTGTGGGCGTCACGTTGCGTTTGCAGAGCCCCTGATGTGGCTTAACAGTAGAAACCCCCCACGAGTGACCACATTTTGGAAACTTGACCCCGAAAGAAACTTATCTAGATGTGTGGTGAGCACTTTGAACCCCCAAGTGCTTCATAGAAGTTTATAATGCAGAGCCGTGAAAATAATAAATACGTTTTCTTTCCTCAAAAATAATTATTTAGCCCAGAATTTTTTATTTTCCCAAGGGTTACAGGAGAAATTGGACCCCAAAAGTTGTTGTCCAGTTTCTCCTGAGTACGCTGATACCCCATGTGTGGAGGTAAACCACTGTTTGGGCACATGTCGGGGCTCAGAAGGGAAGTAGTGACTTTTGAAATGCAGACTTTGATGGAATGGTCTGCGGGCGTCACGTTGCGTTTGCAGATCCCCTGGTGTGCCTAAACAGTAGAAACCCCCCACAAGTGACCCCATTTTAGAAACTAGACCCCCCAAGGAACTTATCTAGATATGTGGTGAGCACTTTGATCCCCCAAGTGCTTCACAGACGTTTACAACGCAGAGCCGTGAAAATAAAAAATCATTTTTCTTTCCTCAAAAATGATGTTTTAGCAAGCATTTTTTTATTTTCACAAGGGTAACAGGAGAAATTGGACCCCAGTAATTGTTGCGCAGTTTATCCTGAGTATGCTGGTACCCCATATGTGGGGGTAAACCACTGTTTGGGCACACGTCGGGGCTCGGAATTGAGGGAGCACCATTTGACTTTTTGAATACGAGATTGGCTGGAATCAATGGTGGCGCCATGTTGCGTTTGGAGACCCCTGATGTGCCTAAACAGTGGTAACCCCTCAATTCTAACTCCAACACTAACCCCAACACACCGCTAACCCTAATCCCAACTGTAGCCATAACCCTAATCACAACCCTAACCCCAACACACACCTAACCACAACCCTAACCTCAACACACCCCTAACACTAATCCCAACTGTAGCCATAACCCTAGTCACACCCCTAACCACAACCCTAATTCCAAACCTAACCCTAAGGCTATGTGCCCACGTTGCGGATTCGTGTGAGATTTTTCAGCATCATTTTTGAAAAATCTGCGGGTAAAAGGCACTGCGTTTTACCTGCGGATTTTCCGCGGATTTCCAGTGTTTTTTGTGCGGATTTCACCTGCGGATTCCTATTGAGGAACAGGTGTAAAACGCTGCAGAATCCGCACAAAGAATTGACATGCTGCGGAAAATACAATGCAGCGTTTCCGCGCGGTATTTTCCGCACCATGGGCTCAGCGGATTTGGTTTTCCATAGGTTTACATGGTACTGTAAACCTGATGGAACACTGCTGCGAATCCGCACTGGCCAATCCGCTGTGGATCCGCAGCCAAATCCGCACCGTGTGCACATAGCCTAATTCTAAAGGTATGTGCACACGCTGCGGAAAACACTGCGGATCCGCAGCAGTTTCCCATGAGTTTACAGTTCAATGTAAACCTATGGGAAACAAAAATCGCTGTACACATGCTGCGGAAAAACTGCACGGAAACGCAGCGGTTTACATTCCGCAGCATGTCACTTCTTTGTGCGGATTCCGCAGCGGTTTTACAACTGCTCAAATAGAAAATCGCAGTTGTAAAACCGCAGTGAAATGCGCAGAAAAAACGCGGTAAATCCGCCATAAATCCGCAGCGGTTTAGCACTGCGGATTTATCAAATCCGCAGCGGAAAAATCCGCAGAGGACCAGAATACGTGTGCACATACCGAAACCCTAACCCTAACCCTAACCCTAGCCATAACCCTAGCCCTAACCCTAGCCCTAACCCTAACCCTACCCCTAACCCTAGCCGTAACTCTACCCCTACCCCTACCCCTAACCCTACCCCTAACCCTACCCCTAACCCTACCCCTAACCCTAGCCCTAACCCTAGCCCTAACCCTAACCCTAACAATACCCATAAACCTACCCCTAACCCTAGCCCTAACCCTAACCCTAGCCCTAACCCTAACCCTACCCCTAACCCTATTCTAACATTAGTGGAAAAAAAAATTCTTTATTTTTTTTATTGTCCCTACCTATGGGGGTGACAAAGGGGGGGGGGGTAATTTATTATTTTTTTTATTTTGATCACTGAGATATAATCTATCTCAGTGATCAAAATGCACTTTGGAATGAATCTGACGGCTGGCAGATTCGGCGGGCGCACTGCGCATGCGCCCGCCATTTTGGAAGATGGCGGCGCCCAGGGAGAAGACGGACGGACCCCGGCAGGATCGGTAAGTATGATGGGGTGGGAGGGAGCACGGGGGGGGATCGGAGCACGGGGGGTGGAACGGAGCACGGGAGGGGTGGAACGGAGTACGGGAGGGGTGGAACGGAGCACGGGGGTGGTGGAACGGAGCACCGGGGGGTGGAACGGAGCACGGGGGGGTGGATCGGAGTGCAGGGGGGGTGATTGGAGCACGGGGAGGGTGATTGGAGCATGGGGGGAGCGGACAAGAGCACGGGGGGAGCGGAGCACAGGATGGAGGGGAGCCGGAGCAGTGTACCAGAAAGATCAGAGGGCTGGGGGGGCGATCGGTGGGGTGGGGTGGGGGCACATTAGTGTTTCCAGCCATGGCCGATGATATTGCAGCATCGGCCATGGCTGGATTGTAATTTTTCACCAGTTATAATAGGTGAAATATTACAAATCGCTCTGATTGGCTGTTGAAAGTGAAACTGCCAATCAGAGCGATCGTAGCCACCGGGGGGTGAACCCCCCCCTGGGCTAAACTACCACTCCCCCTGTCCCTGCAGATCGGGTGAAATGGGAGTTAACCCTTTCACCCGATCTGCAGGGACGCGATCTTTCCATGACGCCACATAGGCGTCATGGGTCGGATTGGCACCGACTTTCATGACGCCTACGTGGTGTCATGGGTCGGGAAGGGGTTAATGTCAATCAGTGTGTTAGGGTTTGTTGAAACGCACCAAATATTTATTTATTCCATCCGGTTTGCGTTTAGTTGGACCATCATTTATTTTTCAACAGGACAATGACCCCAAACACACCTCCAGGCTGCGTAGGGGCTATTTGACCAAGAAGGAGAGTGATGGGGTGCTACGCTAGATGACCTGGCCTCCACAGTTAAAGACGCAGGTTTCTACGTCGATACTGTGCCCGTCGCTGATTGGTCGAGGCATGGCGGCCTCGACCAATCAGAGACATGGGATTTCCAGGACAGACAGACAGACAGAAAGACAGACAGACAGACAGACAGACGGAAAAACCCTTAGACAATTATATATATAGATATATACTGTATATATATATATATATATATATATATATATATACATATACACCTCTGGCCAAAATTAAGACACCACTGCACAGTGTCATAGCTGTTTTTGTTCTGACCCAATGTCAGATATGACAGATCACCAGTGAGGCCCACCGGTGAGGCCAAATCAGGAGGCTGCGCCCTTAATTGTCAAGCGCGCATGGAGAAAAGGAAATTGTACATAGGCTGTGAGCAAAATCACTTTATCTGTTCTAATGGAGCAAGAGGCTGCATTTTATACCATTTATAACAAATGTAACTCAATGTAATTCATGTAGCCCTCCCCCCGTTACCCCGAGTCATGCTGACCTTTATTTCCCAGGTACCCAGAACATGTTGTGGCTAACTATTGAGAACATATATGATAAGAAGTATAGTCTCCTTGAAGAGAAGACTACCAGACTACTGCATTATAAGAGCAAATTCTAGCAAATTCTAGCAATTAAAGGCAAAAGGCAAACGAAATGCAAAACATTAACCCTTCTATATAAATTTCCTTTTTTGTAAATGGTATAACCTCTGCCACATGGTCAGCTGATGTCCACAAAGGAGCTACTGTCTCATGGGTCTAGTACCCATAAGGGGGCTTTCTCCCTGCTTCGCCCATCCACCCTCAGTGTGGACACTCACTTCCACCGTCAGCAGTGGTTATCAGGGGTCTATGATACTCTATGGAAGGCTCAGCCTTAGATTCCTTCCTTACACATACACTATTCAATAGCTTATGTAATGTATATATTAGCGCTTTTACAGGTACATAAAGCAATAAAAAAAATTGCATGCAAGTCTGTAAAATACCAAAAAATCCATCCCACTAGTCCACTAAACCATTTGGCTGGATTTAAAAAGGAGTCTGTTAGGTATCGAGTTCCCGCTTCTGCACAGGGGGAATCTTGAACCATTTCCGCTGCGGTCTCCCATTCTTCTCCAGCCGCAATGGAGTCTGCTCAGCGGAGATGTCGGTCCCAGCGTCTTGCTCAGTCTCACTCTGTTAATAGAGTTACTGCTGCATTTCCTGCTTCTGCCATTGTAGTCAGTGCTGGGCAGTGGCGAGCAGACGCTTTTGGGACTAAGTCCTGCTTTTCGCGTTCTGAGCATGCCCAGAGTGAGATCTCTCAGTGGAGATCGAGGGTCACATGATCAGATACTGCAGCTAGCTCATTTGTCTTTCTTGGAAGGTCCTTGTGAGTGCTAGGACTAAGTCCTGTTTTGCACTCTGAGCATGCCCAGGGCAAGATCTCTCAGTGGAGATCTGGGGTCACATGCTCAGGTACTGCAGCAACTCCATTGGTCATTCTCTGAAGGTTCTAAATGTGCTGCAACTATTTAAGGCTCGCATGGCCGCACGGCCATGCACTAGTATTGTCTTGATAATGTGTGTGTGTCGATGGATGTACGTTGATGGATGAAAGACCTTCTTTAAAATCCCCTCCCTATTGTATGACTGCTCATAGAAGGTGGACGATTGCTACCTAGCGCCCGACTTAACCATCAGCACGGTACACACATTACAGCCTCTAATTGCTGTGACCGCCAGTGCAGCGCCATGCGCTTTCACAGCGCTTTCCTGACCCAAGCCTGGGTGGTTAGTGGCGTTCGCCAGTGCGGCACCGCATGCACTCTCGTGCTTCTTTATTATAATTATTTCAGTCACTCTGACACCTCAGTAGCGGTGTCGAGCGCATGAGGGCTATATGTACTCAAATCCTGTGTCTTGGGATTGAGTTCTAAGACTCCTTGCTTGCGCTTTTGGTGCAGTACCGCAGTCCGGTGACGCAACAGGGTTCGCTTCCTTCACACAGGGTGAGGTTAACACGTGTGTGTATTCATATTGTACCGCCATATAGTCCGTCATTACTTGGCAGCAGGTTCCATCTCTGCACGGTGGACCCCGGGCTGCGAACGCACCTTACGCCATCTGTCTTATTATTTGGTGCGTTCCGCTTGCCCTAACAGAGTCTCTGTATTGTATTAGTCTCATTAAGAACTTCATGGAACCTAGAAAATGTGAGTCCAAGTCTCATTGTGTATGCAGTGTGGTCTTAATACCTTCTTTAGCTCCTGGGGTAAGGGGTAAGGCTAAGTACAGCATCGTCCTTGCAAATACTGGGCTGTGTGTACAGATCCAACAGTCCAATAATTTTTGTCCTTCCATTTAAACATAGTAACATAGTTAGTAAGGCCGAAAAAAGACATTTGTCCATCCAGTTCAGCCTATATTCCATCATAATAAATCCCCAGATCTACGTCCTTCTACAGAACCTAATAATTGTATGATACAATATTGTTCTGCTCCAGGAAGACATCCAGGCCTCTCTTGAACCCCTCGACTGAGTTCGCCATCACCACCTCCTCAGGCAAGCAATTCCAGATTCTCACTGCCCTAACAGTAAAGAATCCTCTTCTATGTTGGTGGAAAAACCTTCTCTCCTCCAGACGCAAAGAATGCCCCCTTGTGCCCGTCACCTTCCTTGGTATAAACAGATCCTCAGCGAGATATTTGTATTGTCCCCTTATATACTTATACATGGTTATTAGATCGCCCCTCAGTCGTCTTTTTTCTAGACTAAATAATCCTAATTTCGCTAATCTATCTGGGTATTGTAGTTCTCCCATCCCCTTTATTAATTTTGTTGCCCTCCTTTGTACTCTCTCTAGTTCCATTATATCCTTCCTGAGCACCGGTGCCCAAAACTGGACACAGTACTCCATGTGCGGTCTAACTAGGGATTTGTACAGAGGCAGTATAATGCTCTCATCATGTGTATCCAGACCTCTTTTAATGCACCCCATGATCCTGTTTGCCTTGGCAGCTGCTGCCTGGCACTGGCTGCTCCAGGTAAGTTTATCATTAACTAGGATCCCCAAGTCCTTCTCCCTGTCAGATTTACCCAGTGGTTTCCCGTTCAGTGTGTAATGGTGATATTGATTCCCTCTTCCCATGTGTATAACCTTACATTTATCATTGTTAAACCTCATCTGCCACCTTTCAGCCCAAGTTTCCAACTTATCCAGATCCATCTGTAGCAGAATACTATCTTCTCTTGTATTAACTGCTTTACATAGTTTTGTATCATCTGCAAATATCGATATTTTACTGTGTAAACCTTCTACCAGATCATTAATGAATATGTTGAAGAGAACAGGTCCCAATACTGACCCCTGCGGTACCCCACTGGTCACAGCGACCCAGTTAGAGACTATACCATTTATAACCACCCTCTGCTTTCTATCACTAAGCCAGTTACTAACCCATTTACACACATTTTCCCCCAGACCAAGCATTCTCATTTTGTGTACCAACCTCTTGTGCGGCACGGTATCAAACGCTTTGGAAAAATCGAGATATACCACGTCCAATGACTCACCGTGGTCCAGTCTATAGCTTACCTCTTCATAAAAACTGATTAGATTGGTTTGACAGGAGCGATTTCTCATAAACCCATGCTGATATGGAGTTAAACAGTTATTCTCATTGAGATAATCCAGAATAACATCCCTCAGAAACCCTTCAAATATTTTACCAACAATAGAGGTTAGACTTACTGGCCTATAATTTCCAGGTTCACTTTTAGAGCCCTTTTTGAATATTGGCACCACATTTGCTATGCGCCAGTCCTGCGGAACAGACCCTGTCGCTATAGAGTCACTAAAAATAAGAAATAATGGTTTATCTATTACATTACTTAGTTCTCTTAGTACTCGTGGGTGTATGCCATCCGGACCCGGAGATTTATCTATTTTAATCTTATTTAGCCGGTTTCGCACCTCTTCTTGGGTTAGATTGGTGACCCTTAATATAGGGTTTTCATTGTTTCTTGGGATTTCACCTAGCATTTCATTTTCCACCGTGAATACCGTGGAGAAGAAGGTGTTTAATATGTTAGCTTTTTCCTCGTCATCTACAACCATTCTTTCCTCACTATTTTTTAAGGGGCCTACATTTTCAGTTTTTATTCTTTTACTATTGATATAGTTGAAGAACAGTTTGGGATTAGTTTTACTCTCCTTAGCAATGTGCTTCTCTGTTTCCTTTTTGGCAGCTTTAATTAGTTTTTTAGATAAAGTATTTTTCTCCCTATAGTTTTTTAGAGCTTCAATGGTGCCATCCTGCTTTAGTAGTGCTTTAGTAGTCATTCTGCTGGTGAAATGATTTTTTTGCAGTGACTGGCATGGATCCAGGTGGGCTTTCCCTCAAGTTTCACTGAGGTGAATTAGGTCAGCTGGACTTTAAAATGGCCCGTCAAACCATGGATCTAAGCTCCTTCTCACATGTCTGTGTATGACCACCCAATCACTTGAATTCAGCTGATGTACAGTACATCTGCACTGGCATTAGGATCTGGAATGGATGAAAAAACATGTTTATGCAAGATATTGTCTATTCTGCAAGGCCTGGACATAGGCTGTCATAGCACCGTGCTGCATTCGCAGCACGTGTGGGAAGCACAGACCAGTCTTTGGCGAACTACCAAACAGGACTTCAAAAGGAGACAAGCCTGTCTTTCTATTTGGAGTGTGTCTGACTGACAAGAGTGCAAGAGACAAGCCCTCTACCCAGCTCTTTCCTGTGTCTGTCATGGCCTTTTGAATTTCCAGTTTAAGTGTCCCATTTAGTCTTTCCACTTTCCCATTACATTGTAGTCTATATAGTGTATGATATGCTTGCTGTATTCCCAGTGGCTTCCCTCATTATTTCTCCCATGAAGTGTGTACCCCTATTGCTTTCTATGGTTTTTGGGACATCATACCTGCAGATCAGTTCTTTCATCAGTTTGTCTGCAGTCGTTTTAGCTTTTGCACATTTTACCAGATAGGCTTCCAGCCAACCAGAGAAGAGATCTACACATTCTAGGACATTTTTCATACACTCCTACCTGGGTAGTTGTATGTAGTCAGTATGCAGTCTCTGAAACGGGTAGAGAGACCTGGGTGTTGCTTTCTTAGGGACTTTTACTATTTTACCTGGGCTGTGCTGTGCACAGATGGGGCATGATTGCACGAGTTTCGCATCTGCGTAACTGAAACCAGGAGCAATCCAGAAGGCATTTACCATGATACACATGTGACATTTTGAGGTGTGAGTGGGGCCATGTGTTGCTTGCGCCATGATTCAGAACAGGGACCTTGGTATACAGAATTTATCCTTATTCTCCCATACTCCATTTGAGTTCAGCTCAGTTCCCATTCTCCCCCAGTGTTCCTTCTCTGTTTGGGCAGCTGGAAGGATTTTAGGACATCTAGGCTCATATTCTGTCCCTATCACTGCAGCAACTCTCCCTACACTAGTGATTCTGGAGCTCACTGGGATGGGCAGGTCAGTGCCAGGTCTGATATAGATCTGATGACAATGCGTGGCAACCAATCACTGTAATGCCACAACCAACATGGCTGCGGCATTACAGTGCATGGCAGACAATCCCTGCATGTTTATTGGTGCTCTAAAGAGCGCCAAACATGCAGAGCAGGGACCCGAGGACCCACCGAGCAAACCCAGAAATGCTCAGCGAGTACCAAGCATTACCGAGCATGCTCACTCATCACTGTTGGTCACCCTTCTATACCCACGCTACAAGGAGAACTTTACTTATTGTTAGGGTTGGCGGAAAGCACCGAATATATATTTATTAGAGGAAATTGGTGCGTTCTCAACCCGGGATCCACCGTGCAGGAAAGCACCTGCAGCTAGATATGGCGGTACTATATAGTGGTATAAACAGACTCTGTTACTTCACAGAGTCTGTTAGCAAAGATAACGCTGTGCCCTGTTTGGCTCACAGAGGCACACAGCTACTTAGTAGAGCAGATGGTTGTCATGCAGTCAAATGCAAACATGAAACTCCTTGCCGGAGGTGCCAGCATTCTAGTGGCTTATTTCAGCCGGGTCCCTGAATACACACACACAAAACTCCTCACCGGAGGTGCCAGCATTCTAGGGGCTTATTTCAGCCGGGTTCCTGACTGCATACAAAACATGACCACACTGGCGCTGAGCTCATACATAAATTGACACTAGCGCATGACCGTGCGGTCATGAGAACCCATTATAGCTGTAGCACCTACAGGACCTTCCAAGAAGGACCAATGGAAGGCTGTCACAGAACTTGATCAGGTACAGGGCCTTCCTGGAGGACCAATGGAAGTTGCTGCAGTACCTGAGCATGTGACCCTTGATCTCCACTGAGAGATCTTGCCCTGGGCATACTCAGTGTGTGCAAAGCAGGACTTAGTCCGAGAAAAGCCTGCTCGCCGCAGACCAGTGCAGGGTACAATAGTAAAGCCTGGAGAGGCAGCAGTAACCCTTTGCACAGTATCAGATTCAGTGAGACGCTGGGACCAACGTCTCCGCTGGGCAGGCTCCACTTCGGCTGATGCAGAATGGGAGACCGCAGCAGACATGGTTCAAGGTTCCACCTGTACAGCGGCGGGAACTCGACTCTTAACACTTATTTCCTTTCCTTTATGGAACGGTGTAATAAAATATTGCAGTACCAGAAGGCCCTAGTTAAAAAATTATGCAAAAAATTCCCATCTTACAGCGCTGGCGGCAGAGGTCACATATTTTTGGACAACCAAAGAATAGAGACAAAACCCACATCAGATGCAGCAGAGACAGAGGAACACTCTCAAAGGTCTGGGACAGTTTTCTCAGACCCCCAGTGCCCAGGCCCTGATGTACGTGTGTGGAGAAATGGGGTCAATTGGTGCTCTCGTCCTCTGGCTCAGCTGCCTTTAGCAAGACTGCTTGTACCAGGGCTCATACCACTGAACGTCCACTCTATCTCCCCGTGGGCGATAAAATTAAAAGCAAAGCCACAAAAAGAGGAATATAATATCCTCCAAAAATGAGAAAATTAACACAGCAAAAAAGGACAACAGTATTTACCTTCCCAGGTCTCAGAACTAATGATGTAGCAAACCAATATAGTAAAGATAGCAGCAGCACAGCTACAAATACAGATGAGACAACCACTCACAGCCTACCAATTCATGGAGGGGGTAACTGCTTAATATTAAAATATATAAAAGTGGCTTGTATAGGGCGCTGGTCATGCACAGATAATGCACAGCATCTAGCTCACAGCGTATTAGTGATGCCCATACTGTTAGATTAAGTGGGCAGCCCTGCACTATCTAAGTGAACCTCATGAGGTGCATGAGCAACTTTCATAAAAATCTATGCAGTTACATGCCTTGCATTCTATCATTGAGGTTATAATGCTTGCCTGAGCTATGTTCTGCTACACTGAATGATTTGGGCATGCAAATCATCAAGGTTTACTGTAATTTTTTAGGCAATTAGAAGTTTCTTAATTATGCAATTCACTGAAATTTGTTCTCCGTAAATTGAATTTCATGGGAAAATTTGGCAAAGCCTTCAAATTTTTTGAAAAGATCAGCTCATCTCTAATTATTACAGTATATCAATTGCCACTAAGGTTCACAATGGTTTTCTAGATTATTTTTAAGCTTCTTTAGAAATTATCGCTCTGGCAGCACATTGTCCTGTGTATACCACCTGCAGCCTGAGGGCCACATTTAACCTGCAATACCCTAATGTCCGGTCCTTTACCATTTGCATATTGACTGGCCACATGTCTATTTCACATCATGGAGAAGACAAGTGATCCATGGCATCATAAGGACTAGTATTTATGAATGATGTGCTGTGTTTTCATTTCTGGACAAGCCATATTTTGGCATAATTGGTGAGTCTTGACTACTATAACACAGAAAGTAGAGGATAAAGTGAAGCAGTAGCCATGCATAAGAGCTGTTATATTCATATTTTTTATGGGAGAAGGGAAACACTAGGCTGTTTCAGTGTGCAGCATATACTACAATGTAGAAAGCTGAATGTGTGATCTCTGCCTTTGGTAATATTGTGGCCCATATGGTTTCCTCGATCTGACAATGTGGCCCTCGGCTCAAAAAAGTTTTTTTTGTCGTACACTTCTGCTCTAGACACATCTGTAGTATGACTTATAGAGGCACACAGAGCTTTGTCAGCTGTATACTAACCGTAAATTCTCCATATGATCACAAATAATCTTCCTGTTATTACTTGCTACTGGTTTGGCTGTAATAGGTTGTATTTTGAAGAGGACAAGAAGAACTATTGGTACATGGTCCTTCAACTGCATCTCTAACCACATATGCATTGCACTTCTCTTCCAGATAAGATCTTGAATTCCGTGCTGACTGAAAACAAACTTAGTTTCCATAGAAACAGAAATAGCATGATGTTATTTGTCAAGGAAATTTTCCGAATCACATAATGACTGGATGGTTATGTGTTTTAATGACTAGTTGTGAAATATAAATGCAGCTATATTTTACTGAAACAGAGAGTATTTTAAATTTTTTTATGTTACGTGATAAAGGCACTGGACGTGTTTGGAGATTCAAAGAGTTGAGGAACAGAATACATTACTTTACATATTTAAATAATAAAATAAGACATTTTCAAGAACAGAAGTTCCCAAACAGGACAGATCTGTAGGGATGGACCAAAACCCTCTATGACTGCTTTGTCATAGCTTTAGGAAGATTTACATAATATCCTACAGTTTAATTACCACAACAGACTTCCTGTATCATGATCCGTTCCAGGGTTTAATCCTTCCTCCTTCACTTCGGATCCTCAATGTATTCCATAAATCCCTTCTTAAGTCATTTTTACAATCCTCTGCTGGGCCTCCATCCCCTCCGCCTCCTGTCTCTGTGGATGGTCAGACCGAGTATGAGGTGGAACGGATTGTGGATTCTCGTATGATCCGTAGTTCACTTCAGTATTTGGTCCATTGGAGGGGTTACGGTCCTGAGGATCGATCTTGGGTCCCAGTGCGATTTGTCCATGATGATCGATTGGTTCGGGCATTTCACACACGTTATCCTGGGAAGCCTGGGGTCTGGTGGCTCCCCCTTGAGAGGAGGGTACTGTCATGATCCATTCCAGGGTTTAATTCTGTCTGCCCTTTTTCCAGGTGGATCATGTCAAGGGTTAACTTTGCTCTGCCTCATTCTGGGTTCAGGTTTGCTATTTAGCTCCAATGCATCCTGCTGGTGGTGTCAGCTATAGTTCTGCCTTCGGCGTGTGTACCTGACTCTGGTAGCTCTTGATTTGTCCTGCTGTGATCCCTGACTTACCCCATGTCTGTTGACTCTCTCTGTCTGCCCTTTTCCCAGTGTTTCCATGTTTGTTAGTTTGATTCTCTGGATTTTGACTTGACTTGTATTCGGACTCACTTCTGCCTTCTATCTTTGTCTTATCCGCTTCTGACCGCCGCTGAACCCCCTGGCTTGTTTCTGACCATGTGTACTGCTGCTAACTTTGGTACTTCTGCTTCTGACTGTTTTTTGACTCGGCTTGTCGGATTCCTGACTCTCCACTTGGTGGAGCCTGTGCTGCTGCTCTGTGATGCTACTCTGTGTGTGCAGTCTCACTGCCCTCTCAAGCTCCCCCTGGTGAAGATTGCACTATACTGCACTGAAGCAGCATGGCATCCTGAAGTTCTATAGAAGACTTGCACATCATGAGGTTCATGGGTCACATATGACCAGCCAAAAGATTTCTTACAGCCCATTGAAAATCGATAGGTGCCAGTTCCCTTTATCCTTTATTTAATTGTGTTCACTAGAGTTGAGCGACTTTTACTTTTTTAGGATCGAGTCGGGTTTCGCGAAACCCTGACTTTCTCAAAAGTCGGGTTGGGTGAAATCGGCCGATTATTGCGAAAAGTCAGGGGTCGGCTGAAACACGAAACCCAATGCAAGTCAATGGGGAATCAAAGTCGGCAGTGAGTGGAGGACAGGAAAACACCTACAGTGCCCATTTTAATGCCAAAAACATCAATTCGTATTTCTTAAGCTTGTCAATCTTAATTTACTTTATAATAATAGTTAGGCATTGAAAACAGGGGCTCATTTGGCTAAAGTTGTGGGGGGGTAGGGCTGGCTCAAGATTTTTGTGGGCCCAGGAAACGCGGAATATGTCACAGCGGTGGAGCAGAGAGAGGTAAGTATTTCAACTTTGCAAGTGCTGCGATCCTGAGCAAGCGGGGGGGGGGCACTAGTTGGCACTGGCACAGGGCCTCTCATAGTATGGCGGTGTGTTTGACGGTGGGCGGCCCCTCCTACTGCCAGAGACTGTTTTGCATACTATGAGGGGCCCTGTGCCAGTGCCAACGAGTATGCCCCCCCACCTGATGAAGGAACCTGCACTTTCATATGCACCTTCCTCTTTGTCCCCGTGTAAGGTGGTATAGTATGCGGGAAGGGGAACCTGACTTTCAGCAGGGTCAGATTCTGGCTGTGTAGAGTGCAAGGGGAATGTAGTGGTCTGGGTCAATGTACCAACAGACTCATCTAGTAGTGGCTGGCCAATGGGCAGGATGAGGAGGAAACACAGATAAAGGCCCAAATAAGAAAGTAGGCTAAATCCAGTTCAAAATTGGTAACAGGACTAAACAGGTGGCATAGCTTTGTTCAGCAGAGGACATCTGTAATGAGAGGCTGACAAAGTTAGTAGGCCCCAAAAAGTAAGTAGGCTAAATGCAGTTCAAAATTGCTAACAGGACTTAACTGGCGGCATTGCTTTGTTCAGTGGAGGACAACTGTAATGAGGGGCAAACACAGTTAGTAGGCCCAAATAAGAAAGTAGGCTAAATGTAGTTCAAAATGGGTAACAGGACTAAACAGGCGGCATAGCTTTGTTCAGTGGAGGACAACTGTAATGAGGGTCAGACACAGTTAGTAGGCCCAAATAAGAAAGTAGGCTAAATTCAGTTCAAAATTGCTAACAGGACTAAACTGACGGCATTGCTTTGTTCAGCGGAGGACAACAGTAATGAGGGGCAGACAGTTACTAGACCCAAATAAGTAAATAGGCTAAATGCAGTTCAAAATTGGTAACTGGAGTACACAGGCGGCATAGCTTTCTTCAGCGGAGAAGGACAACTGTTATGAGAGGCTCACACAGTTACTAGGCCCAAGTAAGTAAGTAGGCTAAATGCAGTTCAAAATTGCTAACAGGAGTACACAGGCGGCATAGCTTTGTTCAGTGGAGGACAACTGTTATGAGAGGCTCACACAGTTAGTAGGCCCAAGTAAGTGTAAGTAGGCTAAATGCAGTTCAAAATTGCTAACAGGAGTACACATGCGGCATTGCTTTGTTCAGTGGAGGACAACTGTAATAAGTGGCTCAGACAGACTTAGAAGGCCTAAAATAAAAAAGTAGGCTAAATGCAGTTCACAATTGGTAACAGGAGTACACAGGCGGCATAGCTTTTTCAGCGGAGGAGGACAACTGTTATGAGAGGCTCACATAGTTACTAGGCCCAAGTAAGTAAGTAGGCTAAATGTAGTTCAAAATTGGTAACATGAGTACACAGGCAGCATTGCTTTGTTCAGTGGAGGACAACTGTAATAACTGGCTCAGACAGACTTAGTAGGCCTAAAATAAAAAAGTAGGCTAAATGCAGTTCACAATTGGTAACAGGAGTACACAGGCGGCATTGTTTTGTTCAGTGGAGGACAACTGTAATAAGTGGCTCAGACAGACTTAGTAGGCCTAAAATAAAAAAGTAAAGTAAAAAGGGCAGCACACTGCAGCGCCAAAACATGCAAACTTGAAAACACGAAATTTGAACTGCATTACTGCACTAGAAATATGAAAAATGAGAGCTTTTAGCGCATAAAAATGGCCATATTTATGTGTACCTCGTAGCCACTTTACGGCATCTCTCTTATACGAGGTCCTACGCTTGACCTACCTCACCGAGAATAAACGTCTCCATCTGAATGGGTACATGTGAAACCTCTTCTTTGACTCAAATTCTCTCTTTCTGTGGAGGGGTATTGGACCTACTATAATTAAAACACCTGTGGCTAGGAGGCAGGGAGTGCACGATGAGAAGGCTAAAGAATACATTTCAAAAACCTGACCTGCACATCCAAACATAGACTGAGTGTGAACAGGTGCTGAACCCAGAGTCGCCAACTCGTATATAGTTAAGTAAAAAGGGCAGCACACTGCAGCGCCAAAACATGCAAACTTGAAAACACGAAATTTGAACTGCATTACTGCACTAGAAATATGAAAAATGAGAGCTTTTAGCGCATAAAAATGGCCATATTTATGTGTACCTCGTAGCCACTTTACGGCATCTCTCTTATACGAGGTCCTACGCTTGACCTACCTCACCGAGAATAAACGTCTCCATCTGAATGGGTACATGTGAAACCTCTTCTTGGACTCAAATTCTCTCTTTCTGTGGAGGGGTATTGGACCTACTATAATTAAAACACCTGTGGCTAGGAGGCAGGGAGTGCACGATCAGAAGGCTAAAGAATACATTTCAAAAACCTGACCTGCACATCCAAACATAGACTGAGTGTGAACAGGTGCTGAACCCAGAGTCGCCAACTCATATATAGTTAAGTAAAAAGGGCAGCACACTGCAGCGCCAAAACATGCAAACTTGAAAACACGAAATTTGAACTGCATTACTGCACTAGAAATATGAAAAATGAGAGCTTTTAGCGCATAAAAATGGCCATATTTATGTGTACCTCGTAGCCACTTTACGGCATCTCTCTTATACGAGGTCCTACGCTTGACCTACCTCACCGAGAATAAACGTCTCCATCTGAATGGGTACATGTGAAACCTCTTCTTGGACTCAAATTCTCTCTTTCTGTGGAGGGGTATTGGACCTACTATAATTAAAACACCTGTGGCTAGGAGGCAGGGAGTGCACGATCAGAAGGCTAAAGAATACATTTCAAAAACCTGACCTGCACATCCAAACATAGACTGAGTGTGAACAGGTGCTGAACCCAGAGTCGCCAACTCGTATATAGTTAAGTAAAAAGGGCAGCACACTGCAGCGCCAAAACATGCAAACTTGAAAACACGAAATTTGAACTGCATTACTGCACTAGAAATATGAAAAATGAGAGCTTTTAGCGCATAAAAATGGCCATATTTATGTGTACCTCGTAGCCACTTTACGGCATCTCTCTTATACGAGGTCCTACGCTTGACCTACCTCACCGAGAATAAACGTCTCCATCTGAATGGGTACATGTGAAACCTCTTCTTGGACTCAAATTCTCTCTTTCTGTGGAGGGGTATTGGACCTACTATAATTAAAACACCTGTGGCTAGGAGGCAGGGAGTGCACGATCAGAAGGCTAAAGAATACATTTCAAAAACCTGACCTGCACATCCAAACATAGACTGAGTGTGAACAGGTGCTGAACCCAGAGTCGCCAACTCGTATATAGTTAAGTAAAAAGGGCAGCACACTGCAGCGCCAAAACATGCAAACTTGAAAACACGAAATTTGAACTGCATTACTGCACTAGAAATATGAAAAATGAGAGCTTTTAGCGCATAAAAATGGCCATATTTATGTGTACCTCGTAGCCACTTTACGGCATCTCTCTTATACGAGGTCCTACGCTTGACCTACCTCACCGAGAATAAACGTCTCCATCTGAATGGGTACATGTGAAACCTCTTCTTGGACTCAAATTCTCTCTTTCTGTGGAGGGGTATTGGACCTACTATAATTAAAACACCTGTGGCTAGGAGGCAGGGAGTGCACGATCAGAAGGCTAAAGAATACATTTCAAAAACCTGACCTGCACATCCAAACATAGACTGAGTGGGAACAGGTGCTGAACCCAGAGTCGCCAACTCGTATATAGTTAAGTAAAAAGGGCAGCACACTGCAGCGCCAAAACATGCAAACTTGAAAACACGAAATTTGAACTGCATTACTGCACTAGAAATATGAAAAATGAGAGCTTTTAGCGCATAAAAATGGCCATATTTATGTGTACCTCGTAGCCACTTTACGGCATCTCTCTTATACGAGGTCCTACGCTTGACCTACCTCACCGAGAATAAACGTCTCCATCTGAATGGGTACATGTGAAACCTCTTCTTGGACTCAAATTCTCTCTTTCTGTGGAGGGGTATTGGACCTACTATAATTAAAACACCTGTGGCTAGGAGGCAGGGAGTGCACGATCAGAAGGCTAAAGAATACATTTAAAAAACCTGACCTGCACATCCAAACATAGACTGAGTGTGAACAGGTGCTGAACCCAGAGTCGCCAACTCGTATATAGTTAAATAAAAAGGGCAGCACACTGCAGCGCCAAAACATGCAAACTTGAAAACACGAAATTTGAACTGCATTACTGCACTAGAAATATGAAAAATGAGAGCTTTTAGCGCATAAAAATGGCCATATTTATGTGTACCTCGTAGCCACTTTACGGCATCTCTCTTATACGAGGTCCTACGCTTGACCTACCTCACCGAGAATAAACGTCTCCATCTGAATGGGTACATGTGAAACCTCTTCTTGGACTCAAATTCTCTCTTTCTGTGGAGGGGTATTGGACCTACTATAATTAAAACACCTGTGGCTAGGAGGCAGGGAGTGCACGATCAGAAGGCTAAAGAATACATTTCAAAAACCTGACCTGCACATCCAAACATAGACTGAGTGTGAACAGGTGCTGAACCCAGAGTCGCCAACTCGTATATAGTTAAGTAAAAAGGGCAGCACACTGCAGCGCCAAAACATGCAAACTTGAAAACACGAAATTTGAACTGCATTACTGCACTAGAAATATGAAAAATGAGAGCTTTTAGCGCATAAAAATGGCCATATTTATGTGTACCTCGTAGCCACTTTACGGCATCTCTCTTATGCGAGGTCCTACGCTTGACCTACCTCACCGAGAATAAATGTCTCCATCTGAATGGGTACATGTGAAACCTCTTCTTGGACTCAAATTCTCTCTTTCTGTGGAGGGGTATTGGACCTACTATAATTAAAACACCTGTGGCTAGGAGGCAGGGAGTGCACGATCAGAAGGCTAAAGAATACATTTCAAAAACCTGACCTGCACATCCAAACATAGACTGAGTGGGAACAGGTGCTGAACCCAGAGTCGCCAACTCGTATATAGTTAAGTAAAAAGGGCAGCACACTGCAGCGCCAAAACATGCAAACTTGAAAACACGAAATTTGAACTGCATTACTGCACTAGAAATATGAAAAATGAGAGCTTTTAGCGCATAAAAATGGCCATATTTATGTGTACCTCGTAGCCACTTTACGGCATCTCTCTTATACGAGGTCCTACGCTTGACCTACCTCACCGAGAATAAACGTCTCCATCTGAATGGGTACATGTGAAACCTCTTCTTGGACTCAAATTCTCTCTTTCTGTGGAGGGGTATTGGACCTACTATAATTAAAACACCTGTGGCTAGGAGGCAGGGAGTGCACGATCAGAAGGCTAAAGAATACATTTCAAAAACCTGACCTGCACATCTAAACATAGACTGAGTGTGAACAGGTGCTGAACCCAGAGTCGCCAACTCGTATATAGTTAAATAAAAAGGGCAGCACACTGCAGCGCCAAAACATGCAAACTTGAAAACACGAAATTTGAACTGCATTACTGCACTAGAAATATGAAAAATGAGAGCTTTTAGCGCATAAAAATGGCCATATTTATGTGTACCTCGTAGCCACTTTACGGCATCTCTCTTATACGAGGTCCTACGCTTGACCTACCTCACCGAGAATAAACGTCTCCATCTGAATGGGTACATGTGAAACCTCTTCTTGGACTCAAATTCTCTCTTTCTGTGGAGGGGTATTGGACCTACTATAATTAAAACACCTGTGGCTAGGAGGCAGGGAGTGCACGATCAGAAGGCTAAAGAATACATTTCAAAAACCTGACCTGCACATCCAAACATAGACTGAGTGTGAACAGGTGCTGAACCCAGAGTCGCCAACTCGTATATAGTTAAATAAAAAGGGCAGCACACTGCAGCGCCAAAACATGCAAACTTGAAAACACGAAATTTGAACTGCATTACTGCACTAGAAATATGAAAAATGAGAGCTTTTAGCGCATAAAAATGGCCATATTTATGTGTACCTTGTAGCCACTTTACGGCATCTCTCTTATACGAGGTCCTACGCTTGACCTACCTCACCGAGAATAAACGTCTCCATCTGAATGGGTACATGTGAAACCTCTTCTTGGACTCAAATTCTCTCTTTCTGTGGAGGGGTATTGGACCTACTATAATTAAAACACCTGTGGCTAGGAGGCAGGGAGTGCACGATCAGAAGGCTAAAGAATACATTTCAAAAACCTGACCTGCACATCCAAACATAGACTGAGTGTGAACAGGTGCTGAACCCAGAGTCGCCAACTCGTATATAGTTAAGTAAAAAGGGCAGCACACTGCAGCGCCAAAACATGCAAACTTGAAAACACGAAATTTGAACTGCATTACTGCACTAGAAATATGAAAAATGAGAGCTTTTAGCGCATAAAAATGGCCATATTTATGTGTACCTCGTAGCCACTTTACGGCATCTCTCTTATACGAGGTCCTACGCTTGACCTACCTCACCGAGAATAAACGTCTCCATCTGAATGGGTACATGTGAAACCTCTTCTTGGACTCAAATTCTCTCTTTCTGTGGAGGGGTATTGGACCTACTATAATTAAAACACCTGTGGCTAGGAGGCAGGGAGTGCACGATCAGAAGGCTAAAGAATACATTTCAAAAACCTGACCTGCACATCCAAACATAGACTGAGTGTGAACAGGTGCTGAACCCAGAGTCGCCAACTCGTATATAGTTAAGTAAAAAGGGCAGCACACTGCAGCGCCAAAACATGCAAACTTGAAAACACGAAATTTGAACTGCATTACTGCACTAGAAATATGAAAAATGAGAGCTTTTAGCGCATAAAAATGGCCATATTTATGTGTACCTCGTAGCCACTTTACGGCATCTCTCTTATACGAGGTCCTACGCTTGACCTACCTCACCGAGAATAAACGTCTCCATCTGAATGGGTACATGTGAAACCTCTTCTTGGACTCAAATTCTCTCTTTCTGTGGAGGGGTATTGGACCTACTATAATTAAAACACCTGTGGCTAGGAGGCAGGGAGTGCACGATCAGAAGGCTAAAGAATACATTTCAAAAACCTGACCTGCACATCCAAACATAGACTGAGTGTGAACAGGTGCTGAACCCAGAGTCGCCAACTCGTAAATAGTTAAGTAAAAAGGGCAGCACATTGCAGCGCCAAAACATGCAAACTTGAAAACACGAAATTTGAACTGCATTACTGCACTAGAAATATGAAAAATGAGAGCTTTTAGCGCATAAAAATGGCCATATTTATGTGTACCTCGTAGCCACTTTACGGCATCTCTCTTATACGAGGTCCTACGCTTGACCTACCTCACCGAGAATAAACGTCTCCATCTGAATGGGTACATGTGAAACCTCTTCTTGGACTCAAATTCTCTCTTTCTGTGGAGGGGTATTGGACCTACTATAATTAAAACACCTGTGGCTAGGAGGCAGGGAGTGCACGATCAGAAGGCTAAAGAATACATTTCAAAAACCTGACCTGCACATCCAAACATAGACTGAGTGTGAACAGGTGCTGAACCCAGAGTCGCCAACTCGTATATGGTTAAGTAAAAAGGGCAGCACACTGCAGCGCCAAAGCATGCAAACTTGAAAACACGAAATTTGAACTGCATTACTGCACTAGAAATATGAAAAATGAGAGCTTTTAGCGCATAAAAATGGCCATATTTATGTGTACCTCGTAGCCACTTTACGGCATCTCTCTTATACGAGGTCCTACGCTTGACCTACCTCACCGAGAATAAACGTCTCCATCTGAATGGGTACATGTGAAACCTCTTCTTGGACTCAAATTCTCTCTTTCTGTGGAGGGGTATTGGACCTACTATAATTAAAACACCTGTGGCTAGGAGGCAGGGAGTGCACGATCAGAAGGCTAAAGAATACATTTCAAAAACCTGACCTGCACATCCAAACATAGACTGAGTGTGAACAGATGCTGAACCCAGAGTCGCCAACTCGTAAATATAGTTAAGTAAAAAGGGCAGCACACTGCAGCGCCAAACCATGCAAACTTGAAAACACAAAATTTGAACTGCATTACTGCACTAGAAATATGAAAAATGAGAGCTTTTAGCGCATAAAAATGGCCATATTTATGTGTACCTCGTAGCCACTTTACGGCATCTCTCTTATACGAGGTCCTACGCTTGACCTACCTCACCGAGAATAAACGTCTCCATCTGAATGGGTACATGTGAAACCTCTTCTTGGACTCAAATTCTCTCTTTCTGTGGAGGGGTATTGGACCTACTATAATTAAAACACCTGTGGCTAGGAGGCAGGGAGTGCACGATCAGAAGGCTAAAGAATACATTTCAAAAACCTGACCTGCACATCCAAACATAGACTGAGTGTGAACAGGTGCTGAACCCAGAGTCGCCAACTCGTATATAGTTAAATAAAAAGGGCAGCACACTGCAGCGCCAAAACATGCAAACTTGAAAACACGAAATTTGAACTGCATTACTGCACTAGAAATATGAAAAATGAGAGCTTTTAGCGCATAAAAATGGCCATATTTATGTGTACCTCGTAGCCACTTTACGGCATCTCTCTTATACGAGGTCCTACGCTTGACCTACCTCACCGAGAACAAACGTCTCCATCTGAATGGGTACATGTGAAACCTCTTCTTGGACTCAAATTCTCTCTTTCTGTGGAGGGGTATTGGACCTACTATAATTAAAACACCTGTGGCTAGGAGGCAGGGAGTGCACGATCAGAAGGCTAAAGAATACATTTCAAAAACCTGACCTGCACATCCAAACATAGACTGAGTGTGAACAGGTGCTGAACCCAGAGTCGCCAACTCGTATATAGTTAAGTAAAAAGGGCAGCACACTGCAGCGCCAAAACATGCAAACTTGAAAACACGAAATTTGAACTGCATTACTGCACTAGAAATATGAAAAATGAGAGCTTTTAGCGCATAAAAATGGCCATATTTATGTGTACCTCGTAGCCACTTTACGGCATCTCTCTTATACGAGGTCCTACGCTTGACCTACCTCACCGAGAATAAACGTCTCCATCTGAATGGGTACATGTGAAACCTCTTCTTGGACTCAAATTCTCTCTTTCTGTGGAGGGGTATTGGACCTACTATAATTAAAACACCTGTGGCTAGGAGGCAGGGAGTGCACGATCAGAAGGCTAAAGAATACATTTCAAAAACCTGACCTGCACATCCAAACATAGACTGAGTGTGAACAGGTGCTGAACCCAGAGTCGCCAACTCGTAAATATAGTTAAGTAAAAAGGGCAGCACACTGCAGCACCAAAACATGCAAACTTGAAAACACAAAATTTGAACTGCATTACTGCACTAGAAATATGAAAAATGAGAGCTTTTAGCGCATAAAAATGGCCATATTTATGTGTACCTCGTAGCCACTTTACGGCATCTCTCTTATACGAGGTCCTACGCTTGACCTACCTCACCGAGAATAAACGTCTCCATCTGAATGGGTACATGTGAAACCTCTTCTTGGACTCAAATTCTCTCTTTCTGTGGAGGGGTATTGGACCTACTATAATTAAAACACCTGTGGCTAGGAGGCAGGGAGTGCACGATCAGAAGGCTAAAGAATACATTTCAAAAACCTGACCTGCACATCCAAACATAGACCGAGTGTGAACAGGTGCTGAACCCAGAGTCGCCAACTCGTATATAGTTAAATAAAAAGGGCAGCACACTGCAGCGCCAAAACATGCAAACTTGAAAACACGAAATTTGAACTGCATTACTGCACTAGAAATATGAAAAATGAGAGCTTTTAGCGCATAAAAATGGCCATATTTATGTGTACCTCGTAGCCACTTTACGGCATCTCTCTTATACGAGGTCCTACGCTTGACCTACCTCACCGAGAATAAACGTCTCCATCTGAATGGGTACATGTGAAACCTCTTCTTGGACTCAAATTCTCTCTATCTGTGGAGGGGTATTGGACCTACTATAATTAAAACACCTGTGGCTAGGAGGCAGGGAGTGCACGATCAGAAGGCTAAAGAATACATTTCAAAAACCTGACCTGCACATCCAAACATAGACTGAGTGTGAACAGGTGCTGAACCCAGAGTCGCCAACTCGTATATAGTTAAGTAAAAAGGGCAGCACACTGCAGCGCCAAAACATGCAAACTTGAAAACACGAAATTTGAACTGCATTACTGCACTAGAAATATGAAAAATGAGAGCTTTTAGCGCATAAAAATGGCCATATTTATGTGTACCTCGTAGCCACTTTACGGCATCTCTCTTATACGAGGTCCTACGCTTGACCTACCTCACCGAGAATAAACGTCTCCATCTGAATGGGTACATGTGAAACCTCTTCTTGGACTCAAATTCTCTCTTTCTGTGGAGGGGTATTGGACCTACTATAATTAAAACACCTGTGGCTAGGAGGCAGGGAGTGCACGATCAGAAGGCTAAAGAATACATTTCAAAAACCTGACCTGCACATCCAAACATAGACTGAGTGTGAACAGGTGCTGAACCCAGAGTCGCCAACTCGTATATAGTTAAGTAAAAAGGGCAGCACACTGCAGCGCCAAAACATGCAAACTTGAAAACACGAAATTTGAACTGCATTACTGCACTAGAAATATGAAAAATGAGAGCTTTTAGCGCAAAAAAATGGCCATATTTATGTGTACCTCGTAGCCACTTTACGGCATCTCTCTTATACGAGGTCCTACGCTTGACCTACCTCACCGAGAATAAACGTCTCCATCTGAATGGGTACATGTGAAACCTCTTCTTGGACTCAAATTCTCTCTTTCTGTGGAGGGGTATTGGACCTACTATAATTAAAACACCTGTGGCTAGGAGGCAGGGAGTGCACGATCAGAAGGCTAAAGAATACATTTCAAAAACCTGACCTGCACTTCCAAACATAGACTGAGTGTGAACAGGTGCTGAACCCAGAGTCGCCAACTCGTATATAGTTAAGTAAAAAGGGCAGCACACTGCAGCGCCAAAACATGCAAACTTGAAAACACAAAATTTGAACTGCATTACTGCACTAGAAATATGAAAAATGAGAGCTTTTAGCGCATAAAAATGGCCATATTTATGTGTACCTCGTAGCCACTTTACGGCATCTCTCTTATACGAGGTCCTACGCTTGACCTACCTCACCGAGAATAAACGTCTCCATCTGAATGGGTACATGTGAAACCTCTTCTTGGACTCAAATTCTCTCTTTCTGTGGAGGGGTATTGGACCTACTATAATTAAAACACCTGTGGCTAGGAGGCAGGGAGTGCACGATCAGAAGGCTAAAGAATACATTTCAAAAACCTGACCTGCACATCCAAACATAGACTGAGTGTGAACAGGTGCTGAACCCAGAGTCGCCAACTCGTAAATAGTTAAGTAAAAAGGGCAGCACACTGCAGCGCCAAAACATGCAAACTTGAAAACACGAAATTTGAACTGCATTACTGCACTAGAAATATGAAAAATGAGAGCTTTTAGCGCATAAAAATGGCCATATTTATGTGTACCTCGTAGCCACTTTACGGCATCTCTCTTATACGAGGTCCTACGCTTGACCTACCTCACCGAGAATAAACGTCTCCATCTGAATGGGTACATGTGAAACCTCTTCTTGGACTCAAATTCTCTCTTTCTGTGGAGGGGTATTGGACCTACTATAATTAAAACACCTGTGGCTAGGAGGCAGGGAGTGCACGATCAGAAGGCTAAAGAATACATTTCAAAAACCTGACCTGCACATCCAAACATAGACTGAGTGTGAACAGGTGCTGAACCCAGAGTCGCCAACTCGTATATAGTTAAATAAAAAGGGCAGCACACTGCAGCGCCAAAACATGCAAACTTGAAAACACGAAATTTGAACTGCATTACTGCACTAGAAATATGAAAAATGAGAGCTTTTAGCGCATAAAAATGGCCATATTTATGTGTACCTCGTAGCCACTTTACGGCATCTCTCTTATACGAGGTCCTACGCTTGACCTACCTCACCGAGAATAAACGTCTCCATCTGAATGGGTACATGTGAAACCTCTTCTTGGACTCAAATTCTCTCTTTCTGTGGAGGGGTATTGGACCTACTATAATTAAAACACCTGTGGCTAGGAGGCAGGGAGTGCACGATCAGAAGGCTAAAGAATACATTTCAAAAACCTGACCTGCACATCCAAACAGACTGAGTGTGAACAGGTGCTGAATCCAGAGTCGCCAACTCGTAAATAGTTAAGTAAAAAGGGCAGCACACTGCAGCGCCAAAACATGCAAACTTGAAAACACGAAATTTGAACTGCATTACTGCACTAGAAATATGAAAAATGAGAGCTTTTAGCGCATAAAAATGGCCATATTTATGTGTACCTCGTAGCCACTTTACGGCATCTCTCTTATACGAGGTCCTACACTTGACCTACCTCACTGAGAATAAACGTCTCCATCTGAATGGGTACATGTGAAACCTCTTCTTGGACTCAAATTCTCTCTTTCTGTGGAGGGGTATTGGACCTACTATAATTAACACACCTGTGGCTAGGAGGTAGGGAGTGCACGATCAGAAGGCTAAAGAATACATTTCAAAAACCTGACCTGCACATCCAAACATAGACTGAGTGTGAACAGGTGCTGAACCCAGAGTCGCCAACTCGTATATAGTTAAATAAAAAGGGCAGCACACTGCAGCGCCAAAACATGCAAACTTGAAAACACGAAATTTGAACTGCATTACTGCACTAGAAATATGAAAAATGAGAGCTTTTAGCGCATAAAAATGGCCATATTTATGTGTACCTCGTAGCCACTTTACGGCATCTCTCTTATACGAGGTCCTACGCTTGACCTACCTCACCGAGAATAAACGTCTCCATCTGAATGGGTACATTATTATTATTATTATTATTTATTATTATAGCGCCATTTATTCCATGGCGCTTTACATGTGAGGAGGGGTATACATAATAAAACAAGTACAATAATCTTGAAAAATACAAGTCACAACTGGTACAGGAGGAGAGAGGACCCTGCCCGCGAGGGCTCACAATCTACAAGGGATGGGTGAGGATACAGTAGGTGAGGGTAGAGCTGGCCGTGCAGCGGTTTGGTCAATCGGTGGTTACTGCAGGTTGTAGGCTTGTCGGAAGAGGTGGGTCTTCAGGTTCTTTTTGAAGGTTTCGATGGTAGGCGAGAGTCTGATATGTTGTGGTAGAGCATTCCAGAGTAGGGGGGATGCACGAGAGAAATCTTGTATGCGATTGTGGGAAGAGGAGATAATAGGGGAGTAGAGAAGGAGATCTTGTGAGGATCAGAGGTTGCGTGCAGGAAAGTACCGGGTACATGTGAAACCTCTTCTTGGACTCAAATTCTCTCTTTCTGTGGAGGGGTATTGGACCTACTATAATTAAAACACCTGTGGCTAGGAGGCAGGGAGTGCACGATCAGAAGGCTAAAGAATACATTTCAAAAACCTGACCTGCACATCCAAACATAGACTGAGTGTGAACAGGTGCTGAACCCAGAGTCGCCAACTCGTAAATAGTTAAGTAAAAAGGGCAGCACACTGCAGCGCCAAAACATGCAAACTTGAAAACACGAAATTTGAACTGCATTACTGCACTAGAAATATGAAAAATGAGAGCTTTTAGCGCATAAAAATGGCCATATTTATGTGTACCTCGTAGCCACTTTACGGCATCTCTCTTATACGAGGTCCTACGCTTGACCTACCTCACCGAGAATAAACGTCTCCATCTGAATGGGTACATGTGAAACCTCTTCTTGGACTCAAATTCTCTCTTTCTGTGGAGGGGTATTGGACCTACTATAATTAAAACACCTGTGGCTAGGAGGCAGGGAGTGCACGATCAGAAGGCTAAAGAATACATTTCAAAAACCTGACCTGCACATCCAAACATAGACTGAGTGTGAACAGGTGCTGAACCCAGAGTCGCCAACTCGTATATAGTTAAATAAAAAGGGCAGCACACTGCAGCGCCAAAACATGCAAACTTGAAAACACGAAATTTGAACTGCATTACTGCACTAGAAATATGAAAAATGAGAGCTTTTAGCGCATAAAAATGGCCATATTTATGTGTACCTCGTAGCCACTTTACGGCATCTCTCTTATACGAGGTCCTACGCTTGACCTACCTCACCGAGAATAAACGTCTCCATCTGAATGGGTACATGTGAAACCTCTTCTTGGACTCAAATTCTCTCTTTCTGTGGAGGGGTATTGGACCTACTATAATTAAAACACCTGTGGCTAGGAGGCAGGGAGTGCACGATCAGAAGGCTAAAGAATACATTTCAAAAACCTGACCTGCACATCCAAACAGACTGAGTGTGAACAGGTGCTGAACCCAGAGTCGCCAACTCGTAAATAGTTAAGTAAAAAGGGCAGCACACTGCAGCGCCAAAACATGCAAACTTGAAAACACGAAATTTGAACTGCATTACTGCACTAGAAATATGAAAAATGAGAGCTTTTAGCGCATAAAAATGGCCATATTTATGTGTACCTCGTAGCCACTTTACGGCATCTCTCTTATACGAGGTCCTACACTTGACCTACCTCACTGAGAATAAACGTCTCCATCTGAATGGGTACATGTGAAACCTCTTCTTGGACTCAAATTCTCTCTTTCTGTGGAGGGGTATTGGACCTACTATAATTAACACACCTGTGGCTAGGAGGTAGGGAGTGCACGATCAGAAGGCTAAAGAATACATTTCAAAAACCTGACCTGCACATCCAAACATAGACTGAGTGTGAACAGGTGCTGAACCCAGAGTCGCCAACTCGTATATAGTTAAATAAAAAGGGCAGCACACTGCAGCGCCAAAACATGCAAACTTGAAAACACGAAATTTGAACTGCATTACTGCACTAGAAATATGAAAAATGAGAGCTTTTAGCGCATAAAAATGGCCATATTTATGTGTACCTCGTAGCCACTTTACGGCATCTCTCTTATACGAGGTCCTACGCTTGACCTACCTCACCGAGAATAAACGTCTCCATCTGAATGGGTACATTATTATTATTATTATTATTTATTATTATAGCGCCATTTATTCCATGGCGCTTTACATGTGAGGAGGGGTATACATAATAAAACAAGTACAATAATCTTGAAAAATACAAGTCACAACTGGTACAGGAGGAGAGAGGACCCTGCCCGCGAGGGCTCACAATCTACAAGGGATGGGTGAGGATACAGTAGGTGAGGGTAGAGCTGGCCGTGCAGCGGTTTGGTCAATCGGTGGTTACTGCAGGTTGTAGGCTTGTCGGAAGAGGTGGGTCTTCAGGTTCTTTTTGAAGGTTTCGATGGTAGGCGAGAGTCTGATATGTTGTGGTAGAGCATTCCAGAGTAGGGGGGATGCACGAGAGAAATCTTGTATGCGATTGTGGGAAGAGGAGATAATAGGGGAGTAGAGAAGGAGATCTTGTGAGGATCGGAGGTTGCGTGCAGGAAAGTACCGGGTACATGTGAAACCTCTTCTTGGACTCAAATTCTCTCTTTCTGTGGAGGGGTATTGGACCTACTATAATTAAAACACCTGTGGCTAGGAGGCAGGGAGTGCACGATCAGAAGGCTAAAGAATACATTTCAAAAACCTGACCTGCACATCCAAACATAGACTGAGTGTGAACAGGTGCTGAACCCAGAGTCGCCAACTCGTAAATAGTTAAGTAAAAAGGGCAGCACACTGCAGCGCCAAAACATGCAAACTTGAAAACACGAAATTTGAACTGCATTACTGCACTAGAAATATGAAAAATGAGAGCTTTTAGCGCATAAAAATGGCCATATTTATGTGTACCTCGTAGCCACTTTACGGCATCTCTCTTATACGAGGTCCTACGCTTGACCTACCTCACCGAGAATAAACGTCTCCATCTGAATGGGTACATGTGAAACCTCTTCTTGGACTCAAATTCTCTCTTTCTGTGGAGGGGTATTGGACCTACTATAATTAAAACACCTGTGGCTAGGAGGCAGGGAGTGCACGATCAGAAGGCTAAAGAATACATTTCAAAAACCTGACCTGCACATCCAAACATAGACTGAGTGTGAACAGGTGCTGAACCCAGAGTCGCCAACTCGTATATAGTTAAATAAAAAGGGCAGCACACTGCAGCGCCAAAACATGCAAACTTGAAAACACGAAATTTGAACTGCATTACTGCACTAGAAATATGAAAAATGAGAGCTTTTAGCGCATAAAAATGGCCATATTTATGTGTACCTCGTAGCCACTTTACGGCATCTCTCTTATACGAGGTCCTATGCTTGACCTACCTCACCGAGAATAAACGTCTCCATCTGAATGGGTACATGTGAAACCTCTTCTTGGACTCAAATTCTCTCTTTCTGTGGAGGGGTATTGGACCTACTATAATTAAAACACCTGTGGCTAGGAGGCAGGGAGTGCACGATCAGAAGGCTAAAGAATACATTTCAAAAACCTGACCTGCACATCCAAACAGAATGAGTGTGAACAGGTGCTGAACCCAGAGTCGACAACTCGTAAATAGTTAAGTAAAAAGGGCAGCACACTGCAGCGCCAAAACATGCAAACTTGAAAACACGAAATTTGAACTGCATTACTGCACTAGAAATATGAAAAATGAGAGCTTTTAGCGCATAAAAATGGCCATATTTATGTGTACCTCGTAGCCACTTTACGGCATCTCTCTTATACGAGGTCCTACACTTGACCTACCTCACTGAGAATAAACGTCTCCATCTGAATGGGTACATGTGAAACCTCTTCTTGGACTCAAATTCTCTCTTTCTGTGGAGGGGTATTGGACCTACTATAATTAACACACCTGTGGCTAGGAGGTAGGGAGTGCACGATCAGAAGGCTAAAGAATACATTTCAAAAACCTGACCTGCACATCCAAACATAGACTGAGTGTGAACAGGTGCTGAACCCAGAGTCGCCAACTCGTATATAGTTAAATAAAAAGGGCAGCACACTGCAGCGCCAAAACATGCAAACTTGAAAACACGAAATTTGAACTGCATTACTGCACTAGAAATATGAAAAATGAGAGCTTTTAGCGCATAAAAATGGCCATATTTATGTGTACCTCGTAGCCACTTTACGGCATCTCTCTTATACGAGGTCCTACGCTTGACCTACCTCACCGAGAATAAACGTCTCCATCTGAATGGGTACATGTGAAACCTCTTCTTGGACTCAAATTCTCTCTTTCTGTGGAGGGGTATTGGACCTACTATAATTAAAACACCTGTGGCTAGGAGGCAGGGAGTGCACGATCAGAAGGCTAAAGAATACATTTCAAAAACCTGACCTGCACATCCAAACATAGACTGAGTGTGAACAGGTGCTGAACCCAGAGTCGCCAACTCGTATATAGTTAAATAAAAAGGGCAGCACACTGCAGCGCCAAAACATGCAAACTTGAAAACACGAAATTTGAACTGCATTACTGCACTAGAAATATGAAAAATGAGAGCTTTTAGCGCATAAAAATGGCCATATTTATGTGTACCTCGTAGCCACTTTACGGCATCTCTCTTATACGAGGTCCTACGCTTGACCTACCTCACCAAGAATAAACGTCTCCATCTGAATGGGTACATGTGAAACCTCTTCTTGGACTCAAATTCTCTCTTTCTGTGGAGGGGTATTGGACCTACTATAATTAAAACACCTGTGGCTAGGAGGCAGGGAGTGCACGATCAGAAGGCTAAAGAATACATTTCAAAAACCTGACCTGCACATCCAAACATAGACTGAGTGTGAACAGGTGCTGAACCCAGAGTCGCCAACTCGTATATAGTTAAGAAAAAGGGCAGCACACTGCAGCGCCAAAACATGCAAACTTGAAAACACGAAATTTGAACTGCATTACTGCACTAGAAATATGAAAAATGAGAGCTTTTAGCGCATAAAAATGGCCATATTTATGTGTACCTCGTAGCCACTTTACGGCATCTCTCTTATACGAGGTCCTACGCTTGACCTACCTCACCGAGAATAAACGTCTCCATCTGAATGGGTACATGTGAAACCTCTTCTTGGACTCAAACTCTCTCTTTCTGTGGAGGGGTATTGGACCTACTATAATTAAAACACCTGTGGCTAAGGAGGCAGGGAGTGCACGATCAGAAGGCTAAAGAATACATTTCAAAAACCTGACCTGCACATCCAAACATAGACTGAGTGTGAACAGGTGCTGAACCCAGAGTCGCCAACTCGTATATAGTTAAGTAAAAAGGGCAGCACACTGCAGCGCCAAAACATGCAAACTTGAAAACACGAAATTTGAACTGCATTACTGCACTAGAAATATGAAAAATGAGAGCTTTTAGCGCATAAAAATGGCCATATTTATGTGTACCTCGTAGCCACTTTACGGCATCTCTCTTATACGAGGTCCTACGCTTGACCTACCTCACCGAGAATAAACGTCTCCATCTGAATGGGTACATGTGAAACCTCTTCTTGGACTCAAATTCTCTCTTTCTGTGGAGGGGTATTGGACCTACTATAATTAAAACACCTGTGGCTAGGAGGCAGTGAGTGCACGATCAGAAGGCTAAAGAATACATTTCAAAAACCTGACCTGCACATCCAAACATAGACTGAGTGTGAACAGGTGCTGAACCCAGAGTCGCCAACTCGTATATAGTTAAATAAAAAGGGCAGCACACTGCAGCGCCAAAACATGCAAACTTGAAAACACGAAATTTGAACTGCATTACTGCACTAGAAATATGAAAAATGAGAGCTTTTAGCGCATAAAAATGGCCATATTTATGTGTACCTCGTAGCCACTTTACGGCATCTCTCTTATACGAGGTCCTACACTTGACCTACCTCACTGAGAATAAACGTCTCCATCTGAATGGGTACATGTGAAACCTCTTCTTGGACTCAAATTCTCTCTTTCTGTGGAGGGGTATTGGACCTACTATAATTAAAACACCTGTGGCTAGGAGGCAGGGAGTGCACGATCAGAAGGCTAAAGAATACATTTCAAAAACCTGACCTGCACATCCAAACATAGACTGAGTGTGAACAGGTGCTGAACCCAGAGTCGCCAACTCGTATATAGTTAAATAAAAAGGGCAGCACACTGCAGCGCCAAAACATGCAAACTTGAAAACACGAAATTTGAACTGCATTACTGCACTAGAAATATGAAAAATGAGAGCTTTTAGCGCATAAAAATGGCCATATTTATGTGTACCTCGTAGCCACTTTACGGCATCTCTCTTATACGAGGTCCTACGCTTGACCTACCTCACCGAGAATAAACGTCTCCATCTGAATGGGTACATGTGAAACCTCTTCTTGGACTCAAATTCTCTCTTTCTGTGGAGGGGTATTGGACCTACTATAATTAAAACACCTGTGGCTAGGAGGCAGGGAGTGCACGATCAGAAGGCTAAAGAATACATTTCAAAAACCTGACCTGCACATCCAAACATAGACTGAGTGTGAACAGGTGCTGAACCCAGAGTCGCCAACTCGTATATAGTTAAGTAAAAAGGGCAGCACACTGCAGCGCCAAAACATGCAAACTTGAAAACACGAAATTTGAACTGCATTACTGCACTATAAATATGAAAAATGAGAGCTTTTAGCGCATAAAAATGGCCATATTTATGTGTACCTCGTAGCCACTTTACGGCATCTCTCTTATACGAGGTCCTACGCTTGACCTACCTCACCGAGAATAAACGTCTCCATCTGAATGGGTACATGTGAAACCTCTTCTTGGACTCAAATTCTCTCTTTCTGTGGAGGAGTATTGGACCTACTATAATTAAAACATCTGTGGCTAGGAGGCAGGGAGTGCACGATCAGAAGGCTAAAGAATACATTTCAAAAACCTGACCTGCACATCCAAACATAGACTGAGTGTGAATAGGTGCTGAACCCAGAGTCGCCAACTCGTATATAGTTAAGTAAAAAGGGCAGCACACTGCAGCGCCAAAACATGCAAACTTGAAAACACGAAATTTGAACTGCATTACTGCACTATAAATATGAAAAATGAGAGCTTTTAGCGCATAAAAATGGCCATATTTATGTGTACCTCGTAGCCACTTTACGGCATCTTTCTTATACGAGGTCCTACGCTTGACCTACCTCACCGAGAATAAACGTCTCCATCTGAATGGGTACATGTGAAACCTCTTCTTGGACTCAAATTCTCTCTTTCTGTGGAGGGGTATTGGACCTACTATAATTAAAACACCTGTGGCTAGGAGGCAGGGAGTGCACGATCAGAAGGCTAAAGAATACATTTCAAAAACCTGACCTGCACATCCAAACATAGACTGAGTGTGAACAGGTGCTGAACCCAGAGTCGCCAACTCGTATATAGTTAAGTAAAAAGGGCAGCACACTGCAGCGCCAAAACATGCAAACTTGAAAACACGAAATTTGAACTGCATTACTGCACTAGAAATATGAAAAATGAGAGCTTTTAGCGCATAAAAATGGCCATATTTATGTGTACCTCGTAGCCACTTTACGGCATCTTTCTTATACGAGGTCCTACGCTTGACCTACCTCACCGAGAATAAACGTCTCCATCTGAATGGGTACATGTGAAACCTCTTCTTGGACTCAAATTCTCTCTTTCTGTGGAGGGGTATTGGACCTACTATAATTAAAACACCTGTGGCTAGGAGGCAGGGAGTGCACGATCAGAAGGCTAAAGAATACATTTCAAAAACCTGACCTGCACATCCAAACATAGACTGAGTGTGAACAGGTGCTGAACCCAGAGTCGCCAACTCGTATATAGTTAAGTAAAAAGGGCAGCACACTGCAGCGCCAAAACATGCAAACTTGAAAACACGAAATTTGAACTGCATTACTGCACTAGAAATATGAAAAATGAGAGCTTTTAGCGCATAAAAATGGCCATATTTATGTGTACCTCGTAGCCACTTTACGGCATCTCTCTTATACGAGGTCCTACGCTTGACCTACCTCACCAAGAATAAACGTCTCCATCTGAATGGGTACATGTGAAACCTCTTCTTGGACTCAAATTCTCTCTTTCTGTGGAGGGGTATTGGACCTACTATAATTAAAACACCTGTGGCTAGGAGGCAGGGAGTGCACGATCAGAAGGCTAAAGAATACATTTCAAAAACCTGACCTGCACATCCAAACATAGACTGAGTGTGAACAGGTGCTGAACCCAGAGTCGCCAACTCGTATATAGTTAAGTAAAAAGGGCAGCACACTGCAGCGCCAAAACATGCAAACTTGAAAACACGAAATTTGAACTGCATTACTGCACTAGAAATATGAAAAATGAGAGCTTTTAGCGCATAAAAATGGCCATATTTATGTGTACCTCGTAGCCACTTTACGGCATCTCTCTTATACGAGGTCCTACGCTTGACCTACCTCACCGAGAATAAACGTCTCCATCTGAATGGGTACATGTGAAACCTCTTCTTGGACTCAAATTCTCTCTTTCTGTGGAGGGGTATTGGACCTACTATAATTAAAACACCTGTGGCTAGGAGGCAGGGAGTGCACGATCAGAAGGCTAAAGAATACATTTCAAAAACCTGACCTGCACATCCAAACATAGACTGAGTGTGAACAGGTGCTGAACCCAGAGTCGCCAACTCGTATATAGTTAAGTAAAAAGGGCAGCACACTGCAGCGCCAAAACATGCAAACTTGAAAACACGAAATTTGAACTGCATTACTGCACTAGAAATATGAAAAATGAGAGCTTTTAGCGCATAAAAATGGCCATATTTATGTGTACCTCGTAGCCACTTTACGGCATCTCTCTTATACGAGGTCCTACGCTTGACCTACCTCACCGAGAATAAACGTCTCCATCTGAATGGGTACATGTGAAACCTCTTCTTGGACTCAAATTCTCTCTTTCTGTGGAGGGGTATTGGACCTACTATAATTAAAACACCTGTGGCTAGGAGGCAGGGAGTGCACGATCAGAAGGCTAAAGAATACATTTCAAAAACCTGACCTGCACATCCAAACATAGACTGAGTGTGAACAGGTGCTGAACCCAGAGTCGCCAACTCGTATATAGTTAAGTAAAAAGGGCAGCACACTGCAGCGCCAAAACATGCAAACTTGAAAACACGAAATTTGAACTGCATTACTGCACTAGAAATATGAAAAATGAGAGCTTTTAGCGCATAAAAATGGCCATATTTATGTGTACCTCGTAGCCACTTTACGGCATCTCTCTTATACGAGGTCCTACGCTTGACCTACCTCACCAAGAATAAACGTCTCCATCTGAATGGGTACATGTGAAACCTCTTCTTGGACTCAAATTCTCTCTTTCTGTGGAGGGGTATTGGACCTACTTTAATTAAAACACCTGTGGCTAGGAGGCAGGGAGTGCACGATCAGAAGGCTAAAGAATACATTTCAAAAACCTGACCTGCACATCCAAACATAGACTGAGTGTGAACAGGTGCTGAACCCAGAGTCGCCAACTCGTATATAGTTAAGTAAAAAGGGCAGCACACTGCAGCGCCAAAACATGCAAACTTAAAAACACGAAATTTTAACTGCATTACTGCACTAGAAATATGAAAAATGAGAGCTTTTAGCGCATAAAAATGGCCATATTTATGTGTACCTCGTAGCCACTTTACGGCATCTCTCTTATACGAGGTCCTACGCTTGACCTACCTCACCGAGAATAAACGTCTCCATCTGAATGGGTACATGTGAAACCTCTTCTTGGACTCAAATTCTCTCTTTCTGTGGAGGGGTATTGGACCTACTATAATTAAAACACCTGTGGCTAGGAGGCAGGGAGTGCATGATCAGAAGGCTAAAGAATACATTTCAAAAACCTGACCTGCACATCCAAACATAGACTGAGTGTGAACAGGTGCTGAACCCAGAGTCGCCAACTCGTATATAGTTAAGTAAAAAGGGCAGCACACTGCAGCGCCAAAACATGCAAACTTGAAAACACGAAATTTGAACTGCATTACTGCACTTGAAATATGAAAAATGAGAGCTTTTAGCACATAAAAATGGCCATATTTATGTGTACCTCGTAGCCACTTTACGGCATCTCTCTTATACGAGGTCCTACGCTTGACCTACCTCACCGAGAATAAACGTCTCCATCTGAATGGGTACATGTGAAACCTCTTCTTGGACTCAAATTCTCTCTTTCTGTGGAGGGGTATTGGACCTACTATAATTAAAACACCTGTGGCTAGGAGGCAGGGAGTGCACGATCAGAAGGCTAAAGAATACATTTCAAAAACCTGACCTGCACATCCAAACATAGACTGAGTGTGAACAGGTGCTGAACCCAGAGTCGCCAACTCGTATATAGTTAAGTAAAAAGGGCAGCACACTGCAGCGCCAAAACATGCAAACTTGAAAACACGAAATTTGAACTGCATTACTGCACTAGAAATATGAAAAATGAGAGCTTTTAGCGCATAAAAATGGCCATATTTATGTGTACCTCGTAGCCACTTTACGGCATCTCTCTTATACGAGGTCCTACGCTTGACCTACCTCACCGAGAATAAACGTCTCCATCTGAATGGGTACATGTGAAACCTCTTCTTGGACTCAAATTCTCTCTTTCTGTGGAGGGGTATTGGACCTACTATAATTAAAACACCTGTGGCTAGGAGGCAGGGAGTGCACGATCAGAAGGCTAAAGAATACATTTCAAAAACCTGACCTGCACATCCAAACATAGACTGAGTGTGAACAGGTGCTGAACCCAGAGTCGCCAACTCGTATATAGTTAAATAAAAAGGGCAGCACACTGCAGCGCCAAAACATGCAAACTTGAAAACACGAAATTTGAACTGCATTACTGCACTATAAATATGAAAAATGAGAGCTTTTAGCGCATAAAAATGGCCATATTTATGTGTACCTCGTAGCCACTTTACGGCATCTCTCTTATACGAGGTCCTACGCTTGACCTACCTCACCAAGAATAAACGTCTCCATCTGAATGGGTACATGTGAAACCTCTTCTTGGACTCAAATTCTCTCTTTCTGTGGAGGGGTATTGGACCTACTATAATTAAAACACCTGTGGCTAGGAGGCAGGGAGTGCACGATCAGAAGGCTAAAGAATACATTTCAAAAACCTGACCTGCACATCCAAACATAGACTGAGTGTGAACAGGTGCTGAACCCAGAGTCGCCAACTCGTATATAGTTAAGTAAAAAGGGCAGCACACTGCAGCGCCAAAACATGCAAACTTGAAAACACGAAATTTGAACTGCATTACTGCACTAGAAATATGAAAAATGAGAGCTTTTAGCGCATAAAAATGGCCATATTTATGTGTACCTCGTAGCCACTTTACGGCATCTCTCTTATACGAGGTCCTACGCTTGACCTACCTCACCGAGAATAAACGTCTCCATCTGAATGGGTACATGTGAAACCTCTTCTTGGACTCAAATTCTCTCTTTCTGTGGAGGGGTATTGGACCTACTATAATTAAAACACCTGTGGCTAGTAGGCAGGGAGTGCACGATCAGAAGGCTAAAGAATACATTTCAAAAACCTGACCTGCACATCCAAACATAGACTGATTGTGAACAGGTGCTGAACCCAGAGTCGCCAACTCGTATATAGTTAAATAAAAAGGGCAGCACACTGCAGCGCCAAAACATGCAAACTTGAAAACACGAAATTTGAACTGCATTACTGCACTAGAAATATGAAAAATGAGAGCTTTTAGCGCATAAAAATGGCCATATTTATGTGTACCTCGTAGCCACTTTACGGCATCTCTCTTATACGAGGTCCTACACTTGACCTACCTCACTGAGAATAAACGTCTCCATCTGAATGGGTACATGTGAAACCTCTTCTTGGACTCAAATTCTCTCTTTCTGTGGAGGGGTATTGGACCTACTATAATTAAAACACCTGTGGCTAGGAGGCAGGGAGTGCACGATCAGAAGGCTAAAGAATACATTTCAAAAACCTGACCTGCACATCCAAACATAGACTGAGTGTGAACAGGTGCTGAACCCAGAGTCGCCAACTCGTATATAGTTAAGTAAAAAGGGCAGCACACTGCAGCGCCAAAACATGCAAACTTGAAAACACGAAATTTGAACTGCATTACTGCACTATAAATATGAAAAATGAGAGCTTTTAGCGCATAAAAATGGCCATATTTATGTGTACCTCGTAGCCACTTTACGGCATCTCTCTTATACGAGGTCCTACGCTTGACCTACCTCACCGAGAATAAACGTCTCCATCTGAATGGGTACATGTGAAACCTCTTCTTGGACTCAAATTCTCTCTTTCTGTGGAGGGGTATTGGACCTACTATAATTAAAACACCTGTGGCTAGGAGGCAGGGAGTGCACGATCAGAAGGCTAAAGAATACATTTCAAAAACCTGACCTGCACATCCAAACATAGACTGAGTGTGAACAGGTGCTGAACCCAGAGTCGCCAACTCGTATATAGTTAAGTAAAAAGGGCAGCACACTGCAGCGCCAAAACATGCAAACTTGAAAACACGAAATTTGAACTGCATTACTGCACTAGAAATATGAAAAATGAGAGCTTTTAGCGCATAAAAATGGCCATATTTATGTGTACCTCGTAGCCACTTTACGGCATCTCTCTTATACGAGGTCCTACGCTTGACCTACCTCACCAAGAATAAACGTCTCCATCTGAATGGGTACATGTGAAACCTCTTCTTGGACTCAAATTCTCTCTTTCTGTGGAGGGGTATTGGACCTACTATAATTAAAACACCTGTGGCTAGGAGGCAGGGAGTGCACGATCAGAAGGCTAAAGAATACATTTCAAAAACCTGACCTGCACATCCAAACATAGACTGAGTGTGAACAGGTGCTGAACCCAGAGTCGCCAACTCGTATATAGTTAAGTAAAAAGGGCAGCACACTGCAGCGCCAAAACATGCAAACTTGAAAACACGAAATTTGAACTGCATTACTGCACTAGAAATATGAAAAATGAGAGCTTTTAGCGCATAAAAATGGCCATATTTATGTGTACCTCGTAGCCACTTTACGGCATCTCTCTTATACGAGGTCCTACGCTTGACCTACCTCACCGAGAATAAACGTCTCCATCTGAATGGGTACATGTGAAACCTCTTCTTGGACTCAAATTCTCTCTTTCTGTGGAGGGGTATTGGACCTACTATAATTAAAACACCTGTGGCTAGGAGGCAGGGAGTGCACGATCAGAAGGCTAAAGAATACATTTCAAAAACCTGACCTGCACATCCAAACATAGACTGAGTGTGAACAGGTGCTGAACCCAGAGTCGCCAACTCGTATATAGTTAAGTAAAAAGGGCAGCACACTGCAGCGCCAAAACATGCAAACTTGAAAACACGAAATTTGAACTGCATTACTGCACTAGAAATATGAAAAATGAGAGCTTTTAGCGCATAAAAATGGCCATATTTATGTGTACCTCGTAGCCACTTTACGGCATCTCTCTTATACGAGGTCCTACGCTTGACCTACCTCACCAAGAATAAACGTCTCCATCTGAATGGGTACATGTGAAACCTCTTCTTGGACTCAAATTCTCTCTTTCTGTGGAGGGGTATTGGACCTACTATAATTAAAACACCTGTGGCTAGGAGGCAGGGAGTGCACGATCAGAAGGCTAAAGAATACATTTCAAAAACCTGACCTGCACATCCAAACATAGACTGAGTGTGAACAGGTGCTGAACCCAGAGTCGCCAACTCGTATATAGTTAAATAAAAAGGGCAGCACACTGCAGCGCCAAAACATGCAAACTTAAAAACACGAAATTTGAACTGCATTACTGCACTAGAAATATGAAAAATGAGAGCTTTTAGCGCATAAAAATGGCCATATTTATGTGTACCTCGTAGCCACTTTACGGCATCTCTCTTATACGAGGTCCTACACTTGACCTACCTCACTGAGAATAAACGTCTCCATCTGAATGGGTACATGTGAAACCTCTTCTTGGACTCAAATTCTCTCTTTCTGTGGAGGGGTATTGGACCTACTATAATTAAAACACCTGTGGCTAGGAGGCAGGGAGTGCACGATCAGAAGGCTAAAGAATACATTTCAAAAACCTGACCTGCACATCCAAACATAGACTGAGTGTGAACAGGTGCTGAACCCAGAGTCGCCAACTCGTATATAGTTAAAAAAAAAGGGCAGCACACTGCAGCGCCAAAACATGCAAACTTGAAAACACGAAATTTGAACTGCATTACTGCACTAGAAATATGAAAAATGAGAGCTTTTAGCGCATAAAAATGGCCATATTTATGTGTACCTCGTAGCCACTTTACGGCATCTCTCTTATACGAGGTCCTACGCTTGACCTACCTCACCGAGAATAAACGTCTCCATCTGAATGGGTACATGTGAAACCTCTTCTTGGACTCAAATTCTCTCTTTCTGTGGAGGGGTATTGGACCTACTATAATTAAAACACCTGTGGCTAGGAGGCAGGGAGTGCACGATCAGAAGGCTAAAGAATACATTTCAAAAACCTGACCTGCACATCCAAACATAGACTGAGTGTGAACAGGTGCTGAACCCAGAGTCGCCAACTCGTATATAGTTAAGTAAAAAGGGCAGCACACTGCAGCGCCAAAACATGCAAACTTGAAAACACGAAATTTGAACTGCATTACTGCACTAGAAATATGAAAAATGAGAGCTTTTAGCGCATAAAAATGGCCATATTTATGTGTACCTCGTAGCCACTTTACGGCATCTCTCTTATACGAGGTCCTACGCTTGACCTACCTCACCGAGAATAAACGTCTCCATCTGAATGGGTACATGTGAAACCTCTTCTTGGACTCAAATTCTCTCTTTCTGTGGAGGGGTATTGGACCTACTATAATTAAAACACCTGTGGCTAGGAGGCAGGGAGTGCACGATCAGAAGGCTAAAGAATACATTTCAAAAACCTGACCTGCACATCCAAACATAGACTGAGTGTGAACAGGTGCTGAACCCAGAGTCGCAAACTCGTATATAGTTAAGTAAAAAGGGCAGCACACTGCAGCGCCAAGACATGCAAACTTGAAAACACGAAATTTGAACTGCATTACTGCACTAGAAATATGAAAAATGAGAGCTTTTAGCGCATAAAAATGGCCATATTTATGTGTACCTCGTAGCCACTTTACGGCATCTCTCTTATACGAGGTCCTACGCTTGACCTACCTCACTGAGAATAAACGTCTCCATCTGAATGGGTACATGTGAAACCTCTTCTTGGACTCAAATTCTCTCTTTCTGTGGAGGGGTATTGGACCTACTATAATTAAAACACCTGTGGCTAGGAGGCAGGGAGTGCACGATCAGAAGGCTAAAGAATACATTTCAAAAACCTGACCTGCACATCCAAACATAGACTGAGTGTGAACAGGTGCTGAACCCAGAGTCGCCAACTCGTATATAGTTAAATAAAAAGGGCAGCACACTGCAGCGCCAAAACATGCAAACTTGAAAACACGAAATTTGAACTGCATTACTGCACTAGAAATATGAAAAATGAGAGCTTTTAGCGCATAAAAATGGCCATATTTATGTGTACCTCGTAGCCACTTTACGGCATCTCTCTTATACGAGGTCCTACGCTTGACCTACCTCACCGAGAATAAACGTCTCCATCTGAATGGGTACATGTGAAACCTCTTCTTGGACTCAAATTCTCACTCTCTGTGGAGGGGTATTAGACCTACTATAATTAAAACACCTGTGGCTAGGAGGCGGGAGTGCACGATCAGAAGGCTAAAGAATACATTTCAAAAACCTGACCTGCACATCCAAACATAGACTGAGTGTGAACAGGTGCTGAACCCAGAGTCGCCAACTCGTATATAGTTAAGTAAAAAGGGCAGCACACTGCAGCGCCAAAACATGCAAATTTGAAAACACGAAATTTGAACTGCATTACTGCACTAGAAATATGAAAAATGAGAGCTTTTAGCGCATATAAATGGCCATATTTATGTGCACCTCGTAGCCACTTTACGGCATCTCTCTTATACGAGGTCCTACGCTTGACCTACCTCACCGAGAATAAACGTCTCCATCTGAATGGGTACATGTGAAACCTCTTCTTGGACTCAAATTCTCTCTTTCTGTGGAGGGGTATTGGACCTACTATAATTAAAACACCTGTGGCTAGGAGGCAGGGAGTGCATGATCAGAAGGCTAAAGAATACATTTCAAAAACCTGACCTGCACATCCAAACATAGACTGAGTGTGAACAGGTGCTGAACCCAGAGTCGCCAACTCGTATATAGTTAAGTAAAAAGGGCAGCACACTGCAGCGCCAAAACATGCAAACTTGAAAACACGAAATTTGAACTGCATTACTGCACTAGAAATATGAAAAATGAGAGCTTTTAGCGCATAAAAATGGCCATATTTATGTGTACCTCGTAGCCACTTTACGGCATCTCTCTTATACGAGGTCCTACGCTTGACCTACCTCACCGAGAATAAACGTCTCCATCTGAATGGGTACATGTGAAACCTCTTCTTGGACTCAAATTCTCTCTTTCTGTGGAGGGGTATTGGACCTACTATAATTAAAACACCTGTGGCTAGGAGGCAGGGAGTGCACGATCAGAAGGCTAAAGAATACATTTCAAAAACCTGACCTGCACATCCAAACATAGACTGAGTGTGAACAGGTGCTGAACCCAGAGTCGCCAACTCGTATATAGTTAAGTAAAAAGGGCAGCACACTGCAGCGCCAAAACATGCAAACTTGAAAACACGAAATTTGAACTGCATTACTGCACTATAAATATGAAAAATGAGAGCTTTTAGCGCATAAAAATGGCCATATTTATGTGTACCTCGTAGCCACTTTACGGCATCTCTCTTATACGAGGTCCTACGCTTGACCTACCTCACCGAGAATAAACGTCTCCATCTGAATGGGTACATGTGAAACCTCTTCTTGGACTCAAATTCTCTCTTTCTGTGGAGGGGTATTGGACCTACTATAATTAAAACACCTGTGGCTAGGAGGCAGGGAGTGCACGATCAGAAGGCTAAAGAATACATTTCAAAAACCTGACCTGCACATCCAAACATAGACTGAGTGTGAACAGGTGCTGAACCCAGAGTCGCCAACTCGTATATAGTTAAGTAAAAAGGGCAGCACACTGCAGCGCCAAAACATGCAAACTTGAAAACACGAAATTTGAACTGCATTACTGCACTATAAATATGAAAAATGAGAGCTTTTAGCGCATAAAAATGGCCATATTTATGTGTACCTCGTAGCCACTTTACGGCATCTCTTTTATACGAGGTCCTACGCTTGACCTACCTCACCGAGAATAAACGTCTCCATCTGAATGGGTACATGTGAAACCTCTTCTTGGACTCAAATTCTCTCTTTCTGTGGAGGGGTATTGGACCTACTATAATTAAAACACCTGTGGCTAGGAGGCAGGGAGTACACGATCAGAAGGCTAAAGAATACATTTCAAAAACCTGACCTGCACATCCAAACATAGACTGAGTGTGAACAGGTGCTGAACCCAGAGTCGCCAACTCGTATATAGTTAAGTAAAAAGGGCAGCACACTGCAGCGCCAAAACATGCAAACTTGAAAACACGAAATTTGAACTGCATTACTGCACTAGAAATATGAAAAATGAGAGCTTTTAGCGCATAAAAATGGCCATATTTATGTGTACCTCGTAGCCACTTTACGGCATCTCTCTTATACGAGGTCCTACGCTTGACCTACCTCACCAAGAATAAACGTCTCCATCTGAATGGGTACATGTGAAACCTCTTCTTGGACTCAAATTCTCTCTTTCTGTGGAGGGGTATTGGACCTACTATAATTAAAACACCTGTGGCTAGGAGGCAGGGAGTGCACGATCAGAAGGCTAAAGAATACATTTCAAAAACCTGACCTGCACATCCAAACATAGACTGAGTGTGAACAGGTGCTGAACCCAGAGTCGCCAACTCGTATATAGTTAAGTAAAAAGGGCAGCACACTGCAGCGCCAAAACATGCAAACTTGAAAACACGAAATTTGAACTGCATTACTGCACTATAAATATGAAAAATGAGAGCTTTTAGCGCATAAAAATGGCCATATTTATGTGTACCTCGTAGCCACTTTACGGCATCTCTCTTATACGAGGTCCTACGCTTGACCTACCTCACCGAGAATAAACGTCTCCATCTGAATGGGTACATGTGAAACCTCTTCTTGGACTCAAATTCTCTCTTTCTGTGGAGGGGTATTGGACCTACTATAATTAAAACACCTGTGGCTAGGAGGCAGGGAGTACACGATCAGAAGGCTAAAGAATACATTTCAAAAACCTGACCTGCACATCCAAACATAGACTGAGTGTGAACAGGTGCTGAACCCAGAGTCGCCAACTCGTATATAGTTAAGTAAAAAGGGCAGCACACTGCAGCGCCAAAACATGCAAACTTGAAAACACGAAATTTGAACTGCATTACTGCACTAGAAATATGAAAAATGAGAGCTTTTAGCGCATAAAAATGGCCATATTTATGTGTACCTCGTAGCCACTTTACGGCATCTCTCTTATACGAGGTCCTACGCTTGACCTACCTCACCAAGAATAAACGTCTCCATCTGAATGGGTACATGTGAAACCTCTTCTTGGACTCAAATTCTCTCTTTCTGTGGAGGGGTATTGGACCTACTATAATTAAAACACCTGTGGCTAGGAGGCAGGGAGTGCACGATCAGAAGGCTAAAGAATACATTTCAAAAACCTGACCTGCACATCCAAACATAGACTGAGTGTGAACAGGTGCTGAACCCAGAGTCGCAAACTCGTATATAGTTAAGTAAAAAGGGCAGCACACTGCAGCGCCAAGACATGCAAACTTGAAAACACGAAATTTGAACTGCATTACTGCACTAGAAATATGAAAAATGAGAGCTTTTAGCGCATAAAAATGGCCATATTTATGTGTACCTCGTAGCCACTTTACGGCATCTCTCTTATACGAGGTCCTACGCTTGACCTACCTCACTGAGAATAAACGTCTCCATCTGAATGGGTACATGTGAAACCTCTTCTTGGACTCAAATTCTCTCTTTCTGTGGAGGGGTATTGGACCTACTATAATTAAAACACCTGTGGCTAGGAGGCAGGGAGTGCACGATCAGAAGGCTAAAGAATACATTTCAAAAACCTGACCTGCACATCCAAACATAGACTGAGTGTGAACAGGTGCTGAACCCAGAGTCGCCAACTCGTATATAGTTAAATAAAAAGGGCAGCACACTGCAGCGCCAAAACATGCAAACTTGAAAACACGAAATTTGAACTGCATTACTGCACTAGAAATATGAAAAATGAGAGCTTTTAGCGCATAAAAATGGCCATATTTATGTGTACCTCGTAGCCACTTTACGGCATCTCTCTTATACGAGGTCCTACGCTTGACCTACCTCACCGAGAATAAACGTCTCCATCTGAATGGGTACATGTGAAACCTCTTCTTGGACTCAAATTCTCACTCTCTGTGGAGGGGTATTAGACCTACTATAATTAAAACACCTGTGGCTAGGAGGCGGGAGTGCACGATCAGAAGGCTAAAGAATACATTTCAAAAACCTGACCTGCACATCCAAACATAGACTGAGTGTGAACAGGTGCTGAACCCAGAGTCGCCAACTCGTATATAGTTAAGTAAAAAGGGCAGCACACTGCAGCGCCAAAACATGCAAATTTGAAAACACGAAATTTGAACTGCATTACTGCACTAGAAATATGAAAAATGAGAGCTTTTAGCGCATATAAATGGCCATATTTATGTGCACCTCGTAGCCACTTTACGGCATCTCTCTTATACGAGGTCCTACGCTTGACCTACCTCACCGAGAATAAACGTCTCCATCTGAATGGGTACATGTGAAACCTCTTCTTGGACTCAAATTCTCTCTTTCTGTGGAGGGGTATTGGACCTACTATAATTAAAACACCTGTGGCTAGGAGGCAGGGAGTGCATGATCAGAAGGCTAAAGAATACATTTCAAAAACCTGACCTGCACATCCAAACATAGACTGAGTGTGAACAGGTGCTGAACCCAGAGTCGCCAACTCGTATATAGTTAAGTAAAAAGGGCAGCACACTGCAGCGCCAAAACATGCAAACTTGAAAACACGAAATTTGAACTGCATTACTGCACTAGAAATATGAAAAATGAGAGCTTTTAGCGCATAAAAATGGCCATATTTATGTGTACCTCGTAGCCACTTTACGGCATCTCTCTTATACGAGGTCCTACGCTTGACCTACCTCACCGAGAATAAACGTCTCCATCTGAATGGGTACATGTGAAACCTCTTCTTGGACTCAAATTCTCTCTTTCTGTGGAGGGGTATTGGACCTACTATAATTAAAACACCTGTGGCTAGGAGGCAGGGAGTGCACGATCAGAAGGCTAAAGAATACATTTCAAAAACCTGACCTGCACATCCAAACATAGACTGAGTGTGAACAGGTGCTGAACCCAGAGTCGCCAACTCGTATATAGTTAAGTAAAAAGGGCAGCACACTGCAGCGCCAAAACATGCAAACTTGAAAACACGAAATTTGAACTGCATTACTGCACTATAAATATGAAAAATGAGAGCTTTTAGCGCATAAAAATGGCCATATTTATGTGTACCTCGTAGCCACTTTACGGCATCTCTCTTATACGAGGTCCTACGCTTGACCTACCTCACCGAGAATAAACGTCTCCATCTGAATGGGTACATGTGAAACCTCTTCTTGGACTCAAATTCTCTCTTTCTGTGGAGGGGTATTGGACCTACTATAATTAAAACACCTGTGGCTAGGAGGCAGGGAGTGCACGATCAGAAGGCTAAAGAATACATTTCAAAAACCTGACCTGCACATCCAAACATAGACTGAGTGTGAACAGGTGCTGAACCCAGAGTCGCCAACTCGTATATAGTTAAGTAAAAAGGGCAGCACACTGCAGCGCCAAAACATGCAAACTTGAAAACACGAAATTTGAACTGCATTACTGCACTATAAATATGAAAAATGAGAGCTTTTAGCGCATAAAAATGGCCATATTTATGTGTACCTCGTAGCCACTTTACGGCATCTCTTTTATACGAGGTCCTACGCTTGACCTACCTCACCGAGAATAAACGTCTCCATCTGAATGGGTACATGTGAAACCTCTTCTTGGACTCAAATTCTCTCTTTCTGTGGAGGGGTATTGGACCTACTATAATTAAAACACCTGTGGCTAGGAGGCAGGGAGTACACGATCAGAAGGCTAAAGAATACATTTCAAAAACCTGACCTGCACATCCAAACATAGACTGAGTGTGAACAGGTGCTGAACCCAGAGTCGCCAACTCGTATATAGTTAAGTAAAAAGGGCAGCACACTGCAGCGCCAAAACATGCAAACTTGAAAACACGAAATTTGAACTGCATTACTGCACTAGAAATATGAAAAATGAGAGCTTTTAGCGCATAAAAATGGCCATATTTATGTGTACCTCGTAGCCACTTTACGGCATCTCTCTTATACGAGGTCCTACGCTTGACCTACCTCACCAAGAATAAACGTCTCCATCTGAATGGGTACATGTGAAACCTCTTCTTGGACTCAAATTCTCTCTTTCTGTGGAGGGGTATTGGACCTACTATAATTAAAACACCTGTGGCTAGGAGGCAGGGAGTGCACGATCAGAAGGCTAAAGAATACATTTCAAAAACCTGACCTGCACATCCAAACATAGACTGAGTGTGAACAGGTGCTGAACCCAGAGTCGCCAACTCGTATATAGTTAAGTAAAAAGGGCAGCACACTGCAGCGCCAAAACATGCAAACTTGAAAACACGAAATTTGAACTGCATTACTGCACTATAAATATGAAAAATGAGAGCTTTTAGCGCATAAAAATGGCCATATTTATGTGTACCTCGTAGCCACTTTACGGCATCTCTCTTATACGAGGTCCTACGCTTGACCTACCTCACCGAGAATAAACGTCTCCATCTGAATGGGTACATGTGAAACCTCTTCTTGGACTCAAATTCTCTCTTTCTGTGGAGGGGTATTGGACCTACTATAATTAAAACACCTGTGGCTAGGAGGCAGGGAGTACACGATCAGAAGGCTAAAGAATACATTTCAAAAACCTGACCTGCACATCCAAACATAGACTGAGTGTGAACAGGTGCTGAACCCAGAGTCGCCAACTCGTATATAGTTAAGTAAAAAGGGCAGCACACTGCAGCGCCAAAACATGCAAACTTGAAAACACGAAATTTGAACTGCATTACTGCACTAGAAATATGAAAAATGAGAGCTTTTAGCGCATAAAAATGGCCATATTTATGTGTACCTCGTAGCCACTTTACGGCATCTCTCTTATACGAGGTCCTACGCTTGACCTACCTCACCAAGAATAAACGTCTCCATCTGAATGGGTACATGTGAAACCTCTTCTTGGACTCAAATTCTCTCTTTCTGTGGAGGGGTATTGGACCTACTATAATTAAAACACCTGTGGCTAGGAGGCAGGGAGTGCACGATCAGAAGGCTAAAGAATACATTTCAAAAACCTGACCTGCACATCCAAACATAGACTGAGTGTGAACAGGTGCTGAACCCAGAGTCGCCAACTCGTATATAGTTAAGTAAAAAGGGCAGCACACTGCAGCGCCAAAACATGCAAACTTGAAAACACGAAATTTGAACTGCATTACTGCACTAGAAATATGAAAAATGAGAGCTTTTAGCGCATAAAAATGGCCATATTTATGTGTACCTCGTAGCCACTTTACGGCATCTCTCTTATACGAGGTCCTACGCTTGACCTACCTCACCGTGAATAAACGTCTCCATCTGAATGGGTACATGTGAAACCTCTTCTTGGACTCAAATTCTCTCTTTCTGTGGAGGGGTATTGGACCTACTATAATTAAAACACCTGTGGCTAGGAGGCAGGGAGTGCACGATCAGAAGGCTAAAGAATACATTTCAAAAACCTGACCTGCACATCCAAACATAGACTGAGTGTGAACAGGTGCTGAACCCAGAGTCGCCAACTCGTATATAGTTAAGTAAAAAGGGCAGCACACTGCAGCGCCAAAACATGCAAACTTGAAAACACGAAATTTGAACTGCATTACTGCACTAGAAATATGAAAAATGAGAGCTTTTAGCGCATAAAAATGGCCATATTTATGTGTACCTCGTAGCCACTTTACGGCATCTCTCTTATACGAGGTCCTACGCTTGACCTACCTCACCGAGAATAAACGTCTCCATCTGAATGGGTACATGTGAAACCTCTTCTTGGACTCAAATTCTCTCTTTCTGTGGAGGGGTATTGGACCTACTATAATTAAAACACCTGTGGCTAGGAGGCAGGGAGTGCACGATCAGAAGGCTAAAGAATACATTTCAAAAACCTGACCTGCACATCCAAACATAGACTGAGTGTGAACAGGTGCTGAACCCAGAGTCGCCAACTCGTATATAGTTAAGTAAAAAGGGCAGCACACTGCAGCGCCAAAACATGCAAACTTGAAAACACGAAATTTGAACTGCATTACTGCACTAGAAATATGAAAAATGAGAGCTTTTAGCGCATAAAAATGGCCATATTTATGTGTACCTCGTAGCCACTTTACGGCATCTCTCTTATACGAGGTCCTACGCTTGACCTACCTCACCAAGAATAAACGTCTCCATCTGAATGGGTACATGTGAAACCTCTTCTTGGACTCAAATTCTCTCTTTCTGTGGAGGGGTATTGGACCTACTATAATTAAAACACCTGTGGCTAGGAGGCAGGGAGTGCACGATCAGAAGGCTAAAGAATACATTTCAAAAACCTGACCTGCACATCCAAACATAGACTGAGTGTGAACAGGTGCTGAACCCAGAGTCGCCAACTCGTATATAGTTAAATAAAAAGGGCAGCACACTGCAGCGCCAAAACATGCAAACTTGAAAACACGAAATTTGAACTGCATTACTGCACTAGAAATATGAAAAATGAGAGCTTTTAGCGCATAAAAATGGCCATATTTATGTGTACCTCGTAGCCACTTTACGGCATCTCTCTTATACGAGGTCCTACGCTTGACCTACCTCACCGAGAATAAACGTCTCCATCTGAATGGGTACATGTGAAACCTCTTCTTGGACTCAAATTCTCTCTTTCTGTGGAGGGGTATTGGACCTACTATAATTAAAACACCTGTGGCTAGGAGGCAGGGAGTGCACGATCAGAAGGCTAAAGAATACATTTCAAAAACCTGACCTGCACATCCAAACATAGACTGAGTGTGAACAGGTGCTGAACCCAGAGTCGCCAACTCGTATATAGTTAAATAAAAAGGGCAGCACACTGCAGCGCCAAAACATGCAAACTTGAAAACACGAAATTTGAACTGCATTACTGCACTAGAAATATGAAAAATGAGAGCTTTTAGCGCATAAAAATGGCCATATTTATGTGTACCTCGTAGCCACTTTACGGCATCTCTCTTATACGAGGTCCTACGCTTGACCTACCTCACCGAGAATAAACGTCTCCATCTGAATGGGTACATGTGAAACCTCTTCTTGGACTCAAATTCTCTCTTTCTGTGGAGGGGTATTGGACCTACTATAATTAAAACACCTGTGGCTAGGAGGCAGGGAGTGCACGATCAGAAGGCTAAAGAATACATTTCAAAAACCTGACCTGCACTTCCAAACATAGACTGAGTGTGAACAGGTGCTGAACCCAGAGTCGCCAACTCGTATATAGTTAAGTAAAAAGGGCAGCACACTGCAGCGCCAAAACATGCAAACTTGAAAACACGAAATTTGAACTGCATTACTGCACTAGAAATATGAAAAATGAGAGCTTTTAGCGCATAAAAATGGCCATATTTATGTGTACCTCGTAGCCACTTTACGGCATCTCTCTTATACGAGGTCCTACGCTTGACCTACCTCACCGAGAATAAACGTCTCCATCTGAATGGGTACATGTGAAACCTCTTCTTGGACTCAAATTCTCTCTTTCTGTGGAGGGGTATTGGACCTACTATAATTAAAACACCTGTGGCTAGGAGGCAGGGAGTGCACGATCAGAAGGCTAAAGAATACATTTCAAAAACCTGACCTGCACATCCAAACATAGACTGAGTGTGAACAGGTGCTGAACCCAGAGTCGCCAACTCGTATATAGTTAAGTAAAAAGGGCAGCACACTGCAGCGCCAAAACATGCAAACTTGAAAACACGAAATTTGAACTGCATTACTGCACTAGAAATATGAAAAATGAGAGCTTTTAGCGCATAAAAATGGCCATATTTATGTGTACCTCGTAGCCACTTTACGGCATCTCTCTTATACGAGGTCCTACGCTTGACCTACCTCACCGAGAATAAACGTCTCCATCTGAATGGGTACATGTGAAACCTCTTCTTGGACTCAAATTCTCTCTTTCTGTGGAGGGGTATTGGACCTACTATAATTAAAACACCTGTGGCTAGGAGGCAGGGAGTGCACGATCAGAAGGCTAAAGAATACATTTCAAAAACCTGACCTGCACATCCAAACATAGACTGAGTGTGAACAGGTGCTGAACCCAGAGTCGCCAACTCGTATATAGTTAAATAAAAAGGGCAGCACACTGCAGCGCCAAAACATGCAAACTTGAAAACACGAAATTTGAACTGCATTACTGCACTAGAAATATGAAAAATGAGAGCTTTTAGCGCATAAAAATGGCCATATTTATGTGTACCTCGTAGCCACTTTACGGCATCTCTCTTATACGAGGTCCTACGCTTGACCTACCTCACCGAGAATAATAATAATAATAATAATAATAATTTTTATTTATATAGCGCCAACATATTCCGCAGCGCTTTACAAATTATAGAGGGGACTTGTACATACAATAGACATTACAGCATAACAGAAATACAGTTCAAAACAGATACCAAGAGGAGTGAGGGCCCTGCTCGTAAGCTTACAAACTATGAGGAAAAGGGGAGACACGAGAGGTGGATGGTAACAATTGCTATAGTTATTCGGACCAGCCATCTGAATGGGTACATGTGAAACCTCTTCTTGGACTCAAATTCTCTCTTTCTGTGGAGGGGTATTGGACCTACTATAATTAAAACACCTGTGGCTAGGAGGCAGGGAGTGCACGATCAGAAGGCTAAAGAATACATTTCAAAAACCTGACCTGCACATCCAAACATAGACTGAGTGTGAACAGGTGCTGAACCCAGAGTCGCCAACTCGTATATAGTTAAGTAAAAAGGGCAGCACACTGCAGCGCCAAAACATGCAAACTTGAAAACACGAAATTTGAACTGCATTACTGCACTATAAATATGAAAAATGAGAGCTTTTAGCGCATAAAAATGGCCATATTTATGTGTACCTCGTAGCCACTTTACGGCATCTCTCTTATACGAGGTCCTACGCTTGACCTACCTCACCGAGAATAAACGTCTCCATCTGAATGGGTACATGTGAAACCTCTTCTTGGACTCAAATTCTCTCTTTCTGTGGAGGGGTATTGGACCTACTATAATTAAAACACCTGTGGCTAGGAGGCAGGGAGTGCACGATCAGAAGGCTAAAGAATACATTTCAAAAACCTGACCTGCACATCCAAACATAGACTGAGTGTGAACAGGTGCTGAACCCAGAGTCGCCAACTCGTATATAGTTAAGTAAAAAGGGCAGCACACTGCAGCGCCAAAACATGCAAACTTGAAAACACGAAATTTGAACTGCATTACTGCACTAGAAATATGAAAAATGAGAGCTTTTAGCGCATAAAAATGGCCATATTTATGTGTACCTCGTAGCCACTTTACGGCATCTCTCTTATACGAGGTCCTACGCTTGACCTACCTCACCGAGAATAAACGTCTCCATCTGAATGGGTACATGTGAAACCTCTTCTTGGACTCAAATTCTCTCTTTCTGTGGAGGGGTATTGGACCTACTATAATTAAAACACCTGTGGCTAGGAGGCAGGGAGTGCACGATCAGAAGGCTAAAGAATACATTTCAAAAACCTGACCTGCACATCCAAACATAGACTGAGTGTGAACAGGTGCTGAACCCAGAGTCGCCAACTCGTATATAGTTAAATAAAAAGGGCAGCACACTGCAGCGCCAAAACATGCAAACTTGAAAACACGAAATTTGAACTGCATTACTGCACTAGAAATATGAAAAATGAGAGCTTTTAGCGCATAAAAATGGCCATATTTATGTGTACCTCGTAGCCACTTTACGGCATCTCTCTTATACGAGGTCCTACGCTTGACCTACCTCACCGAGAATAAACGTCTCCATCTGAATGGGTACATGTGAAACCTCTTCTTGGACTCAAATTCTCTCTTTCTGTGGAGGGGTATTGGACCTACTATAATTAAAACACCTGTGGCTAGGAGGCAGGGAGTGCACGATCAGAAGGCTAAAGAATACATTTCAAAAACCTGACCTGCACATCCAAACATAGACTGAGTGTGAACAGGTGCTGAACCCAGAGTCGCCAACTCGTATATAGTTAAGTAAAAAGGGCAGCACACTGCAGCGCCAAAACATGCAAACTTGAAAACACGAAATTTGAACTGCATTACTGCACTAGAAATATGAAAAATGAGAGCTTTTAGCGCATAAAAATGGCCATATTTATGTGTACCTCGTAGCCACTTTACGGCATCTCTCTTATACGAGGTCCTACGCTTGACCTACCTCACCGAGAATAAACGTCTCCATCTGAATGGGTACATGTGAAACCTCTTCTTGGACTCAAATTCTCTCTTTCTGTGGAGGGGTATTGGACCTACTATAATTAAAACACCTGTGGCTAGGAGGCAGGGAGTGCACGATCAGAAGGCTAAAGAATACATTTCAAAAACCTGACCTGCACATCCAAACATAGACTGAGTGTGAACAGGTGCTGAACCCAGAGTCGCCAACTCGTATATAGTTAAGTAAAAAGGGCAGCACACTGCAGCGCCAAAACATGCAAACTTGAAAACACGAAATTTGAACTGCATTACTGCACTAGAAATATGAAAAATGAGAGCTTTTAGCGCATAAAAATGGCCATATTTATGTGTACCTCGTAGCCACTTTACGGCATCTCTCTTATACGAGGTCCTACGCTTGACCTACCTCACCGAGAATAAACGTCTCCATCTGAATGGGTACATGTGAAACCTCTTCTTGGACTCAAATTCTCTCTTTCTGTGGAGGGGTATTGGACCTACTATAATTAAAACACCTGTGGCTAGGAGGCAGGGAGTGCACGATCAGAAGGCTAAAGAATACATTTCAAAAACCTGACCTGCACATCCAAACATAGACTGAGTGTGAACAGGTGCTGAACCCAGAGTCGCCAACTCGTATATAGTTAAGTAAAAAGGGCAGCACACTGCAGCGCCAAAACATGCAAACTTGAAAACACGAAATTTGAACTGCATTACTGCACTAGAAATATGAAAAATGAGAGCTTTTAGCGCATAAAAATGGCCATATTTATGTGTACCTCGTAGCCACTTTACGGCATCTCTCTTATACGAGGTCCTACGCTTGACCTACCTCACCGAGAATAAACGTCTCCATCTGAATGGGTACATGTGAAACCTCTTCTTGGACTCAAATTCTCTCTTTCTGTGGAGGGGTATTGGACCTACTATAATTAAAACACCTGTGGCTAGGAGGCAGGGAGTGCACGATCAGAAGGCTAAAGAATACATTTCAAAAACCTGACCTGCACATCCAAACATAGACTGAGTGTGAACAGGTGCTGAACCCAGAGTCGCCAACTCGTATATAGTTAAATAAAAAGGGCAGCACACTGCAGCGCCAAAACATGCAAACTTGAAAACACGAAATTTGAACTGCATTACTGCACTAGAAATATGAAAAATGAGAGCTTTTAGCGCATAAAAATGGCCATATTTATGTGTACCTCGTAGCCACTTTACGGCATCTCTCTTATACGAGGTCCTACGCTTGACCTACCTCACCGAGAATAAACGTCTCCATCTGAATGGGTACATGTGAAACCTCTTCTTGGACTCAAATTCTCTCTTTCTGTGGAGGGGTATTGGACCTACTATAATTAAAACACCTGTGGCTAGGAGGCAGGGAGTGCACGATCAGAAGGCTAAAGAATACATTTCAAAAACCTGACCTGCACATCCAAACATAGACTGAGTGTGAACAGGTGCTGAACCCAGAGTCGCCAACTCGTATATAGTTAAGTAAAAAGGGCAGCACACTGCAGCGCCAAAACATGCAAACTTGAAAACACGAAATTTGAACTGCATTACTGCACTAGAAATATGAAAAATGAGAGCTTTTAGCGCATAAAAATGGCCATATTTATGTGTACCTCGTAGCCACTTTACGGCATCTCTCTTATACGAGGTCCTACGCTTGACCTACCTCACCGAGAATAAACGTCTCCATCTGAATGGGTACATGTGAAACCTCTTCTTGGACTCAAATTCTCTCTTTCTGTGGAGGGGTATTGGACCTACTATAATTAAAACACCTGTGGCTAGGAGGCAGGGAGTGCACGATCAGAAGGCTAAAGAATACATTTCAAAAACCTGACCTGCACATCCAAACATAGACTGAGTGTGAACAGGTGCTGAACCCAGAGTCGCCAACTCGTATATAGTTAAGTAAAAAGGGCAGCACACTGCAGCGCCAAAACATGCAAACTTGAAAACACGAAATTTGAACTGCATTACTGCACTAGAAATATGAAAAATGAGAGCTTTTAGCGCATAAAAATGGCCATATTTATGTGTACCTCGTAGCCACTTTACGGCATCTCTCTTATACGAGGTCCTACGCTTGACCTACCTCACCGAGAATAAACGTCTCCATCTGAATGGGTACATGTGAAACCTCTTCTTGGACTCAAATTCTCTCTTTCTGTGGAGGGGTATTGGACCTACTATAATTAAAACACCTGTGGCTAGGAGGCAGGGAGTGCACGATCAGAAGGCTAAAGAATACATTTCAAAAACCTGACCTGCACATCCAAACATAGACTGAGTGTGAACAGGTGCTGAACCCAGAGTCGCCAACTCGTATATAGTTAAGTAAAAAGGGCAGCACACTGCAGCGCCAAAACATGCAAACTTGAAAACACGAAATTTGAACTGCATTACTGCACTAGAAATATGAAAAATGAGAGCTTTTAGCGCATAAAAATGGCCATATTTATGTGTACCTCGTAGCCACTTTACGGCATCTCTCTTATACGAGGTCCTACGCTTGACCTACCTCACCGAGAATAAACGTCTCCATCTGAATGGGTACATGTGAAACCTCTTCTTGGACTCAAATTCTCTCTTTCTGTGGAGGGGTATTGGACCTACTATAATTAAAACACCTGTGGCTAGGAGGCAGGGAGTGCACGATCAGAAGGCTAAAGAATACATTTCAAAAACCTGACCTGCACATCCAAACATAGACTGAGTGTGAACAGGTGCTGAACCCAGAGTCGCCAACTCGTATATAGTTAAATAAAAAGGGCAGCACACTGCAGCGCCAAAACATGCAAACTTGAAAACACGAAATTTGAACTGCATTACTGCACTAGAAATATGAAAAATGAGAGCTTTTAGCGCATAAAAATGGCCATATTTATGTGTACCTCGTAGCCACTTTACGGCATCTCTCTTATACGAGGTCCTACGCTTGACCTACCTCACCGAGAATAAACGTCTCCATCTGAATGGGTACATGTGAAACCTCTTCTTGGACTCAAATTCTCTCTTTCTGTGGAGGGGTATTGGACCTACTATAATTAAAACACCTGTGGCTAGGAGGCAGGGAGTGCACGATCAGAAGGCTAAAGAATACATTTCAAAAACCTGACCTGCACATCCAAACATAGACTGAGTGTGAACAGGTGCTGAACCCAGAGTCGCCAACTCGTATATAGTTAAGTAAAAAGGGCAGCACACTGCAGCGCCAAAACATGCAAACTTGAAAACACGAAATTTGAACTGCATTACTGCACTAGAAATATGAAAAATGAGAGCTTTTAGCGCATAAAAATGGCCATATTTATGTGTACCTCGTAGCCACTTTACGGCATCTCTCTTATACGAGGTCCTACGCTTGACCTACCTCACCGAGAATAAACGTCTCCATCTGAATGGGTACATGTGAAACCTCTTCTTGGACTCAAATTCTCTCTTTCTGTGGAGGGGTATTGGACCTACTATAATTAAAACACCTGTGGCTAGGAGGCAGGGAGTGCACGATCAGAAGGCTAAAGAATACATTTCAAAAACCTGACCTGCACATCCAAACATAGACTGAGTGTGAACAGGTGCTGAACCCAGAGTCGCCAACTCGTATATAGTTAAGTAAAAAGGGCAGCACACTGCAGCGCCAAAACATGCAAACTTGAAAACACGAAATTTGAACTGCATTACTGCACTAGAAATATGAAAAATGAGAGCTTTTAGCGCATAAAAATGGCCATATTTATGTGTACCTCGTAGCCACTTTACGGCATCTCTCTTATACGAGGTCCTACGCTTGACCTACCTCACCGAGAATAAACGTCTCCATCTGAATGGGTACATGTGAAACCTCTTCTTGGACTCAAATTCTCTCTTTCTGTGGAGGGGTATTGGACCTACTATAATTAAAACACCTGTGGCTAGGAGGCAGGGAGTGCACGATCAGAAGGCTAAAGAATACATTTCAAAAACCTGACCTGCACATCCAAACATAGACTGAGTGTGAACAGGTGCTGAACCCAGAGTCGCCAACTCGTATATAGTTAAATAAAAAGGGCAGCACACTGCAGCGCCAAAACATGCAAACTTGAAAACACGAAATTTGAACTGCATTACTGCACTAGAAATATGAAAAATGAGAGCTTTTAGCGCATAAAAATGGCCATATTTATGTGTACCTCGTAGCCACTTTACGGCATCTCTCTTATACGAGGTCCTACGCTTGACCTACCTCACCGAGAATAAACGTCTCCATCTGAATGGGTACATGTGAAACCTCTTCTTGGACTCAAATTCTCTCTTTCTGTGGAGGGGTATTGGACCTACTATAATTAAAACACCTGTGGCTAGGAGGCAGGGAGTGCACGATCAGAAGGCTAAAGAATACATTTCAAAAACCTGACCTGCACATCCAAACATAGACTGAGTGTGAACAGGTGCTGAACCCAGAGTCGCCAACTCGTATATAGTTAAGTAAAAAGGGCAGCACACTGCAGCGCCAAAACATGCAAACTTGAAAACACGAAATTTGAACTGCATTACTGCACTAGAAATATGAAAAATGAGAGCTTTTAGCGCATAAAAATGGCCATATTTATGTGTACCTCGTAGCCACTTTACGGCATCTCTCTTATACGAGGTCCTACGCTTGACCTACCTCACCGAGAATAAACGTCTCCATCTGAATGGGTACATGTGAAACCTCTTCTTGGACTCAAATTCTCTCTTTCTGTGGAGGGGTATTGGACCTACTATAATTAAAACACCTGTGGCTAGGAGGCAGGGAGTGCACGATCAGAAGGCTAAAGAATACATTTCAAAAACCTGACCTGCACATCCAAACATAGACTGAGTGTGAACAGGTGCTGAACCCAGAGTCGCCAACTCGTATATAGTTAAGTAAAAAGGGCAGCACACTGCAGCGCCAAAACATGCAAACTTGAAAACACGAAATTTGAACTGCATTACTGCACTAGAAATATGAAAAATGAGAGCTTTTAGCGCATAAAAATGGCCATATTTATGTGTACCTCGTAGCCACTTTACGGCATCTCTCTTATACGAGGTCCTACGCTTGACCTACCTCACCGAGAATAAACGTCTCCATCTGAATGGGTACATGTGAAACCTCTTCTTGGACTCAAATTCTCTCTTTCTGTGGAGGGGTATTGGACCTACTATAATTAAAACACCTGTGGCTAGGAGGCAGGGAGTGCACGATCAGAAGGCTAAAGAATACATTTCAAAAACCTGACCTGCACATCCAAACATAGACTGAGTGTGAACAGGTGCTGAACCCAGAGTCGCCAACTCGTATATAGTTAAGTAAAAAGGGCAGCACACTGCAGCGCCAAAACATGCAAACTTGAAAACACGAAATTTGAACTGCATTACTGCACTAGAAATATGAAAAATGAGAGCTTTTAGCGCATAAAAATGGCCATATTTATGTGTACCTCGTAGCCACTTTACGGCATCTCTCTTATACGAGGTCCTACGCTTGACCTACCTCACCGAGAATAAACGTCTCCATCTGAATGGGTACATGTGAAACCTCTTCTTGGACTCAAATTCTCTCTTTCTGTGGAGGGGTATTGGACCTACTATAATTAAAACACCTGTGGCTAGGAGGCAGGGAGTGCACGATCAGAAGGCTAAAGAATACATTTCAAAAACCTGACCTGCACATCCAAACATAGACTGAGTGTGAACAGGTGCTGAACCCAGAGTCGCCAACTCGTATATAGTTAAATAAAAAGGGCAGCACACTGCAGCGCCAAAACATGCAAACTTGAAAACACGAAATTTGAACTGCATTACTGCACTAGAAATATGAAAAATGAGAGCTTTTAGCGCATAAAAATGGCCATATTTATGTGTACCTCGTAGCCACTTTACGGCATCTCTCTTATACGAGGTCCTACGCTTGACCTACCTCACCGAGAATAAACGTCTCCATCTGAATGGGTACATGTGAAACCTCTTCTTGGACTCAAATTCTCTCTTTCTGTGGAGGGGTATTGGACCTACTATAATTAAAACACCTGTGGCTAGGAGGCAGGGAGTGCACGATCAGAAGGCTAAAGAATACATTTCAAAAACCTGACCTGCACATCCAAACATAGACTGAGTGTGAACAGGTGCTGAACCCAGAGTCGCCAACTCGTATATAGTTAAGTAAAAAGGGCAGCACACTGCAGCGCCAAAACATGCAAACTTGAAAACACGAAATTTGAACTGCATTACTGCACTAGAAATATGAAAAATGAGAGCTTTTAGCGCATAAAAATGGCCATATTTATGTGTACCTCGTAGCCACTTTACGGCATCTCTCTTATACGAGGTCCTACGCTTGACCTACCTCACCGAGAATAAACGTCTCCATCTGAATGGGTACATGTGAAACCTCTTCTTGGACTCAAATTCTCTCTTTCTGTGGAGGGGTATTGGACCTACTATAATTAAAACACCTGTGGCTAGGAGGCAGGGAGTGCACGATCAGAAGGCTAAAGAATACATTTCAAAAACCTGACCTGCACATCCAAACATAGACTGAGTGTGAACAGGTGCTGAACCCAGAGTCGCCAACTCGTATATAGTTAAGTAAAAAGGGCAGCACACTGCAGCGCCAAAACATGCAAACTTGAAAACACGAAATTTGAACTGCATTACTGCACTAGAAATATGAAAAATGAGAGCTTTTAGCGCATAAAAATGGCCATATTTATGTGTACCTCGTAGCCACTTTACGGCATCTCTCTTATACGAGGTCCTACGCTTGACCTACCTCACCGAGAATAATTGTCTCCATCTGAATGGGTACATGTGAAACCTCTTCTTGGACTCAAATTCTCTCTTTCTGTGGAGGGGTATTGGACCTACTATAATTAAAACACCTGTGGCTAGGAGGCAGGGAGTGCACGATCAGAAGGCTAAAGAATACATTTCAAAAACCTGACCTGCACATCCAAACATAGACTGAGTGTGAACAGGTGCTGAACCCAGAGTCGCCAACTCGTATATAGTTAAGTAAAAAGGGCAGCACACTGCAGCGCCAAAACATGCAAACTTGAAAACACGAAATTTGAACTGCATTACTGCACTAGAAATATGAAAAATGAGAGCTTTTAGCGCATAAAAATGGCCATATTTATGTGTACCTCGTAGCCACTTTACGGCATCTCTCTTATACGAGGTCCTACGCTTGACCTACCTCACCGAGAATAAACGTCTCCATCTGAATGGGTACATGTGAAACCTCTTCTTGGACTCAAATTCTCTCTTTCTGTGGAGGGGTATTGGACCTACTATAATTAAAACACCTGTGGCTAGGAGGCAGGGAGTGCACGATCAGAAGGCTAAAGAATACATTTCAAAAACCTGACCTGCACATCCAAACATAGACTGAGTGTGAACAGGTGCTGAACCCAGAGTCGCCAACTCGTATATAGTTAAGTAAAAAGGGCAGCACACTGCAGCGCCAAAACATGCAAACTTGAAAACACGAAATTTGAACTGCATTACTGCACTAGAAATATGAAAAATGAGAGCTTTTAGCGCATAAAAATGGCCATATTTATGTGTACCTCGTAGCCACTTTACGGCATCTCTCTTATACGAGGTCCTACGCTTGACCTACCTCACCGAGAATAATTGTCTCCATCTGAATGGGTACATGTGAAACCTCTTCTTGGACTCAAATTCTCTCTTTCTGTGGAGGGGTATTGGACCTACTATAATTAAAACACCTGTGGCTAGGAGGCAGGGAGTGCACGATCAGAAGGCTAAAGAATACATTTCAAAAACCTGACCTGCACATCCAAACATAGACTGAGTGTGAACAGGTGCTGAACCCAGAGTCGCCAACTCGTATATAGTTAAGTAAAAAGGGCAGCACACTGCAGCGCCAAAACATGCAAACTTGAAAACACGAAATTTGAACTGCATTACTGCACTAGAAATATGAAAAATGAGAGCTTTTAGCGCATAAAAATGGCCATATTTATGTGTACCTCGTAGCCACTTTACGGCATCTCTCTTATACGAGGTCCTACGCTTGACCTACCTCACCGAGAATAAACGTCTCCATCTGAATGGGTACATGTGAAACCTCTTCTTGGACTCAAATTCTCTCTTTCTGTGGAGGGGTATTGGACCTACTATAATTAAAACACCTGTGGCTAGGAGGCAGGGAGTGCACGATCAGAAGGCTAAAGAATACATTTCAAAAACCTGACCTGCACATCCAAACATAGACTGAGTGTGAACAGGTGCTGAACCCAGAGTCGCCAACTCGTATATAGTTAAATAAAAAGGGCAGCACACTGCAGCGCCAAAACATGCAAACTTGAAAACACGAAATTTGAACTGCATTACTGCACTAGAAATATGAAAAATGAGAGCTTTTAGCGCATAAAAATGGCCATATTTATGTGTACCTCGTAGCCACTTTACGGCATCTCTCTTATACGAGGTCCTACGCTTGACCTACCTCACCGAGAATAAACGTCTCCATCTGAATGGGTACATGTGAAACCTCTTCTTGGACTCAAATTCTCTCTTTCTGTGGAGGGGTATTGGACCTACTATAATTAAAACACCTGTGGCTAGGAGGCAGGGAGTGCACGATCAGAAGGCTAAAGAATACATTTCAAAAACCTGACCTGCACATCCAAACATAGACTGAGTGTGAACAGGTGCTGAACCCAGAGTCGCCAACTCGTATATAGTTAAGTAAAAAGGGCAGCACACTGCAGTGCCAAAACATGCAAACTTGAAAACACGAAATTTGAACTGCATTACTGCACTAGAAATATGAAAAATGAGAGCTTTTAGCGCATAAAAATGGCCATATTTATGTGTACCTCGTAGCCACTTTACGGCATCTCTCTTATACGAGGTCCTACGCTTGACCTACCTCACCGAGAATAAACGTCTCCATCTGAATGGGTACATGTGAAACCTCTTCTTGGACTCAAATTCTCTCTTTCTGTGGAGGGGTATTGGACCTACTATAATTAAAACACCTGTGGCTAGGAGGCAGGGAGTGCACGATCAGAAGGCTAAAGAATACATTTCAAAAACCTGACCTGCACATCCAAACATAGACTGAGTGTGAACAGGTGCTGAACCCAGAGTCGCCAACTCGTATATAGTTAAGTAAAAAGGGCAGCACACTGCAGCGCCAAAACATGCAAACTTGAAAACACGAAATTTGAACTGCATTACTGCACTAGAAAAATGAAAAATGAGAGCTTTTAGCGCATAAAAATGGCCATATTTATGTGTACCTCGTAGCCACTTTACGGCATCTCTCTTATACGAGGTCCTACGCTTGACCTACCTCACCGAGAATAAACGTCTCCATCTGAATGGGTACATGTGAAACCTCTTCTTGGACTCAAATTCTCTCTTTCTGTGGAGGGGTATTGGACCTACTATAATTAAAACACCTGTGGCTAGGAGGCAGGGAGTGCACGATCAGAAGGCTAAAGAATACATTTCAAAAACCTGACCTGCACATCCAAACATAGACTGAGTGTGAACAGGTGCTGAACCCAGAGTCGCCAACTCGTATATAGTTAAGTAAAAAGGGCAGCACACTGCAGCGCCAAAACATGCAAACTTGAAAACACGAAATTTGAACTGCATTACTGCACTAGAAATATGAAAAATGAGAGCTTTTAGCGCATAAAAATGGCCATATTTATGTGTACCTCGTAGCCACTTTACGGCATCTCTCTTATACGAGGTCCTACGCTTGACCTACCTCACCGAGAATAAACGTCTCCATCTGAATGGGTACATGTGAAACCTCTTCTTGGACTCAAATTCTCTCTTTCTGTGGAGGGGTATTGGACCTACTATAATTAAAACACCTGTGGCTAGGAGGCAGGGAGTGCACGATCAGAAGGCTAAAGAATACATTTCAAAAACCTGACCTGCACATCCAAACATAGACTGAGTGTGAACAGGTGCTGAACCCAGAGTCGCTAACTCGTATATAGTTAAGTAAAAAGGGCAGCACACTGCAGCGCCAAAACATGCAAACTTGAAAACACGAAATTTGAACTGCATTACTGCACTAGAAATATGAAAAATGAGAGCTTTTAGCGCATAAAAATGGCCATATTTATGTGTACCTCGTAGCCACTTTACGGCATCTCTCTTATACGAGGTCCTACGCTTGACCTACCTCACCGAGAATAAACGTCTCCATCTGAATGGGTACATGTGAAACCTCTTCTTGGACTCAAATTCTCTCTTTCTGTGGAGGGGTATTGGACCTACTATAATTAAAACACCTGTGGCTAGGAGGCAGGGAGTGCACGATCAGAAGGCTAAAGAATACATTTCAAAAACCTGACCTGCACATCCAAACATAGACTGAGTGTGAACAGGTGCTGAACCCAGAGTCGCCCACTCGTATATAGTTAAGTAAAAAGGGCAGCACACTGCAGCGCCAAAACATGCAAACTTGAAAACACGAAATTTGAACTGCATTACTGCACTAGAAATATGAAAAATGAGAGCTTTTAGCGCATAAAAATGGCCATATTTATGTGTACCTCGTAGCCACTTTACGGCATCTCTCTTATACGAGGTCCTACGCTTGACCTACCTCACCGAGAATAAACGTCTCCATCTGAATGGGTACATGTGAAACCTCTTCTTGGACTCAAATTCTCTCTTTCTGTGGAGGGGTATTGGACCTACTATAATTAAAACACCTGTGGCTAGGAGGCAGGGAGTGCACGATCAGAAGGCTAAAGAATACATTTCAAAAACCTGACCTGCACATCCAAACATAGACTGAGTGTGAACAGGTGCTGAACCCAGAGTCGCCAACTCGTATATAGTTAAATAAAAAGGGCAGCACACTGCAGCGCCAAAACATGCAAACTTGAAAACACGAAATTTGAACTGCATTACTGCACTAGAAATATGAAAAATGAGAGCTTTTAGCGCATAAAAATGGCCATATTTATGTGTACCTCGTAGCCACTTTACGGCATCTCTCTTATACGAGGTCCTACGCTTGACCTACCTCACCGAGAATAAACGTCTCCATCTGAATGGGTACATGTGAAACCTCTTCTTGGACTCAAATTCTCTCTTTCTGTGGAGGGGTATTGGACCTACTATAATTAAAACACCTGTGGCTAGGAGGCAGGGAGTGCACGATCAGAAGGCTAAAGAATACATTTCAAAAACCTGACCTGCACATCCAAACATAGACTGAGTGTGAACAGGTGCTGAACCCAGAGTCGCCAACTCGTATATAGTTAAGTAAAAAGGGCAGCACACTGCAGCGCCAAAACATGCAAACTTGAAAACACGAAATTTGAACTGCATTACTGCACTAGAAATATGAAAAATGAGAGCTTTTAGCGCATAAAAATGGCCATATTTATGTGTACCTCGTAGCCACTTTACGGCATCTCTCTTATACGAGGTCCTACGCTTGACCTACCTCACCGAGAATAAACGTCTCCATCTGAATGGGTACATGTGAAACCTCTTCTTGGACTCAAATTCTCTCTTTCTGTGGAGGGGTATTGGACCTACTATAATTAAAACACCTGTGGCTAGGAGGCAGGGAGTGCACGATCAGAAGGCTAAAGAATACATTTCAAAAACCTGACCTGCACATCCAAACATAGACTGAGTGTGAACAGGTGCTGAACCCAGAGTCGCCAACTCGTATATAGTTAAGTAAAAAGGGCAGCACACTGCAGCGCCAAAACATGCAAACTTGAAAACACGAAATTTGAACTGCATTACTGCACTAGAAATATGAAAAATGAGAGCTTTTAGCGCATAAAAATGGCCATATTTATGTGTACCTCGTAGCCACTTTACGGCATCTCTCTTATACGAGGTCCTACGCTTGACCTACCTCACCGAGAATAAACGTCTCCATCTGAATGGGTACATGTGAAACCTCTTCTTGGACTCAAATTCTCTCTTTCTGTGGAGGGGTATTGGACCTACTATAATTAAAACACCTGTGGCTAGGAGGCAGGGAGTGCACGATCAGAAGGCTAAAGAATACATTTCAAAAACCTGACCTGCACATCCAAACATAGACTGAGTGTGAACAGGTGCTGAACCCAGAGTCGCCAACTCGTATATAGTTAAGTAAAAAGGGCAGCACACTGCAGCGCCAAAACATGCAAACTTGAAAACACGAAATTTGAACTGCATTACTGCACTAGAAATATGAAAAATGAGAGCTTTTAGCGCATAAAAATGGCCATATTTATGTGTACCTCGTAGCCACTTTACGGCATCTCTCTTATACGAGGTCCTACGCTTGACCTACCTCACCGAGAATAAACGTCTCCATCTGAATGGGTACATGTGAAACCTCTTCTTGGACTCAAATTCTCTCTTTCTGTGGAGGGGTATTGGACCTACTATAATTAAAACACCTGTGGCTAGGAGGCAGGGAGTGCACGATCAGAAGGCTAAAGAATACATTTCAAAAACCTGACCTGCACATCCAAACATAGACTGAGTGTGAACAGGTGCTGAACCCAGAGTCGCCAACTCGTATATAGTTAAATAAAAAGGGCAGCACACTGCAGCGCCAAAACATGCAAACTTGAAAACACGAAATTTGAACTGCATTACTGCACTAGAAATATGAAAAATGAGAGCTTTTAGCGCATAAAAATGGCCATATTTATGTGTACCTCGTAGCCACTTTACGGCATCTCTCTTATACGAGGTCCTACGCTTGACCTACCTCACCGAGAATAAACGTCTCCATCTGAATGGGTACATGTGAAACCTCTTCTTGGACTCAAATTCTCTCTTTCTGTGGAGGGGTATTGGACCTACTATAATTAAAACACCTGTGGCTAGGAGGCAGGGAGTGCACGATCAGAAGGCTAAAGAATACATTTCAAAAACCTGACCTGCACATCCAAACATAGACTGAGTGTGAACAGGTGCTGAACCCAGAGTCGCCAACTCGTATATAGTTAAGTAAAAAGGGCAGCACACTGCAGCGCCAAAACATGCAAACTTGAAAACACGAAATTTGAACTGCATTACTGCACTAGAAATATGAAAAATGAGAGCTTTTAGCGCATAAAAATGGCCATATTTATGTGTACCTCGTAGCCACTTTACGGCATCTCTCTTATACGAGGTCCTACGCTTGACCTACCTCACCGAGAATAAACGTCTCCATCTGAATGGGTACATGTGAAACCTCTTCTTGGACTCAAATTCTCTCTTTCTGTGGAGGGGTATTGGACCTACTATAATTAAAACACCTGTGGCTAGGAGGCAGGGAGTGCACGATCAGAAGGCTAAAGAATACATTTCAAAAACCTGACCTGCACATCCAAACATAGACTGAGTGTGAACAGGTGCTGAACCCAGAGTCGCCAACTCGTATATAGTTAAGTAAAAAGGGCAGCACACTGCAGCGCCAAAACATGCAAACTTGAAAACACGAAATTTGAACTGCATTACTGCACTAGAAATATGAAAAATGAGAGCTTTTAGCGCATAAAAATGGCCATATTTATGTGTACCTCGTAGCCACTTTACGGCATCTCTCTTATACGAGGTCCTACGCTTGACCTACCTCACCGAGAATAAACGTCTCCATCTGAATGGGTACATGTGAAACCTCTTCTTGGACTCAAATTCTCTCTTTCTGTGGAGGGGTATTGGACCTACTATAATTAAAACACCTGTGGCTAGGAGGCAGGGAGTGCACGATCAGAAGGCTAAAGAATACATTTCAAAAACCTGACCTGCACATCCAAACATAGACTGAGTGTGAACAGGTGCTGAACCCAGAGTCGCCAACTCGTATATAGTTAAGTAAAAAGGGCAGCACACTGCAGCGCCAAAACATGCAAACTTGAAAACACGAAATTTGAACTGCATTACTGCACTAGAAATATGAAAAATGAGAGCTTTTAGCGCATAAAAATGGCCATATTTATGTGTACCTCGTAGCCACTTTACGGCATCTCTCTTATACGAGGTCCTACGCTTGACCTACCTCACCGAGAATAAACGTCTCCATCTGAATGGGTACATGTGAAACCTCTTCTTGGACTCAAATTCTCTCTTTCTGTGGAGGGGTATTGGACCTACTATAATTAAAACACCTGTGGCTAGGAGGCAGGGAGTGCACGATCAGAAGGCTAAAGAATACATTTCAAAAACCTGACCTGCACATCCAAACATAGACTGAGTGTGAACAGGTGCTGAACCCAGAGTCGCCAACTCGTATATAGTTAAGTAAAAAGGGCAGCACACTGCAGCGCCAAAACATGCAAACTTGAAAACACGAAATTTGAACTGCATTACTGCACTAGAAATATGAAAAATGAGAGCTTTTAGCGCATAAAAATGGCCATATTTATGTGTACCTCGTAGCCACTTTACGGCATCTCTCTTATACGAGGTCCTACGCTTGACCTACCTCACCGAGAATAAACGTCTCCATCTGAATGGGTACATGTGAAACCTCTTCTTGGACTCAAATTCTCTCTTTCTGTGGAGGGGTATTGGACCTACTATAATTAAAACACCTGTGGCTAGGAGGCAGGGAGTGCACGATCAGAAGGCTAAAGAATACATTTCAAAAACCTGACCTGCACATCCAAACATAGACTGAGTGTGAACAGGTGCTGAACCCAGAGTCGCCAACTCGTATATAGTTAAGTAAAAAGGGCAGCACACTGCAGCGCCAAAACATGCAAACTTGAAAACACGAAATTTGAACTGCATTACTGCACTAGAAATATGAAAAATGAGAGCTTTTAGCGCATAAAAATGGCCATATTTATGTGTACCTCGTAGCCACTTTACGGCATCTCTCTTATACGAGGTCCTACGCTTGACCTACCTCACCGAGAATAAACGTCTCCATCTGAATGGGTACATGTGAAACCTCTTCTTGGACTCAAATTCTCTCTTTCTGTGGAGGGGTATTGGACCTACTATAATTAAAACACCTGTGGCTAGGAGGCAGGGAGTGCACGATCAGAAGGCTAAAGAATACATTTCAAAAACCTGACCTGCACATCCAAACATAGACTGAGTGTGAACAGGTGCTGAACCCAGAGTCGCCAACTCGTATATAGTTAAGTAAAAAGGGCAGCACACTGCAGCGCCAAAACATGCAAACTTGAAAACACGAAATTTGAACTGCATTACTGCACTAGAAATATGAAAAATGAGAGCTTTTAGCGCATAAAAATGGCCATATTTATGTGTACCTCGTAGCCACTTTACGGCATCTCTCTTATACGAGGTCCTACGCTTGACCTACCTCACCGAGAATAAACGTCTCCATCTGAATGGGTACATGTGAAACCTCTTCTTGGACTCAAATTCTCTCTTTCTGTGGAGGGGTATTGGACCTACTATAATTAAAACACCTGTGGCTAGGAGGCAGGGAGTGCACGATCAGAAGGCTAAAGAATACATTTCAAAAACCTGACCTGCACATCCAAACATAGACTGAGTGTGAACAGGTGCTGAACCCAGAGTCGCCAACTCGTATATAGTTAAATAAAAAGGGCAGCACACTGCAGCGCCAAAACATGCAAACTTGAAAACACGAAATTTGAACTGCATTACTGCACTAGAAATATGAAAAATGAGAGCTTTTAGCGCATAAAAATGGCCATATTTATGTGTACCTCGTAGCCACTTTACGGCATCTCTCTTATACGAGGTCCTACGCTTGACCTACCTCACCGAGAATAAACGTCTCCATCTGAATGGGTACATGTGAAACCTCTTCTTGGACTCAAATTCTCTCTTTCTGTGGAGGGGTATTGGACCTACTATAATTAAAACACCTGTGGCTAGGAGGCAGGGAGTGCACGATCAGAAGGCTAAAGAATACATTTCAAAAACCTGACCTGCACATCCAAACATAGACTGAGTGTGAACAGGTGCTGAACCCAGAGTCGCCAACTCGTATATAGTTAAGTAAAAAGGGCAGCACACTGCAGCGCCAAAACATGCAAACTTGAAAACACGAAATTTGAACTGCATTACTGCACTAGAAATATGAAAAATGAGAGCTTTTAGCGCATAAAAATGGCCATATTTATGTGTACCTCGTAGCCACTTTACGGCATCTCTCTTATACGAGGTCCTACGCTTGACCTACCTCACCGAGAATAAACGTCTCCATCTGAATGGGTACATGTGAAACCTCTTCTTGGACTCAAATTCTCTCTTTCTGTGGAGGGGTATTGGACCTACTATAATTAAAACACCTGTGGCTAGGAGGCAGGGAGTGCACGATCAGAAGGCTAAAGAATACATTTCAAAAACCTGACCTGCACATCCAAACATAGACTGAGTGTGAACAGGTGCTGAACCCAGAGTCGCCAACTCGTATATAGTTAAGTAAAAAGGGCAGCACACTGCAGCGCCAAAACATGCAAACTTGAAAACACGAAATTTGAACTGCATTACTGCACTAGAAATATGAAAAATGAGAGCTTTTAGCGCATAAAAATGGCCATATTTATGTGTACCTCGTAGCCACTTTACGGCATCTCTCTTATACGAGGTCCTACGCTTGACCTACCTCACCGAGAATAAACGTCTCCATCTGAATGGGTACATGTGAAACCTCTTCTTGGACTCAAATTCTCTCTTTCTGTGGAGGGGTATTGGACCTACTATAATTAAAACACCTGTGGCTAGGAGGCAGGGAGTGCACGATCAGAAGGCTAAAGAATACATTTCAAAAACCTGACCTGCACATTCAAACATAGACTGAGTGTGAACAGGTGCTGAACCCAGAGTCGCCAACTCGTATATAGTTAAGTAAAAAGGGCAGCACACTGCAGCGCCAAAACATGCAAACTTGAAAACACGAAATTTGAACTGCATTACTGCACTAGAAATATGAAAAATGAGAGCTTTTAGCGCATAAAAATGGCCATATTTATGTGTACCTCGTAGCCACTTTACGGCATCTCTCTTATACGAGGTCCTACGCTTGACCTACCTCACCGAGAATAAACGTCTCCATCTGAATGGGTACATGTGAAACCTCTTCTTGGACTCAAATTCTCTCTTTCTGTGGAGGGGTATTGGACCTACTATAATTAAAACACCTGTGGCTAGGAGGCAGGGAGTGCACGATCAGAAGGCTAAAGAATACATTTCAAAAACCTGACCTGCACATCCAAACACAGACTGAGTGTGAACAGGTGCTGAACCCAGAGTCGCCAACTCGTATATAGTTAAGTAAAAAGGGCAGCACACTGCAGCGCCAAAACATGCAAACTTGAAAACACGAAATTTGAACTGCATTACTGCACTAGAAATATGAAAAATGAGAGCTTTTAGCGCATAAAAATGGCCATATTTATGTGTACCTCGTAGCCACTTTACGGCATCTCTCTTATACGAGGTCCTACGCTTGACCTACCTCACCGAGAATAAACGTCTCCATCTGAATGGGTACATGTGAAACCTCTTCTTGGACTCAAATTCTCTCTTTCTGTGGAGGGGTATTGGACCTACTATAATTAAAACACCTGTGGCTAGGAGGCAGGGAGTGCACGATCAGAAGGCTAAAGAATACATTTCAAAAACCTGACCTGCACATCCAAACATAGACTGAGTGTGAACAGGTGCTGAACCCAGAGTCGCCAACTCGTATATAGTTAAGTAAAAAGGGCAGCACACTGCAGCGCCAAAACATGCAAACTTGAAAACACGAAATTTGAACTGCATTACTGCACTAGAAATATGAAAAATGAGAGCTTTTAGCGCATAAAAATGGCCATATTTATGTGTACCTCGTAGCCACTTTACGGCATCTCTCTTATACGAGGTCCTACGCTTGACCTACCTCACCGAGAATAAACGTCTCCATCTGAATGGGTACATGTGAAACCTCTTCTTGGACTCAAATTCTCTCTTTCTGTGGAGGGGTATTGGACCTACTATAATTAAAACACCTGTGGCTAGGAGGCAGGGAGTGCACGATCAGAAGGCTAAAGAATACATTTCAAAAACCTGACCTGCACATCCAAACATAGACTGAGTGTGAACAGGTGCTGAACCCAGAGTCGCCAACTCGTATATAGTTAAGTAAAAAGGGCAGCACACTGCAGCGCCAAAACATGCAAACTTGAAAACACGAAATTTGAACTGCATTACTGCACTAGAAATATGAAAAATGAGAGCTTTTAGCGCATAAAAATGGCCATATTTATGTGTACCTCGTAGCCACTTTACGGCATCTCTCTTATACGAGGTCCTACGCTTGACCTACCTCACCGAGAATAAACGTCTCCATCTGAATGGGTACATGTGAAACCTCTTCTTGGACTCAAATTCTCTCTTTCTGTGGAGGGGTATTGGACCTACTATAATTAAAACACCTGTGGCTAGGAGGCAGGGAGTGCACGATCAGAAGGCTAAAGAATACATTTCAAAAACCTGACCTGCACATCCAAACATAGACTGAGTGTGAACAGGTGCTGAACCCAGAGTCGCCAACTCGTATATAGTTAAATAAAAAGGGCAGCACACTGCAGCGCCAAAACATGCAAACTTGAAAACACGAAATTTGAACTGCATTACTGCACTAGAAATATGAAAAATGAGAGCTTTTAGCGCATAAAAATGGCCATATTTATGTGTACCTCGTAGCCACTTTACGGCATCTCTCTTATACGAGGTCCTACGCTTGACCTACCTCACCGAGAATAAACGTCTCCATCTGAATGGGTACATGTGAAACCTCTTCTTGGACTCAAATTCTCTCTTTCTGTGGAGGGGTATTGGACCTACTATAATTAAAACACCTGTGGCTAGGAGGCAGGGAGTGCACGATCAGAAGGCTAAAGAATACATTTCAAAAACCTGACCTGCACATCCAAACATAGACTGAGTGTGAACAGGTGCTGAACCCAGAGTCGCCAACTCGTATATAGTTAAGTAAAAAGGGCAGCACACTGCAGCGCCAAAACATGCAAACTTGAAAACACGAAATTTGAACTGCATTACTGCACTAGAAATATGAAAAATGAGAGCTTTTAGCGCATAAAAATGGCCATATTTATGTGTACCTCGTAGCCACTTTACGGCATCTCTCTTATACGAGGTCCTACGCTTGACCTACCTCACCGAGAATAAACGTCTCCATCTGAATGGGTACATGTGAAACCTCTTCTTGGACTCAAATTCTCTCTTTCTGTGGAGGGGTATTGGACCTACTATAATTAAAACACCTGTGGCTAGGAGGCAGGGAGTGCACGATCAGAAGGCTAAAGAATACATTTCAAAAACCTGACCTGCACATCCAAACATAGACTGAGTGTGAACAGGTGCTGAACCCAGAGTCGCCAACTCGTATATAGTTAAGTAAAAAGGGCAGCACACTGCAGCGCCAAAACATGCAAACTTGAAAACACGAAATTTGAACTGCATTACTGCACTAGAAATATGAAAAATGAGAGCTTTTAGCGCATAAAAATGGCCATATTTATGTGTACCTCGTAGCCACTTTACGGCATCTCTCTTATACGAGGTCCTACGCTTGACCTACCTCACCGAGAATAAACGTCTCCATCTGAATGGGTACATGTGAAACCTCTTCTTGGACTCAAATTCTCTCTTTCTGTGGAGGGGTATTGGACCTACTATAATTAAAACACCTGTGGCTAGGAGGCAGGGAGTGCACGATCAGAAGGCTAAAGAATACATTTCAAAAACCTGACCTGCACATCCAAACATAGACTGAGTGTGAACAGGTGCTGAACCCAGAGTCGCCAACTCGTATATAGTTAAATAAAAAGGGCAGTACACTGCAGCGCCAAAACATGCAAACTTGAAAACACGAAATTTGAACTGCATTACTGCACTAGAAATATGAAAAATGAGAGCTTTTAGCGCATAAAAATGGCCATATTTATGTGTACCTCGTAGCCACTTTACGGCATCTCTCTTATACGAGGTCCTACGCTTGACCTACCTCACCGAGAATAAACGTCTCCATCTGAATGGGTACATGTGAAACCTCTTCTTGGACTCAAATTCTCTCTTTCTGTGGAGGGGTATTGGACCTACTATAATTAAAACACCTGTGGCTAGGAGGCAGGGAGTGCACGATCAGAAGGCTAAAGAATACATTTCAAAAACCTGACCTGCACATCCAAACATAGACTGAGTGTGAACAGGTGCTGAACCCAGAGTCGCCAACTCGTATATAGTTAAGTAAAAAGGGCAGCACACTGCAGCGCCAAAACATGCAAACTTGAAAACACGAAATTTGAACTGCATTACTGCACTAGAAATATGAAAAATGAGAGCTTTTAGCGCATAAAAATGGCCATATTTATGTGTACCTCGTAGCCACTTTACGGCATCTCTCTTATACGAGGTCCTACGCTTGACCTACCTCACCGAGAATAAACGTCTCCATCTGAATGGGTACATGTGAAACCTCTTCTTGGACTCAAATTCTCTCTTTCTGTGGAGGGGTATTGGACCTACTATAATTAAAACACCTGTGGCTAGGAGGCAGGGAGTGCACGATCAGAAGGCTAAAGAATACATTTCAAAAACCTGACCTGCACATCCAAACATAGACTGAGTGTGAACAGGTGCTGAACCCAGAGTCGCCAACTCGTATATAGTTAAGTAAAAAGGGCAGCGCCAAAACATGCAAACTTGAAAACACGAAATTTGAACTGCATTACTGCACTAGAAATATGAAAAATGAGAGCTTTTAGCGCATAAAAATGGCCATATTTATGTGTACCTCGTAGCCACTTTACGGCATCTCTCTTATACGAGGTCCTACGCTTGACCTACCTCACCGAGAATAAACGTCTCCATCTGAATGGGTACATGTGAAACCTCTTCTTGGACTCAAATTCTCTCTTTCTGTGGAGGGGTATTGGACCTACTATAATTAAAACACCTGTGGCTAGGAGGCAGGGAGTGCACGATCAGAAGGCTAAAGAATACATTTCAAAAACCTGACCTGCACATCCAAACATAGACTGAGTGTGAACAGGTGCTGAACCCAGAGTCGCCAACTCGTATATAGTTAAATAAAAAGGGCAGCACACTGCAGCGCCAAAACATGCAAACTTGAAAACACGAAATTTGAACTGCATTACTGCACTAGAAATATGAAAAATGAGAGCTTTTAGCGCATAAAAATGGCCATATTTATGTGTACCTCGTAGCCACTTTACGGCATCTCTCTTATACGAGGTCCTACGCTTGACCTACCTCACCGAGAATAAACGTCTCCATCTGAATGGGTACATGTGAAACCTCTTCTTGGACTCAAATTCTCTCTTTCTGTGGAGGGGTATTGGACCTACTATAATTAAAACACCTGTGGCTAGGAGGCAGGGAGTGCACGATCAGAAGGCTAAAGAATACATTTCAAAAACCTGACCTGCACATCCAAACATAGACTGAGTGTGAACAGGTGCTGAACCCAGAGTCGCCAACTCGTATATAGTTAAGTAAAAAGGGCAGCACACTGCAGCGCCAAAACATGCAAACTTGAAAACACGAAATTTGAACTGCATTACTGCACTAGAAATATGAAAAATGAGAGCTTTTAGCGCATAAAAATGGCCATATTTATGTGTACCTCGTAGCCACTTTACGGCATCTCTCTTATACGAGGTCCTACGCTTGACCTACCTCACCGAGCATAAACGTCTCCATCTGAATGGGTACATGTGAAACCTCTTCTTGGACTCAAATTCTCTCTTTCTGTGGAGGGGTATTGGACCTACTATAATTAAAACACCTGTGGCTAGGAGGCAGGGAGTGCACGATCAGAAGGCTAAAGAATACATTTCAAAAACCTGACCTGCACATCCAAACATAGACTGAGTGTGAACAGGTGCTGAACCCAGAGTCGCCAACTCGTATATAGTTAAATAAAAAGGGCAGCACACTGCAGCGCCAAAACATGCAAACTTGAAAACACGAAATTTGAACTGCATTACTGCACTAGAAATATGAAAAATGAGAGCTTTTAGCGCATAAAAATGGCCATATTTATGTGTACCTCGTAGCCACTTTACGGCATCTCTCTTATACGAGGTCCTATGCTTGACCTACCTCACCGAGAATAAACGTCTCCATCTGAATGGGTACATGTGAAACCTCTTCTTGGACTCAAATTCTCTCTTTCTGTGGAGGGGTATTGGACCTACTATAATTAAAACACCTGTGGCTAGGAGGCAGGGAGTGCACGATCAGAAGGCTAAAGAATACATTTCAAAAACCTGACCTGCACATCCAAACATAGACTGAGTGTGAACAGGTGCTGAACCCAGAGTCGCCAACTCGTATATAGTTAAGTAAAAAGGGCAGCACACTGCAGCGCCAAAACATGCAAACTTGAAAACACGAAATTTGAACTGCATTACTGCACTAGAAATATGAAAAATGAGAGCTTTTAGCGCATAAAAATGGCCATATTTATGTGTACCTCGTAGCCACTTTACGGCATCTCTCTTATACGAGGTCCTACGCTTGACCTACCTCACCGAGAATAAACGTCTCCATCTGAATGGGTACATGTGAAACCTCTTCTTGGACTCAAATTCTCTCTTTCTGTGGAGGGGTATTGGACCTACTATAATTAAAACACCTGTGGCTAGGAGGCAGGGAGTGCACGATCAGAAGGCTAAAGAATACATTTCAAAAACCTGACCTGCACATCCAAACATAGACTGAGTGTGAACAGGTGCTGAACCCAGAGTCGCCAACTCGTATATAGTTAAGTAAAAAGGGCAGCACACTGCAGCGCCAAAACATGCAAACTTGAAAACACGAAATTTGAACTGCATTACTGCACTAGAAATATGAAAAATGAGAGCTTTTAGCGCATAAAAATGGCCATATTTATGTGTACCTCGTAGCCACTTTACGGCATCTCTCTTATACGAGGTCCTACGCTTGACCTACCTCACCGAGAATAAACGTCTCCATCTGAATGGGTACATGTGAAACCTCTTCTTGGACTCAAATTCTCTCTTTCTGTGGAGGGGTATTGGACCTACTATAATTAAAACACCTGTGGCTAGGAGGCAGGGAGTGCACGATCAGAAGGCTAAAGAATACATTTCAAAAACCTGACCTGCACATCCAAACATAGACTGAGTGTGAACAGGTGCTGAACCCAGAGTCGCCAACTCGTATATAGTTAAGTAAAAAGGGCAGCACACTGCAGCGCCAAAACATGCAAACTTGAAAACACGAAATTTGAACTGCATTACTGCACTAGAAATATGAAAAATGAGAGCTTTTAGCGCATAAAAATGGCCATATTTATGTGTACCTCGTAGCCACTTTACGGCATCTCTCTTATACGAGGTCCTACGCTTGACCTACCTCACCGAGAATAAACGTCTCCATCTGAATGGGTACATGTGAAACCTCTTCTTGGACTCAAATTCTCTCTTTCTGTGGAGGGGTATTGGACCTACTATAATTAAAACACCTGTGGCTAGGAGGCAGGGAGTGCACGATCAGAAGGCTAAAGAATACATTTCAAAAACCTGACCTGCACATCCAAACATAGACTGAGTGTGAACAGGTGCTGAACCCAGAGTCGCCAACTCGTATATAGTTAAATAAAAAGGGCAGCACACTGCAGCGCCAAAACATGCAAACTTGAAAACACGAAATTTGAACTGCATTACTGCACTAGAAATATGAAAAATGAGAGCTTTTAGCGCATAAAAATGGCCATATTTATGTGTACCTCGTAGCCACTTTACGGCATCTCTCTTATACGAGGTCCTATGCTTGACCTACCTCACCGAGAATAAACGTCTCCATCTGAATGGGTACATGTGAAACCTCTTCTTGGACTCAAATTCTCTCTTTCTGTGGAGGGGTATTGGACCTACTATAATTAAAACACCTGTGGCTAGGAGGCAGGGAGTGCACGATCAGAAGGCTAAAGAATACATTTCAAAAACCTGACCTGCACATCCAAACATAGACTGAGTGTGAACAGGTGCTGAACCCAGAGTCGCCAACTCGTATATAGTTAAGTAAAAAGGGCAGCACACTGCAGCGCCAAAACATGCAAACTTGAAAACACGAAATTTGAACTGCATTACTGCACTAGAAATATGAAAAATGAGAGCTTTTAGCGCATAAAAATGGCCATATTTATGTGTACCTCGTAGCCACTTTACGGCATCTCTCTTATACGAGGTCCTACGCTTGACCTACCTCACCGAGAATAAACGTCTCCATCTGAATGGGTACATGTGAAACCTCTTCTTGGACTCAAATTCTCTCTTTCTGTGGAGGGGTATTGGACCTACTATAATTAAAACACCTGTGGCTAGGAGGCAGGGAGTGCACGATCAGAAGGCTAAAGAATACATTTCAAAAACCTGACCTGCACATCCAAACATAGACTGAGTGTGAACAGGTGCTGAACCCAGAGTCGCCAACTCGTATATAGTTAAGTAAAAAGGGCAGCACACTGCAGCGCCAAAACATGCAAACTTGAAAACACGAAATTTGAACTGCATTACTGCACTAGAAATATGAAAAATGAGAGCTTTTAGCGCATAAAAATGGCCATATTTATGTGTACCTCGTAGCCACTTTACGGCATCTCTCTTATACGAGGTCCTACGCTTGACCTACCTCACCGAGAATAAACGTCTCCATCTGAATGGGTACATGTGAAACCTCTTCTTGGACTCAAATTCTCTCTTTCTGTGGAGGGGTATTGGACCTACTATAATTAAAACACCTGTGGCTAGGAGGCAGGGAGTGCACGATCAGAAGGCTAAAGAATACATTTCAAAAACCTGACCTGCACATCCAAACATAGACTGAGTGTGAACAGGTGCTGAACCCAGAGTCGCCAACTCGTATATAGTTAAGTAAAAAGGGCAGCACACTGCAGCGCCAAAACATGCAAACTTGAAAACACGAAATTTGAACTGCATTACTGCACTAGAAATATGAAAAATGAGAGCTTTTAGCGCATAAAAATGGCCATATTTATGTGTACCTCGTAGCCACTTTACGGCATCTCTCTTATACGAGGTCCTACGCTTGACCTACCTCACCGAGAATAAACGTCTCCATCTGAATGGGTACATGTGAAACCTCTTCTTGGACTCAAATTCTCTCTTTCTGTGGAGGGGTATTGGACCTACTATAATTAAAACACCTGTGGCTAGGAGGCAGGGAGTGCACGATCAGAAGGCTAAAGAATACATTTCAAAAACCTGACCTGCACATCCAAACATAGACTGAGTGTGAACAGGTGCTGAACCCAGAGTCGCCAACTCGTATATAGTTAAATAAAAAGGGCAGCACACTGCAGCGCCAAAACATGCAAACTTGAAAACACGAAATTTGAACTGCATTACTGCACTAGAAATATGAAAAATGAGAGCTTTTAGCGCATAAAAATGGCCATATTTATGTGTACCTCGTAGCCACTTTACGGCATCTCTCTTATACGAGGTCCTACGCTTGACCTACCTCACCGAGAATAAACGTCTCCATCTGAATGGGTACATGTGAAACCTCTTCTTGGACTCAAATTCTCTCTTTCTGTGGAGGGGTATTGGACCTACTATAATTAAAACACCTGTGGCTAGGAGGCAGGGAGTGCACGATCAGAAGGCTAAAGAATACATTTCAAAAACCTGACCTGCACATCCAAACATAGACTGAGTGTGAACAGGTGCTGAACCCAGAGTCGCCAACTCGTATATAGTTAAGTAAAAAGGGCAGCACACTGCAGCGCCAAAACATGCAAACTTGAAAACACGAAATTTGAACTGCATTACTGCACTAGAAATATGAAAAATGAGAGCTTTTAGCGCATAAAAATGGCCATATTTATGTGTACCTCGTAGCCACTTTACGGCATCTCTCTTATACGAGGTCCTACGCTTGACCTACCTCACCGAGAATAAACGTCTCCATCTGAATGGGTACATGTGAAACCTCTTCTTGGACTCAAATTCTCTCTTTCTGTGGAGGGGTATTGGACCTACTATAATTAAAACACCTGTGGCTAGGAGGCAGGGAGTGCACGATCAGAAGGCTAAAGAATACATTTCAAAAACCTGACCTGCACATCCAAACATAGACTGAGTGTGAACAGGTGCTGAACCCAGAGTCGCCAACTCGTATATAGTTAAATAAAAAGGGCAGCACACTGCAGCGCCAAAACATGCAAACTTGAAAACACGAAATTTGAACTGCATTACTGCACTAGAAATATGAAAAATGAGAGCTTTTAGCGCATAAAAATGGCCATATTTATGTGTACCTCGTAGCCACTTTACGGCATCTCTCTTATACGAGGTCCTACGCTTGACCTACCTCACCGAGAATAAACGTCTCCATCTGAATGGGTACATGTGAAACCTCTTCTTGGACTCAAATTCTCTCTTTCTGTGGAGGGGTATTGGACCTACTATAATTAAAACACCTGTGGCTAGGAGGCAGGGAGTGCACGATCAGAAGGCTAAAGAATACATTTCAAAAACCTGACCTGCACATCCAAACATAGACTGAGTGTGAACAGGTGCTGAACCCAGAGTCGCCAACTCGTATATAGTTAAGTAAAAAGGGCAGCACACTGCAGCGCCAAAACATGCAAACTTGAAAACACGAAATTTGAACTGCATTACTGCACTAGAAATATGAAAAATGAGAGCTTTTAGCGCATAAAAATGGCCATATTTATGTGTACCTCGTAGCCACTTTACGGCATCTCTCTTATACGAGGTCCTACGCTTGACCTACCTCACCGAGAATAAACGTCTCCATCTGAATGGGTACATGTGAAACCTCTTCTTGGACTCAAATTCTCTCTTTCTGTGGAGGGGTATTGGACCTACTATAATTAAAACACCTGTGGCTAGGAGGCAGGGAGTGCACGATCAGAAGGCTAAAGAATACATTTCAAAAACCTGACCTGCACATCCAAACATAGACTGAGTGTGAACAGGTGCTGAACCCAGAGTCGCCAACTCGTATATAGTTAAGTAAAAAGGGCAGCACACTGCAGCGCCAAAACATGCAAACTTGAAAACACGAAATTTGAACTGCATTACTGCACTAGAAATATGAAAAATGAGAGCTTTTAGCACATAAAAATGGCCATATTTATGTGTACCTCGTAGCCACTTTACGGCATCTCTCTTATACGAGGTCCTACGCTTGACCTACCTCACCGAGAATAAACGTCTCCATCTGAATGGGTACATGTGAAACCTCTTCTTGGACTCAAATTCTCTCTTTCTGTGGAGGGGTATTGGACCTACTATAATTAAAACACCTGTGGCTAGGAGGCAGGGAGTGCACGATCAGAAGGCTAAAGAATACATTTCAAAAACCTGACCTGCACATCCAAACATAGACTGAGTGTGAACAGGTGCTGAACCCAGAGTCGCCAACTCGTATATAGTTAAATAAAAAGGGCAGCACACTGCAGCGCCAAAACATGCAAACTTGAAAACACGAAATTTGAACTGCATTACTGCACTAGAAATATGAAAAATGAGAGCTTTTAGCGCATAAAAATGGCCATATTTATGTGTACCTCGTAGCCACTTTACGGCATCTCTCTTATACGAGGTCCTACGCTTGACCTACCTCACCGAGAATAAACGTCTCCATCTGAATGGGTACATGTGAAACCTCTTCTTGGACTCAAATTCTCTCTTTCTGTGGAGGGGTATTGGACCTACTATAATTAAAACACCTGTGGCTAGGAGGCAGGGAGTGCACGATCAGAAGGCTAAAGAATACATTTCAAAAACCTGACCTGCACATCCAAACATAGACTGAGTGTGAACAGGTGCTGAACCCAGAGTCGCCAACTCGTATATAGTTAAGTAAAAAGGGCAGCACACTGCAGCGCCAAAACATGCAAACTTGAAAACACGAAATTTGAACTGCATTACTGCACTAGAAATATGAAAAATGAGAGCTTTTAGCGCATAAAAATGGCCATATTTATGTGTACCTCGTAGCCACTTTACGGCATCTCTCTTATACGAGGTCCTACGCTTGACCTACCTCACCGAGAATAAACGTCTCCATCTGAATGGGTACATGTGAAACCTCTTCTTGGACTCAAATTCTCTCTTTCTGTGGAGGGGTATTGGACCTACTATAATTAAAACACCTGTGGCTAGGAGGCAGGGAGTGCACGATCAGAAGGCTAAAGAATACATTTCAAAAACCTGACCTGCACATCCAAACATAGACTGAGTGTGAACAGGTGCTGAACCCAGAGTCGCCAACTCGTATATAGTTAAGTAAAAAGGGCAGCACACTGCAGCGCCAAAACATGCAAACTTGAAAACACGAAATTTGAACTGCATTACTGCACTAGAAATATGAAAAATGAGAGCTTTTAGCGCATAAAAATGGCCATATTTATGTGTACCTCGTAGCCACTTTACGGCATCTCTCTTATACGAGGTCCTACGCTTGACCTACCTCACCGAGAATAAACGTCTCCATCTGAATGGGTACATGTGAAACCTCTTCTTGGACTCAAATTCTCTCTTTCTGTGGAGGGGTATTGGACCTACTATAATTAAAACACCTGTGGCTAGGAGGCAGGGAGTGCACGATCAGAAGGCTAAAGAATACATTTCAAAAACCTGACCTGCACATCCAAACATAGACTGAGTGTGAACAGGTGCTGAACCCAGAGTCGCCAACTCGTATATAGTTAAGTAAAAAGGGCAGCACACTGCAGCGCCAAAACATGCAAACTTGAAAACACGAAATTTGAACTGCATTACTGCACTAGAAATATGAAAAATGAGAGCTTTTAGCGCATAAAAATGGCCATATTTATGTGTACCTCGTAGCCACTTTACGGCATCTCTCTTATACGAGGTCCTACGCTTGACCTACCTCACCGAGAATAAACGTCTCCATCTGAATGGGTACATGTGAAACCTCTTCTTGGACTCAAATTCTCTCTTTCTGTGGAGGGGTATTGGACCTACTATAATTAAAACACCTGTGGCTAGGAGGCAGGGAGTGCACGATCAGAAGGCTAAAGAATACATTTCAAAAACCTGACCTGCACATCCAAACATAGACTGAGTGTGAACAGGTGCTGAACCCAGAGTCGCCAACTCGTATATAGTTAAATAAAAAGGGCAGCACACTGCAGCGCCAAAACATGCAAACTTGAAAACACGAAATTTGAACTGCATTACTGCACTAGAAATATGAAAAATGAGAGCTTTTAGCGCATAAAAATGGCCATATTTATGTGTACCTCGTAGCCACTTTACGGCATCTCTCTTATACGAGGTCCTACGCTTGACCTACCTCACCGAGAATAAACGTCTCCATCTGAATGGGTACATGTGAAACCTCTTCTTGGACTCAAATTCTCTCTTTCTGTGGAGGGGTATTGGACCTACTATAATTAAAACACCTGTGGCTAGGAGGCAGGGAGTGCACGATCAGAAGGCTAAAGAATACATTTCAAAAACCTGACCTGCACATCCAAACATAGACTGAGTGTGAACAGGTGCTGAACCCAGAGTCGCCAACTCGTATATAGTTAAGTAAAAAGGGCAGCACACTGCAGCGCCAAAACATGCAAACTTGAAAACACGAAATTTGAACTGCATTACTGCACTAGAAATATGAAAAATGAGAGCTTTTAGCGCATAAAAATGGCCATATTTATGTGTACCTCGTAGCCACTTTACGGCATCTCTCTTATACGAGGTCCTACGCTTGACCTACCTCACCGAGAATAAACGTCTCCATCTGAATGGGTACATGTGAAACCTCTTCTTGGACTCAAATTCTCTCTTTCTGTGGAGGGGTATTGGACCTACTATAATTAAAACACCTGTGGCTAGGAGGCAGGGAGTGCACGATCAGAAGGCTAAAGAATACATTTCAAAAACCTGACCTGCACATCCAAACATAGACTGAGTGTGAACAGGTGCTGAACCCAGAGTCGCCAACTCGTATATAGTTAAGTAAAAAGGGCAGCACACTGCAGCGCCAAAACATGCAAACTTGAAAACACGAAATTTGAACTGCATTACTGCACTAGAAATATGAAAAATGAGAGCTTTTAGCGCATAAAAATGGCCATATTTATGTGTACCTCGTAGCCACTTTACGGCATCTCTCTTATACGAGGTCCTACGCTTGACCTACCTCACCGAGAATAAACGTCTCCATCTGAATGGGTACATGTGAAACCTCTTCTTGGACTCAAATTCTCTCTTTCTGTGGAGGGGTATTGGACCTACTATAATTAAAACACCTGTGGCTAGGAGGCAGGGAGTGCACGATCAGAAGGCTAAAGAATACATTTCAAAAACCTGACCTGCACATCCAAACATAGACTGAGTGTGAACAGGTGCTGAACCCAGAGTCGCCAACTCGTATATAGTTAAGTAAAAAGGGCAGCACACTGCAGCGCCAAAACATGCAAACTTGAAAACACGAAATTTGAACTGCATTGCTGCACTAGAAATATGAAAAATGAGAGCTTTTAGCGCATAAAAATGGCCATATTTATGTGTACCTCGTAGCCACTTTACGGCATCTCTCTTATACGAGGTCCTACGCTTGACCTACCTCACCGAGAATAAACGTCTCCATCTGAATGGGTACATGTGAAACCTCTTCTTGGACTCAAATTCTCTCTTTCTGTGGAGGGGTATTGGACCTACTATAATTAAAACACCTGTGGCTAGGAGGCAGGGAGTGCACGATCAGAAGGCTAAAGAATACATTTCAAAAACCTGACCTGCACATCCAAACATAGACTGAGTGTGAACAGGTGCTGAACCCAGAGTCGCCAACTCGTATATAGTTAAATAAAAAGGGCAGCACACTGCAGCGCCAAAACATGCAAACTTGAAAACACGAAATTTGAACTGCATTACTGCACTAGAAATATGAAAAATGAGAGCTTTTAGCGCATAAAAATGGCCATATTTATGTGTACCTCGTAGCCACTTTACGGCATCTCTCTTATACGAGGTCCTACGCTTGACCTACCTCACCGAGAATAAACGTCTCCATCTGAATGGGTACATGTGAAACCTCTTCTTGGACTCAAATTCTCTCTTTCTGTGGAGGGGTATTGGACCTACTATAATTAAAACACCTGTGGCTAGGAGGCAGGGAGTGCACGATCAGAAGGCTAAAGAATACATTTCAAAAACCTGACCTGCACATCCAAACATAGACTGAGTGTGAACAGGTGCTGAACCCAGAGTCGCCAACTCGTATATAGTTAAGTAAAAAGGGCAGCACACTGCAGCGCCAAAACATGCAAACTTGAAAACACGAAATTTGAACTGCATTACTGCACTAGAAATATGAAAAATGAGAGCTTTTAGCGCATAAAAATGGCCATATTTATGTGTACCTCGTAGCCACTTTACGGCATCTCTCTTATACGAGGTCCTACGCTTGACCTACCTCACCGAGAATAAACGTCTCCATCTGAATGGGTACATGTGAAACCTCTTCTTGGACTCAAATTCTCTCTTTCTGTGGAGGGGTATTGGACCTACTATAATTAAAACACCTGTGGCTAGGAGGCAGGGAGTGCACGATCAGAAGGCTAAAGAATACATTTCAAAAACCTGACCTGCACATCCAAACATAGACTGAGTGTGAACAGGTGCTGAACCCAGAGTCGCCAACTCGTATATAGTTAAGTAAAAAGGGCAGCACACTGCAGCGCCAAAACATGCAAACTTGAAAACACGAAATTTGAACTGCATTACTGCACTAGAAATATGAAAAATGAGAGCTTTTAGCGCATAAAAATGGCCATATTTATGTGTACCTCGTAGCCACTTTACGGCATCTCTCTTATACGAGGTCCTACGCTTGACCTACCTCACCGAGAATAAACGTCTCCATCTGAATGGGTACATGTGAAACCTCTTCTTGGACTCAAATTCTCTCTTTCTGTGGAGGGGTATTGGACCTACTATAATTAAAACACCTGTGGCTAGGAGGCAGGGAGTGCACGATCAGAAGGCTAAAGAATACATTTCAAAAACCTGACCTGCACATCCAAACATAGACTGAGTGTGAACAGGTGCTGAACCCAGAGTCGCCAACTCGTATATAGTTAAATAAAAAGGGCAGCACACTGCAGCGCCAAAACATGCAAACTTGAAAACACGAAATTTGAACTGCATTACTGCACTAGAAATATGAAAAATGAGAGCTTTTAGCGCATAAAAATGGCCATATTTATGTGTACCTCGTAGCCACTTTACGGCATCTCTCTTATACGAGGTCCTACGCTTGACCTACCTCACCGAGAATAAACGTCTCCATCTGAATGGGTACATGTGAAACCTCTTCTTGGACTCAAATTCTCTCTTTCTGTGGAGGGGTATTGGACCTACTATAATTAAAACACCTGTGGCTAGGAGGCAGGGAGTGCACGATCAGAAGGCTAAAGAATACATTTCAAAAACCTGACCTGCACATCCAAACATAGACTGAGTGTGAACAGGTGCTGAACCCAGAGTCGCCAACTCGTATATAGTTAAGTAAAAAGGGCAGCACACTGCAGCGCCAAAACATGCAAACTTGAAAACACGAAATTTGAACTGCATTACTGCACTAGAAATATGAAAAATGAGAGCTTTTAGCGCATAAAAATGGCCATATTTATGTGTACCTCGTAGCCACTTTACGGCATCTCTCTTATACGAGGTCCTACGCTTGACCTACCTCACCGAGAATAAACGTCTCCATCTGAATGGGTACATGTGAAACCTCTTCTTGGACTCAAATTCTCTCTTTCTGTGGAGGGGTATTGGACCTACTATAATTAAAACACCTGTGGCTAGGAGGCAGGGAGTGCACGATCAGAAGGCTAAAGAATACATTTCAAAAACCTGACCTGCACATCCAAACATAGACTGAGTGTGAACAGGTGCTGAACCCAGAGTCGCCAACTCGTATATAGTTAAGTAAAAAGGGCAGCACACTGCAGCGCCAAAACATGCAAACTTGAAAACACGAAATTTGAACTGCATTACTGCACTAGAAATATGAAAAATGAGAGCTTTTAGCGCATAAAAATGGCCATATTTATGTGTACCTCGTAGCCACTTTACGGCATCTCTCTTATACGAGGTCCTACGCTTGACCTACCTCACCGAGAATAAACGTCTCCATCTGAATGGGTACATGTGAAACCTCTTCTTGGACTCAAATTCTCTCTTTCTGTGGAGGGGTATTGGACCTACTATAATTAAAACACCTGTGGCTAGGAGGCAGGGAGTGCACGATCAGAAGGCTAAAGAATACATTTCAAAAACCTGACCTGCACATCCAAACATAGACTGAGTGTGAACAGGTGCTGAACCCAGAGTCGCCAACTCGTATATAGTTAAGTAAAAAGGGCAGCACACTGCAGCGCCAAAACATGCAAACTTGAAAACACGAAATTTGAACTGCATTACTGCACTAGAAATATGAAAAATGAGAGCTTTTAGCGCATAAAAATGGCCATATTTATGTGTACCTCGTAGCCACTTTACGGCATCTCTCTTATACGAGGTCCTACGCTTGACTTACCTCACCGAGAATAAACGTCTCCATCTGAATGGGTACATGTGAAACCTCTTCTTGGACTCAAATTCTCTCTTTCTGTGGAGGGGTATTGGACCTACTATAATTAAAACACCTGTGGCTAGGAGGCAGGGAGTGCACGATCAGAAGGCTAAAGAATACATTTCAAAAACCTGACCTGCACATCCAAACATAGACTGAGTGTGAACAGGTGCTGAACCCAGAGTCGCCAACTCGTATATATTTAAATAAAAAGGGCAGCACACTGCAGCGCCAAAACATGCAAACTTGAAAACACGAAATTTGAACTGCATTACTGCACTAGAAATATGAAAAATGAGAGCTTTTAGCGCATAAAAATGGCCATATTTATGTGTACCTCGTAGCCACTTTACGGCATCTCTCTTATACGAGGTCCTACGCTTGACCTACCTCACCGAGAATAAACGTCTCCATCTGAATGGGTACATGTGAAACCTCTTCTTGGACTCAAATTCTCTCTTTCTGTGGAGGGGTATTGGACCTACTATAATTAAAACACCTGTGGCTAGGAGGCAGGGAGTGCACGATCAGAAGGCTAAAGAATACATTTCAAAAACCTGACCTGCACATCCAAACATAGACTGAGTGTGAACAGGTGCTGAACCCAGAGTCGCCAACTCGTATATAGTTAAGTAAAAAGGGCAGCACACTGCAGCGCCAAAACATGCAAACTTGAAAACACGAAATTTGAACTGCATTACTGCACTAGAAATATGAAAAATGAGAGCTTTTAGCGCATAAAAATGGCCATATTTATGTGTACCTCGTAGCCACTTTACGGCATCTCTCTTATACGAGGTCCTACGCTTGACCTACCTCACCGAGAATAAACGTCTCCATCTGAATGGGTACATGTGAAACCTCTTCTTGGACTCAAATTCTCTCTTTCTGTGGAGGGGTATTGGACCTACTATAATTAAAACACCTGTGGCTAGGAGGCAGGGAGTGCACGATCAGAAGGCTAAAGAATACATTTCAAAAACCTGACCTGCACATCCAAACATAGACTGAGTGTGAACAGGTGCTGAACCCAGAGTCGCCAACTCGTATATAGTTAAGTAAAAAGGGCAGCACACTGCAGCGCCAAAACATGCAAACTTGAAAACACGAAATTTGAACTGCATTACTGCACTAGAAATATGAAAAATGAGAGCTTTTAGCGCATAAAAATGGCCATATTTATGTGTACCTCGTAGCCACTTTACGGCATCTCTCTTATACGAGGTCCTACGCTTGACCTACCTCACCGAGAATAAACGTCTCCATCTGAATGGGTACATGTGAAACCTCTTCTTGGACTCAAATTCTCTCTTTCTGTGGAGGGGTATTGGACCTACTATAATTAAAACACCTGTGGCTAGGAGGCAGGGAGTGCACGATCAGAAGGCTAAAGAATACATTTCAAAAACCTGACCTGCACATCCAAACATAGACTGAGTGTGAACAGGTGCTGAACCCAGAGTCGCCAACTCGTATATAGTTAAGTAAAAAGGGCAGCACACTGCAGCGCCAAAACATGCAAACTTGAAAACACGAAATTTGAACTGCATTACTGCACTAGAAATATGAAAAATGAGAGCTTTTAGCGCATAAAAATGGCCATATTTATGTGTACCTCGTAGCCACTTTACGGCATCTCTCTTATACGAGGTCCTACGCTTGACCTACCTCACCGAGAATAAACGTCTCCATCTGAATGGGTACATGTGAAACCTCTTCTTGGACTCAAATTCTCTCTTTCTGTGGAGGGGTATTGGACCTATTATAATTAAAACACCTGTGGCTAGGAGGCAGGGAGTGCACGATCAGAAGGCTAAAGAATACATTTCAAAAACCTGACCTGCACATCCAAACATAGACTGAGTGTGAACAGGTGCTGAACCCAGAGTCGCCAACTCGTATATAGTTAAATAAAAAGGGCAGCACACTGCAGCGCCAAAACATGCAAACTTGAAAACACGAAATTTGAACTGCATTACTGCACTAGAAATATGAAAAATGAGAGCTTTTAGCGCATAAAAATGGCCATATTTATGTGTACCTCGTAGCCACTTTACGGCATCTCTCTTATACGAGGTCCTACGCTTGACCTACCTCACCGAGAATAAACGTCTCCATCTGAATGGGTACATGTGAAACCTCTTCTTGGACTCAAATTCTCTCTTTCTGTGGAGGGGTATTGGACCTACTATAATTAAAACACCTGTGGCTAGGAGGCAGGGAGTGCACGATCAGAAGGCTAAAGAATACATTTCAAAAACCTGACCTGCACATCCAAACATAGACTGAGTGTGAACAGGTGCTGAACCCAGAGTCGCCAACTCGTATATAGTTAAGTAAAAAGGGCAGCACACTGCAGCGCCAAAACATGCAAACTTGAAAACACGAAATTTGAACTGCATTACTGCACTAGAAATATGAAAAATGAGAGCTTTTAGCGCATAAAAATGGCCATATTTATGTGTACCTCGTAGCCACTTTACGGCATCTCTCTTATACGAGGTCCTACGCTTGACTTACCTCACCGAGAATAAACGTCTCCATCTGAATGGGTACATGTGAAACCTCTTCTTGGACTCAAATTCTCTCTTTCTGTGGAGGGGTATTGGACCTACTATAATTAAAACACCTGTGGCTAGGAGGCAGGGAGTGCACGATCAGAAGGCTAAAGAATACATTTCAAAAACCTGACCTGCACATCCAAACATAGACTGAGTGTGAACAGGTGCTGAACCCAGAGTCGCCAACTCGTATATATTTAAATAAAAAGGGCAGCACACTGCAGCGCCAAAACATGCAAACTTGAAAACACGAAATTTGAACTGCATTACTGCACTAGAAATATGAAAAATGAGAGCTTTTAGCGCATAAAAATGGCCATATTTATGTGTACCTCGTAGCCACTTTACGGCATCTCTCTTATACGAGGTCCTACGCTTGACCTACCTCACCGAGAATAAACGTCTCCATCTGAATGGGTACATGTGAAACCTCTTCTTGGACTCAAATTCTCTCTTTCTGTGGAGGGGTATTGGACCTACTATAATTAAAACACCTGTGGCTAGGAGGCAGGGAGTGCACGATCAGAAGGCTAAAGAATACATTTCAAAAACCTGACCTGCACATCCAAACATAGACTGAGTGTGAACAGGTGCTGAACCCAGAGTCGCCAACTCGTATATAGTTAAGTAAAAAGGGCAGCACACTGCAGCGCCAAAACATGCAAACTTGAAAACACGAAATTTGAACTGCATTACTGCACTAGAAATATGAAAAATGAGAGCTTTTAGCGCATAAAAATGGCCATATTTATGTGTACCTCGTAGCCACTTTACGGCATCTCTCTTATACGAGGTCCTACGCTTGACCTACCTCACCGAGAATAAACGTCTCCATCTGAATGGGTACATGTGAAACCTCTTCTTGGACTCAAATTCTCTCTTTCTGTGGAGGGGTATTGGACCTACTATAATTAAAACACCTGTGGCTAGGAGGCAGGGAGTGCACGATCAGAAGGCTAAAGAATACATTTCAAAAACCTGACCTGCACATCCAAACATAGACTGAGTGTGAACAGGTGCTGAACCCAGAGTCGCCAACTCGTATATAGTTAAGTAAAAAGGGCAGCACACTGCAGCGCCAAAACATGCAAACTTGAAAACACGAAATTTGAACTGCATTACTGCACTAGAAATATGAAAAATGAGAGCTTTTAGCGCATAAAAATGGCCATATTTATGTGTACCTCGTAGCCACTTTACGGCATCTCTCTTATACGAGGTCCTACGCTTGACCTACCTCACCGAGAATAAACGTCTCCATCTGAATGGGTACATGTGAAACCTCTTCTTGGACTCAAATTCTCTCTTTCTGTGGAGGGGTATTGGACCTATTATAATTAAAACACCTGTGGCTAGGAGGCAGGGAGTGCACGATCAGAAGGCTAAAGAATACATTTCAAAAACCTGACCTGCACATCCAAACATAGACTGAGTGTGAACAGGTGCTGAACCCAGAGTCGCCAACTCGTATATAGTTAAATAAAAAGGGCAGCACACTGCAGCGCCAAAACATGCAAACTTGAAAACACGAAATTTGAACTGCATTACTGCACTAGAAATATGAAAAATGAGAGCTTTTAGCGCATAAAAATGGCCATATTTATGTGTACCTCGTAGCCACTTTACGGCATCTCTCTTATACGAGGTCCTACGCTTGACCTACCTCACCGAGAATAAACGTCTCCATCTGAATGGGTACATGTGAAACCTCTTCTTGGACTCAAATTCTCTCTTTCTGTGGAGGGGTATTGGACCTACTATAATTAAAACACCTGTGGCTAGGAGGCAGGGAGTGCACGATCAGAAGGCTAAAGAATACATTTCAAAAACCTGACCTGCACATCCAAACATAGACTGAGTGTGAACAGGTGCTGAACCCAGAGTCGCCAACTCGTATATAGTTAAGTAAAAAGGGCAGCACACTGCAGCGCCAAAACATGCAAACTTGAAAACACGAAATTTGAACTGCATTACTGCACTAGAAATATGAAAAATGAGAGCTTTTAGCGCATAAAAATGGCCATATTTATGTGTACCTCGTAGCCACTTTACGGCATCTCTCTTATACGAGGTCCTACGCTTGACCTACCTCACCGAGAATAAACGTCTCCATCTGAATGGGTACATGTGAAACCTCTTCTTGGACTCAAATTCTCTCTTTCTGTGGAGGGGTATTGGACCTACTATAATTAAAACACCTGTGGCTAGGAGGCAGGGAGTGCACGATCAGAAGGCTAAAGAATACATTTCAAAAACCTGACCTGCACATCCAAACATAGACTGAGTGTGAACAGGTGCTGAACCCAGAGTCGCCAACTCGTATATAGTTAAGTAAAAAGGGCAGCACACTGCAGCGCCAAAACATGCAAACTTGAAAACACGAAATTTGAACTGCATTACTGCACTAGAAATATGAAAAATGAGAGCTTTTAGCGCATAAAAATGGCCATATTTATGTGTACCTCGTAGCCACTTTACGGCATCTCTCTTATACGAGGTCCTACGCTTGACCTACCTCACCGAGAATAAACGTCTCCATCTGAATGGGTACATGTGAAACCTCTTCTTGGACTCAAATTCTCTCTTTCTGTGGAGGGGTATTGGACCTACTATAATTAAAACACCTGTGGCTAGGAGGCAGGGAGTGCACGATCAGAAGGCTAAAGAATACATTTCAAAAACCTGACCTGCACATCCAAACATAGACTGAGTGTGAACAGGTGCTGAACCCAGAGTCGCCAACTCGTATATAGTTAAGTAAAAAGGGCAGCACACTGCAGCGCCAAAACATGCAAACTTGAAAACACGAAATTTGAACTGCATTACTGCACTAGAAATATGAAAAATGAGAGCTTTTAGCGCATAAAAATGGCCATATTTATGTGTACCTCGTAGCCACTTTACGGCATCTCTCTTATACGAGGTCCTACGCTTGACCTACCTCACCGAGAATAAACGTCTCCATCTGAATGGGTACATGTGAAACCTCTTCTTGGACTCAAATTCTCTCTTTCTGTGGAGGGGTATTGGACCTACTATAATTAAAACACCTGTGGCTAGGAGGCAGGGAGTGCACGATCAGAAGGCTAAAGAATACATTTCAAAAACCTGACCTGCACATCCAAACATAGACTGAGTGTGAACAGGTGCTGAACCCAGAGTCGCCAACTCGTATATAGTTAAGTAAAAAGGGCAGCACACTGCAGCGCCAAAACATGCAAACTTGAAAACACGAAATTTGAACTGCATTACTGCACTAGAAATATGAAAAATGAGAGCTTTTAGCGCATAAAAATGGCCATATTTATGTGTACCTCGTAGCCACTTTACGGCATCTCTCTTATACGAGGTCCTACGCTTGACCTACCTCACCGAGAATAAACGTCTCCATCTGAATGGGTACATGTGAAACCTCTTCTTGGACTCAAATTCTCTCTTTCTGTGGAGGGGTATTGGACCTACTATAATTAAAACACCTGTGGCTAGGAGGCAGGGAGTGCACGATCAGAAGGCTAAAGAATACATTTCAAAAACCTGACCTGCACATCCAAACATAGACTGAGTGTGAACAGGTGCTGAACCCAGAGTCGCCAACTCGTATATAGTTAAATAAAAAGGGCAGCACACTGCAGCGCCAAAACATGCAAACTTGAAAACACGAAATTTGAACTGCATTACTGCACTAGAAATATGAAAAATGAGAGCTTTTAGCGCATAAAAATGGCCATATTTATGTGTACCTCGTAGCCACTTTACGGCATCTCTCTTATACGAGGTCCTACGCTTGACCTACCTCACCGAGAATAAACGTCTCCATCTGAATGGGTACATGTGAAACCTCTTCTTGGACTCAAATTCTCTCTTTCTGTGGAGGGGTATTGGACCTACTATAATTAAAACACCTGTGGCTAGGAGGCAGGGAGTGCACGATCAGAAGGCTAAAGAATACATTTCAAAAACCTGACCTGCACATCCAAACATAGACTGAGTGTGAACAGGTGCTGAACCCAGAGTCGCCAACTCGTATATAGTTAAGTAAAAAGGGCAGCACACTGCAGCGCCAAAACATGCAAACTTGAAAACACGAAATTTGAACTGCATTACTGCACTAGAAATATGAAAAATGAGAGCTTTTAGCGCATAAAAATGGCCATATTTATGTGTACCTCGTAGCCACTTTACGGCATCTCTCTTATACGAGGTCCTACGCTTGACCTACCTCACCGAGAATAAACGTCTCCATCTGAATGGGTACATGTGAAACCTCTTCTTGGACTCAAATTCTCTCTTTCTGTGGAGGGGTATTGGACCTACTATAATTAAAACACCTGTGGCTAGGAGGCAGGGAGTGCACGATCAGAAGGCTAAAGAATACATTTCAAAAACCTGACCTGCACATCCAAACATAGACTGAGTGTGAACAGGTGCTGAACCCAGAGTCGCCAACTCGTATATAGTTAAGTAAAAAGGGCAGCACACTGCAGCGCCAAAACATGCAAACTTGAAAACACGAAATTTGAACTGCATTACTGCACTAGAAATATGAAAAATGAGAGCTTTTAGCGCATAAAAATGGCCATATTTATGTGTACCTCGTAGCCACTTTACGGCATCTCTCTTATACGAGGTCCTACGCTTGACCTACCTCACCGAGAATAAACGTCTCCATCTGAATGGGTACATGTGAAACCTCTTCTTGGACTCAAATTCTCTCTTTCTGTGGAGGGGTATTGGACCTACTATAATTAAAACACCTGTGGCTAGGAGGCAGGGAGTGCACGATCAGAAGGCTAAAGAATACATTTCAAAAACCTGACCTGCACATCCAAACATAGACTGAGTGTGAACAGGTGCTGAACCCAGAGTCGCCAACTCGTATATAGTTAAATAAAAAGGGCAGCACACTGCAGCGCCAAAACATGCAAACTTGAAAACACGAAATTTGAACTGCATTACTGCACTAGAAATATGAAAAATGAGAGCTTTTAGCGCATAAAAATGGCCATATTTATGTTTACCTCGTAGCCACTTTACGGCATCTCTCTTATACGAGGTCCTACGCTTGACCTACCTCACCGAGAATAAACGTCTCCATCTGAATGGGTACATGTGAAACCTCTTCTTGGACTCAAATTCTCTCTTTCTGTGGAGGGGTATTGGACCTACTATAATTAAAACACCTGTGGCTAGGAGGCAGGGAGTGCACGATCAGAAGGCTAAAGAATACATTTCAAAAACCTGACCTGCACATCCAAACATAGACTGAGTGTGAACAGGTGCTGAACCCAGAGTCGCCAACTCGTATATAGTTAAGTAAAAAGGGCAGCACACTGCAGCGCCAAAACATGCAAACTTGAAAACACGAAATTTGAACTGCATTACTGCACTAGAAATATGAAAAATGAGAGCTTTTAGCGCATAAAAATGGCCATATTTATGTGTACCTCGTAGCCACTTTACGGCATCTCTCTTATACGAGGTCCTACGCTTGACCTACCTCACCGAGAATAAACGTCTCCATCTGAATGGGTACATGTGAAACCTCTTCTTGGACTCAAATTCTCTCTTTCTGTGGAGGGGTATTGGACCTACTATAATTAAAACACCTGTGGCTAGGAGGCAGGGAGTGCACGATCAGAAGGCTAAAGAATACATTTCAAAAACCTGACCTGCACATCCAAACATAGACTGAGTGTGAACAGGTGCTGAACCCAGAGTCGCCAACTCGTATATAGTTAAGTAAAAAGGGCAGCACACTGCAGCGCCAAAACATGCAAACTTGAAAACACAAAATTTGAACTGCATTACTGCACTAGAAATATGAAAAATGAGAGCTTTTAGCGCATAAAAATGGCCATATTTATGTGTACCTCGTAGCCACTTTACGGCATCTCTCTTATACGAGGTCCTACGCTTGACCTACCTCACCGAGAATAAACGTCTCCATCTGAATGGGTACATGTGAAACCTCTTCTTGGACTCAAATTCTCTCTTTCTGTGGAGGGGTATTGGACCTACTATAATTAAAACACCTGTGGCTAGGAGGCAGGGAGTGCACGATCAGAAGGCTAAAGAATACATTTCAAAAACCTGACCTGCACATCCAAACATAGACTGAGTGTGAACAGGTGCTGAACCCAGAGTCGCCAACTCGTATATAGTTAAGTAAAAAGGGCAGCACACTGCAGCGCCAAAACATGCAAACTTGAAAACACGAAATTTGAACTGCATTACTGCACTAGAAATATGAAAAATGAGAGCTTTTAGCGCATAAAAATGGCCATATTTATGTGTACCTCGTAGCCACTTTACGGCATCTCTCTTATACGAGGTCCTACGCTTGACCTACCTCACCGAGAATAAACGTCTCCATCTGAATGGGTACATGTGAAACCTCTTCTTGGACTCAAATTCTCTCTTTCTGTGGAGGGGTATTGGACCTACTATAATTAAAACACCTGTGGCTAGGAGGCAGGGAGTGCACGATCAGAAGGCTAAAGAATACATTTCAAAAACCTGACCTGCACATCCAAACATAGACTGAGTGTGAACAGGTGCTGAACCCAGAGTCGCCAACTCGTATATAGTTAAGTAAAAAGGGCAGCACACTGCAGCGCCAAAACATGCAAACTTGAAAACACGAAATTTGAACTGCATTACTGCACTAGAAATATGAAAAATGAGAGCTTTTAGCGCATAAAAATGGCCATATTTATGTGTACCTCGTAGCCACTTTACGGCATCTCTCTTATACGAGGTCCTACGCTTGACCTACCTCACCGAGAATAAACGTCTCCATCTGAATGGGTACATGTGAAACCTCTTCTTGGACTCAAATTCTCTCTTTCTGTGGAGGGGTATTGGACCTACTATAATTAAAACACCTGTGGCTAGGAGGCAGGGAGTGCACGATCAGAAGGCTAAAGAATACATTTCAAAAACCTGACCTGCACATCCAAACATAGACTGAGTGTGAACAGGTGCTGAACCCAGAGTCGCCAACTCGTATATAGTTAAGTAAAAAGGGCAGCACACTGCAGCGCCAAAACATGCAAACTTGAAAACACGAAATTTGAACTGCATTACTGCACTAGAAATATGAAAAATGAGAGCTTTTAGCGCATAAAAATGGCCATATTTATGTGTACCTCGTAGCCACTTTACGGCATCTCTCTTATACGAGGTCCTACGCTTGACCTACCTCACCGAGAATAAACGTCTCCATCTGAATGGGTACATGTGAAACCTCTTCTTGGACTCAAATTCTCTCTTTCTGTGGAGGGGTATTGGACCTACTATAATTAAAACACCTGTGGCTAGGAGGCAGGGAGTGCACGATCAGAAGGCTAAAGAATACATTTCAAAAACCTGACCTGCACATCCAAACATAGACTGAGTGTGAACAGGTGCTGAACCCAGAGTCGCCAACTCGTATATAGTTAAGTAAAAAGGGCAGCACACTGCAGCGCCAAAACATGCAAACTTGAAAACACGAAATTTGAACTGCATTACTGCACTAGAAATATGAAAAATGAGAGCTTTTAGCGCATAAAAATGGCCATATTTATGTGTACCTCGTAGCCACTTTACGGCATCTCTCTTATACGAGGTCCTACGCTTGACCTACCTCACCGAGAATAAACATCTCCATCTGAATGGGTACATGTGAAACCTCTTCTTGGACTCAAATTCTCTCTTTCTGTGGAGGGGTATTGGACCTACTATAATTAAAACACCTGTGGCTAGGAGGCAGGGAGTGCACGATCAGAAGGCTAAAGAATACATTTCAAAAACCTGACCTGCACATCCAAACATAGACTGAGTGTGAACAGGTGCTGAACCCAGAGTCGCCAACTCGTATATAGTTAAATAAAAAGGGCAGCACACTGCAGCGCCAAAACATGCAAACTTGAAAACACGAAATTTGAACTGCATTACTGCACTAGAAATATGAAAAATGAGAGCTTTTAGCGCATAAAAATGGCCATATTTATGTGTACCTCGTAGCCACTTTACGGCATCTCTCTTATACGAGGTCCTACGCTTGACCTACCTCACCGAGAATAAACGTCTCCATCTGAATGGGTACATGTGAAACCTCTTCTTGGACTCAAATTCTCTCTTTCTGTGGAGGGGTATTGGACCTACTATAATTAAAACACCTGTGGCTAGGAGGCAGGGAGTGCACGATCAGAAGGCTAAAGAATACATTTCAAAAACCTGACCTGCACATCCAAACATAGACTGAGTGTGAACAGGTGCTGAACCCAGAGTCGCCAACTCGTATATAGTTAAGTAAAAAGGGCAGCACACTGCAGCGCCAAAACATGCAAACTTGAAAACACGAAATTTGAACTGCATTACTGCACTAGAAATATGAAAAATGAGAGCTTTTAGCGCATAAAAATGGCCATATTTATGTGTACCTCGTAGCCACTTTACGGCATCTCTCTTATACGAGGTCCTACGCTTGACCTACCTCACCGAGAATAAACGTCTCCATCTGAATGGGTACATGTGAAACCTCTTCTTGGACTCAAATTCTCTCTTTCTGTGGAGGGGTATTGGACCTACTATAATTAAAACACCTGTGGCTAGGAGGCAGGGAGTGCACGATCAGAAGGCTAAAGAATACATTTCAAAAACCTGACCTGCACATCCAAACATAGACTGAGTGTGAACAGGTGCTGAACCCAGAGTCGCCAACTCGTATATAGTTAAGTAAAAAGGGCAGCACACTGCAGCGCCAAAACATGCAAACTTGAAAACACGAAATTTGAACTGCATTACTGCACTAGAAATATGAAAAATGAGAGCTTTTAGCGCATAAAAATGGCCATATTTATGTGTACCTCGTAGCCACTTTACGGCATCTCTCTTATACGAGGTCCTACGCTTGACCTACCTCACCGAGAATAAACGTCTCCATCTGAATGGGTACATGTGAAACCTCTTCTTGGACTCAAATTCTCTCTTTCTGTGGAGGGGTATTGGACCTACTATAATTAAAACACCTGTGGCTAGGAGGCAGGGAGTGCACGATCAGAAGGCTAAAGAATACATTTCAAAAACCTGACCTGCACATCCAAACATAGACTGAGTGTGAACAGGTGCTGAACCCAGAGTCGCCAACTCGTATATAGTTAAGTAAAAAGGGCAGCACACTGCAGCGCCAAAACATGCAAACTTGAAAACACGAAATTTGAACTGCATTACTGCACTAGAAATATGAAAAATGAGAGCTTTTAGCGCATAAAAATGGCCATATTTATGTGTACCTCGTAGCCACTTTACGGCATCTCTCTTATACGAGGTCCTACGCTTGACCTACCTCACCGAGAATAAACGTCTCCATCTGAATGGGTACATGTGAAACCTCTTCTTGGACTCAAATTCTCTCTTTCTGTGGAGGGGTATTGGACCTACTATAATTAAAACACCTGTGGCTAGGAGGCAGGGAGTGCACGATCAGAAGGCTAAAGAATACATTTCAAAAACCTGACCTGCACATCCAAACATAGACTGAGTGTGAACAGGTGCTGAACCCAGAGTCGCCAACTCGTATATAGTTAAATAAAAAGGGCAGCACACTGCAGCGCCAAAACATGCAAACTTGAAAACACGAAATTTGAACTGCATTACTGCACTAGAAATATGAAAAATGAGAGCTTTTAGCGCATAAAAATGGCCATATTTATGTGTACCTCGTAGCCACTTTACGGCATCTCTCTTATACGAGGTCCTACGCTTGACCTACCTCACCGAGAATAAACGTCTCCATCTGAATGGGTACATGTGAAACCTCTTCTTGGACTCAAATTCTCTCTTTCTGTGGAGGGGTATTGGACCTACTATAATTAAAACACCTGTGGCTAGGAGGCAGGGAGTGCACGATCAGAAGGCTAAAGAATACATTTCAAAAACCTGACCTGCACATCCAAACATAGACTGAGTGTGAACAGGTGCTGAACCCAGAGTCGCCAACTCGTATATAGTTAAGTAAAAAGGGCAGCACACTGCAGCGCCAAAACATGCAAACTTGAAAACACGAAATTTGAACTGCATTACTGCACTAGAAATATGAAAAATGAGAGCTTTTAGCGCATAAAAATGGCCATATTTATGTGTACCTCGTAGCCACTTTACGGCATCTCTCTTATACGAGGTCCTACGCTTGACCTACCTCACCGAGAATAAACGTCTCCATCTGAATGGGTACATGTGAAACCTCTTCTTGGACTCAAATTCTCTCTTTCTGTGGAGGGGTATTGGACCTACTATAATTAAAACACCTGTGGCTAGGAGGCAGGGAGTGCACGATCAGAAGGCTAAAGAATACATTTCAAAAACCTGACCTGCACATCCAAACATAGACTGAGTGTGAACAGGTGCTGAACCCAGAGTCGCCAACTCGTATATAGTTAAGTAAAAAGGGCAGCACACTGCAGCGCCAAAACATGCAAACTTGAAAACACGAAATTTGAACTGCATTACTGCACTAGAAATATGAAAAATGAGAGCTTTTAGCGCATAAAAATGGCCATATTTATGTGTACCTCGTAGCCACTTTACGGCATCTCTCTTATACGAGGTCCTACGCTTGACCTACCTCACCGAGAATAAACGTCTCCATCTGAATGGGTACATGTGAAACCTCTTCTTGGACTCAAATTCTCTCTTTCTGTGGAGGGGTATTGGACCTACTATAATTAAAACACCTGTGGCTAGGAGGCAGGGAGTGCACGATCAGAAGGCTAAAGAATACATTTCAAAAACCTGACCTGCACATCCAAACATAGACTGAGTGTGAACAGGTGCTGAACCCAGAGTCGCCAACTCGTATATAGTTAAGTAAAAAGGGCAGCACACTGCAGCGCCAAAACATGCAAACTTGAAAACACGAAATTTGAACTGCATTACTGCACTAGAAATATGAAAAATGAGAGCTTTTAGCGCATAAAAATGGCCATATTTATGTGTACCTCGTAGCCACTTTACGGCATCTCTCTTATACGAGGTCCTACGCTTGACCTACCTCACCGAGAATAAACGTCTCCATCTGAATGGGTACATGTGAAACCTCTTCTTGGACTCAAATTCTCTCTTTCTGTGGAGGGGTATTGGACCTACTATAATTAAAACACCTGTGGCTAGGAGGCAGGGAGTGCACGATCAGAAGGCTAAAGAATACATTTCAAAAACCTGACCTGCACATCCAAACATAGACTGAGTGTGAACAGGTGCTGAACCCAGAGTCGCCAACTCGTATATAGTTAAGTAAAAAGGGCAGCACACTGCAGCGCCAAAACATGCAAACTTGAAAACACGAAATTTGAACTGCATTACTGCACTAGAAATATGAAAAATGAGAGCTTTTAGCGCATAAAAATGGCCATATTTATGTGTACCTCGTAGCCACTTTACGGCATCTCTCTTATACGAGGTCCTACGCTTGACCTACCTCACCGAGAATAAACGTCTCCATCTGAATGGGTACATGTGAAACCTCTTCTTGGACTCAAATTCTCTCTTTCTGTGGAGGGGTATTGGACCTACTATAATTAAAACACCTGTGGCTAGGAGGCCGGGAGTGCACGATCAGAAGGCTAAAGAATACATTTCAAAAACCTGACCTGCACATCCAAACATAGACTGAGTGTGAACAGGTGCTGAACCCAGAGTCGCCAACTCGTATATAGTTAAATAAAAAGGGCAGCACACTGCAGCGCCAAAACATGCAAACTTGAAAACACGAAATTTGAACTGCATTACTGCACTAGAAATATGAAAAATGAGAGCTTTTAGCGCATAAAAATGGCCATATTTATGTGTACCTCGTAGCCACTTTACGGCATCTCTCTTATACGAGGTCCTACGCTTGACCTACCTCACCGAGAATAAACGTCTCCATCTGAATGGGTACATGTGAAACCTCTTCTTGGACTCAAATTCTCTCTTTCTGTGGAGGGGTATTGGACCTACTATAATTAAAACACCTGTGGCTAGGAGGCAGGGAGTGCACGATCAGAAGGCTAAAGAATACATTTCAAAAACCTGACCTGCACATCCAAACATAGACTGAGTGTGAACAGGTGCTGAACCCAGAGTCGCCAACTCGTATATAGTTAAGTAAAAAGGGCAGCACACTGCAGCGCCAAAACATGCAAACTTGAAAACACGAAATTTGAACTGCATTACTGCACTAGAAATATGAAAAATGAGAGCTTTTAGCGCATAAAAATGGCCATATTTATGTGTACCTCGTAGCCACTTTACGGCATCTCTCTTATACGAGGTCCTACGCTTGACCTACCTCACCGAGAATAAACGTCTCCATCTGAATGGGTACATGTGAAACCTCTTCTTGGACTCAAATTCTCTCTTTCTGTGGAGGGGTATTGGACCTACTATAATTAAAACACCTGTGGCTAGGAGGCAGGGAGTGCACGATCAGAAGGCTAAAGAATACATTTCAAAAACCTGACCTGCACATCCAAACATAGACTGAGTGTGAACAGGTGCTGAACCCAGAGTCGCCAACTCGTATATAGTTAAGTAAAAAGGGCAGCACACTGCAGCGCCAAAACATGCAAACTTGAAAACACGAAATTTGAACTGCATTACTGCACTAGAAATATGAAAAATGAGAGCTTTTAGCGCATAAAAATGGCCATATTTATGTGTACCTCGTAGCCACTTTACGGCATCTCTCTTATACGAGGTCCTACGCTTGACCTACCTCACCGAGAATAAACGTCTCCATCTGAATGGGTACATGTGAAACCTCTTCTTGGACTCAAATTCTCTCTTTCTGTGGAGGGGTATTGGACCTACTATAATTAAAACACCTGTGGCTAGGAGGCAGGGAGTGCACGATCAGAAGGCTAAAGAATACATTTCAAAAACCTGACCTGCACATCCAAACATAGACTGAGTGTGAACAGGTGCTGAACCCAGAGTCGCCAACTCGTATATAGTTAAGTAAAAAGGGCAGCACACTGCAGCGCCAAAACATGCAAACTTGAAAACACGAAATTTGAACTGCATTACTGCACTAGAAATATGAAAAATGAGAGCTTTTAGCGCATAAAAATGGCCATATTTATGTGTACCTCGTAGCCACTTTACGGCATCTCTCTTATACGAGGTCCTACGCTTGACCTACCTCACCGAGAATAAACGTCTCCATCTGAATGGGTACATGTGAAACCTCTTCTTGGACTCAAATTCTCTCTTTCTGTGGAGGGGTATTGGACCTACTATAATTAAAACACCTGTGGCTAGGAGGCAGGGAGTGCACGATCAGAAGGCTAAAGAATACATTTCAAAAACCTGACCTGCACATCCAAACATAGACTGAGTGTGAACAGGTGCTGAACCCAGAGTCGCCAACTCGTATATAGTTAAATAAAAAGGGCAGCACACTGCAGCGCCAAAACATGCAAACTTGAAAACACGAAATTTGAACTGCATTACTGCACTAGAAATATGAAAAATGAGAGCTTTTAGCGCATAAAAATGGCCATATTTATGTGTACCTCGTAGCCACTTTACGGCATCTCTCTTATACGAGGTCCTACGCTTGACCTACCTCACCGAGAATAAACGTCTCCATCTGAATGGGTACATGTGAAACCTCTTCTTGGACTCAAATTCTCTCTTTCTGTGGAGGGGTATTGGACCTACTATAATTAAAACACCTGTGGCTAGGAGGCAGGGAGTGCACGATCAGAAGGCTAAAGAATACATTTCAAAAACCTGACCTGCACATCCAAACATAGACTGAGTGTGAACAGGTGCTGAACCCAGAGTCGCCAACTCGTATATAGTTAAGTAAAAAGGGCAGCACACTGCAGCGCCAAAACATGCAAACTTGAAAACACGAAATTTGAACTGCATTACTGCACTAGAAATATGAAAAATGAGAGCTTTTAGCGCATAAAAATGGCCATATTTATGTGTACCTCGTAGCCACTTTACGGCATCTCTCTTATACGAGGTCCTACGCTTGACCTACCTCACCGAGAATAAACGTCTCCATCTGAATGGGTACATGTGAAACCTCTTCTTGGACTCAAATTCTCTCTTTCTGTGGAGGGGTATTGGACCTACTTTAATTAAAACACCTGTGGCTAGGAGGCAGGGAGTGCACGATCAGAAGGCTAAAGAATACATTTCAAAAACCTGACCTGCACATCCAAACATAGACTGAGTGTGAACAGGTGCTGAACCCAGAGTCGCCAACTCGTATATAGTTAAGTAAAAAGGGCAGCACACTGCAGCGCCAAAACATGCAAACTTGAAAACACGAAATTTGAACTGCATTACTGCACTAGAAATATGAAAAATGAGAGCTTTTAGCGCATAAAAATGGCCATATTTATGTGTACCTCGTAGCCACTTTACGGCATCTCTCTTATACGAGGTCCTACGCTTGACCTACCTCACCGAGAATAAACGTCTCCATCTGAATGGGTACATGTGAAACCTCTTCTTGGACTCAAATTCTCTCTTTCTGTGGAGGGGTATTGGACCTACTATAATTAAAACACCTGTGGCTAGGAGGCAGGGAGTGCACGATCAGAAGGCTAAAGAATACATTTCAAAAACCTGACCTGCACATCCAAACATAGACTGAGTGTGAACAGGTGCTGAACCCAGAGTCGCCAACTCGTATATAGTTAAATAAAAAGGGCAGCACACTGCAGCGCCAAAACATGCAAACTTGAAAACACGAAATTTGAACTGCATTACTGCACTAGAAATATGAAAAATGAGAGCTTTTAGCGCATAAAAATGGCCATATTTATGTGTACCTCGTAGCCACTTTACGGCATCTCTCTTATACGAGGTCCTACGCTTGACCTACCTCACCGAGAATAAACGTCTCCATCTGAATGGGTACATGTGAAACCTCTTCTTGGACTCAAATTCTCTCTTTCTGTGGAGGGGTATTGGACCTACTATAATTAAAACACCTGTGGCTAGGAGGCAGGGAGTGCACGATCAGAAGGCTAAAGAATACATTTCAAAAACCTGACCTGCACATCCAAACATAGACTGAGTGTGAACAGGTGCTGAACCCAGAGTCGCCAACTCGTATATAGTTAAGTAAAAAGGGCAGCACACTGCAGCGCCAAAACATGCAAACTTGAAAACACGAAATTTGAACTGCATTACTGCACTAGAAATATGAAAAATGAGAGCTTTTAGCGCATAAAAATGGCCATATTTATGTGTACCTCGTAGCCACTTTACGGCATCTCTCTTATACGAGGTCCTACGCTTGACCTACCTCACCGAGAATAAACGTCTCCATCTGAATGGGTACATGTGAAACCTCTTCTTGGACTCAAATTCTCTCTTTCTGTGGAGGGGTATTGGACCTACTATAATTAAAACACCTGTGGCTAGGAGGCAGGGAGTGCACGATCAGAAGGCTAAAGAATACATTTCAAAAACCTGACCTGCACATCCAAACATAGACTGAGTGTGAACAGGTGCTGAACCCAGAGTCGCCAACTCGTATATAGTTAAGTAAAAAGGGCAGCACACTGCAGCGCCAAAACATGCAAACTTGAAAACACGAAATTTGAACTGCATTACTGCACTAGAAATATGAAAAATGAGAGCTTTTAGCGCATAAAAATGGCCATATTTATGTGTACCTCGTAGCCACTTTACGGCATCTCTCTTATACGAGGTCCTACGCTTGACCTACCTCACCGAGAATAAACGTCTCCATCTGAATGGGTACATGTGAAACCTCTTCTTGGACTCAAATTCTCTCTTTCTGTGGAGGGGTATTGGACCTACTATAATTAAAACACCTGTGGCTAGGAGGCAGGGAGTGCACGATCAGAAGGCTAAAGAATACATTTCAAAAACCTGACCTGCACATCCAAACATAGACTGAGTGTGAACAGGTGCTGAACCCAGAGTCGCCAACTCGTATATAGTTAAGTAAAAAGGGCAGCACACTGCAGCGCCAAAACATGCAAACTTGAAAACACGAAATTTGAACTGCATTACTGCACTAGAAATATGAAAAATGAGAGCTTTTAGCGCATAAAAATGGCCATATTTATGTGTACCTCGTAGCCACTTTACGGCATCTCTCTTATACGAGGTCCTACGCTTGACCTACCTCACCGAGAATAAACGTCTCCATCTGAATGGGTACATGTGAAACCTCTTCTTGGACTCAAATTCTCTCTTTCTGTGGAGGGGTATTGGACCTACTATAATTAAAACACCTGTGGCTAGGAGGCAGGGAGTGCACGATCAGAAGGCTAAAGAATACATTTCAAAAACCTGACCTGCACATCCAAACATAGACTGAGTGTGAACAGGTGCTGAACCCAGAGTCGCCAACTCGTATATAGTTAAATAAAAAGGGCAGCACACTGCAGCGCCAAAACATGCAAACTTGAAAACACGAAATTTGAACTGCATTACTGCACTAGAAATATGAAAAATGAGAGCTTTTAGCGCATAAAAATGGCCATATTTATGTGTACCTCGTAGCCACTTTACGGCATCTCTCTTATACGAGGTCCTACGCTTGACCTACCTCACCGAGAATAAACGTCTCCATCTGAATGGGTACATGTGAAACCTCTTCTTGGACTCAAATTCTCTCTTTCTGTGGAGGGGTATTGGACCTACTATAATTAAAACACCTGTGGCTAGGAGGCAGGGAGTGCACGATCAGAAGGCTAAAGAATACATTTCAAAAACCTGACCTGCACATCCAAACATAGACTGAGTGTGAACAGGTGCTGAACCCAGAGTCGCCAACTCGTATATAGTTAAGTAAAAAGGGCAGCACACTGCAGCGCCAAAACATGCAAACTTGAAAACACGAAATTTGAACTGCATTACTGCACTAGAAATATGAAAAATGAGAGCTTTTAGCGCATAAAAATGGCCATATTTATGTGTACCTCGTAGCCACTTTACGGCATCTCTCTTATACGAGGTCCTACGCTTGACCTACCTCACCGAGAATAAACGTCTCCATCTGAATGGGTACATGTGAAACCTCTTCTTGGACTCAAATTCTCTCTTTCTGTGGAGGGGTATTGGACCTACTATAATTAAAACACCTGTGGCTAGGAGGCAGGGAGTGCACGATCAGAAGGCTAAAGAATACATTTCAAAAACCTGACCTGCACATCCAAACATAGACTGAGTGTGAACAGGTGCTGAACCCAGAGTCGCCAACTCGTATATAGTTAAGTAAAAAGGGCAGCACACTGCAGCGCCAAAACATGCAAACTTGAAAACACGAAATTTGAACTGCATTACTGCACTAGAAATATGAAAAATGAGAGCTTTTAGCGCATAAAAATGGCCATATTTATGTGTACCTCGTAGCCACTTTACGGCATCTCTCTTATACGAGGTCCTACGCTTGACCTACCTCACCGAGAATAAACGTCTCCATCTGAATGGGTACATGTGAAACCTCTTCTTGGACTCAAATTCTCTCTTTCTGTGGAGGGGTATTGGACCTACTATAATTAAAACACCTGTGGCTAGGAGGCAGGGAGTGCACGATCAGAAGGCTAAAGAATACATTTCAAAAACCTGACCTGCACATCCAAACATAGACTGAGTGTGAACAGGTGCTGAACCCAGAGTCGCCAACTCGTATATAGTTAAGTAAAAAGGGCAGCACACTGCAGCGCCAAAACATGCAAACTTGAAAACACGAAATTTGAACTGCATTACTGCACTAGAAATATGAAAAATGAGAGCTTTTAGCGCATAAAAATGGCCATATTTATGTGTACCTCGTAGCCACTTTACGGTATCTCTCTTATACGAGGTCCTACGCTTGACCTACCTCACCGAGAATAAACGTCTCCATCTGAATGGGTACATGTGAAACCTCTTCTTGGACTCAAATTCTCTCTTTCTGTGGAGGGGTATTGGACCTACTATAATTAAAACACCTGTGGCTAGGAGGCAGGGAGTGCACGATCAGAAGGCTAAAGAATACATTTCAAAAACCTGACCTGCACATCCAAACATAGACTGAGTGTGAACAGGTGCTGAACCCAGAGTCGCCAACTCGTATATAGTTAAATAAAAAGGGCAGCACACTGCAGCGCCAAAACATGCAAACTTGAAAACACGAAATTTGAACTGCATTACTGCACTAGAAATATGAAAAATGAGAGCTTTTAGCGCATAAAAATGGCCATATTTATGTGTACCTCGTAGCCACTTTATGGCATCTCTCTTATACGAGGTCCTACGCTTGACCTACCTCACCGAGAATAAACGTCTCCATCTGAATGGGTACATGTGAAACCTCTTCTTGGACTCAAATTCTCTCTTTCTGTGGAGGGGTATTGGACCTACTATAATTAAAACACCTGTGGCTAGGAGGCAGGGAGTGCACGATCAGAAGGCTAAAGAATACATTTCAAAAACCTGACCTGCACATCCAAACATAGACTGAGTGTGAACAGGTGCTGAACCCAGAGTCGCCAACTCGTATATAGTTAAGTAAAAAGGGCAGCACACTGCAGCGCCAAAACATGCAAACTTGAAAACACGAAATTTGAACTGCATTACTGCACTAGAAATATGAAAAATGAGAGCTTTTAGCGCATAAAAATGGCCATATTTATGTGTACCTCGTAGCCACTTTACGGCATCTCTCTTATACGAGGTCCTACGCTTGACCTACCTCACCGAGAATAAACGTCTCCATCTGAATGGGTACATGTGAAACCTCTTCTTGGACTCAAATTCTCTCTTTCTGTGGAGGGGTATTGGACCTACTATAATTAAAACACCTGTGGCTAGGAGGCAGGGAGTGCACGATCAGAAGGCTAAAGAATACATTTCAAAAACCTGACCTGCACATCCAAACATAGACTGAGTGTGAACAGGTGCTGAACCCAGAGTCGCCAACTCGTATATAGTTAAGTAAAAAGGGCAGCACACTGCAGCGCCAAAACATGCAAACTTGAAAACACGAAATTTGAACTGCATTACTGCACTAGAAATATGAAAAATGAGAGCTTTTAGCGCATAAAAATGGCCATATTTATGTGTACCTCGTAGCCACTTTACGGCATCTCTCTTATACGAGGTCCTACGCTTGACCTACCTCACCGAGAATAAACGTCTCCATCTGAATGGGTACATGTGAAACCTCTTCTTGGACTCAAATTCTCTCTTTCTGTGGAGGGGTATTGGACCTACTATAATTAAAACACCTGTGGCTAGGAGGCAGGGAGTGCACGATCAGAAGGCTAAAGAATACATTTCAAAAACCTGACCTGCACATCCAAACATAGACTGAGTGTGAACAGGTGCTGAACCCAGAGTCGCCAACTCGTATATAGTTAAGTAAAAAGGGCAGCACACTGCAGCGCCAAAACATGCAAACTTGAAAACACGAAATTTGAACTGCATTACTGCACTAGAAATATGAAAAATGAGAGCTTTTAGCGCATAAAAATGGCCATATTTATGTGTACCTCGTAGCCACTTTACGGCATCTCTCTTATACGAGGTCCTACGCTTGACCTACCTCACCGAGAATAAACGTCTCCATCTGAATGGGTACATGTGAAACCTCTTCTTGGACTCAAATTCTCTCTTTCTGTGGAGGGGTATTGGACCTACTATAATTAAAACACCTGTGGCTAGGAGGCAGGGAGTGCACGATCAGAAGGCTAAAGAATACATTTCAAAAACCTGACCTGCACATCCAAACATAGACTGAGTGTGAACAGGTGCTGAACCCAGAGTCGCCAACTCGTATATAGTTAAATAAAAAGGGCAGCACACTGCAGCGCCAAAACATGCAAACTTGAAAACACGAAATTTGAACTGCATTACTGCACTAGAAATATGAAAAATGAGAGCTTTTAGCGCATAAAAATGGCCATATTTATGTGTACCTCGTAGCCACTTTACGGCATCTCTCTTATACGAGGTCCTACGCTTGACCTACCTCACCGAGAATAAACGTCTCCATCTGAATGGGTACATGTGAAACCTCTTCTTGGACTCAAATTCTCTCTTTCTGTGGAGGGGTATTGGACCTACTATAATTAAAACACCTGTGGCTAGGAGGCAGGGAGTGCACGATCAGAAGGCTAAAGAATACATTTCAAAAACCTGACCTGCACATCCAAACATAGACTGAGTGTGAACAGGTGCTGAACCCAGAGTCGCCAACTCGTATATAGTTAAGTAAAAAGGGCAGCACACTGCAGCGCCAAAACATGCAAACTTGAAAACACGAAATTTGAACTGCATTACTGCACTAGAAATATGAAAAATGAGAGCTTTTAGCGCATAAAAATGGCCATATTTATGTGTACCTCGTAGCCACTTTACGGCATCTCTCTTATACGAGGTCCTACGCTTGACCTACCTCACCGAGAATAAACGTCTCCATCTGAATGGGTACATGTGAAACCTCTTCTTGGACTCAAATTCTCTCTTTCTGTGGAGGGGTATTGGACCTACTATAATTAAAACACCTGTGGCTAGGAGGCAGGGAGTGCACGATCAGAAGGCTAAAGAATACATTTCAAAAACCTGACCTGCACATCCAAACATAGACTGAGTGTGAACAGGTGCTGAACCCAGAGTCGCCAACTCGTATATAGTTAAGTAAAAAGGGCAGCACACTGCAGCGCCAAAACATGCAAACTTGAAAACACGAAATTTGAACTGCATTACTGCACTAGAAATATGAAAAATGAGAGCTTTTAGCGCATAAAAATGGCCATATTTATGTGTACCTCGTAGCCACTTTACGGCATCTCTCTTATACGAGGTCCTACGCTTGACCTACCTCACCGAGAATAAACGTCTCCATCTGAATGGGTACATGTGAAACCTCTTCTTGGACTCAAATTCTCTCTTTCTGTGGAGGGGTATTGGACCTACTATAATTAAAACACCTGTGGCTAGGAGGCAGGGAGTGCACGATCAGAAGGCTAAAGAATACATTTCAAAAACCTGACCTGCACATCCAAACATAGACTGAGTGTGAACAGGTGCTGAACCCAGAGTCGCCAACTCGTATATAGTTAAGTAAAAAGGGCAGCACACTGCAGCGCCAAAACATGCAAACTTGAAAACACGAAATTTGAACTGCATTACTGCACTAGAAATATGAAAAATGAGAGCTTTTAGCGCATAAAAATGGCCATATTTATGTGTACCTCGTAGCCACTTTACGGCATCTCTCTTATACGAGGTCCTACGCTTGACCTACCTCACCGAGAATAAACGTCTCCATCTGAATGGGTACATGTGAAACCTCTTCTTGGACTCAAATTCTCTCTTTCTGTGGAGGGGTATTGGACCTACTATAATTAAAACACCTGTGGCTAGGAGGCAGGGAGTGCACGATCAGAAGGCTAAAGAATACATTTCAAAAACCTGACCTGCACATCCAAACATAGACTGAGTGTGAACAGGTGCTGAACCCAGAGTCGCCAACTCGTATATAGTTAAGTAAAAAGGGCAGCACACTGCAGCGCCAAAACATGCAAACTTGAAAACACGAAATTTGAACTGCATTACTGCACTAGAAATATGAAAAATGAGAGCTTTTAGCGCATAAAAATGGCCATATTTATGTGTACCTCGTAGCCACTTTACGGCATCTCTCTTATACGAGGTCCTACGCTTGACCTACCTCACCGAGAATAAACGTCTCCATCTGAATGGGTACATGTGAAACCTCTTCTTGGACTCAAATTCTCTCTTTCTGTGGAGGGGTATTGGACCTACTATAATTAAAACACCTGTGGCTAGGAGGCAGGGAGTGCACGATCAGAAGGCTAAAGAATACATTTCAAAAACCTGACCTGCACATCCAAACATAGACTGAGTGTGAACAGGTGCTGAACCCAGAGTCGCCAACTCGTATATAGTTAAATAAAAAGGGCAGCACACTGCAGCGCCAAAACATGCAAACTTGAAAACACGAAATTTGAACTGCATTACTGCACTAGAAATATGAAAAATGAGAGCTTTTAGCGCATAAAAATGGCCATATTTATGTGTACCTCGTAGCCACTTTACGGCATCTCTCTTATACGAGGTCCTACGCTTGACCTACCTCACCGAGAATAAACGTCTCCATCTGAATGGGTACATGTGAAACCTCTTCTTGGACTCAAATTCTCACTCTCTGTGGAGGGGTATTAGACCTACTATAATTAAAACACCTGTGGCTAGGAGGCGGGAGTGCACGATCAGAAGGCTAAAGAATACATTTCAAAAACCTGACCTGCACATCCAAACATAGACTGAGTGTGAACAGGTGCTGAACCCAGAGTCGCCAACTCGTATATAGTTAAGTAAAAAGGGCAGCACACTGCAGCGCCAAAACATGCAAACTTGAAAACACGAAATTTGAACTGCATTACTGCACTAGAAATATGAAACATTAGAGCTTTTAGCGCATAAAAATGGCCATATTTATGTGTACCTCGTAGCCACTTTACGGCATCTCTCTTATACGAGGTCCTACGCTTGACCTACCTCACCGAGAATAAACGTCTCCATCTGAATGGGTACATGTGAAACCTCTTCTTGGACTCAAATTCTCTCTTTCTGTGGAGGGGTATTGGACCTACTATAATTAAAACACCTGTGGCTAGGAGGCAGGGAGTGCACGATCAGAAGGCTAAAGAATACATTTCAAAAACCTGACCTGCACATCCAAACATAGACTGAGTGTGAACAGGTGCTGAACCCAGAGTCGCCAACTCGTATATAGTTAAGTAAAAAGGGCAGCACACTGCAGCGCCAAAACATGCAAACTTGAAAACACGAAATTTGAACTGCATTACTGCACTAGAAATATGAAAAATGAGAGCTTTTAGCGCATATAAATGGCCATATTTATGTGCACCTCGTAGCCACTTTACGGCATCTCTCTTATACGAGGTCCTACGCTTGACCTACCTCATCGAGAATAAACGTCTCCATCTGAATGGGTACATGTGAAACCTCTTCTTGGACTCAAATTCTCTCTTTCTGTGGAGGGGTATTGGACCTACTATAATTAAAACACCTGTGGCTAGGAGGCAGGGAGTGCACGATCAGAAGGCTAAAGAATACATTTCAAAAACCTGACCTGCACATCCAAACATAGACTGAGTGTGAACAGGTGCTGAACCCAGAGTCGCCAACTCGTATATAGTCAAGTAAAAAGGGCATCACACTGCAGCGCCAAAACATGCAAACTTGAAAACACGAAATTTGAACTGCATTACTGCACTAGAAATATGAAAAATGAGAGCTTTTAGCGCATAAAAATGGCCATATTTATGTGTACCTCGTAGCCACTTTACGGCATCTCTCTTATACGAGGTCCTACGCTTGACCTACCTCACCGAGAATAAACGTCTCCATCTGAATGGGTACATGTGAAACCTCTTCTTGGACTCAAATTCTCTCTTTCTGTGGAGGGGTATTGGACCTACTATAATTAAAACACCTGTGGCTAGGAGGCAGGGAGTGCACGATCAGAAGGCTAAAGAATACATTTCAAAAACCTGACCTGCACATCCAAACATAGACTGAGTGTGAACAGGTGCTGAACCCAGAGTCGCCAACTCGTATATAGTTAAGTAAAACGGGCAGCACACTGCAGCGCCAAAACATGCAAACTTGAAAACACGAAATTTGAACTGCATTACTGCACTAGAAATATGAAAAATGAGAGCTTTTAGCGCATAAAAATGACCATATTTATGTGTACCTCGTAGCCACTTTACGGCATCTCTCTTATACGAGGTCCTACGCTTGACCTACCTCACCGAGAATAAACGTCTCCATCTGAATGGGTACATGTGAAACCTCTTCTTGGACTCAAATTCTCTCTTTCTGTGGAGGGGTATTGGACCTACTATAATTAAAACACCTGTGGCTAGGAGGCAGGGAGTGCACGATCAGAAGGCTAAAGAATACATTTCAAAAACCTGACCTGCACATCCAAACATAGACTGAGTGTGAACAGGTGCTGAACCCAGAGTCGCCAACTCATATATAGTTAAGTAAAAAGGGCAGCACACTGCAGCGCCAAAACATGCAAACTTAAAAACACGAAATTTGAACTGCATTACTGCACTAGAAATATGAAAAATGAGAGCTTTTAGCGCATAAAAATGGCCATATTTATGTGTACCTCGTAGCCACTTTACGGCATCTCTCTTATACGAGGTCCTACGCTTGACCTACCTCACCGAGAATAAACGTCTCCATCTGAATGGGTACATGTGAAACCTCTTCTTGGACTTAAATTCTCTCTTTCTGTGGAGGGGTATTGGACCTACTATAATTAAAACACCTGTGGCTAGGAGGCAGGGAGTGCATGATCAGAAGGCTAAAGAATACATTTCAAAAACCTGACCTGCACATCCAAACATAGACTGAGTGTGAACAGGTGCTGAACCCAGAGTCGCCAACTCCTATATAGTTAAGTAAAAAGGGCAGCACACTGCAGCGCCAAAACATGCAAACTTGAAAACACGAAATTTGAACTGCATTACTGCACTAGAAATATGAAAAATGAGAGCTTTTAGCACATAAAAATGGCCATATTTATGTGTACCTCGTAGCCACTTTACGGCATCTCTCTTATACGAGGTCCTACGCTTGACCTACCTCACCGAGAATAAACGTCTCCATCTGAATGGGTACATGTGAAACCTCTTCTTGGACTCAAATTCTCTCTTTCTGTGGAGGGGTATTGGACCTACTATAATTAAAACACCTGTGGCTAGGAGGCAGGGAGTGCACGATCAGAAGGCTAAAGAATACATTTCAAAAACCTGACCTGCACATCCAAACATAGACTGAGTGTGAACAGGTGCTGAACCCAGAGTCGCCAACTCGTATATAGTTAAGTAAAAAGGGCAGCACACTGCAGCGCCAAAACATGCAAACTTGAAAACACGAAATTTGAACTGCATTACTGCACTAGAAATATGAAAAATGAGAGCTTTTAGCGCATAAAAATGGCCATATTTATGTGTACCTCGTAGCCACTTTACGGCATCTCTCTTATACGAGGTCCTACGCTTGACCTACCTCACCGAGAATAAACGTCTCCATCTGAATGGGTACATGTGAAACCTCTTCTTGGACTCAAATTCTCTCTTTCTGTGGAGGGGTATTGGACCTACTATAATTAAAACACCTGTGGCTAGGAGGCAGGGAGTGCACGATCAGAAGGCTAAAGAATACATTTCAAAAACCTGACCTGCACATCCAAACATAGACTGAGTGTGAACAGGTGCTGAACCCAGAGTCGCCAACTCGTATATAGTTAAATAAAAAGGGCAGCACACTGCAGCGCCAAAACATGCAAACTTGAAAACACGAAATTTGAACTGCATTACTGCACTAGAAATATGAAAAATGAGAGCTTTTAGCGCATAAAAATGGCCATATTTATGTGTACCTCGTAGCCACTTTACGGCATTTCTCTTATACGAGGTCCTACACTTGACCTACCTCACTGAGAATAAACGTCTCCATCTGAATGGGTACATGTGAAACCTCTTCTTGGACTCAAATTCTCTCTTTCTGTGGAGGGGTATTGGACCTACTATAATTAAAACACCTGTGGCTAGGAGGCAGGGAGTGCACGATCAGAAGGCTAAAGAATACATTTCAAAAACCTGACCTGCACATCCAAACATAGACTGAGTGTGAACAGGTGCTGAACCCAGAGTCGCCAACTCGTATATAGTTAAATAAAAAGGGCAGCACACTGCAGCGCCAAAACATGCAAACTTGAAAACACGAAATTTGAACTGCATTACTGCACTAGAAATATGAAAAATGAGAGCTTTTAGCGCATAAAAATGGCCATATTTATGTGTACCTCGTAGCCACTTTACGGCATCTCTCTTATACGAGGTCCTACGCTTGACCTACCTCACCGAGAATAAACGTCTCCATCTGAATGGGTACATGTGAAACCTCTTCTTGGACTCAAATTCTCTCTTTCTGTGGAGGGGTATTGGACCTACTATAATTAAAACACCTGTGGCTAGGAGGCAGGGAGTGCACGATCAGAAGGCTAAAGAATACATTTCAAAAACCTGACCTGCACATCCAAACATAGACTGAGTGTGAACAGGTGCTGAACCCAGAGTCGCCAACTCGTATATAGTTAAGTAAAAAGGGCAGCACACTGCAGCGCCAAAACATGCAAACTTGAAAACACGAAATTTGAACTGCATTACTGCACTAGAAATATGAAAAATGAGAGCTTTTAGCGCATAAAAATGACCATATTTATGTGTACCTCGTAGCCACTTTACGGCATCTCTCTTATACGAGGTCCTACGCTTGACCTACCTCACCGAGAATAAACGTCTCCATCTGAATGGGTACATGTGAAACCTCTTCTTGGACTCAAATTCTCTCTTTCTGTGGAGGGGTATTGGACCTACTATAATTAAAACACCTGTGGCTAGGAGGCAGGGAGTGCACGATCAGAAGGCTAAAGAATACATTTCAAAAACCTGACCTGCACATCCAAACATAGACTGAGTGTGAACAGGTGCTGAACCCAGAGTCGCCAACTCATATATAGTTAAGTAAAAAGGGCAGCACACTGCAGCGCCAAAACATGCAAACTTAAAAACACGAAATTTGAACTGCATTACTGCACTAGAAATATGAAAAATGAGAGCTTTTAGCGCATAAAAATGGCCATATTTATGTGTACCTCGTAGCCACTTTACGGCATCTCTCTTATACGAGGTCCTACGCTTGACCTACCTCACCGAGAATAAACGTCTCCATCTGAATGGGTACATGTGAAACCTCTTCTTGGACTCAAATTCTCTCTTTCTGTGGAGGGGTATTGGACCTACTATAATTAAAACACCTGTGGCTAGGAGGCAGGGAGTGCATGATCAGAAGGCTAAAGAATACATTTCAAAAACCTGACCTGCACATCCAAACATAGACTGAGTGTGAACAGGTGCTGAACCCAGAGTCGCCAACTCGTATATAGTTAAGTAAAAAGGGCAGCACACTGCAGCGCCAAAACATGCAAACTTGAAAACACGAAATTTGAACTGCATTACTGCACTAGAAATATGAAAAATGAGAGCTTTTAGCACATAAAAATGGCCATATTTATGTGTACCTCGTAGCCACTTTACGGCATCTCTCTTATACGAGGTCCTACGCTTGACCTACCTCACCGAGAATAAACGTCTCCATCTGAATGGGTACATGTGAAACCTCTTCTTGGACTCAAATTCTCTCTTTCTGTGGAGGGGTATTGGACCTACTATAATTAAAACACCTGTGGCTAGGAGGCAGGGAGTGCACGATCAGAAGGCTAAAGAATACATTTCAAAAACCTGACCTGCACATCCAAACATAGACTGAGTGTGAACAGGTGCTGAACCCAGAGTCGCCAACTCGTATATAGTTAAGTAAAAAGGGCAGCACACTGCAGCGCCAAAACATGCAAACTTGAAAACACGAAATTTGAACTGCATTACTGCACTAGAAATATGAAAAATGAGAGCTTTTAGCGCATAAAAATGGCCATATTTATGTGTACCTCGTAGCCACTTTACGGCATCTCTCTTATACGAGGTCCTACGCTTGACCTACCTCACCAAGAATAAACGTCTCCATCTGAATGGGTACATGTGAAACCTCTTCTTGGACTCAAATTCTCTCTTTCTGTGGAGGGGTATTGGACCTACTATAATTAAAACACCTGTGGCTAGGAGGCAGGGAGTGCACGATCAGAAGGCTAAAGAATACATTTCAAAAACCTGACCTGCACATCCAAACATAGACTGAGTGTGAACAGGTGCTGAACCCAGAGTCGCCAACTCGTATATAGTTAAATAAAAAGGGCAGCACACTGCAGCGCCAAAACATGCAAACTTGAAAACACGAAATTTGAACTGCATTACTGCACTAGAAATATGAAAAATGAGAGCTTTTAGCGCATAAAAATGGCCATATTTATGTGTACCTCGTAGCCACTTTACGGCATCTCTCTTATACGAGGTCCTACACTTGACCTACCTCACTGAGAATAAACGTCTCCATCTGAATGGGTACATGTGAAACCTCTTCTTGGACTCAAATTCTCTCTTTCTGTGGAGGGGTATTGGACCTACTATAATTAAAACACCTGTGGCTAGGAGGCAGGGAGTGCACGATCAGAAGGCTAAAGAATACATTTCAAAAACCTGACCTGCACATCCAAACATAGACTGAGTGTGAACAGGTGCTGAACCCAGAGTCGCCAACTCGTATATAGTTAAATAAAAAGGGCAGCACACTGCAGCGCCAAAACATGCAAACTTGAAAACACGAAATTTGAACTGCATTACTGCACTAGAAATATGAAAAATGAGAGCTTTTAGCGCATAAAAATGGCCATATTTATGTGTACCTCGTAGCCACTTTACGGCATCTCTCTTATACGAGGTCCTACGCTTGACCTACCTCACCGAGAATAAACGTCTCCATCTGAATGGGTACATGTGAAACCTCTTCTTGGACTCAAATTCTCTCTTTCTGTGGAGGGGTATTGGACCTAATATAATTAAAACACCTGTGGCTAGGAGGCAGGGAGTGCACGATCAGAAGGCTAAAGAATACATTTCAAAAACCTGACCTGCACATCCAAACATAGACTGAGTGTGAACAGGTGCTGAACCCAGAGTCGCCAACTCGTATATAGTTAAGTAAAAAGGGCAGCACACTGCAGCGCCAAAACATGCAAACTTGAAAACACGAAATTTGAACTGCATTACTGCACTAGAAATATGAAAAATGAGAGCTTTTAGCGCATAAAAATGGCCATATTTATGTGTACCTCGTAGCCACTTTACGGCATCTCTCTTATACGAGGTCCTACGCTTGACCTACCTCACCAAGAATAAACGTCTCCATCTGAATGGGTACATGTGAAACCTCTTCTTGGACTCAAATTCTCTCTTTCTGTGGAGGGGTATTGGACCTACTATAATTAAAACACCTGTGGCTAGGAGGCAGGGAGTGCACGATCAGAAGGCTAAAGAATACATTTCAAAAACCTGACCTGCACATCCAAACATAGACTGAGTGTGAACAGGTGCTGAACCCAGCGTCGCCAACTCGTATATAGTTAAATAAAAAGGGCAGCACACTGCAGCGCCAAAACATGCAAACTTGAAAACACGAAATTTGAACTGCATTACTGCACTAGAAATATGAAAAATGAGAGCTTTTAGCGCATAAAAATGGCCATATTTATGTGTACCTCGTAGCCACTTTACGGCATCTCTCTTATACGAGGTCCTACACTTGACCTACCTCACTGAGAATAAACGTCTCCATCTGAATGGGTACATGTGAAACCTCTTCTTGGACTCAAATTCTCTCTTTCTGTGGAGGGGTATTGGACCTACTATAATTAAAACACCTGTGGCTAGGAGGCAGGGAGTGCACGATCAGAAGGCTAAAGAATACATTTCAAAAACCTGACCTGCACATCCAAACATAGACTGAGTGTGAACAGGTGCTGAACCCAGAGTCGCCAACTCGTATATAGTTAAATAAAAAGGGCAGCACACTGCAGCGCCAAAACATGCAAACTTGAAAACACGAAATTTGAACTGCATTACTGCACTAGAAATATGAAAAATGAGAGCTTTTAGCGCATAAAAATGGCCATATTTATGTGTACCTCGTAGCCACTTTACGGCATCTCTCTTATACGAGGTCCTACACTTGACCTACCTCACTGAGAATAAACGTCTCCATCTGAATGGGTACATGTGAAACCTCTTCTTGGACTCAAATTCTCTCTTTCTGTGGAGGGGTATTGGACCTACTATAATTAAAACACCTGTGGCTAGGAGGCAGGGAGTGCACGATCAGAAGGCTAAAGAATACATTTCAAAAACCTGACCTGCACATCCAAACATAGACTGAGTGTGAACAGGTGCTGAACCCAGAGTCGCCAACTCGTATATAGTTAAGTAAAAAGGGCAGCACACTGCAGCGCCAAAACATGCAAACTTGAAAACACGAAATTTGAACTGCATTACTGCACTAGAAATATGAAAAATGAGAGCTTTTAGCGCATAAAAATGGCCATATTTATGTGTACCTCGTAGCCACTTTACGGCATCTCTCTTATACGAGGTCCTACGCTTGACCTACCTCACCGAGAATAAACGTCTCCATCTGAAAGGGTACATGTGAAACCTCTTCTTGGACTCAAATTCTCTCTTTCTGTGGAGGGGTATTGGACCTACTATAATTAAAACACCTGTGGCTAGGAGGCAGGGAGTGCACGATCAGAAGGCTAAAGAATACATTTCAAAAACCTGACCTGCACATCCAAACATAGACTGAGTGTGAACAGGTGCTGAACCCAGAGTCGCCAACTCGTATATAGTTAAGTAAAAAGGGCAGCACACTGCAGCGCCAAAACATGCAAACTTGAAAACACGAAATTTGAACTGCATTACTGCACTAGAAATATGAAAAATGAGAGCTTTTAGCGCATAAAAATGGCCATATTTATGTGTACCTCGTAGCCACTTTACGGCATCTCTCTTATACGAGGTCCTACGCTTGACCTACCTCACCGAGAATAAACGTCTCCATCTGAATGGGTACATGTGAAACCTCTTCTTGGACTCAAATTCTCTCTTTCTGTGGAGGGGTATTGGACCTACTATAATTAAAACACCTGTGGCTAGGAGGCAGGGAGTGCACGATCAGAAGGCTAAAGAATACATTTCAAAAACCTGACCTGCACATCCAAACACAGACTGAGTGTGAACAGGTGCTGAACCCAGAGTCGCCAACTCGTATATAGTTAAGTAAAAAGGGCAGCACACTGCAGCGCCAAAACATGCAAACTTGAAAACACGAAATTTGAACTGCATTACTGCACTAGAAATATGAAAAATGAGAGCTTTTAGCGCATAAAAATGGCCATATTTATGTGTACCTCGTAGCCACTTTACGGCATCTCTCTTATACGAGGTCCTACGCTTGACCTACCTCACCAAGAATAAACGTCTCCATCTGAATGGGTACATGTGAAACCTCTTCTTGGACTCAAATTCTCTCTTTCTGTGGAGGGGTATTGGACCTACTATAATTAAAACACCTGTGGCTAGGAGGCAGGGAGTGCACGATCAGAAGGCTAAAGAATACATTTCAAAAACCTGACCTGCACATCCAAACATAGACTGAGTGTGAACAGGTGCTGAACCCAGCGTCGCCAACTCGTATATAGTTAAATAAAAAGGGCAGCACACTGCAGCGCCAAAACATGCAAACTTGAAAACACGAAATTTGAACTGCATTACTGCACTAGAAATATGAAAAATGAGAGCTTTTAGCGCATAAAAATGGCCATATTTATGTGTACCTCGTAGCCACTTTACGGCATCTCTCTTATACGAGGTCCTACACTTGACCTACCTCACTGAGAATAAACGTCTCCATCTGAATGGGTACATGTGAAACCTCTTCTTGGACTCAAATTCTCTCTTTCTGTGGAGGGGTATTGGACCTACTATAATTAAAACACCTGTGGCTAGGAGGCAGGGAGTGCACGATCAGAAGGCTAAAGAATACATTTCAAAAACCTGACCTGCACATCCAAACATAGACTGAGTGTGAACAGGTGCTGAACCCAGAGTCGCCAACTCGTATATAGTTAAATAAAAAGGGCAGCACACTGCAGCGCCAAAACATGCAAACTTGAAAACACGAAATTTGAACTGCATTACTGCACTAGAAATATGAAAAATGAGAGCTTTTAGCGCATAAAAATGGCCATATTTATGTGTACCTCGTAGCCACTTTACGGCATCTCTCTTATACGAGGTCCTACGCTTGACCTACCTCACCGAGAATAAACGTCTCCATCTGAATGGGTACATGTGAAACCTCTTCTTGGACTCAAATTCTCTCTTTCTGTGGAGGGGTATTGGACCTACTATAATTAAAACACCTGTGGCTAGGAGGCAGGGAGTGCACGATCAGAAGGCTAAAGAATACATTTCAAAAACCTGACCTGCACATCCAAACATAGACTGAGTGTGAACAGGTGCTGAACCCAGAGTCGCCAACTCGTATATAGTTAAGTAAAAAGGGCAGCACACTGCAGCGCCAAAACATGCAAACTTGAAAACACGAAATTTGAACTGCATTACTGCACTAGAAATATGAAAAATGAGAGCTTTTAGCGCATAAAAATGGCCATATTTATGTGTACCTCGTAGCCACTTTACGGCATCTCTCTTATACGAGGTCCTACGCTTGACCTACCTCACCGAGAATAAACGTCTCCATCTGAATGGGTACATGTGAAACCTCTTCTTGGACTCAAATTCTCTCTTTCTGTGGAGGGGTATTGGACCTACTATAATTAAAACACCTGTGGCTAGGAGGCAGGGAGTGCACGATCAGAAGGCTAAAGAATACATTTCAAAAACCTGACCTGCACATCCAAACATAGACTGAGTGTGAACAGGTGCTGAACCCAGAGTCGCCAACTCGTATATAGTTAAGTAAAAAGGGCAGCACACTGCAGCGCCAAAACATGCAAACTTGAAAACACGAAATTTGAACTGCATTACTGCACTAGAAATATGAAAAATGAGAGCTTTTAGCGCATAAAAATGGCCATATTTATGTGTACCTCGTAGCCACTTTACGGCATCTCTCTTATACGAGGTCCTACGCTTGACCTACCTCACCGAGAATAAACGTCTCCATCTGAATGGGTACATGTGAAACCTCTTCTTGGACTCAAATTCTCTCTTTCTGTGGAGGGGTATTGGACCTACTATAATTAAAACACCTGTGGCTAGGAGGCAGGGAGTGCACGATCAGAAGGCTAAAGAATACATTTCAAAAACCTGACCTGCACATCCAAACATAGACTGAGTGTGAACAGGTGCTGAACCCAGAGTCGCCAACTCGTATATAGTTAAATAAAAAGGGCAGCACACTGCAGCGCCAAAACATGCAAACTTGAAAACACGAAATTTGAACTGCATTACTGCACTAGAAATATGAAAAATGAGAGCTTTTAGCGCATAAAAATGGCCATATTTATGTGTACCTCGTAGCCACTTTACGGCATCTCTCTTATACGAGGTCCTACGCTTGACCTACCTCACCGAGAATAAACGTCTCCATCTGAATGGGTACATGTGAAACCTCTTCTTGGACTCAAATTCTCTCTTTCTGTGGAGGGGTATTGGACCTACTATAATTAAAACACCTGTGGCTAGGAGGCAGGGAGTGCACGATCAGAAGGCTAAAGAATACATTTCAAAAACCTGACCTGCACATCCAAACATAGACTGAGTGTGAACAGGTGCTGAACCCAGAGTCGCCAACTCGTATATAGTTAAGTAAAAAGGGCAGCACACTGCAGCGCCAAAACATGCAAACTTGAAAACACGAAATTTGAACTGCATTACTGCACTAGAAATATGAAAAATGAGAGCTTTTAGCGCATAAAAATGACCATATTTATGTGTACCTCGTAGCCACTTTTCGGCATCTCTCTTATACGAGGTCCTACGCTTGACCTACCTCACCGAGAATAAACGTCTCCATCTGAATGGGTACATGTGAAACCTCTTCTTGGACTCAAATTCTCTCTTTCTGTGGAGGGGTATTGGACCTACTATAATTAAAACACCTGTGGCTAGGAGGCAGGGAGTGCACGATCAGAAGGCTAAAGAATACATTTCAAAAACCTGACCTGCACATCCAAACATAGACTGAGTGTGAACAGGTGCTGAACCCAGAGTCGCCAACTCGTATATAGTTAAGTAAAAAGGGCAGCACACTGCAGCGCCAAAACATGCAAACTTGAAAACACGAAATTTGAACTGCATTACTGCACTAGAAATATGAAAAATGAGAGCTTTTAGCGCATAAAAATGGCCATATTTATGTGTACCTCGTAGCCACTTTACGGCATCTCTCTTATACGAGGTCCTACGCTTGACCTACCTCACCGAGAATAAACGTCTCCATCTGAATGGGTACATGTGAAACCTCTTCTTGGACTCAAATTCTCTCTTTCTGTGGAGGGGTATTGGACCTACTATAATTAAAACACCTGTGGCTAGGAGGCAGGGAGTGCACGATCAGAAGGCTAAAGAATACATTTCAAAAACCTGACCTGCACATCCAAACATAGACTGAGTGTGAACAGGTGCTGAACCCAGAGTCGCCAACTCGTATATAGTTAAGTAAAAAGGGCAGCACACTGCAGCGCCAAAACATGCAAACTTGAAAACACGAAATTTGAACTGCATTACTGCACTAGAAATATGAAAAATGAGAGCTTTTAGCGCATAAAAATGGCCATATTTATGTGTACCTCGTAGCCACTTTACGGCATCTCTCTTATACGAGGTCCTACGCTTGACCTACCTCACCGAGAATAAACGTCTCCATCTGAATGGGTACATGTGAAACCTCTTCTTGGACTCAAATTCTCTCTTTCTGTGGAGGGGTATTGGACCTACTATAATTAAAACACCTGTGGCTAGGAGGCAGGGAGTGCACGATCAGAAGGCTAAAGAATACATTTCAAAAACCTGACCTGCACATCCAAACATAGACTGAGTGTGAACAGGTGCTGAACCCAGAGTCGCCAACTCGTATATAGTTAAATAAAAAGGGCAGCACACTGCAGCGCCAAAACATGCAAACTTGAAAACACGAAATTTGAACTGCATTACTGCACTAGAAATATGAAAAATGAGAGCTTTTAGCGCATAAAAATGGCCATATTTATGTGTACCTCGTAGCCACTTTACGGCATCTCTCTTATACGAGGTCCTACGCTTGACCTACCTCACCGAGAATAAACGTCTCCATCTGAATGGGTACATGTGAAACCTCTTCTTGGACTCAAATTCTCTCTTTCTGTGGAGGGGTATTGGACCTACTATAATTAAAACACCTGTGGCTAGGAGGCAGGGAGTGCACGATCAGAAGGCTAAAGAATACATTTCAAAAACCTGACCTGCACATCCAAACATAGACTGAGTGTGAACAGGTGCTGAACCCAGAGTCGCCAACTCGTATATAGTTAAGTAAAAAGGGCAGCACACTGCAGCGCCAAAACATGCAAACTTGAAAACACGAAATTTGAACTGCATTACTGCACTAGAAATATGAAAAATGAGAGCTTTTAGCGCATAAAAATGACCATATTTATGTGTACCTCGTAGCCACTTTTCGGCATCTCTCTTATACGAGGTCCTACGCTTGACCTACCTCACCGAGAATAAACGTCTCCATCTGAATGGGTACATGTGAAACCTCTTCTTGGACTCAAATTCTCTCTTTCTGTGGAGGGGTATTGGACCTACTATAATTAAAACACCTGTGGCTAGGAGGCAGGGAGTGCACGATCAGAAGGCTAAAGAATACATTTCAAAAACCTGACCTGCACATCCAAACATAGACTGAGTGTGAACAGGTGCTGAACCCAGAGTCGCCAACTCGTATATAGTTAAGTAAAAAGGGCAGCACACTGCAGCGCCAAAACATGCAAACTTGAAAACACGAAATTTGAACTGCATTACTGCACTAGAAATATGAAAAATTAGAGCTTTTAGCGCATAAAAATGGCCATATTTATGTGTACCTCGTAGCCACTTTACGGCATCTCTCTTATACGAGGTCCTACGCTTGACCTACCTCACCGAGAATAAACGTCTCCATCTGAATGGTTACATGTGAAACCTCTTCTTGGACTCAAATTCTCTCATTTTTCATATTTCTAGTGCAATAATGCAGTTCAAATTTCGTGTTTTCAAGTTTGCATGTTTTGGCGCTGCAGTGTGCTGCCCTTTCTACTTAACTATATACGAGTTGGCGACTCTGGGTTCAGCACCTGTTCACACTCAGTCTATGTTTGGATGTGCAGGTCAGGTTTTTGAAATGTATTCTTTAGCCTTCTGATCGTGCACTCCCTGCCTCCTAGCCACAGGTGTTTTAATTATAGTAGGTCCAATACCCCTCCACAGAAAGAGAGAATTTGAGTCCAAGAAGAGGTTTCACATGTACCCATTCAGATGGAGACGTTTATTCTCGGTGAGGTAGGTCAAGCGTAGGACCTCGTATAAGAGAGATGCCGTAAAGTGGCTACGAGGTACACATAAATATGGCCATTTTTATGCGCTAAAAGCTCTCATTTTTCATATTTCTAGTGCAGTAATGCAGTTCAAATTTCGTGTTTTCAAGTTTGCATGTTGTGGCGCTGCAGTGTGCTGCCCTTTTTACTTAACTATATACGAGTTGGCGACTCTGGGTTCAGCACCTGTTCACACTCAGTCTATGTTTGGATGTGCAGGTCAGGTTTTTGAAATGTATTCTTTAGCCTTCTGATCGTGCACTCCCTGCCTCCTAGCCACAGGTGTTTTAATTATAGTAGGTCCAATACCCCTCCACAGAAAGAGAGAATTTGAGTCCAAGAAGAGGTTTCACATGTACCCATTCAGATGGAGACGTTTATTCTCGGTGAGGTAGGTCAAGCGTAGGACCTCGTATAAGAGAGATGCCGTAAAGTGGCTACGAGGTACACATAAATATGGCCATTTTTATGCGCTAAAAGCTCTCATTTTTCATATTTCTAGTGCAGTAATGCAGTTCAAATTTCGTGTTTTCAAGTTTGCATGTTTTGGCGCTGCAGTGTGCTGCCCTTTTTACTTAACTATATACGAGTTGGCGACTCTGGGTTCAGCACCTGTTCACACTCAGTCTATGTTTGGATGTGCAGGTCAGGTTTTTGAAATGTATTCTTTAGCCTTCTGATCGTGCACTCCCTGCCTCCTAGCCACAGGTGTTTTAATTATAGTAGGTCCAATACCCCTCCACAGAAAGAGAGAATTTGAGTCCAAGAAGAGGTTTCACATGTACCCATTCAGATGGAGACATTTATTCTCGGTGAGGTAGGTCAAGCGTAGGACCTCGTATAAGAGAGATGCCGTAAAGTGGCTACGAGGTACACATAAATATGGCCATTTTTATGCGCTAAAAGCTCTCATTTTTCATATTTCTAGTGCAGTAATGCAGTTCAAATTTCGTGTTTTCAAGTTTGCATGTTTTGGCGCTGCAGTGTGCTGCCCTTTTTACTTAACTATATACGAGTTGGCGACTCTGGGTTCAGCACCTGTTCACACTCAGTCTATGTTTGGATGTGCAGGTCAGGTTTTTGAAATGTATTCTTTAGCCTTCTGATAGTGCACTCCCTGCCTCCTAGCCACAGGTGTTTTAATTATAGTAGGTCCAATACCCCTCCACAGAAAGAGAGAATTTGAGTCCAAGAAGAGGTTTCACATGTACCCATTCAGATGGAGACGTTTATTCTCGGTGAGGTAGGTCAAGCGTAGGACCTCGTATAAGAGAGATGCCGTAAAGTGGCTACGAGGTACACATAAATATGGCCATTTTTATGCGCTAAAAGCTCTCATTTTTCATATTTCTAGTGCAGTAATGCAGTTCAAATTTCGTGTTTTCAAGTTTGCATGTTTTGGCGCTGCAGTGTGCTGCCCTTTTTACTTAACTATATACGAGTTGGCGACTCTGGGTTCAGCACCTGTTCACACTCAGTCTATGTTTGGATGTGCAGGTCAGGTTTTTGAAATGTATTCTTTAGCCTTCTGATCGTGCACTCCCTGCCTCCTAGCCACAGGTGTTTTGATTATAGTAGGTCCAATACCCCTCCACAGAAAGAGAGAATTTGAGTCCAAGAAGAGGTTTCACATGTACCCATTCAGATGGAGACGTTTATTCTCGGTGAGGTAGGTCAAGCGTAGGACCTTGTATAAGAGAGATGCCGTAAAGTGGCTACGAGGTACACATAAATATGGCCATTTTTATGCGCTAAAAGCTCTCATTTTTTATATTTCTAGTGCAGTAATGCAGTTCAAATTTCGTGTTTTCAAGTTTGCATGTTTTGGCGCTGCAGTGTGCTGCCCTTTTTACTTAACTATATACGAGTTGGCGACTCTGGGTTCAGCACCTGTTCACACTCAGTCTATGTTTGGATGTGCAGGTCAGGTTTTTGAAATGTATTCTTTAGCCTTCTGATCGTGCACTCCCTGCCTCCTAGCCACAGGTGTTTTAATTATAGTAGGTCCAATACCCCTCCACAGAAAGAGAGAATTTGAGTCCAAGAAGAGGTTTCACATGTACCCATTCAGATGGAGACATTTATTCTCGGTGAGGTAGGTCAAGCGTAGGACCTCGTATAAGAGAGATGCCGTAAAGTGGCTACGAGGTACACATAAATATGGCCATTTTTATGCGCTAAAAGCTCTCATTTTTCATATTTCTAGTGCAGTAATGCAGTTCAAATTTCGTGTTTTCAAGTTTGCATGTTTTGGCGCTGCAGTGTGCTGCCCTTTTTACTTAACTATATACGAGTTGGCGACTCTGGGTTCAGCACCTGTTCACACTCAGTCTATGTTTGGATGTGCAGGTCAGGTTTTTGAAATGTATTCTTTAGCCTTCTGATCGTGCACTCCCTGCCTCCTAGCCACAGGTGTTTTAATTATAGTAGGTCCAATACCCCTCCACAGAAAGAGAGAATTTGAGTCCAAGAAGAGGTTTCACATGTACCCATTCAGATGGAGACGTTTATTCTCGGTGAGGTAGGTCAAGCGTAGGACCTCGTATAAGAGAGATGCCGTAAAGTGGCTACGAGGTACACATAAATATGGCAATTTTTATGCGCTAAAAGCTCTCATTTTTCATATTTCTAGTGCAGTAATGCAGTTCAAATTTCGTGTTTTCAAGTTTGCATGTTTTGGCGCTGCAGTGTGCTGCCCTTTTTACTTAACTATATACGAGTTGGCGACTCTGGGTTCAGCACCTGTTCACACTCAGTCTATGTTTGGATGTGCAGGTCAGGTTTTTGAAATGTATTCTTTAGCCTTCTGATCGTGCACTCCCTGCCTCCTAGCCACAGGTGTTTTAATTATAGTAGGTCCAATACCCCTCCACAGAAAGAGAGAATTTGAGTCCAAGAAGAGGTTTCACATGTACCCATTCAGATGGAGACGTTTATTCTCGGTGAGGTAGGTCAAGCGTAGGACCTCGTATAAGAGAGATGCCGTAAAGTGGCTACGAGGTACACATAAATATGGCCATTTTTATGCGCTAAAAGCTCTCATTTTTCATATTTCTAGTGCAGTAATGCAGTTCAAATTTCGTGTTTTCAAGTTTGCATGTTTTGGCGCTGCAGTGTGCTGCCCTTTTTACTTAACTATATACGAGTTGGCGACTCTGGGTTCAGCACCTGTTCACACTCAGTCTATGTTTGGATGTGCAGGTCAGGTTTTTGAAATGTATTCTTTAGCCTTCTGATCGTGCACTCCCTGCCTCCTAGCCACAGGTGTTTTAATTATAGTAGGTCCAATACCCCTCCACAGAAAGAGAGAATTTGAGTCCAAGAAGAGGTTTCACATGTACCCATTCAGATGGAGACGTTTATTCTCGGTGAGGTAGGTCAAGCGTAGGACCTCGTATAAGAGAGATGCCGTAAAGTGGCTACGAGGTACACATAAATATGGCCATTTTTATGCGCTAAAAGCTCTCATTTTTCATATTTCTAGTGCAGTAATGCAGTTCAAATTTCGTGTTTTCAAGTTTGCATGTTTTGGCGCTGCAGTGTGCTGCCCTTTTTACTTAACTATATACGAGTTGGCGACTCTGGGTTCAGCACCTGTTCACACTCAGTCTATGTTTGGATGTGCAGGTCAGGTTTTTGAAATGTATTCTTTAGCCTTCTGATCGTGCACTCCCTGCCTCCTAGCCACAGGTGTTTTAATTATAGTAGGTCCAATACCCCTCCACAGAAAGAGAGAATTTGAGTCCAAGAAGAGGTTTCACATGTACCCATTCAGATGGAGACGTTTATTCTCGGTGAGGTAGGTCAAGCGTAGGACCTCGTATAAGAGAGATGCCGTAAAGTGGCTACGAGGTACACATAAATATGGCCATTTTTATGCGCTAAAAGCTCTCATTTTTCATATTTCTAGTGCAGTAATGCAGTTCAAATTTCGTGTTTTCAAGTTTGCATGTTTTGGCGCTGCAGTGTGCTGCCCTTTTTACTTACTATATACGAGTTGGCGACTCTGGGTTCAGCACCTGTTCACACTCAGTCTATGTTTGGATGTGCAGGTCAGGTTTTTGAAATGTATTCTTTAGCCTTCTGATCGTGCACTCCCTGCCTCCTAGCCACAGGTGTTTTAATTATAGTAGGTCCAATACCCCTCCACAGAAAGAGAGAATTTGAGTCCAAGAAGAGGTTTCACATGTACCCATTCAGATGGAGACGTTTATTCTCGGTGAGGTAGGTCAAGCGTAGGACCTCGTATAAGAGAGATGCCGTAAAGTGGCTACGAGGTACACATAAATATGGCCATTTTTATGCGCTAAAAGCTCTCATTTTTCATATTTCTAGTGCAGTAATGCAGTTCAAATTTCGTGTTTTCAAGTTTGCATGTTTTGGCGCTGCAGTGTGCTGCCCTTTTTACTTACTATATACGAGTTGGCGACTCTGGGTTCAGCACCTGTTCACACTCAGTCTATGTTTGGATGTGCAGGTCAGGTTTTTGAAATGTATTCTTTAGCCTTCTGATCGTGCACTCCCTGCCTCCTAGCCACAGGTGTTTTAACCCCTTCCCGACCTTTGACGCCACGTAGGCGTCATGAAAGTCGGTGCCATTCCGACCCATGACGCCTATGCGGCGTCATGGAAAGATCGCGTCCCTGCAGATCGGGTGAAAGGGTTAACTCCCATTTCACCCGATCTGCAGGGACAGGGGGAGTGGTAGTTTAGCCCAGGGGGGGTGGCTTCACCCCCTCGTGGCTACGATCGCTCTGATTGGCTGTTGAAAGTGAAAATGCCAATCAGAGCGATTTGTAATATTTCACCCATTATAACGGGTGAAATATTACAATCCAGCCATGGCCGATGCTGAAATATCATCGGCCATGGCTGGCAATACTAGTGTGCCCCCACCCCTCCGATCGCCCCCCCAGCCCTCCGATCTGGCCGGTACACTGCTCCGGCTCCCCTCCGTCCAGTGCTCCGCTCCCCCCCGTGCTCTTGTCCGCTCCCCCCGTGCTCCAATCACCCCCCCGTGCTCCAATCACCCCCCCTGCACTCCGATCCACCCCCCCCCCGGTGCTCCGTTCCACCCCCCCGTGCTCCATTCCAGCCCCCCCGTGCTCCGTTCCACGCCCCCCGTGCTCTGTTCCACCCCTCCCGCACTCCGATTCCCCCCCCCGTGCTCCGATCCCCCCCCCGTGGTCCCCCCCACCCCATCATACTTACCGATCCAGCCGGGGTCCCGTCCGTCTTCTCCCTGGGCGCCGCCATCTTCCAAAATGGCGGGCGCATGCGCAGTGCGCCCGCCGAATCTGCCGGCCGGCAGATTCATTCCAAAGTGCATTTTGATCACTGAGATATAATCTATCTCAGTGATCAAAATAAAAAAAATAATAAATGACCCCCCCCCTTTGTCACCCCCATAGGTAGGGACAATAAAAAAATAAAGAAATTTTTTTTTTCCACTAATGTTAGAATAGGGTTAGGGTTAGGGTTAGGGGTAGGGTTAGGGGTAGGGTTAGGGGTAGGGTTAGGGTTAGGGGTAGGGTTAGGGCTAGGGTTAGGGTTAGGGCTAGGGTTAGGGTTAGGGCTAGGGGTAGGGGTAGGGGTAGGGTTAGGGTTAGGGTTAGGGCTAGGGGTAGGGGTAGGGTTAGGGCTAGGGTTAGGGTTTCGGTATGTGCACACGTATTCTGGTCCTCTGCGGATTTTTCCGCTGCGGATTTGATAAATCCGCAGTGCTAAACCGCTGCGGATTTATGGCGGATTTACCGCGGTTTTTCTGCGCATTTCACTGCGGTTTTACAACTGCGATTTTCTATTTGAGCAGTTGTAAAACCGCTGCGGAATCCGCACAAAGAAGTGACATGCTGCGGAATGTAAACCGCTGTGTTTCCGTGCAGTTTTTCCGCAGCATGGGCACAGCGATTTTTGTTTCCCGTAGGTTTACATTGAACTGTAAACTCATGGGAAACTGCTGCGGATCCGCAGCGTTTTCCGCAGCGTGTGCACATACCTTTAGAATTAGGCTATGTGCACACGGTGCGGATTTGGCTGCGGATTCGCAGCAGTGTTCCATCAGGTTTACAGTACCATGTAAACATATGGAAACCAAATCCGCTGTGCCCATGGTGCAGAAAATACCACGCGGAAACGCTGCGTTGTATTTTCCGCAGCATGTCAATTCTTTGTGCGGATTCCGCAGCGTTTTACACCTGTTCCTCAATAGGAATCCGCAGGTGAAATCCGCACAAAAAACACTGGAAATCCGCGGAAAATCCGCAGGTAAAACGCAGTGCCTTTTACCCACGGATTTTTCAAAAATGGTGCAAAAATATCTCACACGAATCCGCAACGTGGGCACATAGCCTTAGGGTTAGGGTTGGAATTAGGGTTGTGGTTATGGTTAGGGGTGTGTTGGGGTTAGGGTTGTGGTTAGGGGTGTGTTGCGGTTAGGGTTGTGTTTAGGGTTATGGCTACAGTTGGGATTAGGGTTAGGGGTGTGTTGGGGTTAGTGTTGGAGGTAGAATTGAGGGGTTACCACTGTTTAGGCACATCAGGGGTCTCCAAACGCAACATGGCGCCACCATTGATTCCAGCCAATCTCGTATTCAAAAAGTCAAATGGTGCTCCCTCACTTCCGAGCCCTGACGTGTGCCCAAACAGTGGTTTACCCCCACATATGGGGTACCAGCATACTCAGGACAAACTGCGCAACAATTACTGGGGTCCAATTTCTCCTGTTACCCTTGTGAATCAAAAAAAATGCTTGCTAAAACATAATCTTTGAGGAAAGAAAAATGATTTTTTATTTTCACGGCTCTGCGTTGTAAACGTCTGTGAAGCACTTGGGGGTTCAAAGTGCTCACCACATATCTAGATAAGTTCCTTGGGGGGTCTAATTTCTAAAATGGGGTCACTTGTGGGGGTTTCTACTGTTTAAGCACACCAGGGGCTCTGCAAACGCAACGTGACACCCGCAGACCATTCCATCAAAGTCTGCATTTCAAAAGTCACTACTTCCCTTCTGAGCCCCGACGTGTGCCCAAACAGTGGTTTACCCCCACTCATGGGGTATCAGCGTACTCAGGAGAAACTGGACAACAACTTTTGGGGTCCAATTTCTCCTGTAACCCTTGGGAAAATAAAAAATTCTGGGCTAAATAATTATTTTTGAGGAAAGAAAACGTATTTATTATTTTCACGGCTCTGCATTATAAACTTCTATGAAGCACTTGGGGGTTCAAAGTGCTCACCATACATCTAGATAAGTTCCTTTCGGGGTCTAGTTTCCAAAATGGGGTCACTTGTGGGGGGTTTCTACTGTTTAGGCACATCAGGGGCTCTGCAAACGCAACGTGACGCCCGCAGAGCATTCCATCAAAGTCTGCATTTCAAAACGTCACTACTTCAATTCCAAGCCCCGGCATGTGCCCAAACAGTAGTTTACCCCCACATATGGGGTATCACCATACTCAGGAGAAACTGGACAACAAATATTGGGGTCAAATTTCTCCTGTTACCCTTGGGAAAATTAAAAAATTCTGGGCTAAATAATTATTTTTGAGGAAAGAAAACGTATTTATTATTTTCACGGCTCTGCATTATAAACTTCTATGAAGCACTTGGGGGTTCAAAGTGCTCACCACACATCTAGATAAGTTCCTTTCGGGGTCTAGTTTCCAAAATGCGGTCACTTGTGGGGGGTTTCTACTGGTAAGCCACATCAGGGGCTCTGCAAACGCAACGTGACGCCCACAGAGCATTCCATCAAAGTCTGCATTTCAAAACGTCACTACTTCACTTCCGAGCCTCGGCATGTGCCCAAACAGTGGTTTACCCCCACATATCGGGTATCAGCGTACTCAGGAGAAACTGGACAACAACTTTTGGGGTCCAGTTTCTTCTGTAACCCTTGGGAAAATAAAAAATTCTGGGCTAAATAATTATTTTTGAGGAAAGAAAACGTGTTTATTATTTTCACGGCTCTGCATTATAAACTTCTATGAAGCGCTTGGGGGTTCAAAGTGCTCACCACACATCTAGATAAGTTCCTTTCGGGGTCTAGTTTCCAAAATGCGGTCACTTGTGGGGGGTTTCTACTGGTAAGCCACATCAGGGGCTCTGCAAACGCAACGTGACGCCCACAGAGCATTCCATCAAAGTCTGCATTTCAAAACGTCACTACTTCACTTCCGAGCCCCGGCATGTGCCCAAACAGTGATTTACCCCCACATATGGGGTATCAGCGTACTCAGGAGAAACTGGACAACAACTTTTGGGGTCAAATTTCTCCTGTTACCCTTGGGAAAATAAAAAATTGCAGGCTAAAAGATCATTTTTGAGAAAATAATTTTTTTTTTTTTTTCATGGCTCTGCGTTATAAACTTCTGTGAAGCACTTGGGGGTTCAAAGTCCTCACCACACATCTAGATTAGTTCCTTTGGGGGTCTAGTTTCCAAAATGGTGTCATTTCTGGGGGATCTCCAATGTTTAGGCACACAGGGGCTCTCCAAACGTGACATGGTGTCCGCTAATGATTGGAGCTAATTTTCCATTTAAAAAGCCAAATGGCGTGCCATCCCTTCCGAGCCCTGCCGTGCGCCCAAACAGTGGTTTACCCCCACATATTGGGTATCTGCGTACTCAGGACAAACAGGACAACAATATTTGGGGTCCAATTTCTCCTATTATCCTTGGCAAAATAGGAAATTCCAGGCTAAAAAATCATTTTTGAGGAAAGAAAAATTATTTTTTATTTTCATGGCTCTGCGTTATAAACTTCTGTGAAGTACCTGGGGGTTTAAAGTGCTCAATATGCATCTAGATAAGTTCCTTGGGGGGTCTAGTTTCCAAAATGGGGTCACTTGTGGGGGAGCTCCAATGTTTAGGCACACAGGGGCTCTCCAAACGCGACATGGTGTCCGCTAACAATTGGAGCTAATTTTCCATTCAAAAAGTCAAATGGCGCGCCTTCCCTTCCGAGCCCTGCCGAGTGCCCAAACAGTGGTTCACCCCCACATATGAGGTATCGACGTACTCGGGAGAAATTGCCCAACAAATTTTATGATCCATTTTACCCTACTGCCCATGTGAAAATGAAAAAATTGAGGCGAAAAGAGTTTTTTTGTGAAAAAAAAGTACTTTTTCATTTTTACAGATCAATTTGTGAAGCACCTGAGGGTTTAAAGTGCTCACTAGGCATCTAAATAAGTTCCTTGGGGGGTCTAGTTTCCAAAATGGGGTCACTTGTGGAAGAGCGCCAATGTTTAGGCACACAGGAGCTCTCCAAACGCGACATGGTGTCCGCTAACGATGGAAATAATTTTTCATTCAAAAAGTCAAATGGCGCTCCTTCCCTTCCGAGCCTTACCATGTGCCCAAACAGTGGTTTACCCCCACATGTGAGGTATTGGTGTACTCAGGAGAAATTGCCCAACACATTTTAGGATCCATTTTATCCTGTTGCCCATGTGAAAATGAAAAAATTGAGGCTAAAAGAATTTTTTTGTGAAAAAAAAGTACTTTTTCATTTTTACAGATTAATTTGTGAAGCACATGGGGGTTCAAAGTGCTCACTATGCATCTAGATAAGTTCCTTGGGGCGTCTAGTTTCCAAAATGGGGTCACTTGTGGGGGAGCTCCAATTTTTAGGCACACGGGGGCTCTCCAAACGTGACATGGTGTCCGCTAAAGAGTGGAGCCAATTTTTGATTCAAAAAGTCAAATGGCGCTCCTTCCCTTCCAAGCCCTGCCGTGCGCCCAAACAGTGGTTTACCCCCACATATGAGGTATCAGCGTACTCAGGACAAATTGGACAACAACTTTCGTGGTTCAGTTTCTCCTTTTACCATTGGGAAAATAAAAAAATTGTTGCTAAAAGATAATTTTTGTGACTAAAAAGTTAAATGTTCATTTTTTCCTTCCATGTTGCTTCTGCTGCTGTGAAGCACCTGAAGGGTTAATAAACTTCTTGAATGTGGTTTTGAGTACCTTAAGGGGTGCAGTTTTTAGAATGGTGTCACTTTTGGGTATTTTCAGCCATATAGACCCCTCAAACTGACTTCAAATGTGAGGTGGTCCCTAAAAAAAATGGTTTTGTAAATTTCGTTGTAAAAATGACAAATCGCTGGTCAAATTTTAACCCTTATAACTTCCTAACAAAAAAAAATTTTGTTTCCAAAATTGTGCTGATGTAAAGTAAACATGTGGGAAATGTTATTTATTAACTATTTTGTGTCACATATCTCTCTGGTTTAACAGAATAAAAATTCAAAATGTGAAAATTGCGAAATTTTCAAAATTTTCGCCAAATTTCCATTTTTATCACAAATAAACGCAGAATTTATTGACCTAAATTTACCACTAACATGAAGCCCAATATGTCACGAAAAAACAATCTCAGAACCGCTAGGATCCGTTGAAGCGTTCCTGAGTTATTACCTCATAAAGGGACACTGGTCAGAATTGCAAAAAACGGCAAGGTCTTTAAGGTCAAAATAGGCTGGGTCATGAAGGGGTTAATTATAGTAGGTCCAATACCCCTCCACAGAAAGAGAGAATTTGAGTCCAAGAAGAGGTTTCACATGTACTCATTCAGATGGAGACGTTTATTCTCGGTGAGGTAGGTCAAGCGTAGGACCTCGTATAAGAGAGATGCCGTAAAGTGGCTACGAGGTACACATAAATATGGCCATTTTTATGCGCTAAAAACTCTCATTTTTCATATTTCTAGTGCAGTAATGCAGTTCAAATTTCGTGTTTTCAAGTTTGCATGTTTTGGCGCTGCAGTGTGCTGCCCTTTTTACTTAACTATATACGAGTTGGCGACTCTGGGTTCAGCACCTGTTCACACTCAGTCTATGTTTGGATGTGCAGGTCAGGTTTTTGAAATGTATTCTTTAGCCTTCTGATCGTGCACTCCCTGCCTCCTAGCCACAGGTGTTTTAATTATAGTAGGTCCAATACCCCTCCACAGAAAGAGAGAATTTGAGTCCAAGAAGAGGTTTCACATGTACCCATTCAGATGGAGACGTTTATTCTCGGTGAGGTAGGTCAAGCGTAGGACCTCGTATAAGAGAGATGCCATAAAGTGGCTACGAGGTACACATAAATATGGCCATTTTTATGCGCTAAAAGCTCTCATTTTTCATATTTCTAGTGCAGTAATGCAGTTCAAATTTCGTGTTTTCAAGTTTGCATGTTTTGGCGCTGCAGTGTGCTGCCCTTTTTACTTAACTATATACGAGTTGGCGACTCTGGGTTCAGCACCTGTTCACACTCAGTCTATGTTTGGATGTGCAGGTCAGGTTTTTGAAATGTATTCTTTAGCCTTCTGATCGTGCACTCCCTGCCTCCTAGCCACAGGTGTTTTAATTATAGTAGGTCCAATACCCCTCCACAGAAAGAGAGAATTTGAGTCCAAGAAGAGGTTTCACATGTACCCATTCAGATGGAGACGTTTATTCTCGGTGAGGTAGGTCAAGCGTAGGACCTCGTATAAGAGAGATGCCGTAAAGTGGCTACGAGGTACACATAAATATGGCCATTTTTATGCGCTAAAAGCTCTCATTTTTCATATTTCTAGTGCAGTAATGCAGTTCAAATTTCGTGTTTTCAAGTTTGCATGTTTTGGCGCTGCAGTGTGCTGCCCTTTTTACTTAACTATATACGAGTTGGCGACTCTGGGTTCAGCACCTGTTCACACTCAGTCTATGTTTGGATGTGCAGGTCAGGTTTTTGAAATGTATTCTTTAGCCTTCTGATCGTGCACTCCCTGCCTCCTAGCCACAGGTGTTTTAATTATAGTAGGTCCAATACCCCTCCACAGAAAGAGAGAATTTGAGTCCAAGAAGAGGTTTCACATGTACCCATTCAGATGGAGACGTTTATTCTCGGTGAGGTAGGTCAAGCGTAGGACCTCGTATAAGAGAGATGCCGTAAAGTGGCTACGAGGTACACATAAATATGGCCATTTTTATGCGCTAAAAGCTCTCATTTTTCATATTTCTAGTGCAGTAATGCAGTTCAAATTTCGTGTTTTCAAGTTTGCATGTTTTGGCGCTGCAGTGTGCTGCCCTTTTTACTTAACTATATACGAGTTGGCGACTCTGGGTTCAGCACCTGTTCACACTCAGTCTATGTTTGGATGTGCAGGTCAGGTTTTTGAAATGTATTCTTTAGTCTTCTGATCGTGCACTCCCTGCCTCCTAGCCACAGGTGTTTTAATTATAGTAGGTCCAATACCCCTCCACAGAAAGAGAGAATTTGAGTCCAAGAAGAGGTTTCACATGTACCCATTCAGATGGAGACGTTTATTCTCGGTGAGGTAGGTCAAGCGTAGGACCTCGTATAAGAGAGATGCCGTAAAGTGGCTACGAGGTACACATAAATATGGCCATTTTTATGCGCTAAAAGCTCTCATTTTTCATATTTCTAGTGCAGTAATGCAGTTCAAATTTCGTGTTTTCAAGTTTGCATGTTTTGGCGCTGCAGTGTGCTGCCCTTTTTACTTAACTATATACGAGTTGGCGACTCTGGGTTCAGCACCTGTTCACACTCAGTCTATGTTTGGATGTGCAGGTCAGGTTTTTGAAATGTATTCTTTAGCCTTCTGATCGTGCACTCCCTGCCTCCTAGCCACAGGTGTTTTAATTATAGTAGGTCCAATACCCCTCCACAGAAAGAGAGAATTTGAGTCCAAGAAGAGGTTTCACATGTACCAATTCAGATGGAGACGTTTATTCTCGGTGAGGTAGGTCAAGCGTAGGACCTCGTATAAGAGAGATGCCGTAAAGTGGCTACGAGGTACACATAAATATGGCCATTTTTATGCGCTAAAAGCTCTCATTTTTCATATTTCTAGTGCAGTAATGCAGTTCAAATTTCGTGTTTTCAAGTTTGCATGTTTTGGCGCTGCAGTGTGCTGCCCTTTTTACTTAACTATATACGAGTTGGCGACTCTGGGTTCAGCACCTGTTCACACTCAGTCTATGTTTGGATGTGCAGGTCAGGTTTTTGAAAAATAAAATAAAAAAGTAGGCTAAATGCAATTCACAGTTGGTAAGAGGAGTACACAGGCGGCATAGCTTTTTCAGCGGAGGAGGACAACTGTTATGAGAGGCTCACATAGTTACTAGGCCCAAGTAAGTAAGTAGGCTAAATGTAGTTCAAAATTGGTAACATGAGTACACAGGCGGCATTGCTTTGTTCAGTGGAGGACAACTGTAATAAGTGGCTCAGACAGACTTAGTAGGCCTAAAATAAAAAAGTAGGATAAATGCAGTTCACAATTGGTAACAGGAGTACACAGGCAGCATTGCTTTGTTCAGTGGAGGACAACTGTAATAAGTGGCTCAGACAGACTTAGTAGGCCTAAAATAAAAAAGTAGGATAAATGCAACTGCATTTGGTAAGAGGAGTACACAGGCGGCATAGCTTTTTTCAGCGGAGGAGGATAACTGTTATGAGAGGCTCACACAGTTACTAGGCCCAAGTAAGTAAGTAGGCTAAATGCAGTTCAAAATTGGTAATAGGAGTACACATGTGGCATTGCTTTGTTCAGTGGAGGACAACTGTATTAAGTGGCTAACACAGTTAGTAGGCCAAAATAATAAAGTGGACTAAATGTCAGCCAAAAAAATGTTCATAAATAAACTGGTGGCATAGCTAGGTACAGGGATGGGCTCCTCTGCTTAGTAGCAGACAGTGGTAGTTGGCGCAAAGTATTAACTGGTCTAAATGGAGGCCAGGGCCCCTGTATATTTTTACTATCATCTATCATTTCAACAAATTTGTATTGGCAGTGCCATTGAAGGATTTAACAGCACTGACTACACAGTGGTGGAGCAGGGAGAGGTAAGTTTTGCAACTAATAGAGCACTGTTCGAGCTGGGGGGGACACTCTCTCGTGGGCGGTGGTACTGGCACAGGGCCCCTCCTATTACAACGGTGTGTCTGACGTTGGTTGTGCACCACCACCATCAGAGACACTTCATTGTACTATGAAGGACCCTGTGCCAGTGCCGTCGCCCAAGAGTGGGCACACACACCTGTCCAGGCAAACGGCACTTGCACGGGTGCTTGCACCAAGTGGTGACCACGGCTCTGTGGGGGGAGTCAGCCCATTTAGGGAGGTATAAAAATGGCTTATGGTGGACATTCAGCAGCTGCAAATGGAGGAATTGGAGCAGTCAGTAAGAGGAGGCCAAAAGCAAGACATTTTTCAGGCAAGCTACGTGTCAGCAGGGGAAGTTGGGGCAAAATAATTAGAAATGCATGATTGGTTCATTTTAATGAAGGTTAGATCATCAACATTCTTAGTAGCCAGACGTGTCCTTTTTTCGGTCAGTATTGAACCAGCAGCACTGAAGACTCTTTCTGATAACACACTAGCAGCTTGGCAAGCGAGCTCCTGTAATGCATATTCTGCCAATTCAGGCCAGGTGTCTATTTTAGATGCCCAGTAATCAAAGGGGAATGACCTGTGAGGGAGAACATCGATAAGGGAAGAAAAATAGTTGGTAACCATACTGGACAAATGCTGTCTCCTGTCACTTTGAATCGATCCAGCAGTACCTGTCGTGTCTGCGGTCATTGCAAAATCACTCCACAACCTGGTCATAAAACCCCGCTGTCCAACGCCACTTCGGATTTGTGCACCTCTAACACCTCTGCCATGTTGCCCCCTACGGCTCGTGTGAGAACCATCACTGCCTCTGTGTGCTGGGAATGCCTGAACCAATTGGTCTACAAGAGTTGCTTGTTTGGTAGCCAGTATTTGCTCCAGGTTCTCATGTAACATGATATTTTGTAATTTACCTTTGTATCGTGGATCCAGGAGGCAGGCCAACCAGTAATCGTCATCGGTCATCATTTTGATAATGCGGGGGTCCCTTTTTAGGATATGCAAGGCATACTCTGCCATGTGGGCCAATGTTCCAGGTGTCAATTCACTGCTTGTGCTGGGTTAAGGAGCACTTTCTTGCAAATCAACTTCAATTGTGGGCCGCAGAAACCCTGTAACTGACCTTGCAATGCCACCAGTTTCTATTGCCCCCTGAGAAGCATCCTCCTCCCATAAATATTCATCCCCATCATCCTCTTCCTCTTCCTCCTCTTCATCCGCCACCACGTCCAGGAGAGTTCCCTGACCACACAATGGCTGACTGTCATCAAGGCTTCCCTCCTCCTCGGCTGCAGATGCCTGCTCCATAATGTGTGTCGAACTTTGCATCAGCAGACGCATTAGTGGGATGCTCATGCTTATGATAGCGTCGTCTTCATTTACCAGCCGTGTGCATTCCTCAAAACACTGAAGGACTTGACAGAGGTCTTGAAGCTTCGACCACTGCACACCAGACAACTCCATGTCTGCCATCCAACTGCCTGCTGTGTATGTGTATCCTCCCTCGCACAGCCTCTGAAGCATGTGCAGTGTGGAGTTGCACCTTGTTTCAACGTCGATTATTAGGCGGTGCTGGGGAAGATTCAGTGATCGCCGATGGTTCTGCATACGGCTGGAATGTAAGGGCGACCGGCGGATGTGCGAGCGAAGTCTTGGCACCTTCAGGAGCAGGGCAGGTAACTCCGGATTATTTTTCAGGCAGCAATGCACCACCAGGTTCAAAGTATGAGCCAGGCAAGGAATGTTTTTCAGTTCTGAAGGGCTATGGCAGCCATAAAATTCCTTCTGTTATCACTGACTACCTTGCCTGCGTTAAGATGTACACTGCCCAGCCATGACTGAGTTTCTTGCTGCAAGTACTCAGCCAGAACTTCCGCAGTGTGTCTTTTGTCACCCAAACACTTCATTTGTAGCACAGCCTGCTGATGCTTACCACTAGCTGTTCCATAATGGGACAACTCGTGTGCAACACTGGCAGCTGCTGATGGAGTGGTCGTGCGACGACGCTTTGTGGGGGTGGTGGACATGGCAGATTGAGAGAGGGTTGGTGATGGTATTCTTGATGTTGGCCTACCTACAGTGTTTCCTATCAAGAACCTTGTGATTCCCTGACTGCTTTGGCCTTGCGACGATACCTCCACATTTGCTGCTGGTGGTGTCATAACCGGTGGGCTTACTGTGAAGGAAGCAATGTACCATTGCTGACTACCTTCATTCTGAGCAGGTGCACCAACGGTACTGGATGTTTGGTAGTTAGTCCAGGCTTGCAAGTGCATGCTGGTTAAATGGAATGGGAGATTCTTCCCTCTGCTAAAGGTCTTTGAGCACTTCTTACAGATAACTTTGCACTGATCATTCGGATCTTGGTCAAAAAATGCCCACAATGCACTCTTCCTACTATGGATTACCTTTTCTGGCATTGCACGCTGTGTTACTTTCACCGGATGGCTACGGTGTCCTAAAACTGTTTTTGGATTTGATAAACATTTTTGGCCAGATACGGGCCTGCCAGATGAAAGCTGTTGCGATGTAGATGGCTGCTGCGGATCATCCTCCTCCGCTTCTGAGCTACTGGCAGCGGCACCCTGTTCCCCCAATGGCTGACAATCTGGGTCAACAACTGGGTCATCTATAACCTCCTCTTCAATTTCATGTGCACCTTCCTCTGTGTCACCGTGTAAAGTGCTATAGCGTTCATGACGGGGCACCATAGTCTCATTAGGCTCAGATTCTGGCTCAGTACACTGCAAGGGCAATGTAGTGATCTGAGTCAATGGAACAGCATAATAATCCAGCTGTGGCTGTGCATCTGTGCACTCCATGTCCGATTCATCTTGTAGTGGGCTTTTAACAATTTCCCTCTCTAACCCAGGCACGGTATGTGTAAAGAGCTCCATGGAGTATATTGTAGTTTCGCCTGCCACATCCTTCACTTTTGGTTAGGGTGAAGGACACAAGGTAGCGACTTGTTCCTGACCAGGAGCATCCACTGACGACTCGCTGCTTTTTGATTTCGAACCTTCTGAGGAGGCGAAAGAGCTAGAGGCAGCAAGGAAAGCCAAAACTTTTTCATGCTGCTCCAGCTTTAAAAGCTTTTTTCCTACTCCCAGATAAGGGAGTCTTCGAGGCCTTGTGTAGCCAGACGATGACACTGGCTCAACACCTCGGGCCTTTGGTGCTATTTTGCTTTTCCCACTACCACCAGATGCTCCACCACCACCAACACCACCATCAGTACCAGCTGGCAATGCCCGCCCATGGCCTCTTCCACGAGACTTCCTCATTTTTGGAAAAATTTAACCAAAATAACAACCGTTATATGGTACTGTGAAACAAGGTAGAAGGTGTATATAAACTTGTGGAGAATTTTAATCTCCCTTTTTTGGGGGGGAGCCTGCAAGAAAATTCAGGCGTAGTGTATTGCACTGCACAATGTAGGTGGCAGAACGTGGCTGGAAGATGTACGACAAACTAACATAACTGTGACGTAGATCCACTTAGTGCCAATTTAAATCTCCCTTTTATTTGGGGGAGACTGCAACAAAACTCAGGCCCAGTGTATTACACTGCACAATATAAGTGGCAGAACGTGGCTGGAAGATGTACGACAAACTAACAGAACTGTGACGTAGATCCACTTAGTGCCAATTTAAATCTCCCTTTTATTTGCTGGAGACTGCAACAAAAATCAGGCCCAGTGTATTACACTACACAATGTAAGTGGCAGAATGTGGCTGGAAGATGTACGACAAACTAACAGAACTGTGACGTAGATCCACTTAGTGCCAATTTAAATCTCCCTTTTATTTGGGGGAGACTGCAACAAAACTCATGCACAGTGTATTACACTACACAATGTAAGTGGCAGAACGTGGCTGGAAGATATACGACAAACTAACAGAACTGTGACGTAGATCCACTTAGTGCCAATTTAAATCTCCCTTTTGTTTGGGGGAGACTGCAACAAAACTGAGGCCCAGTGTATTACACTACACAATATAAGTGGCAGAACGTGGCTGGAAGATATACGACAAACTAACAGAACTGTGACGTAGATTCACTTAGTGCCAATTAAAATCTCCCTTTTATTTGGGGGAGACTGCAACAAAACTCAGGCCCAGTGTATTACACTACACAATGTAAGTGGCAGAACGTGGCTGGCAGATATACGACAAACAGAACTGATGAATAGAAACTTGTTGGCAATTTAAATCTCCCTTTTTTGGGGGGGAGACTGCAGCAAAAAACAGGCCCTTTGTATTACACTACACAATGTAAGTGGCAGAACGTGGCTGGCAGGCAGGGCCGGCTCCAGGTTTTCTAGGGCCCCGGGCGAAAGAGTCTCAGTGGCCCCCCCCCCCTTAACACGTACCACGATTTATGATGCACAGATACGGCAGAGAAATATATAGTACAATGCCAGATTTCACTTCTTACATGAGTGACAGCTATTGTAAATTCTGCACTGTATATATACAGGACAGGAGGAGTGGTACTGTGCAGTGTATATATACAGGGGGAGAGGTGCTGTGCAGTGTATATATACAGGGGGAGAGGTGCTGTGCAGTGTATATATACAGGGGGAGAGGTGCTGTGCAGTGTATATATACAGGAGGAGTGGTGCTGTGCAGTGTATATATACAGGAGGAGTGGTACTGTGCAGTGTATATATACAGAAGTGGTACTGTGCAGTGTATATATACAGGGAGAGAGGTGCTGTGCAGTGTATATATACAGGGGAGAGGTGCTGTGCAGTGTATATATACAGGAGGAGTGGTGCTGTGCAGTGTATATATACAGGAGGAGTGGTACTGTGCAGTGTATATATACAGGAGGAGTGGTACTGTGCAGTGTATATATACAGAAGTGGTACTGTGCAGTGTATATATACAGGGGGAGAGGTGCTGTGCAGTGTATATATACAGGGGGAGAGGTGCTGTGCAGTGTATATATACAGGAGGAGTGGTGCTGTGCAGTGTATATATACAGGAGGAGTGGTACTGTGCAGTGTATATATACAGAAGTGGTACTGTGCAGTGTATATATACAGGGAGAGAGGTGCTGTGCAGTGTATATATACAGGGGAGAGGTGCTGTGCAGTGTATATATACAGGAGGAGTGGTGCTGTGCAGTGTATATATACAGGAGGAGTGGTACTGTGCAGTGTATATATACAGGAGGAGTGGTACTGTGCAGTGTATATATACAGAAGTGGTACTGTGCAGTGTATATATACAGGGGGAGAGGTGCTGTGCAGTGTATATATACTGGGGGAGAGGTGCTGTGCAGTGTATATATACAGGAGGAGCGGTACTGTGCAGTGTATATATACAGGACAGGAGGAGTGGTACTGTGCAGTGTATATATACAGGGGGAGAGGTGCTGTGCAGTGTATATATACAGGAGAGGTGCTGTGCAGTGTCATGAGCAGGGCGTTGTTGTATTAGAAAATCTTTTCTGTTTTGAGTTTTTCTATGAAACAAAGACTTTTCTACATAAACAACGTTGTTTGGTTTTGCGGCCCCAACATATCTGTGCTACAAAGTAACAGGCGGCTCGGGCATTAATGAGGGACCTGATGCTGAATCCTTTCAACAAACCCTAATGACCCAATTAGTGCCCAGTCATTAGAAGCTCATTAAACGCCTCCCTGTCCCGAGCAGTCATGTACAGTATGGGGGGATCCTGCAGCCCACCCCCTGACTGCTCCATACCATACACTGCCCTCTGTCGCGCTCACTATTATCCTGTGCATTTCTCCGTCATCGTTACCCCATGTTACACTTGTCACCCCCCACTCCAGAGTAGCAGGGCAGCCAATGTCACCCCCTCCCGGACATTAATGGCAGCAGGAAATGTCTGCTCCTCTATTGGGTTGGAACCTGATCTAATCAAGGAATAATGTGGATTTGTTGTCGGTGGCTGCAGGGGAAGGGTTAAGTGATGCCATGTCCTTGGTGAGAGCAGTGGCAGCTGCTGGGAGCAGTGGCAGCTGCTGGGACCTGGACAGACACAACCAATGTTGCTGTGACTGCACAGTGTGACCTGGAGGAGAGAAGCTGAGACTCCGGAGCAGAAATCACCCACATGCCAGCACTGGGCAGAGTCCCTCCAGTCACCAGCTTGGGGCCACGGGGCCCCAACGTACAGCCCACAGCTCAGTTTTATGCATGGCAGCAGCTCCCCTTCCTTCTGGCATCTGGTTAACCCCATTTATGCGGGTCGGATTGTTATCTTTAAGGTTCAGCAATAACCTTCATACAAATGGGAAGGGGTTAAGCTTCTTCCTACCCCACTGGTGCAGGTTCCCTGGGGCATGCATGTATTCTGGGAGAGCTGGGTGGCTGCAGGTTGCAGGCTGCACCCCACCAGCTGCTCCTCCAGACATCACCCACATTTTTAGGCAGCGGAGACAGACAGCAGCAGACTGAGCCACAAGACCAACCACTGCTGGATACCTTTGCACTCACTCAGGCACTGGTAGGAGCTCCTCCGGAATCTGCCTCATAAGTTCAGCACTGACTGCAGCCAGCCAGGGGCCAGAGCAGGAGAACGTGCTCTCTCCGCCCACAAACAATGTCACACTGGCTGCCTTCTCTTAACCCCTATGTGCCTGCCTGGCTGGCTGCACTGAGTGAGAAGATGCTTGTGTCAGAGCTGGCACATAGGGGTTAAGAGAACGCAGCCAGCAGTGACTTTGTGGGCAGAGAGAGCATGTTCTCCTGCTCTGCTCTCCCAGCTGTATCTATGACAGCGTGAGTGGGCTCCCCTCTCTCTCTAGGGCCCCGGCATTTGCCCAGGTGCGCCGGGTGCTGACGCCGGCCCTGCTGGCAGATATACGACAAACAGAACTGACGTATATAAACTTGTTGGCAATTTAAATCTCCCTTTTTTGGTGGGGGAGCCTGCAGCAAAAAACAGGCCCTGTGTATTACACTACACAATGTAAGTGGCAGAATGTGGCTGGAAGATATATCAAAAAATACAAGGGCTGTAGTACAATTTCAATCTCCCTACAATGATCTCAGGACAAGTATAGCAGCAATAAAAAGGACTGCTGCACACAAAAGTGTGGACAAAGAAACAAGAGAACTGTGCAGAAAGGAGCAACAGGATTTTTGGTTTTAAAAAAGCAGTTGGTTTGCACATCGGCATACAAACAGCAATGCAGCTATCAGGGAGCCTTCTAGGGCAGCATAATAAGCTACAGAGCTGATGCACAAAAAAAAACTCTGCTGTCCCTGCAAAGAAAAGGTGGTGTTGGACAGTGGAAATCACTACAGCACAAGCAGTTTCGGGGTTAATCTTCCCTCCCTAACTATATCCATTCTTCTGATGAAGCTGCAGCAACCTTTCCCTATGCTAAGATCGGCAGAAGTAAGATGGCGGTCGGCGTGCAAGCCCCTTTATAGCCCCTGTGACGCCGCAGAAAGCAAGCCAATCACTGTAATGCCCTTCTCTAAGATGGTGGGGACCGAGACTTTTCATCACACTGCCCACACTCTGCGTCGTCCTTCATTGGATGAGAAATGGCACTGAAAGCGTCATACGAAACGCGACTTTGGCACGAAGATCGCTGACCTCTTGGCCGATCCCACACTAGGATCGGGTCGGGTTTCACGAAACCCGACTTTGCCGAAAGTCAGCGACTTTTGAAAATGTCCGATCCGTTTCGCTCAACCCTAGTGTTCACATGCAGAGCAGCTGAATGGTAGAATATTATGTACTGTAAGCTCCCTGTACCATCAGCTGTAAAAAAAAGCCCCAAAACATGTTTTTGAGGGTGTTTTACAGTTTATTGAATATGATCAGCTCGCAATGGTTCATTTTTGCTTCTTCTAACAATACTTGCTCTGTACCCTTGAACAAAAAGATGGGTTTCTTCACTGAAAATTACCCTTTTCCACTGGCTAGTTGACCAAGATTGATTTACTATATATTAAAACTGGTTCAAATCACTGACTGGTAACCAACTTTCGTTTTTAATAAAAAAAATGCTTTGTCCCAATTAATTTGCACAACACTGTAGTATGAAGAGAGGTGGGAGCATGTAATGAGAGTGTGGAGAGATAGGAGTATGAGGGGACAGTGTGGACAGGTCAGAGCATGGTGGGACATTGAAGATGGTGACAGCATGAAGGAAGATACTGTGAAAGCAATAGGTTTACATCACTTGCCAATAGATACTACTGTTCATGTGCCACTACCATTTTTTTTTGGAGCAAAAAAAATTGGACTCCCGCAAAATGGGGCGATGCATGCTCAGTAGCATCTATCGGCAAGCAATAGCTGTTACTGCGCATGTGCCGATGCTGGCACCGTTTTTATTTTTGTTAAGACCACAATATTAACTGAGCAAGCACAGTAATTAAAATAAGAGGCAGGTGGCTAAAGGTAATAAGAGGCAGGTGGCTAAAGGTTCAGAGACCTGTCATTTACGCTCAGAAGAAAGACGATGAGGCCAGAAAACAAAATGAAGATCCACCCAAAGGCACGTCCTGAAGCACGAGAATCTCATTAACATAAAACTGCAAACAAAGATTAAGCAGCAACCACAAGATGGATTTCTTCAACCCATGCATCATTCTAATCAGTGTAACAATGCCAACCTCACAATTCCTGTAGTTTACTTAGCAAAATCGTGATGAGACAGGTTCGCTTCAAGCTTGTCAATATATTTCTGTACTGATGATGCTTCTGGTGCTGTATTCATGTACTGATTATGGTTCTCATGCTGCATTCACGCATCGATTGTGATTCTGGTGTTGAATTCATGTACTGACAGTGGCACTGGTCATGTATGTACTGGTATCAGTTCTGATCTTTACACATATAGGATTCATAACTGATCAAATGACAGGCTATATGACTATGTTAAAACTCAAAACTTGGAGCTTTGAAATTATGAAGATGATTTGGAGATTTTAGCAAAATCACTCAGTGAAATTTAGGCTGTATCCACACTTAGTTTTTGCAAGAAATTGAGCAAAACCTCTGAATCTTCTTCAAAATCGCAAAACTTCTCAAAACTTGGTTCTGGTGATGCAGCCATGTACTGACAGTGGTACTTTTGTTTTATTCATGTCAGTACCCCTGTTCTATAGCTTACTGATGCCACCGCCCCCACACCCCTTGTAAACATTTAGCTGACCCCAAAGGCTAAAATCAGTTTTTTGCATGTTCACAAATGAAAGTAAGTACAGTTTACTTAATACTGCAAATTATGTGATTAATTGACATAGATGCAGTCAATAATGATGGTAGCACTCAGAAAATAAAGTGCAACAACCTATGCTAAATGGACCACCAGGGTAATAGGATGCAAGTCTTCAGAAATATGTGTGAACGGTTGGTCACGCAGCAACAAATATAGGTCAAAGTGCTAGTGTGTCCAGTGCCATTCCTTCACAGTAAGGTATACAGTCTTTCCAGAAAACACTGCTACATCATTCTATTTAGGTACAGCAGGAAAGTAATGCAAGAACCATTAGGTCGCATGACATTCTCATGTGACTTTTAAGTCTAAGCAAGTTTTCTAGTACTAGCTATACTATCTGCAGATATGTAGCACAGGAGCAATGAGCAGGGAAAAGGCATGAGTATCATCTGTGTGGAGCGACTGCAGGAGCCATCATACTGGGTGGGGGCACTGTGAGGGGCATCATTCTGTGTGGAGTACTATTGAGGAAACGTTCTGTGTTGAGAGGACTAGTAGTAGTATCATACGGTGTTTTGGGACTGTGAGCGTATCATACTGTTGAAGGAGAGACTGTGGTGATCATCATTCTATTTAGGCAGGACTGCGTTGGGTATCATACTGTGTGTAGAAGTGATTGTGGGGCATGATATCTGGTTATGTGATTGTTTGGGCATTGTTCTGTGTGGGAGAGACTATAGGGGCATCATCATTTGTTGTGGCACAGTAGTTGAATCATACTGTGTGTGTAGGGGGTTGTGAGAGCATCATTCTGTGAATGGTCCAGGTGGCATAATAGAGGGATATTTCTGTGTCGGGGGGACTTTGGTGGACATCAGTCTGTGTACTGGGCTCATATTGACCACTGTGGGGACATTATACTGTGTTGGGACACTGTGGGGCATCATGTTGTGCATGCTGGCTAATGTGGGGCATCACAGCCAGTGGAGGAATGTTCTTGTGAGCTAAGTACTGTGTGGAGGGTTGTGGGGACAAAATATTGTGTGGTGGGAGTATACTGCAGTGGTACCATTCTGTTAGGAGATGTACACTGTGCTGGAATCATACTGTGCGTGATAGATGTGGGGGCATTATTCTGTGTATGAGTATTTGTGGAGTCATCATACTGTGTGTGGGATCCACATACTTCTACACTCCAGCACCTGATCTTGATGTCTTAGACTGGCATCATAATCCCAGATTATCAAATCAAACCAATTCAACCTGGCTGACGTTGTACAAAATGGCCCACTTCCAGCTAACATTTAATTGCTCTCCATGCTCTGTTCTGGTGTCCATAACAGGACCCACCTCATGATTCCTGAGACAGGAGTTTTCCTAACACCATGTGTTAAAAGTAATACCAATAGGTAATAACTTGCTGATCTTGTTGATATGTCTGACCCTGGAATAAGTTTAAACATGGGAATACCAATTTTTAAACTTCCTCTTCCAAGTTTTACCAGAGCCCATTCCATAGACAACACACAGATCACATCATTGCCAGTTATAAAAAAAAACAAGCAAAAAAACACAGAAATAGCATAAACATTGTATAGCAACCTATAATAATGTGTGATCATTTCCATAGTAGAACATTAAAGGTGTTTCAACGCCTTTTGAAAAGTTAACCAAATATATATAATACTTGGAACTACCTATTTGCTACGAATGCAGCAAAATAGTTTGCATGAATCTATCTAATGCAATATATATTTAAGCTACCAAATAAATATGCATCTCCTTTTTGGACATACATGGCTACCAAGTGAAATGTTGCGAATTGAGATATTGATTTGGCTTTTATCCTAAGTCATATTGCATGACTCGTTAAAGGGTTGATTGTGACTTGTAGGATCGCTACTTCCAACAGGTGGCGCTATAGAGTTAAGTCGTCTTTTTCTCAGAAGAGGCAATTTGCATATAAGTGAAATATTTGCATTTTTATACCACCCTGCTCTTTATGACAAATTAAAGAGTATTTAAAATAATAAGCACACAAGTTAACAAAGGGTTGTGATCCAAATGGGAAGTTTTAGATCTTTTTCTTTAATAAATAACTCTACAATCGGATGTCTGGGAAATCATAAACCTACAACTTGTGGATAGACGTTGACAAAGTTAATTGAAGCATAGAACCTTTCCAAACCAAACGGGCCCTCCAGCTCACAAAAAAAGCACAGTCTCTTATAAATGAATGGCCAAAACATCCAGATATCATGTACTTTTAGAAAATCAAATTTAGACCACCATAGAATCACAAGGAGACGTCGAGATGTGACTATAACACAAACTCTACAATTGAGGTATATTACATCTGTGTAAAACTGCCAAACAATTCTCAGAATAATTAAAGATTGTTACGCCTCCTTTATATATTTTTTTCCTAAAGTATCTTTTTATGTTAAAATTCTAGGTGCACCTAAAAAACTTTAAGATTCAAGGTGCAGGTGAGACTGCTCATACAAGAGAAGAGTTTGATAGTTACTGATAGCTTTTATCTGTGATTGGCATAACTCATTTCATTATTCTGCAAGGCTTCGCCAGGTCAATCACAAGAAAACCAATTGTATTCTCTTCATATTGATTGTAATTATGCTTGATGCCAATCATTCTTTGCCATGAGCATCTTTGTGAGCTAATGTGGTGCAAGAACAAAGAGAATTTAAGGAAATGGAAAATTTCAATGATCATAAAACGAGAAAGTACAAGGTAAGGTAGTAAGAGAGATATAGTAATAAAAGTCCAAGTAAAAAAGATGAATTGGCACTATCTATCCATAAAACTTGATTTGTTTATTATCCATTAAAAAAATGGGCCTCAAACGAGTCCACGGGATGTATGTGGACGATAGATAGTGCTGAATGGAAGGATATCAGGATGATGAACATCCTTGGAAGCATCCCTGACTCCCAGATCTCTGCTGAGAACAATTGTGTCACACTTTTACTCCACTTTAACCCCTTTCTGATATTGTGCATAATAGTACGCTGATGTTGGACTCCCACTGTTTGGTGCAGACTCAGACGCTGTGCCTGCACCTTTCCGGCACATGTCAGCTCATCTATACGGCTGACATGTGCCCACAACAGCCACAGGTAAAATCACAATCCACCCGAGGGAGTTAACTACCGTATTTTTCAGCGTATAAGATGACTGGGGGTTCATCTTATACACGGGGTGTCGTCTTATATGGAGTGTGCAGGGAGCCGTCCCGGATGGTTCCCAGGGTCTGGAAGAGAAGAGACTCTCCTTCAGGCTCTGGGATCCATATTCGTGTAAAAAAAAAAGAATAAAAGTAAAAAATATGGATATACTTACCTTCCGACAGCCCCCGGAGTTCTCCCGGCTCTCCGCGATGCATGCTGCGGCTTCCATTCCCAGGGATGCATTGCGTGCCACGAAGGACCTTTGTGAGGTCACAAATGTCCTTCGCGGTGCGCAATGAATCCCTGGGAATGGAAGCCGCCACATGCACCGCTGAGAACCCCGGGGGCTGTCGGAAGGTAAGTATATCCATATTTTTTATTTTTATTCTTTTTTTTACACGAATATGGATCCCAGGGCCTGAAGGAGAGTCTCCTCTCCTCCAGACCCTGGAAACCATCCGGGACCACTCTCTGCACCATATGCGGTGACCTCAGAGCTCTGCACATGCCATACCCGGCGTATAAGATGACCCCCGACTTTTTAGAAGATTCTTAGGGGTTAAAAAGTCATCTTATATGCCAGAAAATACGGTAGTTAAATGCTGCTGTCAATCTCTGACAGTGGCATTTAACTCGCGCTTCCCCGAAGGACGTCACTAATCCCACCCATGACCCCATCACATGATTGTTGGTCACCGATTGGACGGCACGACAGCAAGAGGTCTCCAGCAGACCTCTATGGTTGTCATAGCTGGACTGCCATGAGTGCAAGTGAGCATTTCTGCTACACACAGGCGATCTAATCATCGCCTGTATGTAGCAGAGCCGATCAGACAACTGCAGCTTCTTGTCTCCCATCGAGACTATTGAAGCATGCAAAAAGTAAAAAAGTTTTTAAAAATACAAAAAAAATTAAAAAAATATAAAAGTTCAAATCACCCCCCTTTTGCCCCATTCAAAAGAAAACAATAAGAAAAATCAAATATACACATATTTGATAAGAAGGAAGGTTCAGCTCCATGTTATCCATAAAAATTATTTTTTATTCATAATTCATTAAAAATCTTTTTGATACAATCAGCATAAATGTCACAAGCCCCCTATGGGGAGGTATGTAGTAGTAGACGATATGCAACTACAGTGGGTACGGAAAGTATTCAGGCCCCTTTAAATTTTTCACTCTTTGTTTAATTGCAGCCATTTGGTAAATTCAAAAAAGTTATTTTTTTTTCTCATTAATGTACACTTTGCACCACATCTTGACTGAAGAAAAAACAAAAATGTAGACATTTTTGCATATTTATTAAAAAAGTAAAACTGAAATATCACAGGGTCATTCACATGGGTATTCAGACCCTTTGCTCAGTATTGAGTAAAAGCAGCCTTTTTGAACTAGTACAGCCATGAGTCTTCTTGGGAATGATGCAACTAGTTTTTCACACCTGGATTTGGGGATCCTCTGCCATTTTTCCTTGCAGATCTTCTCCACTTCCGTCGGGTTGGATGGTGAACGTTGGTCGACAGCCATTTTCAGGTCTCTCCAGAGATGCTCAATTGGGTTTAGGTCAGGGTTCTGGCTGGGTCAGTCAAGAATGGTCACAGAGTTGTTCTGAAGCCACCCCTTTGTTATTTTAGCTGTGTGCTTAGGGTCATTGTCTTGTTGGAAGGTGAACCTTCGGCCAATCTGAGGTCCAGAGCACTCTGGAAGAGGTTTTCATCCAGGATATCTCTGCACTTGGCAGCATTCATGTTTCCTTCAATAATAACCAGTCATCCTGTCTTTGCAGCTTAAAAACACCCCCATAGCATGATGCTGCCACCACCATGTGTCACTGTTGGGATTGTATTGGTCAGGTGATGAGCAGTGCCTGGTTTTCTCCTCACATACCGTTTAGAATTATCACCAAAAAGGTCTATCTTTGTCCCATCAGACCAGAGAATCTAATTTCTCAAAGTCTGGAATTCCTTGATGTGTTTTTTTTGCAAACTCTATGCGGGCTTTCATATGTCTTGCACTGAGGAGAGGCTTCCGTCAAACCATTCTGCCATAAAGGGCTGACTGGTGGAGGCCTGCAGTCATAGTTCACTTTGTAGAACTTTCTCCTATCTCCCTACTACAACTCTGGAGCTCAGCCACAGTGATGTTAGGGTTCTTCTTTACCTCTCTCACCAAGGCTCTTCTCCCACGATTTGTCAGTTTGGCTGGATGGCCAGGTCTAGGAAGACTTCTGGTGGTCCCAAACTTCTTCCATTTAAGGATTATGAGGCCACTGTGCTCTTAGGAACCTTGAGTACTTCAGAAATTCTTTTGTAACCTTGGCAAGATCTGTGCCTTTCCACAATTCTGTCTCTGAGCTCTTTGGCCAGTTCCTTTGACTTCATGATTCTCATTTGGTCTGACATGCACTGTGAGCTGTGAGGTCTTATATAGACAGATGTGTGCTTTTCCAAATCAAGTCCTATCAGTTTAATTAAACACAGCTGGACTCCAATGACAAAGTAGAACCATCTCAAGGAGGATCACAAGAAAATGGACATCATGTGACTTAAATATGAGTGTCTGAGCAAAGAGTCTGAATACTTATGATCATATGATATTTCAGTTTTTCTCTTTTTATTAAATTTGCAAAAATGTCTACATTTCTGTTTTTTCAGTCAAGATGGGGTTCAGAGTGTACATTAATGTGAAAAAATGAACTTTTTTGAATTTACCAAATGGCTGCAATGAAACAAAGAGTAAAAGATTTAAAGTGGTCTGAATATTTACAGTACCCACTGTATTGTGAAGTCCCCATCACGGCGTCTTTCAGTGCGTGTGATACAGACACCTTGGGTAATTTTTGGAAAACTTTGCTCATTGTGCAATGATGAAACTTGTACTACCTCCACCTATTCTCATAACTGCAAAATGTATTGTGAGGTCCCCATCACGGTCTCTTTCAGCATGTATGATTCAGACCCTTTGGGTAATTTTTGGAAAACTTTGCACATTGTGCAATAGTGAAACTTGTACTTCCTGTCTCTACCTATTGTAATAACTGGAAAATGTATTGTGGAGTCCCCATCACAGTCTCTTTCAGCATGTATGAGACAGCCCCCTTGGGGTAATTTTTGGAAATCTTTGTACATTGTGCAATGGTCTCATTTCTACTCTCAATCTCTATTTATTCTATCATTATAATTTTTTTATTGTGTTGCTCTTCTCCCTGTCTCTTTAAGGGCTCATACTCACTTGTGCGAAACTCGGATGAATCTCGCGCGGCAATACCCGGTGCCGCTGCCAGCACTCAGATCGGAGCGTGTGGCCACCTAGCAGTACATGCAGCTGCACGCTCCATTCCTCTGTGCCAGGTGCAGTGCCAGGTATTGCCGTGCGAGACTCATCTGGGTTTCGCGCAAGTGAGTATGAGCCCTTAGTGTGTAACTGATAGCCTGTGTTGTTTTTTGGGTCTGCACTTGGACATTTTTGAAAATAAATGCATTAATATGCTCAACACAATTCTTCAGGTTTCAGCCTTACACAGAATAATAATATGAGTAATAAAATATGCTCTATATATTTACTGCTAGTTCGAAAATCTTACTCACACATCCCTTTATAAAAGGAAATTCAACATAATACAGTATATCTTTTAGCATACACCATATACTGCTCACATACAGAGCCCTCCAGTAGGTGGGAATGCCTTGGAACAAAATATGTGTCTGACGGTAAAACCAATTACCCTTCCCCTGTGTTACGCCATTCTCACTCTGCTGTCCAGGAAGGAGTCGCTGAGGCCTCCTGCCACAACCTGCAGTTGCACAGACACAACAGTCAGCAATCACTTCCGGTTCGTTGTCCCAGGGCAGCATTCAGTTGTCCCTTGTCAGCATTTATGTCTGTTCACAAATTGTTAGTTAGATAGGGAATACATATTCATTAGCAATTTATATTGTCCGATGCTGGACAAAGACAATTGATTACTTTTTCAGGCTCCCAAATGAGTCTTGTAACTCTTTACTAAACTGTTGATTCTCTTACATTTTCAAAATTTGGGGCCTTACAAAAAATGGTAGTGGGGTATTGGCCAGTTTCTGTATATTTAAGCATGTTTAAGAAACTGTGTCAATGTGCTCCACAGACTGATTCAGGCCACAGCCTTACACATATTAAAACATGGTCAATGCCATGCTAAGGCCTTTACCTGAGCTCTGTAGCACTGCCTGTCACCTGAGTAATGCACTCCACAGATATCATCATGCTCTGGGACATATCCTGTAATTACTCCAATGTTGCTCAAAACCATGCAAAAGATTCATTCTGCCTGGTTGTGTAGTTTCCAGAAGTAGTGCGTAGGTTTGTACAGATTGGTCAATGGCACTTCTGTCTCTTTCCCTTGAGGAGGCTGCTTCCAAGTAAAATGAGGCTTGTACGTGTTCCAAAGATGGGTTTCAGGTGAGACAGACTGACCACAATACAAGACCTAGCTTGCATACACTGTGTTCTAAATTGAATTATAGTGCTTTTGGTTTCTGGTAGAATCCAATATACTAACATTAATCATACAGCTCACCCAACTCCTGTATTATACAGTGGGGAAAAAAGTAATTAGTCAGCCACCAATTGTGCAAGTTCTCTCACTTAAAAAGATGAGAGAGGCCTGTAATGGACATCATAGGTAGACCACAACTATGAGAGTCAAAATTAAAAAACAAATCCAGAAAATTATCTTGTCTGACTTGGCAAGATATATTTTACAAATTATAGATGAAAATAAGTATTTGGTCACCTAAAAACATGCAAGGTTTCTGGCTCTCACAGACCTGTAATTTCTTCTTTAAGAGGCTCCTCTGTCCTCCACTCATTACTTGTAGTAATGGCACCTGTTTGAACTTGTTATCAGTATAAAAGACACCTGTCCACAACCTCAAACTGTCACACTCCAAACTCCACTATGGTGAAGACCAAAGAGCTGTCGAAGGACACCAGAAACAAAATTGTAGCCCTACACCAGGCTGGGAAGACTGAATCTGCAATAGGCAAGCAGCTTAGTATGATGAAATCAACTGTGGGAGCAATAACAAGAAAATGGAGGACATATAAGACCACTGATAATTTCCCTCAATCTGGGGCTACATGCAATATCTCATCCCGTGGGGTCAAAATGATCACAAAAATAGTGAGCAAAAATACCAGAACCACATGGGGGTACCTAGTGAATGACCTGCATAGAGCTGGGACCACCATAACAAAGGCTACCATCAGTAGCACACTAAACCACCAGGAACTCAGATCCTGCAGTGCCTGACGTATCCCCCTGCTTTAGGCCTCTTTCACACTTACGTCGCTGCGGGTGCGTCGCAATGCAGTGAAGCAACGTACCGACGGATGTTGTGAAAATAGCTGAAAACGTGTGTAACGCATCAAGTATTATGACGGATGCTTGAAGGAGTTCCTGCCTGGATTTTCACGTATAAGATTCTGGAGAGAGAGAGAGAGAGATTTTTCCCGGACTTGAAAATCCTTCCGGGCATGCTCAGAGTGGAAAAATGGGATACGTCGCTGGATTCCTGTGTTTGATGGTCAGCGACTGATCCTGCGTCCATAGGCTTCCATTATAGCTGACAACGGACAGCATAGGACCCGTCGCTGAGCAATTTTCCGATGTGCAGAAAAAACGTTCCTCTGAACGTTTTCTCTGCACGACGGACCGCTATTTTCCGACGGATCCAGTGCACAACAGATAAAATGGATGGCCATCCGTCACAATCCATCGCTAATACAAGTCTATCGGAAAAAGCAGGATCCTGCAGAAAAATTTGCAGGATCCTGTTTTTTCAAAACTCGATGCATTTCGACGGGAGAGAAAAGACGGAAGTGTGAAAGAGGCCTAAGCCCGTACATGTCCAGGCCCGTCTGAAGTTTGCTAGAGAGCATTTGGATTATCCAGAAGAGTATTGGGAGAATGTTATATGGTCTGCTGAAATCAAAGTAGACTTGTTTGGTAGAAACAAAACTTGTCGTGTTTGAAGGAGACAGAATGCTGAGTTGCATCCAAAGAACACCATACCTACTGTGAAGCATGGGGGTGGCAACATCATGCTTTGGGGCTGTTTCTCTGCAAAGGGACCAGGACAACTGATCCGTGTACATGAAAGAATGAATGGTGCCATGTATCGTGAGATTTTGAGTGCAAACCTCCTTCCAACATTGAAGATGAAACATGGATGGGTCTTTCAGCGTTATAATGATCCCAAGCATACCACCAGGGCAATGAAGGAGTGGCTTCATAAGAAGCATATAAAGGTCCTGGAGTGGCCTAACCAGTCTCCAGATCTCAACTCCATAGAAAACCTTTGGAAGGAGTTGAAAGTCAGTGTTGACCAATGACAGGCCCAAAACATCACTGCTCTAGAGGAAATTTGCATGGAGGAATGGGCCAACATACTGTTAGGGCTAGCGGAACGCACCAAATATAAGACAGATAGTGTATGGTGCGTTCGCAGCCCGGGGTCCACCGTGCAGAGATGGAACCTGCTGCTAAGTAATGACGGACTATATGGCGGTACTCATAAGTAGGGTTGAGCGAAACGGGTCGTTCATTTTCAAAAGTCGCCGACTTTTGGCAAAGTCGGGTTTCATGAAACCCGATCCGACCCCTGTGCGGGGTCGGCCATGCGGTACGTGACTTTCGCGCCAAAGTCACGTTTCAATGACGCGAAAAGCGCCATTTCTCAGCCAATGAAGGTAAACGCAGAGTGTGGGCAGCGTGATGACATAGGTCCTGGTCCCCACCATCTTAGAGAAGGGCATTGCAGTGATTGGCTTGCTGTCTGCGGCGTCACAGGGGCTATAAAGGGGCGTTCCCGCCGACCGCCATGTTACTGCTGCTGATCTGAGCTTAGGGAGAGGTTGCTGCTGCTTCGTCAGAAGCAGGGATAGCGTTAGGCAGGGTCCATTAACCACCAAAAGGCTTGTGCTGTAGCGATTTGCACTGTCCAACACCACCTTCGGTGTGCAGGGATAGTGGAAGCTACATTTTTTTTTTTTTTTCCTCAGCGCTGTAGCTCATTGGGCTGCCCTAGAAGGCTCCCTGATAGCTGCATTGCTGTGTGTACGCCGCTGTGCAAACCAACTGCTTTTTTCAAAGCACAAATCCTCTTGTTCCTTCCTTTCTGCACAGCTATCTTGTTTGTTTGTCCACACTTTTTATTTAATTTGTGCATCAGTCCACTCCTTATTGCTGCCTGCCATACCTGGCTGAGATTACTGCAGGGAGATAGTAATTGAAGGACAGTTCCTTTTTTTTTTTTTTTTTTTTGTGGGAGATTAAGATTGGCATTTCTGCTAGAGTGCCATCCCTGTCTGTGCCATCTCTCACTCAGTGGGCCATAGAAAGCCTATTTATTTTTTTGCTTGATTTGGGTTCTAAAATCTACCTGAAAAAATCACTACATCAATCAGTGGGAGAAAAATATTGGCCTCAAGGCTTGTGTGCCACTCCTGACTCCTGTGTGTGCCATCTCTCAGTCAGTGGGCCATAGAAAGCCTATTTATTTTTTTGCTTGATTTGGGTTCCAAAATCTACCTGAAAAAATCACTACATCAATCAGTGGGAGAAAAATATTGGCCTCAGGGCTTGTGTGCCACTCCTGACTCCTGTGTGCATCATCACTCACTCAGTGGGCCGTAGAAAGCCTATTTTTTTTTTTGCTTTATTTGGGTTCTAAATTCTACCTGAAAAAATCAATAAATCAATCAGTGGGAGATTAATATTGGCCTTTGGGCTTGTGTGCCAGTCCTAAGCGTGCCATCTCTCTCTCTCAGATAGTGGGCCATAGAAAGCCTATTTATTATTTTTTTTATTGGGTTTATAAATTTTCCCTGAAAAAAAAAAGTGGGAGATTAATATTGGCCTCTGGGCTTGTGTGCCAGTCCTGAGCGTGCCATCTCTCTCACAAACAGTGGGCCATAGAAAGCCTATTTATTTTTTTTTTTTTGGTTTTATAAATTCTCCCTTTAAAAAAAAGGGAGATTAATATTGGCCTTTGGGCTTGTGTGCCAGTCCTAAGCGTACCATCTCTCTCTCTCAGATAGTGAGCCATAGAAAGCCTATTTATTATTTTTTTTATTGGGTTTATAAATTTTCCCTGAAAAAAAAAAAAAAAAGTGGGAGATTAATATTGGCCTCTGGGCTTGTGTGCCAGTCCTGAGCGTGCCATCTCTCTCACAAATAGTGGGCCATAGAAAGCCTATTTATTTATTTTTTTTTGGTTTTATAAATTCTCCCTTAAAAAAAAAAGGGAGATTAATATTGGCCTTTGGGCTTGTGTGCCAGTCCTAAGCGTGCCATCTCTCTCTCTCAGATAGTGGGCCATAGAAAGCCTATTTATTATTTTTTTTATTGGGTTTATAAATTTTCCCTGAAAAAAAAAAAAAAGTGGGAGATTAATATTGGCCTCTGGGCTTGTGTGCCACTCCTGACTCCTGTGTGTGCCATCTCTCAGTCAGTGGGCCATAGAAAGCCTATTTTTTGTTTTATTTGTTTTCTAAATTCTCCCTGAAAAAATCATTTTATTTTATTTGGTTTCTAAATTCTTCCTGAAAAAATCATTTTTTTTTTATTATTTTTTTTTTCTAAAGTCTCCCTGAAAAAAAAAAAAAAAAATCAAATCAGTGGGAGATTAATATTGCCCTTTCTGCTTGTGTGCCAGTCTTGACTCCTGGGTGTGCCATCTCTCTCTCTCTCTCCAATTGTGGGCCATAGAAAGCCTATTATTTTTTTTGCTTGATTTGGGTTCCAAAATCTACCTGAAAAAATCACAAAATCAATCAGTGGGAGATAAATATTGGCCTCTGGGCTTGTGTGCCACTCCTGACTCCTGTGTGCGTCATCTCTCACTCAGTGGGCCATAGAAAGCCTACTTTTTGTTTTATTTGTTTTCTAAATTCTCCCTGAAAAAATCATTTTATTTTATTTGGTTTCTAAATTCTTCCTGAAAAAATCATTTTTTTTTATTATTTTTTTTTTCTAAAGTCTCCCTGAAAAAAAACAAAAAGAACAAATCAGTGGGAGATTAATATTGCCCTTTCTGCTTGTGTGCCAGTCTTGACTTCTGGGTGTGCCATCTCTCTCTCTCTCTCCAATTGTGGGCCATAGAAAGCCTATTATTTTTTTTGCTTGATTTGGGTTCCAAAATCTACCTGAAAAAATCACAAAATCAATCAGTGGGAGATAAATATTGGCCTCTGGGCTTGTGTGCCACTCCTGACTCCTGTGTGCGTCATCTCTCACTCAGTGGGCCATAGAAAGCCTACTTTTTGTTTTATTTGTTTTCTAAATTCTCCCTGAAAAAATCATTTTATTTTATTTGGTTTCTAAATTCTTCCTGAAAAAATCATTTTTTTTTATTATTTTTTTTTTCTAAAGTCTCCCTGAAAAAAAACAAAAAGAACAAATCAGTGGGAGATTAATATTGCCCTTTCTGCTTGTGTGCCAGTCTTGACTTCTGGGTGTGCCATCTCTCTCTCTCTCTCCAATTGTGGGCCATAGAAAGCCTATTATTTTTTTTAGCTTGATTTGGGTTCCTAAATCTACCTGAAAAAATCACTACATCAATCATTGGGAGAACAATATTGGCCTCTGGGCTTGTGTGCCACTCCTGACTCCTGTGTGCGTCATCTCTCACTCAGTGGGCCATAGAAAGCCTATTTTTTGTTTTATTTGTTTTCTAAATTCTCCCTGAAGAAATCATTTTATTTTATTTGGTTTCTAAATTCTTCCTGAAAAAATCATTTTATTCTATTATTTTTTTTTTCTAAAGTCTCCCTGAAAAAAAAAAAAATCAGTGGGAGATTAATATTGCCCTTTCTGCTTGTGTGCCAGTCTTGACTCCTGGGTGTGCCATCTCTCTCTCTCTCTCCAATTGTGGGCCATAGAAAGCCTATTATTTTTTTAGCTTGATTTGGGTTCCAAAATCTACCTGAAAAAATCACTACATCAATCATTGGAAGAACAATATTGGCCTCTGGGCTTGTGTGCCACTCCTGACTCCTGTGTGCGTCATCTCTCACTCAGTGGGCCATAGAAAGCCTTTTTTTTTATTTTATTTTTTATTTGGTTTCTAAATTGTCGTTGGAAAAATCATTTTATGTTTATTGGTTTCTAAATTCTTCCTGAAAAAATCATTTTATTTTATTTTGTTTCTAAAGTCTCCCTGAAAAAAAATAAAAAAATAAAAAAAACAGTGGGAGATTAATATTTACATTTGTGCTTCAGTGACAGTCCTGCGTGTGTGGCATCTCTCTCATTTGGTGCCACCAAAAACAGAGTGTGTAACATTGTGCCTGATTTTCGTTGTGGTCTCACCCACCTGTAAAGGGGTAGCTAAATCATACTGAAGTTATAGCTCACAGTGTAAGTTGTGTGACAGCAACAAATACCGTTAGTTTGGTTACGTTTTTAAAACAATGAGGAAGTCTGGTGGAAGAGGTCGTGGCCGGGGGCGTTCATTGTCAGCTGGTAATGAGGGTAGTGGTAGTGGTGGAGCATCAGGTGGTCGTGGGAAAAAAAATATTGCACCTAAGTCTGGAGCTGTGGAGCCAGGTACGTCGTCTGGCTACACAAGGCCTCGAACGCTCCCTCTTCTGGGAGTAGGAAAACCGCTTTTAAAGCCGGAGCAGCAAGAGCAAGTTTTGGCTTATCTTGCTGACTCAGCCTCTAGCTCTTTTGCCTCCTCTCGTGAAACTGGTAAATGTAAAAGCAGCGCGTCGTTAGTGGATGTTCATGGTCAGGGACAAGTCGCTTCCTTGTCCTCTTCAGCAAAAACAACAACAGAGAAGAATGCAGCAGGCGACACAACGGGTTACTCCATGGAGCTCTTTACACATACCGTCCCTGGCTTAGAAAGTGAAGCAGTTAACAGTCCATGCCCATTACAAGTTGAATCTGACATGGAGTGCACTGATGCACAGCCACAGCCAGACTACTATGCTGGTCCTTTGACTCAGACCACAACATTGCCCTCGCAGGGTAATGATCAAGAATCAGACCCTGATGAGACTATGTTGCCCCATCACGAACGCTATACCACCGACCGACACGGTGACACAGACGAAGTTGCACACGAGCTACAAGAAGAGGTAATAGATGACCCAGTTCTTGACCCCGATTGGCAGCCATTGGGGGAACAGGGTGCAGGCGGCAGCAGTTCTGAAGCGGAGGCATCAACATCGCAACACGTTCCATCTGCCGGGCCCGTATCTTGCCCAAAACGTGTGGCAAAGCCAAAACCTGTTGGAGGACAGCGTGGCCATCCGGTTAAAGCTCAGTCTGCAATGCTTGAAAAGGTATCCGATGCTAGAAAGAGTGCAGTCTGGCATTTTTTTAAACAACATCCAATTGATCAGCGCAAAGTCATCTGTCAAAAATGTTCAACTACCTTAAGCAGAGGGCAGAATCTGAAAAGTCTCAATACAAGTTGCATGCATAGACATTTAACCACCATGCATTTGCAAGCTTGGACTAACTACCAAACGTCCCTTAAGGTTGTAGCACCCTCGGCCAATGAAGCTAGTCATCAACGCAACATCCCTTCCGGCAGTGTAGGGCCACCATTTTCTGCACCACCTGCAGTATCTGTGCAGGTTTCTTTGCCAGGCCAAAGCAGTCAGGGTCAGGGAATCACCAGTTTCGTAGTAGGAAACACTGCATCTAGGGCACCGGCGGCAACAATACCATCTCCCACCGTCTCTCAGTCTGCCATGTCCACCGGCACCCCCGCTAGTTCCACGATCTCCAGCTCTCCAGTCCAGTTCACCCTACATGAGACTATGGTTAGAAAAAGGAAGTACTTAGCCTCGCATCCGCGTACACAGGGTTTGAACGCCCACATAGCTAGACTAATCTCGTTAGAGATGATGCCCTACCGGTTAGTTGAAAGCGAAGCTTTCAAAGCCCTGATGGACTACGCTGTACCACGCTACGAGCTACCCAGTCGACACTTTTTTTCCAGAAAAGCCATCCCAGCCCTCCACCAGCATGTTAAAGAGCGCATCGTCCATGCACTCAGGCAATCTGTGAGCACAAAGGTGCACCTGACAACAGATGCATGGACCAGTAGGCATGGCCAGGGACGTTACGTGTCCATCACGGCACACTGGGTGAATGTTGTGGATGCAGGGTCCACAGGGGACAGCAAGTTTGGGACAGTTCTGCCTAGCCCACGGTCTAGGAAACAGTTGGCTGTAGCCGTTCGCACCCCCTCCTCCTCCTCGTCCTCCTGTAGAAGCGAGAGCTCGTCCACAGACCACAGTCGCACAACCACTCCATCCCCAGCTGCCACTGTTGCACACCAGGTCTCCCATTATGGGGCAGCAACTGGCAAACGTCAGCAGGCTGTATTGGCTATGAAGTGTTTGGGCGACAACAGACACACCGCGGAAGTTCTGTCCGAGTTCTTGCAGAAAGAAACGCAGTCGTGGCTGGGCACTGTAGATCTTGAGGCAGGCAAGGTAGTGAGTGATAACGGAAGGAATTTCATGGCTGCCATCTCCCTTTCCCAACTGAAACACATTCCTTGCCTGGCTCACACCTTAAACCTGGTGGTGCAGTGCTTCCTGAAAAGTTATCCGGGGTTATCCAACCTGCTCCTCAAAGTGCGCGGACTTTGCTCACATATCCGCCGTTCGCCCGTACACTCCAGCCGTATGCAGACCTATCAGCGTTCTTTGAACCTTCCCCAACATCGCCTAATCATAGACGTTGCAACAAGGTGGAACTCAACACTGCACATGCTTCAGAGACTGTGCGAACAGAGGTGGGCTGTTATGTTTTTGTGGGAGGATACACATACACGGGCAGGCAGTAGGATGGCAGACATGGAGTTGTCAGGTGTGCAGTGGTCGAAGATTCAAGACATGTGTCAAGTCCTTCAGTGTTTTGAGGAATGCACACGGCTGGTTAGTGCAGACAATGCCATAATAAGCATGAGCATCCCCCTAATGCGTCTGCTGATGCAAAGTTTGACGCACATAAAGGATCAGGCGTTTGCAGCTGAGGAAGAGGAAAGCCTTGATGACAGTCAGCCATTGTCTGGCCAGGGCAGTGTACAGGACGAGGTAGCGGGCGAAGAGGAGGAGGAGGACGAGGAGGATGATGGGGATGATTATATTTTTAATGAGGAAGCTTTTCCGGGGCCACTGGAAATTGTTGGCGCGGCAAGGCCGGGTTCTGGTTTTTTGAGGGACACAAGTGACGTGGATTTGCCTGAAACTGCCCCTCAACCAAGCACAACCGCAGATTTGAGAACTGGAACTTTGGCCCACATGGCGGATTATGCCTTACGTATCCTCAAAAGGGACACACGCATTACTAAAATGATGAACGATGACGATTACTGGTTGGCCTGCCTCCTTGATCCTCGCTATAAAGGCAAATTGCAAAATATAATGCCACATGAGAACTTGGAACTAATATTAGCAACCAAACAATCAACTCTTGTTGACCGTTTGCTTCTGGCATTCCCTGCACACAGCGCCCGTGATCGTTCTCACACGAGCTGCAGGGGCCAGCAGACCAGAGGTGTTAGAGGGGCAGAAATCAGAAGTGGCGTTGGCCAGAGGGGTTTTCTGACCAGGTTGTGGAGTGATTTTGCTATGACCGCAGACAGGACAGGTACTGCAGCATCAATTCAAAGTGACAGGCGACAACATTTGTCCAGTATGGTTACAAACTATTTTTCATCCCTTATCGACGTTCTCCCTCAACCGTCATTCCCATTTGATTACTGGGCATCCAAATTAGACACCTGGCCAGAATTGGCAGAATATGCATTGCAGGAGCTTGCTTGCCCGGCAGCTAGTGTCCTATCAGAAACAGTATTCAGTGCTGCAGGTTCAATACTAACAGAAAAAAGGACTCGTCTGGCTACCCAAAATGTAGATGATCTAACCTTCATTAAAATGAACCACAACTGGATTTCGAAATCTTTTGGCCCACCTTGCCCGGCTGACACCTAGCTTTCCTATGAAAAGGGCTTGCCTGTGGACTATTCTGAATGACTTTTCCAATCTCGTAATTTTCTGCACCTGATTGTCCAGCATACGACATGTTTACACCTCACTAAATGGCCAAACTCCCCACACGGGGCCGTGGTATCGCCACTTGGCGCCAGCACCCGTGAGAGTGCTGTTTGTCTGAAGAGGTGGGTGTGCCCGCTTTTGGTCGACGGCACTGCCACTGGGTCCCTCATAGTACAATAAAGTGTCTCTGGCGATGGTGGTGCGCACCCAATGTCAGACACACCGTTGTAATATGAGGGGCCCTGGGCCTGTACCGCCGGCCACAAGACAGTTCCCCCCCCAGCTCAAACAGTGCTCTACCACTTGCAAAATTATCTCTCACAGCTCCACCAATGTTTAGTCTATGCGCTGACATCCTTCAATGCCTGGCACTGACAATACCATTGTATTGACATTTTTGTTATGTCAGGCCTTCGAAGCCTGTCTGCGGTCCCTCCTTCCACTAGGCCTCCACTGACCATTGTACTGCTGCCCGTGTACCCCTGGAACCAATTTTAAATTGCCAACAGCCCTATTTTTTTATGTTAGGCCTTCGAAGCCTGTCTGCGGTCCCTCCTTCCACTAGGCCTCCACTGACCATTGTACTGCTGCCCTTGTAACACTGGAACCAATTTTAAATTGCCAACAGCCCTATTTTTTTATGTTAGGCCTTCGAAGCCTGTCTGCGGTCCCTCCTTCCACTAGGCCTCCACTGACCATTGTACTGCTGCCCGTGTACCACTGGAACCAATTTTAAATTGCCAACAGCCCTATTTTGTTATGTTAGGCCTTCTAAGCCTGTCTGCGGTCCCTCCTTCCACTAAGCCTCCACTGACCACACCACTGCTGCCCTTGTACCCCTGGAACCAATTTAAAATTGCCTACAGCCATCTGTTATTATGTTAGGCCTTCGATGCCTGTCTGCGGTCCCTCCTTCCACTAGGCCTCCACTGACCACACCACTGCTGCCCGTGTACCCCTGGAACCAATTTAAAATTGCCTACAGCCAGCCCAATTTTTTTATTTTAGGCCTTCGATGCCTGTTTGCGGTCACTCCTTCCACTAGGCCTCCACTGACCACACCACTGCTGCCCGTGTACCCACGGAACCAATTTAAAATTGCCTACAGCCATGTGTTATTATGTTAGGCCTTCGATGCCTGTCTGCGGTCACTCCTTCCACTAGGCCTCCACTGACCACACCACTGCTGCCCGTGTACCCCTGGAACCAATTTAAAATTGCCTACAGCCAGCCCAATTTTTTTATTTTAGGCCTTCGATGCCTGTCTGCGGTCCGTTCGTTCTACTACTACTACACTGACCAGGCCACTGCTGCCCGTGTTCCCCTGGAACCAATTTAAAATTGCCAACAGCCATGTGTTATTATGTTAGGCCTTCGATGCCTGTCTGCGGTCACTCCTTCCACTAGGCCTCCACTGACCACACCACTGCTGCCCGTGTATCCCTGGAACCAATTTAAAATTGCCTACAGCCATCTGTTATTATGTTAGGCCTTCGATGCCTGTCTGCGGTCACTCCTTCCACTAGGCCTCCACTGACCACACCACTGCTGCCCGTGTACTCCTGGAACCAATTTAAAATTGCCTACAGCCAGCCCAATTTTTTTATTTTAGGCCTTCGATGCCTGTCTGCGGTCCGTTCGTTCTACTACTACTACACTGACCAGGCCACTGCTGCCCGTGTTCCCCTGGAACCAATTTAAAATTGCCAACAGCCATGTGTTATTATGTTAGGCCTTCGATGCCTGTCTGCGGTCACTCCTTCCACTAGGCCTCCACTGACCACACCACTGCTGCCCGTGTATCCCTGGAACCAATTTAAAATTGCCTACAGCCATCTGTTATTATGTTAGGCCTTCGATGCCTGTCTGCGGTCACTCCTTCCACTAGGCCTCCACTGACCACACCACTGCTGCCCGTGTACTCCTGGAACCAATTTAAAATTGCCTACAGCCAGCCCAATTTTTTTATTTTAGGCCTTCGATGCCTGTCTGCGGTCCGTTCTTTCTACTACTACTACACTGACCAGGCCACTGCTGCCCGTGTTCCCCTGGAACCAATTTAAAATTGCCTACAGCCATGTGTTATTATGTTAGGCCTTCGATGCCTGTTTGCGGTCACTCCTTCCACTAGGCCTCCACTGACCACACCACTGCTGCCCGTGTACCCACGGAACCAATTTAAAATTGCCTACAGCCATGTGTTATTATGTTAGGCCTTCGATGCCTGTCTGCGGTCACTCCTTCCACTAGGCCTCCACTGACCACACCACTGCTGCCCGTGTACCCCTGGAACCAATTTAAAATTGCCTACAGCCAGCCCAATTTTTTTATTTTAGGCCTTCGATGCCTGTCTGCGGTCCGTTCTTTCTACTAATACGACACTGACCAGGCCACTGCTGCCCGTGTTCCCCTGGAACCAATTTAAAATTGCCTACAGCCATGTGTTATTATGTTAGGCCTTCGATGCCTGTTTGCGGTCACTCCTTCCACTAGGCCTCCACTGACCACACCACTGCTGCCCGTGTACCCACGGAACCAATTTAAAATTGCCTACAGACATGTGTTATTATGTTAGGCCTTCGATGCCTGTCTGCGGTCACTCCTTCTACTAGGCCTCCACTGACCACACCACTGCTGCCCGTGTACCCCTGGAACCAATTTAAAATTGCCTACAGCCAGCCCAATTTTTTTATTTTAGGCCTTCGATGCCTGTCTGCGGTCCGTTCTTTCTACTACTACTACACTGACCAGGCCACTGCTGCCCGTGTTCCCCTGGAACCAATTTAAAATTGCCAACAGCCATGTGTTATTATGTTAGGCCTTCGATGCCTGTCTGCGGTCACTCCTTCCACTAAGCCTCCACTGACCACACCACTGCTGCCCGTGTACCCCTGGAACCAATTTAAAATTGCCTACAGCCATCTGTTATTATGTTAGGCCTTCGAAGCGTGTCTGCGGTCCTTCCTTCCAATAGTTCTCCACTGACCAGACCAATGCTGGCCGTGTACCCCTGGAACCCAGCTGAAAGTGCATGTAGCCTCCTTTTTTTCTTTGTTTTATATTTAGAAAGCCCAGATGAACTACGCTGTGCAACGGTTCAAGCTACCCAGTCGACATTTCTTTTGAGAGAAAAGCCATCCCAGCCCTCCACCGGCATGAAAAAGTCTGCATTGTCATAGCACTCAGGCAATCAAACAGTAGAAAGGTGCACCTGACAAGAGACGCATGGACCAGTAGGCATGTCCACAAAAAGTTACGTGTCCATTACGGCGCACGGGTTAATGTGTTGGATGCATGGTCCACAGGGGACAGCCTACAAAGTCTGTCTGCAGTCCCTAATTCCAATTTTCCTCCGCTGACCACACCACTACTGCCCGTGTACCCCTGGAACCAATTTAAAATTGCCTACAGCCATGTGTTATTATTTTAGGCCTTCGATGCCTGTCTGCGGTCACTCCTTCCACTAGGCCTCTTTAAGCTGCAGTGAGCCACATTTTTGGTTTAAGTCCTTCTACCTGTGTCTGTCTGCGCCACTCAATTCAGCTGTGTTCCTTTGAAAAAAGCTGAGCGTCAATAGTTTTGTTTTCAGCCTCTAGGAATTTTAAAACTGCATTGGGGGTACAACTTTGGGAGGGCCTACTAACGGTGTCTGCCTCCCCAAGGTGTGCCCCAGGTTTCCTCGCCATTGCTTCGATCTTAATGCTCTCGTTTAGTAGTTGTTGGAAACTACACTGCATTAGGCCTACAAATTGGGTATGGGGTGTAGAGAGATGGTGTGTTCCACTCCAAGGTGTTCCCCAGGTTTCGTCCACATTGCTTCGGTCTTCCGACTCTCGTTTAGTAGTTGTAGAAAACTACACTGCATTAGGCCTACAAATTGGGTATGGGGTGTAGAGAGATGGTGTGTTCCACTCCACAGTGTTCCCCAGGTTTCCTCGCCATTGCTGCGATCTTAATGCTCTCGTTTAGTAGTTGTTGGAAACTACACTGCATTAGGCCTACAAATTGGATATGGGGTGTAGAGAGACGGTGTGTTACACTCCAAGGTGTTCCCCAGGTTTCCTCTCCATTGCTTCGATCTTCATGCTCTCGTTTAGTAGTTGTTGGAAACTACGCTGCATTAGGCCTACAAATTGGGTATGGGGTGTAGAGAGATGGTGTGTTCCACTCCAAGGTGTTCTCCAGGTTGCCTTTCCTGAGCTTCGATCTTCCGGCTCTCGTTTAGTAGTTGTTGGAAGCTACACTGCATTAGGCCTACAAATTGGGTATGGGGTGTAGAGAGACGGTGTGTTACACTCCAAGGTGTTCCCCAGGTTTCCTCTCCATTGCTTCGATCTTCATGCTCTCGTTTAGTAGTTGTTGGAAACTACGCTGCATTAGGCCTACAAATTGGGTATGGGGTGTAGAGAGATGGTGTGTTCCACTCCAAGGTGTTCTCCAGGTTGCCTTTCCTGAGCTTCGATCTTCCGGCTCTCGTTTAGTAGTTGTTGGAAACTACACTGCATTAGGCCTACAAATTGGGTATGGGGTGTAGAGAGATGGTGTGTTACACTCCAAGGTGTTCCCCAGGTTTCGTCAACATTGCTTCGATCTTCCGACTCTCGTTTAGTAGTTGTTGAAAACTACACTGCATTAGGCCTACAAATTGGGTATGGGGTGTAGAGAGATGGTGTGTTACACTCCAAGGTGTTCTCCAGGTTGCCTTTCCTGAACTTCTATCTTCAGGCTCTCATTAAATTGTGGTTAAATGGAACAACTGCATTTGGCGTACTAGTTGGTTTGGGGCCTACTATCGGTGTCTGCCACTCCTTGCTTTTCTCCTGGTTTCCTGTCCTGAAATTCCATTTTCAGGCTCTCGTTAAGTAGTTGTTAATGTTAGACTGCATTTGGCCTACTAGTTGGGTTGGGGCCTACTATCGGTGTCTGCCACTCCTTGCTGTTCTCCTCCACTGAACAAAGCTGTGCCGCCTGTTTACTACGGTTGCCAATTTTGAACTGCATTTCGACTACTTACTGATTTGGGCCTACTCTCTGTGTCAGCCTCTCATTCCAGTTGTCCTCCACTGCAATGCCCCCTGGTTAGTCCTGTGTTACCAATTTTGAACTGCATTTAGCCAACTTTATTCTGTGGGCCTATATCTGTGTTTCCTCCTCATCCTGCCCATTGCCCAGCCAGTGATAGATGAGTCTGCTGGTACATTGACCCATAACGCAAAATTCCCCGTGCACGCTACACAGCAAGATTGTGACCCTGCTGAAAGTCAGGTTCCTCTTCCCGCATACCATACCACCTTACACGGGGACAAAGAGGAAGGTGCAGATGAAAGTGCAGGTTCCTTCATCAGGTGGGGGGAGGAATACTAGTTGGCGACGTCACTGGCACAGGGCCTCTCATAGTACGCAAAAGTGTTGCTACCGGTGGGAGGCGCCCCCGCCGTGCAAACACACCGCTGTACTTTGAGGGGCCCTGTGCCAGTGCCAATGCCAACGAGTGGGCCCCCCCTGCTTGCTCAGGATCACAGCACTTGCAAAGTTGAAATACTTACCTCTCCCTGCTCCACTGCCGTGACGTGGTCCAGATTTACTGGGCCCACTAATTACTTGAACCAGCCCTACCCCCCACAACTTTAGCCAAATGACCCCCAATTTCAAATGCCTTCCAATTATTATAAGGTAAATTATGATTGACAAGCTTCTGTAACAAGAATGGATGTTTTTGCCATTATAATTGGCAGTGTAGGTGTTTTCCTGGCCTCCACTCACTGCCGACTATGCTCCCCCATTGACTTGCATTGGGTTTCGTGTGTCGGGCGATACCCGACTTTTCGCCATAATCGGCCGATTCCACTCGACTCGACTTCTAAGATAGTCGGGTTTCGCGAAACATGACTCGACTCTAAAAAGGTCAAGGTCGCTCAACCCTACTCATAAGTATACACACGTGGGTTAAACTTCACCCAGCGTGAAGGAAGCGATCCTGTTGCGACACAGGATCGCGGTACCGCACATAGAAGGCGAGCAAGTAGTCAGCGAACTCAACCCCAACTAGGATTGAAGTCCGATTAGACCCTTGCTGGCACAACACCGCAACTGGGTGTGTAAGGAAGCAGAATAACAATATTAGGGCACAAGAGTGCATGCGGTGCCGCACTGACGAACGCCACTAACCACCCAGGCTTGGGTAAGGAAAGCACAGAGGAAGTGCACGGCGCCGTACTGGCGGTCACAGCAACTGGACGCTGTAACGTGTGATTAGTGCTGTAGGATAAGTCGGGCGCTAGATAGCAACCATACACCTTCCGCGAACAGACATTCAATAGGGAAGGGGTATCCAAGGACGACTTGCACTCACAACAAACACACGTAAGCAAATGTACACTAGCGCATGGCCGTGCGGTCATGCGCAGTTTATATAGTTGCAGCACAGGAAGTGGCCACAGAAACTTTGCCCTTCCAAGACCTGCCAAGAGGACCAATGGAATGTGCTGCAGAGCCTGAGCACATGACCCTCGATCTCCAACGGGAGATCTTGCCCTGGGCATGCTCAGTGTGTGCAGACAAGGACTTAGTCCCAGAGAAGTCCGCTCGCTGCTGACCAGCACTGGCTTTAATGGCAGAAGCTGAAGAAGCAGCAGTAACTCTCTGTACAGAGTGAGACTGAGCAAGACGCTGGGACCGACGTCCCTGCTGAGCAGACTCCACTGCAGCTGGATAAGAATGGGAGACCGCAGCGGAGATGGCCCGATATTCCCCCTGTGCAGAAGCGGGAACTCGAGACCTAACATGGCCCCCCCCTCCTTGGGCCTCGCTATGCTCGAAGGCAGCAATGAGCTGTGGGGCCCGAATGTTTTCAGCAGGCTCCCATGACCTGTCCTCTGGGCCATAACCCTTCCAATCCACCAGATACAACTTTTTGCCGCGTACCACCTTGCACCCCAAAATAGCGTTCACCTTGTAATCGTCCGTAGACGAACCCGATGTCCCGGCAGATGACTCGGAAAACCGGGACATGTATACGGGTTTCAAGAGGGACACATGAAAGGTGTCGGTGATACCCAAGCGTGGAGGAAGAGCCAAACGGTAGACCACAGGATTAACCTGTTCGAGAACCTTGAAGGGACCCAAGTAGCGAGGAGCAAACTTAGTGGACTCAACTCGCAGCCTGATGTTACGGGCGGAGAGCCACACCAAGTCGCCAGGAGCAAAGGTCGGAGCGGGGCGCCGATGAACATCGGCGGAGGACTTCATTCTCTCCTTGGAGGCCCGAATGGCATCCTGCGTGCGGTTCCAAATGTCCCGTGCCTCCACAGCCCAGTCTGCCACCCTGGAGTCAGCAGAAGACACAGGCATGGGCACAGGAACACGCGGATGCTGGCCGTAATTTAGGAGGAATGGAGTCTGACCGGTGGAGTCGGCTACGGCATTGTTAAGTGCAAACTCTGCCAATGGTAGCAAGGATGCCCAGTCATCCTGCCTGGCAGAAACAAAATGTCGTAAATATGTGACCAAGGTCTGGTTGGCCCTCTCTACCAACCCATTCGTCTCGGGATAATATGCCGAAGAGAGATTCAACTCAATACTAATTAGACGACAAAGCTCTCTCCAGAATCGAGACGCAAACTGGGGACCCCGGTCACTAACGATTTTGTCTGGCATACCGTGTAGGCGAAAGATATGCTTGACGAACAAGACAGCCAACGCCCGTGCAGAAGGTAGCCGTGGAAGAGGCACCAAGTGCACCATTTTGGAAAAATGGTCGGTGATCACCCAGATAATGGTGCAGTTACGAGACTTGGGTAAGCCCACCACAAAGTCCATCCCGACCATCTCCCAGGGCCTGTCCGCTACCGGCAGAGGAAAAAGCAAACCAGCTGGCCGTTGCCGAGGAGTCTTGTTCTTGGCACAAGAGACACACGCCCGAACATACTCTGCGACATCACGAGCCATATGCGGCCACCAGTACGTCCTCGCCAGGAACTCAGATGTCCTTTTGGTACCAAAATGTCCACCCACCCTGGACGAGTGTGCCCAAGAGACAACCTCCAGTCGCAAATTAGATGGAACAAAAGTCTTGCCCGGGGGCACAGACTCTAGCGAAACCGGGGCCACAGTTCTCAAGCTCTCGGTGGGGACAATAAGCCGAGGCTCCTCCTCCTCCGCAGATGACACAACGGAGCGAGAGAGAGCGTCGGCCCGAAAGTTCTTCTCCCCAGAAAGAAAATGGAGGGTGAAATGAAACCGGGAGAAGAATAAAGACCATCTGGCCTGGCGAGAATTCAAACGCTGGGCTGTCTGCAGGTACACCAAATTTTTATGGTCTGTGAAGACTTGGAAGGGAAAACGTGCTCCCTCCAAGAGATGTCTCCACTCCGAGAAAGCCAACTTCATGGCTAGCAACTCCCTGTCCCCGATGGAATAATTCCTCTCTGCTGGTGAGAAGGTCTTGGAGAAAAAGAAGCAAAGATGCTTCCGACCTTGAGCATCCTTTTGGAAGAGGACTGCTCCAGCACCAACAGAAGAGGCATCCACCTCCATGATAAATGGCTTATCAACATCGGGGCGATGTAGGATGGGAGCGCTAGCGAAGTGTGACTTTATAGAGTTAAAGGCCTTGGAGACCTCCTCAGACCACAATTTGGGATTCGCCCCCTTCTTGGTGAGGGCAACCAAGGGAGCTACCAAAGTTGAGAAGTGCGGAATGAACTGGCGATAATAATTAATGAACCCCATAAAGCGCTGCACCGCTTTAAGAGAATGGGGTTCCTGCCAGTCCATCACAGCCTGTAGTTTGGCAGGATCCATAGCCAATCCCTGGGCAGAGATGATGTAGCCTAGGAAAGGTAGGGACTCCTGCTCAAACATACACTTCTCCAACTTGGCATAGAGGGAATTTGCCCGTAGGAGGTCGAAGACTTTGCAAACATCTCTCCGGTGGGAGTCAATATCTGGAGAGTAGATGAGAATATCATCCAGATAGACTACGACCGAGGTGGAAAGCATATCCCGGAAGATATCGTTCACAAAGTCTTGGAAAACGGCTGGGGCATTACAGAGCCCGAAGGGCATCACCAGATATTCATAGTGCCCATCCCTGGTGTTAAAAGCCGTCTTCCATTCGTCCCCCTCACGGATGCGAATCAGGTTGTAAGCACCCTGCAGATCTAGTTTAGTAAATACCCTTGCTCCCCGAAGCCTATCGAAGAGCTCAAATATCAAGGGCAAAGGATACTTATTTTTAACGGTGATAGCGTTAAGACCCCTGTAGTCTATGCATGGACGCAATTCCCCATTCTTCTTCTGCACGAAGAAGAACCCTGCCCCAGCAGGTGACACTGACTTCCTAATGAATCCTCTTGCCAGATTTTCCTGGATGTACTGTGACATTGCCTCCGTCTCCGGGAGAGATAGCGGATAGACTCGACCCCGGGGAGGCTCAGCACCAGGCAAGAGATCAATAGGACAGTCATAGGGGCGATGGGGCGGAAGGATCTCCGCCGCCTTTTTGGAGAACACGTCTGCATGAGACCAATACTGCTTGGGGAGAGAGGAAAGATCTGCGGGTACCTCTGTAGTAGCAATCTGAACGCACTCCCTCTGACACCTACCCCCACAAGATTCACCCCATCCCAGGATTCTGCCAGAGGACCACTCGATATGAGGAGAGTGGTACCGTAGCCAAGGTATTCCCAACAGGACCTCATCAATTCCCTCTGGAATGACGAGCAGAGATATAATCTCCTGATGAGATGGCGACATGGACAGAGTAAAAGGGATGGTCTGGTGTGTTATCTGTGAGGGCAGTGTCGACCCATTCACCACTCGTACCGTTACTGGTTGAGCTAGCATAACCAGGGGTATTGCGTGACGTTGGGCGAAGGCAGAAGACATAAAATTGCCCTCCGCCCCAGAATCCACGCAGAGCTCTACCGAGTGGGAGAATGAGCCTATAGTAATTGTCCCCTTAAAGGACAATTTAGAGGCAAACGTCGCCGTGTCTAGTGTACCTCCACCTACTACCACTAGAGGCTGACGTTTCCTCGACCGCTGAGAACATCTGGTGGCTAGATGTCCTGACTGCTGGCAAACATGACAGACCTTGAGTGCACAAGCGGTCCGAGACTTAGATCCCGCTTGTGACACTTCCCTGGCCTCATGTGACTCAGGAACCAGGACCGGAGATTCCAGAGGTTTGGCGAAGGTAGGAGCCAGCCGAAACCTCTGCCTACACTGGGCTCGCTCTAACCTCCGCTCGTTAAAACGGAGGTCAATTCGAGTGGAGACAGTTATTAACTCCTCCAGTGTGGCAGGAATCTCCCTAGTGGCCAGAGCGTCCTTAACGTGGTCAGCCAGGCCCCTCCAAAATATGGGGATATGAGCTTTATCCGACCAATCCAGCTCAGAAGCTAAAGTGCGGAATTGGACGGCAAAATGACTGACCAAGGACTCACCCTGAGTTAATGCCAGCAGTTGGAACGCTGTGTCATGGGTGACTTGAGGTCCTAAAAAGACCTGTTTCAGAGTGCTCAGAAACAGCGGAGCACTCTGCACCACATGATCACCACGCTCCCACAGCGGCGTAGCCCATTCCAACGCCCTGTCTGACAAGAGAGACACTATAAATCCCACCTTAGCCCGCTCTGTGGGAAAACGTGCAGCCAGGAGCTCGAGGTGAATAGAGCACTGACTCACAAATCCCCTACAAAACTTGCTATCACCAGAAAATTTTTCTGGCAGCGGGAGGCGAGAAAATGTCGGAGCAGGGGTGGCAATGGACAGGGTTGCTGCAGCCACGCTAGCAGCCTGTACAGCAACAGCGGTAACATCCACAGCTGAGGTTGCGCTCTCAAGAGCCGCCAACCTACCCTCCAGCTGCTGAATATACCGCAAGGATTGCTGTTTGTCCGTCATTACTAGCCAGACCCTGGCGCTAGTGTAATGTTAGGGCTAGCGGAACGCACCAAATATAAGACAGATAGTGTATGGTGCGTTCGCAGCCCAGGGTCCACCGTGCAGAGATGGAACCTGCTGCTAAGTAATGACGGACTATATGGCAGTACTCATAAGTATACACACGTGGGTTAAACTTCACCCAGCGTGAAGGAAGCGATCCTGTTGCGACACAGGATCGCGGTACCGCACATAGAAGGCAAGCAAGTAGTCAGCGAACTCAACCCCAACTAGGATTGAAGTCCGATTAGAGCCTTGCTGGCACAACACCGCAACTGGGTGTGTAAGGAAGCAGAATAACAATATTAGGGCACAAGAGTGCATGCAGTGCCGCACTGACGAACGCCACTAACCACCCAGGCTTGGGTAAGGAAAGCACAGAGCAAGTGCACGGCGCCGTACTGGCGGTCACAGCAACTGGACGCTGTAACGTGTGATTAGTGCTGTAGGATAAGTCTGGCGCTAGATAGCAACCATACACCTTCCGCGAACAGACATTCAATAGGGAAGGGGTATCCAAGGACGACTTGCACTCACAATAAACACACGTAAGCAAATGTACACTAGCGCATGGCCGTGCGGTCATGAGCAGTTTATATAGTTGCAGCACAGGAAGTGGCCACAGAAACTTTGCCCTTCCAAGACCTGCCAAGAGGACCAATGGAATGTGCTGCAGAGCCTGAGCACATGACCCTCGATCTCCAACGGGAGATCTTGCCCTGGGCATGCTCAGTGTGTGCAGACAAGGACTTAGTCCCAGAGAAGTCCGCTCGCTGCTGACCAGCACTGGCTTTAATGGCAGAAGCTGAAGAAGCAGCAGTAACTCTCTGTACAAAGTGAGACTGAGCAAGACGCTGGGACCGACGTCCCTGCTGAGCAGACTCCACTGCGGCTGGATAAGAATGGGAGACCGCAGCGGAGATGGCCCGAGATTCTCCCTGTGCAGAAGCGTGAACTCGAGACCTAACACATACCACCAAAAGTGTGTGCTAACCTTGTGAAGACTTACAGAACACATTTGATCTCTGTCATTGTCAACAAAGGATATACAGCCATGGCCAAAAGTATTGACACCCCTGCAATTCTGTCAGATAATACTCATTTTCTTCCTGAAAATTATTGCAAACACAAATTATTTGGTATTATTATCTTCATTTAATTTGTCTTAAATGAAAAAACATAAAAAAGAATGAAGCAAAAAGGAAAACATTGATCATTTCACACAAAACTCCAAAAATGGGCCAGACAAAAGTATTGGCACCCTCAGCCTAATACTTGGTTGCACGACCTTTAGCCAAAATAACTGCGACCAACCACTTCCGGTAACCATCAATGAGTTTCTTACAATGCTCTGCTGGAATTTTAGACCATTCTTCTTTGGCAAACTGCTCCAGTTCCCTGATATTTGAAGGGTGCCTTCTCCAAACTGCCATTTTTAGATCTCTCCACAGGTGTTCTATGGGATTCAGGTCTGGACTCATTGCTGGCCACCTTAGAAGTCTCCAGTGCTTTCTCTCAAACCATTTTCTAGTGCTTTTTGAAGTGTGTTTTGGGTCATTGTCCTGCTGGAAGACCCATGACCTCTGAGAGAGACCCAGTTTTCTCACACTGGGCCCTACATTATGCTACAAAATTTGTTGGTAGTCTTCAGACTTCATAATGCCATGCACACGGTCAAGCAGTCCAGTGCCAGAGGCAGCAAAGCAACCCCAAAACATCAGGGAACCTCTGCCATGTTTGACTGTAGGGACCGTGTTCTTTTCTTTGAATGCCTCTTATTTTTCTCCTGTAAACTCTATGTTGATACCTTTGCCCAAAAAGCTCTACTTTTGTCTCATCTGACCAGAGAACATTTTTCCAAAACGTTTTAGGCTTTTTCAGGTAAGTTTTGGTAAACTCCAGCCTGGCTTTTTTATGTCTCAGGGTAAGAAGTGGGGTCTTCCTGGATCTCCTACCATACAGTCCCTTTTCATTCAGACGCCGATGAATAGTACGGGTTGACACTGTTGTACCCTCGGACTGCAGGGCAGCTTGAACTTGTTTGGATGTTAGTCGAGGTTCTTTATCCAACATCGGCACAATCTTACGTTGAAATCTCTTGTCAATTTTTCTTTTCCGTCCACATCTAGGGAGGTTAGCCACAGTGCCATGGGCTTTAAACTTCTTGATGACACTGCGCACGGTAGACACAGGAACATTCAGGTCTTTTGAGATGGACTTGTAGCCTTGAGATTGCTCATGCTTCCTCACAATTTGGTTTCTCAAGTCCTCAGACAGTTCTTTGGTCTTCTTTCTTTTCTCCATGTTCAATGTGGTACACACAAGGACACAGGACAGAGGTTGAGTCAACTTTAATCCATGTCAACTGGCTGCAAGTGTGATTTAGTTATTGCCAAAACCTCTTAGGTGCCACAGGTAAGTTGCAGGTGCTGTTAATTACACAAATTAGAGAAGCATCACATGATTTTTCGAATAGTGCCAATACTTTTGTCCACCCCCTTTTTTATGTTTGGTGTAAAATTATATCCAATTTGGCTTTAGGACAATTCGTTTTGTGTTTTTTCATTTAAGACAAATTAAATGAAGATAATAATAACAAAGAATTTGTGTTTGCAATCATTTTCAGGAAGAAACTGAGTATTATCTGACAGAATTGCAGGGGTGTCAATACTTTTGGCCATGACTGTATAGCAAAATATTGAAATGAACGTTTGTTAATGACCAAATACTTATTTTCCTCCATAATTTGCAAAATAAATCTTGCCAAATCAGACAAGGCGATTTTCTGGTTTTGTTTTCTCATGTTGACTCTCATAGTTGTGGTCTACCTATGATGTCAATTACAGGTCTCCCTCATATTTTTAATTGGGAGAACTTACACAATTGGTGGCTGACTAAATACTTTTTTGCCCCACTGTATTTACTTACAGCAGCTTCACCCGCTATGACAGTGGTTACATTGGGATCCGGTGTCAAAAATGAACTGTGACCTTAAAAAATGCAGCTTTCACAGCACATGATGACCCTCTGAAAATTTAAAGCGAGGGCCGCATAACGACATGGTGGTGGACATGGTGGTGGTGGCGGGCAAAGCTCAAAATTTAAATGGGCATGTTTGAAATTACATTGTAAAGGGATGGGTAATATGTATTCCACTATTTTGCTAACTATTTGGCCTGAGTGAGGGACCTACCAAATGTAGGAGTGAGAGCCCTCACAAATGTTAAAGAAAAAAGTAAAGCAAAAATTCTCCTTTGGAACATATGCTAAAGGGGAGGTTTTTTTTAAATTTATCGCTATATACATGTAATTATGAAGGAAAAATGTTTCTTATCATTTTCCCTTTTAAAAAAATGTCGGTTTGGGTTGGTAGGTCTTTTTAAAAATCCATAAAACCAGCGCAATAGACTGACAACATTATTCCCAGATACCATATGTGAGTCAGAAAGGCATGCTGGCATCTTCTCCTTGCTGCTTCCATTTAGTTTCAGCACTTTCCCATCAATTTCAGCTGTTTTCCCATGCCCCCAGATCTGTGTGTTGGGTCCAGCAGAAAAAAATTCGGCTTTCCTATTGACTTGCATTGGATTCGTTATTTGGCATGAATACATGGATATTAGAAATTATATGTGCCGATTTTCATAAATCCAAATATTTCACTATTCCATCATCACTACCATTGACCCTGTCACAGCATGTATGAGCAATGTAATGAGTACCTCTGCAAACATATCACTAATAGTAATAAATTAATATTATTAGAGTTTGACAGCAGACATTATACAACAATATTGGCAATACTTATTATGCAAAGTGAAAAAATACAAGACAATAGTCAATATCAATAATTTTCAACTATGTTAACCAAATGCCCTGGAGTGCAGATAGCCATAACCAGGGCCGGACTGGCCATCGGGCAGTTCTGGCAAATGCCAGAAGGGCCGGTGGCAGTAGTGGGCCGCTCGAGTGTGCTGCTGTTGGCACACTCCCCCCCGCTGTCGGCACACTCCCGGCCCCGCATTCAACTATACTGACGTCATAGACGCCGATACAGTTGAATGCAATGATGGAGGAGAGAGAGCGTCTGCTGTCGCTCCCTCTCCCATCATTCCCCGCTCTGCCTGCCGCTGACACTGCGGGTGCGCGATGACGTTATATCATCGCGCACCTGCTGTGTGTCGGGAGGGCAGACTGCAGCTGCTGAGACCGCAGCCAGGAGCAGCGCGGGGCAAGAGGAAAGGTGAGTAGAGTGTTTTTTATTATTATTATTATATATCAATGAGTGATAACTGGATTGTGGGGCTATTGGGGGGAGCTGCATTACATTCTATGGGGCTGGGCTGCATTATATTGTATGGTGGCTGTGCTGCATTACATCCTATGGGAACTGGCTGCATTACATTTTATGGGGTCTGTGCTGCATTACATTCTATGGGGTCTGTGCTGCATTACATTCTATGGGGTCTGTGCTACATTACATTCTATGGGGTCTGTGCTACATTACATTCTATGGGGGCTGTCCTGTATTACATTCTATGGGGCCTGTGCTGTATTACATTCTATGGGGTCTGTGCTGCATTACATTCTATGGGGTCTGTGCTACATTGCATTCTATGGGGCTGTGCTGCATTACATTCTATGGGGACTGGCTGCATTAAATTCTATGGGGTCTGTGCTGCATTACATTCTATGGGGTCTGTGCTGCATTACATTCTATGGGGGCTGTGCTGTATTACATTCTATGGGGGCTGTGCTGCATTACATTCTATGGGGCTGTGCTGTATTACATTCTATGGGGGCTGGCTGCATTACATTCTATGGGGGCTGGCTGCATTACATTCTATGGGGCTGTGCTGCATTACATTCTATGGGGCTGTGCTGTATTACATTCTATGGGGGCTGTGCTGCATTACATTCTATGGGGCTGTGCTGTATTACATTCTATGGGGGCTGGCTGCATTACATTCTATGGGACTGTGCTGTATTACATTCTATGGGGGCTGTGCTGCATTACATTCTATGGGGCTGTGCTGTATTACATTCTATGGGGGCTGGCTGCATTACATTCTATGGGGGCTGGCTGCATTACATTCTATGGGGCTGTGCTGCATTACATTCTATGGGGGCTGAGCTGTATTACATTCTATGGGGCTGTGCTGCATTACATTCTATGGGGACTGGCTGCATTACATTCTATGATGACTGAGCTGTAATGCTGGATACAGCTGTAATTATATGTTATATAGTCGTGTTACTCTCCCCTCACTTCTTGTAACCTACAAGAGTACAAAGATATTATACAGTCACCATGTGACAAGTGGCCTGTGTGACTTCAAATGCCAGGGCTGAATTTTAGTCCCAGTCCAGCCCTGGCCATAACCCAATGTTCATTTCAAGTTAATGTTTCTTCTGAGTGTGAATCTTTTATAACGTATTACTTCTAGTTCTGCATTTTTATTGTTGAAATACAAACATTTATATTTTGTATTTTCAATCATGCATGAATTAACATATTTTTTAAAGTATATCCTAAAGGGGATTGCCATTAGTTTTTATTCACTATCCATGTACCGTTTTAACAGCTGCGATTCATACAGTGTCAGTCATAATGCCCATTATACAATTCTCAGCATTATGGGCATGATAGGCAGTGTTACATTTAATGCATTCAAAAATGCAATCTATAGTGAGGTCTCACAAGCTGAATGTACGTCTGGAAGTGGTCAGGGAGAAGCAGCTCAGATATGTAGAAAGGCAATCACACAGAATAATGAACACTTGGAGACAGCCGACGCCTCCCAGTCTTAGATTGGATAGTCAAGCTGTCAATCACACACTGACAGCTCAGCACACCCCTGTACCAGATTGGATGGCAAAGCTTTCAATCAACGTACTGGCAGCTTCAGTACGCAACTGTACCGGATTGGATGGCCGAGCTGTCAGTAACTGCATCCCAGACTGTTGTGAATTCTGTTTTGGGTTCCCTCCAGTGGTTGTAGGTGGTAATGCAGTTGTCCCTGAGTTGCAGTCCTGGTCAGGTGTTTCTGCTGATTGCAGTTCTGACTGGGGTATTTAGGTGTGCAGGATTCATTAGTCCTTGCCAGTTGTCCATGGTTCTGGGAGGTTTTGGATCTTTGTCTGGTTCCTCCTGCCTTGCTGCCAATTCAGCAAAGATAAGTGTCTGGTTTTTGTTTCTGTGGCACACATGTTGTGTGCTTAATAATTCTGTGCTATTCATTTGTTTTCTCTTGTCCAGCTTAGACCGTGTCAGTGTTTTCTCAGTCTTGTTGGATTCTCTGGAGTTGCAGATATACGCTCCACATCTTTAGTTAGATGGTGGAATTTTTTCTATTTTCTGCTGTGGATATTTTTGGAAGGATTTTAATACTGACCGCTTAGTATTCTGTCCTATCCTTTCCTATTTTAGCTAGAGTGGCCTCTTTTGCTAAATCCTGTTTCCTGCCTGCGTGTGTCTTTTCCTCTACTACTCACAGTCAATATTTGTGGGGGGCTGCCTATCCTTTGGGGTTCTGCTCTGAGGCAAGGTAGAATTCCTATTTCCATCTATAGGGGTATTTAGTCCTCCGGCTGTGTCGAGGTGTCTAGGATTTGTTAGGCACACCCCACGGCTACTTCTAGTTGCGGTGTTAAGTTCAGGATTTGCGGTCAGTACAGTTTACACCAACTCCAGAGAAAGTTCCATGCGGCTCCAAGGTCACCGGATCATAACAGTACAACTGGCCAATAATGAGTTAAATGCATCTCAGAAGAAGGGAAGAAAGGTGTTGAGCCATTTTTTTTTCCGCACTCTGTTTTGTCTTCTGTTCCCTCTTTTTCTCTGGGTGGCTGAGGAGTCTTGTGCTAGCATGGATATTCAGGAATTAGCTTCTCGTGTGGACCAGCTTGCTGCTAGGGTACAGGGTATTTCTGATTATATTGTTCAGACTCCTGTTTTAGAGCCGAAGATTCCTACTCCTGATTTGTTTTTTGGTGACAGGTCCAAATTTTTGAGTTTTAAAAACAACTGTAAACTGTTTTTTGCTCTGAGACCTCGATCCTCCGGTGATTCCATTCAGCAGGTTAAAATCATCATATCCCTGCTGCGTGGCGATCCACAGGATTGGGCATTTTCCCTGGAATCTGGGAATCCGGCTTTGCTTAATGTAGACTCCTTTTTTCAGGCTTTAGGTTTATTATATGATGAACCTAATTCTGTGGATCAAGCGGAGAAGACCTTGTTGGCCCTGTCTCAGGGTCAAGAGGCGGCAGAATTGTATTGTCAGAAATTTAGAAAATGGTCTGTGTTGACTAATTGGAATGATGATGCTTTGGCGGCAATTTTTCAGAAAGGGTCTTTCTGAATCTGTTAAAGATGTTATGGTGGGTAGAGTTGAGCGACCTTGACCTTTTTAGAGTCGAGCTGGGTTTCGCGAAACCCGACTATCTCAAAAGTCGGGTCGAGTGAAATCGGCCGATTATGACGTAAAGTCGGGATCGACCGAAACACGAAACCCAATGCAAGTCAATGGGGCAGCATAGTCGGCAGTGAGTGGGGGCCAGGAAAACACCTAGAGTGCCCATTTTAATGTCAAAACCATCCATTCTTCTTAATGAAGCTTGTCAAGCGTAATTTACCTTATAATAATTGGAAGGCATTTGAAATTGGGGTTCATTTGGCTAAAGTTGTGGTGGGTAGGGCTGGTTCAAGTAATTAGTGGGCCCAGGAAATCTGGACCACGTCACGGCAGTGGAGCAGGGAGAGGTAAGTATTTCAACTTTGCAAGTGCTGTGAACCTGAGCAAGCAGGGGGGGCCCACTCGTTGGCATTGGCACTGGCACAGGGCCCCTCAAAGTACAGCGGTGTGTTTGCATGGCGGGGGCGCCTCCCACCGGCAGAAACACTTTTGCGTACTATGAGAGGCCCTGTGCCAGTGACGTCGCCAACTAGTATTCCTCCCCCCACCTGATGAAGGAACCTGCACTTTCATCTGCACCTTCCTGTTTGTCCCCGTGTAAGGTGGTATGGTATGCGGGAAGGGGGACCTGACTTTCAGCAGGGTCACAATCTTGCAGTGTAGCGTGCACGGGAAATGTTGCGTTATGGGTCAATGTACCAGCAGACTCATCTATCACTGGCTGGGCAATGGGCAGGATGAGGAGGAAACACAGATATAGGCCCAAAGAATAAAGTGGGCTAAATGCAGTTCAAAATTGGTAACACAGGACTAATCAGGGGGCATTGCAGTGGAGGACAACTGGAATGAGAGGCTGACACAGAGAGTAGGCCCAAATCAGTAAGTAGTCGAAATGCAGTTCAAAATTGGCAACAGTAGTAAACAGGCGGCACAGCTTTGTTCAGTGGAGGAGAACAGCAAGGAGTGGCAGACACCGATAGTAGGCCCCAACCCAACTAGTAGGCCAAATGCAGTCTAACATTAACAACTACTTAACGAGCGCCTGAAAACGGAATTTCAGGACAGGAAACCAGCAGAACAGCAAGGAGTAGCAGACACCGATAGTAGGCCCCAAACCAACTAGTACGCCAAATGCAGTTGTTCCGTTTAACCACAATTTAATGAGAGCCTGAAGATAGAAGTTCAGGAAAGGCAACCTGGGGAACACCTTGGAGTGGAACACACCATCTCTCTACACCCCATACCCAATTTGTAGGCCTAATGCAGCGTAGTTTCCAACAACTACTAAACGAGAGCCGGAAGATCGAAGCTCAGGAAAGGCAACCTGGAGAACACCTTGGAGTGGAACACACCATCTCTCTACACCCCATACCCAATTTGTAGGCCTAATGCAGTGTAGTTTCCAAGAACTACTAAACGAGAGCCGGAAGATCGAAGCTCAGGAAAGGCAACCTGGAGAACACCTTGGAGTGGAACACACCATCTCTCTACACCCCATACCCAATTTGTAGGCCCAATGCAGCGTAGTTTCCAACAACAACTAAACGAGAGCATGATGATCGAAGCATTGGCGAGGAAACCTGGGGAACACCTTGGAGTGGAACACACCATCTCTCTACACCCCATACCCTATTTGTAGGCCTAATGCAGCGTAGTTTCCAACAACTACTAAACGAGAGCATGATGATCGAAGCATTGGCGAGGAAACCTGGGGAACACCTTGGAGTGGAACACACCATCTCTCTACAGTGGAACACACCATCTCTCTACACCCCATACCCAATTTGTAGGCCTAATGCAGCGTAGTTTCCAACAACTACTAAACGAGAGCATGATGATCGAAGCATTGGCGAGGAAACCTGGGGAACACCTTGGAGTGGAACACACCATCTCTCTACAGTGGAACACACCATCTCTCTACACCCCATACTCAATTTGTAGGCCTAATGCAGCATAGTTTCCAACAACTACTAAACGAGAGCCGGAAGATCGAAGCTCAGGAAAGGCAACCTGTGGAACACCTTGGAGTGGAACACACCATCTCTCTACACCCCATACCCAATTTGTAGGCCCAATGCAGCGTAGTTTCCAACAACTACTAAACGAGAGCATGATGATCGAAGCATTGGCGAGGAAACCTGGGGAACACCTTGGAGTGGAACACACCATCTCTCTACACCCCATACACAATTTGTAGGCCTAATGCAGCGTAGTTTCCAACAACTACTAAACGAGAGCATGATGATCGAAGCATTGGCGAGGAAACCTGGGGAACACCTTGGAGTGGAACACACCATCTCTCTACACCCCATACCCAATTTGTAGGCCTAATGCAGCGTAGTTTCCAACAACTACTAAACGAGAGCATGATGATCGAAGCATTGGCGAGGAAACCTGGGGAACACCTTGGAGTGGAACACACCATCTCTCTACAGTGGAACACACCATCTCTCTACACCCCATACCCAATTTGTAGGCCTAATGCAGCGTAGTTTCCAACAACTACTAAACGAGAGCCGGAAGATCGAAGCTCAGGAAAGGCAACCTGGAGAACACCTTGGAGTGGAACACACCATCTCTCTACACCCCATACCCAATTTGTAGGCCTAATGCAGCGTAGTTTCCAACAACTACTAAACGAGAGCCGGAAGATCGAAGCTCAGGAAAGGCAACCTGGGGAACACCTTGGAGTGGAACACACCATCTCTCTACACCCCATACCCAATTTGTAGGCCCAATGCAGCGTAGTTTCCAACAACTACTAAACGAGAGCATGATGATCGAAGCATTGGCGAGGAAACCTGGGGAACACCTTGGAGTGGAACACACCATCTCTCTACACCCCATACCCAATTTGTAGGCCTAATGCAGCGTAGTTTCCAACAACTACTAAACGAGAGCATGATGATCGAAGCATTGGCGAGGAAACCTGGGGAACACCTTGGAGTGGAACACACCATCTCTCTGCAGTGGAACACACCATCTCTCTACACCCCATACCCAATTTGTAGGCCTAATGCAGCGTAGTTTCCAACAACTACTAAACGAGAGCATGATGATCGAAGCATTGGCGAGGAAACCTGGGGAACACCTTGGAGTGGAACACACCATCTCTCTACAGTGGAACACACCATCTCTCTAGACCCCATACCCAATTTGTAGGCCAAATGCAGCGTAGTTTCCAACAACTACTAAACGAGAGCCGGAAGATCGAAGCTCAGGAAAGGCAACCTGGAGAACACCTTGGAGTGGAACACACCATCTCTCTACACCCCATACCCAATTTGTAGACCTAATGCAGCGTAGTTTCCAATAACTACTAAACGAGAGCATGATGATCGAAGCATTGGCGAGGAAACCTGGGGAACACCTTGGAGTGGAACACACCATCTCTCTACAGTGGAACACACCATCTCTCTACACCCCATACCCAATTTGTAGGCCTAATGCAGCGTAGTTTCCAACAACTACTAAACGAGAGCCGGAAGATCGAAGCTCAGGAAAGGCAACCTGGAGAAAACCTTGGAGTGGAACACACCATCTCTCTACACCCCATACCCAATTTGTAGGCCTAATGCAGCGTCGTATCCAACAACTACTAAACGAGAGCCGGAAGATCGAAGCTCAGGAAAGGCAACCTGGGGAACACCTTGGAGTGGAACACACCATCTCTCTACACCCCATACCCAATTTGTAGGCCCAATGCAGCGTAGTTTCCAACAACTACTAAACGAGAGCATGATGATCGAAGCATTGGCGAGGAAACCTGGGGAACACCTTGGAGTGGAACACACCATCTCTCTACACCCCATACCCAATTTGTAGGCCTAATGCAGCGTAGTTTCCAACAACTACTAAACGAGAGCATGATGATCGAAGCATTGGCGAGGAAACCTGGGGAACACCTTGGAGTGGAACACACCATCTCTCTACAGTGGAACACACCATCTCTCTACACCCCATACCCAATTTGTAGGCCTAATGCAGCGTAGTTTCCAACAACTACTAAACGAGAGCCGGAAGATCGAAGCTCAGGAAAGGCAACCTGGGGAACACCTTGGAGTGTAACAAACCCTCTCTCTACACCACGGAAGGACTGATTCTTAGGAAGGAAGGCTGTCGGAAAGAAGCAGGGCGCGTCCGAGGGTGATTATATTCTTATTAGGTATATACTCACCCTCGGACGCGCCCTGCTTCTTTATTTGTAATGAATGTTTATTTGCAATGTGGTTTTGACTTACTCTATTTTTTTGGTAAATAATGATTTTATTATTTTCATAGTTTTGCATCTTCTTGGCAATAATATAAAGAAGACGCGACAGGACAACACTCGGTGGATGCCATATCTGTGTTTAAAATTGAAAAAACCTTTCAGTTAACTACTTGCAGGAGAAAGTTATTGTAGCTGGTGGCCATTTTTAGTACTGTACCAGATTTTTGTTGTATGTGTTTGTTTTTAATGTTAAAATGTCTGCATTTGATATCTCTCCAGTATTTTCTTTTTTATAAGCAAAATACTTATTTTTATATTTTCTGATGTTGGTTCCAGGGGTACACGGGCAGCAGTGGTGTGGTCAGTGGAGGCCTAGTGGAAGGAGTGACCGCAGACAGGCATCGAAGGCCTAAAATAATAACACATGGCTGTAGGCAATTTTAAATTGGTTCCAGGGGTACACGGGCAGCAGTGGTGTGGTCAGTGGAGGCCTAGTGGAAGGAGTGACCGCAGACAGGCATCGAAGGCCTAAAATAATAACACATGGCTGTAGGCAATTTTAAATTGGTTCCAGGGGTACACGGGCAGCAGTGGTGTGGTCAGTGGAGGCCTAGTGGAAGGAGTGACCGCAGACAGGCATCGAAGGCCAAAAATAATAACACATGGCTGTAGGCAATTTTAAATTGGTTCCGTGGGTACACGGGCAGCAGTGGTGTGGTCAGTGGAGGCCTAGTGGAAGGAGTGACCGCAGACAGGCATCGAAGGCCTAAAATAATAACACATGGCTGTAGGCAATTTTAAATTGGTTCCAGGGGTACACGGGCAGCAGTGGTGTGGTCAGTGGAGGCCTAGTGGAAGGAGTGACCGCAGACAGGCATCGAAGGCCTAAAATAATAACACATGGCTGTAGGCAATTTTAAATTGGTTCCAGGGGTACACGGGCAGCAGTGGTGTGGTCAGTGGAGGCCTAGTGGAAGGAGTGACCGCAGACAGGCATCGAAGGCCTAAAATAATAACACATGGCTGTAGGCAATTTTAAATTGGTTCCAGGGGTACACGGGCAGCAGTGGTGTGGTCAGTGGAGGCCTAGTGGAAGGAGTGACCGCAGACAGGCATCGAAGGCCTAAAATAATAACACATGGCTGTAGGCAATTTTAAATTGGTTACAGGGGTACACGGGCAGCAGTGGTGTGGTCAGTGGAGGCCTAGTGGAAGGAGTGACCGCAGACAGGCATCGAAGGCCTAAAATAATAACACATGGCTGTAGGCAATTTTAAATTGGTTCCAGGGGTACACGGGCAGCAGTGGTGTGGTCAGTGGAGGCCTAGTGGAAGGAGTGACCGCAGACAGGCATCGAAGGCCTAAAATAATAACACATGGCTGTAGGCAATTTTAAATTGGTTCCAGGGGTACACGGGCAGCAGTGGTGTGGTCAGTGGAGGCCTAGTGGAAGGAGTGACCACAGACAGGCATCGAAGGCCTAACATAACAAAAATGTCAATACAATGGTATTGTCAGTGGCAGGCATTGAAGGATGTCAGCGCATAGACTAAACATTGGTGGAGCTGTGAGATAATTTTGCAAGTGGTAGAGCACTGTTTGAGCTGGGGGGGGAACTGTCTTGTGGCCGGCGGTACAGGCCCAGGGCCCCTCATATTACAACGGTGTGTCTGACGTTGGGTGCGTACCACCACCGCCAGAGACACTTTATTGTACTAGGAGGGACCCAGTGGCAGTGCCGTCAACCAAAAGCGGGCACACCCACCTCTTCAGACAAACTGCACTCTCACGGGTGCTGTCGCCAAGTGTCGATACCACGGCCCCGTGTGGGGAGTTTGGCCATTTAGTGAGGTGTAAACATGTCGTATGCTGGACAATCAGGTGCAGAAAATTACGAGATTGGAAAAGGCATTCAGAATAGTCCACAGGCAAGACCTTTTCATAGGAAAGCTAGGTGTCAGCCGGGCAAGGTGGGGCAAAAGATTTCGAAATCCAGTTGTGGTTCATTTTAATGAAGGTTAGATCATCTACATTTTGGGTAGCCAGACGAGTCCTTTTTTCTGTTAGTATTGAACCTGCAGCACTTAATACTCTTTCTGATAGGACACTAGCTGCCGGGCAAGCAAGCTCCTGCAATGCATATTCTGCCAATTCTGGCCAGGTGTCTAATTTTGATGACCAGTAATCAAATGGGAATGACGGTTGAGGGAGAACATCGATAAGGGATGAAAAATAGTTTGTAACCATACTGGACAAATGTTGTCTCCTGTCACTTTGAATTGATGCTGCAGTACCTGTCCTGTCTGCGGTCATAGCAAAATCACTCCACAACCTGGTCAGAAAACCCCTCTGGCCAATGCTACTTCTGATTTCTGCCCCTCTAACTCCTCTGGTCTGCTGGCCCCTGCAGCTCGTGTGAGAACGATCACGGGCGCTGTGTGCAGGGAATGCCAGAAGCAAACGGTCAACAAGAGTTGATTGATTGGTTGCTAATATTAGTTCCAAGTTCTCATGTGGCATTATATTTTGCAATTTGCCTTTATAGCGAGGATCAAGGAGGCAGGCCAACCAGTAATCGTCATCATTCATCATTTTAGTTATGCGTGTGTCCCTTTTGAGGATACGTAAGGCATAATCCGCCATGTGGGCCAAAGTTCCAGTTCTCAAATCTGCGGTTGTGCTTGGTTGAGGGGCAGTTTCAGGCAAATCCACGTCACTTGTGTCCCTCCAAAAACCAGAACCCGGCCTTGCCGCGCCACCAATTTCCAGTGGCCCCGGAAAAGCTTCCTCATTAAAAATATAATCATCCCCATCATCCTCCTCGTCCTCCTCCTCCTCTTCGCCCGCTAACTCGTCCTGTACACTGCCCTGGCCAGACAATGGCTGACTGTCATCAAGGCTTTCCTCTTCCTCAGCTGCAGACGCCTGATCCTTTATGTGCATCAAAATTTGCATCAGCAGACGCATTAGGGGGATGCTCATGCTTATTATGGCGTTGTCTGCACTAACCAGCCGTGTGCATTCCTCAAAACACTGAAGGACTTGACACATGTCTTGAATCTTCGACCACTGCACACCTGACAACTCCATGTCTGCCATCCTACTGCCTGCCCGTGTATGTGTATCCCCCCACAAAAACATAACAGCCCGCCTCTGTTCGCACAGTCTCTGAAGCATGTGCAGTGTTGAGTTCCACCTTGTTGCAACGTCTATGATTAGGCGATGCTGGGGAAGGTTCAAAGAACGCTGATAGGTCTGCATACGGCTGGAGTGTACAGGCGAACGGCGGATATGTGAGCAAAGTCCACGCACTTTGAGGAGCAGGTCGGATAACCCCGGATAACTTTTCAGGAAGCACTGCACCACCAGGTTTAAGGTGTGAGCCAGGCAAGGAATGTGTTTCAGTTGGGAAAGGGAGATGGCAGCCATGAAATTCCTTCCGTTATCACTCACTACCTTGCCTGCCTCAAGATCTACAGTGCCCAGCCACGACTGCGTTTCTTTCTGCAAGAACTCGGACAGAACTTCCGCGGTGTGTCTGTTGTCGCCCAAACACTTCATAGCCAATACAGCCTGCTGACGTTTGCCAGTAGTTGCCCCATAATGGGAGACCTGGTGTGCAACAGTGGCAGCTGCGGATGGAGTGGTTGTGCGACTGCGGTCTGTGGACGAGCTCTCGCTTCTGCAGGAGGACGAAGAGGAGGAGGAGGGGGTGCGAACGGCTACAGCCAATTGTTTCCTAGACCGTGGGCTAGGCAGAACTGTCCCAAACTTGCTGTCCCCTGTGGACCCTGCATCCACCACATTTACCCAGTGTGCCGTGATGGACACGTAACGTCCCTGGCCATGCCTACTGGTCCATGCATCTGTTGTCAGGTGCACCTTTGTGCTCACAGATTGCCTGAGTGCATGGACGATGCGCTCTTTAACATGCTGGTGGAGGGCTGGGATGGCTTTTCTGGAAAAAAAGTGTCGACTGGGTAGCTCGTAGCGTGGTACAGCGTAGTCCATCAGGGCTTTGAAAGCTTCGCTTTCAACTAACCGGTAGGGCATCATCTCTAACGAGATTAGTCTAGCTATGTGTGCGTTCAAACCCTGTGTACGCGGATGCGAGGCTAAGTACTTCCTTTTTCTAACCATAGTCTCATGTAGGGTGAGCTGGACTGGAGAGCTGGAGATCGTGGAACTAGCGGGGGTGCCGGTGGACATGGCAGACTGAGAGACGGTGGGAGATGGTATTGTTGCCGCCGGTGCCCTAGATGCAGTGTTTCCTACTACGAAACTGGTGATTCCCTGACCCTGACTGCTTTGGCCTGGCAAAGAAACCTGCACAGATACTGCAGGTGGTGCGGAAAATGGTGGCCCTACACTGCCGGAAGGGATGTTGCGTTGCTGACTAGCTTCATTGGCCGAGGGTGCTACAACCTTAAGGGACGTTTGGTAGTTAGTCCAGGCTTGCAAATGCATGGTGGTTAAATGTCTATGCATGCAACTTGTATTGAGACTTTTCAGATTCTGTCCTCTGCTTAAGGTAGTTGAACATTTTTGACAGATGACTTTGCGCTGATCAATTGGATGTTGTTTAAAAAAATGCCAGACTGCACTCTTTCTAGCATCGGATACCTTTTCAGGCATTGCAGACTGAGCTTTAACCGGATGGCCACGCTGTCCTCCAACAGGTTTTGACTTTGCCACGCGTTTTGGGCAAGATACGGGCCCGGCAGATGGAACCTGTTGCGATGTTGATGCCTGCTGCGGCCCCTCCTCCTCCGCTTCAGAACTGCTGCCGCCTGCACCCTGTTCCCCCAATGGCTGCCAATCGGGGTCAAGAACTGGGTCATCTATTACCTCTTCTTGTAGCTCGTGTGCAACTTCGTCTGTGTCACCGTGTCGGTCGGTGGTATAGCGTTCGTGATGGGGCAACATAGTCTCATCAGGGTCTGATTCTTGATCATTACCCTGCGAGGGCAATGTTGTGGTCTGAGTCAAAGGACCAGCATAGTAGTCTGGCTGTGGCTGTGCATCAGTGCACTCCATGTCAGATTCAACTTGTAATGGGCATGGACTGTTAACTGCTTCACTTTCTAAGCCAGGGACGGTATGTGTAAAGAGCTCCATGGAGTAACCCGTTGTGTCGCCTGCTGCATTCTTCTCTGTTGTTGTTTTTGCTGAAGAGGACAAGGAAGCGACTTCTCCCTGACCGTGAACATCCACTAACGACGCGCTGCTTTGACATTTACCAGTTTCACGAGAGGAGGCAAAAGAGCTAGAGGCTGAGTCAGCAAGATAAGCCAACTTGCTCTTGCTGCTCCGGCTTTAAAAGCGGTTTTCCTACTCCCAGAAAAGGGAGCGTTCGAGGCCTTGTGTAGCCTGACGACGAACCTGGCTCCACAGCTCCAGACTTAGGTGCAATTTTTTTTTTCCCACGACCAGCTGATGCTCCACCACTACCACTACCCTCATTACCAGCTGACAATGAACGCCCCCGGCCACGACCTCTTCCACCATACTTCCTCATTGTTTTAAAAACGTAAACAAACTAACGGTATTTGTTGCTGTCACACAAATTACACGGTGAGCTATAACTTCAGTATGATTTAGCTACCCCTTTACAGGTGAGTGAGACCACAACGAAAATCAGGCACAATGTTACACACTCTGTTGTTGGTGGCAACAAATGAGAGAGATGCCACACACGCAGGACTGTCACTGAAGCACAAATGTAAATATTAATCTCCCACTGATTTGATTTTTTTTTTTTTTTCAGGGAGACTTTAGGAAAAAAAAAAATAGAATAAAATGATTTTTTCAAGAAGAATTTAGAAACCAAATAAAATAAAATGATTTTTTCAGGGAGAATTTAGAAAACAAATAAAACAAAAAAAGGCTTTCTATGGCCCACTGAGTGAGAGATGACGCACACAGGAGTCAGGAGTGGCACACAAGCCCAGAGGCCAATATTTATCTCCCACTTTTTTTTTTTTGTTCCAGGGAAAATTTATAAACCCAATAAAAAAAATAATAAATAGGCTTTCTATGGCCCACTATCTGAGAGACAGAGAGAGATGGCACGCTTAGGACTGGCACACAAGCCCAAAGGCCAATATTAATCTCCCTTTTTTTTTAAGGGAGAATATATAAAACCAAAAAAAAATAAATAAATAGGCTTTCTATGGCCCACTATTTGTGAGAGAGATGGCACGCTCAGGACTGGCACACAAGCCCAGAGGCCAATATTAATCTCCCACTTTTTTTTTTTTTTTTCCAGGGAAAATTTATAAACCCAATAAAAAAAATAAAAAATAAATAGGCTTTCTATGGCCCACTATCTGAGAGAGAGAGATGGCACGCTTAGGACTGGCACACAAGCCCAAAGGCCAATATTAATCTCCCATTGATTGATTTATTGATTTTTTCAGGTAGAATTTAGAACCCAAATAAAGCAAAAAAAAAAAAAAGGGGCTTTCTATGGCCCACTGAGTGAGTGATGATGCACACAGTAGTCAGGAGTGGCACACAAGCCCTGAGGCCAATATTTTTCTCCCACTGATTGATGTAGTGATTTTTTCAGGTACATTTTAGAACCCAAATCAAGCAAAAAAATAAATAGGCTTTCTATGGCCCACTATTTGTGAGAGAGATGGCACGCTCAGGACTGGCACACAAGCCCAGAGGCCAATATTAATCTCCCACTTTTTTTTTTTTGGTTCCAGGGAAAATTTATAAACCCAATAAAAAAATAAATAAATAGGCTTTCTATGGCCCACTGACTGAGAGATGGCACACACAGGAGTCAAGAGTGGCACACAAGCCCTGAGGCCAATATTTTTCTCCCACTGATTGATGTAGTGATTTTTTCAGGTAGATTTTATAACCCAAATCAAGCAAAAAAATAAATAGGCTTTCTATGGCCCACTGAGTGAGAGATGACACAGACAGAGATGGCACTCTAGCAGAAATGTCAATCTTAATCTCCCACAAAAAAAAAAAAAAAACAGGGAGTGTCCTTCAATTACTATCTCCCTGCAGTAATCTCAGCCAGGTATGGCAGGCAGCAATAAGGAGTGGACTGATGCACAAATTAAATAAAAAGTGTGTACAAACAAAAAAGATAGCTGTGCAGAAAGGAAGGAACAAGAGGATTTGTGCTTTGAAAAAAGCAGTTGGTTTGCACAGCGGCGTACACACAGCAATGCAGCTATCAGGGAGCCTTCTAGGGCAGCCCAATGAGCTACAGCGCTGAGGGGGAAAAAAAAAAATGTAGCTTCCACTGTCCCTGCACACCGAAGGTGGTGTTGGGCAGTGGAAATCGCTACAGCACAAGCGGTTTGGTGGTTAATGGACCCTGCCTAACGCTATCCCTGCTTCTGACGAAGCGGCAGCAACCTCTCCCTAAGCTCAGATCAGCAGCAGTAACATGGCGGTCGGCGGGAACTCCCCTTTATAGCCCCTGTGACGCCGCAGACAGCAAGCCAATCACTGCAATGCCCTTCTCTAAGATGGTGGGGACCAGGACCTATGTCATCACGCTGCCCACACTCTGCGTTTACCTTCATTGGCTGAGAAATGGCGCTTTTTGCGTCATTGAAAAGCGACTTTGGCGCGAAAGTCGCGTACCGCATGGCCGACCCCGCACAGGGGTCGGATCGGGTTTCATGAAACCCGACTTTGCCAAAAGTCGGCGACTTTTGAAAATGAACGACCCGTTTCGCTCAACCCTAATGGTGGGGTTTCCCACGCCTTTCGGTCTGAGTGATTCTATGTCTCTGGCCATTCAGATTGATCGGCGTTTGCGGGAGCGCAGAACTGTGCGCGCTGTGGCGTTGTCCTCAGAGCAAATTCCTGAGCCAATGCAGTGTGATAGGATTCTGTCTAGAACGGAACGACAAGGTTTCAGACGTCAGAATAGGTTGTGTTACTATTGTGGCGACGCTTCTCATGTCATTTCTGTCTGCCCTAAGCGGACAAAGAGGATCGCCAGTTCATTTACCATCAGTACTGTACAACCTAAATTTCTGTTATCTGTGTCCTTGATCTGCTCATTGTCATCATTTTCTGTCATGGCGTTTGTGAATTCAGGCGCCGCCTTGAACTTAATGGACTTTGAATTTGCCAGGCGTTGTGGTTTTCCCTTGCAGCATTTGCAGAACCCTATTCCTTTAAGGGGCATTGATGCTACACCCTTGGCAAAAAATAAGCCCCAGTTTTGGACACAGGTGACCATGCGCATGGCGCCAGCCCATCAGGAAGATTGTCGATTTCTGGTGTTGCATAATTTGCATGATGCTATTGTGCTGGGTTTTCCGTGGTTGCAGGTACATAATCCTGTGTTGGACTGGATGTCTATGTCTGTGACTAGTTGGGGTTGTCAGGGGATTCATAATGATGTTTCTTTGATGTCAATCTCCTCTTCTTCCTCTTCTGAAATTCCTAAGTTTTTGTCTGGTTTTCAGGATGTATTCGATGAGCCCAAGTCCAGTTCCCTTCCACCGCACAGGGACTGTGATTGTGCTATTGACTTGATTCCAGGCTGTAAGGTTCCTAAGGGCCGACTTTTCAACCTGTCTGTGCCTGAACATACCGCCATGCGGAATTATATTAAGGAGTCTTTGGCGAAAGGGCATATTCGGCCATCTTCTTCACCGTTGGGAGCCGGATTTTTTTTTGTTGCTAAGAAGGATGGCTCCTTGAAACCCTGTATTGATTATCGCCTCTTGAATAAGATCACGGTCAAGTTTCAATACCCTTTACCTTTGCTTTCTGATTTGTTTGCTAGGATTAAAGGGGCTAGTTGGTTTACTAAGATTGACCTTTGGGGGCATATAATCTTGTTCGTATTAAGCAGGGTGATGAATGGAAAACTGCGTATAATACGCCTGAAGGTCATTTTGAATATCTTGTGATGCCATTCGGGCTCACTAATGCTCCATCTGTTTTTCAGTCCTTCATGCATGATATCTTCCGGACTTATCTTGATAAATTCTTGATTGTATATTTGGATGATATTTTGATGATGATTGGGAGTCTCATGTGCAACAGGTCAGGATGGTATTTCAGATCCTTTGTGACAATGCTTTGTTTGTGAAGGGGTCTATATGTCTCTTTGGGGTGCAGAAGGTTTCTTTTTTGGGCTTCATTTTTTTCTCCCTCATCTATGGAGATGGATCCGGTTAAGGTTCAGGCCATTCATGATTGGATTCAACCCACATCCGTGAAGAGCCTTCAGAAATTTTTGGGTTTTGCTAATTTTTATCGCCGTTTCATTGCTAACTTCTCTAGCGTGTTTAAATCCTTGACAGATTTGACGAAGAAAGGCGCTGATGTGGCGAATTGGTCCTCTGCGGCTGTCGCTGCCTTTCAGGAGCTTAAACGCCGATTTACTTCTGCTCCGGTGTTGCGCCAACCGGATGTTTCTCTTCCGTTTCAGGTTGAGATTGACGCTTCTGAGATTGGGGCAGGGGCCGTTTTGTCTCAGATGGATCCTGTTGGTTCCTTGATGAAACCGTGTGCCTTCTTTTCCCGTAAGTTTTCGCCTGCTGAACGCAATTATGATGTCGGCAATCGGGAGTTGTTGGCTATGAAGTGGGCGTTTGAGGAGTGGCGACATTGGCTTGAGGGAGCTAAGCACCGTATTGTGGTCTTGACCGATCATAAGAATCTGATTTACCTCGAATCTGCCAAACGGCTGAATCCTAGACAGGCTTGATGGTCCTTGTTTTTTTCCCATTTTGAGTTTGTAGTTTCTTATCTTCCGGGTTCTAAGAATATTAAGGCTGATGCCCTCTCTAGGAGTTTTTTGCCTGATTCTCCTGAGGTCCATGAACCGGTCGGCATTCTGAAAGAAGAGGTGGTCCTTTCTGCCATTTACCCTGATTTACGACGGGTTCTTCAGGAATTTCAGGCTGACAGACCTGACCGCTGTCCAGTGGGGAAACTGTTTGTTCCTGACAGATGGACTAGTAGAGTGATTTCTGAGGTTCACTGTTCTGTGTTGGCTGGTCATCCTGGTATTTTTGGTACCAGAGATTTGGTTGGTAGGTCCTTTTGGTGGCCTTCTTTGTCACGTGATGTGCGTTCTTTTGTGCAGTCCTGTGGGACTTGTGCGCGGGCCAAGCCTTGTTGTTCCCGTGCTAGTGGGTTGCTTTTGCCATTGCCAGTCCCTGAGAGGCCCTCGACGCATATTTCTATGGATTTTATTTCTGATCTTCCGGTTCCCCAGACGATGTCTGTTATCTGGGTTGTTTGTGACCGGTTCTCTAAGATGGTTCATTTGGTGCCTTTGCCTAAATTGCCTTCCTCTTCAGATTTGGTTCCATTGTTTTTTCAGCATGTGGTTCGTCTGCATGGTATTTCGGAGAATATTGTGTCCGACAGAGGTTCCCAGTTTGTTTCTAGGTTTTGGCGGGCCTTTTGTGCTAGGCTGGGCATTGATTTGTCTTTTTCTTCTGCATTTCATCCTCAGACAAATGGCCAGACCGAGCGAATTAATCAGACTTTGGAGACTTATTTGAGATGCTTTGTGTCTGCTGATCAGGATGATTGGGTGGCCTTCTTGCCATTGGCCGAGTTTGCCCTTAATAATCGGGCTAGTTCGGCTACTTTGGTTTCGCCTTTCTTTTGTAATTTTGGTTTTCATCCTCATTTTTCTTCTGGGCAGGTTGAGCCTTCTGACTGTCCTGGTGTGGATTCTGTGGTTGACAGGTTGCAGCAGATTTGGGCTCATGTGGTGGACAATTTGGTGTTGTCTCAGGAGGAGGCTCAACGCTTTGCTAACCGTCATCGGTGTGTTGGTTCCCGGCTTCGGGTTGGGGATCTGGTCTGGTTGTCTTCCCGTCATGTTCCTATGAAGGTTTCTTCCCCTAAGTTTAAGCCTCTGTTTATTGGTCCTTATAGGATTTCTGAGATTATTAATCCGGTGTCTTTTCGATTGGCGCTTCCGGCTTCTTTTGCTATCCATAATGTCTTCCATAGATCTTTATTGCGGAAATATGTGGTGCCCGTTGTTCCCTCTGTTGATCCTCCGGCCCCTGTGTTGGTTGATGGGGAGTTGGAGTATGTGGTTGAGAAGATTTTGGATTCTCGTTTTTCGAGGCGGAGGCTTCAGTACCTTGTCAAATGGAAGGGTTCTGGCCAGGAGGATAATTCTTGGGTTTTTGCCTCTGATGTCCATGCTGCTGATTTGGTCCGTGCCTTTCATCTGGCTCGTCCTGATCATCCTGGGGGCCCTGGTGAGGGTTCGGTGACCCCTCCTCAAGGGGGGGTACTGTTGTGAATTCTGCTTGTGGGTTCCCTCCAGTGGTTGTAGGTGGTAATGCAGTTGTCCCTGAGTTGCAGTCCTGGTCAGGTGTTTCTGCTGATTGCAGTTCTGACTGGGGTATTTAGGTGTGCAGGATTCATTAGTCCTTGCCAGTTGTCCATGGTTCTGGGAGGTTTTGGATCTTTGTCTGGTTCCTCCTGCCTTGCTGCCAATTCAGCAAAGATAAGTGTCTGGTTTTTGTTTCTGTGGCACACATGTTGTGTGCTTAATAATTCTGTGCTATTCATTTGTTTTCTCTTGTCCAGCTTAGACTGTGTCAGTGTTTTCTCAGTCTTGTTGGATTCTCTGGAGTTGCAGATATACGCTCCACATCTTTAGTTAGATGGTGGAATTTTTTCTATTTTCTGCTGTGGATATTTTTGGAAGGATTTTAATACTGACCGCTTAGTATTCTGTCCTATCCTTTCCTATTTTAGCTAGAGTGGCCTCTTTTGCTAAATCCTGTTTCCTGCCTGCGTGTGTCTTTTCCTCTACTACTCACAGTCAATATTTGTGGGGGGCTGCCTATCCTTTGGGGTTCTGCTCTGAGGCAAGGTAGAATTCCCATTTCCATCTATAGGGGTGTTTAGTCCTCCGGCTGTGTCGAGGTGTCTAGGATTTGTTAGGCACACCCCACGGCTACTTCTAGTTGCGGTGTTAAGTTCAGGATTTGCGGTCAGTACAGTTTACACCAACTCCAGAGAAAGTTCCATGCGGCTCCAAGGTCACCGGATCATAACACCAGACACACTAAGGTTTGGAATCATGACACTCTGTTTAATGTTTAGCATTAAAAAGTGCCTTTTAAGATGTATAAGCTGTTTGCTGTAGGCACTAATGCAACCTCATATAATCAGAGATGCAGTCATTTGAACTGAATGCTGATAGCAATGATACCCATCGTCTCTTGAGTCCACAGAACATGCCATCTCAGGTTTTTCATAAATAATTTCACATTTTGAACGGTTTTCCAATTTGTCTCAGTCCATTTTAAAGGGACTCTGTCACCTGAATTTGGAGGGAACAATCTTCAGCCATAGGGGCGGGGATTCGGGTGTTTGATTCACCCTTTCCTTACCCGCTGGCTGCATGCTGAAGATTGTTCCCTCCAAATTCAGGTGACAGAGTCCCTTTAAATGAGATGTGGTCCCGAAAAGACTGCAACATTCCTGGATTGCTTATATATACTTCTTCCCTGCATTTGAGGATTGCATGATAGACTATGTTTATAGACTGTGATTTCTTGAAGTATTCCTGAGCCCAGGTGTTAGTGACAGTCCAGTCATTCAATCTGATCCTGGCGTGTGCTGGCCTGTCAGCATTTTGATTGAGAACCCTGCTGCTCTATATGGTGTAATCTGCTGGTGTTTCCTGAGGTGCCTGCCATCTGTAAAAATATTCAAGGTATTTAGCTGGCTAAATGTTAGTGCTCAGTGTCAGCTGTAGCTTTGCCTAAGCTGGATGTGTTTGTTTAGCTCTTTGTCTCTTTCCTCTAACCCTTGGATTTGTAATGACTTCTCTTCTTGATTCCTCCTTCTTTTTATGCTCTCTCTGACTTTAGGTATCTGACTCAGAAATTGGCCTCTGACTATCCGCTAGTTGTACTCACTGGTTTTGACAAACCCTCCTGGCATTTAACTCCAGACTGTTTCCTGACTATGCATTTGAATAAGATGTAATAATCTGTACTTCGAGCCCTCTTGGTATCTGACCTCAGACCTCTTTACTGCCCTGTCTCACTGCTTTCTCATGAGTAGTGATTCAGCATCACACCAGGTAATGGTTTTCAAAACTGAATCATGCCTGTTTTTGAAGCAGTGCCATCTGCATGCCAGTAGATTCCAAGCATCCAGTATTGACCATTAGCCTGTTCCCTTATTCACATGAATTTCTCCAGAATCTCTGAAACTTTTGATGGTATTTTGTACTTTAGATGGTGCGATATTTAAAGTCTTTGCAATTTTACATTTAGGAACATTTTTCTGAGATTGTTCCACAAATTTTAAATAAAGTGGTTCACAAATTGGTCAAAATCTGACCATCTTTTATTCTGAGAAAGTTTGCCTCTCTAACATTCTCTTTTTATGCACAGTAATGTGACGTAGTTTAAAATGGACTCTCCCGCTGTTTTTCATTAACCCCTTCATGACCTTGGGATTTTTCGTTTTTCACTCCCCTCCTTCCCAGAGCCATTACTTTTTTATTTTTCCGTCAATTTGGCCATTTGAGGGCTTATTTTTTGTGGGACAAGTTGTACTTTTGAACGGCATCATTGGTTTTAGCATGTCGTGTACTAGAAAACAGGAAAAAAATTCCAAGTGCGGTGAAATTGCAAAAAATGTGCAGTCCCACACTTGTTTTTTGTTTGGCTTTTTTGCTAGGTTCACTAAATGCTAAAACTGACCTGACATTATGATTCTCCAGGTCAGTACGAGTTCATAGACACCTAACATGACTAGGTTATTTTTTAACTAAGTGGTGAAAAAAAATTCCAAACTTTGCTAAAAAAAAAAAATTGTGCCATTTTCCGATTCTCGTAGCGTCTCCATTTTTCATGATCTGGGGTCGGTTGAGGGCTTATTTTTTGCGTGCCAAGATGACGTTTTTAATTATAGAATTTTGGTGCAGATACGTTCTTTTGTTCGCCCGTTATTGCATTTTAATGCAATGTTGCGGCGACAAAAAAAACGTAATTCTGGCGTTTCGAATTTGTTTCTCGCTACGCCGTTTAGCGATCAGGTTAATGCTTTTTTTTATTTGATAGATCGGGCGATTCTGAACGCGGTGATACCAAATATGTGTGATTTGATTTTTTTTTAATTTATTTATTTTGATTGGGGCGAAAGGGGGGTGATTTAAACTTTTATATTTTTTTAATTTTTTTCAAACTTTTTTTTTAACTTTTGCCATGCTTCAATAGCCTCCAGGGGAAGTTAGAAGCAGGCACAGCACGATCGCCTCTGCTACATAGCAGCGATCTGCTGTTCGCTGCTATGTAGCAGAAAATCAGGTGTGGCGCTCACAGCTGCCGGGGATCTGTAACCATAGTGGTCTCAAGGACCTCTATGGTTACAATGGAGAAGCATCGCTGACCTCTGATCATGTGACGGGGTCGGCGATGCCGTCATTTCCGGCCGCCCGGCCGCATGCGGTAGTTAAATGCCGCTGTCTGCGTTTGACAGCGGCATTTAACTAGTTAATAGGTGAGGGCAGATCGCGATTCTGCCCGCGCCTATTACGGGCACATGTCAGCTGTTCAAAACAGCTGACATGTCCCGGCTTTGATGCGGGCTCACCGCCGGAGCCCGCATCAAAGCGGGGCTTCTGACCTCGGACGTACTATCCCATCCGAGGTCAGAAAGGGGTTAATACCATTCACTGTCCCAGCCTTTTGTTAACGCTGTCCCAACTTTTTTTGAGATGCATTGTTGCCATGCCATAAATTTCCAAATGAGTTAGTTTTTTTCAAATAAAATGAAAAAATGTAAAACTTTAAACTTCTGATATGTTTTCTATGTTCTGTAATTAATAAAATATAACTATTAGAGATTTTCAAATCATTTCACCCATTTTATTTACATTTTACAGTGTTTACAATGTTTTTGAAATTGCTGTTGTATGTGCTTGATTATTTTGTCTTTGTTCATCTAAGCGGGCGTGGTTTATGTTTTCCAGATGTTTGCAGTTTATTTATCAATTTTGACTTTTTAAAAAGTCACAAAATATACTACAACCACTCTACTTCCCCTGAATAACTTTATGTACGCCTGAAATTTTTAGCAAGTTTTGAATTATTTTAGCAAAATATGCAACTTTTTGACCTCCAAAGGAGTAAAAAGGTAAAAGACAAAATAAAGAACGTCTTTGATTTTGCACAAATTTCATGATCCACTTGCGCCATTTGAACAATTTGGTGCAAAAATAGTTAATGAAAACCATAAGCCAAAGAAAAAAAAGTGATTGTAAAAAACCTCGAACAATGAATAGAGTCCTTGTCTTTTTTCCTGCAGATATTAATTCGATGAAAAAAGATTACCATCACAATGCATTTCACAGCAGTGATAATTCATTATGATAGGAAACAATCTTACCAAAGCTCTACAATGAATACATTTAAGCTTATTATTCTAAACCATTGTTAGATTAGCTAATTAAAGAAATAATTTGCAAAGGAAGAAGTCTTAATTGTTATCAAGCAATGTTTCAGCTTTGCCTCTACTCAAGAAATGTAGGTTTAAGGTTAATCACTTTGATCTCAGACCATTTTATTTCACCATGATTCAATGCATCAAGCATTTCCATTAGACATTCAACATCTTTGATACATTTATGTGAATACTAAATTAATTTAGGTCTTACTTAAAGCCCAACACTAAACAAAACAGCACAAAAAATATGTCAAGTCTTGCGATCAACAACACTAATTCTGTGTTCTCTTGGATTTGTAGTGTTATCCAAGCTGGGAAGTTAACTTTTGTTACTGTTGCTCCCTAAGCTCCTGAAATCCTGCTATGTACAGTAAATGATAGTTCTTCTAGCGCAAGTGAGCACCTGTGTGTCTTAGTGACTGTGCTTTTAATAAGCTCCTGTGTTTCTAGTGGATATTCCTGATTTGACCTTAGCTTGCTTACTGTCCATTTTGCCTGGTGATTTTTGTCTTTTATTCTGACATGGCTTCCCGACCATTCTCTGCACTACTCTGAGGACTTAGCCCACGTTCTTTGTGTACGTCAAACATCAATGTACAGAGTGTAAAACAATGTTTTTTGCTGCTGTCTCCATTTTCCGAGAAAAGCAACATTTTCTGCTCTATTGATCTGCTCATCCATAATTTTAACATGATGGACAGGCACGAGATTTCCAGTTTTGTGGGGGCTTTGGTATAGACAGGCACAAAGAATACAATGAACAGATAAACAGATGATACTGCTGATCTGACCATTGCCGTCAGCCATTGATAAATGAAAACTAGAACTGATCCATGTCCAGTTACAACCAAAACTGACTTTGCTCAGCAGTGAACACAGTTTATAATGGTAATATGACAATTTTGATTTATAAAACTTAAAATCCAAAATATTCCCCAATATGCCTTTAAACCAAAGATGTTAAAGCATCTTGATGTTAATGATATATACTGTATGTCATCTCCAAAGAAATCGAACCTGCAGCTGGCCAGCATAAATGAGTCCCTCATTGGATTTTCTTTCCCCACCCAACTGAGGCAGTTTGAAGCCATAATTCGTGATTGCCATCATCAATATCACACAGACTGTCAGTCTTGTCCCCTGCCTGTACCTGGCATAACTCAATCTCCCCCTTCACAACCACATGCTACTACTCGTCTTCCCAACTCATCCACATCCTGCTGCTTGAAACACTGTTCTTGGGGGTATTCAAAGGCCCCTATATGAATATATAAATATTGAAAAAATTGCTTTTCTTCCTCTATTTCCAGTTTGATTATAGTAAGTGTTTTTTCAAAGATAAATATGAGGGAAATGACACAGTGGATGACACAGTGGTCATCATCACTGACAAACTTAGAAGCCTCTGTGAAGGGCCTCAAAAGGGGACATGTGTCTGTCTTCAGTTTCCAAGACCAAATTCCAAAGTAACCCAGCTTGCCTGCTGCATAATATAATCAGTCACTATTTTTCCCTGGTCACACAGATATCTCAACATATGCAGCACTGAGTTGCATCACATTGCAATGTCACAAATTATATAGTGCTCAGTTAGATCGTTCTGTTTTTACAAAAACTGGAGGGCATATTTTGCCACATTAAAATGGTTAACATGTCCACGCGTTCTACTGACTATGGCCATCATGTTATTCAAGCTGGCATCTTGCTTTAAGAAAATTTGCAGCTTAAATTTAGGTTGTGTGCCATGAAGGGAGCATGAGTTGTCCAAATATAGTACAGCTAAAATGTCCCAGGCATTGTCGCTTCTGACAATGCCCACATGAATTGACCTGCAGCCATCCAGTGTGAGATTTGCTGTTTGATGCAAAGGAGAAATTCATCTGTTGTTATGAGTGTTAAAGCACATTCAGATAGGTAGCATACAAACCAAGGAGACATTTAACTGAACCTGACAGAACACTTTTCAGGCTAGGAAAAAGCCTTTCTCTGACCCTAGTCTGTTCATGTCTGACAATGGAGGTTGGCCTCTTGCGTGGTGTGCAAGGAGTTTAAGAATTTTTCCTCACTGGGGCAATTGATGATGATGATGGTGATGACTGTGTGGAGGACAAGATCTGAGAATAATATCAGGTTGCCAATAAGGTGATGTAATCAGAAGGTGGTGGCATCAGCCATAAAGAGCAAAGCTGATATATGTCCAAAAGATCTTCTGGCGAAGATCTGCTTTTTATACATTCAGTTTGTTAGCAGGTAATACAGCAACTGTTGTTACTGGAGGTAGTTCAACAACACTTGAAAACTCTGATAGTGGTCTTGGTGATAGCGAGACCTACATGTGGGCATCTCATCTGTGGGAATTATTTTTCATTGCCAGCTATCAAACATTCTGCAGTGTGCAAGCTCTGCAGGAGTTACATAAGCCATGGAAGACCAGGCTCCAATTTAAGAACTATAGTTTACTATCAGCACATGAAGCAACATCCCCTGCTTTAGAAAAGCAAGCTGGCCAGCAAAATAAGCAGGGCTCAAACGCTCCTCCTACCCCTTCTCCATGATCTCATCTTTCTGGTAGCTAGGCAACATACTCAAGTAGTGCCTGGTCATTGTCATAAGAACCATCATCAGCAGCATAAACTCCTCTTTTTTTTCCATTGCAATATCAGTTAGCCATATTTGTTCCCTGGAAATGTGTCCAGTTGTCTGCGTGGAAAAGCAACTCCCACATGTTGAAATTCATCACAATCGCTTCCAAATCTTGTAATTTGTATTGCCTTTGGCAAAATGATGACATGCACTTAGCCTCAAAGTATCAAGATATAATTAAATGTAAATAAAGTCTTCCCTGATTTGTACTCTCATGTTGCAGAGGCCATGCTCAATTCCTTGGAGTTGCGGTTGTGCAGCAAAGTGCACTCCACCATTGACACCAGCAATAATAACTAGGGACTTTATATTACTTTCATGGGTCATTGAGTCAATGCTTTGAATGATGGCAATCAGTTCCAGACATGGACTGAAGTTCATCAATGGCATTTGAAAGCACATAATCCCACAAAGCCCGCCTTCCCTTCTAAACATGGGGGTGTTTATTACAAATATTTCCAAGGAAATAAAGAGTTGCTACAAGACCTATATTACCAATAATATAGCTATAGAAGATTAAATAATACCGTTATCCCACACAGCTGGGATACTTCTGAAGGTGTAGATGCCGGGGCCTCCATCCTTGCCTTATGTCATGAGTCAGGACTCCTCTGTTCTCTTCTGCCACCCAGGGAAGAGGGGTGCTACTGTGCACCATAGTACACCAACCCAGCAAACAAGGGTTAACAGAAAACTCCAGGCATACAAAATATTCACTCACATATAACAGAGGAATGCATCGGGGCGTGGAGGTAGAGGAATAAACCAAAATAGAGAAGAATAGGGAATTACCACACATACAAACCAAGCAACAGTCACAGACAACTCCTCCAACACTCCTCATATGAGCACCTCTCCCTCCAGAAGCCATGCAGCAAATGCTAGCTCTGACAAGGATTTGTAACAGAGCCCAGATTATAAAGAGGAAAGGATTGGCTAACTGAGCTCAGCTGCGAGCACTGAGATTTCCAATATGACTGATTAACCCCTATTCTGCCAGAAGGAATAAGCACAATTAAAATGAAAGAGAAGTGCTTCTTCTCAGTGCCAGAGTAGGAGCAATCAGACGCTGCAGTCTTCTGGCTCCACACTGTCACTGTAGCCCCGTGACAACGTTATGCCATAACTATATATTACCACCACATAGTGACAGTATAACGTCATAATGCTGATGATTAAAGAGGTTTTAATGTCCAAAACACATACTTGCAATTGTGACAACTGCTGGAACCATGAAGCAGAGCTGAATCCTAACCGTGTATCTAATGTATTACCCACTGTTAGGATTCAGCAAACTGCAGAGCTTGCAACACAATATACTCAGAGGTGTACAACCCCTTTAGCAAACATGATTGTAACAAGATCAGTATTAGCATCAATTTTGCTATATATCTGGCAAATAATGCCACCAGTACATAATTAAACATTTCCTTACGTTTAGGCAAGCCACACAGTGCTATAACCATTGCCTCATTCAATAACAGTGCACCCTTTGTTTCCCTTCACGCCAATAATGTTCCATCTGTGTTTGATCCTAGTGTTAATGATCACAATTGCCTCTTTACACACCATATAGTAATAATGTTTTCCTGTGCCTCATTATAGTGACCTTGGCTGGCTACTACAGTCCCCCATACACAGTTTGATGGCACACACAGCTACCAATACACACTAAGATGGAATATTTCCCCACACAAACACAATAAGATGCCAATTAGCTCCACTATGTGCAGTATGATGGTCAATAGCCCCTATACATAGTATGATGGCCCTACACAGCCCCCAACTGACTTCTTCCTACTCCCCTTACGTTGATTGACAGGTCTTTTACAAAGTACACACAAGACAGACCTGTCAATCAACTGTAGTTATATGGGAAGAAGTCAGCTGGACACTGGTAAACTGGTAAAAGGAAAAACCCACAAACATGGCTAATAGTGAAAATGGTCGTCATAGCACAATTATGTGGATAACATAACCTCAACTCCATTAAATTGAGTTATTAATACAAAATTAGTAATAATACTCATTTCATATGAAATCAGAAATGACGATTTAAATCTGGTATAACAACTTTTTCGACTATATACTAGATATGGGGGAGACCATATGAATGATGCTTAAATCAATAATGCTGTTTTTTTTTCATTTTTTTATAATACAATATGTATGAAACTTGATTGCAAAATGATGAAAAATGGCTTTGTATACCTTTGTATATATTTCACGACATGACAGCAGCTAGAATGACTTTAGCTTAGCTTGTGACAATGAATAAGAACAGGGATCAGTAGAATTACCATACTGTAACTTTTCTATGACAAAGCGGCTATTTAATGCAATGAAATTCAGATGTGACTACAAATGAAACGGCATTAATATGTGTCAAGATAAAAGTCACACACTGTTGGGCACAATAAGTTCAGCTGCCACAGTCTTCTCTTAAAAAGTAATCCTCCACAAAATTACATTTCTAATAGGGAGTGCATGTGAGCTTCCAAAAAACCTGGAAACCCAGCGAACATGCAACCTCACCCTGTGCTCAATTCTCTCCGAAATTCCAGATTTTCTGGAAAACCATGTAAATATAATGCTCTTTAAATCTAACCATTTTCTTTGTATTTTACAAAGCAGAATAATGTAAAAAGTGTTCTGTGCAGTGATATGGATGAAAGGTTATTATTACTCTGATGACACAGACAAAAAGATATTATCAGTCAGATGATGTCAATGAAAGGGTATCATTACTTTTTGTGCAGTGATCATTCATAGATGTATAAAGAATACAGAACAGCATGTATTATATTTTATTCCCAAATGAGATTTCTAGCCCACTGCAGGGAAATGTAGTTTGTGTGAAGTTTCCTGTGTAAAGACACTTTACAATGCTGGCTTATTCAATAAATAACTGCAAAGCAATTATGGGTTAGCAACTTTCCACTAATGTAGTCTTCATGCTTTATCTGGTTCCAATTCCCAGGTGTTCTTTAGCTTCTACATAAGAAGTTTTGAACAAAATGGGAAAAAGCCTAAAATATAACATGAAAATGTTTACAACATAGCTGCAATTTCAGGTTAATTGTATATACAGTTAGGGCCAGAAATATTTGGACAGTGACACAAGTTTTGTTATTTTAGCTGTTTACAAAAACATGTTCAGAAATACAATTATATATATAATATGGGCTGAAAGTGCACACTCCCAGCTGCAATATGATAGTTTCCACATCCAAATCGGAGAAAGGGTTTAGGAATCATAGCTCTGTAATGCATAGCGTCCTCTTTTTCAAGGGACCAAAAGTAATTGGACAATGGACTCTAAGGGCTGCAATTAACTCTGAAGGCGTCTCCCTCGTTAACCTGTAATCAATGAAGTAGTTAAAAGGTCAGGGGTGGATTCCAGGTGTGTGGTTTTGCATTTGGAAGCTGTTGCTGTGAGCAGACAACATGCGGTCAAAGGAACTCTCAATTGAGGTGAAGCAGAACATCCTGAGGCTGAAAAAAAAGAAAAAATCCATCAGAGAGATAGCAGACATGCTTGGAGTAGCAAAATCAACAGTTGGGTACATTCTGAGAAAAAAGGAATTGACTGGTGAGCTTGGGAATTCAAAAAGGCCTGGGCGTCCACGGATGACAACAGTGGTGGATGATCGCCGCATACTTAATTTGGTGAAGAAGAACCCGTTCACAACATCAACTGAAGTCCAGAACACTCTCAGTGAAGTAGGTGTATCTGTCTCTAAGTCAACAGTAAAGAGAAGACTCCATGACAGTAAATACAAAGGGTTCACATCTAGATGCAAACCATTCATCAATACCAAAAATAGACAGGCCAGAGTTAAATTTGCAGAAAAACACCTCAAGAAGCCAGCTCAGTTCTGGAAAAGTATTCTATGGACAGATGAGACAAAGATCAACCTGTACCAGAATGATGGGAAGAAAAAAGTTTGGAGAAGAAAGGGAACGGCACATGATCCAAGGCACACCACATCCTCTGTAAAACATGGTGGAGGCAACGTGATGGCATGGGCATGCATGGCTTTCAATGGCACTGGGTCACTTGTGTTTATTGATGACATAAGAGCAGACTAGAGTAGCCGGATGAATTCTGAAGTGTACCGGGATATACTTTCAGCCCAGATTCAGCCAAATGCTGCAAAGTTGATTGGACGGCGCTTCATAGTACAGATGGACAATGACCCCAAGCATACAGCCAAAGCTACCCAGGAGTTCATGAGTGCCAAAAAGTGGAACATTCTGCAATGGCCAAGTCAATCTCCAGATCTAAACCCAATTTAGCATGCATTTCACTTGCTCAAATCCAGACTTAAGACGGAAAGACCCACAAACAAGCAAGACCTGAAGGCTGCGGCTGTAAAGGCCTGGCAAAGCATTAAGAAGGAGGAAACCCAGCGTTTGGTGATGTCCATGGGTTCCAGACTTAGGGCAGTGATTGCCTCCAAAGGATTTGCAACAAAATATTGAAAATAAAAATATTTTTTGGGTTATATTTATTTGTCCAATTACTTTTGACCTCCTAAAATGTGGAGTGTTTGTAAAGAAATGTGTACAATTCCTACATTTTCTATCAGATATTTTTGTTCAACCCTTCAAATTAAACGTTACAATCTGCACTTGAATTCTGTTGTAGAGGTTTCATTTCAAATCCAATGTGGTGGCATGCAGAGCCCAATTCGCGAAAATTGTGTCACTGTCCAAATATTTCTGGCCCTAACTGTATGGGTTATTTCTCAAGAGTGTAATAAAGAACATAAGATACACCATCCTCATTAGAAGATGTCCACCTAATCTCCACTGCAGAGGCGACACAGTGTGCTGATAGTACCTGTGTGGTGTCACAGTCTTGTGATCAGTCACATGGGCAGAGGGGTCACATTGTCTAGGGCATTAGTAGCTGGCCTCGAAAGGCAGGTGGGTGTCAGTGGCTGAAGAGGGAACACTCCAGAGAAGTGGTTTGTGTTTTGTTTATGTCTGAATGGTTGCTAACCCTGGGTGGGCTGATCCCCACTAGTGCAAGGACTGCATCTAGTGGTATCATTTTGTCTTGTTTTGCCCAGAGTTTGATGTGTATCCAATGCCCCGGGTTGATGAGCTCATTGAAAGGCCAGGGTCAGCCAGATATATCACTACCCTGGACCTAAAGAAAGGGTACTAGCAGATTCTCTGCCATTGAGAAGATGGCCATCTATACACCTGATGGATGCTTCCAGTATACCCGAATGCCATTTACATTGCAAGGAGCCCCAGCTACCTTCCAAAGGGCTATGGACCCCATACTAGTCCTTCACAAGAAGTATGTAGCCGCTTACTTGGACAATATCATGATCTTCAGCCCAAGGCGTCTTTAGACTCTGTCATGTCTGTCACATGTTCTCAGTGTGAACCTGCTTTCATCTGTGAAGAGCACAGGGTGCCAGTGGCGAATTTGCCAATCCTGGTGTTCTGTGGCAAATGCCAAGCATCCTGCAAGTTGGTGGGCTGTGAGCACAACACCCATCTGTGGATGTCGACTAGGGTTGAGCGAAACGGGTTGTTCATTTTCAAAAGTCGCCGACTTTTGGCAAAGTCGGGTTTCATGAAACCCGATCCGACCCCTGTGCGGGGTCGGCCATGCGGTACGCGACTTTCGCGCCAAAGTCGCGTTTCAATGACGCGAAAAGCACCATTTCTCAGCCAATGAAGGTAAACGCAGAGTGTGGGCAGCGTGATGACATAGGTCCTGGTCCCCACCATCTTAGAGAAGGGCATTGCAGTGATTGGCTTGCTGTCTGCGGCGTCACAGGGGCTATAAAGGGGCGTTCCCGCCGACCGCCATGTTACTGCTGCTGATCTGAGCTTAGGGAGAGGTTGCTGCCGCTTCGTCAGAAGCAGGGATAGCGTTAGGCAGGGTCCATTAACCACCAAACCGCTTGTGCTGTAGCGATTTCCACTGCCCAACACCACCTTCGGTGTGCAGGGACAGTGGAAGCTACATTTTTTTTTTTCCCTCAGCGCTGTAGCTCATTGGGCTGCCCTAGAAGGCTCCCTGATAGCTGCATTGCTGTGTGTACGCCGCTGTGCAAACCAACTGCTTTTTTCAAAGCACAAATCCTCTTGTTCCTTCCTTTCTGCACAGCTATCTTTTTTGTTTGTCCACACTTTTTATTTAATTTGTGCATCAGTCCACTCCTTATTGCTGCCTGCCATACCTGGCTGAGATTACTGCAGGGAGATAGTAATTGTTGGACACTCCCTGTTTTTTTTTTTTTTTTTTTTTGTGGGAGATTAAGATTGACATTTCTGCTACAGTGCCATCCCTGTGTGTGCCATCTCTCACTCAGTGGGCCATAGAAAGCCTATTTATTTTTTTGCTTGATTTGGGTTCTAAAATCTACCTGAAAAAATCACTACATCAATCAGTGGGAGAAAAATATTGGCCTCAGGGCTTGTGTGCCACTCTTGACTCCTGTGTGTGCCATCTCTCAGTCAGTGGGCCATAGAAAGCCTATTTATTTTTTTGCTTGATTTGGGTTCTAAAATCTACCTGAAAAAATCACTACATTAATCAGTGGGAGAAAAATATTGGCCTCAGGGCTTGTGTGCCACTCCTGACTCCTGTGTGCATCATCACTCACTCAGTGGGCCATAGAAAGCCTTTTTTTTTTTTGCTTTATTTGGGTTCTAAATTCTACCTGAAAAAATCAATAAATCAATCAGTGGGAGATTAATATTGGCCTTTGGGCTTGTGTGCCAGTCCTAAGCGTGCCATCTCTCTCTCTCAGATAGTGGGCCATAGAAAGCCTATTTATTTTTTATTTTTTTTATTGGGTTTATAAATTTTCCCTGGAAAAAAAAAAAAAAGTGGGAGATTAATATTGGCCTCTGGGCTTGTGTGCCAGTCCTGAGCGTACCATCTCTCTCACAAATAGTGGGCCATAGAAAGCCTATTTATTTTTTTGGTTGATTTGGGTACTAAATTCTACCTGAAAAAATCAATAAATCAATCAGTGGGAGATAAATATTGGCCTCTGGGCTTGTGTGCCACTCCTGACTCCTGTGTGCGTCATCTCTCACTCAGTGGGCCATAGAAAGCCTATTTTTTGTTTTATTTGTTTTATAAATTCTCCCTGAAAAAAAAAGGGAGATTAATATTGGCCTTTGGGCTTGTGTGCCAGTCCTAAGCGTGCCATCTCTCTCTCTCAGATAGTGGGCCATAGAAAGCCTATTTATTATTTTTTTTATTGGGTTTATAAATTTTCCCTGAAAAAAAAAAAAAGTGGGAGATTAATATTGGCCTCTGGGCTTGTGTGCCAGTCCTGAGCGTGCCATCTCTCTCACAAATAGTGGGCCATAGAAAGCCTATTTATTTTTTTGGTTGATTTGGGTTCTAAATTCTACCTGAAAAAATCAATAAATCAATCAGTGGGAGATAAATATTGGCCTCTGGGCTTGTGTGCCACTCCTGACTCCTGTGTGCGTCATCTCTCACTCAGTGGGCCATGGAAAGCCTATTTTTTGTTTTATTTGTTTTATAAATTCTCCCTGAAAAAATCATTTTATTTTATTTGGTTTCTAAATTCTTCCTGAAAAAATCATTTTTTTTTATTATTTTTTTTTTCTAAAGTCTCCCTGGAAAAAAAAAAAAAAATCAAATCAGTGGGAGATTAATATTGCCCTTTCTGCTTGTGTGCCAGTCTTGACTCCTGGGTGTGCCATCTCTCTCTCTCTCTCCAATTGTGGGCCATAGAAAGCCTATTATTTTTTTAGCTTGATTTGGGTTCCAAAATCTACCTGAAAAAATCACTACATCAATCATTGGGAGAACAATATTGGCCTCTTGGCTTGTGTGCCACTCCTGACTCCTGTGTGCGTCATCTCTCACTCCGTGGGCCATAGAAAGCCTATTTTTTCTTTTATTTGTTTTCTAAATTCTCCCTGAAAAATCATTTTATTTTATTTGGTTTCTAAATTCTTCCTGAAAAAATCTTTTTTTTTTATAGTTTTTTTTTTCTAAAGTCTCCCTGGAAAAAAAAAAAAATCAAATCAGTGGGAGATTAATATTGCCCTTTCTGCTTGTGTGCCAGTCTTGACTCCTGGGTGTGCCATCTCTCTCTCTCTCTCTCCAATTGTGGGCCATAGAAAGCCTATTTTTTTTTAGCTTGATTTGGGTTCCAAAATCTACCTGAAAAAATCACTACATCAATCATTGGGAGAACAATATTGGCCTCTGGGCTTGTGTGCCACTCCTGACTCCTGTGTGCGTCATCTGTCACTCAGTGGGCCATAGAAAGCCTATTTTTTCTTTTATTTGTTTTCTAAATTCTCCCTGAAAAAATCATTTTATTTTATTTGGTTTCTAAATTCTTCCTGAAAAAATCTTTTTTTTTTATAATTTTTTTTTTCTAAAGTCTCCCTGGAAAAAAAAAAAAAAATCAAATCAGTGGGAGATTAATATTGCCCTTTCTGCTTGTGTGCCAGTCTTGACTCCTGGGTGTGCCATCTCTCTCTCTCTCTCCAATTGTGGGCCATAGAAAGCCTATTATTTTTTTAGCTTGATTTGGGTTCCAAAATCTACCTGAAAAAATCCCTACATCAATCAGTGGGAGATAAATATTGGCCTCTGGGCTTGTGTGCCACTCCTGACTCCTGTGTGCGTCATCTCTCACTCAGTGGGCCATAGAAAGCCTTTTTTTGTTTCATTTGTTTTCTAAATTCTCCCTGAAAAAATCATTTTATTTTATTTGGTTTCTAAATTCTTCCTGAAAAAATCATTTTATTCTATTATTTTTTTTTCCTAAAGTCTCCCTGAAAAAAAAAAAAAATCAAATCAGTGGGAGATTAATATTTACATTTGTGCTTCAGTGACAGTCCTGCGTGTGTGGCATCTCTCTCATTTGTTGCCACCAACAACAGAGTGTGTAACATTGTGCCTGATTTTCGTTGTGGTCTCACTCACCTGTAAAGGGGTAGCTAAATCATACTGAAGTTATAGCTCACCGTGTAAGTTGTGTGACAGCAACAAATACCGTTAGTTTGGTTACGTTTTTAAAACAATGAGGAAGTCTGGTGGAAGAGGTCGTGGCCGGGGGCGTTCATTGTCAGCTGGTAATGAGGGTAGTGGTAGTGGTGGAGCATCAGCTGGTCGTGGGAAAAAAAATATTGCACCTAAGTCTGGAGCTGTGGAGCCAGGTTCGTCGTCTGGCTACACAAGGCCTCGAATGCTCCCTTTTCTGGGAGTAGGAAAACCGCTTTTAAAGCCGGAGCAGCAAGAGCAAGTTTTGGCTTATCTTGCTGACTCAGCCTCTAGCTCTTTTGCCTCCTCTCGTGAAACTGGTAAATGTCAAAGCAGCGCGTCGTTAGTGGATGTTCACGGTCAGGGACAAGTCGCTTCCTTGTCCTCTTCAGCAAAAACAACAACAGAGAAGAATGCAGCAGGTGACACAACGGGTTACTCCATGGAGCTCTTTACACATACCGTCCCTGGCTTAGAAAGTGAAGCAGTTAACAGTCCATGCCCATTACAAGTTGAATCTGACATGGAGTGCACTGATGCACAGCCACAGCCAGACTACTATGCTGGTCCTTTGACTCAGACCACAACATTGCCCTCGCAGGGTAATGATCAAGAATCAGACCCTGATGAGACTATGTTGCCCCATCACGAACGCTATACCACTGACCGACACGGTGACACAGACGAAGTTGCACACGAGCTACAAGAAGAGGTAATAGATGACCCAGTTCTTGACCCCGATTGGCAGCCATTGGGGGAACATGGTGCAGGCGGCAGCAGTTCTGAAGCGGAGGAGGAGGGGCCGCAGCAGGCATCAACATCGCAACAGGTTCCATCTGCCGGGCCCGTATCTTGCCCAAAACGCGTGGCAAAGCCAAAACCTGTTGGAGGACAGCGTGGCCATCCGGTTAAAGCTCAGTCTGCAATGCCTGAAAAGGTATCCGATGCTAGAAAGAGTGCAGTCTGGCATTTTTTTAAACAACATCCAATTGATCAGCGCAAAGTCATCTGTCAAAAATGTTCAACTACCTTAAGCAGAGGACAGAATCTGAAAAGTCTCAATACAAGTTGCATGCATAGACATTTAACCACCATGCATTTGCAAGCCTGGACTAACTACCAAACGTCCCTTAAGGTTGTAGCACCCTCGGCCAATGAAGCTAGTCAGCAACGCAACATCCCTTCCGGCAGTGTAGGGCCACCATTTTCCGCACCACCTGCAGTATCTGTGCAGGTTTCTTTGCCAGGCCAAAGCAGTCAGGGTCAGGGAATCACCAGTTTCGTAGTAGGAAACACTGCATCTAGGGCACCGGCGGCAACAATACCATCTCCCACCGTCTCTCAGTCTGCCATGTCCACCGGCACCCCCGCTAGTTCCACGATCTCCAGCTCTCCAGTCCAGCTCACCCTACATGAGACTATGGTTAGAAAAAGGAAGTACTTAGCCTCGCATCCGCGTACACATGGTTTGAACGCCCACATAGCTAGACTAATCTCGTTAGAGATGATGCCCTACCGGTTAGTTGAAAGCGAAGCTTTCAAAGCCCTGATGGACTACGCTGTACCACGCTACGAGCTACCCAGTCGACACTTTTTTTCCAGAAAAGCCATCCCAGCCCTCCACCAGCATGTTAAAGAGCGCATCGTCCATGCACTCAGGCAATCTGTGAGCACAAAGGTGCACCTGACAACAGATGCATGGACCAGTAGGCATGGCCAGGGACGTTACGTGTCCATCACGGCACACTGGGTGAATGTTGTGGATGCAGGGTCCACAGGGGACAGCAAGTTTGGGACAGTTCTGCCTAGCCCACGGTCTAGGAAACAGTTGGCTGTAGCCGTTCGCACCCCCTCCTCCTCTTCGTCCTCCTGCAGAAGCGAGAGCTCGTCCACAGACCGCAGTCGCACAACCACTCCATCCGCAGCTGCCACTGTTGCACACCAGGTCTCCCATTATGGGGCAGCTACTGGCAAACGTCAGCAGGCTGTATTGGCTATGAAGTGTTTGGGCGACAACAGACACACCGCGAAAGTTCTGTCCGAGTTCTTGCAGAAAGAAACGCAGTCGTGGCTGGGCACTGTAGATCTTGAGGCAGGCAAGGTAGTGAGTGATAACGGAAGGAATTTCATGGCTGCCATCTCTCTTTCCCAACTGAAACACATTCCTTGCCTGGCTCACACCTTAAACCTAGTGGTGCAGTGCTTCCTGAAAAGTTATCCGGGGTTATCCGACCTGCTCCTCAAAGTGTGTGGACTTTGCTCACATATCCGCCGTTCGCCCGTACACTCCAGCCGTATGCAGACCTATCAGCGTTCTTTGAACCTTCCCCAGCATCGCCTAATCATAGACGTTGCAACAAGGTGGAACTCAACACTGCACATGCTTCAGAGACTGTGCGAACAGAGGCGGGCTGTTATGTTTTTGTGGGAGGATACACATACACGGGCAGGCAGTAGGATGGCAGACATGGAGTTGTCAGGTGTGCAGTGGTCGAAGATTCAAGACATGTGTCAAGTCCTTCAGTGTTTTGAGGAATGCACACGGCTGGTTAGTGCAGACAACGCCATAATAAGCATGAGCATCCCCCTAATGCGTCTGCTGATGCAAAGTTTGACGCACATAAAGGATCAGGCGTCTGCAGCTGAGGAAGAGGAAAGCCTTGATGACAGTCAGCCATTGTCTGGCCAGGGCAGTGTACAGGACGAGTTAGCGGGCGAAGAGGAGGAGGAGGACGAGGAGGATGATGGGGATGATTATATTTTTAATGAGGAAGCTTTTCCGGGGCCACTGGAAATTGGTGGCGCGGCAAGGCCGGGTTCTGGTTTTTGGAGGGACACAAGTGACGTGGATTTGCCTGAAACTGCCCCTCAACCAAGCACAACCGCAGATTTGAGAACTGGAACTTTGGCCCACATGGCGGATTATGCCTTACGTATCCTCAAAAGGGACACACGCATAACTAAAATGATGAACGATGACGATTACTGGTTGGCCTGCCTCCTTGATCCTCGCTATAAAGGCAAATTGCAAAATATAATGCCACATGAGAACTTGGAACTAATATTAGCAACCAAACAATCAACTCTTGTTGACCGTTTGCTTCTGGCATTCCCTGCACACAGCGCCCGTGATCGTTCTCACACGAGCTGCAGGGGCCAGCAGACCAGAGGAGTTAGAGGGGCAGAAATCAGAAGTGGTGTTGGCCAGAGGGGTTTTCTGACCAGGTTGTGGAGTGATTTTGCTATGACCGCAGACAGGACAGGTACTGCAGCATCAATTCAAAGTGACAGGAGACAACATTTGTCCAGTATGGTTACAAACTATTTTTCATCCCTTATCGATGTTCTCCCTCAACCGTCATTCCCATTTGATTACTGGGCATCAAAATTAGACACCTGGCCAGAATTGGCAGAATATGCATTGCAGGAGTTTGCTTGCCCGGCAGCTAGTGTCCTATCAGAAAGAGTATTCAGTGCTGCAGGTTCAATACTAACAGAAAAAAGGACTCGTCTGGCTACCCAAAATGTAGATGATCTAACCTTCATTAAAATGAACCACAACTGGATTTCGAAATCTTTTGCCCCACCTTGCCCGGCTGACACCTAGCTTTCCTATGAAAAGGTCTTGCCTGTGGACTATTCTGAATGACTTTTCCAATCTCGTAATTTTCTGCACCTGATTGTCCAGCATACGACATGTTTACACCTCACTAAATGGCCAAACTCCCCACACGGGGCCGTGGTATCGACACTTGGCGCCAGCACCCGTGACAGTGCTGTTTGTCTGAAGAGGTGGGTGTGCCCGCTTTTGGTCGACGGCACTGCCACTGGGTCCCTCCTAGTACAATAAAGTGTCTCTGGCGGTGGTGGTGCGCACCCAACGTCAGACACACCGTTGTAATATGAGGGGCCCTGGGCCTGTACCGCCGGCCACAAGACAGTTCCCCCCCCAGCTCAAACAGTGCTCTACCACTTGCAAAATTATCTCACAGCTCCACCAATGTTTAGTCTATGCGCTGACATCCTTCAATGCCTGCCACTGACAATACCATTGTATTGACATTTTTGTTATGTTAGGCCTTCGAAGCCTGTCTGCGGTCACTCCTTCCACTATGCCTCCACTGACCACACCACTGCTGCCCGTGTACCCCTGGAACCAATTTAAAATTGCCTACAGCCATGTGTTATTATTTTAGGCCTTCGATGCCTGTCTGCGGTCACTCCTTACAATATGCCTCCACTGACCACACCACTGCTGCCCGTGTACCCCTGGAACCAATTTAAAATTGCCTACAGCCAGCCCAATTTTTTTATTTTAGGCCTTCGATGCCTGTCTGCTGTCCGTTCTTTCTACTACTACTACACTGACCAGGCCACTGCTGCCCGTGTTCCCCTGGAACCAATTTAAAATTGCCTACAGCCATGTGTTATTATTTTAGGCCTTCGATGCCTGTCTGCGGTCACTCCTTCCACTAGGCCTCCACTGACCACACCACTGCTGCCCGTGTACCCCTGGAACCAATTTAAAATTGCCTACAGCCAGCCCAATTTTTTTTATTTTAGGCCTTCGATGCCTGTCTGCGGTCCGTTCTTTCTACTACTACTACACTGACCAGGCCACTGCTGCCCGTGTACCCCTGGAACCAATTTAAAATTGCCTACAGCCATGTGTTATTATTTTAGGCCTTCGATGCCTGTCTGCGGTCACTCCTTCCACTATGCCTCCACTGACCACACCACTGCTGCCCGTGTACCCCTGGAACCAATTTAAAATTGCCTACAGCCAGCCCAATTTTTTTATTTTATGCCTTCGATGCCTGTCTGCGGTCTGTTCTTTCTACTACTACTACACTGACCACACCACTGCTGCCCGTGTACCCCTGGAACCAATTTAAAATTGCCTACAGCCATGTGTTATTATTTTAGGCCTTCGATGCCTGTCTGCGGTCACTCCTTCCACTAGGCCTCCACTGACCACACCACTGCTGCCCGTGTACCCCTGGAACCAATTTAAAATTGCCTACAGCCAGCCCAATTTTTTTATTTTAGGCCTTCGATGCCTGTCTGCGGTCCGTTCTTTCTACTACTACTACACTGACCAGGGCACTGCTGCCCGTGTTCCCCTGGAACCAATTTAAAATTGCCTACAGCCATGTGTTATTATTTTAGGCCTTCGATGCCTGTCTGCGGTCACTCCTTCCACTAGGCCTCCACTGACCACACCACTGCTGCCCGTGTACCCCTGGAACCAATTTAAAATTGCCTACAGCCAGCCCAATTTTTTTATTTTAGGCCTTCGATGCCTGTCTGCGGTCCGTTCTTTCTACTACTACTACACTGACCAGGCCACTGCTGCCCGTGTTCCCCTGGAACCAATTTAAAATTGCCTACAGCCATGTGTTATTATTTTAGGCCTTCGATGCCTGTCTGCGGTCACTCCTTCCACTAGGCCTCCACTGACCACACCACTGCTGCCCGTGTACCCCTGGAACCTATTTATAATTGCATAGAGCATCCTTTTTTTAATAGTAGGCGTACAAAGTCTGTCTGCGGTTCACTATTGAAATTGTCCTCCACTGCCCAGAGCACTGCAGCTTGTGTACCCCTGTAACTTTTTTCTGCTGCAGTGAGCCACATTTTTGGTTTGAGTCCTACTACCTGTGTCTGTCTGCACCACTCAATTCAGCTGTGTTCCTTTGAAAAAAGCTGAGCGACAATAGTCTTGTTTTCAGCCTCTAGGAATTTTAAAACTGCATTGGGTGTACAACTTTGGTAGGGCCTACTAACGGTGTCTGCCTCCCCAAGGTGTTCCCCAGGTTTCCTCTCCATTGCTTCAATCTTCATGCTCTCTTTTAGTAGTTGTTGGAAACTACGCTGCATTAGGCCTACAAATTGGGTATGGGGTGTAGAGAGATGGTGTGTTACACTCCAAGGTGTTCCCCATGTTTCCTCTCCATTGCTTCAATCTTCATGCTCTCGTTTAGTAGTTGTTGGAAACTACGCTGCATTAGGCCTACAAATTGGGTATGGGGTGTAGAGAGATGGTGTGTTACACTCCAAGGTGTTCCCCAGGTTTCCTCGCCATTGCTTCGATCTTCATGCTCTCGTTTAGTAGTTGTTGGAAACTACGCTGCATTAGGCCTACAAATTGGGTATGGGGTGTAGTGAGATGGTGTGTTCCACTCCAAGGTGTTCTCCAGGTAGCCTTTCCTGAGCTTCGATCTTCATGCTCTCGTTTAGTAGTTGTTGGAAACTACGCTGCATTAGGCCTACAAATTGGGTATGGGGTGTAGAGAGATGGTGTGTTCCACTCCAAGGTGTTCCCCAGGTTTCCTCTCCATTGCTTCGATCTTCATTCTCTCGTTTAGTAGTTGTAGAAAACTACACTGCATTAGGCCTACAAATTGGGTATGGGGTGTAGAGAGATGGTGTGTTCCACTCCAAGGTGTTCCCCAGGTTTCGTCCACATTGCTTCGATCTTCCGACTCTCGTTTAGTAGTTGTTGACAACTACACTGCATTAGGCCTACAAATTGGGTATGGGGTGTAGAGAGATAGTGTGTTCCACTCCAAGGTGTTCTCCAGGTTGCCTTTCCTGAGCTTCGATCTTCATGCTCTCGTTTAGTAGTTGTTGGAAACTACGCTGCATTAGGCCTACAAATTGGGTATGGGGTGTAGAGAGATGGTGTGTTCCACTCCAAGGTGTTCCCCAGGTTTCCTCGCCATTGCTTCGATCTTCATGCTCTCGTTTAGTAGTTGTTGGAAACTACGCTGCATTAGGCCTACAAATTGGGTATGGGGTGTAGAGAGATGGTGTGTTCCACTCCAAGGTGTTCTCCAGGTTGCCTTTCCTGAGCTTCGATCTTCATGCTCTCGTTTAGTAGTTGTTGGAAACTACGCTGCATTAGGCCTACAAATTGGGTATGGGGTGTAGAGAGATGGTGTGTTCCACTCCAAGGTGTTCCCCAGGTTTCCTCTCCATTGCTTCGATCTTCATGCTCTCGTTTAGTAGTTGTAGAAAACTACACTGCATTAGGCCTACAAATTGGGTATGGGGTGTAGAGAGATGGTGTGTTCCACTCCAAGGTGTTCCCCAGGTTTCGTCCACATTGCTTCGGTCTTCCGACTCTCGTTTAGTAGTTGTAGAAAACTACACTGCATTAGGCCTACAAATTGGGTATGGGGTGTAGAGAGATGGTGTGTTACACTCCAAGGTGTTCCCCAGGTTTCGTCCACATTGCTTCAATCTTCCGACTCTCGTTTAGTAGTTGTTGAAAACTACACTGCATTAGGCCTACAAATTGGGTGTGGGGTGTAGAGAGATGGTGTGTTACACTCCAAGGTGTTCTCCAGGTTGCCTTTCTTGAACTTCTATCTTCAGGCTCTCATTAAATTGTAGTTAAATGGAACAACTGCATTTGGCGTACTAGTTGGTTTGGGGCCTACTATCGGTGTCTGCCACTCCTTGCTGTTCTCCTGGTTTCCTGTCCTGAAATTCCATTTTCAGGCTCTTGTTAAGTAGTTGTTAATGTTAGACTGCATTTGGCCTACTAGTTGGGTTGGGGCCTACTATCGGTGTCTGCCACTCCTTGCTGTTCTCCTCAACTAAACAAAGCTGGGCCGCCTGTTTACTACGGTTGCCAATTTTGAACTGCATGTCGACTACTTACTGATTTGGGCCTACTCTCTGTGTCAGCCTCTCATTCCAGTTGTCTTCCACTGCAATGCCCCCTGGTTAGTCCTGTGTTACCAATTTTGAACTGCATTTAGCCCACTCTATTCTTTGGGCCTATATCTGTGTTTCCTCCTCATCCTGCCCATTGCCCAGCCAGTGATAGCTGGTACATTGACCCATAACGCAAAATTCCCCGTGCACACTACACAGCAAGATTGTGACCCTGCTGAAAGTCAGGTTCCTCTTCACGCATACCATACCACCTTACACGGGGACAAAGAGGAAGGTGCAGATGAAAGTGCAGGTTCCTTCATCAGGTGGGGGGAGGAATACTAGTTGGCGACGTCACTGGCACAGGGCCTCTCATAGTACGCAAAAGTGTTGCTGCCGGTGGGAGGCGCCCCCGCCGTGCAAACACACCGCTGTACTTTGAGGGGCCGTGTGCCAGTGCCAATGCCAACGAGTGGGCCCCCCCTGCTTGCTCAGGATCACAGCACTTGCAAAGTTGAAATACTTACCTCTCCCTGCTCCACTGCCGTGACGTGTCCAGATTTACTGGGCCCACTAATTACTTGAACCAGCCCTACCCCCCACAACTTTAGCCAAATGACCCCCAATTTCAAATGCCTTCCAATTATTATAAGGTAAATTACGATTGACAAGCTTCTTTAACAAGAATGGATGTTTTTGCCATTAAAATGGGCAGTGTAGGTGTTTTCCTGGCCTCCACTCACTGCCGACTATGCTCCCCCATTGACTTGCATTGGGTTTCGTGTTTCGGGCGATACCCGACTTTTCGCGATAATCGGCCGATTCCACTCGACTCGACTTCTAAGATAGTCGGGTTTCGCGAAACACGGCTCGACTCTAAAAAGGTCAAGGTCGCTCAACCCTAATGTCGACCACTCAGACCATCATCATGGAGTTGGTTTCAAACTGTTTGTGCAGACACATGCACATTTATGGCCTGGAGGTCTTTTATGAATAGGTAATTCAGAACCACAATGGAAGTTCAGAGCACACAAGTGACCTGACAAAAACCACAAAACATAGGACGAGCTCTGAGACGTGGAAACTCTGCAGACCGCAATCCCTAAACCTATCAAACCACACTAGAGGTAGCCGTGGATTGCGCCTAACGCTCCCTATGCAACTCGGCACAGCCTGAGAAACTAGCTAGTCCTGAAGATAGAAAAATAAGCCTACCTTGCCTCAGAGAAATTCCCCAAAGGAAAAGGCAGCCCCCCACATATAATGACTGTGAGTTAAGATGAAAATACAAACACAGAGATGAAATAGATTTAGCAAAGTGAGGCCCGACTTACTGAATAGACCGAGGATAGAAAAGATAGCTTTGCGGTCAACACAAAAACCTACAAACAACCACGCAGAGGGGCAAAAAGACCCTCCGCACCGACTAACGGTACGGAGGTGCTCCCTCTGCGTCTCAGAGCTTCCAGCAAGCAAGCAAACCAAAAAAGCAAGCTGGACAGAAAATATAGCAACAAAAGTAACACAAGCAGAACTTAGCTTATGCTGAGCAGACAGGCCACAGGAACGATCCAGGAGGAAGCAAGACCAATACTAGAGCATTGACTGGAGGCCAGGATCAAAGCACTAGGTGGAGTTAAATAGAGCAGCACCTAACGACTTAACCTCATCACCTGAGGAAGGAAACTCAGAAGCCGCAGTACCACTCGTGACCACAGGAGGGAGCTTGATCACAGAATTCACAACAGAGGTCATTTTGCAGGGCTTTGGCAGTGCTTCTCCCGTTCCTCCTTGCACAAAGGATGAGGTAGCGGTCATGCTGCTGGGTTGTTGCCCTCCTACAGCCCGCTTCATGTCTCCTGGTGTACTGGCCTGTTTTCTGGTAGCGCCCCAGCCTCTGGACACTACGCTGACAGACACAGCAAACCTTCTTGCCACAGCTCGCATTGACATGCCATCCTGGATGAGCTGCCCTACCTCAGCCACTTGTGTGGGTTGTAGAGTCCGTGTCATGCTACCATGAGTGTGAAAGCACAACCAACATTCAAAAGTGACCAACCATCAGCCAGAAGGCATTGGTACTGAGATGTGGTCTGTGATCCTCACCTGCAGAACTACTCCTTTATTGAGTGTGTCTTGATAATTGCCAATAATTTCCATCTGTGGTCTATTCCATTTGCACAACAGCATGTGAAATTGATTGTCAAACAGTATTACTTCCTAAGTGGACAGTTTGATTTCACAGAAGTTTGATTTACTTAGAGTTATATTCTGTTGTTTAAGTGTTATTTTTTTGAGCAGTGTATATACAGTATATGTATATTGTAGTCTGGCGGTATCCATGCTGTGCAGTGATGAAGCAGTGACCAAGCAAAGTTCAAAGCAAAATGTGTTTCATGTCCAAACTCACACAGCGCACAGCACACGGTATCCTACGGATCATAGCCAGGAAACACGACAGTCCATAAGTGCCGAGGGCGACTGCATGACCGTATCACACTTTGGGGTGCCAGGAGTTTGCTTTGCTTGACTCTGTGTTCCCTCACACAGGCTGAGCTTTTGCAGAGCTGTCTGCTCTGCTTGCTGCAAACTCCACACTGGCACACCCAACCCTCTGCTGCAGGGGTTTTCACCAAAAGTACATGTGGCCTTCAGCCACATGGAAAACCAAGGGCGGGGAGGAAAACAGATTGCCCCACTGACATCCTGTAATCCAGTAAACAAATAAAAGCCCAGAACAGGTTTTCTTTTCTCTGTCCTGGACACATAGCATGCCCAAGAGCAATACTCACTTTTATTTTACTATGCCTGTTTGCCTGTTACTGCAATGCACTCCCACAGCCTCCATATGCTTCATTGCACATCCTGGGAACACATAATGACCCTCGCATATAACACCGGTCACTGCCTCACATACCGCCCCTGTTCAAACTTGTGGGGTGTAGGGATTCGGACAGAAATCCAAGCCCTCCGGGTCGTGACTCTAGAGCCCCCGGGGTCGAGCGGACCAGATGGAATCACCCCCTATACAGGGAGTGTTAGGAGCAGGACCTCGGGGGATTGGAGACACAACAGCTAGAGCCAAAGGGACGTCCCAAGATAAAGAAGGAGACCACAGAGCTATTGGAATGGCAGGGAATAATAGGAAAACAGGACTTAACTGATAATGACAGGAACACGAGACGATGCAGGACACGGCAGGAACACAGGACTTGGCAGGAGACGGCAGGTACACGGAACTTGGCAGGACACAGCAGGAACACGGAACTTGGCAGGACACAGCAGGAACACGGAACTTGGCAGGACACAGCAGGAACACGGAACTTGGCAGGACACAGCAGGAACACGGAACTCGGCAGGACACAGCAGGAACACGGAACAACACTGAGACAAAGCGAGAACTAAGCTGGGAAAAGATACTGATACATGGGAGCCTAGGGCATAGAGACACTGACGGCAGACAGTGCACCTACAAAGCAAAGGCGTCTTGCCTGGAAAGACGCTGGGAAGAAATAGCCGATGGGCGCCGCCATGTTGGGGCGGAGCCATCGGGTCGCGACCTCCCAGAAGGCTCAGCGACGGAGGAGACGCGACCGCGCATGCGCAGAGAGACCGGACGCCGAGAGCCGGCGAAGAAGGAGGCAGAGCGGCGAGGGACAGGATCGCGAGTGCGCCGAGGGATGGAAGAAGCCGGGTAAGTATGAGCAGCGGACGTGACATGGGGTTGAACATGTGTTAACATACAGGGGGCCCATGACAGGGCATCTGCATTTACCTGTGACTTCCCCACCCGATATTCTACTGAGAAACTAAAGTTCTGTAGAGACAGGAACCATCTGGTGATCCGAGCATTCCTCTCTTTTGCCTTTCTCTTCCGGATGAGGGGTGAATGGTCCGCTGCTAAATGAAACTGACGCCTGCCTCCAGTGATCATCTACAAGCTCTGCTATATCTGGATGTCAGGCATCCAGATGTAGCAGAGCTTGGCTCGTCGTGGGACACTCGTTATTAAGGACTACGTCGGACTCAGGGAGTATACTGTTGGTTTATTATTTTTCTTTTTTTCTGGGGTGACTGGGGGCTGGTATTTGTAGCAAGGGGGGCCAATATCCTCCAGTCGTTGGCTTTCCCTCTTTGGCGCAGAAAATTGCGTGGGAGCCCACGCCATTTTTTTTCACATTTTTTTAATTAAACAGATATTGCTTTTAAGGCCGAGGTCACACTTGCGAGAAATTCACTTAAGTCTCTCGCCTCAATACCCGACACTGCCACTGGCATTCAGGACCGGAGAGCTCAGCTACATAGAAATACAAGCAGCTGCACCCGAGTTCCGGGGGCAGTGCCGAGTATTGAGGTGCGAGACTCGAGCATGTGTGATTCCGGCCTAACTCTTTATTAACATTTTATTATGTTTATTACTAAACATCGGGCTTGGTATTATCTATCTATCTATTGTCTATCTATCTATCTATTATCTATCTATCATCTATTATCTATCTATTGTATCTATCTATTGTATCTATTATCTATCTACCTATCTATTATCTAACGATAGATCTATCTATAAATATATCTATAGATAGCTAGATAGATATATCGATAGATAGAGAATAGATAGATACAATAGATAATATATGATAGATAGATAGATAATAGATAGATAGATAGATACAATAGATAGATACGATCGATAGATAGATAGATAGATAGATAGATAGATAGATAGATAGATAGATAGATAGATAGATAGATAGATAATGGATAGATAGAGCTATAGATAGATATACAATAGATAGAAAAATCTATATCGTATCGTATCTAATTCTATCTATCGGTCTATCTATCTGTGTCTAAACATTATTCTTCAATGGAGTATGTTAATGAAGAGGTTGGACAAGAAATGACATCACAATTTTTTTTTTTGGACAACTTTATTTAGCTTACAAAACACACACAAATCCGCATGAAAAACGCATCAAAAACACATGAAAAACGCATGTAAAAATGCGTAAAAAATGCAGGTGACCTGCCAGTGACTTCAGATGCAGATTTTACCTGCGTCAAATTCTGAGCAAATCCTGATGCAATCCTGACTGTGGAAACATATCCTTAAACATCAGTGGCAGGATGAAAGATGTAAGAGTCTGTCTGGATCCCAGAAACTCACTCAGTTTTTATGCACATACACTGATTACAAGCAAACTGGTCATAGGTGAGGATGTTACCTTTAGTAGACATTCAAACCCATTTGTGTCAACTTTTGTGCATGTTATCAGGCCAAAATCACAAGGGCATGTGAAGTTTTGTTCAGGGTCATTTAGATGTTTTGGGTTGTCATTATGATTTTAAAAGAGAAAACACAGTAGTTTAACAATTAATGACTTCACCCAACCACTAACCATGAGTGGAGAAAATACATATATATTTTTTTACTGATTCATATTTATTAAAAATTTGTTTTCAGATTAAACAGATAAACAAAACAATTCTGCAAACAGAGCAGAGTAGAATAATAATACAATAAGAAAACAGACAATCCAACGCAAAGGGGGGGAAGGGGGTAGGTACACATAGGTATGCAACTGTAGATTATTTAGATCGAAGGTCTAAACATTAACTAACCTACCAAAATACCGGTTCCTGAAAGTCAAAGCGCCATATAAACTAAACAGCCAGGCACAGAGCAAGAATTTGTCATGGTTCAAGAGTATCAGATCCCGGATCACCACAGCACAATCCTCTTCACGAAGGGATGAAGGAAAGCCGGCTATCAAGCCACGGCTTCCAGATCTGAGACTTTTTTGTTTTTGATGACGCAGATAACACCAGCGCTCGTTCGTATTGGCAATGAAGGTTCATCCTATCAATCACAGATTGTATGGTCGGTGCACTAGTCACTCTCCACTTGGAAGCTATTGCCAGTCTAGCGGCTATAAACAAATGTGAGAACACACCTCTCAGTTCATGTGGGATCTCATCCAAACCAATATGCACTAAAACCATACTAGGTCGCAGGGCCATCCGAATCCCAGTCGCCTCCGCCATCACGTCCTCCAAACTAACCCAAAGATTCAGTAATTTCGGACACGACCACCACATATGGCTAAGCGTCCCCAACATACCGCAGCCTCTCCAGCACAATGGGGAGCATTGAGGGCCAAAATGGGCAACTTTAACTGGGAAGTAGTACCAGCGTAAGTGGACTTTTTTCAATTGTTCCAGATGGTTTACACAGGAGGACACTCTCCGAACCTCTAACACCGCTTCCCGCCACCCATCAGGCGCTAGGGTGACCTGCAAGTCATCTTCCCACTGACTCAGGAATTTCAACTTAACCTCTGAGTCAGGATCATTCAGGGCTCTATACAAAATAGATACATTGCGAGTACTAGGACCAGGCACCAAGAAAAGACCATTTACTGTACGAACTAGGTTGTTATTAAAAAAAAGGCGTCAGTTGTGTAGTGTGTATAAGATGTCTTAATTGTAAAAACTGATAAAATCTATGCCAAATATCAGGGTGTTTCGCAACTAGGTGATCAAACGGTTTAATCATTGTGTCATCAAGCAGCCCGTATCCATGGCTGTAAATCTAAATATGGAATATATAATTCTAGTGCCTTCAGTGACACTTCAGTTAATGGAATTTTAATAAGACTCTGGACCGTCTGTCTCCAAAAATGCAGTGCAGTAGACATGGTCGGTAGAGGGAGCCTACCTCTAACATGAATCGGGTGGAACCTCTAGTTGCATAGAAATTTTCAATTTGCAACTATCTATGATCCTTATCAAGCTGCCACCAGTCCCGTAACCCTGCCACTACCGAAGCCTTATAGTACGCCATCAAGTTTGGTAATCCCATTCCTCCCAAATCATAAGGGTAGTACATAAGGGATTTAGCCACTCTAGGAGTTTTGTGGGCCCATATGTATCTATTTGTTAAGCGTTGAAGGTTTGTTATAATTTTGCTTGGAACCCTCAAAGGGAGATATCTAAAATAATATAATATCTTGGGGAGAATTTTCATTTTGAAAATGTTGATTCTGGCCACCCAGGTTGTCATGAGTCTAACTCAGTCTTAATCTCCCTGGATAGAGCAAAATAATTCACCTCTGTAATATGTTGAGAACATGTAAGCTTTATACCAAGAAAAGGGATACCCTGATCAGTCCAACGAAAGGGAAATTTATTCTCTAATTCAGTTCTGACGACCAAAGGGACCGCGACAGGGAATACCAAAGATTTGGATGCGTTCAGTTTGTAATAGGATACTGCCGCAAACTCCTCTAGTTCAGCCATGATGGCCGAGAACGACCGCTCCAGGTCCACACAGTTTATGATAACGTCATCCGCGTAAAGACCAATCTTATGAGCAGCCGGGCCCACCATCAAACCTGAGATATCAGAGTTACCATGGATTTTCTCTGCCAAAGGCTCCATGCATAATGCAAATATAATGGGGGATAGTGGACATCCCTGCCGCGTCCCATTGGTGATCAGAAAGGGAGCAGACACTACTCCAGAGGCGAGAACTCTGGCAGATGGAGTGAAATATATGGCTGAAATCGCTGATAGGATGGGGCCCTCCAAACCAAACTTCCGAAGAACACTTCCCAAATAACCCCAATGTATCCTATCAAAAGCCTTCTCCACATCCAAGGACAGAAAGGCACTGGGAATGCCTGACAGTTCCGCCACCCTGATGAGATTCAACATTCGGCGGGTACCATCCTTAGTTTCTCGGCCAGCCACAAAACCGACCTGGTCGGGAGAGACAAGAGAGGGGATTATCAAATGAAGGCGGGAGGCTAACAATTTGGTATATATCTTTAAATCCCAATTCAATAAAGTAATGGGCCTAAAATTTCCAGGACTATCAGGGGTCTTACCTGGCTTAGGGAGAGTGGTAATAATAGCTTCCAGATTGGAGACAGCAACTTTGCCTGAATCCCGCCAACTTGAAAACAACCTCAATAGATATGGGGCCAGAATATCTTGGAAAGTGCGATAATATTCATTTGATAGCCCATCCGAACTAGGTGCGGCGTGCAGCTTACTACTTTTAATGTTTTTTTTAATCTCCTCCTCTGTAAATGGGGCATTTAACAAGAGTAATTGTTCTTGGGATACGCATGGTAAATTAACTGACTGTAGGTATGAGTCGATTGATACCTGGGTGGGTTGACGGGTCTGCTGGTCAGAATGTAAGTTATATAAATGGGAGTAATACTTTGCAAAAGTCTCTGCGATTTCAATCGGATTCCTAACCAAACACCCATTCTGACCTAGCAAACCATCCAATCTGGATTTAGCCTCTCGTTTTCGTACCCTACGGGCCAGTATATTTCCTGCCCTGTCTCCAGTGGCATAAAAGTGAGTTTTAAATTTACGTAAATTATGGGCATAGGTAGAGAGCAAATTCTCCCGCAATCTAAAGCGAACTCGGTATATCTCATCCGATAGCGCCTGAGAGGGTGAGGTTTTGTTCAGTGATTCCAATTGATCAAGTCTAGTTAAGAGGTCATTCCGTAACCCCCTATTGCGCTTCAGTATGGAGGCTTGTTGGATGAGATATCCTCGAATAACCACTTTATGTGCAGCCCATAACGTTTCATCTTAAACTTCCCCACTATCGTTAACATGGAAATAGTGGGTCAGCTCATTACAGATACCACACGTCACCCTCTCATTTAGCAAGAGAGAAGGGTTTAGACGCCATCTAAAGGCAGGGTTCACATGATGTTTAATGCTAACTATAACACAATGGGGGCATGGTCAGACCAGGTAATTAGTCCTATGTTGGAGGAGACGCATCTGGAAAGAACCGTAGTATCTACCAAAATATGGTCTATCCGAGAGTATGTACAGTGTCGGAAAGAATAGAAGGTATAATCTTTTTCGCTTGCATGGGAGTATCTCCAGAAATCATGTAGATGATATTCTTTGATTAAACCTTTCAACTCCCCCCTAGGCCGAACACCACCTCGTGAGCAGTCTAGATCTCTATCCATGGGGAGATTAAAGTCTCCGCAATATAACTTTTCACCCTGTGCCAAACCATCCACTCTTTGTAATACCATGTGGATAAATGACTGCTGTGAATGATTTGGGGCATACAGGACTGTGATAGTGTGCAACTGGCCATTCAATGTGCATATGAGGATCAGAAATCTGCCCGCAGGATCCGCCACCCTCCGAATATACTTAAAGGCTAAGGTATTTTTAAAGATGATGCACACCCCAGCTTTTTTAGTGTTATTATTAGCGAAGTGGATATTAGAGAATTGCGGGTGACAAAGCCTAAAATTATCAGCTTCTATCAGATGTGTCTCCTGCAGGCAGATGATCTCCGCACCTGATTTTTTCACTTCTTTCCATAGGATGGACCTCTTACAGGGGGAGTTCAACCCCTAACATTTAGAGACATAATGGTAACACTCATAATTGAACATTCTAAACCTTGCTATCACACATACATCTTCATTAACCCACATCACCCGCATCAGTGCACCTGTGTTAGCTACATAAAAGATCACAGGAACCACATTGAAAAGACCCATATAGAAGGAGTACCTAAAGAAAGGAAGACAAGGGGAACAAAACACAAAGAAAACTAGAAGAACTTCTAAACACAAAGTCATGTAGCCACTAGGCCAAAGGCCAGGCTGGTTAGGCAATAAACACCTAAAAGGTCAGTCCTAGACCATAGGTGGATGCCAGCTCAGGGCAATTCCAAGAGTCACTCCCAAACAGATGAAAATAACCGGGAGTTATCTTGGATGGGGTGCTGGAGCAGAGAGAAAAAAGGCAGAGAGAGAAAGAAAAAACAACAAAAATAGAAAAACAGAGTGTAAATTCCGTAGCACCCTCGCAGCATAGTCCTGCATCCGGACATCATCTCATTCTCCTCTTCAAGTTTGAAACCAGTCCTGGACAATTTTCTTTCCTGTTGGATTTTGACGGGGAGCGAAGGAAATCTTCCATTCAGTTAGCATGATCTCAGCCTGCTTGGGAGATTAACAGACTACACCACGACCTTCATAGGAAATTATCAGCTTGACAGGGTTGAATCCCCATTTCTATCAGATATGAACATCACGTAGCACTTTACAGACATGAGCAAATTCTCGCCTCTTTGTCAGCGTGGGCGCTGATAAGTCCGGTAACACTTGTAAGCCATGGTATTCAGCAGGAAGCTCAGGGGTTTTTCTCATCTTCTGCATGAAGGCGTCTCTGGTAGAATAGAAGTGAATGCGCGCCAAAGTGTCTCTGGGCAAGGCTGGGTTCACATGCCGAGGCTTTGGGAGTCTATGTATCCTATCAATTAGGAAATCCCAGGGGAGCAAGGAAGGGAGCACAGATTGCATGAATTTAAGTAAAAAGTCAGCTAGATCTTTGTCTGGAATGTCCTCCGGTATACCCCTGACACGTACATTATTTCTCCGTGATCTATCTTCCAAGTTATGCATCTTATCTTGAACCATATCCATATCCTCCCTCAAAGCTTTATTTTCATCCACTAAAGCATTTATAGCTTTGGCATATTCGGCCATCTTGCTCTCAACATGTGCAGTCCTCTCCCCCAAGGACGAGACTTCCCCCCTAATCTCCTGCAGCGTAGACTGCATGTCTTCCTTTAGAGAAGCACGGATAGAGGCTAAAAATTCTTTCATGTCTCCTTTAGTAATAGGAGATAAGTTGCTGAGAGTCTCAGATGTCTCCCTCCCTCCGGAGCCACCAGACGAGTTGGAAGAAGCCAAGGGGGAAGCCGCCACCATTTTACCTGCCGCATGTGCAGACTGTCTCCGGGGGAAGAAATCCGGGAGCTTCGGTGGGGAACTGCATCTCTGCGATCTCCCTCAAGTCATCATGTGCCCAAGATCTTCCGGGAGCCGTAACAGTGCACAGAGAGGAGAAGAAATAATAAAAAGTGCTGATATTAGCCAGTTTAAGTCCGGAGTAGCAGGAGCCTGTGAGTTATGCTGCCTCTCTAGTCTGCATGCAGGCCACGCCCCCGAGTGGGGAAAATATTTTGGTGTTATCAATCAAACTCTCTGAAAAAGGCCCAAGAAAGAAAAATTCTCCCAGGGTATGTAAACTTTTGAGCGCAACTATATTTGATACAATAGAAAAATAGAACTTATTATTTGGTACAGAAGTCTTTGTTTGCAGTTACAGAGGTCAGACATTTCCTGTAGTTCTTGACCAAATTTGCACACACTGTAGCAGGAATTTTGCGACACTGACCCGTACAGATCTTTTCCAAATCTTTCAGGTTTTGGAGCTGTCAGTGGGAAACATTGTGGAAAGGCACAGATCTTGCCAAGGTTGCAAAAGAATTTCTGAAGTACTCAATGTTCCTAAGAGCACAGTGGCCTCCATTATCCTTAAATGGAAGACGTTTGGGTCCACCAGAAGTGTTCCTAGACCTGGCCATCCAGCCAAACTGAGCAATCATGGGAGAAGAGCCTGGGTGAAAGAGATAAAAGAGAAACCCAAGATCACTGTGGCTGAGCTCCAGACATGCAGTAGGGAGATGGGAGAAAGTTCCACAAAGTCAACTATCACTGCAGCCCTCCACTAGTCGGGTCTTTATGGCCAAGTGGCCCGATTGAAGCCTCTCCTCAGTGCAAGACATATGAAGCCTGCAAAGAATTTGCTAAAAAAACACATGAAGGACTCCCAGACTATGAGAAATAAGATTCTCTGGTCTGATTAGATGAAGATGGAGCGCCCCCAAACACAGGGCCACGAGTTCTCGATACCGGGCCTCTCTGGTTCGGTTCTGAGGCTGTCACGGTGGCTAGACCTGGTCCGCGGCCCTGCTAAAGGGCGTTCAATAAAAGGGGATAAGAGTCTGTCAAGGTTTCGTGATGCCACCTGTGGTGACACTGCTGTGGGGTCCACTGGGGTGATGGAACGGCAGCTAGATGGTATACCTTCCCACAGGTGAAGTATGTCCCAGGGCTTCCCAGTAAGGTGAATGGTGATGTGTGAGGTGCAGTCAATAACGAGGACACAAGGTTGCAGTCTCCTTACCTCTTTACTGAAGACTTCAGGATCCTCAATCCAGAGCACAGTTAACAGGGCTATCTGAGACCGGCCGGTCCGATGGGCACATCCAGAATTCCCTTTGCAGGTGGAAATCGTTGCCTACCAATAGCGCCTGTGTGTTGTAGTGCTACCCTGCTGAGCATTCGGAATAGTCCTCACAACTTCTGTTCTTGTTCGTTCGTTCTTTCTAATTTGTTCCAGATCTTTCTAGTTCAACATCCCCCAGGTATGTTATGGCTAGGATGCACCCGTATGATGGGAAGGCCTGGAGTTCTTTTGGGACCCTAGAGACGTCCCTCTCCCACAGTTGCCCCCTATGTCTTCATAGGTGTTTAGGTGAGACAGCCAACCTATAATTAACTGTCCTGCGGAGTTTGAAGTAAAGCGTAGAGTCAGTTACTCCCTCGGTGTTCCGGCCACCGGCTACGCACCTCAGTAGGATGTTGCCTCGGTCTCACGGCACGACTCTTACTGGCTCTCCTTTGTGCTTGATCTCGTTTCTCACTGTTCCACATTATCCTTCGCTTCGTGTCTCTTTCTTAGGATACCACCGCGGGGTGTGCAGGCGCGGTTCCGTAACGTTCTATTCTGATCGCTAGGTGCCTGCCAGGTTCCCACGCCTGACAGGGACCCCCCTGTGTCTTCTCCCTGCAACACCCCGTGCCACGGGATGTTGCCTGAATCCAACCCAGTCAGCTTCTGACTAACTTCCTATCCAACCCCTAGTTTTACCAGTGTGAGGAGTGGCCCAATAAATAAAGCCCTTTGCTCCCCCTAGTGGCCGGAGTGTGAAGTGTAATGTGTGCTGGTGATACCTGGTCAGTAGAATTCCTTCAGTGCCATCAGACGTACCATCACTCCCCTTAGTGGCAGAGTGTCATACTGCAACGACCAGATCTCTGGGGCGCTGCAAAGATAGACCTTTTTGGTGATAATTCTAAGCGGTATGTGTGCAGAAAACCAGGCACTGCTCATCACCTGCCCAATACAATCCCAACAGTGAAACATGGTGGTGGCAGCATCATGCTATGGGGGTGTTTTTCAGCTTCAGGGACAGGACGACTGGTTGTCATTGAAGGAAACATGAATGCGGCCAAGTACAGAGATATCGTGGATGAAAACCTCTTCCAGAGTGCTCTGGACCTCAGACTTGGCTGAAGGTTCACCTTCCAACAAGACAATGACTCTAAGCACACAGCTAAAATAACAAAGGATTGGCTTCAGAACAACTCTGTGTCCATTCTTGACTGGCCCAGCCAGAGCCCTGAACTAAACCCGATTGAGCATCTCTGGAGAGACCTGTAAATGGCTGTCCATCCAATCTGAGGGAACTGGAGAGGATCTGCAAAGAAGATGGCAGAGGAGCCCCAAATCCAGGTGTGAAAAACTTGTTGCATCATTCCCAGAGGATTCAAGGCTGTACTAGCTCAAAGGGGTGCTACTACTCAATACTGAGCAAAGGGTCTGAGTGCTTATGACCATAATAATAATAATAATAATTTTTATTTATATAGCGACAACATATTCCACAGCACTCTACAATTAATCGGGGGCATGTACAGACAATAAATTAAATACAAGTTAAGACAATTTAAACAGTGACATTAGGAATGAGGTCCCTGCTCGCAAGCTTACAATCTTCAAGGAAATGGGGGGACACAATAGGTGAAAAGTGCTTGTTATTTCAGGTCTGGCGATTATAATAAATAGGGATTTTCATATAAAGCTGCATGAGCCGGTCATCAGCCCGTGTGTTTAAGTGCAATAGTCAAGTATCAAGTGCAGTTATCGTGAGCATGGAGGATGTGGAGACAGATGGATAGTGGGGTGCAGATTCAGAATAATATTAGGAAGGAGGGAACAGGGCAAAGTTAGTTTGCTGAGTAGTTGATGTGGTAGACATGTTTGAAGAGATGGGTTTTCAAAGCGCGCTTGAATAGGTTGGGGCTAGGTAGCAGTCTGAGCGTCTGGGGAAGTGCATTCCAGAGAGCTGGCACAGCACGAGAGAAGTCTTGGAGACGGAGGTGCGAGGTTCGGACTATGGGGGATGTTAGTCTTAGGTCATTTGGAGAATGGAGGGCACATGTAGGGCGATAGACAGAGATGAGAGAGGAGATATAAGGTGGTGCAGAACTATGGAGAGCTTTGTGGTATTTCAGATTTTCTTTTTTAATAAATTTGCAAAAATTGCTACATTTCTGGTTTTATTCAGTCAAGATGGGGTGCAGAGTGTACATTAATGAGTAAAAAATAACTTTTTTGAGTTTACCAAATGGCTGCAATGAAGCAAAGAGTGAAAAATGTGTAGGGGTATGAATACTTTCTGTACACATTATATATATATATATATATATATATATATATATATATATATATATATATATATATATATATTAGTGACAAAGTCACTGGTAAAGTGCTGGAGGGGAGATACGTTCCACTATGCCTAATGGTGCCATTGATATAAAACCTTAGAGTATTTTCCTCCAGCACACTAAGTGTTGTGAGGGGTTAAGTAATTACCATAATGGGCTGGCTTTAATGTGGATATCCATAGAGTGGGTGGGAGGATGTCCACCTTATCTCCACCCTAGGATGTGGTCTGGAGTTTAATCAGCTGGCCTCCCTAGGCAGCGGATGTCAATGTTTGAAGAGGATATATAACAAAAACTTGGCACTCAAATAAGTTATGAAGTGGTAATTTGTTGATTTTTTATTGCACGTCCAGACACAGATTTAACAGATGCTGTTAAACGTTTTTGGTCCCAATGGACCTTCCTCAGAACAATTCCATTTTATCTGGTGTTGCCAAGTAAAACAAAGTAGGAGGCGAAAAAACACCTTACTGGAGTAATGCTGTGGGGCGGTACAATATGCTGGTGCGAGGGCTCCTAGGCAAACTTGTGCCTAGGACGTACAATAAAAAATCAACAAATTACCACTTCATAACTTTTTTGAGTGCCAAGTTTTTGTTATATATTGATTCATGGGTTGGATACCCTACTTGAACACCAACTTCTCACCTATTGACTGAGTGCCGTGTTTATGTACAATGTTTGAAGAGGAAGCACTCCAGAGAAGTTTTTGTTCCTTTGTCAAAGGACCTGAACCATGGACATTGCTAACCTTGTGTGGGCTGATCCCTGCTAGGAGATGGACTGTGTTTTGTTTTGCTGTTTTGCCCAGAGGGCCATAATTACTATTTCCAGCTTGGCCAAGTGAGCCGATCTACCATAGTATGTGTGTGTATATATATATAACCAATTATTCAAAGTTTTCTGGATTTATTCATAAACTCCAAAATCGCATTATGTACATCATGTTGTAATGTTAAATGTTAATGAGCTGTTCAAGCTAAAAGTACTTGATTCAAAACAGAAAATGTAATTAGGTTTTGAGAGTTTACGATTTACAGTACAATTGTACACTATTCACTTTATTATTCCGTGAGGGGTTTATGTATTTTTCAAGTGTCATCATCAAATTATTCATTTGGAAAACTAACCATATGAATATGTTATATCAGAGGAAGCAGATGTTCTAATCATGTAATGACTAGCAGAACAAAAAAGTGATTTCCTCAATATTTCAGCATTTCATTGTCCTTTTTAATGTAATGGGTAGTTATGATCCCGTTATATGAAAGACTAACAACCATTGAGGCTACTATCAACATGTGCATTAGTCTCTTTTTTTTGTAAAGAAAACTAAGCAGAACAGAAAATGAGAGCCCAGACGTGACATTTCATAAATTGACCCATTTTGTAGGACCAGCTGAGTATACAATTGTCAGTTCACGCAATATAACTTTTAATTCCCTTGAACAAGTAATCTTCTCACTTCTTTTGTATTGCTTCTAAATAAACAGAAGGAGGATAATAATTGGTTGTACTATTCTTAATCCAGTGAACATTGAAAAATTCCCACAGCTTTTGGCTCTATACACTGTGAATTCCTCCAGATAATGTGACATTTTTATAGCAAACCAATATTATTTTCTGAATATAATTTTACATTTTATTTCTATTCACCTCCCAAAAAAAGAATTGTTTTATGAAGTTATAACTTTTGAAACACTTTTTTTTTAACAGAAACTTTTCATGATTCCGATATCCGTTAAACACTTTTAACCGCTTCCACCGCATAAAGCCCTTCATATACACTTAAGGATTACGGAGGATGAAGAGACACACATTTCTTTCTAAGTACATCAATCTTTACTTGGAGATCAATGAAAGCATTGTGATAATAGGCAGTTACAAATTAAATTGTTTGATAAATCATTACAGCTTAAATTTATTCTCTGTCAAACAATCTATCATTAATAATAAGTCATTCAGCAGCTCTTTTATAGACAACCTTTTTTATGTTTTCATTTTTATACCAGAAAGATTAGCCGTGGCTGCAAATTCTAGAATTGTAAGAGAAAGTGATTTCTAATTTTCTATAGAAATGACAGACGGATATCTTGGTTTTAGAGATCTATTGTCTACTTAGACACGAGATGTAAAATTTCCAAAATGTGAAGACTTGCAGCTAGTAAGTGGCAGTGATCAAATCTTGGCAGGAAGTCATGAAATGTCACATAATCAAATCAAAGCATAAATGACTGATGCAATTAGAATTTGCATGAAAGCAAAATGATAATAATTTTCTTAGCAAAGGCGCTGTCCATCTTAACAGGCTTAAGTGCCCAACATAAAATATATAAAGACACATATACATTGTACTGAAACTGCAGCACACATTCTAATAAGTGGCAGATCACTAAAATCAGTGGCTCAGCCCCTACCTCATGGTATTCTCACATTACAGAGCAAAGACCTGCTGACAGATTCCCCTTAAGCAGTTAAGAAGGGATTGTTCAACAGTGGTCAACTCATTTAGCAAAAGCCTCTATGAGTTGGGGGGGAAAAGAATGATTGAAAATATATCAAATTTCATTTCAGATCACAATTTAGCAGTTTGAGCAAGAGAAAATGTACTATTGGAACCAGTATCTAAAGTAGGGGTGGGGAATCTTTTTTCTATGAAGGGTCATTTGGATATTCATACCATTCTTCGGGGGCTGTACAAACTGTGCCCACAAAGTGCATCCTAACACTGGGACTGGTTTCAGGATGTAATCTTTCATTGCATGCCCTTCAGTGATCAGTAGTGAGCACTGCGTGTCTGCTAACAGAGCAAGAAGAAATGAATGAGCTGGTTGTATTCAAAATACAGCTCCCTGCCCAAGAACGCAGTCCCTGAGAATCTGCCCGGGGACCTGATGAAAGGTCATCGGAGTCCGTAAATGGCCTTAGGGCCTGAGGTTCCCCACCCGTGATCTAAATATATAGTGCTTTTGCTCTTACAGATCTTCAAGAAAAAAAAGTCCAGCACTTCTCATCTATACGATTCACTTTTTACACAGATTTCATACGAGGCCCCAATTGCTTTGATCATCCCAAAACTTTATCATAAATTGGCTTTACTTAGATCTATTGCCTAAATTAAAAGTTTTATTCAAGAACCTCATATTTCTGTACTGAAAGGTGAGAGGCACTGCTGACATGATAATAAAGTTCACATGACAAAAGTTCCATCTTAAGGCTAAGTGCACATGTTGCAGAATTGCCGCGGAAATTTAAGCGGCAATTCTGCGCCTCCTGCCGCGGGAATATCGCATGTGGAATTGGCATGCATATTCCCACAGAAAACTAGCGTTTTGCAAGCATAATTAGCTTGCAGAATGCTGGAGTTTTCAAAACGATCTGTAGCATCACTTGGAAAACTGATTGACAGGTTGGTCACACTTGTCAAACATAGTGCGTGACAAGTGTGACCAACTTTTTACTATTGATGCAACCTATGCCGCATGAATAGTAAAAGATAGAACGTTAAAAATAATTAAAAAAAATAAAAAATGGTTATACTCACCCACCGCAAACAGCCGATCTCCTCAGCGGCTTCCGTTCCTATAGATGGTGTGTGTGCAGGACCTTCGATGACGTCGCATTCACGTGACCACGACGTCATCGCGGTCATGTGACCGCGACATCATCGCAGGTCCTTCACACACCATCTACAGGAACAGAAGCGGCCGCGTGCAGCGCTGAGGGGCAGGAAGACTCCGGGGCCATCAGAGGGTGAGTATATCACAATTTTTTTTATTTTAATTCTTTTTTTAACAATTATATGGTGCCCAGTCCATGGAGGAGAGTCTCCTCTCCTCCACCCTGGGTACCAACCGCACATTATCTGCTTACTTCCCGCATGGTGGGCATAGCCCCATGCGGGAAGTAGGCAGATCAATGCATTCCTAGGTGTGCGGAATCCCCGCGATTCCGCAAATTCAATGAACATGCTGCGTTTTTTTCTGAAATGCGAATCCGCTCAGGATAAAAATGCAACATGTGCACAAAAAATGTGGATTGCATTCTGTTAAATAGGATGCTTAATGTGAGCATTTTTTTGCGGTTTTATAGTGAAAAACTGCAAAAAAAACGCGACAAATCTGCTATGTGTGCACACAGCCTTACAGTTCAGTACATTACATGATACAGAACCATTTTCTTTCTTATCAACATAATGTAAATGATATGTTACATATTGTTTGGCTTAATTTGAAACTTGTAATAATACAGAGAGAATGCATGTCTATGCATACATTATAGAGTATATACATGTCACTAATAATAATTAGGAATAAGCTTGCTTGACGCAAGTAATTATTAACAGTAGAAACTGGGCGATGAAGCAGGAAGGACGTGAGCAAACCACTGAGGAATTCATCTAATCTAACAAAATATAACACATTTAATGTATGTTTTATATAAAACATAGAGAATTCTACAAATAACAACCTTGTGGAGCATTTTCTCTAATCAACAGAGTTGTTGCTCCCTTATGTCCTCCTTTAACAGATACATTCACAGATGTTTTTATTCTTAGATACAATTGACTTTGGGAAGCAACAGTTTCTACCAAGAAGAGAGGCACCCATGGTCACACACAGTGAAGTCCAACATACACATTAGACTAAAGACTAGAGATGAGCGAACTTATTCAGAAAACATTCGCCAATCTCAATTCCGTGTTCGCTTTCATGAGCATTTTTTACTCAAAGTCTGCAAAATTTGTCACAGTTCGGTAAATCATTCTGTTTCTACTAATGTTTTTGTTATTACCTTGGCTAGGATGGTGGTGCTGTATGATGAGAGGAGGGGGCTGGGGACGTATTTGATGAGCGGTTATAGAGAGGATATAGAGCACCCTCCAGGGCTGTGGGTTATTCGGTACCGGGTCCTTCGGTTCTCAGTGGGGATGTCACGGTGGCTGACCCGGTCCATGGCCCTCGGGAGGTCCGTTAATGTTGTGGGGGAAAGGTCTTTAAAGGGACAATGTTCGTGACGCCACCTGTGGTATTCGGTCAGGGTGACCGATGCTGCTTAGGGGTCCGCTGGGGTGATGGTATGGCAGCTAGATGGTATACCTTCCCACAGGTGAAGTATGTCCCCAGGGCTTCCCAGAGTGTAGATGTGGATGGTGGATGATGTAAGGCACAGGAAATAACGAGGACACAAAGTTGAAGTCTCTTTACCTTTACTGAAGGCTTCAGCATCCACAGTCCAGGGTAGAGACCACAGGGTAGGCAGAGTCCGGCCGGTCTGAAGGCAAATCCAGAGTCCCCTTATCCAGGTGGAAATCAGTAGCCTTCCCCTAGCGCACAGTGATACAGTAGGTCCCTACTTGCATAAGCTCCAATAAGGTCCTCACTGTTGTTACTGCTCTCACTGTTCCCCGTGGTCGGATAGAACAAAACACGTATGACCGGTGGCCTGAGACTTTTTATAGGGACCCTAGAGACGCCCCGGCCCCCACAAGTTGCCACCGTGCCTCCTGTGTAAATGGTCGGGCAGCTAACGTGGAATTAACTGTCCTGCCAGTCTCTAAAGTAAAGGCATAGAGCTCTTTACTCCCTCGGTGTTCTGGCTACCGGTCCTGCGCTTCAGAAAGAGGCAGCCTGCTTCTAGCTGGTCTCCCTCTGATGTTTCACTCCTGTTGCTATGACTTCATTGCTCACTCACTGCAACACACTTCCTTTTGTGTCCTTTCCTAGGATGCTGCCGCATGGGATGCAGGCACAGCTCCGTGTACCCTCGTCCTCCTCAGACCGCAGTCTGGATCTGTCTGGAGATCACTCCAGCCAGCTCGACCTGGAGACTATTCCTTGTCGGTCCCCAGACAGGAACTCTGACTAACTTCCTCCCCATCCCACCAGTTTTACCCAAGTGTGAGGAGTGGCCTAGGAGATAGAACCTTTGCTCCCCCTGGTGGTCTGGAGTGTGAAGTGTATGTAATGGTTGTGATACCTGGACAGAAGATCTCCTTCATTGCCTTCAGATGTATCATCAGTCCCCCTGGTGGAAGAATAACATTACTGCAACGAACCAGGACTCTGGGGCGCTGCAGATAGATCAGTTTTGTCCCTTAACTTTATATCTGTTGATTTTGGCAGCCAAAGTCTTCTGTGATTGGCTGCTGAAGTCACAAATCCCTGGCCATATAAAAAGAGGTCATCTTGCTTTGCTGGTGCCATTGTGTGACAGTGCAGAGAGGTCGCTCCTGTGCTAGTGCTGCTGCTGAAAGTGAACTTGTCAGTTAACTAGATAGGATCCTGTCCTGTGTGAAATCAATCTTCCAGCATCAAACTAGATTGTGCAAAAACTGTGTTGCAGTCTCTGGAGGCACCATTTGCTACTCCAAATCGTTTGTGATAAAATTGTGTTTCAGTGGCAAATCAGAAGGCTATATTTCTACTTAATATTGACTAATATTGGGGTGCAGCCATGTGGCCCAATCAGCTAATCCAAATCCTTTGTGATAAAACTGTATTTCAGTGGCAAATTAGATGGCCAGATTTCCATTTAAAAATCATGAGGTATAACAGTGTTGTCCAGGCATACTATCTAAGAAAATAAAAAGTGATTGTTCATTTAGTGACAGGTGACTGACAGCTGAGGGACTAAGGTTGTGAAACAGCAGGTTACAAGAGGGGAAGGCTACTAACAACATGAGTGGGAAAAAGCAAGGTCATGGTGGAAGGGGGAATAGGCTTGGTGTTCAACATATACAGTACAGACCAAAAGTTTGGACACACCTTCCAATTTAAAGATTTTTCTGTATTTTCATGACTATGAAAATTGTACATTCACACTGAAGGCATCAAAACTATGAATTAACATGGCCTTCTTCACTGCCAGGTCGTGTGACGCGGGCGCTGCACACTTCCGGGTCCTCCTGGCGGCGCATGCGCCATCATGCCTCTGCCCCTTTCTTCGGCATTATTGATATGTATATAAATAGATCCGGTTTGCATTTAGTTGGACCATCATTTATTTTTCAACAGGACAATGACCGCAAACACACCTCCAGCCAGTGTAAGGGCTATATGACCAAGAAGGAGAGTGATGGGGTGCTATGCCAGATGACCTGGCCTCCACTGTCACCAGGCCTGAACCCAATCGAGATAGTTTGGGGTGAGCTGGACTAACGAGTGAAGGCAAAAGGGCCAACAAGTGCTAAGCATCTCTGGGAACTCCTTCAAGATTGTTGGAACACAATTCCCGGTGACTACCTTTTGAAGCTCATCAAGAGAATACCAAGAGTGTGCAAAGCAGTCATCAAAGCAAAAGGTGGCTACTTTTAAGAACCTAGAATATAAGACATAATTTCAGTTGTTTCACACTTTTTGTTAAGTAAATAATTCCACATGTGTTAATTCATAGTTTTGATGCCTTCAGTGTGTACAATTTTCATAGTCATAAAAATACAGAAAAATCTTTACATGAGAAGGTGTGTCCAAACTTTTGGTCTGTACTGTATGTGGGTTAGGTGTTAATGTTAATGAAAGCTCAACTGAACAAACACCGTCTTGTCCTATCCAAAGACCACTGACAACATTTGTTACTGGACAGGCTACCCGACTCCCTTTCTTTGGCAGCCGCACAGCAGTACACCCTGTAGTATGTGCTCCAGTGGATGGCAAGCACTGCATCAAGTGGCCTCTGCTCCTCTTCTTCCATTTTAATATCACACACAGTACAATCCTCAGAGGTTGCACCCCAATCACTCTTGTTATCCACAGCTTCAAAAATTTCTAAATGCCCAACTGACTGCAGGGAATCACAGAAGGGCCATTCTGCAGAGCTGTTCACACATTCTATTCCATGGGCATCAGAGGTCTGCTTTGAACAATCACAGAATCCAGAGGAGGAAAGCATCTGCACAGATGCCTAAAATCTTTTGTTGCATCCGAGGCTGGATGAAGTAGGGTCCGAGCACAATTCAGACCCTTGTGACTAGATGTTAACCACCAAAAGTGAAGTTGATCCTGATAAAACACAGATACCAGATGGGCACGCGAACTGCACTGTGGTGTCAAGGAAGGAAGAGGAGGAGAGTGACTCTCAGTGCGAGTAATGTGAGAATAGAGAGTATGACGATGAGGTTGTAGATCCCACTTGGTGTGAACCCAGAGGTACATAGCTGAGTAGCTGAGCAGAGGAGGTGGAGAAGGAGGAAGAGGAGGAGGTTATATTGTGGCTTCCCACACAGACACAAAGTGATGTAACTATGACAAGCACTGCATCCTCAGCCTCAACTCTGTCTGTGGCCAGCACTGGTCACGAGTGTGCAGTTCGCAGGAGTTGCAAGGGTTGCCTAGCCTGGGTCTTTTTTTGAGACAGCAAAGGACGACCCAACACATGTTATCTGTCAAACTTGCAAAAAAATATCAGCTGGGGCAAAAATTGCGATAATTTGACAACTACTTGCATGAATCGTCATGATATGCCTTAGTGCGGATAGCTTCCTGCTCTAAAATGCAGACTAGTGGGCATAGATAACCACCGGCTGTCTCATTATCCATATCTGCTGCTTCTTCCTCCTCAGTCACCATGCCAAGTCTTCTCACACAGGTCTCCGGCCGCAAAAGCTCCACTTGTTTACACCCTACAGTCGGGGTGAGTGGGAGCTCGTCAACTGTAATGGAAGTGGACATAACTGCTGCTTTTGTGTCACCAAGCACAACATATCTTTCTCAATCCACCATAACATCTCTTCCAGCACCTCACTCACAGTCCAGCAATTTAACCTGTTTCCTCCTACACATGCCAGAGCTAAGAGCTTGAACTCCACCATCTCCAATCTGTTGGTCACGGAAATGCTGCCTTTCTACTTGGTGGAAAAAGATGGTTTCAGAAAGTTGGTGGTCGTTGCAGTCCCCCAGTACCAGTTGCCCTGTCGCCATTACTTCTCTAAGAAAGATGTGCTTGTGCTACACCAGCATGTCGCTGACAACATCACCTGTTCCCTGAAAAAATCTATGTCTGCCAGGGTGCATTTCACCACTGACACCTGGATGAGTAAATGTGGGCAGGGGCATTGCATCTCACTGACTAGGCACTGGGTGTCTATAGTGGCTGTGGGGGCAGGTGGTCGAGGGACTGCTCCACAAGTCTTTGAATTTCCAATGCTTGCGAGACAATCCTCTGTATTTAAACATTCCTCTACTGCTTCTGGCTCCTCCACCTCCTCTAGGGCCTTCACCTGTGCCCTCAACCTCTCCCTTAATCCAAAATGTGTTCCAACAGTGCAGATAGACTCCCCCGACCTCTGTACTGCGCAGCCATGGCTCACCGCAATCAGGCAGTGTTCACTTCGATATTCCTTGGAGATCGCAGTCACACAGCTCAAGAGTTGTGAACAGCTATCCAGGCTGATTTAGGGAAGGCTGTGTGTGATAACGGTGCAAACCTACTGGCTTCCCTACCTCGGGGAAACTTCACTCAGTGATTTGGGGGTGCTCATGGTACCAGACAAACTGTTAGTGAAGGTGCAGGAGCTGAGGAACAAATGGAGGAGAATGAGGTGATGGACGCTCATTAGTCAGGAGATGAAGAGGATAATGTTGATCCGTTCTCTGTTATCCATGGCTGGCAGGAGGGGATGGAGGAAATAACCTTGAGTGCTACCCCACCACCAACACACCATGGACTTCTAGGAAGCTCCGAACACATTAGCACCTTTTTGCTGTACTATTGTCATGATTCAGGATGGGGTGGTTCTGGCTCCATCCTGGTCAGGTCAGGGTTAAGTCTGTCCACCTCTCTTTGCTTCTGGAGTGGCTATTTAATGTTGGGAGTTCCTGGGTCCAGTGTTGGTTATACTTCCGTCTACTCGCTGACCCAGGTTACTTTCTGTAATCGTTCCTCTGCGTGTGTGAGTTTTGCTGTGTATGACCTAGTTTGTCCCTTGATTATTGTGTCTGTCTTTCTGCTCAGTACTGATTTGTCCCTCCTGGTGTTCTGACCCCTTGGCTTACCTCTGTTTACTCATCTGTCTTATCCCTGGTTATCTTGTTCCTGGCTGGCCTCTGACCCTCGGCTTTGCTCTCTGACTATGTTATCGGTTTTGTCCTTTGTATTCAGTGTTCTCTGTCTGCTCCCCGTCCTCACGTGTGGTAGCTCTGCCCCATGTGATCACGTGACTGGTTAGCTCCACCCCTTGTGATCATGTGACCAGCTAAGCTTAGGTCTTGGACACTCTGCCCTCCTCGGTCTCCGCACACCCTGTTTACTGGCGCAGGTCCCCTGTTAACATCCCCAGGCTTAACTCCGGTGACACTGTCCCCGTGTCACTGCAACTATCCTCATCATGATACCCGTGTTCTTGGGGTTAGAAATAGTGCTGATTACTGGGTTGCTACTCTGCTAGATCCATGGTACAAGAGTAAATTTTTCTGGATACTTCCCCCTTGGAAAGGGATGCGTGCATGCTGGCGTATAGAAAGATGCTTGTAGACAATCTTTAGAGTGTTCTTTCCCAAGACAGCAGTGAGGCACACAGTATGCATCCCAGTTCTATATGTCCAGCCCCAGGAACATCAAGGCATCATCACAAAACATTAGCAGCAGCAGCAATGTAAGTGGCATAAGCAAAGTCTGTGAGTCGTTTTATAAATTTTTTAGACCAGCCCATACACCAGCACAACAGAGTACAAGTCTGGCACATTGTGAATGACTGGAAAGAATGGTGCAGGAGAATCTGGAGCTCAATATTAATGCCATCAGAGGGAGTTTGAACCCTTTTGCATTTTGGTCTTCAAAAATAGAAGAGTGGCATGAGCTCGCCTGTCACTTCTTGGAGGTTTTGTTATGCCCGGCAGGCAGCGTTGTCTCAGAACGTGTCTTCAGCACTGCTGCTGGTGTCCTGACAGATAAGCACATCTGGTTGTCCCCTGAAAGTGTAGACCTCATAACTTCCATCAAAATGAACAGGTCATGGATCTCCAATGACGTTTGCACCCCAGTAGCAGACTGGGCAGACTAGGCGATGGTGTAGTTTTTAGTGTCATGCAATGATCTTGCATTATTGCAGTCTGTGCCATCTTTGTCATGTCTTCTGTGCCTGATGTCGCTACAGCTGCTAATGTTACAAACTATTTTTTTGAATGTGGTCACTCCAAGTTTGGTCTCCATCTGGTGTGTTGCCTGTGGGGGAAGATGTGTCAAAGACATATTATAATATTTCTACTCTGTGGAAATTGATGCCACTTTAGTGGTGTGTGACATATATTTTTTGAAAAGGGGAGACTCCAAGTTGGGTCTCCATATGGTGGGTTGCCTGTGGTGGAAGGTGTGTCAGAGGCGTATTATAATTCGACATGAGTAAATATCGTTGGATCCCTCCTTATTTAGCTGCTGCGGGAACCCAGATTCCTGGATCGCTCCTGATAATCAGGTAGCTAGCGCTGCAGCTGTATGTGTCACAACATAAGCATGGAGAGCCTGTACGTTGTGATATTTTGCCTAAATGTCCACCTTTTGGCTTCTGAACAGATGGACGGACTTCATCTCATATTCTTCCAACTGTCATAGCACTCACATGATGCAGTTTGGCAATTTTACTGGCCAAGAGACCGCTATCCATGAGTTGAATGATGCTGTTTCTTTTTCTTGGGAAGTCATCTTCATGGCAGCGAAGCAAAGAGATAAAGAAAGCAGCACTCACCCAGATTCTTCAGACGGTCTGTCTCGTCACTGCACCCTCCCGCACCGCCCTCCTCTCATGCCGTAGCCTGTTGTACACCAAGTTTGGAACTGTGTGCCATGCCTATTAAAGGAGTTTTTTGCATCTGAAGAATCTGGGTGAGTGCTGCTTTCTTTATCTCTTTGCTTCGCAGTATAAACAATTCAGTTTGAGCAAGCACCTCCCCACCTTCAGTATAAGCTGAAACCCGTCTAGCCTACCACTGGGACTTCTCCCCCCGCAGCTGTGCTGTCTCACAAGTAACCCCTTCAGTGCCGATCAGCTCTATTTCTTGTTTGCCTATCTTCATGGCAGCGTCTTAATTCTAACCAATGACCTTTCACTTCAAAATCAACCTAATAATACATTGAGCTGTTAGGGAATGTGAGGACAGATTGTATTTTGTATTATTCAGGAATAAAAATATTTTTCCACAAACAGGTGCAAAACTGTAACAATGCAGTGACATGACAAGAATCTGCATAACTAATTATAGTTAAATTGTTGCAATTCAAATTTATTAATGAGATATCATAGATGATTGTGTATAAAATAATGGTAGTCTCACAATTAAAACAGTAGTAGATGGTGAGATATGGGGCCTGAAATTCAAAAGTTCAAAACATTGTTACACTTTTGCTCTTCACTGTACCTTGTATATATTTTTATATACAGTGGGGCAAAAAAGTATTTAGTCAGTCAGCAATAGTGCAAGTTCCACCACTTAAAAAGATGAGAGGCATCTGTAATTTACATCATAGGTAGACCTCAACTATGGGAGACAAACTGAGAAAAAAAAATCCAGAAAATCACATTGTCTGTTTTTTTTATCATTTTTTTTGCATATTATGGTGGAAAATAAGTATTTGGTCAGAAACAAACAATCAAGATTTCTGGCTCTCACAGACCTGTAACTTCTTCTTTAAGAGTCTCCTCTTTCCTCCACTCATTACCTGTAGTAATGGCACCTGTTTAAACTTGTTATCAGTATAAAAAGACACCTGTGCACACCCTCAAACAGTCTGACTCCAAACTCCACTATGGTGAAGACCAAACAGCTGTCAAAGGACACCAGAAACAAAATTGTAGCCCTGCACCAGGCTGGGAAGACTGAATCTGCAATAGCCAACCAGCTTGGAGTGAAGAAATCAACAGTGGGAGCAATAATTAGAAAATGGAAGACATACAAGACCACTGATAATCTCCCTCGATCTGGGGCTCCATGCAAAATCCCACCCCGTGGGGTCAGAATGATCACAAGAACGGTGAGCAAAAATCCCAGAACCACGCGGGGGGACCTAGTGAATGAACTGCAGAGAGCTAGGACCAATGTAACAAGGCCTACCATAAGTAACACACTACGCCACCATGGACTCAGATCCTGCAGTGCCAGACGTGTCCCACTGCTTAAGCCAGTACATGTCCGGGCCCGTCTGAAGTTTGCTAGAGAGCATTTGGATGATCCAGAGGAGTTTTGGGAGAATGTCCTATGGTCTGATGAAACCAAACTGGAACTGTTTGGTAGAAACACAACTTGTTGTGTTTGGAGGAAAAAGAATACTGAGTTGCATCCATCAAACACCATACCTACTGTAAAGCATGGTGGTGGAAACATCATGCTTTGGGGCTGTTTCTCTGCAAAGGGGCCAGGACGACTGATCTGGGTACATGAAAGAATGAATGGGGCCATGTATCGCGAGATTTTGAGTGCAAACCTCCTTCCATCAGCAAGGGCATTGCAGATGAAACGTGGCTGGGTCTTTCAACATGACAATGATCCAAAGCACACCGCCAGGGCAACGAAGGAGTGGCTTCGTAAGAAGCATTTCAAGGTCCTGGAGTGGCCTAGCCAGTCTCCAGATCTTAACCCTATAGAAAACCTTTGGAGGGAGTTGAAAGTCCGTGTTGCCAAGCGAAAAGCCAAAAACATCACATGGAGTACTGTGTCCAGTTTTGGGCACCGGTGCTCATGAAGGATATAATGGAACTAGAGAGAGTACAAAGGAGGGCAACAAAATTAATAAAGGGGATGGGAGAACTACAATACCCAGATAGATTAGCGAAATTAGGATTATTTAGTCTAGAAAAAAGACGACTGAGGGGCGATCTAATAACCATGTATAAGTATATAAGGGGACAATACAAATATCTCGCTGAGGATCTGTTTATACCAAGGAAGGTGACGGGCACAAGGGGGCATTCTTTGCGTCTGGAGGAGAGAAGGTTTTTCCACCAACATAGAAGAGGATTCTTTACTGTTAGGGCAGTGAGAATCTGGAATTGCTTGCCTGAGGAGGTGGTGATGGCGAACTCAGTCGAGGGGTTCAAGAGAGGCCTGGATGTCTTCCTGGAGCAGAACAATATTGTATCATACAATTATTAGGTTCTGTAGAAGGACGTAGATCTGGGGATTTATTATGATGGAATATAGGCTGAACTGGATGGACAAATGTCTTTTTTCGGCCTTACTAACTATGTTACTATGTTACTATGAAAAGCCAAAAACATCACTGCTCTAGAGGAGATCTGCATGGAGGAATGAGCCAACATACCAACAACAGTGTGTGGCAACCTTGTGAAGACTTACAGAAAACGTTTGACCTCTGTCATTGCCAACAAAGGATATATTACAAAGTATTGAGATGAAATTTTGTTTCTGACCAAATACTTATTTTCCACCATAATATGCAAATAAAATGTTAAAAAAACAGACAATGTGATTTTCTGGATTTTTTTTTCTCAGTTTGTCTCCCATAGTTGAGGTCTACCTATGATGTAAATTACAGATGCCTCTCATCTTTTTAAGTGGTGGAACTTGCACTATTGCTGACTGACTAAATACTTTTTTGCCCCACTGTATATTTATTTTTTTTGTTTTAATTTAGCCTGTATAATAAAAAAAAATCTGAAATGTTAAAGAAGTATGAGCAGGAAATCTTATCTATGACATCCTTGATAGAGAAGAGTAAATATTTTGAAAAGCTTCATTAAAAAAAAAAATTGATTTGCAGCTGATTTATGGGAAATTGCAAAATGTTTAATTGCTCTGAAAGGCTTGTATACCCCTATAAGGTCTTCTAGGACTCTATCCAACCTATTTTAAACCCTTTCTGCCATCGGACATGCTATCCCATCCATGTGACCTGGGACTTAATTCCCTTGGACAGGATAGTACGTCATACGCAATCAGCCGTGCTCACGGGGGGAGCGCAGCCGATCACGGCCGGGTATCAGCTGATTATCACAGCTGACACCCAACACCATTTGCCAGGAGCAGTCATGGACTGGTCCTGGCACTTTAACCCCCAGAACACTGCGATCAATCAAGATCGCTGCGTTCCTTTGGTATAGAGATGCATCACGCAGGGAGGGGGCTGCCTGCGTACTTCCCTGAAACCCTCGGAACAACATGATGTGATCGCGTTGTTCCGGGGGTCTCCTCCCTGCAGGCTCCCAGATCCAAGATGGCCACGCAGTCCTTCCGAGTCCTGCAAGGAGGTGGCTTATCAGTGCCTGCTAAGAGCAGGCGCTGAGAAGCCTCCTACACTGCGTGACAAATCACTGATCTGACACAGTGCTCTGCAAAGTGTCAGATCAGCAATCTGACTTTCTATAGTGATGTCCCACCCTGGGACAATGTAAAAAAGTAAAAACAGAAAATATCATGTGTAAAAATATATTTTTTAAAAATCCTAAATAAAGAAAAATAAATATTTAAAAAAAATACATTTCTTAATGTAAATTAAAAAAACAATAAAAGTACACATATTTAGTATCACCGCGTCCATAACGACCCGACCTATAAAACTGCCCCACTATTCAACCTCTTCAGTGAACACCGTAAAATAAATAAATAAAAAACAAGGCAAAAACAATACCGCTGAACAAAAAGTGGAAAAACACGCGATCAACGCCTTACAGCATCATCAGCAAAAAATAAAAAGTTATAGCACTCAGAATAAAGCGATGCAAAAAAAAATATTTTTTTATATAAAATAGTTTTTATTGCATAAAAGCGCCAAAACATAAAAAATGATATAAATGAGGTATCGCTGCAATCATACTAACCGGAAAAATAAAACTGCTTTATCAGTTCTACCACACGCGGAAAGGTATAAACACCCCACCCAAATGAAATTCATGAATTGCTGGTTATTCTTCATTCTGCCACCCAAAAAGCATACTAAAAAGTGATCAAAAAATGTCATGTGCCCGAAAATGGTACCAATAAAAACGTCAACCTGTCCCGCAAAAAACAAGACCTCACTTGATTCTGTCGGCCAAAATATGGAAAAATTATAGCTCTCAAAATGTGGTAATGCAAAAACTATTTTTTGCAATAAAAAGCATCTTTTAGTGTGTGAAAGCTGCCAAACAAAAACCCACTATAAAAACCCGCTATAAATAGTAAATGAAACCCCCATTCATCACCCCCTTAGTAAGGGAAAAATAATAAAATAAAAAAATGTCTTTATTTCTATTTTCCCATTAGGCTTAGGGTTAAGGCTAAAGTTAGGGTTGGGGCTAAAGTTAGGGTTAGGGTTGGGGCTGAAGTTATGGTTAGGGTTGGGGCTAAAGTTAGGGTTAGGGTTCCAGCCAATTCTGTGTTGAAAAAGTAAAACAGTGCTCCTTCCCTTCCGAGCTCTGCCGTGCGCCCAAACAGTGGTTCACCCCCACCTATGGGGTATCAGCGTACTCAGGACAAATAGGACAACAACTTTTGGGGTCCAATTTCTCCTATTACCCTTGGGAAAATACAAAACTGGGGCTAAAAATTCATTTTTGTGTAAAAAAAAAAGATTTTTCATTTTCATTGCTCTGCATTATAAACTGTAGTGAAACACTTGGGGGTTCAAAGTTCTCACAACACATTTAGATAAGTTCTGTGGGGGGTCTAGCTTCCAATATGGGGTCACTTATGGGGGTTTCTACTGTTTAGGCACATCAGGGGCTCTGCAAACGCAACGTGATGCCCGCAGACCATGCCTTCTAAGTCTGCATTCCAAACGGCGCTCCTTCACTTCCGAGCTCTGCCATGCACCCAAGCGGTGGTTCCCCCCCCACATATGGGGTATCAGCGTACTCAGGACAAATTGGACAACACATTTTGGAGTCCAATTTCTCCTGTTACAATTGGGAAAACAAAAAATTGGGGGCAAAAAGAAAATTTTTGTGAAAAAAATATGATTTTTTATTTTTACAGCTATACATTAGAAACTTCTGTGAAGCACTTAGGGATTCAAAGTGCTCACCACACATCTAAATAAGTTAGCTAGGGGGTCTACTTTCCAAAATGGTGTCACTTGTAGGGGGTTTCTACTGTTTAGGCACATTAGGGGCTCTCCAAATGTGACATGGCGTCCTATCTCAATTCCAGCTAATTTTGCATTGAAAAGTCAAACGGCGCTCCTTCCCTTCTGAGCTTTGCCATGCGCCCAAACAGTGGTTTACCCCCACATATGGGGTATCAGTATACTCAGGACAAATTGGACAACTTTTGGGGTCCAATTTCTCCTCTTACCCTTGGGAAACTAAAAAATTTGAGGCAAAAAGATCATTTTTGTGAAAAAATATTATTTTTTATTTTTAAGGCTATACATTACTCCTGTTTCCATTTGTAAAATAACCTGAAGGGTTAATAAACTTCTTGAATGTGGTTTTGAGCACATTGAGGGGTGCAGTTTTTGGAATGGTGTCACACTTGGGTATTTTCTATCATATAGACCCCGCAAAGTGACTTCAAATGTGATGTGGTCCCTAAAAAAAAGATGTTTTAACTCTTATAAGTTCCTAAAAATGTTGGTTCCAAAATTGTGCTGATGTAAAGTAGACATGTAGGAAATGTTATTTATTAAGTATTTTGTGTGACATATCTCTGTGTTTTAAGGGCATGAAAATTCAAAGTTGGAAAATTGCGAAATTTTCCAAATTTTTGCCAAATTTCCATTTTTTTCACAAATAAACTCAAGTAATATCAAGGAAATTTTACCACTTACATGAAGTACATTGTGTCACGAGAAAATTGTGTCAGAATCACTGGGATCCAGGCAAGCGTTCCAGAATTATAACCTCATAAAGGGACAGTGGTAAGAAATGTTAAAATTGGCCCGGTCATTAACATGCAAACCACCTTTGGGGGTTAAGGGGTTAATATCATTAATGCAATCTTAGCATTAGTAATGTCAAAGTGATTTCAACTTATATATGCAATGAGGAAGCAGATGGTAACTATTCTTCATTGGTGTGCTGTCGTAAACAATTTGTAGCATTAATAACTGTTAATGATTTTATCTCCCAACTCTTTTCCTAAGTTGTTACATCTTTTCACTATCCAGATTCACCACAAAATGACTGCTGCATTCTCTGCCTCTGCTTTTATACAGGCTTTGATGCTCCCACCTAGCTGACAGTGCTACAACATTTGATGTGATTGCTGCAGAGCATTATGGACAAGTTTGCCTGGCTTCACCTGAGGTCATGCAAGTCTTCTCTGGCTGACGCAATTTTTTGCAATGTTTAATGGTGCAGCGGTCACAAAACAAATCAAAAATTGTTTTAAATTTATGGAACCTGTAACTATCTAAAAATTCAACACCAATTTAATTTTCATATAATCGATTCTCTAACCTCTAATCTCTGGATGTCGTAGGAGCACACTAATAGAAAACATACTATAAGCACAATATTTTGTAACAAAGAGCAACATTTTTTTAAATCTTAATTAGAATATTACCAGGTTTCCATGGCAACTCCCAATTTACAAGCATGATTCCCAAATTTCTGTGCTTCATATTGATGAGCAAAGCACTTAATAAATCAGTTCTCCTTCAGATAAGAGGAATCAAAGATAGTTTAGGGCAACTTGACCAGTGTTTATTACTGATGTGAAATCAAATATAATTTGATACTTGAGTCAGATTTTTGCTAGATATGATCTCCCTCTTTCTGCTTTAAAGTGATACATTCATGTATATACTATAAGTCATAAAATATCATCGATTTGAAGAATAATTCACTGTTTTTGTGCAGAAACAAATATCTTTCCAACAAAATGTCTAAAGGCACCAGTGTAATTTTCACATTCTTGAAATCGTAGAGGCATCAAGATTCAACAATGTCAATAGAGATCATAGGAGTAGTGCTCACTAGGGTTGAACGACCTTGACCTTTTTAGAGTCGAGCCGTGTTTCGCGAAACCCGACTATCTTAGAAGTCGAGTCGAGTGGAATCGGCCGATTATCGCGAAAAGTCGGGTATCGACCGAAACACGAAACCCAATGCAAGTCAATGGGGGAGCATAGTCGGCAGTGAGTGGAGGCCAGGAAAACACCTACACTGCCCATTTTAATGGCAAAAACATCCATTCTTGTTACAGAAGCTTGTCAATCGTAATTTAGCTTATAATAATTGGAAGGCATTTGAAATTGGGGGTCATTTGGCTAAAGTTGTGGGGGGTAGGGCTGGTTCAAGTAATTAGTGGGCCCATTAAATCTGGACGACGTCACGGCAGTGGAGCAGGGAGAGGTAAGTATTTCAACTTTGCAAGTGCTGTGATCCTGAGCAAGCAGGGGGGGCCCACTCGTTGGCATTGGCACTGGCACAGGGCTTCTCAAAGTACAGTGTGTTTGCACGGCGGGGGCGCCTCCCACCGGCAGCAACACTTTTGCGTACTATGAGAGGCCCTGTGCCAGTGACGTCGCCAAATAGTATTCCTCCCCCCACCTGATGAAGGATCCTGCACTTTCATCTGCACCTTCCTCTTTGTCCCCGTGTAAGGTGGTATGGTATGCGTGAAGAGGAACCTGACTTTCAGCAGGGTCACAATCTTGCTGTGTAGCGTGCACGGGGAATGTTGCGTTATGGGTCAATGTACCAGCAGACTCATCTATCAGTGGCTGGGCAATGGGCAGGATGAGGAGGAAACACAGATATAGGCCCAAAGAATAAAGTTGGCTAAATGCAGTTCAAAATTGGTAACACAGGACTAACCAGGGGGCATTGCAGTGGAGGACAACTGGAATGAGAGGCTGACACAGAGAGTAGGCCCAAATCAGTAAGTAGTCGAAATGCAGTTCAAAATTGGCAACAGTAGTAAACAGGCGGCACAGCTTTGTTCAGTGGAGGAGAACAGCAAGGAGTGGCAGACACCGATAGTAGGCCCCAACCCAACTAGTAGGCCAAATGCAGTCTAACATTAACAACTACTTAACGAGAGCCTGAAAATGGAATTTCAGGACAGGAAACCAGGAGAACAGCAAGGAGCGGCAGACACTGTTAGTAGGCCCCAAACCAACTAGTACGCCAAATGCAGTTGTTCCATTTAACCACTATTTAACAAGAGCCTGAAGATAGAAGCTCAGGAAAGGCAACCTGGAGAACACCTTGGAGTGGAAGACACCGTCTCTACACCCCATACCCAATTTGTAGGCCTAATGCAGTGTAGTTTCCAACAACTACTAAACGAGAGTCGGAAGACCGAAGCAATGGCGAGGAGATCTGGGGAACACCTTGGAGTGGAACACACCGTCTCTACACCCCATACCCAATTTGTAGGCCTAATGCAGTGTAGTTTTCACCAACTACTAAACGAGAGTAGGAAGATCGAAGCAATGTGGACGAAACCTGGGGAACACCTTGGAGTGTAACACACCGTCTCTCTACACCCCATACCAAACTTGTAGGCCTAATGCAGTGTAGTTTGCAACAACTACTAAACGAGAGTAGGAAGATCGAAGCAATGTGGACGAAACCTGGGGCACACCTTGGGGCGGCAGACACCGTTAGTAGGCCCTACCAAAGTTGTAGCCCCAATGCAGTTTTAAAATTCCTAGAGGCTGAAAACAAGACTATTGACGCTCAGCTTTTTTCAAAGGAACACAGCTGTATTTAGTGGTGCAGACAGACACAGGTAGTAGGCCTTAAACCAAAAATGTGGCTCACTGCAGCTTAAAAAAGGTTACAGGGGTACACATGCAGCATTGCTCTGGGCAGTGGAGGACAATTTCAATAGTGGACCGCAGACAGACTTTGTACGCCTACTATTAAAAAAAGGATGCTCTATGCAATTAAAAATATGTTCCAGGGGTACACGGGCAGCAGTGGTCTGGTCAGTGTAGGAGTAGTAGAAAGAACGGGCCGCAGACAGGCTTCGAAGGCCTAACATAAAAAAATATTGGGCTGTAGGCACTTTTAAATAGGTTCCAGGGGTACACGGGCAGCAGTGGTCTGGTCAGTGTAGGAGTAGTAGAAAGAACGGGCCGCAGACAGGCTTCGAAGGCCTAACATAAAAAAATATTGGGCTGTAGGCACTTTAACATTGGTTCCAGAGGTACACGGGCAGCAGTAGACTGGTCAGTGTAGTAGTAGTAGAAAGAACGGGCCGCAGACAGGCTTCGAAGGCCTAACATAATAAAATATTGGGCTGTAGGCACTTTTAAATAGGTTCCAGGGGTACACGGGCAGCAGTGGTCTGGTCAGTGTAGGAGTAGTAGAAAGAACGGGCCGCAGACAGGCTTCGAAGGCCTAACATAAAAAAATATTGGGCTGTAGGCACTTTTAAATAGGTTCCAGGGGTACACGGGCAGCAGTGGTCTGGTCAGTGTAGGAGTAGTAGAAAGAACGGGCCGCAGACAGGCTTCGAAGGCCTAAAATAATAAAATATTGGGCTGCAGGCACTTTTAAATAGGTTCCAGGGGTACACGGGCAGCAGTGGTCTGGTCAGTGTAGGAGTAGTAGAAAGAACGGGCCGCAGACAGGCTTCGAAGGCCTAACATAAAAAAATATTGGGCTGTAGGCACTTTAACATTGGTTCCAGGGGTACACGGGCAGCAGTAGACTGGTCAGTGTAGTAGTAGTAGAAAGAACGGGCCGCAGACAGGCTTCGAAGGCCTAACATAAAAAAAATTGGGCTGTAGGCACTTTAACATTGGTTCCAGGGGTACACGGGCAGCAGTAGACTGGTCAGTGTAGTAGTAGTAGAAAGAACGGGCCGCAGACAAGCTTCGAAGGTCTAACATAATAAAATTTGGCTGTTGGCAATTTAACATTGGTTCCAGGGGAACACGGGCAGCAGTAGACAGGTCAGTGGAGGCCTAGTGGAAGGAGGGACCGCAGACAGGCTTCAAAGGCCTAACATAATAAAATTTGGCTGTTGGCAATTTAACATTGGTTCCAGGGGAACACGGGCAGCAGTAGACAGGTCAGTGGAGGCCTAGTGGAAGGAGGGACCGCAGACAGGCTTCGAAGGCCTAACATAATAAAATTTGGCTGTAGGCAATTTAACATTGGTTCCAGGGGAACACGGGCAGCAGTAGACAGTTCAGTGGAGGCCTAGTGGAAGGAGGGACCGCAGACAGGCTTCGAAGGCCTAACATAATAAAATTTGGCTGTTGGCAATTTAACATTGGTTCCAGGGGAACGGCAGCAGTAGAAAGGTCAGTGGAGGCATAGTGGAAGGAGGGACCGCAGACAGGCTTCGAAGGCCTAACATAATAAAATTTGGCTGTAGGCAATTTAACATTGGTTCCAGGGTAACACGGGCAGCAGTAGACAGGTCAGTGGAGGCCTAGTGGAAGGAGGGACCGCAGACAGGCTTCGAAGGCCTAACATAAAAAAAATTGGGCTGTAGGCACTTTCTAATTGGTTCCAGGGGTACACGGGCAGCATTGGTCTGGTCAGTGGAGTAGTAGTAGAAAGAAGGGACCGCAGACAGGCTTCGAAGGCCTAACATAAAAAAAATTGGGCTGTAGGCACTTTTAAATTGGTTCCAGGGGTACACGGGCAGCAGTGGTCTGGTCAGTGGAGGAGTAGTAGAAAGATCGGACCGCAGACAGGCTTCGAAGGCCTAACATAATAAAATTGGGCTGTAGGCAATTTATAATTGGTTCCAGGGGTACACGGGCAGCATTGGTGTTGTCAGCGGAGGCCGATTGTAATGAGTGTCTGCCAGTTAGTAGTCCCAAACAATAAATACATGTTAATCTCTCGCATGACAACAAAACAAAACCACCAAAGGGTGCAATCATTCGGTACTGGGGTGGGCTCCTCTGCGTAGTTTCTGACCTAGTAATTTGGCACAAAGTATTTACTTGGGTAAATATAGGACCCTGCCCCTGACTATGTTAAGTACCATCATACATGTCAACACAATGGTATTGTCAGTGGCAGGAATTTACGGATGTCAGCGCATAGACTAAACAATGGTGGAACTGTGAGAGATAATTGTGCAAGTGGTTTTGCAATGTTTGAGCTGGGGGTGGGGGAACTCTCTTGTGGCCGGCGGTACAGGCCCAGGGCCCCTCATGTTACAACAGTGTGTCTGACGTTGGGTGCGCACCACCACCGCCAGAGACACTTTATTGTACTATGAGGGGCCCAGTGGCAGTGCCGTCGACCAAAAGCGGGCACACCCACCTCTTCAGACAAACAGCACTCTCACAGGTGCTGGCGCCAAGTGGCGATACCACGGCCCCGTGTGGGGAGTTTGGCCATTTAGGGAGGTGTAAACATGTCGTATGCTGGACAATCAGGTGCTGCAAATTACGAGATTGGAAAAGTCATTCAGAATAGCCCACAGGCAAGACCTTTTCATAGGAAAGCTAGGTGTCGGCCGGGAAAGGTGGGGCAAAAGATTTCGAAATCCAGTTGTGGTTCATTTTAATGAAGGTTAGATCATCTACATTTTGGGTAGCCAGACGAGTCCTTTTTTCGGTTAATATTGAACCTGCAGCACTGAATACTCTTTCGGATAGGACACTAGCTGCCGGGCAAGCAAGCTCCTGCAATGCATATTCTGCCAATTCTGGCCAGGTGTCTAATTTGGATGCCCAGTAATCAAATGGGAATGACGGTTGAGGGAGAACGTCGATAAGGGATGAAAAATAGTTAGTAACCATACTGGACAAATGTTGTCTCCTGTCACTTTGAATTGATGCTGCAGTACCTGTCCTGTCTGCGGTCATAGCAAAATCACTCAACAACCTGGTCAGAAAACCCCTCTGTCCAACGCCACTTCTGATTTCTGCCACTCTAACACCTCTGGTCTGCTGGCCCCTGCAGCTCGTGTGAGAACGATCACGGGCGCTGTGTGCTGGGAATGCCTGAAGCAAACGGTCAACAAGAGTTGATTGTTTGGTTGCTAATATTAGTTCCAAGTTCTCATGTGGCATAATATTTTGCAATTTGCCTTTATAGCGAGGATCAAGGAGGCAGGCCAACCAGTAATCGTCATCGTTCATCATTTTAGTAATGCGTGTGTCCCTTTTGAGGATACGTAAGGCATAATCCGCCATGTGGGCCAAAGTTCCAGTTGTCAAATCTGCGGTTGTGATTGGTTGAGGGGCAGTTTCAGACAAATCTACGTCACTTGTGTCCCTCACAAAACCAGAACCCGGCCTTGCCACGCCACCAATTTCCAGTGCCCCCGGGAAAGCTTCCTCATTAAAAATATACTCATCCCCATCATCCTCTTCGTCCTCCACCTCCTCTTCGCCCGCTACCTCGTCCTGTACACTGCCCTGACCAGACAATGGCTGACTGTCAACAAGGCTTTCCTCTTCCTCTGGTGCAGACGCCTGATCCTTTATGTGCGTCAAACTTTTCATCAGCAGACACATTAGGGGGATGCTCATGCTTATTATGGCGTTGTCTGCACTAACCAGCCGTGTGCATTCCTCAAAACACTGAAGGACTTGACACATGTCTTGTATCTTCGACCACTGCACACCTGACAACTCCATGTCTGCCATCCTACTGCCTGCCCGTGTATGTGTATCCTCCCACAAAAATATAACAGCCCGCCTCTGTTTGCACAGTCTCTGAAGCATGTGCAGTGTTGAGTTCCACCTTGTTGCAACGTCTATGATTAGGCGATGCTGGGGAAGGTTCAAAGACCGCTGATAGGTCTGCATACGGCTGGAGTGTACAGGCGAACGTCGGATATGTGAGCAAAGTCCACGCACTTTGAGGAGCAGGTCAGAGAACCCAGGATAAGTTTTCAATAAGCACTGCACCACCAGGTTTAAGGTGTGAGCCAGGCAAGGAATGTGTTTCAGTTGGGAAAGGGAGATGGCAGCCATGAAATTCCTTCCGTTATCACTCACTACCTTGCCTGCCTCAAGATCTACTGTGCCCAGCCACGACTGCGTTTCTTGCTGCAAGAACTCGGACAGAACTTCCGTTGTGTGTCTGTTGTTGCCCAAACACTTCATAGCCAATACAGCCTGCTGACTAGTGTTGAGCGATACCGTCCGATACTTGAAAGTATCGGTATCGGATAGTATCGGCCGATACCCGAAAAATATCGGATATCGCCGATACCGATATCCGATACCAATACAAGTCAATGGGACATCAAGTATCGGAATGTATCCTCATGGATCCCAGGGTCTGAAGGAGAGGAAACTCTCCTTCAGGCCCTGGGATCCATATTAAAGTGTAAAATAAAGAATTAAAATAAAAAATATTGTTATATTCACCTCTCCGGCGGCCCCTGGACATCAGCGGGAGGATCCGGCGTCCGGCACGGCTTCTTTCTTCAAAATGCGCGCCTTCAGGACCTGTGGAATGACGTCCCGGCTTCTGATTGGTCGCGTGCCGCCCATGTGACCGCCACGCGACCAATCAGAAGCCGCGACGTCATTCCTCAGGTCCTAGAAGGCGCTCATTCTAGGACTTTAGCTGAGGAATGACGTCGCGGCTTCTGATTGGTCGCGTGGCGGTCACATGGGCGGCACGCGACCAATCAGAAGCCGGGACGTCATTCCACAGGTCCTGAAGGCGCGCATTTTGAAGAAAGAAGCCGTGCCGGACGCCGGATCCTCCCGCTGATGTCCAGGGGCCGCCGGAGAGGTGAATATAACAATATTTTTTATTTTAATTCTTTATTTTACACTTCCGATACCGATACCCGATATCACAAAAATATCGGATCTCGGTATCGGAATTCCGATACCGCAAGTATCGGCCGATACCCGATACTTGCGGTATCGGAATGCTCAACACTACTGCTGACGCTTGCCAGTAGCTGGGTCATAATTGGACAACTGGTGTGCAACAGTGACAGCTGCCGATGGAGTGGTTGGGCGACTGCAGTCTGTGGAAGAGCTCTCCCTTCTGCAGGAGGACGAGGAGGGGGTGCAAACGCCTACAGCCAACTGTTTCCTAGACCGTGGGCTAGGCACAACTGTCCCGACATTGATGTCCCCTGTGGACCCTGCATCCACCACATTCACCCAGTGTGCCGTGATGGACACGTAACGTCCCTGGCCATGCCTACTGGTCCATGCATCTGTAGTCAGGTGCACCTTTGTACTCACAGATTGCCTGAGTGCATGGACGATGCGCTCTTTAACATGCTGGTGCAAGGCTGGGATGGCTTTTCTCGAAAAGAAGTGTTGACTGGGTAGCTCGTAGCGTGGTTCAGCGTAGTCCATCAGGGCTTTGAAAGCTTCGCTTTCAACTAACCGGTAGGGCATCATCTCTAACGAGATTAGTCTAGCTATGTGGGCGTTAAAACCCTGTGTACGCGGATGCGAGGATAAGTACTTCCTTTTTCTATCCAGAGTCTCATGGACTGGAGAGCTGGAGATCGTGGAACTAGCGGATGTGCCGGTGGACATAGCAGACTGAGAGACGGTTGGAGACGGTATTGTTTCCGCCGGTGCCCTAGATGCAGTATTTCCTCCTACGAAACTGGTGATTCCCTGACCCTGACTGCTTTGGGCTGGCAAAAAAACCTGCACAGATACTGCTGGTAGTGCGGAAAATGGTGGCCTTACAGTGACGGAAGGGATGTAGCGTTGCTGACTAGCTTCATTGGCCGAGGGTGCTACAACCTTAAGGGACGTTTGGTAGTTAGTCCAGGCTTGCAAATGCATGGTGGTTAAATGTCTATGCATGCAACTTGTATTGAGACTTTTCAGATTCTGACCTCTGCTTAAGCTAGTTGAACATTTTTGACAGATGACTTTGTGCGGATCAATTGGATGTTGTTTAAAAAAATGCCAGACTGCACTCTTTCGAGCCTCGGATCCCTTTTCAGCCATTGCAGACTGAGCTTTAACCGGATGGACACGCTGCCCTCCAACAGTTTTTGGCTTTGCCACGCGTTTTGGGCCAGATATTGGCCCGGCAGATGGAACCTGTTGCGATGTTGATGCCTGCTGCGGCCCCTCCTCCTCCGCTTCAGAACTACTGCCGCCTGCACCCTGTTCCCCCAATGGCTGCCAATCGGGGTCAACAACTGGGTCATCTATAACCTCCTCTTCTAGCTCGTGCGCAACTTCGTCTGTGTCACCGTGTAAGTCAGTGGTAGAGCGTTCGTGATGGGGCAACATAGTCTCATCAGGGTCTGATTCTGGATCAGTACCCTGCGAGGGCAATGTTGTGGTCTGAGTCAAAGGACCAGCATAGTAGTCTGGCTGTGGCTGTGCATCAGTGCACTCCATGTCAGATTCAACTTGTAATGGGCATGGACTGTTAACTGCTTCACTTTCTAAGCCAGGGAAGGTATGTGTAAAAAGCGCCATGGAGTAACCCGTTGTGTCGCCTGCTGCATCTTTCTCTGTTGTTGTTTTTGCTGAAGAGGACAAGGAAGCGACTTGTCCCTGACCGTGAACATCCACTAACGACGCGCTGCTTTTACATTTACCAGTTTCAAAAGAGGAGGCAAAAGAGCTAGAGGCTGAGTCTGCAAGGTAAACCAAAACTTGCTCTTGCGGCTCCGGCTTTAAAAGCGGTTTTCCTACCCCCAGAAAAGGGAGCGTTCGAGGCCTTCTGTAGCCAGACGACGAACCTGGCTCCACAGCTCCAGACTTAGGTGCAATATTTCTTTTCCCACGACCACCCGATGCTCCACTACCACTACCATCATTACCAGCTGACAATGAACGCCCACGGCCACGACCTCTTCCACCAGACTTCCTCATTGTTTTAAAAACTTAACCAAAGTAACGGTATTTGTTGCTGTCAAACAACTTACACGGTGAGCTATAACTTCAGTATGATTTCGATATCCCTTTACAGGTTGGTGAGACCGCAAGGAAAATCAGGCACAATGTTACACACTCTGTTTTCTGTGGCACCAAATCAGAGAGATGCCACACACGCAGGACTGTCACTCAAGCACAAATGTCAATATTAATATATATATTTAGAAAGCAAAAAAAAAAAATTGCCTTTCTATGGCCCAGTGCCCACTATTTGAGAGAGAGAGATGGCACACCCAGTAGTCAAGACTGGCACACAAGCAGAAAGGGCAATATTAATCTCCCACTGATTTTTTTTTTTTTTTTTTTAGGGAGACTTTAGAAACAAAATAAAATAAAATGATTTTTTTAAGGAAGAATTTAGAAACCAAAAAAAAGTAAAATGACTTTTTCGGGGAGAATTTAGAAACCAAATAAAAAAAAATTGCCTTTCTATGGCCCAGTGCCCACTATTTGAGAGAGAGAGATGGCACACCCAGGAGTCAAGACTGGCACACAAGCAGAAAGGGCAATATTAATCTCCCACTGATTTTTTTTTTTTTCAGGGAGACTTTAGAAACAAAATAAAATAAAATGATTTTTTAAGGAAGAATTTAGAAACCAAATAAAATAAAATGATTTTTCCGGGAGAATTTAGAAACCAAATAAAAAAAAAATTGCCTTTCTATGGCCCAGTGCCCACTATTTGAGAGAGAGAGATGGCACACCCAGGAGTCAAGACTGGCACACAAGCAGAAAGGGCAATATTAATCTCCCATTTTTTTTTTTTTTTTCAGGGAGACTTTAGAAACAAAATAAAATAAAATGATTTTTTCAGGAAGAATTCAGAAACCAAATAAAATAAAAGGATTTTTTCCGGGAGAATTTAGAAACCAAAAAAAAATAGGCTTTCTATGGCCCACTGAGTGAGAGATGGCACACACAGGAGTCAGAAGTGGCACACAAGCCCAGAGGCTAATGTTTATCTCCCACTGATTGATTTATTGATTTTTTTCAGGTAGAATTTAGAAACCAAATCAACCAAAAAGATAAATAGGCTTTCTATGGCCCACTGAGTGAGAGATGGCACACACAGGAGTCAGAAGTGGCACACAAGCCCAGAGGCCAATATTTATCTCCCACTGATTGATTTATTGATTTTTTCAGGTAGAATTTAGAAACCAAATCAACCAAAAAAATACATAGGCTTTCTATGGCCCACTGAGTGAGAGATGGCACACACAGGAGTCAGAAGTGGCACACTAGCCCAGAGGCCAATATTTATCTCCCACTGACTGATTTATTGATTTTTTCAGGTAGAATTTAGAAACCAAATCAACAAAAAAAAAAAATAGGCTTTCTATGGCCCACTGAGTGAGAGATGGCACACACAGGAGTCAGGAGTGGCACACAAGCCCAGAGGCCAATATTTATCTCCCACTGATTGATTTATTGATTTTTTCAGGTAGAATTTAGAAACCAAATCAACAAAAAAAATAAATAGGCTTTCTATGGCCCACTGAGTGAGAGATGGCACACACAGGAGTCAGGAGTGGCACACAAGCCCAGAGGCCAATATTTATCTCCCACTGATTGATTTATTGATTTTTTCAGGTAGAATTTAGAAACCAAATCAACCAAAAAAATAAATATGCTTTCTATGGCCCACTGAGTGAGAGATGGCACACACAGGAGTCCGGAGTGGCACACAAGCCCAGAGGCCAATATTTATCTCCCACTGATTGATTTATTGATTTTTTCAGGTAGAATTTAGAAACCAAATCAACTAAAAAAAAAGTAGGCTTTCTATGGCCCACTATGTGAGAGAGATGGCACACACAGGGATGGCACTCTAGCAGAAATGCCAATCTTAATCTCCCACAACTTATTTTTTGTAGGGTGAATTAAAAAAATAAATAAATAAAAGGGACTGTCCTACAATTACTATCTCCCTGCAGTAATCTCAGCCAGGTATGGCAGGAGGCAATAAGGAGTGGACTGATGCACAAATTAAATAAAAAGTGTGGACAAACAAAAAAGATAGCTGTGCAGAAAGGAAGGAACAAGAGGATTTGTGCTTTGAAAAAAGCAGTTGGTTTGCACAGCGGCGTACACACAGCAATGCAGCTATCAGGGAGCCTTCTAGGGCAGCCCAATGAGCTACAGCGCTGAGAAAAAAAAAATGTAGCTTCCACTATCCCTGCACACCGAAGGTGGTGTTGGACAGTGGAAATCGCTACAGCACAAGCGGTTTGGGGGTTAATGGACCCTGCCTAATGCTATCCCTGCTTCTGACGAAGCGGCAGCAACCTCTCCCTAAGCTCAGATCAGCAGCAGTAAGATGGCGGTCGGCGGGAAAGCCTCTTCATAGCCCCTGTGACGCCGCAGACAGCAAGCCAATCACTGCAATGCCCTTCTCTAAGATGGTGGGGACCAGGACCTATGTCATCACGCTGCCCACACTCTGCGTTCACCTTCATTGGCTGAGAAATGGCGCTTTTCGCGTCATTGAATCGCGACTTTGGCGCGAAAGTCGCGTACCGCATGGCCGACCCCGCACAGGGGTCGAGTTTCATGAAACCCGACTTTGCCAAAAGTCGGCGACTTTTGAAAATGAACGACCCGTTTCTCTCAACCCTAGTGCTCACTGCAAAGGTGAACTAGGTAAGCACAGTATCTTCTGTGCTATGACATCAGCCTATATCTCTCATAGAGCTACAGATCTAAAGTATTCTTCACTTAAAGGGAACCTGCCATGAAAATTATATACCTAAAGCTAATGACATATGTATACTGTAGGATCTTTTATTCTGATTCAATCTATACACTGATTGCAGAAATGCATTTGTCAATTTCTGAGAAATTCATTGTTAAAATAGAATGAAATTGAGTCACAAGTGTTTTGGGTTGGGATAGTGTACTGACAGCTCTCCTTGCCTTCACTCTCTATTCCCCACTCACCACCTGCCTCCTTATAGATCACTCTTGTTGTACTCACCTGTCTCCCCTTTCCTGATGCTGACTCTTCTCTGCTGCTCATTGTTACATGGCTCGTATTCTCAGTTAGGGGCTGTACATGCCCAAATTGTCCTGTGAATTGACCTGTCAATGAGGCACGGGAGGCCGACATCAGGTGGGGATTAGGGAGAGACTTCTGCAGTTTGTTATCTACTTTAAATACATTCAACTACTGTTCATAGAAATCTTGAAGGTTTGAGGATAGAAGGAAAGGCTTTTAAGGTATGCATCAATTATTAACACATTGTGGAGAACCCAAAATAAACCTCGAAAAGCCTTCCAATTTAACTTTTATTAGTTTATCAATATAGAAAATTTCTTTAGGGTATATAAAATGTTGTCCCTAATCAAGCCATTGAATAAAGCCATTGTCCCATACCCTGATGACACCGCAAAAGTTGTGAAAGATGTTGGAGTGACTAGTGTGCTAAATTTACATGTTATATTCTGCCAGATAGATGTTAGCACCCCAGGGTGTTACCCAATAAGTAGATGATAAATTGTGGCAGATTAGGGACATTATTTAATATCCCCTAAAGCAATTTTATATAATTATCAACTAATAAAAGTTAAATTTTAAGGCTTCTTAGTGAGGGTTATTTGGGGTTCCCCGGCTTTTGTTATTAATGAATGTAGTTAGGTTCTACTGGTTTCTACTCATTCTGAGATGATGACACTGCTGGACATCTACCAATTCTGAAAGAAATTAAGCATGATGTGCCTGTGCTGCACCAAGTTCCTTTAGCCAAGCACTATATCTTCGGTTCTCAACTTTGCCCATTTGTTGGTGCTCTTTCAAAAGCACTTGAAAAGCACATCTTGAAACACCAGTCTGCTTTGAAATCTTTTGTTGGGAGAAACATTGCTGATGCAGTTTAACTACCTTGTGTCTTGTGGCTGTGCTCATTCTTGCATACTGTATGACATGTGACATGAAAGAAGAAGTAGCCATGAAAGCGATGATATGTCCCCCACAGAGTCCTGATCTCAACGTCATTGAGTCTGTCTGGGATCAGATGAAGAAATTGAAAGATTTGCACAGGCCTATATCCACAAATATTGAATGTTAGTTTTCCAAGATGTTTGAAGCAGCCTCCCTGCCAAGTTTCTTCAAAAGCATTATGCAACTGTAACTAGAATAATTGATGCTATTATAATAGCAGAGGGTGTAAAGCATGCCTCCATAAAATATTAAATTATTTTACTTTTCTCTTTTGATCACTCACTTTGCATTTTTGTTTGTTGATAAACATAAACTAACAACACTTTTATTCTTCAAAGCATTCTTTGTGGCATTTTTCCATTTAACTGCCTAATCCATTTGCACCATACTATATACCTGTATGTACATACATCACGTATAGTAGATATTTTACAAAAAACAACCATTCAGAATTCTGATTTGCTATATTAACCCCTTTTAGATGAAGCCTGTTTTCACCTTAATGAAAGGTCAATTTTTACAATTCTGACCACTGTCACTTTATGAGGTCATAACTCTGGAACGCTTTAACGGATCCGGGTGATTCTGAGAAGGTTTTCTCGTGACATATTGTACTTTATGATAGTGGTAAAATTTATTTTATATAGCTTGCGTTTATTTGTGAAAAAACTACAATTTGGTGAAAATTTAGAAAATGTTCTCAATTTTCAAACTTTTCATTTTTATGCCCTTAAATCGGAGTTATATTGCACAAAATAGTTAATAAATTACATTTCCCACATGTCTACTTTATATTAGCACAATTTTTGAAACAATTTTTTTGTTACGAAGTTATAAGGGTTAAAAGTTGACCAGCGATTTCTCATTTTTACAACAAAATTTGCAAAAGCTTTTTTTGTAGTGACCACGTCACACTTGAAGTGATTTTGAGGGGCCTATATGACAGAAAACACCAAAAATTGACACCATTATTAAAACTGCACCCATAATGGTACTCAAAACCATATTCAAGAAGTTTATTAATTCTTCAGGTGCTTCACAGGAATTTTTGGAATGTGGAAGGAAAAAATAAACATTTACTTTTCTTTCTCAATAATTTTCCTTTAGACATATTTGTTTTACTTTCACAAGGGTAAAAGGAGAAAGTGGACCATATATTTTGTTGTACAATTTCTCCTGAGCATGCAGATACCCCATATGTGGAGGAAATCTACTGTTTGGGCACACGGCAGGGCTCAGAATGGAAGGAGCGCTGTCATGATCCAGACCAGGTTTTGAGTCCTATCTTCCTTTTTCCCGGTCTGATCATGTCAGGGGTTAACTTTTCTCAGTCTCAGTCTGGTTTCAGGTTTGCTATTTATCTCCGCTGCATCCTGCAGGCGGTGTCAGTTATTGCTTCTACCTACGGTGTGAGTAGCTGACTCTGGTTATATCCTGATTTGTCGTTCTGCGATTCCTGACTGTTCCCATGTCTGTTCATTCCCCTTCATGTTTGGACTCTCTGCTATGTGACTTGGCTTTGTCTCTGACCTGAGTCTGTCTTTTGCTCCTGGTACTTCTGCTTCCATCTGGTATTGACACTCTGGTGCGTCTCTTACTCTAAGTTGATTTTCCCCTTTGAACTACGTTACTCTCCTGGTTTTGACGCGGCTTGTTTGAATACCCAGTTGCCACCTGGTGGTGGCCTCGCTGTAGTGCTGCAGGTCTGCTCTGGCAAGTGTTGCAGTCTTCCCTCCACTCTACTGCCATCTAGTAGAGTGTGCATCTACCTGCATAGCTGCAGCGTGACAGGCGCCATTTGATTTTTTGAATGTAAAATAAGCTGGAATAATTAGCAGTGACCATTTTGCATTTGGAGAGCCCCTGATGTGCCTAAACAGTTGAAATCCCCAACAAGTGACACCATTTTGGAAGCTAGACCCCTTGTGGAACTTATCTAGATGTATATTGAGCACTTTGAACCCAGAGGTGCTTCACAGAAGTTTATAGCATAGAGCCGTGGAAATAAAAACATTGCATTTTTCCCAAATACATCTTTTTTAGCTCCATATTCTGCATTTTCATAAGGAAAACAGAGAAATTGCTCCATACAATTTGTTGGGCAATTTCTCCTGAGTACGCCGATACCCCATATGTGGGGGAATACTACAGTTTGGGCGCACGGTAGGGCTTGGAAGGGAAGGAGCGCCATTTGACTTTATGAATGCAAAATTTGATGGAATAATTAGCAGACGCCATGTCACATTTGAAGAGCCCCTGATGTGTCTAAACACACCTGATGCCGGCCTCCCGTGCCTCATTGACAGGTAAACTGACAGGACAATTTGGGCATGTACAGCCCCTAACTGAGAATACAAGCCGTGTAAGAATGAGCAGCAGAGAAGTGTCAGCATCAGCAAAGGGGAGGCAGCTGAGTAAAACAAGAGTGATCTATAAGGAGGCAGGTGGTGAGTGGGGAATAGAGAGTGAAGGCAAGGAGAGCTGTCAGTGCACTGTCCCAACCCAAAATACTTGTGACTCAATTGCATTCTATTTTAACAATGAATTTCTTAGAAATTGACAAATGCATTTCTGCAATCAGTGTATAGATTGAATCAGAATAAAAGATCCTACAGTATACATATGTCATTAGCTTTAGGTATATAATTTTCATGGCAGGTTCCCTTTAAGTGAAGAATACTTTAGATCTGTAGAGAGAGATATAGGCTGATGTCATAACACACACTTTTATACCATTGGGCAATGAAGAAAAAATAATTTAGATTTTTACCACCAAGATTTTGTGTTAGCCCTAAGTTTGACATTTTTACACTGGGAAATGGGTAAAAATGACACCAGAATTTGTCCCACAATTTCTGCTGAATGTAGAAATACCCCATATGTGGCTGTACAGTACTACTTTGCCATACAGAGTGACTCAGGTATGGACAGAGTGCTATTTGCCTCCTGGAACTCAGATTTTCCTAGACTAGTTTGTGGATTCCTTATAAAGAGCCCCTAAGTGCTACAAAATCAGAATCTCCCCTAAAGTGACCCCATTTTGGAAATTATAACCCTTTGGGAATTTATCTACAGATGTTGTGATGATTTTGACTAAATGGAAATGTGGCACCCCAGGAGTCCGGTTGCCACAGTGGCAATGACTGGAAGCAAGGAGGGGTCCCCTTACCAGGTGTCATTTGGAGAGAAGTAGAGCAGAACCTGGGGAGTGGAGCTGTGATTTAACTCACCCCAGAGCTGAGCACTAGGAACCGGATACCAGAATCTGTAGTTGCTTGGTTACTGAAGTCCCGGCAGCTATATCAGGAGGGCAGGGGACTGTCCCATCTAATACCCGGCGGCACAGAAGCATACCAGATCCTGGAGCTGACACAAGGGAGCGGCACCTGTGATAGGCTCGAGCTGCAATGGTTAGTTTTTAAAGCCAGAGAGAGACAGTTAGCAGCAGGAGGGAGAGCTGTTAGGCAGCAAGGAAAAATGGAGGACAGTGCAGAAGGAAGACCTCCATACCTACCTGGCCAGGTGTATCCAAAAATTGCTTCCAGGCTGCCCAGCTCTCCATTATGATCTGTTACCAGTACCCCGGTCTGTACTATCAACCATCAAGTAAAGGAAAAGAAAGCTATAGCCCTTGTGGCATTAAGTGATCTTGCGCCCTGAGTCCTGCACCACAAGGTACACGCAGCTTTATATAAACGGGACCGGTAGCCATGGGGCCCCACTCCACCTGTGAGGAGCAGAATCATCCCAGCTGCATCACCATCAGCCCCAGCGGTCTCCTTTAGCAGCATCAGCTGTCTGTTGCCACCACAGGTTGCGTCACGTTAAATCCCATATACATGTGCTTCATTTTACGGCACAGCCAGGACAATGGAGTTGGGTCATGGTCCCATGACTTCCCCAAAGAACTGTACAACTCAGTTCCGAGTACCCCATGCCCCTTGAGAGCGTGTAAGGTGTTTTCCAGAAACATGCAGCAGTGGATGTTGCTGAGTGAAAATTGCAAACTGCCGTTAAAGTGACCAGTACATTATACCCAGCCCGTGCTTCTGGAGACATGCACCTGAAAATTAGGTGGCTCTCATGACTACAGAAATGCCAAACATGTGGTTGCTAAATGTTGTTTAGACACACTGGGGCTCGGAAGGGAGAGGGCATTTGGATTTGGGAGCGGAGAATTTGCTGAATTTCTTTTGGTGGGTGAGGAGCCATTTTGCTTTTATAGAGTCTTTTGCTACCAGTAACGTGGAAGTCCCCTATATTTCCATTAACAGATTTCAGATCTGAGTGGGGACTTGCATTTTTTGTGGACTGAGTTGAAGCACTTATTGGGAATATTTTACATAACATTTTGGATCACAGTTATCCGGCGCTCTATGCTGACCACTTACTTTGGGGTTCCCAGCTTAATCTCTGAGTGATGGGATTTGGATGAAACCCCCGATGGATCCATTCACTATAGTGAGGCAGCAGATTTATTCTGGACTCCATCTGGTCTCTCTCCAGCGGTGTCCTTTTCAGATGTGCACAAAACTGTGGCTGACGGCACTTTTATGTCATCCTAAAAAGAAAGACACTGCTGGACCACAGGTCAGACCGTGTCCACAGTGCCTCCATCTGCCTCATTTTAGGGAATGTTCAGCCAGAGATTCTGTCTGAATCACATATTTCAAAGATGATAGAAAGTGATGATAGATGATAGATGATAGATGATAGAAAGTGATAGAAAGCAGAGGGTGGTTATAAATGGTATAGTCTCTAACTGGGTCGCTGTGACCAGTGGGGTACCGCAGGGGTCGGTATTGGGACCTGTTCTCTTCAACATATTCATTAATGATCTGGTAGAAGGTTTACACAGTAAAATATTGATATTTGCAGATGATACAAAACTATGTAAAGCAGTTAATACAAGAGAAGATAGTATTCTGCTACAGATGGATCTGGATAAGTTGGAAACTTGGGCTGAAAGGTGGCAGATGAGGTTTAACAATGATAAATGTAAGGTTATACACATGGGAAGAAGGAATCAATGTCACCATTACACACTGAATGGGAAACCACTGGGTAAATCTGACAGTGAGAAGGACTTGGGGATCCTAGTTAATGATAAACTTACCTGGAGCAGCCAGTGCCAGGCAGCAGCTGCCAAGGCAAACAGGATCATGGGGTGCATTAAAAGATGTCTGGATACACATGATGAGAGCATTATACTGCCTCTGTACAAATCCCTAGTTAGACCGCACATGGAGTACTGTGTCCAGTTTTGGGCACCGGTGCTCAGGAAGGATATAATGGAACTAGAGAGAGTACAAAGGAGGGCAACAAAATTAATAAAGGGGATGGGAGAACTACAATACCCAGATAGATTAGCGAAATTAGGATTATTTAGTCTAGAAAAAAGACGACTGAGGGGCGATCTAATAACCATGTATAAGTATATAAGGGGACAATACAAATATCTCGCTGAGGATCTGTTTATACCAAGGAAGGTGACGGGCACAAGGGGGCATTCTTTGCGTCTGGAGGAGAGAAGGTTTTTCCACCAACATAGAAGAGGATTCTTTACTGTTAGGGCAGTGAGAATCTGGAATTGCTTGCCTGAGGAGGTGGTGATGGCGAACTCAGTCGGGGGGTTCAAGAGAGGCCTGGATGTCTTCCTGGAGCAGAACAATATTGTATCATACAATTAGGTTCTGTAGAAGGACGTAGATCTGGGGATTTATTATGATGGAATATAGGCTGAACTGGATGGACAAATGTCTTTTTTCGGCCTTACTAACTATGTTACTATGTTACTATGTTACATGGAAACCCTGGTGTAAGCGTTCAGCGCAGAGCACAGGATAAATGTGTGCCGAGCCTTACTGCGATCTTTGGGAGGCAGAATGAAAAATCAACAGCATGTGAAGAATTGGTTTTATTAGTTTTTTATGTCGTTCCTCGTACAGTATAAGTGATTAGGTGACTTTATTCTTCGGGTCGCTGCTATTACAACGATACCAGATTTATATCGGGCTTTTATGCTTGGCTGCTGTCACACATTAAAAGACGCTTTTTATTGCGAATCACCATATTTAGAGAGCTATGTCGGTGGACAGTGTCATGTGGGGCCTATTTTTTGCGGGACGAGCTGACATTTCTATAAGTACCATTTTTGGGCACATGACAATTTATGATCACTGTCTACTCCAAATTTTGCAAGACAGAATGAACAAAAACCAGCAATTCAGGAATTGTTTTTTTTTCTATACCATTCTGCATGTGGTAAAATTGATAAAGCAGTTTTATTCCTCAGGCTAGTACGATTACAACGATACCTCATTTATATCTTTGTTTTATGTTTTGGCACTTTTACACAATAAAAACTATTTTATAGAAAAAATAATTATTTTTGCATCCCTTTATTCTGAGAGCTATAACTTTTTTACTTTCCTGCTGATGTAGCTGTATTGCAGCTTGTTTTTTGCGGGACAAGATGACGTTTTCAGTGGTAACATTTTTATTTACATCTATCTTTTTTAATGCGTTTTATTGCATTTTTTGTTCTGCGGTATGATGAAAAAGCATTGATTTTTGCCTCATTATTTTTTACGGTGTTCACTGAAGGGGTTAACTAGTCGGACAGTTTTATAGAGCAGGCTGTTACGGACACGACAATACCAAATATGTATACTTTTTTTATTGCTGATCTGACACTCTGCACTGCAGAGCTTTCAGCAGGCGCTCACAAGCCACCTTCCCTGCACGACCTGGAAGAACTCCACAGCCATCTTGGTGCTGGGGGTCTTCATGGAGACCATCAGAACAATGCGATCACATCTCGTTGTTCTGATGGAAGTGTGCAGGGAGCCCCCTCCCTGTGCGATGCTTCTCTATGTCGCTGTCACTACTGACAGTGGCATCAGAGGGATTAAATGTCCATGATCGGTGCTAGCACCGATCATGGGCATTGCTGCGGGCTGTCAGCTGTGTGTGACACTCAGATTGAGGCCGCACGATTGTGGCACCATACTAGTACTGCTCTGGACACGAACGCACCTCCCGTAGAGCAGTACTAGTACGGCAAATGTCGCGAAGGGTTTAAAGGGAACCTTACTCCTTCCTGCCTACTGCCGTGGAGAGACAAGTCTCTGTTAAAGTATGTTTTCTCTAAAATGCTCTAGCGTTTCTGAGTCAATCATAGCAAGCTAATATAATACAGCCAGTGCCTGATACATGCTGCCCGTGGTTCAGTTTAAGTAGAATATCAATATTAATAGAGATAGAAATTTTCTGCAGACAAAGAATCAATTTTGTAGCATATGCTGGTACTTGAATCAAGCATTGTAACACAGCAAGAACAAAAGCTATTAGAAATAGTTAAGGTTTCACTAATCTGCTCATGGTGGTGCATTAGTGGATGACCCAATTGCAAGCTGAAGGGAATAATGTAATCAGATTCATAGAAAAGTGTTTGCTTCTTACTTCCAAGTGCCCACAATGTTTTGAACCTAAGCCAGGAAAACTGTTTGTATTGAACATAAATCAAGTTCTAACTCTGCCTCCATTTCCATGGTTAATTGTCTCATAGCAACAACAGATAGAAGCAGTTAGTGAAACTTCACTGGGAACGAAGGTTAATAAATCACGAGAATGAAATGTAGCGTGTTTCTTCATTTTTGCAGTGTTCTATCAAACATATAATAATAATAATGTACGGGTTTTGAACAGCTAGTAACAAAAATGACAGGTATATATAAAGATAAAACTCTATCAGTCGTCCTCCTCTAGCTTTTATTTCCATGTAAATGGCTTAAAGGGAACTTAACAGGTCCCCCATGCCCTCCAACCCAGCAGCATTCACCTATGTAGGATCAAACTCTCTGCCCTGCATAATGTAATTTAGTTAAATAAATAACCAAAATATTCAATAAAAAGATTTTTCATTATAACATGAGAATAGAACTGTTAATGACAGACAGGATAAAAAATCATATAGAGGGGATACAATCCTATATAGCAAAAATCACAAAAAAAATAGGAAATGGATTTAACACACAAATGGTATTATCCCTGCATCATATATCAGGATCAATATTATGGGTAAAATCAATATGATAGCATATATTCAATAGTAGGTACTAATGGATTAATAAATAGTTAATTGTACACAGACATCACCACCACAATATCACTAGAAATGTATACATCTACAAGAGCATACAGAGTATATTACCAGATATCACCAAGGACTCCAATGTACGTTTCGCCAGGTGGATTTCTTAAAGAGTATGAAAAAGATGGCTTTTCATACTCCTTGGGAAAGCTACCTAACGAAACATATGTTGGAGTCCCTGGGTGTTCATATCTGGTAATATACTCTCTCTGCTTTTTTTAGATGTATACATTTGTAGGGATATTGCTGTTGTGATGTCTGTTTATGATTAGCTAATTATTAATCCATTAGGACCTACTATGGAATAAATGCTGTTCAGTCACGAGAGACCACTAAAATGCTTGGGCGATCGTTACTCCAGTCGCGTAAATTGTAATGCTCAAGTGTTTGACCCAAGTATATGGTATTAATAGGTAATAGAATAGATGTTACCTTCATATTACTTTTTCTTTTATATTGCAGCAGCAAGGATTATAATTTATAAGGCAATAATCCCTGATTAGAGGCCCGTAATTTTCTATCCCTACGGCGACAGCTCATCCTAGACAAAACACAGGTACAGTGCCTTGTGAAAGTATTCGGCTCCCTGGAACTTTTCAACTTTTTCCCACATATAATGCTTCAAACATAAAGATACCAAATGTAAATTTTTGCTGAAGAATCAACAACAAGTGGAACACAATTGTGAAGTTGAACGAAATTCATTGGTTATTTTTACATTTTTGTGGAAATTCAAAAACTGAAAAGTGGGGCGTGCAATATGATAATCCATAAGATGTCTTAGCTGCAGGTCGTTATGAGGAGGTCCGGATGGAAATGTAAAAAGACATTAGCCTACTCTCTGATGCTTCAGCAGTGTGGGAAATGGTGTTGAATTTGCGTAAAAACACAAATTTCAAGAAATTTGACTCAAACTTGATCCTTCATTTCTTGTCATATTGTTGGAACACAATAACATACAATATGTGCTTTACTGCATTTTTTATTCATTTTTAAATAGAAGATGACTAATACAAACATGTTTATTGCTTTCTACTGGTCATCTGCATGGATACAATACAAAAGCTCATAGAAAAGAGAGAAAAGGTTAAATAATTATTGTCTCAGTGGGCAGGCTGTGGAGCAAAGTGCTCATAAAGATTGATGATTATTCAATAGAGAAAACACTTTATACACTGCTTATGTGCCTGATTTATTGATAACAACTCACCTTTCTCTTTGCTTCCTATTTTTCTAATTTAACCTTTACTTTCAAATTGCTATGCCATTTCATTCTGTAAGGCAAGACAATTATTTCCAATCTTTGTCGATGAAGTTATTCTGTTCTGCCCTGGCATTAATATTTTTAGAAGTTTATCCACAGCATATTATTTTTCTGTCTTTTTCTTCCACTTGGTTACAGGGAAATCAACTTATATTTTTAGGCAAGTCAGTATCCACCATAAAAATATAAAAAAGCAGATTTATTTATTTTTGGATAGGAAAAAGGAGACTAATATTCCGAAGTGGCTTATAAACCAAGTCAACTAAGGAAAGTCGTAGAAATACTTGCTACTTGCAGGCCACATACTGCTCATCTTTAATCTAAAGGGGATACAGTATGTTCATTCCTTTCCCTGCTCTCAAATGCATCAAGTACAGTACATGATAACTGTAAGTGCCATATAGCGGTAAAATTATTGCTCTGTTAAAGGAGAATCTGTGCCCTTTCATGCTTCAAAGAAAGTGCTGCAATGCTCATCTCTACTGACAATTGATTAAAATGAGTTCATTTTATATAAATATATATGCTTTATGACTCAGGAGAAAGTAGACCATTGAGAATTGGTAAAATGTTACATCCAAAGACAATTTTTATGGATAGTAAAAAATTACACAAAAACTTTAAACACATTACAAGACTGTGGCCATTGTGAAATAAGCCATGTTTGTAATATTATCAAAACATTGCTCCCTTGAATATATGCATTAACCATCATGTTCCTTGTTAAAGCAGAGGTCAATATGAAGTTCATTAGAACTGTGCTTTCCTCTATTGAAAGAAGATATATAGAAGAAATTCATTTTTCTGCTTTTATCGGGTAGACAAAAGCATAATGAATAGTGTTGAGCGATACCGTCCGATACTTGAAAGTATCGGTATCGGATAGTATCGGCCGATACCCGAAAAATATCGGATATCGCCGATACCGATATCCGATACCAATACAAGTCAATGGGACACCAAGTATCGGAAGGTATCCTGATGGATCCCAGGGTCTGAAGGAGAGCAAACTCTCCTTCAGGCCCTTGGATCCATATTAATGTGTAAAATAAAGAATTAAAATAAAAAATATTGTTATATTCACCTCTCCGGCGGCCCCTGGAACATCACCGCGAGGAACCGGCGTCCGGCAGGCTTCTTTGTTCAAAATGAACGCCTTTAGGACCTGCGGAATGACGTCGCGGCTTCTGATTGGTCGCGTGCCGCCCATGTGACTGCCATGCGACCAATCAGAAGCCGCGACGTCATTCCTCAGGTCCTAAAGGCGCTCATTCTAGGAATTTATCTGAGGAATGACGTCGCGGCTTCTGATTGGTCGCGTGGCGGTCACATGGGCGGCACGCGACCAATCAGAAGCCGCGACGTCATTCCTCAGGTCCTAAAGGCACTCATTTTAAACAAAGAAGCCTGCCGGACGCCGGTGACTCGCGGTGATGTTCCAGGGGCCGCCGGAGAGGTGAATATAACAATATTTTTTATTTTAATTCTTTATTTTACACCTCCGATACCGATACCCGATACCACAAAAATATCGGATCTCGGTATCGGAATTCCAATACCGCAAGTATCGGCCGATACCCGATACTTGCGGTATCGGAATGCTCAACACTAATAATGAATAATAGCTAGAAAAATGACTGTAATCAAACATTGTATTAATCCTTTCATGACCAGATGATTTTCCAACATTGTGTTTTCCTTTATTCTTCACTTAATTTGAAGAGCCATTTTTTAAATGTTTTCATCAAACTAGGTTTGTTATTTCCAAGATGAGTTGTAGTTGTCAATTGCTCACACATGGGTTAGAAATCACCCAGTGTGAATGGAAGTGAACTCTGATGCTTCACAGAGTCGCTGTAAATACGCTGCACCCTGTTAATAGTCACAGGGTGCAGCTGATAGACACTAGTGGGATCCCTATGAATCACCCCCACTTAAACTGGTGATTGGACTCGCTCTGACCCTCGGTGGCTTTTGAGCCCGTGCCTGAGGATGCTGACTGGCTGTCAGGAAAGCGCACTGATTGCGCACAGTGCCGTACAGGCGGGCACTGTGAATAGATGCTGAATCGTGTGCTAAGTGTGCTAAGTATGCAGGTAGCACTGTGGGGTACTAGGTAGCATCCACCATTCACAAGCAGTCATCAACACTAGGAATGAGCATAACTAAGGAGCTTTCATCCATCGACAGACATTCATCTACACACACACGTTATTAAGTTTATACTAGCGCATGGCCGTGCGGCCATGCGAACCTTTTATAGACGAAGCTCTCTGGGACCTTCCTAGTGGTCCAATAGGAGCTGCTACAAGACCTGAGCATGTGACCCCCGACCTGCAATGAGAGGTCGTTCTTTGAGCATGCTCAGTAGAGGAAAAGCAGGACTTAGTCCCAGAAGCGTCTGCTCGCCGCTGATCAGTGCTGGTTACAATGGCTGAGCTTGAAAGATCAGCAGTAACCAAGCGCACAGTATCTGCCTGAGGCAGGCTCCACTGCAGCTGGAGAAGAATGAGAGACTGCAGCGGAGGTGGTTCGAGATTCCCCCTGTGCAGTGGTGGGAACTCGACACCTAACATTACCCTCCCTCCTAGGGCCCCCCTCCTTGGACCTCGCTAAGCTCGAAAGCTGCAATGAGCTGTGGGTTCCGAATGTGCTCAGGGCCTGTCCACCATCAGCAGGGGGTAAAGTAGCCCTGCAGGCCGTTGTCGAGAAGACTTGTTCTTGGCGCAGAGACACATGCCCAAATATAGTCTCCGACGTCATGGGCCATATGCGGCCACCAGTACATCCTCACCAAAATCTCAGATGTCCTTTTGGTCCCAAAGTGTCCACCAACCTGGACGAGTGAGGCCAAGAGAGAACCTCTGGTTGCAAATTAGATGGCACAAAAGTCTTGCCCGGGGGCACAGACTCTAGTGAAGCCGGGGCCACGGTCCTCAGGTTCTCAGAGGGGACAATAAGCTGAGGTTCCTCCTCCGCTGATGACACTACAGAGTGGGAGAGTGCGTCGGCATGAATGTTCTTCTCCCAGGAGAGAAAATGGAGGGTGAAATGGAACCGGGAGAAGAACAGGGACCATCTAGCCTGGTGAGAATTTAGCCGCTGCGCAGTCTGTATATACACCAAATTTTTGTGGTCAGTGTAAACTTGGAAGGGAAAGCGAGCCCCCTCCAGGAGGTGTCTCCACTCCGAGAAAGCCAACTTCATGGCTAGCAACTCCCTGTCCCCGATGGAAAAATTCATCTCCGCTAGTGTGAAGCTCTTGGAGAAGAAGAAGCAAGGATGCTTCCGACCTTGAGCATCCTTCTGGAAGAGAACTGCTCCAGCACTGACGGAAGAGGCATCCACCTTCATGATAAATGGTTTATCAACATTGGGGCAATGTAAAATGGAAGCGCTAGCGAAGTGTGACTTAATAGAGAGAAAGGTCTTGGAAACCTCCTCCGACCACAATTTGGGATTTGCTCCCTTCTTGGTGAAGGCAACCAAAAGAGCTACCAAAGTTCAGAAGTGGGGAATGCACTGGTGATAATAATTAATGAACCCCATAAAGCGCTGCACCGCTTTAAGAGAATGGGGTTCCTGCCAGTCCATCACAGCCTGTTGCTTGGCAGGATCCATGGCCAATCCCCGGGCCGAGATGATATAGCCCAGGAAAGGCAAGGACTCCTGTTCAAACACACACTTCTCTAACTTGGCATAGAGGAGTTTGCCCGTAGGAGGTCGAAGACTTTGCAAACATCTCTCCGGTGGGGGTCTATATCTGGAGAGTAGATGAGAATATCATCCAGATAGACTATGACCGAGGTGGTGAGCATATCCTGGAAGATATCATTCACAAAGTCTTGGAAAATGGCAGGAGCATTACAGAGCCCGAAGGGCATCACCAGGTATTCATAGTGCCCATCCCTGGTGTTAAAAGCCATCTTCCATTCGTCCCCCTCACGGATACGAATCAGGTTGTAAGCACCCTTCAGATCAAGTTTGGTAAATACCCTCGCTCCCCGCAACCTATTGAATAGCTCTGATATCAGAGGCAGAGGGTATTTGTTCTTAACTTGATGGCGTTAAGACCCCTGTAATCAATGCATGGACTTAATTCTCCATTCTTCTTCTGCACAAAGGAGAATGCAGCCCCTGCAGGTGACACTGACTTCCTACTGAATCCTCTTGCCAGATTTTCCTGGATGTATTGGGACATTGCCTCCATCTCTGGGAGAGATGGGGGATAGACTCGACCCTGTGGAGGCTCTGCACCAGGTAAGAGGTAAATAGGATAGTCATAGGGGCAGTGGGGCGGAAGGGTCTCGCAGCCCTCTTGGAGAATACGTCAGCATAGGGTCAATAGTGCTTGGGGAGAGAGGAAAGATCTGCAGGTACTTCAGTAGTAGCAAGCTGAATGCACTCCCTCAGACATCTATGCTCACAAGATTCACTCCATCCCAAAAAATTCTCCCTGTGGACCACTCAATATGTAGGTAGTGGTAACGTAACCAGGGTATCCCAAGCAGGATATCGTCTATCTCCTTGGGAATGACCAGTAAAGAAATAATCTCCTGGCAGGATGGCGACATAGATAGAGTAAATGGGATGGTCTGGTGTGTTATCTGTGAGGGCAGTGTCGACCCATTCACCACTCTTATGGTCACTGGTTTGGCGTGCATCACCAGGGGTATTGCATGTCGGTGGGTGAAGGCTGAAGACATGAAGTTGCCCTCCGCCCCGGAATCCATGCAAAGCTCTACCATATGAGTGGATGGGCCTATAATAATTGTCCCCCTGAAGGACAGTTTGGCGGAAAATGTCACCGTGTCTAGTGTACCTTCTCCGTTGACGTTTTCCTGACAGCTGGGGACATTATGTCCAGACTGCTGGCATACTGTCCAGACTGCTGGTATACAGGACAGACCTTGCATGCACGAGTGGTCAGGGACTTAGATGCCGCCCGTGACACCTCCATGGCTTCAGGTGGCTCGGACGCCTGGACCGGAGATTCCAGAGGTTTGGTGAGGGTGGGTGCCAGGCAAAACATCTGCCTACACTGGGCTCACTCCAACCTTTGCTCATTAAAATGAAGGTCAATGCGGGTAGATATAGCTATTAGCTCCTCCAGTGTGGCAGGAATCTCCCTAGTGGCCAAGGCATCTTTCACATGGTCAGCCAGTTCCCTGTGGCTGGGATAAGGACTTTATCCGGCCAGTCCAGCTCAGATGCCAATGTTCAGAAGTGGATTGCAAAATGGCTGACTATGGACGAACCCTGTATCAATGCCAGCAGTTGGAGCGCCGAATCATGGGTGACACGAGGTCCCATAAAGACCTGTTTCAGAGTGTCCAGGAACCTTGGAGCACTCTGCACCACAAGATTATCACTCTCCCACAGTGGCGTTGCCCACTCCAATGCCCTGCCCGACAGAAGGGATATAATAAATCCCACTCTAGCCCATTCCATGGGAAAACGTGCAGCCAGGAGCTCAAGACGTATGGCACACTGGCTCACGAATCCCCGACACAGCTTACTTTCGCCAGCAAACTTATCCGGCAACAGGAGATGGGATAATGTCGGAGCAAGGGTGGCAGTGGACAAACTGGCTGCAGCCACACCAGCAGCCTTAACAGCTACTGCAGTAACAACCACAGCTGAGGTTGTACGCTCGAGAGCCACCAACCTGCCCTCCAGCTGCTGGATGTACCGCTGCAGTCGCTGTTCATCCGCTATTACTAGCCAGACCCTGGCGCTAATATAATGATAGGACTAACGGAATGCACCAAATAATGATATTAGAGAATATAAAATGCGTTCGCAGTCCGGTGTCCACCTTGCAGAGATGACACCTGCAGCTGAGTAATGGCGGATGGACACTTGCTCACACGTGGGTTAGACCTCACCCAGTGTGAATGGAAATGAACTCTGTTGCTTCACAGAATCGCCATAAATACAATGCGCCCTGTTAACAGTCACAAGGTGCAGCTGAAAGACACTAGTAGGATCCCTATGAATCACCCCCACTAAACTGGTGATTGGACTCGCTCTGACCCTCGGTGGCTTTTGAGCCTGCGCTTGAGGATGCTCTGAGTCAGATGCTGAGTCCAAGTGGGAATTCCAACCCAACACTGACTGTCTGTTAGGAAAGCGCACTGATTGCACACGGTGCCATACAGGTGGGCACTGTGAATAGATGCTGATTTGTGTGCTAAGTGTGCGGGTAGCACTGTCGGGAGCTAGGTAGCTTCCACCATTTACAAGCAGTCATCAACACTAGGAATGGGAATCATTAAGGAGCTTTCATCCATCGACAGACATTCATCTACACACACACGTTATCAAGTTTATACTAGCGCATGGCCATGCGAACCTTTTATAGAGGAAGCTCTCTGGGACCTTCCTAGTGGTCCAATAGGAGCTGCTACTGTTAGGCACACCAAGCTCAGCGAGGACCGTGGGTACTGTAGAGCCAAATGGTTGCCAGATGGTGCACGGGGTGCTGCATGTTACCAAACACCTGAGATTCAGTTTATGCTATGTATTAAGAAACCAAATGGACTTTTGTTTTAACCCTGAAAGTCCCAGCGTATGCTTCAATTACCGGCCAAGTAAGTAATCCCCATCCATAGATAGTGGAGAATCGGCACAGTACTCACTTGGCCAGTCATTGGGGCATTCCCTGGGACACTCAGGGTTAAAATAAAAGTCCATTTGGTTTATTAACATACAGCATAAATCAAATCTCAGGTATTTGGTAACATGCAGCACCCCGTGCACCATCCTGCAACCGTTCGGCTCTCCAGTACCCACAGCCCCCGCTGAGCCTTGGTGTGCCTAACACAGATTAGTGTACATTAACTGTCCGTGATGACCCCACAGGTTCCCAGATACCTGGCTCAGTCTAGCCAGCACTGCCCATGCACAAAAACACAAACTCCATCTTGGGTCTTCAGACACACCCTTGGGTGGGATGTGTAGATTACTGGACCCATTCATCTCTCCAAGTCACCTGGAAGGCTTCCCAATGTATAGTAACCCTCAGCAGTACATCTGCTGAACAAAACAAGCCCAGGCTTCCATCACAGGGCCACCCACCTCTGTGATACATACCGCCCATTAACCACATGGCCATTCGCCATACCACAACATATTTACCTCATTTATGTGTATTGGAACAACACAAAACAGAGAATAAAAAGCACATTGACACACAATGCCAAAAATGGGCTGGACAAAATTATTGTCACCCTCAACTCAATATTTGGTTGCACACCTTTTGAAATAAATAACTGTCAACAATCGCTTACTGTAACCATCAACAAGTTTCTAACACCTTTCCACTCTAAATTTGGACCATTCTTATCTTGCAAACTGCTCCAAATCTCACATATTTGAAGTGTGCCTTCTCCCAACAGCAATTTTAAAATCTCTCCACTGGTGTTCAATGGGATTTAGATCCGGACTCATTGCTGGCCACTTCAGTACTCTCAAGCACTTTGATTCCATCCAATTTTCAGTGCTTCTAAAAGTATGTTTGTGGTCATTGTCCTGCTGGAAGACTCATGACCTAGGATGCAAATCTAGCTTTCTGACAATGTACACTGCATGGGACCCAAAATTCTTTGTTTACCTTCACATTTCATGATATCTTGCACACAGTCAAGGAACCCAGTGTCAGATACAGCAAAACAACCCAAAAACATCTTTGAACCCCCCTATAATTAACTGTAGGTACTGTGTTCTTTAAATTGTAAGCCTCATTCCATTTTCAGCAAACAGTAGAATGATGTGCTTTAAGAAAATGCTCCATCTTGATCTCATCTGTCCAGAAGATGCTTTCCCAGAAAGATTTTGGTTTACTCGCGTAAATTTTGGCAAACTGCAGTCTAGCTTTCTTATTTTTCTAAGTCAGCAGTGGGGTCTTCTTGAGTGGTGTCATAGCATTTCATTTAACTACCACCTTAACAGCCCCTTCACTGCATATTTTGCTGGCTCCTCTTCCACTCCCCTTTCCCTTACTGTTAGGGTTCCTTAAAGTTTTGTCCTAAGCTACCACCTTTTCTCCTTGTACACATCACTGTCCCTTTTGGACAAACAATCAGTTAATACAGATTTCAGTACCATCTCTAGAACTTGACATATTCTTACCTTTCACCCAGCAAAAGCACTGACTGTAGCTCTTATTTATTCTTGTATGGACTATTTAAACCATGTACTAATCGGTCTCCCTCTTACCAAATTCTCCAATTTGTCCTGAATGCAGCAGCCATGATCATATTCCACCACCACATCGATGCCTCTACCATATGGCAGTCATTGCACTGGTTACCCATCCAATACAGAGTTCAATATAAACTTATCACTCTCAGACACAAAAAGCTCCACAGTTCAGTGCCACTCTGTCATGGAGTTATCCCTACAGTTTGGATCGTCTGATTGCTCCTTCTCCGGCACCGAGAGGAAGCACTTCTCCTTCTTTTTAATGGTGTTTATTCCTTCTGGCAGAACAGTGGTTATTCAGCCATGTTGGAAATCTCTGTGCTGAGCTCAGTTAGCCACTCCTTTGGTACCCTGTTAGCCAGTAGACTGAAAAATATTTAGAATTAAGAGTCATCAGTTGTTGATACCTTTTAATAGCTAACTGAAAAGATGGTAACAAATTGCAAGCTTTCGATACTATTCAGGCCTCTTCATCAAGCATAGACTAATACAACATCTGAAGAATCACATATTTATACACAACACAGCACAGAACTGTGTGGGAGAGTGATAAGTGATAAACAGTTGTGTCCATAAATCTTGGAACAGTTCCTAGATTAGAAGTGAATGTTTTGATGTCCTCTGATTGGGGTCTGGTTCTGTTATGATGACCCCACATGTTCTGAAGTGCAAATTCCTTAATTGATGTAGAAAGACATAAATCCATGCGACACATTCATTCCTGCACTAAGTGTGTCAAAGGTTGTCATAAATTTATACTCCCAAATTCTCCTGTCTCTCTGAGATTTGAAGTAACCTTTCAATACAAGTAATTTCAGGTCCATGATTCAATGATCAGGCATACAAACATGTTTGGCCACAGGTAGATCCATTCTTTTTCTCTTATTGTGTGGCGGTGACAATTTATCCTTGTTCTTAGTTTCTGCCCTGTCTCCGCTAGATACAGACCCCCAGTTGGACATTTAGTACAAATAATTAAGTACACAACATTAGAAGTGATGCAGCTGAAAGTACCTGGTGTCTTGTATTCCTGATGTGAATTGGGGATGTTTATCTTGCCTGTGGTCATTATAAATGGACAGGTTTTAAATTGTTTTCTGGTTGCAAGGAAAGGTTCCTGCAGCTGTTGGGGAGGACAGGGAGCTTCTGACAATGATGCTTCTTGGATATGATCCAACCCCATGGATAGGGATAAACACCTTGGTCACCTCAGAATGACCTTCTTGAATCAGGGCTACCATCCAAGAACAATTCAAAACCAAATTACAAAAGCCACCAGAATATCAAGGAATCACCTGCTACATTACAAAGCTAAAGAAGAGAATAACCGGGTGCCTCTAGTAGTCACCTACAATCCAAATCTGGAGGTGCTAAGGGGAGTTGCACGGAAATTACAACCTTTACTACAAAAAGATGCCCGCTTACAATCCATTTTTCTAGAACCCCACTACTGTGTTTTAGGCAGCCCCCAAATCCAAGAAGCATCATTGTCAGAAGCTCCCTGTCCTCCCCAACAGCTGCAGGAACCTATCCTTGCAATCAGAAAAAAATGTAAAACCTGTCCATTTATAATGACCACAGACAAGATAAACATCCCCAATTCACATCAGGAATACAAGACACCAGGTACTTTCAGCTGCATCACTTCTAATGTTGTGTACTTAATTATTTGTACTAAATGTCCAACTGGGGGTCTGTATCTAGGGGACACAGGGCAGAAACTAAGAACAAGGATAAATTGTCACCGCCACACAATAAGAGAAAAAAGAATGGATCTACCTGTGGCCAAACATGTTTGTATGCCTGATCATTGCACCATGGACCTGAAATTACTTGTATTGAAAGGTAACTTCAAATCTCAGAGAGACAGGAGAATTTGGGAGTATAAATTTATGACAACCTTTGACACACTTAGTGCAGGAATGAATGTGTCGCATGGATTTATGTCTTTCTACATCAATTAAGGAACTTGCACTTCAGAACATGTGGGGTCATCATAACAGAACCAGACCCGAATCTGAGGACAACAAAACATTCAATCCTAATCTAGGAACTGTTCCAATATTTATGGACACAACTGTTTAACACTTATCACTCTCCCATAATGACAGTTCTGTGCTGTGTTGTGTATAAATATGTGATTCTTCAGATGTTGTATTAGTCTATGCTTGATGAAGAGGCCTGAATTGTATCGAAAGGTTGCAATTTGTTACCATCTTTTCAGTTAGCCATTAAAAGGTATCAACCACTGAAGACTCTCAATTCTAAATATTTTTCTGTCTACTGGCTAACACGGTACCAAAGGAGTGGCTAACTGAGCTCAGCACAGAGATTTCCAACATGGCTGAATAACCACTGTTCTGCCAGAAGGAATAAACACCATTAAAATGAAGGAGAAGTGCTTCCTCTCAGTGCCGGAGTAGGAGCAATCAGACGATCCAAACTGTAGGGATAACTCCATGACAGAGTGGTGCTGAACTGTGGAGCTTTTTGTGTCTGAGAGTGATAAGTTTATATTGAACTCTGTATTGGATGGGTAACCAGTGCAATGACTGGCATATGGTAGAGGCATCAGTGTGGTGGTGGAATATGATCATGGCTGCTGCATTCAGGACAAATTGGAGAATTTGGTAAGATGGAGACCGATTAGTACATGGTTTAAATAGTCCATACAAGAATAAATAAGAGCTACAGTAAGAGCTTTTGCTAGGTGAAAGGTAAGAAAATGTCAATTTCTAGAGATGGTACTGAAATCCGTATTAACTGATTGTCCAATAGGGACAGTGATGTGTACAAGGAGAAAAGGTGGTAGCTTAGGACAAAACTTTGAGGAACCCCAACAGTAAGGGAAAGGGGAGTGGAAGAGGAGCCAGCAAAATATGCAGTGAAGGGGCTGTTAAGGTGGTAGTGAAATGAAATGCTATGACACCATTCAGGAAGACCCCACTGCTGACTTAGAAACATGAGAAATCTAGATTGCAGTTTGCCAAAATTTACGCGAGTAAACCAAAATCTTTCTGGGAAAGCATCTTCTGGACAGATGAGATCAAGATGGAGCATTTTCTTAAAGCACATCATTCTACTGTTTGCTGAAAATGGAATGAGGCTTACAATTTAAAGAACACAGGTCATGAGTCTTCCAGCAGGACAATGACCACAAACATACTTCTAGAAGCACTGAAAATTGGATGGAATCAAAATGCTGGAGAGTACTGAAGTGGCCAGCAATGAATCCGGATCTAAATCCAATTGAACACCAGTGGAGAGATCTTAAAATTGCTGTTGGGAGAAGGCACACTTCAAATATGTAAGATTTGGAGCAGTTTGCAAGATAAGAATGGTCCAAATTTCCAGTGGAGAGGTGTAAGAAGCTTGTTGATGGTTACAGTAAGCAATTGATGACAGTTATTTATTTCAAAGGGTGTGCAACCAAATATTAAGTTGAGGGTGACAACTGTTTATCACTTATCACTCTCCCACAATGACAGTTCTGTGCTGTGTCGCGTATAAATGTGATTCTTCAGATGTTATATTAGACTATGCTTGATGAAGAGGCCTGAGAAGTCTTGAAAGCTTGCAATTTGTTACCATCTTTTCAGCTAGCCATTAAGAGGTATCAACCACTGAGGACTCTCAATTCTAAATATTTTCCTTTATAATCTGGGCACTGTTGCAAATCCTTGTCAGAGCTAGCATTTGCTGCATGGCTTCTGGAGGGAGAGGAGTTCGTATGAGAAGGAGTACTGAAGTAGGTATCTGTGACTGTTGCTTGGTTTGTATTTGTGGTAATTTCCTATCCATCTCTATTTTGGTTTATTCCCCCACCTCCACACCCCGATTCATTCCTCTGTTATATGTGAGTAAATTTTTTGTATGCTGGATTTTTCTGTTAACCCTTGTTTGTGTTGCCCTGTTTGTCCGGTGGGTGTACTAATGTGCACAGTAGCGCTCCTCTTCCCTGGGTGGGGAAGAGAACAGACATAATATTTCTCCTACAGGGAGGCCGAAAGCATGGGCGTTTTCTCTCCTGTCTGACTCTGAGTCGCTTCAGTTGGAGGAGGAATTTCTTCTGGCACTGTGACTTATACAGCTCTGGCAAAAATTAAGAGACCACTGCAAAATTTTCAGTTTGCCTGATTTTTCTCTTTATAGGTATATTTTTGAGTAAAATGTAAATTGTTCATTTATTTTATAAACTTCTGACAACATGTCTCCGAATTTCCAAGCAATAAATTTTGTATTTTTGTCTGAAAAGGAGAAATGGTCATAATAAAAAAACAGTGCTTTCAGACCTCAAATAATGCAAAGAAAACAAGTTCATAATCATTTAGAAGCAACAATACTAATGTTTTCACTCAGGAAGAGTTCAGAAATCAATATTTTGTGGCATAACCATGATTTTTAATCACAGCTTTCATGCGTATTGGCATGCTCAGGTCTTTTGCAGACTCCAACAGGTTTTCTTCAAAACTGGTCCTGAATTTCGCCCCATGTTGTGAATTCTGTTGTCAAGCTCCCTCCTGTGGTCGTGAATGGTACTTCGGCTGGTTCTGTCCATGGGCTTCCTCTGGTGGTTGTGAGTGGAGCTGCGGCTTCTGAGTTTCCTTCTACAGGTGACGAGGTTAATTCGTTAGCTGGCTGCTCTATTTAACTCCACTTAGATCATTGCTCCACGCCACCTGTCAATGTTCCAGTATTGGTCTTGCTCTCTCCTGGATCGTTCTTGTGACCTGTCTTCCCAGCTGAAGCTAAGTTACTGCTTGTTTTTCTCTGGTTTGCTATTTTTCTGTCCAGCTTGCTATTTTGATTTTTGTCTTGCTTGCTGGAAGCTCTGGGACGCAGAGGGAGCGCCTCCGCACCGTGAGTCGGTGCGGAGGGACTTTTTGCGCCCTCTGCGTGGTCTTTTTGTAGGGTTTTGTACTGACCGCAAAGTTACCTTTCCTATCCTCTGTCTGTTCAGTAAGTCGGGCCTCACTGTGCTAAATCTATTTCGTCTCTGTGTTTGTAATTTTCATCTTCACTCACAGTCATTATATGTGGGGGGCTGCCTTTTCCTTTGGGGAATTTCTCTGAGGCAAGGTAGGCTTTATTTTTCTTCTCTAGGGCTAGCTAGTTTCTTAGGCTGTGTCGAGTTGCATAGGGAGCGTTAGGAGCAATCCACAGCTATTTCTAGTGGGTGTGATAGGATTAGGGATTGCGGTCAGCAGAGTTCCCACGTCTCAGAGCTCGTCCTATATTATTAGTAACTATTAGGTCATTCTGTGTGCTCTTACCCACTGGGTCAATTATTGTCCTAACCACCAGGTCATAACAGCCCCATCCATCTTCCCATAAATTTTAACCATCTTCCCTGTCCCTGCTGAAGAAAAGCAGGCCCAAACCATGCTGCCACCACCATGTTTGACAGTGGGGATGGTATGCTCAGGATGATGAGCTGTGTTGCCTTTACACCAAACATATCATTTGGCATTGTTGCCAAAAAGTTCGATTTTGGTTTCATCTGACCAGAGCACCTTCTTCCACATGTTTGGTGTGTCTCCCAGGTGGCTTGTTGGAAACTTTAAATGACACTTTTTATGGATATCTTTGAGAAATGGCTTTCTTCTTGCCACTCTTCCATAAAAGCCATATCTGTGAAGTGTACAACTGATTGTTGTCCTATGGACAGACTGTCCCACCTCAGCTATAGATCTTTGAAGTTCATCCAGAGTGACCATGAGCCTCTTGGCTGCATCTCTGATCAGTCTTCTCCTTGTTTGAGATGAAAGTTTAAAAGAACAGCTGGGTCTGGGTAGATTTGAAGTGGTATGATACTCCTTCCATTTCAATATGATCACTTGCACAGTGCTCCTTCGGATGTTTAAAGTTTTGGAAATCATTTTGTATCCAAATCTGGCTTTATACTTCTCCACAACAGTATCACAGACCTGCCTGTTTTTTTCCTTGGTCTACATGATGCTCTCTGTGCTTCAAACAGAACTCTGAGACTATCACAGAGCAGGTGCATTTATATGGAGACTTGATTACACACAGGTGGATTATATTTATCACCATTAGGCATTTAGGACAACACTGGATCATTCAGAGATCCACAATGAACTTCTGGAGTGAGTTTGCTGCACTGAAAGTAAAGGGGCCGATTAATATTGCACGCCCCACTTTTCAGTTTTTGAATTTCCACAAAAATTTAAAATAACCAATAAATTTTGTTCAATTTCACAATTGTGTTCAACTTGTTGTTGATTCTTCACCAAAAATTTACATTTGGTATCTTTATGTTTGAAACATGATATGTGGGAAAAGGTTGAAAAGTTCCAGGGGGCCGAATACTTTTGCAAAGCACTGTATATTAAAGTGACAAAGTGCAAAATATGCCGTGCATTATATTAGATATTATTTCAATATTAAAAAACACTTACTTATGTAAACAGGCCAATAATTGTTACTATTACAATGTACATAGACAAAATTATTACAATATATCTAGTAATAAAAAACATACACCAATACTGCTACCACAAACAATGGGAAAGGAGAGAAAATTTATATGGGGACACATATAAAATTAAATTCTGTACTTCAGGAAGGGACAATAAAGATCACTATGTTCTTCCACCGGTCCAGAAAGAGTGGACTTCTCTAAGGTTGAAAAAATAGTCCGTCAATGATCTCAGGCAGTGCAAAGTCAATGAGATCGATAAGTAAACCATTTCAAGTACAATGTGAACAGAATTTTAAAAAAAGTTCTTTAAAAAAATACAGCTCTAGTTGAAATTTTGCTAGTAAATATAGATTAAGGACTTGCAATTACGTTATTCAAATTCTCAATATATATCTTAGCATTTTATAAAACAATTATATTATTTTCCAAATAAAAAAACAGTAGGAGATTTAAAACTGTCTCTTTCGCATTTATTTTAGTCTTTATTATTTAGTAAATGTCAGCCTATGCAATATTTGTTATTCAAATTAGCAGCTCTGCAATTTTTGATGTCTGCTCAAACATGTTGACTAACGTCCTCTAAAATTATGTAGTCTCGATTGACAGCAAATTCTCACTACTGTATATGTTCATGTCAGTTTACGAAAAGATTATTTAAATGACTCAATGCCGTAACGATCATTAGAGGAATGCTCTAGCATGATAGAAAAATATGATAAGTGAGTTAAGTATATCACAGTGTAAGTGAAGCTATTGCTGTAACCTATAATTAAAAACTGTCATGATGCTGGACTACTTTAATTCACTAATGTGTTCAACTAACATTCTATTAACAGTTAAAGGACACATATCCTCAGTTACTGTCATTATTTAAATGATAGAGTTTTCTCTGGCTCTACAGATTTTTAAGATATTTCTTTTTGTTGTGCTTAATTGTACACCCAAAAAAGTTTTTATCTGGTGGACATTGCTATTTTCAAAAATAACGTTGTTTATGTATACGTTCCTTAAAAAAATAGGTACAGCTATTTTTTTCAACATACCGTAAGTGCATATAATATATGGACCAGATGTCTGGATGCCTACTGCAATAATTTTATTTTTTCCCAGATTTGTTATGTTTATCCGAATAATTGTGAAGTTTTAGATTTGTTTTGCTTTGTATATAGCAGCTGCTGGATGAACACCCTTTTCTCCTACACAATAAATCCAGGATCTGGCCCAGAGCTCTAGTATCTGTGCACCGTGCCCTATCCTGCATTTCTCCTTCAACAGAGAGCCAATGATTTTTTCTTTTTCCACTTCATCACATTATTTTGATATTATATTGACTCTAAAATACTGTATTAAAATAAAAAAACTCACAGATATGCCACTACCAGAATAAATGGCTTAGCCCCTTTGGCAGAAAAAAACTTCAGCATGTAAGCGATGGAATGACGGCTCCTTTAAATGTAACAGAGGACAACCCTGGCTGGGTTCTCTATCATAACTTTGCACCATGTCTTCACACAGGTAACGCTTGGCAGAGGAGGATGCTCCATTGCTGTGGCCGGGAGCAAGCTGTCATTCTGTTAACTATGCGGCCATATTCTGACTAGACAGAATCCAGTCTCGCTCAATATACTTGCACTGAGTGAGGTTGGATACATCCTATTCAGCATTTGACTGCATATATGAAAATCACATACTTGCGGACATGCGCCCGCCACTCCCACCACTGGAGAATGCTCGCAGCACGCAGTGTGCCATATGTGAAAATTCCCAAATCTGCAGTCATATAGAGTGACTGCAGTCCTGCAGCTCTAAACCAGACAATCCCTTTAACTTACTTAAAGCTAATTACAAAAAAGTCAAAATTCTGGAAAACACAATTTTTTTTAATTTAAGGATAATTTAATTAGTTACTTCTAATAAGGAAGTCTATGTCACTAATGTGTACCATAAGCATAAGGTATCACTTTACCAATTTTGCTCAATTTCCTAGTGTGCAGTTATTTTTATTTACGATATTCAATAACTACAAAAAGACGAAGATATATGTTAGGTGTCGAGTTCCCGCTGCTGCACAGGGGGAATCTCAAACCATCTCCGCTGCGGTCTCCCATTCTCCTCTAGCCACAGTGGAGCCTGCTCAGCAGAGACGTTCATCCCAGCGTCTGGCTCAGCCTGATACTGTGCAGCTGGTTACTGCTGTCTTTCCAGTCTCAGCCATCGTAACCAGTACTGATGAGCGGCGAGCAGGCGCTCCTGGGACTAAGTCCTGCTTTTCTTCTCCTGCATATGCCCAAGGGACGACCTCTCATTGGAGTCACATGCTCAGGTCCTGTAGCAGCTCCTATTGAACCACTAGGAAGGTCCTGGAGAACTTCCGCTATAAAAGGTTTGCATGGCCACACGGCCATGCGCTAGTATAAATCTTTTATTATGTATGTGTGCGGATGTATGCCTGTTCTGATGAAAGCTCCAAAATCATACCCATCCCTAGTGTTGATGAATGCTCATAAATGTTGGAGCTATCTAGCGCCAGTTAGTGTCATCTAGCACTAGGCACAATCTATAGCGTCTACCTGCGTTAGTCGGTGCGGCAACATGCGCAACCAGTGCGCTTACCTGTCCCTACTTGGGCGCTTAGTGGTGTCTGCCACAGCGGTGCTGTGCGCACCCAGTGTGCTAAATCTATTTTGTGTTTTCCCTGGCACTGCAGTTCCAGTGCCGAATGCACGTGGTCTAAAGGGACTCTAGCCCCGCGTCTTGGGGCAGAGTTCTGTGACTAAATGCTTGTGTTTCCTCTGCGGTATTGCCGCCCTGTGATGCAACAGGGTTCGCTTTATTCATACCGGGTGTAGCTAACCCATGTGTGTTTTCATTATACCGCCATTTACTGCCCGCCATTACCTAGCGGCAGGTATCATCCCTGCACGGTGGACCCCGGGCTGCGAATGCACCTTATTCTATCTTTATAATTATTTGGTGCGTTCCACCAGCCCTAACAGATATACAGTATGTCTTAAAAGAAGGCACCGAATATCAAAAATCACTTTTTTTCCTTTTTGCAGTTACATAACTTTTTGGATACATGTCAGTCATATAGAATATTATTTTATGAAGTATGTTTTTTTGCCATTTTGAGTTAATTCTGGTATTATTATTAGCAGTTTGTAATGGCAAACGTGGAAAATATGTTTCACAGAAAGCAGAACATTTTTGACATCACACAGAAAATGGTTGAAATGATTTTCTTTCCATCTCATGCTGATCTCCAGAATAATCCATTTTTCTACCTACAATATAGGATGATCCTGGCACCCAGCAAAGCTAATATATTTGATCTGTGTTTGGTGGAAAAGAACCATAACACCTTTCTTTCATCCAATTTGCTGTAAATCAGAATCTCAGGAGGGGGGAAAAAAAGAAAAGTTATGATGCCAGGTGCGGTTTTGTAAAATACAGTTTAACATGTATTGAGCACTTTAGCATTTCAAACAACAGTGATACAAAATGCCCCTGAAGCACTAATTTATCATTGGCACACCTAAAAAGTAGAACAGTTAATAAGCAATTAATATACAACAACCTAGAACATTATGCTATCATATTTAATGCCTTCTGCTAAACTATTAGGATTTTCTTTTCGTGACCGAAGGCAACAATCCACATCACCATGTAATTACTCATCGCTTCACGATCTTTCTGTTTTCATGATACCACACACGGTCAGGAGGCAGCAAGAGAAATAGCAGATGGTTTCCAGCATGAAAGCGCCAGCAGTAAGCTTTCCTGATATGTGCTGCTGCAGAAAAGAGGTTCTGCCGTCTGATTATACAATCAGCCTAACCTTTGTTTTCCGAAGAGATCATTCTGCTACCCTAAATGTCATGATAAATTAAATTAATTTTTAAAGATATTTAATCAAATATATTAGTAATAGTATAATAATAATAGTAATAATAATAATATAGAAATAATAATAATTCATATTATTTGTGGTTCTAATTAGCACAGATATCCATGGAAAAATACTGTACTTTAAACATTCTAATTTTTAACCAACATAATCCAAAATATGTCAAAACCTTAACCCATTAATACTATTGGTACATACAATAATGAAACTTAATTGGCATAAACATTAATTATAAGTAATACTACTAACAATGGTAGCAGTAGAAATAAGTATCTGCATATCCAGGACTGTGCTGTATGAATGTCTTCATGATTATTAATAAATCTTTAGTAAACTTCATCATCTGTCACTAATCTGCCATGACTTTATATTGGCTAAATTTTGTCCATAAATGGGTTTTTCCCTTCTTTAAAACTTGTTATGATTGGCATTAAAAAATTGATTAATTTCCCAGACTAGCTTTACTTCTCTGCATTCGCTACTGTGTCCCCCACCGATTTCCTGACCTAAAGAATGTCATGTGACTGCTGCAAGGGAAAACCTCTTTAAATCTGTGCCATTTGGATATTTAGGGTAAATGCTGAGATACTTTCTGTAAAAGTATTTTCTGGAGAGGCCAATACTAGCGCTACAAGTGTCCGTGTGTTTTATACGCAGGGTATATGTATAGCATCCGTATGGTGTATCAGTGTGACAAGTATCGGTGCCTCAGAAAAGCCATACAGTTTGCGCTTTTCCCAGGTTCTGGGTGCTGAAGGCAGCTCTCAACATTATCACCTGGTCTCCCTGGGATCATCGCCACCAGGCAACAATGATGGGAGTAGTATTCAGCACTCATTGTGTACATCATGTATTAAATAAATACAAAAAAAGCGTGGGCTCCCATATAATTTTCATTAATAGCAGAGGAAAAGACATCCGCTGGGGGCTGATGTTATTAATCTGGGAAAAGGACTAATATCTCAAAAGGTTCCCAGGTTAATAATAACAGCTTACAGAAGTTTGCTTCGTCTTAACTGGTTGGTTTACGAGGGAAAAAAATTACCTAAGGTACCACTATAATTTATAATAGCAAAGGCTAGACAAACAGCTGTAGGCTGATATTAGTATCCTGGGAAGGGGCCAGGGATATTGATCCAACACCCCGGCTAAGAACATCAGCCGCCAGCCGACCAAGAAATGGTGCATCAATAAGATGCACCAAATCTGGCACTTAGCCTCCCTCTTCCCACTTGCCCTCGTGTGGTGGCAAATTGTGTAATAGGGTTGAGTTTGCTGTCAGCTGTTTAGGGCCACTGACATCAAGCCCAGGGGTTAGTAATGGAGAGGCATCTGTAAGACGCCCCATTACTAACCCCATAGTCAAATGTAAAAAAGACACAGATACATGAAAAAGTCCTTTAGTTGAAATAAACAAGTTCCACCCTCTTTTTCCCATTTATTACTGCAAAATTAAAAATAATAAAACACAATATTCGTCAACTGTCCGGCAACAAACAATTTGTGCCACGAAGAGCCCAACTCTGCTTCATATGGATTACATGGCTGAGCAGTGGCATGATGAGAACCGCTCAGCTATGAATCCAGGAGACACTGAACTGAGCTTTGGACGCAGCTTGAGCGATGAGCAGTAACGTCATTGAGGTTACTACAGATCTCAGACAGCTGTTCCCATGGTCCGTTCAGTGTGAGCCGAACGATAGACTTTATGACGTCAACTGTAGCACCATGAGAAATTTCTCATCAGTGTGAGATGGACCATCCATCAAAGGTATCGTAGGACCAGTTTTGTTCCATACAGCTGCAGATAGTAGCAATTATCTAAACATGTTTGATAATGTGGTAGTGTCACAACTCACAATCAGGGCTAACTTTGCTGAATCTACATGGAGCGCCTTCTCATGCTTTACCTTGATAACACCATTCCACAGCATTGGATTGGACAACATGGCAGCATTGTATGGCCACCACTTTCAGTCGATTGAACATCAATGGGTTTCTTTTTTTATGGTATATTAAACAATATGATTTTTGATAAGAAGCCCTGGACAATGGAAAAATGAATAAGTGCACATTGAAAACATTTATTGATGCAGAATAGAAATTATGTCATACTGTGTAACAGATAGTATTGGATAGATTTGTGTATTGATGCAAAGTTGATGGAAGACATTTTGATCACTTCCAACACTAAACGTTGTTAAACAAATGTGTGGCACCCCTAGGGGTATTTGCCACAAAAATAGTTACTGACAGTAAATGCAAATACTAAAATAGCAAGACTGCACTACCACCTCCGGCCAGAAGGGGGAGCTCCAGAGACTCCCCTTGATCCATTCTGGTCTGAGAGAAGAACTGGCAGTTGGGCCAAGGAGCTGATAGTGAGAGGTCATACAGTTGAATCTCTAACAGCCCTGTGACTGTTACCAGGCCTAAATCACCGGCCTGAGGAGAAGAGGGATAGAGAAAAAGGACATTGTGAGAACCGGGTAGCATTAATCACTACCCAGAACAGGCGCAAAGACGGATACCGGATCCGTGGCTGTATTCATTATATATAATACAGCAACCGGAAAAACGTGAGGTGATATCAGCTTCACTAGGGTCGGATGCAGCAACAGACACAGAGTTCAGCGGTACTCCCAGAGGGGGTAAACCGATAAAAGGACTCGGGTTGCCCGTCGAACCAGGACACGGAGGGGACAGATTGGGCCGGCAGCCAGTTCACATACAGCAGCAGGGCCACACAGAAATTGCGCACAATAAGAGGCGAAGACCCCGGCAGGGTCAAAGTAACTCAGAGTTCCCATACAGACTCTGGTGACAGGACTGGTTGTAAATCCTTTTATGTTAAAGTAAACTGGTTAAACGTTTCAGTGCCTCAGTCTTTCATTTGGACAATAGCCATCTATCCAGGATCGAGATCGTCACCGCTGGGAGAACCTGCTGCTGATCAAGTAAGTGCCTGTCCCCTCACGATACCCCTTACACTGTGCATTGCCTGAGGCCACAGCACCGGGTCAAGCCACCCGTGACATCCCCCTCAAGAGACAGACTCCATTGGTCCGGTGCTGGGTATCCCGGTCTCCTGGGCGTCACAAATGTAATAAACAACGTAAAAGTATAAACTTATTTTGTTGTGTGACAGTGTAAATGAATAACTATAGACCTGTCTCTAACCTTCCCTTCATCTCTAAACTCCTGGATCGCTTGAGCCACTCTTGTCTGATGCGCTATATCTCAGATAACTCTCTTCTTGACCATCTGCAATCCAGTTTTTGCTCTTTACACTCTACTGAAACTGCCCTCACTAAGGTTACTAATGATCTACTAATAGCTAAATATAACAGTCACTACTCCATGCTGATTCTCCTGGACCTCTCTGTAGCTTTTGACAGTGTGGATCACCAGCTCCTCCTCACTATGCTACACGCTATTGACCTCAAGGACACCTTTGTCTCCTGGTTCTATTCTGACTGCTCCTTCACTGTATCTTTTTCTGGCTCCTCTTCCTCGCCTTTTCCCTAATGTCGTGGTTCCTCCACCAGTGATTGTCTTATCACTGTCTCTACTATTATGTCCTCCCTGTATCTGAAATTCAAAACGGAAATAAAGAATAATAAAGTCATCTAATCACTTCTAAAGCATGAGAAACTGGGAAAAAAAAAATAATAACTGTTGATTTTTTCATTCTGTCTCCCAAAGATCGCAGTAAGGCTCAGCTGACATTTATCCTGCATTTACATTATTGTTTTCTGTGGACGTTGTCTGGCCTATGATCAGGCAGTGTCCGGGTTCTTAGACGTACATAAAAGTGTGGTCTGCCACGTTTTTGTGCACTTCTGAAAAGAAGGACACATCTGAACAGAGGCCACATAGATTCCAGAGTAACTCTGATGCCTCATTATAGTGAGAGAATCTCTCAGGGACTTCATCTGAATCACATCTCTTGGAGATACAGATGAAACCCAAATGTAAGTGATCAGGGTAGAGAGCAGGATAAACCAATCATGTATTAAATAAATCCAAAATATTATGTAGACTGGTTCCAATAAAAGCTTCAACTAAATCCACAAAAAAGCAATTGCCCACCCAAGTCCATCATGTGTTAACGGAAATAAAGGGGGCTTCCACATTACTTATAGTACAAAGGGCTCTGGAAAAGCTGTATGGCTCTTCGCCCCTCAAAAGAAATTAAACGAATTCTGCGCTCTAATATCCTAATGTCTCCTCTCTTCTGAGACCCACATTGTGCCTAAACTACATTTAGCGTCCACATTTTGGCATTGTTGGTGCATTGAGAGCCCATCTAATTTACGGGTGCATGCCTCCAGAAGTATGAGCTGTGCACAACTACATACTGGTCACTACAACTTACTGGGCACTAGAACATACTGGACATTACAATGTCAGTTTGCAATTTTCGCTCAGCATCATCCACTGCTGCTTGTTTCTGTAACTTACCAAATCATCTGCTAACCATAACAGTAAAATCTGCACTGTAATATGGCGCTCTTCTGAGCTTTGCACTGTGCCTGAAAAGTATTTCCAAATTGCATGAAGGGTATTGGCGTGCTCAGTACAAATTTTTACAACAAATGGGGATCCATTTTTTCCTATTATCCCTAAAAAAAAAATTGGGGGCTACAGCAATGTTTTAGGGATAAAAATTTAATTTATTATTTCTTCACCACCCAACAGTATAACATTCTGTGAGGCACATGCTCACTGCACCCCTAGATGAATTCAATGGGCAGTGTAGTTTGTAAAATGAAGTCACTTAAGTGTTTTTTTTGCTGTTCTGACATCTCAGAGACTCTGCCAATATAAATGGCACCCTCAAACCATTCCAGCAAAATCTGAACTCCAACATGATTTTTCTTCCCTTCTGAGCTTTGAACTCTGCCTCAAAAGTAGTTTTCAACCACATATGGGGAAATGGTGTATTTAGGAGAAATCGCACAACACATTTTGGGGTCTGTTTTCTCCTTTTTTCCTTGTCAAAATGAAAACATTTGCGGCTAAATCAACATTTTTGTGGGAAAAATATTTTTAAATATTTTTCATTTTCACAGATCAAGGTTGTAAAAATCTCAGAAGCATCTGGGGGGTTCACCACACGTCTAGTTAAATTCCATGAGGGGTCTAGTTTCCAAAATAGTGTCACTTGTGGGGTTGTAGTGAACCGGTCCAGAGTGTGTCCATCCCCTTAAGTAACCCTGAACCGTGAGTAGCTTCTGTACACTGCAAATCACTCCTAAGTTATTCTCTTACTGTTATATGGTTTAAATGAATCAAAAACTCACTAATCTCCTATATTCCTCAGGTATGTGTTGAAATGTTCTATTAAGTACACTTTTCATTTGTTAGGTCGCTTTATATATTAATCTCACAATGTGAAGTCTGACACAAGAATTGAGAGTTATCCTATTGGTCAGTGACCCTGTCACCATGGTTCTCTGGGAAGACAAGACAGAGTTCTGGAAAGATGTGACCCAGAGCAGACCTCCGGCAAGGTCTCTTGATGCCAAGAGTATGTAAAGCAGTCATCAAAGCAAAATGTGGCTTCTTTGAAGAACCTAGAATATAAGACATATTTTCATTTGTTTCACACTTTTTTGTTAAGTGTATAATTCCACATGTGTTAATTCATAGTTTTGATGCCTTCACTGTGAGTTTACAATTTTCATGGTCATGAAAATACAGAAAAATCTTTAAATGAGAAGGTGTGTCCAAACTTTTGCTCTGTACTGTAAATCCCTTGAGTGGTGTCATTTCCAAAATGTGTTCACTTGTGGGGAGTTTCCACTCTTTAGGCACATCAGAGGTTCACCAAATGGGACATGGCGTCCACTAATGATTCCAGCAAATTGTGCACTCAAAAAGTCATATGGTCCTCCTTCCCCTCCGAACCCTGCCATGTGTCCAAACAGTAGTTTTTCCCCACATATGGGGTAATGGCATACTCAGGAGAAATCAAATAACAAATTTTATGGTGAAATTTCTGCTGTTACCCTTGTGAAATTAAAAAAAATGGGGTTATAATAACATTTTTGTGGGGAAATGTGATTTTTTTTTTTCATCTTTACCGATCAGCATTATAAACTTCTGTGACGCATCACGGGATTCAGGATGCTCATCACACACATTTAAGTTCCTTGAGGGATCTAGTTTCCAAAATGGGGTCACTTGTGGGGGGTTTCCACTGTTTAGGCACATTAGGGGCTCTCCCAACACATGGCATCTGCTCCCGATTACAGACAATTTTGCTTTCAAAAGTCAAATGCTGCTCCTTCTCTTCCGAATCCTGCTGTTCACCCAAGCAGTAGTTTTCCCTCACTTATGGGGTATTAGCATGGTCAGGAGAAATTACACAACAGATTTTGGTGTCCATTTTTTCCTCTCACCCTTGTGAAAATTAAGAAATTGGGTCTAAACTAAATTTATAAGGAAAATTTTTGTGAAAAAAAGGTTAAATGCTCATTTTTTCCTTCCATATTGCAAATATTCCAGTGAAGCACCTTTTAGAATAAACTTTTGGAATGTGGTTATGAGCACCTTAAGGGGTGTAGTTTTTAGAACGGTGTAAGTTTTTTTCTTTCATATAGTCAACTCACTTCTATTGTAATGTGGTCCCTAAAAATATGGTTTTGTAAATTTTGTTGGAAAACTTACAAATTGTTGGTCAACTTTTTACCCTTATAACTTCCTAACAAAAAAATATGTATCCAAGATTGTGCTGATGTAAAATAGATATGTTGGAAATGTTATCTATTAACTATTTTGGGTGACATAACTCTCTGATTTAAGGGCACAAATATTAAGAGTTTGAAAACTGCTAAATTTTCTAAATTTTTGCCAAAATTCAGTTTTTTTAGGGATGAGCAAGCGTATTCGTTAGGATTCGGTACTCAGTGAGTGATGTGGTACTCGCGGAACTCGAACCCTAGAGAGTATTTCACTACTCGTCCCACAATATTCATATCTCCCGCCCTGCATTAGCCAATCAGAGTAATGCCGCAGCCTTCTTGTTTGTGGGCGGTATTACTCTGAATGGCTGGTTGTGCAGCGTCATAGATGAGTTCTCATAGTAGGCTATGACTCATAAGCTGTATATGTGCCCTGCCAGTGCCATTTTCTGCACATTGCATCTGGAACACAGCTAATGCTAGCGTAGGGAGAGTGTGAGAAGCTGCTAGGAAGCTCTTGCTGTTTGCACACCGAATAGCACGCACGTTACTGCACAACTGACACGCATCCAGCTCTGTTGTCTTCTGTGGTGACTGCTGAGCAAAATATTCGATGTTAAACCCATTTCAATTTTTTTACCTTTACGGTGCAGTTTGCTCACCGAATAGCACGCACTTTACTGCACAACTGACACGCATCCAGCAATGTTGTCTTCTGTGGTGACTGGCGAGCAAAATATTCGGTGTTAAGCTCATTTCAATTTTTTGCCTTTACGGTGCTGTTTGCATACCGAGTAGCACGCACGTTCCTGCACAACTGACACGCATCCAGCTCCGTGTTGTTCTGTGGTAACAGGCGTGCAAAATATTTGGTGTTAACCCCTTAGTGACAGAGCCAATTTGGTACTTAATGACCAGGCCAATTTTTGCAATTCTGACCACTGTCACTTTATGAGGTTATAACTCTGGAACGCTTCAACGGATCCCGCTGATTCTGAGATTATTTTTTCGTGACATATTGTACTTCATGTTAGTGGTAACATTTCTTCGATATTACTTGTGATTATTTATGAAAAACGGAAATATGGCGAAAATTTTTAAAATTTTGCAATTTTCAAACTTTGTATTTTTATGCCCTTAAATCAGAGAGATATGTCACAAAAAATAGTTAATAAATAACATTTCCCACATGTCTACTTTACATCAGCACAATTTTGGAAACAATTTTTTTTTTTTGTTAGGGAGTCATAAAGGTTAAAAGTTGACCAGCAATTTCTCATTTTTACAACACCATTTTTTTTTAGGGACCACATCACATTTGAAGTCATTTTGAGGGGTCTATATGATAGAAAATAATAAAGTGTGACACCATTCTAAACATTACACCCCTCAAGGTTCTCAAAACCACATTCAAGAAGTTTATTAACCCTTTACGTGCTTCACAGGAACTGAAACAATGTGGAAGGAAAAAAAGAACATTTAATTTTTTTTTGCAAACATTTTAATTCAGAATCATTTTTTTTATTTTCACAAGTATAAAAACAGAAATGTAACCATGAATTTTGTTATGCAATTTCTCCTGAATACAACAATACCCCATATGTGGGGGTAAACCACTGTTTTGGCGCACCGCAGAACTTGGAAGTGAAGGAGCGCCGTTTGACTTTTTCAATGCAGAATTGGCTGGAATTGAGATCGGACGCCATGTCACGTTTAGAGAGCCCCTGATGTGCCTAAACAGTGGAAACCCCCCACAAGTGACACCATTTTGTAAACTAGACCCCTTAAGGAACTTATCTAGATGTGTGGTGAGCACTTTGAACCCCCAAGAGCTTCACAGAAGTTTATAACGTAGAGCCGTGAAAATAAAAAATCGCATTTGTTTACACAAAAATGATCTTTTCGCCCACAAATTCTTATTTTCACAAGGGTAACAGGAGAAATTAGATCACAAAAGTTGTTGTGCGATTTCTCCTGAATGCGTCGATACCCCATATGTGAGGGTAAACCACTGTTTGGGCGCACCGCAGAGCTTGGAAGTGAAGGAGCGCCGTTTTACTTTTTCAATGTAGAATTGGCAGGAATTGAGATTGGACGCCATGTCGCGTTTGGAGAGCCCCTGATGTGCCTAAACAGTGGAAAGCCCCCACAAGTGAAACCATTTTGGAAACTAGACCCCTTAAGGAACTTAGCTAGATGTGTGGTGAGCACTTTGAATCCCCATGTGCTTCACAGAAGTTTATAACGTTGAGCTGTGAAAATAAAAAATAGCATTTTTTCTACAAACATGATATTTTTGCCCCCAAATTTTTATTTTCACAAGGGTAACAGGAGAAATTAGACCACAAAAGTTTTAGTGCGATTTCTCCTGAGTACGTCAATTCCCAATATGTGGGGGTAAACCACTGTTTGGGCGCACCGCAGAGCTTGGAAGAGAAGGAGTACCGTTTTACTTTTTCAATGTAGAATTGGCAGGAATTGAGATTGGACGCCATGTCGCGTTTGGAGAGCCCCTGATGTGCCTAAACAGTGGAAACCCCCACAAGTGACCCCATTTTGAAAACTAGACCCCCCATGGAACTTATCTAGATGTGTGGTGAGAACTTTGAATGCCCAAGTGCTTCACAGAAGTTTAGAATGCAGAGTCGTGAAAATAAAAAATCACATTTTTTCTACAAAAATGATATTTTTGCCCCCAAATTTTTTTTTTCACAAGGGTAACAGGAGAAATTGAACCCCAAAAGTTGTTGTCCAATTTATCCCGAGTATGCTGATGCCCCATATGTGGGGGTAAACCACTGTATGGGCGCACGGCAGAGCTCGGAAGGGAAGGAGCGCCGTTTTGGAATGCAGACTTAGATAGAATGGTCTGTGGCCGTTATGTTGCGTTTGCAGAGCCCCTGATGTACCTAAACAGTAGTAAACCCCCACATGTGACCCCATTTTGGAAACTAGACCCCCAAAGGAACTTATCTAGATGTGTTGTGAGAACTTTGAATGCCCAAGTGCTTCACAGAAGATTAGAATGCAGAGTCGTGAAAATAAAAAACATTTTTTTTTCCACAAAAAAGATTTTGTAGCCCCCAAGTTTTTATTTTCACAAGGGTAACAGGAGAAATTGGACCCCAAAAGTTGTTGTCCAATTTATCCCGAGTACGCTGATGCCCCATATGTGGGGGTAACCCACTGTTTGGGCGCACGGCAGAGCTCAGAAGGGAGGGAGCACCATTTGACTTTTTGAGCGCAAAATTGGCTGTCGTGTTTGGAGACCCCCTGATGTAACTAAACAGTGGAAACCCCCCAATTCTACTTCCAACCCTAACCCCAACACACCCCTAACCCTAATCCCAACCCGATCCATAATCCTAATCACTAACCCTAACGATAATCACAACCCTTACCCCAAAACAACCCTAATGTCAACCCTAACCATAACCCTAATCAAAACCCTAAATCCAACACACCCCTAATCCGAATCTCAACCCTAACCTCAAACCTAACCCTAATCCCAATACACCCCTAATCACAACCCTTAACTTAACCCTAATCCCAAACCTAACCCTAATCCCAAGTGTAACCCTAATACCAACCCTAACCCTAATACCAACCCTAATCCAAACCCTAACCCTAATCCCAACTCTAACCCTAACTTTAGCCTCAAACCTAACCCTAGCCCTAAGGCTACTTTCACACTTGCGTCGTTTGGCAACCGTCGCAATCCGTCGTTTTGGACAAAAAACGGATCCTCCAAATGTGCCCGCAGGATGCGTTTTTTTGCCCATAGACTTGTATTGCTGACGGATCGTGACGGATGGCCACACGTCGCGTCCGTCGTGCACTGGATCAGTTGTGTTTTGGCGGACCGTCGGCACAAAAAACGTTCAATGTAACTTTTTTTGTACGTCGCGTCCGCCATTTCTGACCGCACATGCGTGGCCGTAACTCCGCCCCCTCCTCCCCAGGACATAGATTGGGCAGCAAATGCGTTGAAAAACTACATCCGCTGCCCACGTTGTGCACAATTTTCACAACTTGCATCGGTATGTCGGGCCGACGCATTGCGACAGCCCCGTACCGACGTAAGTGTGAAAGAACCCTAACCCTAAATTTAGCCCCAACCCTAACCCTAAATTTAGCCCCAACCCTAACCTTAGCCCTAACCCTAGCCCTAACCCTAGCCCTAACCCTAACCCTAGCCCTAGCCCTAACCCTAACCCTAACCCTAGCCCTAACCCTAGCCCTAACCCTAGCCCTAACCCTAGCCCTAGCCCTAACCCTAGCCCTAACCCTAGCCCTAACCCTAGCCCTAACCCTAATTTTAGCCCCAACTGCTGTTCTCCTGCCGGCCGGCAGATGGAGACAGATGGCAGGCGCACTGCGCATGCGCCCGCCATTTTATTTTGCCGGCGGCCAGGAGGAGCAGCAGAAGGACCCAGGGACACAGGTGAGTATGATAGGGTCCCAGAATCCCCCTATTTCTCTGTCCTCTGATGTGCGATCACATCAGAGGACGGAGAATTACACTTTGATTTATTTTTTTTTGCGGTCGCCGGTAAACAGTTAATTACCGGCGATCGCAAAACAGGGGTCGGTAAAACCGACCCCGATCATGTTCTTTGGGGTCTCGGCTACCCCCGGCAGCCAAGACCCCAAAGATTCTCCCGGTGCCGGCCAGCGGGCGCACTGGGCATGCGCCCGCCATTTTGAAGATGGCGGCGCCCACCGGGAGCCATGAGGAGCTCCGGGGGAGATAGGTGAGTATCGGGGGGCTATCTGGGACCCCTTTTCTCTGTCCTCTGATGTGCGATCACATCGGAGGACAGAGAAATTAAAAAGAGATTGCGTTTTGTTTTGTTTTTTGCGATCACCGGTAAACGGTTAATTACCAGCGATCGCAAATGCGGGGACGGTAAACAAAAACCCCGAATCATGTTCTCTGGGGTCTCGGCTACCCCCGGCAGCCGAGACCCCGGTGAAAATCCGACTCTGGGGGGCGCTATTCACTTTTTCCACAGCGCCGTTAATTAACGGCGCTGTGCTTTAAGTACCCTTAGCGGCCGCCGTTAAAAGGCGTATCGGCGGTCGCTAAGGGGTTAAACTCATTTCAATTTTTTTGCCTTTACGGTGCTGTTTGCACACCGAATAGCACGCAAGTTACTGCACAACTCTGTTGTCTTCCGTTGTGACTGGCGAGCAAAATATTTGCCGTTAAACTCAGATACATTTTTTTACATTGCAGACAGTCTCCTGTTTGTAAAACACAAAGCAGTACTAGGCTGTAGTGCTATCTTCCACAAAGCACACACTGTTCCTTGTTCCCTAATATCTGCATCAGAACTTCTGCAACTATGTCACAAAAAACCCAAATTCCCAAAAACCCTGTTGTGAAGGGACAGGGATGTGGACATGGACGTGGGGTTGTCAGGGGTGCTCGACAAGGCGCTAAGTCAGGGAGACAGAAGAAGGTTGATGCATCTATATTCCTGTTGAAAATTCCCAGTCTGGAACATAAATGTGTCTGAAAGTCAGAAGAGCAAGAGCAGGTACTGTCTTGGATGGTGGATAAGGCCTCAATGAAATTTTCTAGCAGCACTCAATCCTCCATGACCACACAGTCTACTGTCGATACACAGAACGCTGGGTCATCCAATCCTCAACCTATTCCTACTTCCTCCTCCCCTCAGCAGTCATAGGAAACAGGAAACATTTGACCCCATGCTTGGCCACTCCGATGATCTGTTTGGTACATATGATCCTTTGGTTGCCTCTGGCCTCTCTATGTGCAACATTGAAGAGGAACATGAGGAGGTATCGTCTGTTCATGGCCAAATATTTGAAAACCCCACAGACAAAAGAAAGTCACTTTCAGCAACATGACATACCGGCTCAAGAGATGGAGGCTGAGGATGATGAGACACAGTTGCCATCTGGCCGGCCGACAATATCAACACGGAAGGAGGATGACTTGGATGACGAGGTGGTCGATGATGAATCCACTGATTTGACCTGGACTGTTGGTACGCATAGCCAACACAGCAGCACAGAGGAAGAAGGTGGATACGTAACACCAATAAAGGCACCAAGGGCTTCTGGTTTGAGCAGAGTGTGAAGTGTGTCAACGGTTGCCATGAGCAATCCCTTTGTGCATCTAGTCAAGGCAAGGGGACGTTCATCCTCTGTCTGGAATTTTTATTTTGGATAGTCCTTCTGAACCAAGCATGGTCATCTGTAGCATTTGCCATACGAAGTTGAGCAGAGGCCAGGGCAAAGGCAACCAGAGCACTACCAATATGCGTAAAGACATGGCAGCAAAGCACCCTAGTTGGTGGGCGGAACAACAGAGTACCAGATCAGTGTCTGCGGGTCAAACCACTGCCATGTCGCCTGTGATCCATCCTTCCCAATCTGCTGGCCAGGAAGCAGATACTCATACCTCCTGCTCACAAGCCGCAGTTGCAGGGAAACAGGACACAACAATCTCATCCATTTGTTTGTCCCAGCCGAGCGTCCAGTTGTCCGTGCCCCAGATCTATGAAAGGAAGTGTAAATAATAACCCACGCACCCACAAGCACAAATACTAAATGCGCACATTGCCAAGTTGCTAGCCATGGAGATGTTGCCGTTTAGGCTTGTGGGGACACATTCTTTCCGTGATCATTTGGCTGTGGCTGCCTCACAATACTCTGTTCCCAGACGGCACTATTTTTCCCAGTGTGCTGTCCCTATGTTCCACCAGCACGTGTTTAACAATCTAAAGTGTGCTCTCACCAATGCCATAACCGGGAAGGTCCACCTAACAACAGACATGTGGACAAGTAGTTGTGGACAGGGACGATACATTTCTGTCAAGGCACACCAGCTGAACCTGGTGGAGGGAGCGATAAAGTCGCAAACTGGAACATCAGCTATCTTACCCATGACACATATAGTGCGCCCAAACTCAGTCATGCTTTCTGCATCATCATATACGTTAAGTCTCCCCTCTTCCTCCGCCTCCTCATCCTATGCTGAATTACCCTCCACATCACTCCCAAGTTGGGAACTGTGCAACAGCACATCGACAAAGCGGCAAAATGCTCTGCTGAAGCTGATCTGTTTAGGTCAAACACCACACACCGCAGCAGAGTTGTGGTAAGGAATAAAACAACAGACTGATCAGTGGCTCTCCCCACTGCAACTCGAACCCGATCTAGTTGTCTGCAATAGCGGGCATAACCTGGTGTGCGGGCTGCCCGGGCTCTGTGCGGGCCTGCTGGGGCTCTGTGCAGGCTGCTGGGGCTCTGTGCGGCGTACCGGGGCTCTGTGCAAACTGTCAGGGCTCTGTGCGGCATGCCGGGTCTCTGTGCGGTGTGCCGGGGCTCTGTGCGGCATGCTGGGGCTCTGTGCGGGCCTGCCGGGGGTCTGTGCAGCGTGTCGGGGCTCTGTGCAGCGTGCCGGGGCTCTGTGTGGCCTGCCGGGGCTCTGTGCGGCGTGTCGGGGCTCTGTGCGGGCCTGCCGGGGCTCTGTGCGGTGTGTCGGGGAACTTTTGCCGGACCCGTTTTTGTCCGCCGGATCAGTTTTTTTCCGCCGGATCAGTTTTTTTTTCGCCGGGTCCTTTTTTTTCTTCCAGTTCCATTTTTTCCGCCTTATCCGTTTTTCTCCGCTGGATCTGTTTTTTTTTCAGCCGAATCCATTTTTTCCACCGGATCCATTTTTTTCAGCAGGATCTGTTTTTTTCTGCCGGATCCGTTTTTTCTGCTGGATCTGTGTTTTTTTTTATCCTCAGGATCTGTTTTTATCCGCCGGATCCATTTTTTTCCGCCTGATTTGTTTTTTCCGCCGCATCAGTTTTTTCTGACGGATCAGTTTTTTTCCGCCATCGGGTGATGTCACTTGTAGTCCCATCGGACGATGCCTGCACACACGCACAGAGCCCCGGCAGCCTGCACAGAGCCCCGTCACGCCGCACCGAGCCCCAACAGCCTGCACAAAGCCCTGGCAGCCCACACAGAGCCCCTGCACACCGCACAGAGCCCCAGCATGCCGCACAGAGCCCCGGCAGGCCTGTACAGTGCCCCGGCAGCCCGCACAGAGCCCTGGCATGCCACACAGAGCCCTGGCACACCGCACAGACTCCCGGCAGGCCCATACAGACCCCCGGCAGGCCACACAGACCCTCGGCAAGCATGCACAGACCCCCAGCAGGCACGCACAGACCTCCCCACGGTCACGCACAGACCCCGTCCGCCCACACACACGCAGTCTCCGCCCACGCACCTCCCACACTCCATTATAGTGCATTATTGCATTATAGGAACTTCCGATCCTGAAATCCGATATCGCAAAAGTATCGGAACTCAGTATCAGAATTCCGATACAGCAAAAATCGGCTGATACCCGATATTTGCAGTATCGAAATGCTCAACACTAGTCAGGAGTGAATAAGCATGGAGGAGAGAAGGAGGTCTTGGGAGGAGATTACGTGAGGGAAGATATTGAGATATTAGTTTGGAAATATACAGAGGAGAAAGGTTATGGATGGATTTGTAGGTCAGTGTTAGTAGTTTAAACTGTATACGCAGGGAAATTGGGACCCAGTGAAGGTATTTGCAAAGAGGGGAAGCAGGAGTGTAGCGAGGAGAGAGATTAATTAATTGGGCAGCAGAATTAAGGATGGACTGGAGGGGTGCGAGAGTGTTAGAAGGTAGGCCACAAAGCAGGATGTTGCAGTAGTCAAGGCGGGAGATGATTATGGCATGCACCAGCATTTTGGTAGAGTGAGGGATGAGGAAAGGATGGATTCTGGAAATATTTTTGAGCTGGAGGAGACAGGAGGTGGTGAGAGCTTGGATGTGCGGTTTGAAGGACAGGACAGAGTCAAGGGTTACTCCGAGATAGCGGATTTTGGGGACGGGGGAAAGTGTGATTTCCTTTATTTTGATAGATCAGGTAGGGAAGATATTCGAGATGGAGAAAAGATAATTAGTTCAGCTTTGTCCACATTGATCTTGAGGACACTCTGGAATTCTGGAGAGCAGAGAGGTGACATCTGGGCCAGAGAGGTAGATCTGAGTGTCATCAGCATATAGATGGTGCTGGAAGCAATAAGACTTTATGAGTTGTCCCAGACTGAGTGTAGCTTGAGAAGAGTAAGGGTCCTAGGACAGAGCCTTGAGGGTCACCAACAGAGAGAAGCCAAGATGAAGAGGTAGTGTGGGAGTAGGAAACGCTAAATGTGCAGTTGGTAAGGTATGAGGAGATCCAAGATAGGGCAAGGTCTTTGACATCAAAGGAAGAGAGGAGCTCTAGTAGGAGGCAGTGGTCAACTGTGTGGAACGCAGAGGACACATGCTGAACTTAGTGGTTCAGAAATTTTATTAAAGCATACCCTGACTTACCGAACCTACTTAACCCCTTAGCGACCGCCGATACGCCTTTTAACGGCGGCCGCTAAGGGTACTTAAACCACAGCGCCGTTAATTAACGGCACTGTGGAAAAAGTAAATAGCGCCCCCCAGAGGCCGATTTTCTCCGGGGTCTCAGCTGCCGGGGGTAGCCGAGACCCCAGAGAACATGATTCGGGGGGTTTTTAACCCACCCCGCATTTGCGATCGCCGGTAATTAACCGTTTACCGGCGATCACAAAAAAAAAAAAAAAAACGCGATCTCTTTTTAATTTCTGTCCTCCGATGTGATCGCACATCGGAGGACAAAGAAAAGGGGTCCCAGGTGGCCCCCCAATACTCACCTAGCTCCCCCGATGCTCCTCGTGTCTCCCGGTGGGCGCCGCCATCTTCAAAATGGCGGGCGCATGCGCAGTGCGCCCGCCGGCCGGCATCGGGAGAATCTTTGGGGTCTTGGCTGCCGGGGGTAGCCGAGACCCCAAAGAGCATGATCGGGGTCGGTTTTACCGACCCCTGTTTTGCGATCGCCGGTAATTAACTGTTTACCGGCGACCGCAAAAAAAAAAAAAAAAAAGAAAAGTGTAATTCTCTGTCCTCCGATGTGATCGCACATCAGAGGACAGAGAAATAGGGGGATTCGGGGACCCTACAATACTCACCTGTGTCCCTGGATCCTCTTGCTGCTCCTCCTGGCCGCCGGCAGAAGAAAATGGCGGGCGCATGCCCAGAGCGCCCGCCATCTGTCTCCATCTGCCGGCCGGCAGGAGAACAGCAGTTGGGGCTAAAATTAGGGTTAGGGGTAGGGTGAGGGTTAGGGGTAGGGTTAGGGTTAGGGGTAGGGTTAGGGGTAGGGTTAGGGTTAGGGGCAGGGTTAGGGGTAGGGTTAGGGGTAGGGTTAGGGGTAGGGGTAGGGTTAGGGGTAGGGTTAGGGGTAGGGTTAGGGTTAGGGTTAGGGGTAGGGTTAGGGTTAGGGGTAGGGGTAGGGTTAGGGGTAGGGGTAGGGTTAGGGGTAGGGTTAGAGTTAGGGCTAGGGTTAGGGCTAGGGTTGGGGCTAAATTTAGGGTTAGGGTTGGGGCTAAATTTAGGGTTAGGGTTGGGGCTAAATTTAGGGTTAGGCTTCTTTCACACTTACGTCGGTACGGGGCCGTCGCAATGCGTCGGCCCGACATACCGACGCACGTTGTGAAAATTGTGCACAACGTGGGCAGCAGCTGTAGTTTTCCAACGCATCCGCTGCCCAATCTATGTCCTGGGGAGGAGGGGGCGGAGTTACGGCCACGCATGCGCGGTCAGAAATGGCGGATGCGACGTACAAAAAAAACATTTCATTGAACATTTTTTTGTGCCGACGCTCCGCCAAAACACAACTGATCCAGTGCACGACGGACGCGACGTGTGGCCATCCGTCACGATCCGTCGGCAATACAAGTCTATGGGCAAAAAACGCATCCTGCGAGCACATTTGCAGGTTCCGTTTCTTGTCCAAAACGACGGATTGCGACGGAATGCCAAACGACGCAAGTGTGAAAGTAGCCTTAGGGCTAGGGTTAGGGTTGGGGCTAAAGTTAGGGCAAGGGTTGGGGCTAAAGTTAGGGTTAGAGCTGGGATTAGGGTTAGGGTTTGGATTAGGGTTGGTATTAGGGTTAGGGTTGGCATTAGGGTTACGCTTGGGATTAGGGTTAGGTTTGGGATTAGTGTTAAGGTTAGGGTTGTGATTAGGGGTGTATTGGGATTAGGGTTAGGTTTGAGGTTAGGGTTGAGATTAGGATTAGGGGTGTGTTGGATTTAGGGTTTTGATTAGGGTTATGGTTAGGGTTGACCTTACGGTTGTTTTGGGGTAAGGGTTGTGATTATGGTTAGGGTTAGTGATTAGGATTATGGATCAGGTTGGGATTAGGGTTAGGGGTGTGTTGGGGTTAGGGTTGGAGCTAGAATTGGGGGGTTTCCACTGTTTAGGTACATCAGGGGGTCTCCAAACACGACAGCCAATTTTGCGCTCAAAAAGTCAAATGGTGCTCCCTCCCTTCTGAGCTCTGCCGTGCGCCCAAACAGTGGGTTACCCCCACATATGTGGCATCAGCGTACTCAGGATAAATTGGACAACTTCTGGGGTCCAATTTCTCTTGTTACCCTTGTGAAAATAAAACTTGGGGGCTACAATATCTTTTTTGTGAAAAAAAAAATATTTTTTATTTTCACGACTCTGCATTCTAAACTTCTGTGAAGCACTTGGGCATTCAAAGTTCTCACCACACATCTAGATAAGTTCCTTGGGGGGTCTAGTTTCCAAAATGGGGTCACTTGTGGGGGGTTACTACAGTTTAGGTATATCAGGGGCTCTGCAATCGCAACATAATGCCCACAGACCATTCTATCAAAGTCTGCATTCCAAAAAGGCGCTCCTTCCCTTCCGAGCTCTGCCGTGCGCCCAAACAGTGGTTTACCCCCACATATGGCGCATCAGCGTACTCGGGATAAATTGGACAACAACTATTGCAGTCCAATTCCTCCTGTTACCCTTGAGAAAATAAAAACTTGGGGGCTACAATATCTGTTTTATGGAAAAAAAAATATTTTTTATTTTCACGACTCTGCATTCTAAACTTTTGTGAAGAACTTGGGCATTCAAAGTTCTCACCACACATCTAGATAAGTTCCTTGGGGGGTCTAGTTTCCAAAATGGGGTCACTTGTGGGGGGTTACTACAGTGTAGGTATATCAGGGGCTCTGCAATCGCAACATAATGCCCACAGACCATTCTATCAAAGTTTGCATTCCAAAAAGGCGCTCCTTCCCTTCCGAGCTCTGCCGTGCGCCCAAACCGTGGGTTACCCCCACATATGGCGCATCAGCGTACTCGGGATAAATTGTACAACAACTATTGCAGTCCAATTTCTCCTGTTACCCTTGTGAAAATAAAAACTTGGGGGCTACAATATCTTTTTTGTGGAAAAAAAATATTTTTTATTTTCACGACTCTGCATTCTAAACTTCTGTGAAGCACTTGGGCATTCAAAGTTCTCACCACACATCTAGATAAGTTCCTTGGGGGGTCTAGTTTCCAAAATGGGGTCTCTTGTGGAGGGTTTCTACTGGTTAGGTACATCAGGGGCTCTGCAAACGCAACATAATACCCGCAGACCATTCTATCAAAGTCTGCATTCCAAAACGGCGCTCCTTCCTTCCGAGCTCTGCCGTGCGCCCAAACAGTGGTTTACCCCCACATATGGGGTACCAGCATACTCAGGACAAATTGGACAACAACTTTTGGGGTTCAATTTCTCTTGTTACCCTTGTGAAAATAAAAACTTGGGGGCTAAAAAATCTTTTTTGTGGAAAAAAAAAATATTTTTTATTTTCACGGCACTGCATTCTAAACTTCTGTGAAGCACTTGGGCATTCAAGGTTCTCACCACACATCTAGATAAGTTCCATGGGGGGTCTAGTTTCCAAAATGGGGTCACTTTTGGGGGATTTCTACTGTTTAGGCACATCAGGGGCTCTCCAAACGCGACATGGCGTCCGATCTCAATTCCAGCCAATTCTACATTGAAAAAGTAAAACGGCACTCCTACTCTTCCAAGCTCTGCGGTGCGCCCTAACAGTGGTTTACCCCCACATATTGGGTATCAGCGTACTCAGGAGAAATTGCACAACAACTTTTAAGGTCTAATTTCTCCTGTTACCCTTGTGAAAATAAAAATTTGTGGGCAAAAATATCATTTTTGTAGAAAAAATGCGATTTTTTTTTTTCACGGCTCTACATTATAAACTTCTGTGAAGCACATGGAGATTCAAAGTGCTCACCACACATCTAGATATGTTCCTTAAGGGGTCTAGTTTCCAAAATGGGGTCACTTGTGGGGGGTTTCCACTGTTTAGGCACATCAGAGGCTCTCCAAACGCGACATGGCGTCCAATCTCAATTCCAGCCAATTCTACATTGAAAAAGTAAAACGGCGCTCCTTCACTTCCAAGCTCTGCGGTGCGCCCAAACAGTGGTTTACCCTCACATATGGGGTATCGACGTATTCATGAGAAATCGCACAACAACTTTTGTGGTCTAATTTCTCCTGTTACCCTTGTGAAAATAAGAATTTGTGGTCGAAAATATCATTTTTGTGTAAACAAAAGCGATTTTTTATTTTCACGGCTCTACGTTATAAACTTCTGTGAAGCACTTGGGGGTTCAAAGTGCTCTCCACACATCTAGATAAGTTCCTTAAGGGGTCTAGTTTCCAAAATGGTGTCACTTGTGGGGAGTTTCCACTGTTTAGGCACATCAGGGGCTCTCTAAACGTGACATGGCGTCCGATCTCAATTCCAGCCAATTCTGCATTGAAAAAGTCAAACGGCTCTCCTTCACTTCTAAGTTCTGCGGTGCGCCCAAAAAGTGGTTTACCCCCACATATGGGGTATTGGCGTATTCAGAAGAAATTGCATAACAAAATTTATGGTTACATTTCTGTTTTTTCACTTGTGAAAATAAAAAAAATGGTTCTGAATTAAGATGTTTGCAAAAAAAAGTTAAATGTTCATTTTTTCCTTCCACATTGCTTCAGTTCCTGTGAAGCACGTAAAGGGTTAATAAACTTCTTGAATGTGGTTTGAGAACCTTGAGGGGTGTAGTTTTTAGAATGGTGTCACACTTGGGTATTTTCTATCATATAGACCCCTCAAAATGACTTCAAATGTGATGTGGTCCCTAAAATAAAATGGTGTTGTAAAAATGAGAAATTGCTGGTCAACTTTTAACCCTTATAACTCCCTAACAAAAAAAAATTTTGTTTCCAAAATTGTGCTGATGTAAAGTAGATATGTGGGAAATGTTATCTATTAACTATTTTTCATGACATATCTCTCTGATTTAAGGGCATAAAAATACAAAGTTTGAAAATTGCAAAATTTTAAAAATTTTCGCCATATTTCCGTTTTTTTCATAAATAATCGCAAGTAATATCGAAGAAATGTTACCACTAACATGAAGTACAATATGTCACGAAAAAACAATCTCAGAATCAGCGGGATCCGTTGAAGCGTTCCAGAATTATAACCTCATAAAGTGACAGTGGTCAGAATTGCAAAAATTGGCCTGGTCATTAAGTACCAAATTGGCTCTGTCACTAAGGGGTTAAGAAGGTGCACCGTATTTGTGCCCATTTCATCATTCCTCTACCGCTGGTGCCGATCTTGCAGCGCTTCAAAAGCAATTTCATTTGCCAAATCACTGACTCATTTGCGACCTGTCCGCACAGTGGAACTCAACATATCATATGTTGGCAAGGATTAGTGAGCAGCAGAGGTCACTTTCCGAATACCAGCTTAGACTGCGAGCGACTCAGCCAAAACACATAGTAACTGTTGAGTGGGTGTGGATCGCTGATATTTGTGAGGTGCTTGATAACTTTGAGTACTGCACCAACCTCGTGAGCAGTTATCAGGCTATTATCAGCGTTATCATCCCAATGCTATGTACTCTGAAAGAATCGCTGCATAATCTAAACATGGAATCTTTGAGTGCCCATCAGCAGGGTATGGAGCAAGATTTCACATTGGGTGATCCTACCCAGCGCAGCCAATATCATGATGAGGCAAGATTGGGTGATGAAGATGAGGAGGAATATGAGGAGGGAGAGGACTTATTTTTATGTGGTACCGAGGTGACCCATGATGTTACAGAGGGGACTGCCAACCCCAGATTCAGGTCTGTCCAGCATGGGTGGTCTGGAGAAGAGGAGGAGGAAAGTCAGTGTGAGGAGGGGATTAGTATTGTTCCTCCTTCTGGGGCCACATAACATTTGCCTCAGTGCAGCTTGGCACACATGGCACAGTTCATCATGTCTAATTGTCTGTCCCAGACCCTCACGTAATCCACATTTTCAACAGCAACCTATACTGGTTGGCCCATGGTAAAAGGACAAATTTCCTTCACTACTGTTGCAGTCACCAAGTGGTTTCACAATTGAATCCATCAAGAGGGCTGTTGTCAATCATTTGATGACATCAGACTCAGACACCGCTGGTAGCAGAGGTACCAGCTCTTTGCAACAGCATGCATTAATGGGGAGAGACTTGCCCAGCAGGTCCAAAAGAGGTGGGGGAAATGTCCAAAAACTGAGCCATCTTCAATAAACCGGCTCATCATCAAGGGCTATGTGGACCAGTAACAATGTCAAGGAGGCAGAAGTTGAACAACATGATCAACGAGTATCTAAGTGACCGCACCTGCATCCTTCCTGATGCTTCGGTTCCATTTAATTACTGGGTATCAAGCTGCACAGTTGGCCAGACCTCTCCTTACATGCCTTGAAGATGCTGGCCTGCCCTGCTACTAGTGTGCTGTCAGAGCGTGTTTTCAGTGCTGCTGGGGCGATCATCACAGATACACGCATACGGCTGACTACGGAGAATGCAGACAGGCTGACTCTGATAAAATTAAACAAGGACTGGATTTTGCCACAGATTTTAAGCTCTCCAGATGACATCATCCCAACCTAAAGTCACCAAAAACGTTCTTTTATGCTGCTGGTGATCACGTTCATCCCTTCCCATACAAACCTCTTTCCTCCTTCTAATTACATGTGTATCCTACTCCTACTTCTGCCACATGTACCTCATGGTCAACAAGGTAGAAACAATGTTACATTCATTAATATTTCCCATCGGAGGCAATTGTGATGAGACCTCCTTCCTGCATCAACCATAGTATCATGCCCCTTGGGCTAATTTTTGGAAATACTATGTCTATGCCTATACATAGTAGTATAGTTTCATAATTGTCTGGCTCTTGAGGCATCCTTCCTGCATCAACCGTGATACAGCCCCTTGGGCTAATCTTTAGAAACACTATGTCTATGCCTGCACATAGTAGTCTAGTGTCATAATTGTCTTTCTCTTGAGGCCTCCTTTCTGCGTCAACCATGATACAGCCCCTTGGGCTAATTTTTAGAAACACTATGTATATGCCTGCACATAGTAGCCTAGGTAGTCTAGTTTCATAATTGTCTGACTCTTGAGGCATCCTTCCAGCGTCAACCATGATACAGCCCCTAGGGCTAATTTTTTGAAGACACTATGTATATTCCTGCACATTGGGCACTGGAACTACCGTGGTAGTAGTCTAGTGTCATAATTGTCTGGCTCTTGAGACATCCTTCCTGCGTCAACCATGATACAGCCCCTAGGGCTTGTTCTGCCCATCTTAATGTGCAGAAAGTTAATTATCATGTTATTCAAGTTGTGGCAACTGGAGGTCATCAGTTGCCTACTTGTCATGTTGTTTACCAACCTTTCCCTCCGAGAGCAATGTCTTATGGGTTAGTTCCGCCCACATTCTTCTTGTGAAGACAAGCTTCAGTAGCCATTTTTCCTCAGATCTGCAGAGAGGCACACGTGCTCCTGTCTCGCTTACTTTCTTACTCCTGTCCTAACGGATCTCGGTACGTTTATAAAGGTTTAATGCATCTTATGTTTGTGTTAGTATTTAAGCCTTATGCAGCTCCTATAGTCAGATATAGTTAGGCAGATGTGCTTTGCAGCTTGCAGTTAGGTTAATGTGTACTCTGCATTTAGATAGATGCATTCTTGTATAGAATAGGGCAGTGCTGTTAGAATTACTGTGTAATGCACTCTGTATAATTCTTGCTGTAAGGTCCCAGTTATTTATGTGATTGCACCCTGTATGTGCATATACTGAAATGCTGTTATTCTTTACAGTTTTTCACCAGTCATCCACTATGATCAGTCATCCACTATGATCATTCACTGAACATCCACTTCGTACATCAACATCATTCACTATTTGATCATCTACTATGAATACTGTCCACCATTGTTGTTCAACGTTATAGTTTTGGTTATCATCACCCTAATAAATAAGACTTAAGCATCAACACAGTCTGTTTACTGGAATGTGGATGAAGGTTTAGCCGTATGTTGGAATCCACACAGCATCCCACGTGGAGGAAGACAGAACAGTGAAAAACGAGACCGCCAGTTGCAGGCAGTGATTGTAAAGTAAGAACAGATTAGCTGCCTTCAGTGAAACTGATAGCCGGTCGCAGGCTGTAGATGATCAGACTGTACGGAACCTCTAACACCCACACTGCTCCGCATTCGGGTATCACAGCAGCCGCCATACAGCCGCAGGACTATACTGCAGCCCGCCAAGAGGAGCTACATCATTCCCGCCACGTGGAAGCTCACCGCACATAGACTCAGTTTCCCGCCAAAACACTCAGCAGTACGCAGCTAAGCGCACAATGTCTCGAAACAGCACACCCTCACTCAAGACGAGGTCACGAGCAAGCTCTAGCAGGTCATCATTAGCAGAGCTGGCTGCTGTCGCTCGTGCTGAAGCTGAAGCAGCCAAAGCGAGGTCTTCCTTCGCTGAGAAAGAAATGCATCTAAAGCTGAGACAAGCAGAGCATGCAGCAGAAAATGCACGTATGCGGGTAGAGCATGAAGCAGAAAGTATACGTTTGCAGGCTGAAACCGCACGTTTGCGGGCAGAGCATGAAGCAGAAAATGCACGTTTGCAGGCTGAAACCGCACATTTGCGGGCAGAGCAAGAAGCAGAAGGTGCGCGCCTGCAAGTGTCTCTAGAAAGACTTATGGTAGACAAAGAGGCAGCAGCTGCAATAGCTAAGGCAGAGTACTTGGAAGCCATGAAGGATCCTGATTATGAGAGACGCAGCAACGTTCTTGAAACAGATCTAGAGCAGCAAGATCCAGCTCAGCGCGTCGCAGAGTACGTTCATCGACACTCCAGCATGGACAACACCCTCGACAGACTACAACGATCAGCCTACGCCGATTATCATCGATCCAACCCCGAACTTCACTACTACAAACAAGAAGACGTCCAACACAGAGGAGTCGACCACAGCTACCGTTCCACTGAGAAGAAGGTACAGCTCCCACCTCACCTTAAAGAGACATCTTCTTCACCAGAAAGGTACTATGCAGACTGTCCGAAGCCAAGAGCGTCTCACAGGTAGGGTGATGCACCACACACTAGACATGGCTATAACATACCGGCTCGTACCAACACTGATCAAGCCAACATAGACTTGGCAAAGTTCTTTGCCCGCCGAGAACTGGTAACAAAAGGACTTCTAAAGTTCACTGACAAAGCCGAAAACTACAGGTTGTGGCGAGCTTCGTTCCAGAACGCCATTCAGGGACTGGACCTTTCTAGTAGTGAGGAGTTAGATCTCCTAGTAAAGTGGCTTGGAACTGAATCGGTCGAGCATGCTAAAAGACTAAGAGACATTAACATAGAATACCCACACATAGGTTTACGTAAAGTGTGGGAAAGACTTGACGAATGCTATGGTCCGTAGAAGTAATAGAGAATGCTTTATTCAAAAGAATTGATGATTTCCCTAAGATAGGGCCCAAGGGTTATCAAAGACTTAGAGAATTGAATGATTTATTGATAGAGTTACAGGTCGCCCAGAAGGAAGGTCACTTGGCTGGATTGGCATTCTTAGACACTGCTAGGGGTGTCAATCCAATAGTACAAAAACTTCCTTACAATCTTCAAGAAAGGTGGATTATACATGGTTCACGGTATAAACAAATTCATAACATACCATTCCCTCCTTTTACTGTATTTGTTGAGTTTGTCACCCAGCAAGCCAAGATCAGAAATGACCCTAGTTTTGATTTCACTCTGTCATGTTCCACTACCCCTGGTGTCAAACCCAGTAAGACACCCGTGGCTGTCCATAAAACTGATATTGATTCTACAGGTCCTCCACACAAGACAACTAAGCCCCCTACGGAAGAGCGCAAACCTCGGGATGTCAGTAAGCAGTGTCCTCTACACAGGAAACCACATCCTCTACTAAAGTGCAGAGCCTTCAGGGAGAAGACTTTAGAGGATCGCAAAGGTTTCCTCAAGGAAAACAACATCTGCTTCAAATGCTGTGCTATGACCTCTCACTTCGCCAGGGAGTGTGGAGCTAGCGTGAAATGTGCAGAATGCAGCAGCACGGATCACAATACAGCCTTGCATCCTGGACCACCTCCAGGAGTGTTGTCACAAGCAGAGGAGCACGATGAGAAACAGAAGAACACCGACGAAGACACCCCTGCGGTCACCTCTCAATGTACGGAGATCTGTAAGGGACTCAAGGGAGGAAGATCCTGCTCAAATATCTGCCTTGTCCGAGTCTATCCAACAGGCCACAGAGACAAAGCGCTCAAGATATATGCAATCCTAGATGACTAAAGTAATAGGTCTTTAGCCAGGTCCATCTTCTTTGATAACTTCAGCATTGTAGGCCCTGGTTCTCCCTTCTCCCTTAGGACATGTTCAGTTACCGTCGAGACGGTGGGGAGGAAAGCAACCGGATACAACGTGGAGTCCATGGATGGCCAGACCTGTCTGTCACTACCGACCATCCTGGAGTGCAACCAGATTCCTGACAACAGGTCTGAGATACCTTCACCAGAGGTGGCAACGTATCACCCCCACCTGAAGCGTATAGCCCACCTGATACCTAAGTTGGAACCAGAAGCGCCAATAGCTTTACTTCTGGGAAGAGATATACTACGAGTCCACAAGACTAGAGAATATATCAACGGCTCACTGAATGCTCCATACGCGCAGAGGCAAGACCTTGGATGGGTCATTGTAGGAGATGTCTGTCTAGGAGGAGCACACAAGCCGGTCTCAGTCAACAGTATGCTTACCAGCACACTAGAAAATGGACGTCCATCTCTCTTCCAGCCGTGTCACAATAGTCTGCTGGTAAAGGAACTACCGAGCAGCACTCCCCTACCTTGCCCTTTCTCAGTTCCTATCAACGAAGACCACGCCTGTGAAGGTGAACAAGACCACATAGGATGTACAGTCTTCCACAGGACGAAGGAAGACAACAAGGTAGCGATGTCTATAGAAGACAAGATATTCCTGGACATCATGGACGAACAAATAGTCAAGGATACGGCGAATAGTTGGGTCGCACCTCTACCATTTCGACCTCAGAGGAGACGCCTACCCAACAACAAGGAATTGGTCTACAGCAGATTCATCTCCCTAAGACACAAGCTTCAGAAGTCACCTGAGATGAAGGAACATTTCTTTACCTTCATGGGAAAGATATTCCAGAACAACCACGCAGAGATTGCACCTGCACTTCGACACGGAGAGGAGTGTTGGTACCTGCCCATCTTCGGAGTGTACCATCCTAAGAAGCCAGGTCAAATTAGAGTGGTATTCGACTCAAGTGCCAAATGCGAAGACGTGTCATTGAATGATGTCTTACTGTCGGGCCCAGACCTCAACAACAGACTTCTGGAAGTATTACTCTGTTTCCGTAGAGATTCAGTGGCATTTATGGCCGACATACAACAGATGTTCCACTGTCTTCTCGTCAAAGAGGAACACAGAAACTACCTGAGGTTCTTCTGGTACCGTGACAACGACCCGGACGAAGACATCGCAGAGTACCGGATGCGGGTACACATCTTTGGGAACAGTCCTTCCCCAGCGGTCGCAATCTACGGCCTCCGACATTCTGCCAAAAAGGGTGAAGAAGAGTATGGCTTGGACGTCAGGTCCTTTGTGGAAAAGGTTTTTTACGTGGATGACTGTTTGAAGTCCACACCGACAAGTGAGGCCGCAATCAGTCTACTAAAGAGGACTCGTGACATGCTCGCTCAGTCTAACCTAAGGTTACACAAGATTTCTTCCAACAGCCGAGAGTTGATGGAAGCCTTTCCCTCTGAAGACTATTCCAGCGATCTAAAGGATTTAGACCTCAGCATCGACCCCCTTCCTATGCAGCGGAGCCCTGGATTGCTGTGGGACCTGAAGACAGATACCTTCACCTTTCAGATCAGCAAGGATGAGAAACCCTTCACGCGCAGAGGAGTTCTTTCCTTCGTGAATAGTTTATACGACCCCTTGGGGTTCGTAGCTCCAGTAACCATCCAAGGAAAGCTGATGCTCAGGGACTTCACCCAAGACACTACTGATTGGGATGATCCACTTCCAGCGGGAAAGGCTGACCTGTGGGCAGAGTGGAGGAAGTCTCTTGAAGCCCTGACCAACCTTCGTGTGAAACGACCGTATGCTCCTGTGCCATCCACAGAGGTCAAAACGCAAACACTTTGTATTTTCTGTGATGCATCAGTCAAAGCGATTGCAGCAGTAGCGTACCTCAAATCCACAGACGTAAGCGGACAATGCCATATCGGGTTCGTTATGAGCCGGACGAAATTGGCGCCACTTCGTGAACACACGATACCCAGACTGGAACTCTGTGCTGCTGTCCTCGCAGTTGAGTTGGCCGAGCTGGTCTCGGATGCGATGGGCCTGAAGATCGGGGATGCAGAGTTCTACACTGATAGCAAGGTGGTACTGGGGTACATCTGTAACGAGACACGACGCTTCTACGTCTACGTCAGCAACCGGGTACTTCGGGTAAGAAGATCCACCGACCCTAATCAGTGGCACTACGTACCTACTCATCACAATCCTGCGGACCACGCGACTAGATCCGTTGCACCCAGTCATCTGAAGGACACTTCATGGTTCATAGGTCCTACCTCTTTGTACCGTTCGATGTCCCACATCAGCAGGCCTGAAACTTTCGAACTAGTGGGTCCAGACACAGACAAAGAGATCCGACCTCAAGTGTCTGCTCTACATACAGAGATTTCAAGCTGTCACCTCGAATCTCACCGGTTCAGCAGGTTCTCCACATGGAAGTCACTTGTTCGAGCTATAGCTTGTCTATTTCATGTAACCCAGTCCTACAAGTCAGCACTACCTGATAGCCAGAGACGTTGTAAAGGTTGGCATCACTGCAGGCTTGCGTTTACTGCTCCCGACCTGGAAAGAGCCAAGGTTATAATACTTCGTGCCGTACAAAGAGAAACCTATGGCAGAGAAATAGACAACCTCAACAAAGGGACAACCCATTCCTGAGGTCAGTGGGCTGAGGAAGCTCGATCCGATTGTCGATCAAGAAGGGCTGCTGAGGGTCGATGGTCGTCTTCAAGAAGCTGAGGTAGAAGTTTCAGAGAAGCACCCGGTGATAATTCCTGGACGTCATCACGTAACAACCCTGCTGATTCAACACCATCATGTCTTGGTGAGACACCAAGGCCGTTTGTTCACTGAAGGAAACCTAAGGGCAGCTGGACTATGGATAGTTGGAGCTAAGGGAAGAGTGAGCAAACTCATCTTCGACTGTGTTACGTGTCGCAAACTCCGAGGCACATTCCAAAATCCGAAGATGGCCAATCTTCCACCCAACAGACTCAGTTCTGAACCTCCCTTCACCAACGTTGGACTAGATGTATTCGGTCCTTGGTCTGTGGCTACACGATGGACTAGAAAAATACTTACGGAAGCAAAGTGTTGGGCAGTTCTATTCACGTGTCTGTCCGTCAGAGCCGTTCATATCGAAGTAATCGAATCGATGGACACATCAAGTTTTATAAACGCACTTCGACGCTTCATCGCAATCAGAGGACCTGTGAAGCATATTCGTTCTGACCGAGGTACGAATTTCATCGGAGCGGCAAGAGAACTCCAAATCCCTTCCAATCTGGACATCGATAATGTGGAAAGGTATCTAGGTGAGCAAGGATGTACCTGGACCTTCAATCCACCACACTCTTCGCACATGGGAGGTGCATGGGAAAAGGTGATAGGGATAGCACGCAGAATATTAGACTCTATCTTCTTGCAAGCTAACACCAGACTTACACAAGAGAGTTTATCCACGTTCTTGGCAGAGGTCTCAGCCATCATGAATGCCAGGCCACTGACAGCACTTTCTAGTGATTCTGGAGATCCATCCATCCTTACTCCTGCAATGTTACTCACACAGAAAACCTGTGTCCCGAAAGCTCCACTCGTAGAATTCAATGACAAAGACCTCTACAGACGACAATGGAGGCAGGTACAAAGCGTGTCCAACGTCTTCTGGAATAGATGGAGGAAACAGTATCTTTCCACTCTGCAAAGCAGGACAAATAGGCAGAAAGACCGCCCAAACATTCAATCTGGCGATGTTGTACTCGTCAAAGACAGTCAGTCACATCGGAACGAGTGGCCACTCGGCCTAGTCATTAAGACCCTTCCCAGTAAGATGGGAAAGTGTGGAAAGTAGAGGTCAGAGTGTGCAAGCTTGGAGAAAACAAACTGTTCCTCAGGCCTGTTACCGAGCTTGTATTATTATTTTCCCCAAAAGAACCTAATTGTGGCATCTGTTGACGCCAAGCGGGGAGTGTTCTGCCCATCTTAATGTACAGAAAGTTAATTATCATGTTATTCAAGTTGTGGCCACTGGAGGTCATCAGTTGCCTACTTGTCATGTTGTTTACCAACCTTTCCCTCCGAGAGCAATGTCTTATGGGTTAGTTCCGCCCACATTCTTCTTGTGAAGACAAGCTTCAGTAGCCATTTTTCCTCAGATCTGCAGAGAGGCACACGTGCTCCTGTCTCGCTTACTTTCTTACCCCTGTCCTAACGGATCTCGGTACGTTTATAAAGGTTTAATGCATCTTATGTTTGTGTTAGTATTTAAGCCTTATGCAGCTCCTATAGTCAGATATAGTTAGGCAGATGTGCTTTGCAGCTTGCAGTTAGGTTAATGTGTACTCTGCATTTAGATAGATGCATTCTTGTATAGAATAGGGCAGTGCTGTTAGAATTACTGTGTAATGCACTCTGTATAATTCTTGCTGTAAAGTCCCAGTTATTTATGTGATTTGTTATGAAGGCAATCAATTAACACAGTGTGCCAGCAGTCAGAGCACATGCAGTGATCTGACAATAACCCAAAAACAATAGAACGAGCTCTGAGACGTGGAATCTCTGTAGACCGCAATACCTGAACCTATCCTAAACACAACTAAAGGCAGCTGTGGATTGCGCCTGACACTACCTATGCAACTCGGCACAGCCTGAGGAACTGACTAGCCTGAAGATAGAAATACAAGCCTGACTTGCCTCAGAGAAATACCCCAAAGGAAAAGGCAGCCCCCCACATATAATGACTGTTAGCAAGATGAAAAGACAAAACGTAGGGATGAAATAGATTCAGCAAAGTGAGGCCCGATATTCTAGATAGAGCGAGGATAGCAAAGAGAACTTTGCAGTCTACAAAAAACCCTAAAGCAAAAAACCACGCAAAGGGGGCAAAAAGACCCACCGTGCCGAACTAACGGCACGGCGGTACACCCTTTGCGTCTCAGAGCTTCCAGCAAAACGAAAAGACAAGCTGGACAGAAAAAATAGCAACAAAAGCAAAGAAGCACTTATCTAAGCAGAGCAGCAGGCCACAGGAAAGATCAGAAGCTCAGATCCAACACTGGAACATTGACAAGGAGCAAGGAAGACAGAATCAGGTGGGGTTAAATAACAAAGCAGCCAACGAGCTCACCAGAACACCTGAGGGAGGAAGCTCAGAAGCTGCAGTACCACTTGTGACCACAGGAGTGAATTCAGCCACAGAATTCACAACAGTACCCCCCCTTGAGGAGGGGTCACCGAACCCTCACCAGAGCCCCCAGGCCGACCAGGATGAGCCACATGAAAGGCACGAACCCAGGAATTATCTTCCTGAGCATAACCCTTCCATTTAACCAGATACTGGAGTTTCCGTCTAGAAACACGAGAATCCAAAATTTTCTCCACAATATACTCCAATTCCCCCTCCACCAAAACCGGGGCAGGAGGCTCAACAGATGGAACCATAGGTGCCACGTATCTCCGCAACAACGACCTACGGAATACATTATGTATGGAAAAGGAGTCTGGGAGGGTCAGACGAAAAGATACAGGATTGAGAATCTCAGAAATCCTATACGGACCAATAAAATGAGGTTTAAATTTAGGAGAGGAAACCTTCATAGGAATATGACGAGAAGATAACCAAACCAGATCCCCAACACGAAGTCGGGGACCCACACGGCGTCTGCGATTAGCGAAAAGTTGAGCCTTCTCCTGGGACAAGGTCAAATTGTCCACTACCTGAGTCCAGATCTGCTGCAACCTGTCCACCACAGAATCCACACCAGGACAGTCCGAAGACTCAACCTGTCCTGAAGAGAAACGAGGATGGAACCCAGAATTGCAGAAAAATGGAGAGACCAAGGTAGCCGAGCTGGCCCGATTATTAAGGGCGAACTCAGCCAATGGCAAAAAGGACACCCAATCATCCTGGTCTGCAGAAACAAAACATCTCAGATATGTTTCCAAGGTCTGATTGGTTCGTTCGGTCTGGCCATTAGTCTGAGGATGGAAAGCCGAGGAAAAAGATAGGTCAATGCCCATCCTACCACAAAAGGCTCGCCAAAACCTTGAAACAAACTGGGAACCTCTGTCAGAAACAATATTCTCAGGAATGCCATGCAAACGAACCACATGCTGGAAGAACAAAGGCACCAAATCAGAGGAGGAAGGCAATTTAACCAAGGGCACCAGATGGACCATTTTAGAAAAGCGATCACAGACCACCCAAATGACTGACATCTTTTGAGAAACGGGAAGGTCAGAAATGAAATCCATCGAAATATGTGTCCAAGGCCTCTTTGGGACCGGCAAGGGCAAAAGCAACCCACTGGCACGTGAACAGCAGGGCTTAGCCCTAGCACAAATCCCACAGGACTGCACAAAAGTACGTACATCCCGTGACAGAGATGGCCACCAGAAGGATCTAGCCACTAACTCTCTGGTACCAAAGATTCCAGGATGACCAGCCAACACCGAACAATGAAGTTCAGAGATAACTTTACTAGTCCACCTATCAGGGACGAACAATTTCTCCGCCGGACAACGATCAGGTTTATTCGCCTGAAATTTTTGCAACACTCGCCGCAAATCAGGGGAGATGGCAGACACAATGACTCCTTCCTTGAGGATACTCGCCAGCTCAGATGAACCCGGAGAGTCGGGCACAAAACTCCTAGACAGAGCATCCGCCTTCACATTTTTAGAGCCCGGAAGGTACGAAATCACAAAATCGAAGCGGGCAAAAAATAACGACCAACGGGCCTGTCTAGGATTCAAGCGCTTGGCAGACTCGAGATAAGTAAGGTTCTTATGATCAGTCAATACCACCACGCGATGCTTAGCTCCTTCAAGCCAATGACGCCACTCCTCAAATGCCCACTTCATGGCCAGCAACTCTCGGTTGCCCACATCATAATTACGCTCAGCAGCCGAAAACTTCCTGAAAAAGAAAGCACATGGTTTCAACACTGAGCAACCAGAACCTCTCTGTGACAAAACCGCCCCTGCTCCAATCTCAGAAGCATCAACCTCGACCTGGAATGGAAGAGAAACATCTGGTTGACACAACACAGGGGCAGAACAAAAACGACGCTTCAACTCCTGAAAAGCTTCCACAGCAGCAGAAGACCAATTAACCAAATCAGCACCCTTCTTGGTCAAATCGGTCAATGGTTTAGCAATGCTAGAAAAATTACAGATGAAGCGACGATAAAAATTAGCAAAGCCCAGGAATTTTTGCAGACTTTTCAGAGATGTCGGCTGAGTCCAATCCTGGATGGCTTGGACCTTAACCGGATCCATCTCGATAGTAGAAGGGGAAAAGATGAACCCCAAAAATGAAACTTTCTGCACACCGAAGAGACACTTTGATCCCTTCACAAACAAAGAATTAGCACGCAGGACCTGAAAAACCATTGTGACCTGCTTCACATGAGACTCCCAATCATCTGAGAAGATCAAAATGTCATCCAAGTAAACAATCAGGAATTTATCCAGATACTCACGGAAGATGTCATGCATAAAGGACTGAAACACAGATGGAGCATTGGCAAGTCCGAACGGCATCACTAGATACTCAAAATGACCCTCGGGCGTATTAAATGCAGTTTTCCATTCATCTCCTTGCCTGATTCTCACCAGATTATACGCACCACGAAGATCTATTTTAGTGAACCAACTAGCCCCCTTAATCCGAGCAAACAAGTCAGATAACAATGGCAAGGGATACTGAAATTTAACAGTGATCTTATTAAGACGGCGGTAATCAATACACGGTCTCAGCGAACCATCCTTCTTGGCTACAAAAAAGAACCCTGCTCCCAGTGGTGATGACGATTGGCGAATATGTCCCTTCTCCAGGTATTCCTTCACATAACTGCGCATAGCGGCGTGTTCAGGCACGGATAAATTAAATAATCGACCTTTAGGGAATTTACTACCAGGGATCAAATTGATGGCACATTCACAATCCCTATGCGGAGGTAGGGCATCGGACTTGGGTTCTTCAAATACCTCCTGATAATCAGACAAGAACTCTGGGACCTCAGAAGGAGTGGATGACGAAATAGACAAAAATGGAACATCACCATGTACCCCCTGACAACCCCAGCTGGATACCGACATAGAGTTCCAATCCAATACTGGATTATGGGTTTGCAGCCATGGCAACCCCAACACTACCACATCATGCAGATTATGTAGCACCAGAAAGCGAATAACTTCCTGATGTGCAGGAGCCATGCACATGGTCAGCTGGGTCCAGTACTGAGGTTTATTCTTGGCCAAAGGTGTAGCATCAATTCCTCTCAACGGAATAGGACACCGCAAAGGCTCCAAGACAAACCCACAACGTTTAGCATAATCCAAATCCATCAGATTCAGGGCAGCGCCTGAATCCACAAACGCCATGACAGAATACGATGACAAAGAGCATATCAAGGTAATGGACAGAAGGAATTTGGATTGTACAGTACCAATGACGGCAGACCTATCGAACCGCTTAGTGCGCTTAGGACAACCAGAAATAGCATGAGTGGAATCACCACAGTAGAAACACAGCCCATTCAGACGTCTGTGTTCTTGCCATTCAACTCTGGTCATAGTCCTATCGCACTGCATAGGCTCAGGTTTAATCTCAGACAATATCGCCAAATGGTGCACAGATTTACGCTCGCGCAAGCGTCGACCGATCTGAATGGCCAAAGACATAGACTCATTCAAACCAGCAGGCATAGGAAAACCCACCATGACATCCTTAAGAACCTCAGAGAGACCCTTTCTGAACAAAGCTGCCAGCGCAGATTCATTCCACAGAGTGAGTACTGACCACTTCCTAAATTTCTGACAATATACTTCTATATCATCCTGACCCTGGCACAAAGCCAGCAAATTTTTCTCAGCCTGATCCACTGAATTAGGCTCATCGTACAGTAATCCGAGCGCCAGGAAAAACGCATTGACATCACTCAATGCAGGGTCTCCTGGCGCAAGAGAAAATGCCCAGTCCTGAGGGTCGCCGCGCAAAAAAGAAATAATAATCAAAACCTGTTGCACAGGATTACCAGAAGAATGAGGTTTCAAGGCCAGAAATAGCTTACAATTATTTTTGAAATTAAGAAACTTAGTTCTATCACCAAAAAACAAATCAGGAAAAGGAATTCTTGGTTCTAACATAGATTTCTGATCAATAGTATCTTGAATCCTTTGTACATTTGTAATGAGATTATCCATTGAAGAGCACAGACCCTGAATATCCATGTCCACACCTGTGTCCTGAAACACCCAAATGTCTAGGGGAAAAAAAAAAAGACTGAACACAGAGCTGAGAAAAAAAAATGATGTCAGAACTTCTTTTTTCCCTCTATTGAGAATCATTAGTTTGGCTCCTTGTACTGTTATGAAGGCAATCAAGTAACACAGTGTGCCAGCAGTCAGAGCACATGCAGTGATCTGACAATAACCCAAAAACAATAGAACGAGCTCTGAGACGTGGAATCTCTGTAGACCGCAATACCTGAACCTATCCTAAACACAACTAAAGGCAGCTGTGGATTGCGCCTGACACTACCTATGCAACTCGGCACAGCCTGAGGAACTGACTAGCCTGAAGATAGAAATAGAAGCCTGACTTGCCTCAGAGAAATACCCCAAAGGAAAAGGCAGCCCCCCACATATAATGACTGTTAGCAAGATGAAAAGACAAAACGTAGGGATGAAATAGATTCAGCAAAGTGAGGCCCGATATTCTAGATAGAGCGAGGATAGCAAAGAGAACTTTGCAGTCTACAAAAAACCCTAAAGCAAAAAACCACGCAAAGGGGGCAAAAAGACCCACCGTGCCGAACTAACGGCACGGCGGTACACCCTTTGCGTCTCAGAGCTTCCAGCAAAACGAAAAGACAAGCTGGACAGAAAAAATAGCAACAAAAGCAAAGAAGCACTTATCTAAGCAGAGCAGCAGGCCACAGGAAAGATCAGAAGCTCAGATCCAACACTGGAACATTGACAAGGAGCAAGGAAGACAGAATCAGGTGGGGTTAAATAACAAAGCACCCAACGAGCTCACCAGAACACCTGAGGGAGGAAGCTCAGAAGCTGCAGTACCACTTGTGACCACAGGAGTGAATTCAGCCACAGAATTCACAACAGTGATTGCACCCTGTATGTGCATATACTGAAATGCTGTTATTCTTTACAGTTTTTCACCAGTCATCCACTATGATCAGTCATCCACTATGATCAGTCATCCACTATGATCAGTCATCCACTATGATTAATCACTGAACATCCACTTTGTACATCAACATCATTCACTATTTGATCATCTACTATGAATACTGTCCACCATTGTTGTTCTACGTTATAGTTTTGGTTATCATCACCCTAATAAATAAGACTTAAGCATCAACACAGTCTGTTTACTGGGATGTGGATGAAGGTTTAGCCGTATGTTGGAATCCACACAGCATCCTACGTGGAGGAAGACAGAACAGGGCTAATTTTTTGAAGACACTATGTATATTCCTGCACATTGGGCACTGAAACTACCGTGCTAGCAGTCTAGTGTCATAATTGTCTGGCTCTTGAAGAATCCTTCCTGCGTCAACCATGATACAGCCCCTAGGGCTATTTTTTTGAAGACATTATGCCTGCACATTGTGCAGTTGCAGTGGAACAACAAGGACAGTAGTCCAACCTTTGGAATTGTGAACCCCCTGAGATGATGATGGTTGGCTTCTTCCTGAGTTAACCAACACACAGCTTTTTAACACCTGCTTTTAAACAATCATTCATCCATTTCAGCCTTTTCCTCAGGCCCCCAGAGCACTTTGTAGGGTCCAGCATAAAATTACTCACATTTCCCATTGACGTGCATTGGACTCGCTACTCTTTACGAATACCTGAGTATTAAGACCAACTCGTTACGAGTATAGCGAGTCCGAATATTTCACTACTTGCTCATCCCTAGTTTTTTGCTTAAAAATCAAAATTTATATAAAAGAAATGTTATCACTATCATGAAGAACAATAGGTTACGTGAAAACAATGTCAGAATCAGTGGGATCTGTTGAAGCATTATTACCACATAAAGTGATACTGATCAGATTTGTAACATTTGGACTTGTCATGCAGGTCTTAGGAATGTTCTGCCTCTGCTGGAAGCTTCCTTTGCAATTGCTGACCAATGATGTTTCAAATGTGCTCTATCGTAGACTAGTCCAGAGATGCTGCAGGCCATGGTAGTACATTTTTACCATGCAGGCTGCTCATATTAGCATGACCAACATGAAGCCTGGCATTGTAATATTGAACAGTTGCCTACAGCCTGCAGTGATCAACCTACTGAACCGCCACACAACCAGCTCTTCCCTCTCCTAGTGTATCCTCACCTATCCCCTGCAGACTGTGAGCCCTCGCGGGCAGGGTCCTCCCTCCTTCTGTACCTGTTAGTGCCTTGTTTTCTGCTCATGTTTATTGTATTTGTCTATATTTGCCCCCTTTTTCACATGTAAAGCGCCATGGATAAATGGCACTATAAAAATGTATAATAATAATAATAATAATAATATTGTAACTAGATAAATATAATTATAATAAACATGATGAGACAATGTAAAACTAATATGACTTTATTAGCAATCAGTAATTTTACAGAACTTCAAATGATTTCTGAGTCCACAAATTTAGTCATTGTTCATTTTATAAATTTATTTTTCTCTACAATGATAATGTATGCAAATGAAGAAAAAGCAATATACACATATTACAAATCTAATCTAAATAAGATAATTGCAATCAAACTTCATGAAAGGGAAGACAAATTAATTTTTAAATCCAGAAGAAAAGTTTATTTTCTTAGTTATATTTTTAAGAGAATAATGTGAATGTTCAGAAATTGAAAACTTTCAAAATAGTTTTTACAGCCTTTGTGCTTTAACTCTCTATTCTAAAAATCATGGGGTGACAAATACATCAATAGAAAAAGCTATGCTTTCCCATCCTTTCACTCTTTATAAACTTGTACAAACTGTTAAACATGATGTCTACCATAAACATAAAAACATCTATATATTGGTTAACCTAATTTGAAAATTCTTTACTTTAACTTATAGAAATTGTCATTTGTTTATTTTGTTATGTTAGCGGTTTTTCAGAAAGACATTAGGATGTGTAGGTATAGCTACAGCCAGCATAACTGTGAATTAGCTACTTAAGACACCAATATTTCCTTTATTTCCTGATATATCCGATCCTTGTCCCATACCTTTGCGGGGTCACCGGCGAGACTTCCGCTCTGTGTTGGCCCCATGCCGTCCTGCTGCAGTCCCTGCCTCCTCTCTTTCCCCTGTTTCCTGGCGCACGGCCAGCAGGTCCTCGGGTAGAGTGCTTAGGTCACGCGCGTTCCCAGTCTCTTAAAGAGACAGCGCGCATTTTTCAAAAAGTACTTCGGACCAATGGCATGTTAGTGATTACTATTTCTAGCCCCTCTGACTTAGGGAGGGTGCCAGAGCAACAAGCATCCTCTGTTGCTAGCTTCTGGTTTCAGCTTGTGTGCTTTAGCTTCTGATGTCTTTTGCCTGAGCTCCACTTACACTGTTTGTCTCCACAGTCTGTCAGTCGCCTGCTACCCAGTTATTCTGGGCTACGTCCGTTCTGTCTATGCCAGTTCCATCATATCCTGCCATTCAGCCATCCATACCTGTGGACAATGCCAGTACCACCGGTGCCAGCTCCTACCCGTACACCCGGAACCCACCGGTCAGCTCCACGACATCTGCTAACCCTGCTTGTCCGTTTGTTCCACTGGGACAGCTGCCACATGTCCAGGGTCGACTCTAAATGGAGGTAGCACCCATGTCCTCCAAGCATTTCATTCTGACCCCGCTCGACGGACTTACTACGGGTGTCTGGGGCTCATGTAGTCACGCCCCCTTCGGAGCCCCCCAGACCGTGGATCCCAGGTTCCACAGCTTTACCACCTTCACCACCTGTGCCTCTGCTTCCATTCGTTACATTTCCTATTGTTACATTCCAAAACTGGCTTCCCCAAGACAATGCAAAAAGTAAGAACATCTTTGTAAGTAGAATGAAATACTTAAAGGGAAACAGTCAGCAGGATTTTGCTATGTAATCTTATAGCACCATGGTGTAGGGTCTGAAAACCTGATTCCAGTAATATGTCATCTCTCACTTACTATAATAATAATAATAATAATGACAATTTTATTTATATAGTGTCAACAAATTCTATAGCACTTTAGAATTAAGATGGGGAAAAATATACAGACAATAAAAATATTACAAAGTAACACATAGTTCAACAATTATAGGAGGAGTGAGATTTTTCTCATTAGTAGATTATCACTATAGGACTAGATGTCTCATGTCACCTAATCAACTGCTCTGTAACCCCACCTCCACCACTGATTATAAATAATAATAATTTAATTTATACAGCACCAACATATTCTGCAGCACTTTATAATTAAAGAAACACTCCCACCAAAGTATGTATCCACTTGTCATGCAATTGACACACGTGGTTTGTGGATTCATTAACTGGTGTTACCAGTCTGAATATAAGAAGTACACCAGGACGAGGGGATAAGGTTCAGACCCTGACCTCACATGGACCAGGGGATGAGATTCAGGCGCTGGTAACAGACGGACCAACACTGAAAACACTGATTGCATCAAAATGACAGCAAGCAGACAAGCAAGTGACACATCACTGGACTCAAGATCTCATCCCTTACATTATGCTGCTCTCAAATTACAACCAAAAGCCAGATGACAGATTCCCTTTAATATTCAATCTTTGAGTGTTGCTATAACGTATGGTTTATTAAGATATTGCCAAACGTATGTTTTGGCTGGAATTACTCTTTAAAGGGTAGGTACACTTTATTTATTTTTATAAATAAAAGCCCCTACCCTGTACAAAAATAGGTACCACACATCATAAATTGCAATTTTATAGTGTAAGAAAGCATGTGCACGCATTATTAGCTAATAACATGCCAAAACAGGAATAATTTGTAATTGTTATCAGGTTAGTAAAGAAGCTCTCTGGGAGGCCTCTCATATAGAATGTAGGGTTGGTCCAAACTTCCATAGCTAGCCCTTAATAAAATCCCAAAAATACATGTGTTACCAGTCTGTCATATACCTGCGTCTATGTAGGAGCGTTCTTGTAAAAGTACGTCTTGCTAAGACTATTTACATGCCTAATGATTTTTTCATGCAAACTCACTTTAATTGAACTGCAGCCATTTTGCAAAAGTATACCAATGTGTATTACTGCTGCTTTCTAATTCAAGCAATTACCAATATAAATGAAATTCTGAAATCTATTTTATCTACTTTAAGAATTGAGTGAAAAACAGGTGGTAGGGAAAGCTGCTTCCAACCAAAGCACATAAAATGAAAGTAGAGCAATCTGCCATTTTAATTGCACTTTCTAAGTCAAAGCTGAATGAGCTTTACCTGATAGTGAACTTGCATCTGAATGGGATATGAAAACACATTAATGCTTATCTGTGAAATAGTCCAATGAACAGAATCAAATGATAACGGAATAAAAAAATTGCTGTTGGTTAAAAATGTTTCAGGTTGGGTTATGTTAATTCTTTGCTCTTGATATTTTTGTCAGGTTGTTCTTTTCTTTAACCCCTTAACGACTGCAGATATGCCTTTTAACGGTGGCAGTTAAGGGTATTTAAACCACAGCGCCGTCAATTAACGGCGCTGTGGAAAAAGTGTATAGTCAGAATTTCTCTGGGGTCTGGGTTGCCGGGGGTAGCCGAGACCCCAGAGAACATGATTCGGGTTGGTTTTTACCGACCCCCGGGTTGCGATCGCCGGTAGATAACCGTTTACCAGCGGCCGCAAAAAAAACAACGCGATTTCCCATTTAATTTCTCTGTCCTTGGATGTGATCGCACATCAGAGGACAAAAAAATGGAGTCCCTGATAGCCCCACGATACTCACCCGTCTCCCCGGTTGCTCCTCATGGCTCCCGATGGGCGCCACTATCTTTTTCCGTGGAAAAAATGGCGGGCCCATGCGCAGTGCGCCTGCCGGCCAGCACGGATCTTTGGGGTCTCGGCATTCGGGGGTAGCCGAGACCCCAAAGAACATGATCAGGGTTGGTTTTTATCGACCCCTGTTTTGTGATTGCCGGTAAATAACCGTTTACCGGTGACTACAAAAAGAAAAGAAAAAAAACGGCGTGTCATTCTCTGTCCTCTGATGTGATTGCACATCAGAGGACAGAGAAATAGGGGGATTCGGGGACCCTATCATACTTACCGGTGTCCCTGGGTCCTCCTCGGTCCCCTCCTGGCCGCCGGCTTCTTCCTCCGGGAAGAAAATGGCGGGTGCATGCGCAGTGCGCCCGCCGTGATGTTCCGGCCGGCAGAGGAAGATTCTTCCTCTTGTTTTATTTTGGTCACTGTGAGATCCTATCACAGTGATTAAAATAAAAAAAAATAGTAAATAACCCCCCCTTTATCACCCCCTTAGTTAGGAAAAAATGATAAAATAAAATAAAGTATGTATTTTTATTTTCCAATTAGGGTTAGGGTTAGGGCTAGGGCTAGGGCTAGGGTTAGGGTTAAGGCTCGGGTTAGGGTTTGGGCTAAAGTTAGGGTTGAGGCTAAAGCTAGGGTTAAGGCTAGGGTTAGGGTTCGGGCTAAAATTAGGGTTAGGGTTGGGGCTAAAGTTAGGATAAGGGCTAGGGTTGGGGCTAAAGTTAGGGTTAGAGTTGGGGCTAAAGTTAGGGTTATGGTTGGGGTTAGGGTTGGGATTAGGGTTTGGATTAGGGTTAGGGTTGGTATTAGGGTTAAGGTTGGCATTAGGGTTACGTTTGAGATTAGGGTTAGGTTTGGGATTAGGGTTAAGGTTGGGGTTAGGTTTGAGGTTAGGGTTGAGATTATGATTAGGGGTGTGTTGGACTTAGGGATTTGATTAGGGTTAGGGTTAGGGGTGTTTTGGCATTAGGGTTGTGATTAGGGTTATGGTTAGGGTTGGGATTAGCGTTAGGGGTGTTTAGGGGATAGGGTTTTGATTAGGTTTACGGATTGGGTTGGGATTAGCATTAGGAGTGTGTTGGGGTTATGATTGGAGTTAGAATTGGGGGTTTCCACTGTTTAGGTACATCAGGGGGTCTCCAAATGCGACAGCCAATTTTGCTTTCAAAAAGTCAATTGGTGCTCCCTCCCTTCGGAGCTCTGCCGTGCGCCCAAACAGTGGTTTACCCCCACATATGGGGTATCAGTGTACTCAGGACTGATTGGACAACAACTTTTGGGGTCCAGTTTCTCCTGTTACCCTTGGTAAAATAAAAAATTGGGGCTAAAAAATCATTTTTGTGGAAAAAAAATATATATATATTCACAACTCTGCATTATAAACTTCTGTGAAGTACTTGGGCGTTCAAAGTGCTCACCACACATCTAGATAAGTTACTTGGGGGGTCTAGTTTCCAAAATGGGGTCACTTGTGGGGGGTTTCTACTGTTTAGGTACATCAGGGGCTCTGCAAACACAACATAACATCCGCAGACCATTCTATCAAAATCTGCATTCCAAAACTACACGCCTTCCCTTCCGAGCTCTGCCATGCGCCCAAACAGTGGTCCCCCCCACATATGGGGTATCAGCGTACTCGGCATACATTGCACAATAAATTTTTGGGTGCAATTTCTCCTGTTACCCTTGTGAAAGTAAAAATCTGGAGGTGAAAAGATAATTTTTGTGGAAAAAATATGATTTTTTTTATTTTCATGGCTCTACATTATAAACTTCTGTGAAGCAGTTGCGGGTTCATAGTGCTCACCACACATCTACATAAGCTCTTTTTGGGGTCTAGTTTCCAAAATGGGGGCACTTGTGGGGGGTTTCTACTGTTTAGGTACATCAGGAGCTCTGCAAATGCAACATGACGCCAGCAAACCATTCCATTAAAGTCTGCATTTTAAAACATAACTACTTCCCATCCGAGCCCTGATGTGTGCCCAAACAGTGGTCCCCCCCCACATATGGGGTATCAGCATACTCAGAACAAACTGGACAACAAATGTTGGGGTCCAATTTCTCCTGTTACCCTTGAGAAAATAACAAATTGCGAGCTAAAAAATCATTTTTGAGGGGAAAAAAAGATTTTTTATTTTCACAGCTCTGCATTATAAAGTTCTGTGAAGCACTTGGGCATTTAAAGTGCTCACCACACATCTAGATAAGTTCCTTGGGGGGTCTAGTTTCCAAAATTGGGTCACTTGTGGGGGGTTTCTACTGTTTAGGTACATCAGGAGCTCTGCAAATGCAACATGACGCTAGCAGCCATTCATCAAAGTCTGCATTTAAAAACACCACTACTTCCCTTCCGAGCCCCGATGTGTGCCCAAACAGTGGTCCCCCACATATGGGGTATCAGCGTACTCAGGACAAACTGGACAACAAATTTTGGGGTCCAATTTCTCCTGTTAGCCTTGAGAAAATAAAAAATTGTGAGCTAAAAAATCATTTTTGAGGAAAAAAAAGAATTTTTTACTTTCACAGCTCTACGTTATAAATTTCTGTGAAGCCATTTGGGGGTTCACAGTGCTCACCACACATCTAGATAAGTTTCATAATGGGTTTAGTTTCCAAAATGGGGTCACTTGTTGGGGGTTTCCACTGTTTAGGCACATCAGGAGCTCTCCAAACGCGACATGGCGTCCAATCTCAATTCCAGCCAATTCTGCATTGAAAAAGTCAAACGGAACTCCTTCTCTTCCAAGCTCTGCCATGCGCCCAAACTGTAGTTCACCCCCACATATGGGGTATTGGCGCACTCAGGACAAATTGCACAACAACTTTTGGGGTCTAATTTCTTCTGTTACCCTTGTGAAAATAAGAATTTGTGGGCGAAAAGATCATTTTTGTGTACAAAATGTGATTTTTTTTATTTTCACGGCTCTACGTTATAAACTTCTGTGAAGCACTTGGGGTTTCAAAGTGCTCACCACACATCTAGATAAGTTCATTAAGGGGTCCAGTTTCCAAAATAGTGTCACTTGTGGGGGGTTTTCAATTCCAGCCAATTCTGCATTGAAAAAGTCAAACGGCGCTCCTTCTCTTCCAAGCCCTGCCGTGCACCCAAACAGTGGTTTACCCCCACATATGGGGTATCGTCGTATTCAGGAGAAATTGCACAACAAATTTTGTGGTTCATTTTCTCTTTTTACTCTTGTGAAAATCATAAAAATTGGTTCTGAAATAAAATGTTTGCAAAAAAAGTTAAATGTTCATTTTTTCCCTTCCACATTGGTTCAGTTGCTGTGAAGCACATCAAGGGTTAATAAACTTCTTGAATGTGGTTTTGAGCACATTGAGGGGTGTAGTTTTTAGAATGGTGTCAAGTTTGTGTATGTTCTGTCGTGTACACCCTCCAAGTGACTTTAAATATGAGATGGTCCCTAAAAAAATGGTTTTGTTAATTTTGTTGTAAAAATGAGAAATCACTGGTCAACTTTTAACCCTGATAACTTCCTAGCAAAAACAAAAAATTTGTTTCCAAAATTGTGCTGATGTAAAGTAGACATGTGGGAAATGTTATTTATTAACTATTTTGTGTGACATATCTCTCTGATTTAAGGGCATAAATATTCAAAGTTTGAAAATTGCTAAATTTTAAAATTTTCACCATATTTCCATTTTTTCATAATTAATCCCAAGTAATATCGAAGAAATGTTACCACTATCGTGAAGTACAATATGTAATGAAAAAACAATCTCAGAATCAGCAGGATCTGTTAAAGCGTTCCAGAGTTATAACCTCATAAAGTGACAGTGGTCAGAATTGTGAAAATTGGCTCGGTCATTAAGTACCAAATTGGTTCTGTCACTAAGGGGTTAAACTATATACTTTTATTCATGCAAAAATAAGAAAAGGCAGACACCATATCAACATTTTAAAAAGGTCTAGTTTTTCTAACAAAAATGGCATTGTGGGTAATTAGTCATGCCTTGATAAATCAAGAAAGGTTGAACTTGATCAACCTAGGTCTCTTTCAACCTATTTAGCTATATCCCTACATAAAAAGAAGAGTATTGGAAAAAGATTGTACAAAAATAAATGACCATGTTAGCACAATCATATCACAGTATGGCAGACCAATCAAACATTAAGTGTGTGTGTATGTATATACTGTATGTATATATATATATATACTGCTTAAAAAATATTCCACTTGTAAATCTTTTTTCATTACATAGTGGAATGTGTTGAGAACAATAAAACCTAAAAATGATCAATGTTAATCACAACTAATATCCCACGGAGGTCTGGAGTTGGAATGATGCACAAAATCAAAGTGGAAAATGAAGTTACAGGCTGATTCAACTTCAATGGAAATGCCTCAAGACAAGGAAATGATGCTCAGTAGAGTGTGTGGCCTCCAAGTGCCTGTATGATCTCCATACTATGCCTGGGCACACTCCTGATGAGGCAGCGGATAGTCTTCTGAGGGGTCTCCTCCCAGACCTGGACTAAAGCATCCGCCAACTCCTGGACAGTCTGTGGTACAACGTGATGTTGTGGATGGTGTGAGACATGATGTCCCAAATGTGTTCAATCGGATTCAGGTCTGAGGAAAGGGCGGGCCAGTCAATAGCTTCAATGCCTTCATCTTGCAGGAACTGCTGACACACTCCAGCCACATGAGGTCTGGCATTGTCCTGCATTAGGAAGAACCCAAGGCCAACCGCACCAGCATATCTCGGTGCCTAATGGCAGTCAGGCTACATCTGGCGAGCACATGAAGGGCTCTGCGGTCCTCCAAAGAAATGTCACCCAACACCATTATTGACCCACTGCCAAACTGGTCATGCTGAAGGATGTTGCAGGCAGCTCTCCAAGGCGTCTCCAGACTCTGTCATGTCTGTCAATTGTGCTGAGTGTGAGCCTGCTTTCATCTTTGAAGAGTGCAGGGCACCAGCGGCAAATTGGCCAATCCTGGTGTTCTGTGGCAAATGCCAAGCATCCTGCACGGTGTTGGGCGGTGAGCACAACCCCCATCTGTGTACATTGGGCACTCAGACCATCCTCACGGAGTCAGTTTCTAACATTTGTGCAGACACATGCACATTTGTGGCCTGCTGGAGGTCATTTTGCAGGTCTCTGGCAGTGCTCCTCCTGTTCCTCCTTGCCCAAAGGCAGAAGTAGCGGTCCTGCTGCTGGGTTACTGCCCCCTCCACATCTCCTGGTGTACTGGCCTGTCTCCTGGTAGCACCTCCAGCCTCTGGACACTACGCTGACAGACACAGCAAACCTTCTTGCCACAGCTCGCATTGATGTGTCATCCTGGATGAACTGCACTACCTGAGCCACTTGTATGGGTTGTAGAGTCCGTCTCATGCTACCATGAATGTGAAGGCACAACCAACATTCAAAAGTGACCAAAACATCAGCCAGAAAGCATTGGAACTGAGATGTGGTCTGTGGTCCCCACCTCCAGAAACACTCCTTTATTGAGTGTGTCTTGATAATTGCCAATAATTTCTTTCTGTTGTCTGTGCCATTTGCATAACAGCATGTGAAATTGATTGTCAAACAGTGTTGCTTCCTAAGTGGACAGTTTGATTTTACAGAAGTTTGATTTACTTGGAGTTATATTCTGTTGTTTAAGTGTTCCCTTTATTTTTTTGAGCAAGGGGTAGCCATGATTGACTATAGGAAAGCCTATAACTCAAAGCACTCATACATGGATCTCTAAATGCTTGGTGCTCTACAATGTCAACAGGAAATTAAGAACCTTCCTTAGAAACTCAATGGGGCAATGGAGGACAACACTGGAAGTCAACTCAAGACAACTAGCACAAGTGACCATCAAATGTGGCATACATCAAAGTGAATCACTGTCCCCATAGCTGTTCTGCATAGGATAAACACCCTCAGTCAGATAATTACAGAGTCTGGCTATGATTCCAATTCAAGAGTGGAAGTACCATCAGCCACCTCCTCTACATGGATGACATCAAGCTGTATGTGAAATATAAATGAGATATCGATTCACTGATCCACCTGATAAGGATCTACAGTAAAGACATTAGGATATCCTTCAGACTGGAGAAGTGCAGCCGTGTGGTAATAAATAGAGACAAGGTAGTCAAGACTCATGGAGTGAAACTACCAGCAGGGCACATAGCCAATGCAAACACCTGCTACAAGTACCTCGGCATCCCACAGGGATACTGTAACCATTATCAAGAGGCAAGGAATGCAGCAACATCCAAATACCATCAATTTGTAAGACTGATCCTGAAGAGCCAACTCAGTGGGAAGAATAAGAATAAAATCCGTGCCATCATTACATATGCCTTGCCAGTTATCAGATACCCTGCTGCCATAGTGTGCAGGCCAAAAGATGAGATGGAAGCTTCAGATGTGAAGATCCGGAAGCTCCTTACAACACATGGAGGTTTCCACCTCAAGTCTAAAAGTCTAACATCCAAAGATTGTATAACAGGAAAGAGGGAAGTCAAGGCTTGATAAGTGTCCAAGCCACCATCATCACAAATGAAGAAAAAAAGTATCCAGGAATATTTCAGAAAAATGACACCAAAGGATGAGATGCTGAGAGAGCCTAAGGTAGTAACGACAACAGTCCTGGAAGGAAGAAAATGAACATGAAATATCATGGTAAGATAAGCCGCTGCACGGGATATACCATCGAAAGATAATGGTGGTGGATGATATGGGAAAATCCTACCAATGGCTGGATAAAGCTAGACTCCAAGACAGCACAAAGGCACTGTTCATGGCGGTACAAGAACAGGCTCTAAGTAACATTTCCATAAAGGCATGGATCTACCATACAAGACAAGATCCAAGGTGCCGACCATGAAAAGAGGCCTTGGAAACAGTCCTACACATAGTGGCAAGATGCAAGATGCAAGCAAGAATAGCATATTCCGAATGCCACAACCACGTAGCAGGAATTGTATTCAGGAACATCTCTACAGCGTAGTCCCCTTAAGTCCAGATGGGAAATCCCAGAAAAAGTTGTGGAGAATGAAAGGACTAAAATCTTGTTGGACTTCAAGATCTAGATAGATAAGCAGGTGCTGGCTAACCAACCAGATATCGTGATAAAAGAGAAGAATCAGAAGACAGCAATGGTAATAGATGTGGCAGTGCAAAGTTACAGTAAGATGAGAATGAAGGAATATGAAAAGATGGAGAAATAACAGAGTCTCAAAAAAGAACTGCAAGTAGCATGTGAGGACAATATTAAAAATTACATCTGAAACCAGATAAAAAAGAGACAAAGGTGACTCAATCTTTGCATTGTGTGTTTGTGTGTGCCACGCTAAGCATGGAGAACAGAAAGAGAAGAAAAGAACTGTCTGAGGACTTGAGAACCCAAATTATTAATCAATATCAACAATCTCAAGGTTAAAAGCATTCTTGTTGGGCAGACTAATAATGCAGTCAGGCTTTGCTTTCACTCTCCTATATTGATCAAATTTTTTTTTTAAATGTAGAGAACCTGGTTACCGTATATACTTGAGTATAAGCCGACTCGAGTATAAGCCGACCTCCCTAATTTTGCCACAAAAAACTGGGAAAACTTATTGACTCGAGTATAAGCCTAGGGTAGGAAATGCAGCAGCTACCAATGAATTTCAAAAATAAAAATAGATGCTCCATACCGTTCTTTATTGCCCCATATATGCTACATATAAAGCTGTGCCATATATAATGCTCTGCACCGTTCATTATGGCCCCATAGATGCTCCATATAAAGCTGTGCCATATATAATGCTCTGCACTGTTCATTATGGCCCCATAGATGCTCCATATAAAGCTGTGCCATATATAATGCTCTGCACCATTCATTATGGCCCCATATAAAGCTGTGCCATATATAATGCTCTGCACCATTCATTATGGCCCCATATAAAGCTGTGCCATTTATAATGCTCTGCACCATTCTTTATGGCCCCATAGATGCTCCATATAAAGCGGTGCCACATATAATGCAGCATACCGTTCATTATGGCCCCATAGATGCTCCATATAAAGCTGTGCCATATATAATGCTCTGCACCGTTCATTATGGCCCCATAGATGCTCCATATAAAGCTGTGCCATATATAATGCTCTGCACCGTTGATTATTGCCCCATAGATGCTCCATATAAAGCTGTGCAATATATAATGCTGCTGCTGCTGCAATAAAAAAAAATCACATACTCACCTCTCTTCGCTCAGGACACCGGCGCTTTCAATATTTACCTGCTCCTCGTGCGGCTCCGTCTCCAGCACTGACGCTCAGCAGAGGGTGCGCACTGACTACATCACCGCACCCTCTGACCTGAGCGTCACAGCCAGAGGATGCTGGAGACGGAGCCGCACCGGAACGAGGAGCAGGTAAATATCGCGCAGCGCTCCCCTCCCCTCCCCGCATACTTACCTGCTCCTGGCGCGGTCCCTGCAGTCCCTGCTTCTATCACCTCTATGGGAGGTGGAGCCACATATTCATGACTGTAATGAGCGGTACCATGTGACCGCTCAATACAGGAAGAAGATGCAGCGCTGGAAGAAGCAGGGACTGCAGGGACCGCGCCGAGAGTAGGTAAGTATAACTAGACAGCCCCCGCTCCCCCTCACCTGCCGACCCCCGGGTATGACTCGGGTATGACTCGAGTATAAGCCGAGAAGGGGACTTTCAGCCCAAAAAAATGGGCTGAAAATCTCGGCTTATACTCGAGTATATATGGTAAATGGAATTTCAAAAAGTTCAATCGATATTATTAAACTCATACTTCCTGACCTGTACAGATAAATTTTCAGCAGTTTCAATATTGTAATAGATAAGATTACTAATGATAGATAAGACTTCTATGTACAGTGGATAGCACAAAATCCACGACTCACAAAAGGTGATGGTCACAGCTCACCTTCTCCTCCACTCTTTCCAGTGACCTTTTTGCATATTATAGTATGCCTTGAGAGCTCTCCTGTAGAAGTCAATGAGTCAGAGATTTTTATATAGATAGTGATATTGTAAATTAAAAGATAGATTGAAAATAAAAAATAGGTCATTTTTCGAAGAAACATTTACTTGAAAGCGTATTCTGCCAAATGTTATACGTTCCTTGAAGTAGTGTAGCAGGAAAACTATACATGACAGCCAGGTCATTTCATGTCCAGACAGAATTTTTGTGTTTTGAGAATGGATCAGAGATTGACAGAGATTCAGGATATAAAATTATAATTTGACAATGTCTGTCAAAAAACACATCAAACAATATCCCTTGTGTGACCAATGAGAAGTTATGACATTTTTATTCTACCAGAAATTCTTCCAATATAAAATTAAAAAAAGACCAATTTAAAAAGATTATTCTGATGACAGAATTGACTGATATTGTTATTGTTATAATATAATATATAATATAATGCATATGTTAGGTGTTATAGTGCAACAATACATTGAAAAAATGAAGCATTCCATAATTATTGCATTGTAACCTATATTTTTAATATATTAATCTATCATGTGATCTCTCATTAATACAAACACATGAAACACCTGGTTATTAAGAACAACGGGAGGTAGATCTGGGCAAGACATTTTCAGAAGTAGAGAGATCAGTGATATTCCAACCAACTCATAAACTACCTTTGACAGGAAAACACAATGAGAAGTATTTTAAAATTCTGTCACGATGGTATACATGGGCAGATAGACTGCACAGAACACTAGAACACTTCTTTGCGTATCTGATATCTGCTGGAGGTTTGGAGCTGAAAAAGGCTCCTATCTACATATGTGATGGTCTAGTCATCAGATTAATTAATTCTGGACATCAGTCTTTGTTTCTTACAACTTTGTCAGTTCCAAGTCTGTGCATCCATATTTAGAGATTGCCCCTACACTCACTAATTCCTGGATCTTTAACTATGATAAAAAGAGGCCTTCAAGACATTTTATTATTGAATTGCCTTATTATCATAGTTAATATGTGATTAATTTATCATAGTACTTCGACCAGTTTCTACATGATATGGATAAAAACAGACACAGCAGCACTCTATAAGGGCCAAAATATATGCAAACACTGAAAACATGAGATCAAAACTACATAAATGCTGAATAAAATGTACTTACAAAAGATAAAGGTTTTTAGCCCATAAATTGGTCAATTCAAGTATGCCCATCATCCATCGCAAGGTGACCTTCTTCTGATGGGTCCTATCATCCTACATATGCCTCTCTTGGGCTAAAAGCCTACAATTTATATGGGCAAACATGCCTCTCTCGGGTTATAATCCTACAATTTTAAGTGGGCAGGTAGGGAGGAGGTCACCTTGCCGTGGATTATGTGCACATAGGAATTGGCCAATTTATGCGCCAAGAACCGTCATTTTTGTAAGTACATTTTAATCAGCAACGATGTACAGGGTGGGACATTTATATGGATACACCTAAATAAAATGGGAATGGTTGGTGATATCAACTTCCTGTTTGGGGCACATTAGTATATGGGAGGGGGAAACTTTTCAAGATGGGTGGTGACCATGGTGGCCACTTTTAAGTCGGCCATTTTGGATCCAACTTTGTTTTTTCCAATGGGAAGAGGGTCATGTGGCACGTCAAAATTATAGAGAATTTCACAAGAGAAACAATTGTGTGCTTGGTTTGATGTACAGTACAGACCAAAAGTTTGGACACACGTTCTCATTTAAAGATTTTTCTGAATTTTCATGACTATGAAAATTGTACATTCACAGTGAAGGCATCAAAACTATGAATTAACACATGTGGAATTATATACTTACAAAAAAGTGTGAAACAACTGAAATTATGTCTTATATTCTAGGTTATTCAAAGTAGCCACATTTTGCTTTGATGACTGCTTTGCACACTCTTGGCATTCTCTTGATGAGCTTCAAGAGGTAGTCAATGGGAATGGTCTTCCAACAATCTTGAAGGAGTTCCCAGAGATTCTTAGCACTTGTTGGCCCTTTTGCCTTCACTCTGCGGTCCAGCTCACTCCAAACCATCACGATTGGGTTCAGGTCTAGTGACTGTGGAGGCCAGGTCATCTGGCGTAGCAACCCATCAGTCTCCTTCTTGGTCAAATAGCCCTTACACAGCCTGGAGGTGTGTTTGGGGTCATTGTCCTGTTGAAAAAAAATGATGGTCCAACTAAACGCAAACCGGATGGAATAGCATGCCGTTGCAAGATGCTGTGGTAGCCATGCTGGTTCAGTATGCCTTCAATTTTGAATTAATCCCCTACAGTGTCACCAGTAAAGCACCCCCACACAATCACACCTCCTCCTCCATGCATCACGGTGGGAACCAGGCATGTAGAGTCTATCCGTTCACCTTTTCTGCATCGCACAAAGTCACGGTGGTTTGAACCAAAGATCTCAAATTTGGACTCATCAGACCAAAGTACAGATTTCCTCTGGTCTAATGTCCATTCCTTGTGTTCTTTAGCCCAAACAAGTCTCTTCTGCTTGTTGCCTGTCCTTAGCAGTGGTTTCCTAGCAGCTATTTTACCATGAAGGCCTGCTGCACAAAGTCTCCTCTTAACAGTTGTTGTAGAGATGTGTCTGCTGCTAGAACTTTGTGCGGCATTGACCTGGTTTCTTTATCTGAGCTGCTGTTAACCTGCGATTTCTGAGGCAGGTGACTTGGATAAACTTATCCTCAGAAGCAGCGGTGACTCTTGGTCTTCCTTTCCAGGGGCGGTCCTCATGTTAGCCAGTTTCTTTGTGGCGCTTTATGGTTTTGGGCACTGCACTTGGGGACTCTTTCAAAGTTTTCCCAATTTTTGGGACTGACTGACCTTCATTTCTTAAAGTAATGATGGCCACTTGTTTTTCTTTACTTAGCTGCTTTTTTCTTGCCATAATACAAATTCTAACAGTCTAACCCTAACCCTAATTCCAACCATAACCCTAACCACACCCCTAACTCTAATCCAACCGTAAATGTAATCCAAACCCTAACTTTAGCCCCAACCCCAACCCTAATTTTAGCCCCAACCCTAACTTTAGCCCCAACCCTAACCCTAACTTTAGCCCCAACCCTAACTTTGACTTTAGCCCCAACCCTAACCTTAACTTTTGCCCCAACCCTATCCCTAACTTTAGCCCCAACCTTAACCCTAAATTTAGCACCAACCCTATCCCCAACCGCAACCCCAACCCTAACCCCAACCCTAACCCTAACTTTAGCCCCAACCCTAACTCTAACTTTAGCCCCAACCCTAACCCTAACTTTAGCCCCAACACTAACTTTAACTTTAGCCCCAACGCTAACCCTAACTTTTGCCCAACCCTATCCGTAACTTTAGCCCCAACCCTTAACCCTAAATTTAGCCCCAACCCTATCCCCAACCGTAACCCCAACCCTAACCCCAACCCTAACCCTAACTTTAGCCCCAACCCTAACCCTAACTTTAGCACTAACCCTAACCCTAATGGGAAAATGGAAATAAATTTTTTAAAATTTTATTATTTATCCCTAACTAAAGGGGTGATGAAGAGGGGTTTGATTTACATTTATAGTGTTTTTTTAGCTGATTTTTATGATTGGCAGCTGTCACACACTAAAAGATGCTTTTTATTGTAAAAAACAGTTTTTGCGTCTCCATATTTTGAGAGCTATAATTTTTCCATATTTTGGTCCACAGAGTCATGTGAGGTCTTGATTTTTTGCGGGACGAGTTGACGTTTTTATTGGTACCATTTTCGGGCATGTGACATTTTTGATCACTTTTTATTCCGATTTTTGTGAGGTAGAATGAACAAAAACCAGCTATTCATGAATTTCTTTTGGGGGGGCGCTTATACCGTTCCACATTTGATAATATTGGTAAAGCAGTTTTATTCTTCAGGTCAGAATGATTACAGCGATACCTCATTTATATAATTTTTTTATGTTTTGGCGCTTTTATATGATAAAAACTATTTTATATAAAAAATAATTATTTTTGCATCGCTTTATTCTGAGGACTATAACTTTTTTATTTTTTTGTTGATGACACTGCATGGTGGTTCGTTTTTTGCGTGACAAGATGACGTTTTCAGCGGTACCATGTTTATTTATATACGTCTTTTGGATCATGTGTTATTCCACTTTTTGTTCGGTGGTATGATAATAAAGCGTTGTTTTTTGCCTCGTTTTTTTTTACGGTGTTTACTAAAGGGGTTAACTAGTGGGACAGTTTTATAGGTTGGGTCTTTACGGATGCGGTGATACTAAATATGTGTACTTTTATTGTTTTTTTTTATTTAGATAAAGAAATGTATTTATTGGAACAATATTTGTTTTTCTTTATTTAGGATTTTTTAAGTTTTTTACACATGTAAATATATATTTTTTTACTTTTTTACATGGCCCCAGGGGGGACATCACTATATATTATCAGATCGTTGATCTGACAGGCAGTGCAGGGAGGCTTCCCGGTGCCTGCTCTGAGCAGGCGCTTGAAAGCCACCTCCCTGGAGGACCCGGAAGGCCCCCGCGGCCATTTTGGATCTGGGCCTGCAGGTAGGAGGAGGTAGGGGACCCTCAGAGCAATGCGATCACATCGCGTTGCTCCAAGGGTCTCAGGGAAGCACACAGGGAGCCCCCTCCCTGTGCGATACTTCCCTATACCGCCGGGACACTGCAATCATCTTTGATCGCAGTGTGCTGGGGGTTAATGTGCCTTGACCACTCCTGGCACATAGTGCCGGATGTCAGCTGCAATAATCCACAAGGACCCCCGCTGCCCACCTGGGAGACCTATTGTCTCTGGCATTGGGGGTCTTTGTGAACCAGCATGTAGGTTTATTGACTTCTATTTGCAGAAGTGTGTTGAAACACTCCCATCTTTTGTTAGGGACACCACCGATGTCCTCAAAAGACTTGATGGTCTCATTCTTGATGACGACATGTGGTTTGTCACTTGCGACGTGGAGTCCCTCTACACCTCAATCGGACATGGCCACGGGATCCGAGCTGCGCGATTTTTTCTGGAAATGACAAATTTTGATTTTGAACTTATATAGTTTATTCTTGATTTACTGGACTTTATACTTACTCACAATTTTTTTGTGTTCAAGGACCGCCCCTTCCTACAGCTCCAGGGAACAGCGATGGGGGCGTCTTGTGCGCCTTCATACGCTAATTTGTTCCTGGGGCTGTGGGAGAGGGATATGGTCCTTGACACACCTGGTCACAGCTCTGTTATCTCGTGGCTACGTTATATCGATGATATACTCTTGATATGGCAGGGCTCCGCGTCGCACCTTGAGTCATTCCTATGTCATCTTAATAATAACATATTTAACATCAAACTGACCTGGAAGTACAGTCATACTACCGTAGAAGTTTTGGATCTTCAAATCTTTAAATTAAATGATGGGTCTGTCAGTACAGACATATTCAGAAAAACTACCGCGACCAACTCCTTATTACATTTCACCTCATCACATCCACCGAAATTAAAAAGCTCTATCCCTATAGGACAGTTTTTGCGAGCACGTCGTATTTGCTCGGATGACACGGCATTTCACGCACAGGCCAGGGATCTGCGCCATAGATTTAAAAATAGAGGTTATCCCAACCATGATATCAACTGAGGTTACTCACGTGCCCTATACACCAATAGATCTACTCTTCTATCTAAATCTAGCTGCAAGAAAAAAACACGAGCATATGTAACACCTAGATTTATAGCTAAGTTCAATTCGAATTGGACTGAAATCAATCAGATTTTCAAAAAACATTGGTCCGTCTTGCTATCTGACAAAGATCTGCAGCAACAACTTACGCCTTACCCTTCCATCACATGGCGCAGATCCCGGACTTTGGGTGATCTGCTGTGTCAGAGTCATTATGTTGCACCTAAAAAGAATCTATTTGCAACTGACAGTAAAGGCCCCCCTTGGGGTTGCTTCTCTTGTGGCAAATGTTCGGCATGTCGTTATATTTTAAGGACTAAAGAATTTACAAATGCGAAAGGAGATGAAACGTTTAAAATAGTACACCACATTACATGTGACACGGAGGTGGTTGTCTACCATGCCAGCTGCCCCTGTGGCTACATATATGTGGGAATGACAACCAGATCCCTCAAAATCCGGATACAGGAACACGTCAGAGATATTAAAAACGCGATCACCTGCTCAGAACCACATCTCCTAAAACTTATTGCTAGACATTTTTTTGACATTCATGGTTGCAACCCTAAAGGACTCTCTGTCAGAGGTATTGATCATGTCTATATGGGCATACGAGGCGGAAACCTTAAACAAAAACTGTTACAAAAGGAAACGCGCTGGATAGTGACGTTAGATACTCTATCACCAAATGGTCTCAATGAGACTATTAGTTTCAAGTCTTTTTTGTAATTATATTTGTGCGCTATTTTAATGGGTCACAGATTTTTGTTTGGTTTTAATTATCCCTGTATGTTGTTTTTTCTGTTATTGATTTATCCCTTCTGTATCCCCATAGATATATTGTCAGTCATTATGGAACCTTCTATTATGATCTATCAGCACAGCCCTATGGTGTATCTACGGTGCATACTTCATCGGATGAGAAATTTTTCCCTATATAACATTACGCGACTACCTCAGATCCAGTGACGTCTCTTTATTCCGTACCTGAAAATTTCTCTTATCTAATGATTGGATTTGTGTGACTTTTAGAATGTGTGGATGTTCTTCATAGATACTCATTTTTTATTCTAGGCATCTGATTAATTATCTGTCTAGATTATAATGATTTATAGCCAGAATTATTTATATTGTTATCCTTTTTTTCACTATCTGGTACCTAGATATCTATATATAATGGAATATTTTGAATATCTTCACTATTATTATATAGTGTCTTATACGTACTGTGGTGGCATATTCATGCTGCTTTAAAGGTATCTATGCCAGTTGTTATTTGTTCCTATGCGGTAATTACGTCATACATCCGTTGTTGTATGGAGCTTTATATGTATGGTGGTAGCATATTTGTGCTGCTCAAAGATAGTTAGGCTAGTCATTGTTAGTTCCTGTGTAGTGATTATTTTTTACATCCATGCCTATTACTCACGTATCGGCTGTAGTCCCGTATATCTACTTCCTGTTATGCGCAGAAGCGCCTGTTGTATGCGCTGCACTGCTCCTGTGGCGTTGCGGGCTGGACGCATTGCTATGGCGATGGGGAACGATGACGCATGTCCTCTTTCCCATCGTCCATGCGGCGCGCCGGCCGGTTTCGTCACGGGGTGGGACATCATACACCACGGCGTCTCGATTCGCTGATTAGGGTTCATGGCTGCATATATAGTCCGTTTCCCCTGTTCTTAACCCACGCCTCCTGATGAAGCCGAGGACGGTGAAACGCGCGTCAAGGCTTCTGTGTGGTTCACCGCTGCCACAGCACAAGGTCTGCACCATGTCCGAAGGTAAATAGTTCATTTTACGATCTCACTGTGTTTCCTATTGCGGACTGCTTTAGTGCACTTCACTTATGTACATACCTATACTATAGCCATTCACTATGGTTACTATCGATACCATTACCCCCTTATGGCAGGAGCTATAGAGTGCTTAGGTGTATATACTTTATCGCGCCTAGTGTTGTGACACCGGTGACCACACAGTTATTATTTTCTCTGGTCGGCATTTTTCCATCTTTACAGGGCCGACATTATTTAGCTGTTTTTCTTGCCTTATGCCCCTATTTTTTTCTGTATATTCTTATATGTGCAATAAATTTATATATTCTCATTTATACCGCGTTTTTTCTCCTTATTGGTATTCCTGGGTATTTATATAATACTATTGGTGGTTATCTTTTCATTTATTAACCCTTATACTTGTTACTTCACCCATATCCAATTGGGAATTCTTTCTTTTTTCGGTATTATGTATTCAGCTTTAGGGGTATGGTCCCAATTAGCTATGGTGACCACATTGTAGGTTCTTATGCAATAGTCAGCTGACACCTGGCCGGGATCGGCCGCTCTCCCCCTGATCCACTATGACGTACTATCCCGTCACTGGGAATTAAGTCCCAGGTCACCTCGACGGGATAGTACGACAGATGGGATAAAGGGGTTTTTAACCTTTGCATCATTGAAAATTTATGATGCCCAATTAAAGTTTATGCTCCTTCAAGCTAGCATGAGTAAAGGTACCTTCACACTCAACGATATCGCTAGCGATCCGTGACGTTGCAGCGTCCTGGCTAGCGATATCGTTGAGTTTGACAGGCAGCAGCGATCAGGATCCTGCTGTGCCATCGTTAGTCGGAGCAGAAAGTCCAGAACTTTATTTCATCGCTGGACTCCCGCAGACATCGCTGAATCGGCGTGTGTGACGCCGATTCAGCGATGTCTTCACTGGTAACCAGGGTAAACATCGGGTTACTAAGCGCAGGGCCGCGCTTAGTAACCCGATGTTTACCCTGGTTACCAGCGTAAACGTAAAAAAAAACAAACACTACACACTTACCTCCACCGGAATGTAAGTATGTAGTGTTTGTTTTTTTTTACGTTTACGCTGGTAACCAGGGTAAACATCGGGTTACTAAGCGCGGCCCTGCACTTAGTAACCCGATGTTTACCCTGGTTACCAGGGGACTGGCATAGTTGGTCGCTGGAGAGCTGTCTGTGTGACAGCTCTCCAGCGACCAAACAGCGACGCTGCAGCGATCGGGATCGTTGTCTGGATCGCTGCAGCATCGCTAAATGTGACGGTACCTTAAGTCTGGTCCTCAGATATCAGAGGCAGCAGGGACTCTGTTGATAAGATGTTAATAAGGCAGCCTATTACTGCTTCTGTCTTTTCCTATACCTGCTAACTTCTCCTTTGCCAGCTCTTATAACTTTCCCAGTTAAAGTAGGAAAAAATGAACAACAAAAGACAAAAAATGTTCTAAAACGAATTGAGACTGATGCAGCAGCTTTCATATACAACTGACACCCGTGGCATTTTCCTCCTGCAGTGGGTGCCATTCATTTATTCATTAGTGGTTTTAAAATGTAGCATTAAGGAATAATCCCTCTTAATGACTGCTATTAAAAGGCCCATTGCAGTCATTAAGGCGTTAATAAATAAGCTCAAAACACACAAATCACCGAATTACAAAACTTTCTGATTTTTTTCTTTTGTTTTTACTTCCACTATATTAACATTTGCATAGTGAACATGTCATCCATCACCATTTGAGATAACAGAGCTATCTTGATAGTATATAATTTAGCTTTCAGCTCTACAGGGGTTCATGCATTTTTGACTGTAAAAATGTATTTTGGAATATTTCCTAGCAACTCAGTAATCATATGCTAATTCCAAAGAGTCATCCGTAAAGTTTATTTTTTCTTAAACACATTGAGCACATTAAATTATTATTTTATTTTAATATAAAACCATTCCGCTATAAATAAACCAAAACAATATAATGAATTTTATAAGACATTTTTATGAAAAAGAGCATTTTATCAAGCATTATTACGTATAAAACTGTCAAGGAGTCTCTTCTTTTTTGTAATAATTTGAAAACATAAAAGGAAATAGATATGTTTTATGAAGCAAGAAGACTCACATCCTATATTAAAACGCTCAGCGGGTGACCATTTACTGATACTGTTTTACATTACAAAAACTGAGGAAAAAAAACATATATTATCTTTATTACATAAGTCTCACAGCAGTTGTCTGCTCAGTTATGCTAAATTTCATTGTATCATAATGCAAAAAGTAAGTTGTGATTGTGTATGTGGTATTGTAATCTGAAGAAAGATTGGATGGTAGCGGTGCTATTGCAAATGTTTAGGAAGAGCTGCAGGTAAAGCCCTATACCACATAGGGGGTGAAAGACTATAATAAAACAAAAATATGTACCCGTGCTGGGGAAAATGCTCAAGTCGCTTTATGCTGAAGTAGATCAGGTCACGGGTAATCTAGGGTCGAACTATGATAAGAAAAGAGAGGGGTGTTTAGTGCAACTGTATTGTTATAGTATGCTGCGTCTGGATTTATGCAGCACCCCTTTACTTACCGTATATATATAAATAATCAGAAAGTGATTTGAGATGGACACTTAAAACTGAAAGGTCTGAACAATGAGGTGGAACTTTTTGCATTTAGCTAAACGAAACCAAGCAGGATAAGCTGCGAGTATTTAAAGCTACTTAGCGCAGGGGGAGCCAACCCTGATGAAGGAATCCGACGATATTCCGAAACGCATTGGTTTTTGGCTCCCACTGCTACCCGTACTCTCTTCAGGGGCACCACATGACTGTTGATCACGTGACCTGAACACCGCGAAGGTCCTTCCGAAAACTGTGCAGGATCTCTGAATAAAGACCGAGCGAGCGTCTGTCACCGGCCGTGACGGCGCTCGCAGACGCTACATAGACGCCGACAAGCAAGCACAAGTGGAAAATATAAGTAACCTTGCTTTACCATTACCGCTCGGCATCTACGGACTGTCCTAATTCATGCAGTTATCTCCACTACAGGCAGGGCCGGTTTTAGACAAAGTGGGGCCCTAGGCAAAAATTTAAATTGGGGGCCCCAAATGATAACATTGCACTGTGGCCCCCATATTTAGGGGCCTTATATCGGCCAATGGGTCTGCCACTATTAGCTGTATGCAGGGTCACTGCTGGCACTTTGAAAAGCAGCTTTTGGCCATGTTCATAGGCAGAATTTTTGCAGCTTTTTCTTCTGCAAATAATAAGTTTACAGCAGTTTACAACACAAGCAAAAACTGAGATTTTCAGAAATCTCCTGCACACCCTTTAATTTTCCATTGACTGAATTTCACAACTGCGTCTCTCCAGACCCCAGTATATCAATTTATCTTGCGCAGACGCGAGTCTCCGCAATAGAAATCTCACCCCTGCAATGTATAGGACGCAGGGATTCCACACGGTTCAATGAACACACGTGGAATCACCTGTGTTCAAAAGATGGCAGCACTTTGGACGCAGCACATGTCTGCTGCATCCAAAGGGCTGCCATTTCCGGATCCTCTGCACATACCCTAAAAAATGGGTGTTTTGAAAGCAGTGTTTTTACTGCCAAGAGAGCACCAAAAACGCTGATTCCTATGCACACCTGTACTATATATGTGTATGGTTTATCCTTATTATTTCACATGGGAATTCATTTATTTCTATATAATAAATGCCCTGATTCAGCAGACAATATTCCTGTCTTGTGTCATCCAGACAGTAGTGACAGGACTTCGCCCTATCAGATTATAAGCAATGATTTAGTGACTGGTCAGAGCCCATGCTGATCCCTGCTGTATGTGACTGTGAAACCTGATCCTACAGCAATCAGCACAGAGCTCCAGGACCAAATGAGTAAATCACAGCACTGAGGGGGTGTCAAGGGGGGTTTGGGAGACACATTCCGGGACTGCTGCTTCACTGCTGTACACCCTCTGGGCACTTCATTCAGGGGTTGCAGAGGCAGGGGGCCCCCTTTCTAGGTGGGGGCCCCAGGCGACTGCCTGGTCTGCCTGTGCCAAACGCCGGCCCTGACTACAGGTACAAAGCAATCACTTTGCCACCTCTATACGAATCTCTGCAGCTCCAAAAGAACATCAAGGGCTCTCAGACTCATATTAGAGACTACCTTGTACTCCTATATAGATATTTTAACTATTTACCTATTTTTAAAATGCACCAATGAGCACTTTCTGATTATCTATATATATAATTGTGTAAGGGGTACTTCCGTCTTTCTGTCCTCAACTTCCGTAATGGAAATCCCGCGTTGCCGATTGGTCTCGGCAGCTGCCTGTCAAGGCTGCCATGACCAATCAGCGATGGGCACAGTCCAATTAGTCCCTCCCCTACATTCACAGTGCCCGCCGCCCGCTCCATACTCCCCGCAGTCAGTGTCCCTGGTGCCCGCTCCATACTCCCCGCAGTCAGTGTCCCCGGCGCCCGCTCCATACTCCCCGCAGTCAGTGTCCCCGGGGCCCACTCCATACTCTCCGCTCCATACTCCCCGCAGTCAGTGTCCCTGGCGCCCGCTCCATACTCCCCGCAGTCAGTGTCCCCGGTGCCCGCTCCATACTCCCCGCTGTCAGTGTCCCTGGTGCTCCGCTCCATACTCCCCGCAGTCAGTGTCCCCGGTGCCGGCTCCATACTCCACGCAGTCAGTGTCCCTGGCGCCCGCTCCATACTCCCCGCTCCATACTCCCCGCAGTCAGCGCCCGCTCCATAATCCCCTCCAGTCACCGCTCACACAGGGTTAATGCCTGCGGTAATGGACCGCGCTATGCCGCTGGCAACGCACTCCGTATCCACTGCTATTAACCCTGTGTGAACAAGTTTTTACTATTGTTGCTGCCTATGCAGCATCAATAGTAAACAGATGTAATGTTAAAAATAATAAAAAAACAAAAAACCTGCTATTCTCACCTTCCGTCGTCGGACGATGCGCTCGCGCCGGCTGCCATCTTCCGTTCCCAGAGATGCATTGTGAGCTTACCCAGAAGACTTAGCGGTCTCGCGAGACCGCTAAGTTATCTAGGTAATTTCACAATGCATCTTGGGAACGGCAGTTGGCAGCCGCATCACACAGCTTCACTGGATCCCAAGGGTGAGTATATAACTATTTTTCATTTTAATAATTTTTTTTTAACAGAGATATGGTGCACACACTGCTAAATACTGCGTGGGCAGTGTTATATACCTACGTGACTGGGCAATATACTATGTGGCTGGGCAATATACTACGTGACTGGGCAATATACTACGTGACTGGGCAATATACTACGTGGCTCTGTGCTGAATACTACGTCGCTGGGCAATATACTACGTCACTGGGCAATATACTACGTGACTGGGCAATATACTACGTGACTGGGCAATATACTACGTGACTGGGCAATATCCTACGTGGCTCTGTGCTGAATACTACGTCGCTGGGCAATATACTATGTCGCTGGGCAATATACTACGTGACTGGGCAATATACTACGTGACTGGGCAATATACTACGTGACTGGGCAATATACTACTTGACTGGGCAATATACTACGTGACTGGGCAATATCCTACGTGGCTCTGTGCTGAATACTACGTCGCTGGGCAATATACTACGTCGCTGGGCAATATACTACGTGACTGGGCAATATACTACGTGACTGGGCAATATACTACGTGACTGGGCAATATACTACGTGACTGGGCAATATACTACTTGACTGGGCAATATACTACGTGACTGGGCAATATCCTACGTGGCTCTGTGCTGAATACTACGTCGCTGGGCAATATACTATGTCGCTGGGCAATATACTACGTGAATGGGCAATATACTACGTGACTGGGCAATATATTACGTAGTTGGGCAATATACTACGTGGTTGGGCAATATACTACGTGACTGGGCAATATACTACGTGAGTGGGCAATATACTATGTGGTTGGGCAATATACTACGTAACTGGGCAATATACTACGTGAGTGGGCAATATACTACGTGGCTGGGCAATATACTACGTGGCTGGGCAATATATGACGTGGCTCAGTGCTGAATACTACTTCGCTGGGCAATATACTATGTCGCTGGGCAATGTACTACCTGACTGGGCAATATACTACATGACTGGGCAATAAACTACATGACTGGGCAATATACTACGTGACTCTGTGCTGAATACTACGTCACTGGGCAATATACTACATGACTGGGCAATATACTAAGTGGCTGGGCAATATACTACATGACTGGGCAATATACCACGTGGCTGGGCAATATACTACGTGACTGGGCAATATACTATGTGACTGGGCAATATACTACGTCGCTGGGCAATATACTATGTCGCTGGGCAATATACTACGTGACTGGGCAATATACTACGTGACTGGGCAATATACTACGTGACTGGGCAATAAACTATGTGACTGGGCATTATACTGCGTGACTGGGCAATATCCTACGTGGCTCTGTGCTGAATACTACATCGCTGGGCAATATAATATGTCACTGGGCAATTTGCTACGTAACTGGGCAATATACTACGTGACTGGGCAATATACTATGTGACTGGGCAATATACTACGTAGCTGGGCAATATACTATGTGGTTGGGCAATATACTACGTGACTGGGCAATATACTACGTGGCTGGGCATTATACTATGTGGCAGGGCAATATACTATGTGGTTGGGCAATATACTACGTAACTGGGCAATATACTACGTGACTGGGCAATATACTACGTGGCTGGGCAATATACTACGTGGCTCTGTGCTGAATACTACGTCGCTGGGCAATATACTACGTCGCTGGGCAATGTACTACCTGACTGAGAAATATACTACATGACTGGGAAATATACTACGTGGCTCTGTGCTGACTACTACATCGCTGGGCAACATACTACGTGACTGGGCAATATACTATGTGGCTGGGCAATATACTACGTGGCTGGGCAATTGTTATGACCTGGTGGTTAGGAGCACCTGGCACGACCTGATAGTTAAACTCACACAGGACTAGCTCTGGGATGTGGGAGCTCTGCTGACCGCAAGCCCTAATCCTATCACACACACTAGAAATAGCCGTGGAGCGTTCCTGACTCTTCCTAGACGCCTATTCACAGCCTCAGAGCTAGCTAGCCCTAGAGATAGAAAATAAAGCCTACCTTGCCTCAGAGAAATTCCCCAAAGGAAAAGGCAGCCCCCCACATATATTGACTGTGAGTAAAGATGAAAGTCACAAACGCAGAAATGAAACAGGTTTCAGCAAAGGGAGGCCAGACTTACTAAACAGACAGAGGATAGTAAAGGTATCTTTGCGGTCAGCACAAAAAACTACAAAAGACCACGCAGAGTGTGCAAAAAGACCTCCGCACCGACTCACGGTGCGGAGGTGCCACTCTGCATCTCAGAGCTTCCAGCTAGCAAGACAAAATCATGATAACCAGCTGGACAAGGAAACAATGAACAAATAATACCTATCTGGAACTTAGCTTCTGCTGGAGAAGACAGGTCACCAGAAAGATCCAAGAGCGAACTGAACCAATGCAGGAACATTGACAGCTGGCATGGAGTAACGATCTGAGTGGAGTTAAATAGAGCAGCCAAGCAAAGGATAAACCACATCACCTGTGTAAGGAACCTCAGAAGCAGCAGCTTCACTCACAGCCACCAGAGGGAGCCCATAGACAGAACTCGCCGAAGTACCATTCACGACCACAGGAGGGAGTTCGACAACAGAATTCACAACAGGCAATATACTATGTGGCTGGGCAATATACTATGTGGCTGGGCAATATACTACGTGGGCTGTGCAATATACTACGTGGACATGCATATTCTAGAATACCCGATGCGTTAGAATTGGGCCACCATCTAGTTTATATATATATAAGAAAAGGGGTGCTGCATAAATCCAGCCGCAGCATATTATAACAATACAGTTGCACTAAACACCCCTCTCTTTCCTTATCATAGTTCGACCCTTCATTACCCGTGACTAGGGTTGAGCGACTTTTCTTTTTTGGGGGTCGAGTCGAGTTTTGCGAAACCCGACTATCTCAAAAGTCGAGTCGAGTGAAATCGGACGATTTTCTCGAAAAGTCGGGGATCGCCCGAAACACGAAACCCAATGCAAGTCAATGGGGAAGCATGGTCGGCAGTGAGTGGGGGCCAGGAAAACACCTACAGTGCCCATTTTAATGGCAAAAACATCCATTCTTGTTACTGAAGCTTGCCAATCTTAATTTACCTTATAATAATAGTTAGGCATTGGAAATTGGGGGTCATTTGGCTAAAGTTGTGGGGGGTAGGGCTGGTTCAAGTATTTAGTGGGCCAAGGAAATGTGGACCACGTCACGGCAGTGGAGCAGGGAAAGGTAAGTATTTCAACTTTGCAAGTGCTGTGATCCTGAGCAAGCAGGGGGGCCCACTTGTTGACATTGGCACTGCCACAGGGCCCCTCAAAGTACGGCGGTGTGCTTGCACGGCGGGGGTGCCTCCCACCGGCAGCAACACTTTTACGTACTATGAGGGACCCTGTGCCAGTGACGTCGCCAACGAGTATTCCCCCCCACCTGATGAAGGAACCTGCACTTTCATCTGCACCTTCCTCTTTGTCCCCGTGTAAGGTGGTATGGTGTTATGATCTGGTGGCCTAGGAGCAGCATGAAACGTACTCTGGAGAAGGTGGTACCTGTACTGACCGCAAACCCTGAACTTAGCAGCGCAACTAGAAATAGCCGTGGGATGTACCTAACACTCCCTAGACACCTCGACACAGCCTAAGGACTAACTTCCCCTAAAGATAGAAACGGGAAAACTATCTTGCCTCAGAGAAAAATCCCCAAAGGATAGACAGCCCCCCACAAATATTGACTGTGAGAGGCGAGGGAAATGACAAACGCAGACTGAAATCAGGATTAGCAAAGGAGGCCTTACTAGCTAAAAAGAAAGAATAGGACAGAGAACTATGCGGCCAGTATTAAAACACTAGAAAATATCCACCACAGAAAATACTAAACTCCACATTTGACTAAAGACATGGAGGGTATATCTGCATCTCCAGAGATACCACAAAAAATCCTTACACAGACAAGCTGGACAAGACAAAACATGAAAATGCACTGAACTATAAGGCCCACAGCATGTGGACAGCAAAAACAAAGCCAGGACTTATCTTTGTTGAAAAGCACAGCAAACAGGAGAGACCAGAAAGGGATGTGAATCCTCCAAAATCAATGGACAACTGGCACTGACTAAAGGATCAAGCAGGACTAAATAGCTGAGTCCAAATTGCAAAAAGTGAACACACCTGATAAATGCTGCGATCCAAAGACAGCAGCACTACCACTCATAACCTCATAACCACCGGAGGGAGCCCAAGAGCAGAATTCACAACAGTATGGTATGCAGGAAGGGGAACCTGACTTTCAGCAGGGTCACATTCTGGCTGTGTAGCGTGCACGGGGAATGTAGCATTCTGGGTCAATGTACCAGCAGACTCATCTATCACTGGCTGGGCAATGGGCAGGATGAGGAGGAAACACAGATATAGGCCCAAATAATAAAGTGGGCTAAATGCAGTTCAAAATTGGTAACAGGACTAACCAGCTGTTGTGAAGGGGTTTCTCTTCACCATGGAGATTATTCTGCGATCATCCACCACTGTTTTCTTCCGTGGGTGCCCAAGTCTTTTTGCATTGATGAGTTCACCAGTGCTTTCTTTCTCAGGATGTACCAAACTGTAGATTTTGCCACTCCTAATATTGTAGCAATTTCTCTGATGTTTTTTTTCTGCTTTCGCAGCTTAAGGATGGCTGGTTTCACCTGCATGGAGAGCTCCTTTGACCACATGTTTACATCACAGCAAAACCTTCCAAATGCAAGCACCACACCTCAAATCAACTCCAGGTCTTTTATCTGCTTAATTGAGAGTGACATAACGAAGGGATTGCCCACACCTGTCCATGAAATAGCCTTGGAGTCAATTGTCCAATTACTTTTGGTACCTTTAAAAACAGGGTGGCACATGTTAAGGAGCTAAAACTCCTAAACCCTTCATCCAATTTTAATGTGGATACCCTCAAATGAAAGCTGAAAGTCTGAACTTCAACTGCATCTGAATTGTTTTGTTTAAAATTCATTGTGGTAATATCTATAACCAAAATTAGAAAAATGTGTCTCTGTCCAAATATATATGGACCTAACTGTATAATGTAGAGGGATATAAATGGCAACCGTACAAAACCAAACAGGATGGCAAGGGTGTGAAAGGAGAAAAAAATTAAAAGAAAAAAGTGGAGAGGGTGAAAGGAAAAGAAAAAATAAAGAAAAAAATAAAGGCTGAAGTAAAAGGAAAGGAAAAAGGTTAAAAAAGGACAAAAAAGAAATAGGAGAGCGCACGAAAATAATTTGATAAATAGTTGAAGAGAGACAATTATAGAGGAAAAATACTCACACTACAGAGCCATGACTATCATTCCATTCTAAAATCAAAAGAGTGAAGACACAGATACTGTAGGTAAATGAAAGGAAGGACGTTAAAGTCATTATTTAAATCATTTAGTGTTTCATTTTTGAATCCACAACATCTCCTTTTTCTTTAACCCCTTAAGGACTCATTTTTGTGTTTTCGTTTTTTGCTCTCCTTCCCAGAGCCATAACTTTTTTATTTTTGGTCAAAATAGCCATGTGAGGGCTTGTCTTTTGTGGGACAAGTTGTACTTTTGAATGCCACAATTGGTTTTAACATATCATGTACTGAAAATGGGAAATAATTTCCAAGTGCGGTGAAATTGAAACAAAAGTGCAATTCCACGCTTGTTTTTTGGGGTTTTTTTCTTTTCCATCTTCACGAAATGCTAAAACTGACTGGCCAATATGATTCTTCAGGTTATTACGAGTTCATAGATACCCAGCATGTCTAGGTTTTTTTATTTAAGTGGTGAAAAAACTTTGGTTAAAAAGGTCCCATTTTTTGTGATTTGGGGCTGGGTGAGGACTTTTTTTTTTGCACCGAGCTGATGTTATTATTGATACCATTTTAGTGTAGATATGATATTTTGATCGCCCGTTATTGCACTTTATTGGAATGTAATTCTGGTGTTTTGAATTTTTTTCTTGTTAAGTTTTTTACTGATCGGGTTAATTCTTCTTTTATATTGATAGATCAGGCAATTCTGAACGCGACAATACCAAATATGTGTATGTTTGATTTTTTTTAATTGTTTTATTTTGAATGAGGTGAAAGAAGGGTGATTTGAACTTTTATTTTTTTATTTTTTTAATATTTTAAAAACTTTTTACTTTGTGCATGCTTCAATATTCTCCATGGGAGATCAGAAGCTGCAGTTTTCAGATCAGCTCTGCTACCTACAGGCGATGATCCGATTGCCTGTATGTAGCAGAAATGCTCACTTGCTATGAGCGCTGACCACAGGGCTATGGCTATGACACCCACAGAGGTCTGCTGGCGACCTCTGATTGTCATGTCAAACCATTGGTGACCCGCGATCACGTGATGGGGTCACCGATGGGCGAGAGTTAAATTCCATTGTCAGAGATTGACAGCGGCATTTAACAGGTTAACAGCCACAGGTGGATCGCGATTCCACCCGCGGCTGTTAGAGGCACATATCAGCTGTTCAAAACAGCTGACATGTGTCTGGAAACATGTGGGCTCAGCGTTGGAGGAAGGGATTCCGACGTGGGCGCGCTATTACACCCAATGTTGGAAAGGGGTTAAACATGTCCCCACCTCGTCTTAGTCAATTACTTGAAATCTCAATTAACTGATGTTATACCTAAATACTGAAGTCCTCAATGGCAGGTGATGAGATAGATGACAAAATCTGTATTTCAGGTATAAAAGTCACTAATTGAGAAGGTATTTCCTGTTTGAGAATGTGTGAGGAAGTTACCCTTTATAACATTGTTGCAATTACAACAAGATAAGCAGGAAAAGGTCCCCATCTTCGATTGTGATAAGAACCGTTGTTGGGGGTTCCCAGAGCCCAGATCCGCCCTTACCAATTAATTGACTCTGCAAAATGCGATAATAAGGGGTTATTTAAATTCATCTAACTCTGGATGGGAATTACTCATTAGAGGCCAGTATATCCAGAAAACTTGGCAGATAGGAATTCCCTACCTGTACTCCTAGTATACAGCTCAGTCAGAAGTCACTTACCAAGGAATGCTGTTGGAGAGATCAGCGCAACAGGGTCTTATCTAACACAAAGTGAGTTGATATAATCAAATTCTACTCACCAGATGGAGCTTTTGATAAAGCATATAAAGTTATCCGCTGCAGCAGATCCACGGGTCAGCAAGTGACCATGCTGTAGATGAATGAACTGGTTAATGTGGTTATAATCTGAGGTGCGGAATAATTGTAGGTCCAGATGTACAGTATATTACATAATTTATGTGATATACATCTGGACCTACAATTATTCAGCAGCGCAGATTATATCTACAGAAGTCACTTACCAGTGATGTACACCAAGATGTCCAGAAAGATCAATTCAACATTGGAATACACCATCATAAAATTTACCCATTTTTTGTCTAATGTGAAGTTCTTTGATGAAACGGTGCAGTAACTGCTGATCACCAGTCCATATGGTGAAGATGTCATCTATGTACCGCAGCCATATCCCACAAAAATGTTGAAGGAATTGGTTGTAATTCTCAAAGGACTTCTCAAAGTCTCCCATGAAGAGATTGGCATAAATGGAGACACAGTGGCCTGCCATTGTCCAAAAAATTAATCCTGCAAAAGGAAATAATTCCTGTATAGTACATTCTTAATTAGGGACACCATAAAAGATTGCTATTTCTCTGGCATATTTGATTGTATTAAGATGGTTTGTATAGTCTACATCCCACTTTGAAGGTCAATCGATGTATACAAACTGCATACATTGAAGGAGACTAAAAAAGCTCCATCTGGTTCATCTCCATCTTGGATATTGGTCAGACGCCTCTCACTCAGCCAAACCAGAGCTCCACTTTGCACTGACGAGGCGCAGTACCCCAAAAGGGTCGACATTGACTGTTAGGATTGCTACTTCCAATAGGTGGCACTAGAGTTCTAGTTCTCTTCCTCTCTGAAGAGACAATTTGCATATTTCCCAGAGGAGCATTGCGGCTTTAAGTCTCCTCACCTCGACATGCTTATCATGTCAGTCTCCGCGAGGAGAAACAATACTTCTTGGATATCGGTCAGACGCCTCTCAATCAGCCAAACCAGATCTCCACTTTGCACTGACGAGGGGCAGTACCCCGAAACACATTGTCTGCAAATTGAGATTCAGGTTTGGCTATTATCCCAAGTCATGTGACAAGGCTCGTTAAAGGGTCGATTTTGACTGTTAGGATTGCTACTTCCAATAGGTGGCACTAGAGTTCTAGTCCTTTTCCTCTCTGAAGAGACAATTTCCATTTGGTACATGCAATTTGTCAATCTTGGACAGAAAATTTCTAGTCTCTAAGGGTACCGTCACACAGTGGCATTTTGATCGCTACGACGGCACGATCCGTGACGCTCCAGCATCGTAACAATATCGCTCCAGCGTCGTAGACTGCTGTCACACTTTGCAATGTACGACGCTGGAGCGATAATTTCATCACGTATGTGCGATGTAGAAGACGTTGGTTACTATGCGCACATCGTATACAATATCGTGCACACCTTTGTTACACCATGCGATCATGCCGCCACAGCGGGACACTAGACGATGAAAGAAAGTTTCAAACGATCTGCTACGACGTACGATTCTCAGCGGGGTCCCTGATCGCAGGAGCGTGTCAGACACAGCGAGATCGCTGGAACGTCACGGATATATCGCTGGAACGTCACAAATCGTGCCGTCGTAGCGATCAAAATTGCACTGTGTGACGGTACCCTAACATAAGACTTGATATCCAGAACAAACCCTTGTAGGACTTTATCAAGGAAGATTTGCAAGGGGTTGAAAATGACTCTGTCCCTGCGACAATAGGCGTGCCAGGGGGAGTCTTCCATCCCCATGTGTATTTTTGGAAGTGCATATAGTACCGATGTGATGGGATTTTCCTGAATCAAGTAGTTACAATGATCCTCATTGATAACACCTGAAGCACAAGCTTCCGCCATAACATCTGAATATGCTCCAGCATCCTCCATTTAGGGTCATTGGGGATGGGCATATATATACAGTATGTGTATCAGAGAGCTGTAACCTGATGTCACTAATATATTTTCTTTTATCTAGTAACTTTTTTGAAGGAGAATACTCAGTGCCTTGGATCCTTGGATTGTTTGCAGTTTTCACAACCTAGTGGAGGCGTCTGCATGGGCCACAGAGTGGTGCACAGGATACACCCTTACAAACATGTGTAATGTTACATAGGACTGCAGGTGACATCTACTACATAACCTATACTGAAAGATTTATCTTTGCGTTATCTTTGGTTTTACATAGGACTGCAAATAACATCTACTGTATAAGGCTGTACTAGGAGTATTTGGTCAGCATTTTACATCAGTATTTGTAAGCCAAAACCAGGAGTGGAACAATTAGAGGAAAAGTATATTAGAAACATATGCACCACTTCTGTATTTATCACCCACTCCTGGTTTTGGCTTACAAATACTGATGTAAAATACTGACCAAATACTGCTAGTGTGACGGCAGCCTTATGAGAATTATCACTGTGTTATCTGTTGTTACATAGGACTGCATGTAACATCTACTACATTATCGGTACGCAGCGTTATCACTGTGTGTGATCTGTGGTGTTACATAGGACTGCTACTTTATGGTCTATACTCAGAGACGTATGACTGTGTTATCTGTAATGTTACATAGGACTGCAGGTAACATCTACAACCTTATCTGGAGAGTGGGTGTTATCTGTAGCTTTGCCCCTGATCTTTTATAACCCCAGCAACCCTCCTGCTCAGCATTATGTTCTTTCAATGTATTTGCATATCATCATTGCAAGGATGTAATTCACACACCTGTGGGAACCAGTAAAGCATTGGTATTGGAACCGAGCTAGCATTGAACAAGTACAGTATTTGTTTGTTTTTCAGTCTACTAACTTCGTCCTAAAAGGGCTTGTGTCCTAGCGTAATAATCTTACTAGTCCTGTCCATTGTTTTGTGATTCTATGGGGCTGTGCAGATGTCCAATTTTTTACTCAGAAAGAGACAGTCCGGGGTAAAAAAATCACAAAGTGTCTGAGTTTGATCCAATATACGGATCACATTCGGCCATGCAAGTCGACAAATGAGTGGAAAACTTCAGACTGCACTCGGATGACATTTGAGTCCAGTCCAATTTCCATACACTGACACAATGGAGAAGGAGATTTTTTTTCCATCTTCTCCTCATATGAAAGAATTGAATCACACTATGCTCACACTCTGATCAAACTCAGAGTTTGATCAGAGTGTGATTTGCATAATCAACTCGATCCTCTAGGATGAGAGAAAATACTGTTGTGTAACCCTAGCCTTATACTGTTTTTCTTTTTAAATTCATTTGGTTTTTTAAACATACGACAGCCCTTCTAAAAAGAGGAGACCAGAGGTATAGCAACACAGGGTTTGTTTAAACACATAACTGTGGAATATCTTGAATTTGACTGTTTGCTTAGTTACTTCATTATATTTACCATATTTTTCGGACTTTTTTCCCAAAATTGTTTTGGGGAAAATGGGGGTGCTTCTTATAGGCCGGATGCACTTACCAGGAGACACATCCCAGGCTGATGCGCTGCAGTTTCGCAGATGATCGTTGGTGCAGGGGCTCTGCCGGCATTTGTGGAAATACCGAAGCCCCTACACATCCATCTCAGACTGGGGAGTGCACTTTTGTAGATGCTCGGTGGTGCGGGGGCTCCACTGACAATTTGTGAAAGGCTGGAGACCCCACAGTTCCATTGCTGTAATGAGTTGGTCTCCATGAAAATGGCAGCCGGAAGCGGCGCATGCGCAGGATGAGATCTCAGCGCCGAGATCTCATCTCCCGAGATCTCATTTTGTGGATGTTCCACCTCCGGCCTTTCACAAAATGTCAGCGGAGACCCCGCACCACCGATCATCTGCGAAACTGCCACACATCAGCCTGGGATGGATGTGGGGACTTTCACAAATTGACGGAGCCCCCGCACCACCGAACCTGCTGCATCAGCCTGGGATGAGCCAGACCACCGAACACTTCCTGTGAACCCGCTCCACCAGCACTCCCTATTACACCCTACCCCCCAGGTAAGCTGAATAATTCGGACTGTATGACGGACCCTCATTTGACACATTAATTTTTTTTCACTATTTTTCTTCTGAAAATTTGAGGTGCGTCTTATGGTCCGGTGCGTCTTAAAGTCTGAAAAATGCGGTATTTTGGATGCACTTGACCATAAAAATTACTTTGTTGCAAAAGAAAAAAGAGCTTTGAAAACATAGAAAAAAAAGGTGTGATGTTTTGAATCGACGTACAACTACAATTCTGAGCTTGATGTAAGCAGAAAGTACTATTCTACAGTTTTAAATCATATTACGTTTTAAATTATACAGTGTGATGTGTGTATAAAATGATATGTCATTTATATAATGTGTACTTTACATCCTATTACGGCAGTAATCAGATACAGTACATGTTTTACCTATTGTGTTCCCAAATATTCCTACCCTTACATACTAGACTGTAAATGACAATAAATTACCATTACATTTACTTTTATATGAATATGAATACGCATATATTACCTGTACTTGAGAGTTTTCTTATGTTTTTTCTTAGCCTTAGACGCAAACAATATTACAGTACATATAAAGTTAGAGAAGCAATTCAAAGCTATAAGCATGAAATCATTAATGATTTACCTCACAGAACCTTTGAAGAATAAAAAAATAATATATCACCGTGGTAGAAAGTGATTCCATATTAAGAGTCAAAAAATAGCAAGGCTTTTAATGAGTTGTGGGGTTTTTGCTCCTTGCCATCAAACTCTTCATTTGCATTTAGCCACAACACATGCTCCCAGCTTTTCCTACTCCCTACTAAACCTTATTTTCTCTTCCCAAGTTAAATGTCTTTAAAGGGAAGGTGCCATCTCAAAAAATAATTTCAACAACTGAAAAAATGTAAATGATCAATGTTTTAATTAAAAAAATAAATTGGTTTTAATGGAGTTAAATATTAAAAATACCATATTTTCTGGTGTATAAGACGACTGGGCGTATAAGACGACCCCCAACTTTTCCATATAAAATATGGAGTTTGGGATATATTCGCCATATAAGGCCGGCGTCACACTAGCGAGTTTTACGGACGTATGAGAGGTGCAGAAAATATAGATAACACAAGGTACAATGATTCTCTATGGCCCTGCTCCTATCTGCCGTATTTTACTGATCCGTATTATACGGTCTTCTACAGCCGTAGAAAATCGCAGCATGCTGCGTTTGTCACCGTATTGCACAAAAAAAATCACCAATGAAAGTCTATTGGGGTGAGAAAAAAACGGATTACACACGGACCAGCGCGAGAAATACGCAGCGGTGTTCTATAGAAAAGCCAGTAATTCAATTGCCGGCTTTTCCTATCTCCTTCACAAACCCGACATGATATGAGACATGGTTTACATACAGTAAACCATCTCATGTCCTTTTTTTTTGTATATTCCACACTACTAATGTTAGTAGTGTGTATGTGCAAAATTTGGGTGCACTAGCTATTAAATTTAAGGGTTAAATCGCGGAAAAAATTGGCATGTTCTCCAGTGCAATTTTCTGCGCCAGAGTGGTAAAGCCAGTGACTGAGGGCAGATATTAATAGCCTGGAGAGGGTCCATGGTTATTGGCCCCCCCTGGCTAAAAACATCTGGCCCCAGCCACCCAAGAAAAGGCACATCTGGAAGATGCGCCTATTCTGGCACTAGGCCACTCTCTTCCCACTCTGATGTAGTGGTGGGATATGAGGTAATGAAGGGTTAATGTCACCTTGCTATTGTAAGGTGACATTAAGCCAGATTAATAATGGAGAGGCGTCAATTATGACACCTATCCATTATTAATAAAATAGTATGAAATGGTTAATAAAACACACACACATTATTACAAAGTATTTTAATGAAATAAAGACACAGGTTGTTGTAATATTTTATTAGACTCTTAATCCACCTGAAGACCCTCGTTCTGTAAAAAAAGAAAAAGAAAAAATCAACAATATCCTAAACCCTCCGTCGTTCTGTCTTGTCCCACGTTGTAAATCCATCTGAAAGGGTTAACTAATTTTACAAGCAGAAACCTGTTAATACAGCCGCCTCTGCCTGTAAAAACCCGGGGAATGAAGGGAATGCAGGGGAATGACCTGTAGTTACCTCAAGTCACGGTGATGCGCCCTCTGCTGGATAAACTCACATGAACTCAAGCCTGGGAACTTTTCAGAATATTTTCCCACGCTTGAGTTCATATGAGGACATCCAGCAGAGGGCGCATCACCGCAACTCAAGGTAACTACTAACTACAGTACATTCCCCTGCAATCCATTCATTCACATATGTAACCCCTTCAGATGGATTTACATCGTTGGATGTTGCAATAGCAAGGTGACATTAACTCTTCATTACCCCATATCCCACCGCTACACGGGAGTGGGAAGAGAGTGGCCAAGTGCCAGAATAGGCGCATCTTCCAGATGTGCTTTTTCTGGGGTGGCTGGGGGCAAATGTTTTTAGCCAGGGGGGGGGGTGTTGTGAATTCTGTGGCTGAGTTCACTTCTGTGGTCACAAGTGGTATTGCAGTCTCTGGGCTTCCTCCCTCAGGTGTTTTGGTGAGCTCGTTGGCTGCCTTGCTATTTAGCTCCACCTGAGTCTGTCTTCCTTGCTCCTTGTCAATGTTCCAGTGTTGGATCTGAGCTACTGCATCTTTCCTTGGGCCTGCTGCTCTGCTAGATAAGTGCTTCTAGTTTGTTTTCTGTTTTTTCTGTCCAGCTTGCTATTAACTTTTGCTGGAAGCTCTGAGAAGCAAAGGAGTGCACCGCCGTGCTGTTAGTTCGGCACGGTGGGTCTTTTTGCCCCTTTGCGTGGTTTTCGTTTTAGGGTTTTTTGTAGACTGCATAGTTCTCTTTGCTATCCTCGATCTGTCTAGAATATCGGGCCTCACTTTGCTGAATCTATTTCATTCCTACGTTTGTCTTTTCATCTTGCTAACAGTCATTATATGTGGGGGGCTGCCTATTCCTTTGGGGTATTTCTCTGAGGTAAGTCAGGCTTGTATTTCTATCTTCAGGCTAGTCAGCTCCTCAGGCAGTGTCGAGTTGCATAGGTAGTGATAGGCGCAATCCACTGCTGCTTATAGTTGTGTGAGGATAGATCAGGTACTGCAGTCTACAGAGATTCCACGTCTCAGAGCTCGTCCTATTGTTTTTGGTTATTGCCAGATCTCTGTGTGTGCGCTGATTACTGCACGCTGTGTTGCCTGATTGCCAGCCATAACAGTACAAGGAGCCACACCAATGATTCCCAATAGAGGGAAAAAAGAAATCCTGACATCATTTTTTTTTTTTCTTAGCTCTGTCTTCAGTCTTTTTTTTCCCCTAGACATTAGAGTGCTTCAGGACACAGCTGTGGACATGGATATTCAGGCTCTGTGCTCCTCAATGGATAATCTCGTTGTAAATGTACAAAAGATTCAAGATACTATTGATCAGAAATCGATGCTAGAACCAAGAATTCCGATTCCTGATTTGTTTTTTGGTGACAGAACTAAGTTCCTGAGCTTCAGAAATAATTGTAAGCTATTTTTGGCCTTGAAACCTCATTCTTCTGGTAATCCTATTCAACAGGTTTTGATTATTATTTCTTTTTTGCGCGGCGACCCACAGGACTGGGCGTTTTCTCTTGCACCAGGAGATTCTGCATTGAGTAATGTTGATGCATTTTTCCAGGCGCTGGGATTGCTTTACGATGAGCCTAATTCAGTGGATCAGGCTGAAAAAAATCTGCTGGCTTTATGCCAGGGTCAGGATGATGTAGAAGTATATTGTCAGAAATTTAGGAAGTGGTCAGTACTCACTCTGTGGAATGAATCTGCACTAGCGGCTTTGTTCAGAAAGGGTCTCTCTGAAGCTCTTAAGGATGTAATGGTGGGATTTCCTATGCCTGCTGGTTTGAATGAGTCTATGTCCTTGGCCATTCAGATCGGTCGTCGCTTGCGCGAGCGTAAATCTGTGCACCATCTGGCGGTATTGTCTGAGAGTAAACCTGAGCCTATGCAGTGCGACAGGACTATGACTAAAGTAGAACGGCAAGAACACAGACGTCTGAACAGACTGTGTTTCTATTGTGGTGATTCTACTCATGCTATTTCTAATTGTCCAAAACGCACTAGGCGGTTCGATAGCTCTGCCGTTATTGGTACTGTACAGTCCAAATTCCTTTTGTCCATTACCTTAATGTGCTCTTTGTCATCGTATTCTGTCATGGCGTTTGTGGATTCAGGCGCTGCCCTGAATCTGATGGATTTGGATTATGCTAAACGTTGTGGATTTTTCTTGGAGCCTTTGCGGTGTCCTATTCCGTTGAGAGGAATTGATGCTACACCTTTGGCCAAGAATAAGCCTCAGTACTGGGCCCAGCTGACCATGTGCATGGCTCCTGCACATCAGGAAGTTATTCGCTTTCTGGTACTGCATAATTTGCATGATGTGGTCGTGTTGGGGTTGCCATGGCTACAAACCCATAATCCAGTATTGGATTGGAACTCTATGTCGGTAACCAGCTGGGGTTGTCAGGGAGTACATGGTGATGTTCCATTTTTGTCTATTTCGTCATCCATTCCTTCTGACATCCCAGAGTTCTTGTCGGACTTTCAGGATGTATTTGAAGAGTCCAAGTCTGATGCCCTACCTCCGCATAGGAATTGTGATTGTGCTATCGATTTGATTCCTGGTAGTAAATTCCCTAAGGGTCGTTTATTTAATTTGTCCGTACCTGAACACACCGCTATGCGCAGTTATGTGAAGGAGTCCCTGGAGAAGGGACATATTCGCCCATCGTCGTCACCATTGGGAGCAGGGTTCTTTTTTGTAGCCAAGAAGGATGGTTCGCTAAGACCGTGTATTGATTACCGCCTTCTTAATAAGATCACTGTTAAGTTTCAGTATCCCTTGCCATTGATTTCTGACTTGTTTGCTCGGATTAAGGGGGCTAGTTGGTTTACTAAGATTGATCTTCGTGGTGCGTATAATCTGGTGAGAATCAGGCAGGGAGATGAATGGAAAACGGCATTTAATACGCCCGAGGGTCATTTTGAGTATCTGGTGATGCCGTTCGGACTTGCCAATGCTCCATCTGTTTTTCAGTCTTTTATGCATGACATTTTCCGTGAGTATCTGGATAAATTCTTGATTGTTTACTTGGATGACATTTTGATCTTCTCAGATGATTGGGAGTCTCATGTGAAGCAAGTCAGAATGGTTTTCCAGGTACTGCGTGCTAATTCCTTGTTCGTGAAGGGATCTAAGTGTCTCTTCGGTGTGCAGAAAGTTTCATTTTTGGGGTTCATCTTTTCCCCTTCTACTATCGAGATGGATCCGGTTAAGGTTCAGGCCATCCAGGATTGGACTCAGCCGACATCTCTAAAAAGTCTGCAGAAATTCCTGGGCTTTGCTAATTTTTATCGTCGCTTCATCTGTAATTTTTCTAGCATTGCCAGACCATTGACCGATTTGACCAAGAAGGGTGCTGATTTGATTAATTGGTCTTCTGCTGCCGTGGAAGCTTTTCAGGATTTGAAGCGTCGTTTTTGCTGTGCCCCTGTGTTGTGTCAACCTGATGTTTCTCTTCCGTTCCAGGTCGAGGTTGATGCTTCTGAGATTGGTGCAGGGGCGGTTTTGTCACAGAGAGGTTCTGGTTGCTCAGTGTTCAAACCATGTGCTTTCTTTTCCAGGAAATTTTCTGCTGCTGAGCGTAATTATGATGTGGGCAACCGAGAGTTGCTGGCCATGAAGTGGGCATTCGAGAAGTGGCGTCATTGGCTTGAGGGTGCTAAGCATCGCGTGGTGGTTTTGACTGATCATAAGAACCTTACTTATCTTGAGTCTGCCAAGCGCTTGAATCCTAGACAGGCCCGTTGGTCGTTATTTTTTGCTCGTTTTGATTTTGTGATTTCATACCTTCCGGGCTCTAAAAATGTGAAGGCGGATGCTCTGTCTAGGAGTTTTGTGCCCGACTCTCCGGGGTTATCTGAGCCAGCGAGTATCCTCAAGGAAGGAGTCATTGTGTCTGCCATCTCCCCTGATTTGCGGAGAGTGTTGCAGAAATTTCAGGCTAATAAACCTGATCGTTGTCCGGCCGAGAAACTGTTCGTCCCTGATAGGTGGACTAGTAAAGTTATCTCTGAACTTCATTGTTCGGTGCTGGCCGGTCATCCAGGAATCTTTGGTACCAGGGAGTTGGTTGCTAGATCCTTCTGGTGGCCATCTCTGTCACGGGATGTGCGTGCTTTTGTGCAGTCCTGTGGAATTTGTGCTAGGGCTAAGCCCTGCTGTTCACGTGCCAGTGGGTTGCTTTTGCCCTTGCCGGTCCCGAAGAGGCCTTGGACACATATTTCGATGGATTTCATTTCTGACCTTCCCGTTTCTCAAAAAATGTCGGTCATTTGGGTGGTCTGTGATCGCTTTTCTAAAATGGTCCATCTGGTGCCCTTGGTTAAATTGCCTTCCTCCTCTGATTTGGTGCCTTTGTTCTTCCAGCATGTGGTTCGTTTACATGGCATTCCTGAGAATATTGTTTCTGACAGAGGTTCCCAGTTTGTCTCGAGGTTCTGGCGAGCCTTTTGTGGTAGGATGGGCATTGACCTATCTTTCTCCTCGGCCTTCCATCCTCAGACTAATGGCCAGACCGAACGAACCAATCAGACCTTGGAAACATATCTGAGATGTTTTGTTTCCGCTGACCAGGATGATTGGGTGTCATTTTTGCCGTTGGCTGAGTTCGCCCTTAATAATCGGGCCAGCTCGGCTACCTTGGTCTCTACTTTTTTCTGCAATTCTGGGTTCCATCCTCGTTTCTCTTCAGGACAGGTTGAGTCTTCGGACTGTCCTGGTGTGGATTCTGTGGTGGACAGGTTGCAGCAGATCTGGACTCAGGTAGTGGACAATTTGACCTTGTCCCAGGAGAAGGCTCAGCTTTTCGCTAATCGCAGACGCCGTGTGGGACCCCGACTTCGTGTTGGGGATCTGGTTTGGTTATCTTCTCGTCATATTCCTATGAAGGTTTCCTCTCCTAAATTTAAACCTCGTTTTATTGGTCCGTATAGGATTTCTGAGATTCTCAATCCGGTGTCTTTTCGTCTGACCCTCCCAGACTCCTTTTCCATACATAATGTATTCCATAGGTCGTTGTTGAGGAGATACGTGGCACCTATGGTTCCATCTGTGGAGCCTCCTGTCCCTGTTTTGGTGGAGGGGGAATTGGAGTATATTGTGGAGAAGATTTTGGATTCTCGTGTCTCTAGACGGAAACTCCAGTATCTGGTCAAATGGAAGGGTTATGCTCAGGAAGATAATTCCTGGGTTTTTGCCTCTGATGTCCATGCCCCAGATCTTGTTCGTGCCTTTCATGTGGCTCATCCTGGTCGGCCTGGGGGTTCTGGTGAGGGTTCGGTGACCCCTCCTCAAGGGGGGGGTACTGTTGTGAATTCTGTGGCTGAGTTCACTTCTGTGGTCACAAGTGGTATTGCAGTCTCTGGGCTTCCTCCCTCAGGTGTTTTGGTGAGCTCGTTGGCTGCCTTGCTATTTAGCTCCACCTGAGTCTGTCTTCCTTGCTCCTTGTCAATGTTCCAGTGTTGGATCTGAGCTACTGCATCTTTCCTTGGGCCTGCTGCTCTGCTAGATAAGTGCTTCTAGTTTGTTTTCTGTTTTTTCTGTCCAGCTTGCTATTAACTTTTGCTGGAAGCTCTGAGAAGCAAAGGAGTGCACCGCCGTGCTGTTAGTTCGGCACGGTGGGTCTTTTTGCCCCTTTGCGTGGTTTTCGTTTTAGAGTTTTTTGTAGACTGCATAGTTCTCTTTGCTATCCTCGATCTGTCTAGAATATCGGGCCTCACTTTGCTGAATCTATTTCATTCCTACGTTTGTCTTTTCATCTTGCTAACAGTCATTATATGTGGGGGGCTGCCTATTCCTTTGGGGTATTTCTCTGAGGTAAGTCAGGCTTGTATTTCTATCTTCAGGCTAGTCAGCTCCTCAGGCAGTGTCGAGTTGCATAGGTAGTGATAGGCGCAATCCACTGCTGCTTATAGTTGTGTGAGGATAGATCAGGTACTGCAGTCTACAGAGATTCCACGTCTCAGAGCTCGTCCTATTGTTTTTGGTTATTGCCAGATCTCTGTGTGTGCGCTGATTACTGCACGCTGTGTTGCCTGATTGCCAGCCATAACAGGGGGGGCAGTAACCATGGACCCTCTCCAGGCTACTAATATCTGCCCTCAGTCACTGGCTTTACCACTCTGGCGGAGAAAATTGCGTGGGAGAACACGCCAATTTTTTCCACGATTTAACCCTTTAATTTAATAGCTAGAGCGCCCAAATTTTGCACATACACACTACTAACATTAGTAGTGTGGGATATGCAAAAAAAAAGGGATGTATGTATGTAAACCATGTCTCATATCATGTCGGGTTTGTGAAGGAGATAGGAAAAGCTGGCAATTGAATTACCGACTTTTCTGCTATCTAGCGCTGTATGATATATTAATATATATATATATATGTGTCTCACTGATATATATATATATATATATATATATATATATATATATATATATATATATATATATATAGACAGTATATATGTTTTTACGATTATTGGAGCCCATGGATCCATTGTCTGTCCATATTGCAAGCCTGCGAGAAAATCTCACAGTATGAATGCCATACGGATTACATACAGAGGATGCCATGCGCAAAATACGCTGACACACCCTGTCTACGGATGACATACGGATCACTATTTTGGGGACTTTTCTGAGTATTACGGCTGTAAATAACGGACCGTATTTTCATATGCTGAGTGTGACGCCGGCCTAAGACTGGGGTCATCTTATACGCTGGGTGTCGTCTTATAAGGCGTGTGCGGTCCAGATGGTTCCCAGGGTCTAGAGGAGAGGAGACTCTCCTTCAGGCCCTGGGATCCATATTCATGTAAAAACTAAGAGGGTGAGTATATCCATATTTTTTATTTTTATTCTTTTTTTTTTTACATGAATATGGCTCCCAGGGCCTGAAGGAGAGTTTCCTCTCCTCCAGACCCTGGGAACCATCCAGGACTGCTCCCTGCACACGCAGTACCCGGCGTATAAGATGACCCTCGACTTTTGAGACGATTTTCAGGGGTTAAAAAGTTGTCTTATACAGTAATTTACAAAGTTTGATATTTTCCACTTTTAAACACTAAGGGGAGCAGCTGCTGAAATTTGCCATGAAAACTTAGTGTACAACTTGCTCACATTACGACTGCAGTAAATATGGGGGCTTGGTCACATGTGTGTGATGTCAGTCATCTCCTCCCCCTCTGGGTGTTTGTGAAAGGATAACAGAGTATGACGTTTAGGATCACAGTGAGGAGCCATTTTGTTGGTGACTGCAAAGTGATACTGAGATGTGGACAGTCACGGAAGCTGGCTGGCAGCACCAATCCTTTTTTTGGTATTGCTTGGTGTATCATGTGTTGGGGTTAGATACAGGGCTAAGAGTAATTTGTCACATGATGGGATTAGATATAGGGCTCAGCAGAGTGTTTTACACAGGATGAGATAAGTATCTGTTTGTAATGTGTGACACTGCTCCATCCACTTCTATAGGAGCAGCAGTGTAAAGTGTGTCGCATCTCCATACACTTCTATGGGAGCAGTGGAGTAATGTGTAACACCGCTCCGTCCATTTCTATTGGAGCAGTTACATGGCTCTGGGGGGTATCACACATGATGAGCATTAAATACACTTTCAGGGGCGCAACACACATGATGGGCATTAGATGCATGTCTGTGATGTCCATGTATGCTTACTCTGATCTAGCAGAGCTGAGTCAGCGTGATGATTACACTGCTGCGCTCTGAACACTGAGGTGACATCAGCGGGCCGATACTGCACTATTAAACCCAGGCTGCGAACAATGCTCACTGTTTGCAATTCTCACATTATGGGCTTATACCCATTTGCGAGAAAAAAGGACAAGTGCAATCAGATAAAAAATCGGATTGCACTCGGATCAATGTTATTCAGTGGGTGACATCTCATTTGCGATTTTTTTTCTCAGCCGAAATCGGACTGAGAAAATAATCACAGTGCGCAGCGATTTGCTGCATATCTTGGTTGAGACTCGCCAATGCAAGTCAATGGGTGCGAGAAAAAAATCACACAGCACTCGCACAATGCCAGTGCTGTCTGATTTTTACTCATTGGTGTTCTTGAAAAGCCGGCAATTCATGTCCGGTGTACAGTAAAATCACACTGACATGTTAAGAATAGAATAGATAGAATAAATATATACAGTACAGACCAAAAGTTTGGACACACCTTCTCATTTAAAGATTTTTCTGTATTTTCATGACAATGAAAATTGTACATTCACACTGAAGGCGTCAAAACTATGAATTAACACATGTGGAATTATATACCTAACAAAAAAGTGTGAAACAACTGAAATTATGTCTTATATTCTAGGTTCTTCAAAGTAGCTACCTTTTGCTTTGATGACTGCTTTTCTTTGCACACTCTTGGCATTCTCTTGATGAGCTTCAAGAGGTAGTCACCGGAAATTGTTTTCACTTCACTGGTGTGCCCTGTCAGGTTTAATAAGTGGGATTTCTTGCCTTAAAAATTGGGTTGGGACCATGAGTTGTGTTGAGCAGAAGTCTGGTGGATACACAGCTGATAGTCCTACTGAATAGACTGTTAGAATTTGTATTGTGGCAAGAAAAAAGCAGTTAAGTAAAGAAAAACGAGTGGACATCATTACTTTAAGAAATGAAGGTGTCAGTCCGAAAAATTGGGAAAACTTTGAAAGTGTCCCCAACTGCAGAGGCAAAAACCATCGAGCGCTACAAAGAAACTGGCACACAAGAGGACCGCCCCAGGAAAGGAAGACCGAGAGTCATCTCTGCTTCTGAGGATAAGTTTATCCGAGTCACTAGCCTCAGAAATCGCAGGTTAACAGCAGCTCAGATTAGAGACCAGGTCAATGCCACACAAAGTTCTAGCAGCAGGCACATCTCTGCAACAACTGTTAAGAGGAGACTTTGTGCAGCAGGCCTTCATGGTAAAATAGCTGCTAGGACACCACTGCTAAGGACAGGCAACAAGCAGAAGAGACTTGTTTGGGATAAAGAATGCAAGGAATGGACATTAGACGAGTGGAAATCTGTGCTTTGGTCTGATGAATCTAAATTTGAGATCTATGGTTCCAACCACCGTGTATTTGTGCGATGCAGAAAAGGTGAACGGATAGACTCTACACGCCTGGATCCCACCGTGAAGCATGTAGGAGGAGGTGTGATGGTGTGGGGGTGCTTTGCTGGTGACACTGTTGGAGATTTATTCAAAATTGGAGGCATACTGAACCAGCATGGCTATCACAGCATCTTGCAGTGGCATGCCATTCCATCCGGTTTGCATTTAGTTGGACCATCATTTATTTTTCAACAGGACAATGACCCCAAACACACCTCCAGGCTGTGTAAGGGCTATTTGATCAAGAAGGAGAGCGATGGGTGCTATGCCAGATGACCTGGCCTCCACAGTCACCAGACCTGAACCCAATCGAGATGGTTTGGGGTTAGCTGGACCGCAGAGTGAAGGCAAAAGGGCCAACAAGTGCTAAGGATCTCTGGGAACTCCTTCAAGATTGTTGGAAGACCATTTCCAGGGACTACCTCTTGAAACTCATTAAGAGAATGCCAAAAGTGTGCAAAGCAGTCATCAAAGCAAAAGGTGGCTACTTTGAAGAACCTAGACTATAAGACATATTTTTAGTTGTTTCACACTTTTTTGTTAAGTATATAATTCCACATGTGTTAATTCATAGTTTTGATGCCTTCAGTGTGACTTTACAATTTTCATAGTCATGAAAATACAGAAAAATCTTTAAATGAGAAGGTGTGTCCAAACTTTTGCTTTGTACTGTACCTATACCTGTCCAGTGTACAGTCAGTCGAACGCCGTAATCCATATCTGGGGTATATACAGTTTATAACTGGGAGCAGTGCTAATGCAACCATCCTAGTTGTAAACTACTGGGGAATGAATGAAATGCAGGGAGCGAAGCTTTAGAGACTTGCAATGGCATCACTGAAGCTGCCTCCCTGCCGGTCTGAACTCATATGAACTCTTGAGCGTGGGAAAATGCCAGCTTATTTTCCCACGCTGAAGAGTTCATTTGGTTTTAAAACTATGTATACAGTTGTATTTTACAATGAGATTTTAACATGAGCTTTTACATATAGACAACTGCTGTATGTAAAACCTCATGTTAAAATCGCATTGCATACGGATTACATATGCATGTCATGTGGATGTTCCATGGAAAAATCGCATGGAAATCGCATGGAAATCGCATGACACTCGCATGACACTCGCATAGCACTGGTCCATTTCTTCAGTCCGGAAATCGGACCTTTTTTTCTCGCAAATGGGTATGAGCCCTATCCTGGACCTCCGCATCCCAGCACCTGCTGTAACGGTTGCATCTAGACTGTAATTGCTCCTGTGAAGGCCTCCTTCTAAAAACTCCATTTTACATGGCTCACTGATGAGTTTACTAGAATGAAGTTGCTGTAGTGAGGATCTTACCATAGCTGCTCCACTCTAGACAATTCAATGCTGAAGTGACCGCACATGCTGGAGCAAGGTCCTCACAGGAGCAGCATCGATAGATGTCTCATGACTAGCATGGATGTGATTCCAGGAGGTCTTCATAGACACTCTATTACAGGATGAGCTAGAATCTAGTTAGTGCAGTGAGGAACCCAGGTTTGTGAGACGTTTCACTACTGGATTACCGTAGAAACTTCCTGGATTTATTTTTAATTACTAAATGGGTAACTATTCACTTACCTGGTTAGCAATGAGGGTGTCTCATAGATGTCACCCTATAACTAACTTCTGGGCTTGATGTATGTGGATATTACACATCTGACATCAACCCTAAATATTGCCAATGCAGCAGGGCAAGCATGAATAGCTGGGCTAAGTGCCAGAATTGGATCATCTAATGGATGGGTCTTTTCTGGGGTGTCTGTAGGCTGCTATTTTTAAGGCTGGGGAGGACCAAATATTCATGAACCTTCCAAGCCTGAGAATACAAGCCTCCAACTGTCTGCTTTACCTTGGCTGGTTATCAAAAATGGAAGGCACCAAGCCATTTTTTAAATTATTTATTTACATAATTTAAAAAATGGTGTGGGCACCCCTCTGTTTTTGATAACCAGCCAAGGTAAAGCCGACAGCTGAGGGTTGCAGCCTCCTGCTGTCTGCTTTACCTGCATTTATTATCAAAAATAGGTGGTACCCCACATCTTTTTTTATTTATCTATTTTTGTCACATGGTGCACCAGCCGATAAAAACCATGTGAATACTTGGTATGGCTGTGATATGCTGGAAGTGCCCAAACCGGAAAAGCTTGTTGAGTGGCCAAGACTTTTTCACATGGGGTCATGCAAAAATGATCCCCTTTTAGGGATTTGAAAGAAATTTTTTTCTTTAATAAATGAAGAAGCAAAAGTTTTTTTCACAAGATGTCCCAAAAAATTATTCCTTTATTTATGAAGCAAAACAGGTGTGCTCTGCACTTTTGAAATTGATGAAGTAATGGCTTCTCAACTTTGAATTTATCCCTTTACTTGACAATAAAATATATGCCACAAGCAGTCCAGTATACAGCTTGACATGCTGGTTAACACAATCAAGGACCCCGTTGGTTCATTTTAACCCCTTTGTCACCTTGGGTTTTTCCGTTTTTGCATTTTTGTTTTTTCCCTTCGTCCCAGAGCCATAACTTTTTTTATTTTTCCATCAATATGGCTGGTTTCACACTTGCGTTTTTGAACGCATGCGTTTTTTTAAAAAAACGCATGGTATGAAAACGCATGTAAACGCGTGTAAACGCTGCTTTTTTTGACGCACGCGTTTAACGCGTGCGTCAAAAAAACGCTGCGTTTACACGCGTTTACATGCGTTTTTGTATGCGTTTGCGTTTTTTTGGGGATTTAAAAAAAAAAAAAAAAAGGTTACCAGACACAACCATTGGGAATAGAGAGGGCGTACATGATTGGCAATCAATATATAGACCCTAGGGGAACAGAAATTTTCAGAGCTTGCTACTGTTTCCGGTGTCATGATGGATCTTTCAATGGCGAACTTTTATTTCAAACTTGAGTTCAGCTTCAAGATTTTCCTTGCCTGTGTTTTTGCTTGGGAGCAAGACCGAAACCGCCAAAGATGGAGAAGGAGACAGCGTCGGCGTTTTTGGAGGCACCCCATCATTGAAGTGCGTGAGACCCGTGGAGCATATCACACGCTCTATGCGGAGCTGAATGCCAACCCGGAGAAATTCCAGGATTACACCAGAATGTCTCAGGATTCTTTCCGGGATTTACTGTCTCGTGTAGAAGGTTCCCCACGGCGACAGGACACACGGCTCCGTAGAGCAATTCCACCTGTTAGTGACATTACGGTACGTTCCAAAACTAAACCAATGACAGTCCAAATTTTTGGTTATGACATGTATTTTGGGTTGTTTTTTTTTACCTTTTTCTTATTTAAAAACACCATTAAGAGCAGATTTTAATTTTTTTTTTTGTTTCCTTTTCTTCTAGATTTCTGGCCACAGGAGAGAGTTTATCTTCCCTGCACTTCCAATACCGCCTTGGAATCTCAACCCTGTCCGGAATTGTTGTGGACACCTGTTGTGCGTTATGGAATGTACTCCGTGAGGAGTTTATACCCGTACCCACCGTGGACATGTGGCGGGAAATATCAAAAACATTTTTGAACGTGTGTGATTTTCCAAACTGTTTAGGGGCGGTGGACGGGAAGCACATCTGCATTGTTAAACCTGCCAGAACCGGATCTGAGTTTTTTAATTATAAAAAATATTTTTCGGTAGTGCTCATGGCAATAGCGGATGCGGAGTGTCGCTTCATCGCCGTGGACATTGGAGCTTTTGGCCGTGGCAATGATTCCCAGACATTCAAGAGCTCGGATATGGGCCGTCGGGTATATGGCAACAATTTTAATTTTCCCCCTCCACAGCCTCTCCCCAACACTCAAGGCCCACCGCTGCCATTTGTTATGGTTGGGGATGAGGCCTTCCAGATGTGTGAAAATCTCCTGAAGCCCTATTCTAGTAGGGACTTGGACCACACTCGCAGAATATACAACTACAGACTGACCAGGGCCAGAAGAACCGTAGAGTGCAGCTTTGGCATTCTGGTTGCTAAATGGTGCATTCTTGCAAGAGCCATCAATCTAAAAGTGGAAACTGTGGACGAGGTGGTCAAAGCCTGTGTGGTTCTACACAATTATATAATGGCTAAGGAGCGACCCCACATTGAACTTGATGAACCAGTTTCACACCCATTGCCAGATTTTCAGCATCACCCGATGCGGTCAACTGCAGCCGTTGGTCTTATGCGGGACCAATTTGCGGCCTATTTTGTGTCCGATATTGGACGGGTTTCATGGCAGGACAATGTTGTTTAAATGTCCTGTTGTATGTTAATGTTTACCAATTATTAAAAACTGATACAAATTTTTCTAATTAATAAACTTTTTTGTGTTCACCAGGTCTCCTGTCTTTTTCCTCTCTAAAAAAAGTTTGAACAAAGATGGGCAGTAGATATGTATATCATAATTTGTAATCCAAAACCAGGAGTGGGTGATAGTTGATGAGGTAATAATTAGATTTTTTTAATCATAATTGACCTCTGTTGCACTCCCTATTTTGGTTTACAAAGAATGATATAAACACATAGATAGTTAGCGTGTGCCAACCATTGTCCCATCATTTTGACAAAAATTGTCACATAATGTGCTATATAGAATATGGTGAATATACAAGTCAGTAATCAACTAAACAGGTCAGGTGTCTATTTTGACATCTGACCGGTTCAGTTGAGTTCTGAACTTGATTGCCACCATTTTCTCTTTGGACAGTGACACTACACTAGTTAAAAATTAAAAATAAGAGTATGGAAATAACTGCTATTTTTTTGGCCAACTCATATCTGTATACTAAAGAAACACATATAGATGTTGTCTGGTATTTTATACTACTGGAGATATGTGTAGGCCAAAAGAATAAGTGTGTGACGAACTTTATTGGTGTGTATTGAGAGCGGTGAAAGACACAATAAACCAAACATAATTGTTGCAAATAATCTTTTTTTTTTATTGAGGAAAAACAACAATTTATTTTTTGGTACCGCGCCGGGTTGAACCACGCCGGCTTGGGGTTGAGTGACGTAACTGGGGGGTATTCAGAACTGAAGCCTGGCTCACCGTGGAGGAGGCAGAGGTGGCAGGAGAATGGGCAAGAAAACTTGAAGGGTCTGGAAGTTCGGGGATGGGGCTTAAAACATGAGGGGCTTGAGACACACTGGAAGGTTGAGACACATCGGTAGGTGATGGGGGAGGAATAATCAAAGTTTTCCGGGTTGGGGGAAGTTTTCTGGGGCTAGGTTGTAAAGTGTAGGCGGGAGACACGTCAGGACCCGGCTCCACAATTAAACAGTCAGTCTCCATTGTGGAGCGCTCGGCAATGTCAGAGTCCAATGGGGGAAAAGATAAAGTCCCGCCTGGGTCCTGGTGCCTCGTTGGGGGGGGAAACAAAAACCCTCCCAGGATCCTGGTGCCTCGTTGTGGGGGGGGAACATAACACCCTCCCAGGTTCCTGGTGCATCGTTGGGGGGGGGAACATAAAGCCATGGATGGGTCCTGCTGCATCGGGGTGGGCTGCATCGGGGTGGGTCCTGTCCGGAAAGGTATGGCTTGGTCGTGTTGCATCATGGGGGGCCCGGTGCGATACGCCATGGATGGGTCCTGCTGCATCGGGGGGTGTCCTGCCCGGAAAGCAACGCCTCGGTCCTGCTGCATCGGGGTGGGTCCGGTCCGATATGCCAGGCCTCGGTCCTGCTGCATCGGGGTGGGTCCGGTCCGATATGCAAGGCCTCGGTCCTGCTGCATCGGGGGTGGGCCGGTCCGATATTGCATGGATGGGTCCTGCGGAATCGGGAGGGTGCCGGGCCGATAAGCCACGCCAGGGTCCTGCGTCATCGTGGTGTGAGCGGAGGAGGTCCAAGCCGGAGCAGCGGTCATCACGGTGGTGGCGGTGGGATGTCCAACAGCACTCGTCATCGTGTTGGCGCTGTAGTGGAGTACACCTGTAGAGGGAATAGAGGTAACCGTGCAGTGGTATGCAGCAGAGGTAGGAATAGTGTTTACTTGTGACAGTGACGGCACAGTTGGATATGCCACATTACGACTCTGACTCTGCTGCATAGCCTGCACAAAAGCAACATTGCAGGCCTGCATCACACTCAGCTGGAGATCAGGGCTAAGGTGTTCCGACATGCCCTGTTCGATTTGATTAAAAAAATGATGAGCTGGCCTCTGGAGGTCGGCTTTCACTTGATCAACGCTTTTGGCGACATCCTGGATGCGGCACTCTAACAGGTTATGGGACACATCCATTCTGTCACCTAAAGCCTTGATAGCTTCGTGTAAAACCGAGCTCAAGTGCAAAAACTCGGGCATGAGGGACCTATCCGAAGCCCTCTATCGCTGCCGGGATGAGCCCGCAAAAATGGGTGCAGCGAAAGAGGACTGCGAAAGGGGAAGACCTGATGGGCCAGCCCCCTGGTCTCCAGTGAGTGTGGAAGACCCACCTGGTGCTGCGCTGCTGGATGGCTGGGACGGGTCCGTGGCTGCCGGCTGAAGGACCGCTCCAGAACCTGTGGCGACAGTCGTGCAGTGTGTGCTGTGAAAAAAGAAAACAGAAAATTAATACCAAACTATAACAAGACGGTACATCCTGTGGAATTAAAAATGACAGATTATGTCTATGCAATACAACCGGAGGCATGTGAGAAATACTTACGTTCTCATGAGAAGGACCGGTCTCAGGAAGGCCAACACACGGTGGTATTTGTAGAGCCGGTGCCTTGCTCCGGAACCACTAGCTGCACTCTTCTCTGCACGCAGGTCCTTGTTGAAGCGGTCCTTCATGGAACGCCAACGTGTCCTTACTTTGTCCACTGTGAAATAACAATAAAATATAATGGTCAGAATAAGGACTTTTGGCCGTGCTCTCGTGACTGTGTGTGATGACAGAAACTACGAAAAGTTTCTTTCATCACACACAGTCAAGAGAGCATGGCCAAGGTCTGTTGCTTCACACTACCGTGCAATACTTACCAAATGCATTACGGACCCGTGGCGGGGAATTCTCCCAGCCATCCCACAACGCTTGGGCCACCTCACTCCACAAACGACGGAGAACACTATTGACGGCGTGCTGTTGATCCCGGCTGTCCCACAACGGGACTCGCTCCTGGACCAGACTGATCAGCAGGTCATTATCAATCCGGTCGTCGTCCCGTTGTGAAACCTAAAATTAAAAGAAAATCATTTAAGTTTGCTCAACCACATTTGGAAAAAATAAGACACGAAGATGAGAAAGGGCAGGAATATGAAAGACAACTTTCAGAAAAGGATGATACAAGAAAAATGTAAAGAAAAACAAGGGTACAGAAAAGGAAAGAATATTACAATAAGGACAGTCTGCCTGGTATACATACCCGCTGCCGTCTTCCACCTGGACCTTGACTCCGCTGCTCAGTACCTCTCTGTCCCTCAGTTGAAGTGCTCTATAACATTAAAAAAAAAAATTGCCTCATGTGTCGATGTGACAGTCGATACTTACCAAGCTGACGGACAAAAAAATTACCTCGCTCACGTGATCCACTTCTGATTGCCGTGGCTGGAACTCCTCATCAGACGAAGAAACCGGAGAAGACATTCTGATGCGTGTTGAAAGAAAAAAATTGAAGAAATTAGGACATGTAGATCCAAAAAATTGAAAATGAATGCATTGGCTAGGATATACTCACATTGCTCTGTGTCTTGTCCAACAATGCGTCCGGGCAGGGTGCTGTCTTCTTTGGAGTCTGATGAGAAGTGACCAGAAACTTCCCCCAACCTTCCTTTTATAACCCTGCTGCTATGGGGGAGGCTTATCAGTGTCTAGACATCCTTATCTACAGTTAATTCAATGGTGCCAAAAAAAACGCATGCGTCAAAAAAACGCATGCAAACGCATGTCCAAAAAAACGCATGCGTCCCCATTGACTCCAATGCATTTTTTGTCAAAAAAAAAACGCATGTAAACGCATGCGTTTTTTTGGGGAAAAAAAACGCCCCTCAAAATACTACAAGTTGCATTTTAGAAAATGAACGCATGCAGTAAAAAAACGCATGCGTTCACAAACGCGTGCAAACGCGTACACCAAAAAACGCATGCGTTATCAATGTTAAATATAGGGAAAAAAACGCATGCGTTTTTTTGGTAAAAAACGCTGCAGACAAAAACGCAAGTGTGAAACCACCCTATGTCAATATGACCATGTGACGGCTTGTTTTTGTGGGACAAGTTGTACGTTTGGTCATTACGAGTGTATAGATACCAAACATGTATAGTTTTTTTTTATTTTAATGCTTAAAAAAAATCCAAAGTTTGCAAAAAAAAAATTAAAAATTGTGCCATTTTCCAAAACCCATAGCGTCTCCATTTTTGGGGTTCTGGTTCTGGGTGAGGGCTAACTTTTTGCGCATCAAGCTGGTGTTTTTATACTATTTTTGGATAGACAAGATATTTTGATATCCCGTTATTTCATTTAATTGCAATGTTGTGGTGACCAAAATAAAACGTAATTCTGGCGTTTTTATTTTTTTTCCTGTTACGCCATTTACCAATTGAATGAGTTATTTTTAGATTTTGATAGATTGGGCATTTCTGAACACGGCGATACCAAATGTGTATTTTTTACTGTTTTATTTTGAATGGGGCAAAAGGGGAATGATTTGAACTGTACATTTTTTTTTTTTTTTTTTTAAACTTTTTTTTAACTTTTTACTTGCTTCAATAGTTTCCTTAGGAGACTTGAAGCTGCGATCATCTGATAGCTTGTGGTACACATAGCAGGTCTGCAGCTGTCACTTAAAATTTGGCAAGAGATCCACAATGACTTAAAAAGAGAGGTCAAGAAGTTTGGATGTGTGCTAGCAGAGTTTGCTGTTGTTGTGTTCTTAAAAGATCACAACTTTGACAGCATCAGCAGACCTCTTGTGCTGCTTTCTTTAGTTCATGGTGGTTATATAATTGCTGTGGTTAAGCAAAGGTTCTTACAGGCCTAAAAGTCCCCTTTTGTCACGGAGTTACCGCGACAGAGCAGTACCAGAAGACCATAGCGTCTGACGGCTTCTGCTTCTTCGCTTAGAAGAAGCACTTCTGTGTATTAAAGGTGTTTTGTTTTCTTTCAGCAGGACAGGGGTTAATAGGCCATGCGGAAATTCCTGCTTTCAGCTGTGCTCGGTTAGGCTACGTTCACATTAGCGTTGTGCGCCGCTGCGTCGGCGACGCAACGCACAACGCACGCAAAAACGCGCCAAAACGCACGCAAAAACGCTGCGTTTTGCGACGCATGCATCGTTTTTTGCCAAAATTTGGACGCAAGAAAAATGCAACTTGTTGCGTTTTCTTGGTCCGACGCTTGCGGCAAAAAAGACGCATGCGTCACACAATGCAACAAACAAAAACGCATGCGTCCCCCATGTTAAATATAGGGGCGCATGACGCATGCGTCGCCGCTGCGTCGCCAGACGCAAACTAGCATAACGCTAATGTGAACGTTACCTTAGCCACTTCTCTCTCCTATAAAACCTAGGCCTTCTGGTCAGATCTTTGTCTGAGATAACATTTGCTTGATAGACCTGGAGTAGTGAGGAGCTGGTGTTTGGAGAGCTGGAGAAACAGTTGTATGGTTTGTACGCTTGGAAAATTCCTCATCCTTACCTGCCTTATTTACCCTCCCCCTTAGTAATATGAAATGAAACCTGGCACTCAACTTGTACGTGAAAGCGGTTTTATTTACCAGCAACTTGTTGCTGGTAAAGAAAACCGCTTTCACGTACAAGTTGAGTGCCAGGTTTCATTTCAAATTACTAAGGTGTTGGAACCTACCTGGGCACCACACTCCACAAGCTGTGCACACGTTTATCTATTTATTTACCCTCCCCGTCCTTCACACCCTGGTGGATACCTCTGTTATTTGTGAGAGCATATTTTGTGTGAGTGGAGTTTTCTTTTCACCCTTGTCTTTGTTCCCCTGTTTGTCGGGTTGGTGTACTGTTGTACACGGTAGCGCCTCTCTTCCCCGGGTGGGGAGGGGGACAGACGCAGGGCGGCAGTCAGGAGACAGGGCGAGGGCGGAGGCCCCGGCATCCTCGCCATCTGAGGTATCCCGGGGAACAGGGCGAGTTAGGGTGCCCCCTAGAGCTAGGGCCAGGAAAGGTGCCCCTGGTCCCAGTTTAGTCGCTTGTCCAAACGTGACACCTTTCTTTTCATTCAACCATTCAGTCATCTTTTTTTGAAACTCTAGTAACTATATCAACAGTCCTGTTTCCTAGGGCAAAAAGCAACTAGTTGTAGTAAAAGTCTCTGTAGTTTTCTTATGATCACTTGTTCTGAAAACCAAGTGCACAAGTCAGATTTATTTTAATATTCATATTTTGTGCTGTCCAGCCTCCTTCAGCCATTACAAGGACTTATGTATATTATTTATTTTCTAATGTCATGAGGGTTGAACAGTGTTTTGTTGTTGTTTGCTTCCCTCAAATGACCAATGTTATTATATATTCTCATGTGTTGCTGATGTAATCTCCCATCATGCCTCTCTCTTTCTGTAACTGCTCATATCTTTTTCCTCACATCCTTTCTTTCTGGTCAGTGCCAACTTGGCAGAAGCATACATCAGAGCTGGATAGAGAATCCTTCTGTTACCTCTGTCTTGTATCCTCCAACCTCTACAACGTCATCCTTATCCCTTCATCTTCCCTGACCTAGCAAGATCATCATTCAAGATACTGCGAATAAACTAACTAAAAGTTTGTCCATGGCACCTTCCTTCCTGGATAATTCATGTGCAGCTGCTTAGGTTGAAGAGGAGAGCATAGCGAGTAAACTATCTACCATTGCTTGTAGAGAGATACATGCTCACATCCTTCAGATACCATCTCACCTATATACATCAGTGGCAGAATATATTCATTATTCAAATTCTGTACCTACTAGAGACTTGCGCTTTGTCTAATCATTGCTGAAACCTCTAGTATGTGATTGTCTCCTTCTCTACAGCACCACTCCAGTATAAAGCAGTCTGTTTTCCCATTCTGCAACTCCAGTACCATCCCAGAATGGCAGTGGACTCTCTGGCTAAAGCAACTATCCAACACAGTACACCCATGTGCTCTCATAGGAACTAAACAACCTACCCATTTCTGGTCTGGGACAAATCTCCAAATACAATGCCTTTTTGGTAGGTTCTAGATGTACTGTTCTTCAAGTCTCTATTGTGATGCTGCAGATTATAGGTCCCCAACAAGCTTCTAATTTCTTTGTCCACCACTGTAAATATGTAGTGACAAACAGCTAAAAAAAAGGTAATTAAAGTGAACCTGTCACCAGGTTTGGCCAATAAAAGATATGGCCATCATCCTTCAGGCATGATATACAGCATTCTATAAAGCAGTATATCTGCCCCCACCCAACCTGCAAGAGAGGAAAAATAACTTTTAATATACTCACCTGCGGGGCGGTCCTATCCGATGGGCATGGCTGGTCTTGGTCCAGCACCTCCCATCTTCTTACGATCCCTGTCCTCCTGCTTGCTTCATGTGGATGACGAGTTCCTTCATCATCCACACAATCTCCTCAGCACAGCGCTCCTCTGCAGGTGTACTCCTCTATCCTATAAACATAAGGATGAATGACCTCGGAGAGATCAAAACATCCAACACCGCGGAGACACCATCACGTGTTTCTCAACGCAGTGATCCAGAACACTGCCCCCATCCCTTATGGGAAATATGCAAATGCATGTAGAAAAGCCGCGGAGACACCATCACATGTTTCTCAACGCAAGCAATAAATAGCCAGGTCGTTCACCGGGAAGGAACAACCACGGGAAGGGCAGCATCCAAAAAGGAAAACCACCTATGCCAAAACATGGTATCCATCCACAGACAGCTGTTTCGGGGTGTTGGATATTTTGATCTCTCCGAGGTCATTCATCCTTAAGTTTATAGTCCTTTTACTAGGCACTGCTCCTAATAGCCAGTTTCCTACTCCACACTGATGAGGGGCAAATACCCCAAAACAGCTGTCTGTGGATGGATACCATGTTTTGGCATAGGTGGTTTTCCTTTTTGGATGCTGCCCTTCCCATGGTTGTTCCTTTCCTGTGAAAGACCTGGCTATTTATTGCTTGCATTGAGAAACACGTGATGGTGTCTCCGCGGCTTTTCTACATGCATTTGCATATTTCCCATAAGGGATGGAAGCAGTGTTCTGGATCACTGCGTTGAGAAACACGTGATAGTGTCTCCGCGGTCTTGGATGTTTTGATCTCTCAGAGGTAATTCATCCTTATGTTTATAGTCATTTTACTAGGTACTGCTCCTAATAGCCAGTTTCCTACTCCACACTGATGAGGGGCAAATACCCCAAAACAGCTGTCGGTGGATGGATACCATGATTTGGCATAGGTGGTTTTCCTTTTTGGATGCTGCCCTTCCTGTGGTTGTTCCTTCCCTGTGAAAGACCTGGCTATTTATTGCTTGCATTGAGAAACACGTGATGGTGTCTCCGCGGCTTTTCTACATGCATTTGCATATTTCCCATAAGGGATGGAAGCAGTGTTCTGGATCACTGCGTTGAGAAACACGTGATGGTGTCTCCGCGGTCTTGGATGTTTTGATCTCTCAGAGGTAATTAATCCTTTTGTTTATAGTCATTTTACTAGGTACTGCTCCTAATAGCCAGTTTCCTACTCCACACTGATGAGGGGCAAATACCCCAAAACAGCTGTCTGTGGATGAATACCATGATTTGGCATAGGTGGTTTTCCTTTTTGGATGCTGCCCTTCCTGTGGTTGTTCCTTCCCTGTGAAAGACCTGGCTATTTATTGCTTGTGTTGAGAAACACGTGATGGTGTCTCCGTGGCTTTTCTACATACTCCTCTATCCTGTTAAGGGCAGAGCAAATTACTGCAGTGTGCCTGCCCCGGGTTTCTTTGACTTTTCACAGCACCTGCGATCTGCAGTACTTTGCCCTGCTCTCAACAGGGCAGAGAAGTGCACCCATGCAGAAGCGTGGTGCCAAGTAGACGAGTCATCCACACAAAGCAAACAGGAGGACAGCATCACAAGAAGGGTGGAGGCGCCTAAGCAAGACTATCGACGCCCATCGGACCACCTCGCAGGTGAGTATAATGCAAGTTATTTTTCTTCTCTTGCAGATCTGGTTGAGGGCTGATATACAGAATTATAGATGCTGTATATTAGCCCTGAAACATGATGGCCGTATCTCTTATTGGCCAAACCTGGTGACAGGTTCCCTTTAATTTGTTTCAGGTCACATAGCAGTGCACATACTGTTAGGGCTGGTGGAACGCACCAAGTAAATAAGGAGATAGTATAGGTGTGTTCGCAGCCCAGGGTCTACCGTGTTGGAGTTGAACCTGCTGCTAGTAGATGGCGGCACTATATGGTGGTACTCCGCCTGAATAGACACAGGTTCAGTCACCCAGTCTGTAAAGGAGTGAACCCTGTTGGTTCACAGAGTGGCCAGGATTAAAGGTAATGCTGTGCTCGGTTAACCTCACAGAGGATCACAGATGTCTATCGGAGCAGGTAGCATACAGCGGTCGTACAGTCAGCAACAGCACACAAACAACTTCTCTCCGGAGGTGCCGGAATTCTAGTGGCTATACAGCCAACCCTGAGCACATGCTGACACAGACCACCAAGTAGCTAAGCTCATAAACATAAGCTGATACTAGCGCATGGCTATGCAGCCATGCAAACCTTTTATAGAGAAAGCTCTCCAGGACCTTCCTATTGGTCCAATAGAAACTGCTTCAGGACCTGAGCATGTGACCCCCGACCTCCAATGAGAGGTCGACCCTTGGGCATGCTCAAAAGCGGAAAAAGCAGGACTTAGTCCCAGGAGCATCTGCTTGCCGCTGAACAGTGCTGGTTACAATGGCTGAGCCTGGAAGATCAGCAGTAACCAAGCGCACAGTATATGACTGTGCCAGACACTGGGACCGACGTCTCCGCTGAGCAGGCTCCTATGTGGCTGGAGAAGAATGGGATACCGTAGCAGAGGTGGCTCGAGATTCCCCCTGTGCAGTGGCGGGAACTCGACGCCTAACATTACCCCCTCCTAGGGCCCCCCTCCTTGGGCCTCACTACGCTCGAAGGCAGCAATGAGTTGCAAAGCCTGAATGTGCTCAGCAGGCTCCCAGGACCTGTCCTCTGGGCCATAGTCCTTCCAATCCACTAAATAAAATTTCTTACCACGTACCACCTTACACCCCAAGAGAGCGTTCACCTCATAATCATCCGTAGATGAATCTGATGTCCATGCAGATGACTCAGAAAACCGGGACATGTGAACAGGCTTAAGAAGAGACATATGAATGGTGTTGGTGATACCTAGGCGTGGAGGAAGTGCCAGACTGTAGACCACAGGGTTAACCTGTTCCAGGACCTTGAAGGGACCCAAGTAGCAAGGAGCAAACTTAGCACTCAACTTGCAGCTTGATGTTACGGGAAGAGAGCCACACTAAGTCGCCTGGAGCAAAGGTCGGAGGGGGGTGCCGATGCGTATTGGCGGAGGACCTCATTTTCTCCTTGGAAGCCCGGATGGCATGAGTGCAGTCCCAAATTTCATGTGCCTCCACAGCCCAGTCTGTCACCCTGGAATCGGCAGAAGACATGGGCATAGGCAAAGGAACCCGCAGATGCTGGCCGTATTTAAGGAGGAATGGGGTATGTCCAGTGGAGTCGGCTAAGGCATTGTTTAGCACCTAACTCTGCCCATGGTAGCAAGGATGCCCAGTCACCCTGCCTAGCAGAAACAAAATGTCGCAGATATGTGACCAAGGTCTGGTTGGCTCTCTATACCAACCCATTCATTTTGGGATGGTATGCTGAAGAGAGATTCAGCTCGATGCTGAGTAGACGACAGAGCTCTCTCCAGAACCGAGACGCAAACTGGGGACCCCGGTTACTGATAATTTTGTCCGGCATACCGTGTAGGCGGAAAATGTGTTTAAAAAGCAACGCTGCCAAGGACCATGCAGAAGGTAGCCATGGAAGAGGCACCAAGTGCACCATTTTAGAAAAATGGTCAGTGATTGCCCAAATGATGGTGCAACCACGGGACTTGGGTAAACCCACCACAAAGTCCATCCCAACCATCTCCCAGGGCCTGTCTGCCACTGGCAGGGGGTAAAGTAATACAGCTGGCCGCTGTCGAGGAGACTTATTCTTGGCACAGGAGACACACGCGTGAGTAAAGTCTCCAATGTCACGGGCCATATGCAGCCACCAGTACATCCTTGCCAGAAGCTCAGATGTCGTTTTGGTCCCAAAGTGTCCACTCAACCTGGATGAGTGAGCTCCTCCTCCTCCTCCGCTGATGACACTACGGAGCGAGAGAGCGTCGGCACAAATGTTCATCTCCCTAGAGAGAAAATGGAGGGTAAAATGGAAAAGGGAGAAGAACAGGGACCATCTGGCCTGGCGAGAATTTAGCCTCTGGGCAGTCTGTAAATAGGCCAAATTCTTGTGGTCAGTGAAGACTTGGAAGGGAAAGCGAGCCCCCTCCAAAAGATGTCTCCACTCCAAGAAAGCCAACTTCATGGCTAGCAACTCCCTGTCCCCGATGGAAAAATTCATCTCCGCTGGTGTGAAGGTCTTGGAGAAGAAGCAAGGATGCGTCCGACCTTGAGCATTCTTCTGTAAGAGGACTGCTCCAGAACCGATGGAAGAGGCATCCACCTCCATAATAAAAGGTTTATCAACATCGGGGCCATGTAAAATGGGAGCGCTAGCGAAGTGTGACCTAATAGAGAGAAAGGCTCTGGAAACCTCCTCCGACCACTATTTGGGATTTGCTCTCATTTTGGTGAGGGCAACCAAGGGAGCTACCAAAGTTGAGAAGTGGGGAATGAACTGGCGATAGTAATTACTGAACCCCATAAAGCGCTGCACCGCTTTGAGAGAATGGGGTTCCTGCCAGTCCATCACAGCCTGTAGCTTGGCAGGATCCATAGCCAATCCCTGGGAGGAGATGATATATCCAAGGAAAGGCAAGGACTCCTGCTCAAAAATATACTTCTCCAACTTGGCGTAGAGGGAGTTTGCCCGTAGGAGGTCGAAGACTTTTCAAACATCTCTCCGTTGTGAGACTATATCTGGAGAGTAGATGAGAATATCATCCAGATAGACTACGACCGAGGTGGAGAGCATATCCCGGAAGATATCATTCACAAAGTCCTGGAAAACGGCAGGGGCATTACAGAGCCCAAAGGGCATCACCAGGTATTCATAGTGCCCGTCCCTGGTGTTAAATGCCATCTTCCATTCGTCCCCCTCACGGATGCGAATCAGGTTGTAAGCACCCCGCAGATCTAGTTTAGTAAATACCCTTGCTCCCCGCAACCTGCCGAATAGCTCTGACATCAGAGGCAGAGGGTATTTATTCTTAATGGTGATGGCGTTAAGACCCCTGTAATCAATGCATGGACGTAGTTCTCCGTTCTTCTTCTGCACGAAGAAGAACCCTGCCCCTGCTGGTGACACTGACTTCCTAATGAATCCTCTTGCCAGATTCTCCTGGATGTATAGGGACATCGCCTCCATCTCCGGGAGGGAAGGGGATAGACTATACCCCAGGGAGGCTCTGCACCAGGCAAGAGGTCAATAGGACAGTCATAGGGGTGGTTGGGTGGAAGGGTCTCCGCAGCCCTCTTGGAGAATACGTCCACATAGGGCCAGTAGTGCTTGGGGAGAGAGGTAAGATCTGCGGGTACTTCAGTTGTAGCAACCTGAAAACACTCCCTTAGACATCTACCCTCAGAAGACTCACTCCATCCCAGAATTTTCCCAGAGGACCACTCTATATGAGGAGAATGGTAGCGTAGCCATGGTATCCCTAACAGGACCTCATCATTTCCCTCGGGAATGACTAGCAGGGAGATCATATCCTGATGGGATGGAGATATAGAAAACTTAAATGGGATGGTCTGGTGTGTTATTTGTGAGGGCAGAGTCGACCCACTCACCACTCGTACAGTCACCGGCTTGGTGAGCATCACCAGGGATATTGCATGACGTTGGGCGAAGGCAGAGGACATAAAATTCCCCTCCGCTCCGAGATCCACACAAAGCTCGACTGTAAGAGTGGTTCGGCCTAAAGTGATTGTCCCTTTGAATGACAGTTTAGAGGAAAACGTCGCCGTGTCTAGTGTACCACCTCCTATATCCACTAGACGCTGACGTTCTCCCGACTGCTGGGAACACGTGAACATCTGGAGGCAAGATGTTCTGACCGCCGGCAGACATGACAGACCTTGAGTGTACGAGCGGTCCGGAACTTAGATCCCCCTCGTGACACCTCCTTGGCCTCATGTGGCTCGGAAGCCTGGACCGGAGATTCCAGAGGTATGGCGAACGTGGGAGCCAACCGAAACCTCTGCCTATACTGGGCTTTCTCCAACCTTCGCTCGTTAAAGCGTAGGTCGATTCGAGTTGAAACAGCTATTAGCTCATCCAGTGTGGCGGGAATTGTTGTGAATTCTGTTGTCAAGCTCCCTCCTGTGGTCGTGAATGGTACTTCGGCGAGTTCCATCTATGGGCTCCCTCTGGTGGCTATGAGTGAAGCTGCGGCTTCTGAGGTTCCTTACACAGGTGACGTGGTTTATCCTTTGGTTAGCTGTTCTATTTAACTCCTCTCAGATCGTTACTCTAGGCCAGCTGTCAATGTTTTTGCATTCGTTCAGTTCGCTCCTGGATCTCTCTGGTGACCGGCCTTCTCCTGCAGAAGCTAAGTTCCTTATAGTCTTATTTTGTTCTCTGCTTTCTTGTCCAGCTGGTTTTCTTGATTTTGTCTTGCTAGCTGGAAGCTCTGGGATGCAGGGTGGCCCCTCCGCACCGTGAGTTCTGAGACCATTTTTTTTTCTTTGCACTGTGTTTTGTCTTTCTTATCCCCTAGACCTTTGGGTGGTTCGGGACACAGGTGTAGTTATGGACATTCAAGGTTTGTCCTCTTGTGTGGATCATCTCACTGCAAGAGTACAAAACATTCAAGATTTTGTGGTTCAGAATCCTATGTTAGAGCCTAGAATTCCTATTCCTGACTTATTTTCTGGGGATAGATCTAGGTTCTTGAATTTCAAAAATAATTGTAAACTGTTTCTAGCTTTGAAACCCCGCTCCTCTGGTGACCCCGCTCAACAAGTAAAAATCATTATTTCTTTGTTACGTGGTGACCCTCAAGACTGGGCATTTTCCCTTGCGCCAGGAGATCCGGCATTGCGTGATGTTGATGCGTTTCTTCTGGCGCTTGGATTGCTTTATGATGAACCAAATTCAGTGGATCAGGCAGAGAAAATCTTGCTGGCTTTGTGTCAGGGTCAGGATGAAGCGGAGGTGTACTGTCAGAGGTTTAGAAAGTGGTCAGTGCTTACTCGGTGGAATGAATGAGCCCTGGCGGCAATTTTCAGAAAGGGTCTTTCTGAAGCCCTTAAGGATGTCATGGTGGGATTTCCCACACCTGCTGGTCTGAATGAGTCTATGTCTTTGGCCATTCAGATCGATCGGCGCATGCGTGAGCGCAAAGCTGTGCACCATCTGGCGGTGTTCTCTGAGCATAGGCCAGAGCCTATACAATGTGATAGGACTTTGACCAGAGCTGAACGGCAAGAACACAGACGTCGGAATGGGCTGTGTTTTTACTGTGGTGAATCCACTCATGCTATCTCCGATTGTCCTAAGCGCACTAAGCGGTTCGCTAGGTCTGCCACCATTGGTACGGTACAGTCTAAATTTCTTTTGTCCGTTACTCTGATTTGCTCTCTGTCGTCCTTTTCTGTAATGGCATTTGTGGATTCAGGCGCTGCCCTGAATTTGATGGACTTGGAGTTTGCCAGGCGCTGTGGTTTTTTCTTGGAGCCCTTGCAGTATCCTATTCCATTGAGAGGAATTGATGCTACGCCTTTGGCCAAGAATAAGCCTCAGTACTGGACTCAATTAACCATGCGCATGGCTCCTGCAGATCAGGAGGATATTCGTTTTTTGGTCTTGCATAATCTGCATGATGTGGTCATTTTGGGGTTGCCATGGCTACAGGTCCATAATCCAGTGTTGGATTGGAAATCTATGTCGGTATCCAGCTGGGGTTGTCAGGGGGTACATGGTGATGTTCCATTGCTGTCAATTTCGCCTTCCACTCCTTCTGAAGTCCCTAAGTTTTTATCAGATTACCGGGATGTATTTGAAGAGCCCAAATCCGGTGCCCTACCTCCTCATAGGGATTGCGACTGTGCTATTAATTTGATTCCTGGTAGTAAGTTTCCTAAGGGCCGTCTGTTTAATTTATCTGTGCCAGAGCACACTGCTATGCGGAGTTATGTAAAGGAATCCTTGGAGAAGGGTCATATTCATCCGTCGTCATCACCGTTGGGAGCAGGGTTCTTTTTTGTGGCCAAGAAGGATGGTTCTTTGAGACCTTGTATTGATTACCACCTTCTTAATAAGATCACAGTCAAATTTCAGTATCCTTTGCCGCTGCTGTCTGATTTATTTGCTCGGATTAAGGGGGCTAGTTGGTTCACCAAGATAGATCTGCGTGGTGCGTATAATCTTGTGCGAATTAAACAGGGTGATGAATGGAAAACGGCATTTAATACGCCCGAGGGCCATTTTGAGTACCTGGTTATGCCATTCGGGCTTTCTAATGCTCCATCTGTGTTTCAGTCCTTTATGCATGACATCTTCCGAGAGTACCTGGATAGATTCATGATTGTATATTTGGATGACATTTTGGTCTTTTCGGATGATTGGGAGTCTCATGTGAAGCAGGTCAGAATGGAGTTCCAGGTCCTTCGTGCGAATTCCTTGTTTGTGAAGGGGTCAAAATGTCTCTTTGGAGTTCAGAAGGTTTCATTTTTGGGTTTCATTTTTTCCCCTTCTACTATCGAGATGGACCCTGTTAAAGTTCAGGCCATTTACGATTGGACTCAGCCGACATCTGTGAAGAGCTTGCAGAAGTTTCTGGGCTTTGCTAATTTTTATCATCGCTTCATCGCTAATTTTTCCAGTATTGCTAAGCCGTTGACTGATTTGACCAAGAAAGGTGCTGATGTGGTCAATTGGTCCTCTGCGGCTGTAGAGGCTTTTCAGGAGTTGAAGCGACGTTTTGCTTCTGCCCCTGTGTTGTGCCAGCCAGATGTTTCGCTCCCTTTTCAGGTTGAGGTTGATGCTTCTGAAATTGGAGCAGGGGCTGTGTTGTCGCAAAGAAGTTCTGATGGCTCGGTGATGAAACCCTGTGCCTTCTTTTCTAGAAAATTCTCGCCTGCTGAACGCAATTATGATGTGGGCAATCGGGAGTTGTTGGCCATGAAGTGGGCATTCGAGGAGTGGCGACATTGGCTTGAAGGAGCTAAACATCGCGTGGTGGTCTTGACTAGTGTTGAGCATTCCGATACCGCAAGTATCGGGTATCGGCCGATATTTGCGGTATCGGAAATCCGATACCGAATTCTGATACTTCCCGCGTATCGGATACTGGAATCGGAAGTTCCCAGAATTCAAACTGAACGCAGCAGCCAATGAGGAATGATTGGAAGTGTGGGCACATCCTGTTTAGCATGGTGGGCATGTAAGTACTGGCAGGGCTGTGATTGGCTGCTGAAATGATGTCACTCTGCACTATAAAAAACGCTGCCGCCATTTTGCGCTCACTCTGCTGTGATTTCAGTTAGGGACAGGACGCTGTGTTCTAACTGAGGGCCAGTTGAGATAGCTAATTGCTTTATTTTCCTTTCCCAAGGCTAATTTAGCAAAACGCTGTGTGTTCTTCACTGTTCACCTTGCTCTTGCCTTGCAGCGCTGTTTTAACAGCGTTCTGCAAGGTCTCTGTGTGTGTGTGTGTGTGTGTGTGTGTGTGTGCAGCTCACTCTGTAGTCTGTGTGCAGCCATATACCCGGTTGTATTCAGCTCAGGGGGGGTTCACACTGCCTCACACAGTTGTCCTTTTTTGCTCATAGTGCAGCCTGCTGCACATTTTTTCTCAAATTTCCTATTAGTGTTTTTCCACCCGTCTCCAGCTAAATTGTGGAAAAACACTACATAGGATAACCTAGAGGGGGGTTTTTGGGCCTTGCAGTGCCGTTTACGGCTGTCTGCACGGTCTCCATGTGAGCGCAGCTCGCCCTGTAGTCTGTGTGCAGCCATAGCCGGTTGGATTCAGCTCAGGGTTCGTTACTGCCTCATACCTTGAAAAAAAATTTCCTTTTTTTCAAATAGTGCAACCTGTTTAAAATTTTTTTAAAAATTTCCTATTAGTGTTTTTCCACCCGTCTCCAGCTAAATTGTGGAAAAACACTACATAGGATAACCTAGAGGGGTTCTTTTTGGCCTTGCAGTGCCGTTTACGGCTGTCTGCACGGTCTCCGTGTGAGCGCAGCTCGCCCTGTAGTCTGTGTGCAGCCATAGCCAGTTGGATTCAGCTCAGGGTTCGTTACTGCCTCATACCTTGAAAAAAATTTTCCTTTTTTTCAAATAGTGCAGCCTGTTTAAAATTAAAAAAAAAATTTCCTATTAGTGTTTTTCCACCCGTCTCCAGCTAAATTGTCGAAAAACACTACATAGGATAACCTAGAGGGGGTTTTTTGGGCCTTGCAGCGCCGTTTACGGCTGTCTGCACGGTCTCTGTGTGAGCGCAGCTCGCCCTGTAGTCTGTGTGCAGCCATAGCCGGCTGGATTGAGCTCAGGGTGCGTTACTCCCTCATACCTTGAAAAAAAATTTCCTTTTTTTCAAATAGTGCAGCCTGTTTAAAATTTTAAAAAAAAAATTCCTATTAGTGTCTTTCCACCCGTCTCCAGCTAAATTGTGGAAAAACACTACATAGGATAACCTAGAGGGGGGTTTTTGGGCCTTGCAGTGCCGTTTACGGCTGTCTGCACGGTCTCCGTGTGAGCGCAGCTCGCCCTGTAGTCTGTGTGCAGCCATAGCCGGTTGGATTCAGCTCAGGGTTCGTTACTGCCTCATACCTTGAACAAAAATTTCCTTTTTTTCAAATAGTGCAACCTGTTTAAATTTTTTTTAAAAATTTCCTATTAGTGTTTTTCCACCCGTCTCCAGCTAAATTGTGGAAAAACACTACATAGGATAACCTAGAGGGGTTCTTTTTGGCCTTGCAGTGCCGTTTACGGCTGTCTGCACGGTCTCCGTGTGAGCGCAGCTCGCCCTGTAGTCTGTGTGCAGCCATAGCCAGTTGGATTCAGCTCAGGGTTCGTTACTGCCTCATACCTTGAAAAAAATTTTCCTTTTTTTCAAATAGTGCAGCCTGTTTAAAATTAAAAAAAAAATTTCCTATTAGTGTTTTTCCACCCGTCTCCAGCTAAATTGTGGAAAAACACTACATAGGATAACCTAGAGGGGGTTTTTTGGGCCTTGCAGCGCCGTTTACGGCTGTCTGCACGGTCTCTGTGTGAGCGCAGCTCGCCCTGTAGTCTGTGTGCAGCCATAGCCGGCTGGATTCAGCTCAGGGTGCATTACTGCCTCATACCTTGAAAAAAAATTTCCTTTTTTTCAAATAGTGCAGCCTGTTTAAAATTTTAAAAAAAAATTTCCTATTAGTGTCTTTCCACCCGTCTCCAGCTAAATTGTGGAAAAACACTACATAGGATAACCTAGAGGAGGGTTTTTGGGCCTTGCAGCGCCGTTTACGGCTGTCTGCACGGTCCCCGTGTGAGTTAAACTTGCTCTGTAGTCCGATCTGCAGAAAAAAAAAAAAGGAAAGTTCACCAAACACAACTTAACACTTGTGTAGGCCACATTTGAAAAATAATAAAGTTTAGTCCACACTTTACAACATTAGTGTTTCTTAAACCTGTTAGGAGGAGCATTTCAGGAATAAGCACACTAAGGCCTTAGTACTTTTCTGCTTATCTTTATCTGTCAACCAAGATGAAGAGGGCAGGGAGTAAGGCACGTGGGCGTGGGCGCGGAGCAGGGAGAGGAGCAGGGAGAGGACGTGGTGATTCTGTGCCTGCTGGGGGCACCGGTGACTCGTCGTCACTCAGTTTCAGCAGGGAACAGTCCTTCATGCGCAGCTTTGTCGGAGAGCGCCGTGCACCGCTGCTGCGTGAAGACCAAATTGAAGCCGTTGTCGGGTGGATGGCAGCTAACGCCTCGGCATCGACTTCAGTTAGTGCCACATCCTCTCAGGCACAGAGCACTGGAGAGCAGCCATCTGTCTCTTCACCACCTGCCAAATTGGCCAGGCAGTCAGAGAGCCCAGGACAGGAGCCGTCTCTACTTCTGTTCTCTGAATCTCTTGGCTTGGAAACAGGGGGCCAGCCAAGCAGCATTGGAGAAATGGAAGAAGAGGCAGTGTGCAGTGATGCCCAACAGCTTTGTCTCTCTGACTCTGAAGAGGCGGGTGGGCCAGTGCCTCCGGTGCCCACAGCGCAGTACGCATCTGATGATGAAACTCAGGTGCCGCTTTCTGGTGCGTACTGTGCTGCCGAGACTACCCAGGAGGAGCAGTTGGTGGCAGAGGGTAGTGGAGATGATGAGGTCGTTGACCCATCGTGGCGTGAGGAACAGGAAGGTGGTGGGAGCAGCTCTGAGGAAGAGATTCCCCTTACGGGCCAAAGAGGGAGAGGGAGGGGGAAGACTGCGGAGCCTGTAGCCTCCACTTTGGCACCCGTTAGGAGCCTGTCTCTTTCCAAAGCCAAAAAGGGCGCTCCCAAGACTTGCAGTGCCTGGTCCTTTTTTGACACAGTTGCAGATGACATTTGTTTTGTCAAATGCAAGCTGTGTCATCAGAAAGTAAAAAGAGGGAAAAATGTCAGCAACCTCAATACCACAAATATGTGGAAACATGTGCGGACCAGGCACGCGGTGGAGTTACAGAAACACACTGAAGATGCAGGCCAACCAACAGCGGCAGCTACCACCTCTTCAGCTCGTGTTGCCTCTTCCTCCAGCTCACGCACAGCTGGTTTGGCTTCCTCCCAGGATCGCCATGGAAGAACCTCTGGCACTGTTGTCTAGAGACCTTGTGTAATTCCACCCACAGCACCACCTTCCCAGTCATCCTCACACTCCCAGTCTACTCTACAGCCATCGGTAGTACAGGCATGGGAGAAAAGGCGGGCATTCTCGGCCAACCCCCCCGAGCAAAGGCTCTGAATGCAGGCATTGCCAAACTGTTGTCCCTGGAAATGCTCTCATTCAGGCTGGTGGAGACTGACAGCTTCCGTGACTTGATGGCATTGGCAGTCCCACAGTACAAGGTGCCCAGCCGCTTTTACTTCAGCAGGCAAGCTGTCCCTGCCCTGCACAGGCATGTTGAGGGAAACATAAAACATGCGCTACTGAACGCCGTCAGTAGCAAGGTCCACCTCACCACCGATGCGTGGACCAGTCAGCAGGGACAGGGGCGATACGTTTCCCTCACTGCCCATTGGGTTAATGTTGTTGAGCCAGGTACAGATCGTGCGAGTGGCGCAGGACGTGTCCTGCCCACTCCAAGGATTGCAGGAATCCAGTCTGTACGTATTGACTCCTCCTCTTACACAAGTTCCTCAGAATCATCTCTGCAGGAGCCGTCACAGTCCACCTCCACATGGACCCGTGAACGTTTACCTATGACCGACATGAGCACAGCCGTGGCCAAACGTCAGCAGGCCGTCTTGAAACTAGTTTCATTGGGGAATCGAAGCCACACAGCGCAGGAGCTCTGGAATGCCATCAAGCAGGAGAGCGATGTGTGGTTACTGCCAGCGAATCTCCAGCCAGGCATGGTAGTGTGTGACAATGGCCGAAATCTGGTGGCAGCTTTGGCCCTTGGCAACCTCACTCACATCCCATGTCTGGCACATGTGCTCAATTTGGTTGTGCAGAGTTTTCTGAGGGACTATCCGGATCTTGATGCCCTGCTGCACATGGTCCGCCTAGAGTGTGCTCACTTGCGGCGTTCCAGCTTGGCAAGATCCCACATTGCTGCTCTGCAGCACCGATTCCGCCTTCCGGAACACCGCATCATATGTGACCTACCTACCCGGTGGAATTCCACGTTACATATGTTGGAGCGGTTGTGTGAGCAGCAGCAAGCAGTTATGGAGTACCAGCTGCATCAGGCGCAAAGAAGTCGCAGTCAGCGCCGATCAGACTTCACAACCACAGAGTGGGCCACTATGAAGGACGTCTGCCAGGTTTTGCGTCCTTTTGATTATTCCACGCGGATGGCAAGTGCAGATGATGCACTAGTCAGCATGACTGTCCCCCTTATCTGCCTGCTTCAGCAAACTTTGCAAGGGTTAAGGGATGATGTTGTGGAAGAGGTGGAGGATGAGGAGTCACCTTTTCCATCAGCTTCTGGAGAGTCAGCGCCACGTGGTTCCTCACAAAGGGGTACGCAGGGGCCACTTTGTGAGGAGGATGAGGAGGAGTCAATGGAGGAGGAAGAGCTCCGTCCAGAGGAGGGAGCGACACAATTGTCCAGTGGTCAGTGTGTACAGCGAGGGTGGGGTGATGACGAGCGAGCAGAGATCATGTCTCAAGCAGGGGACAGCGTTTCTGGGCCAGTTGGCACTCTGCAGCACATGGTGGATTTCATGCTGCAGTGCCTGAGAAACGACCGCCGCATCGACCACATTCTCAACATGCCTGATTATTGGGTGTTCACCCTCCTCGATCCTCGCTACCGGGACAACGTCCAAAACCTCATCCCAGCGTTGACCCGGGAGCGTAAATTGCGGGAGTACCACGACACACTGGTGAATTCCATCATCTTCTCCTGTCCAACTGAGAGGAGTGCTGCTAGTGCTTTACAAAGCAGCTCAGTGCGTCGAGGCAGTGGGGGAGGCTCTGCCCAAAGAGGGAGCAGAAGCAGTGCCTCTGCCCAAGGCAAGCCCAGTATGGCACAACTCTGGCACACTTTTGTGTGCCCGCCCCAAATATCTACACCATCACCGGCGGCTCCAGTCAGCAGGAGGCAACGGTTCCGTCAGATGGTGACAGACTACATGGCTTGCCCTCTTACTGTACTCCCAGACGGCTCTTCCCCGTTCAAGCTTTGGGTCTCTAAGCTGGATACATGGCCAGAGCTAAGCCAGTATGCATTGGAGGTGCTGGCTTGCCCTGCGGCTAGTGTCTTATCGGAACGTGTCTTTAGTGCCGCAGGTGGTGTACTAACAGACCGTCGCATGCGACTATCCTCCGATAACGTTGACCGGCTTACTTTCCTGAAAATGAACCAGGCCTGGATCTCGCAGGACTTTGCCACTCCTCTGCCTGATTAAGTAATTGGGTGTCATCCAGGTCTCCTGCTGTGTTCATCTTTCTACCACCTGAACTGCTATTCCTGGGCTCCAACACCGCCAGTTGCGGCTCAGAAGTGCAGGCTGCACAGTAAAAACATACGACCCAGTGTTATTGGGTTTCAGTAACATCAGCTGATCCCCAGCTGTGTAGCCGGCAATGTGTCCTGCGACCGCCACGCTGGCACAACAACCTAAATGTAAGGGAACCTGTCCTTCCCCCCCCGTCGTATGTTACTGAAAGAGCCATCTTGTGCAGCAGTAATGCTGCACAAGGAAAAGGTAGCTCTTTTAGTTTAGCTCCTTGCACACGCAGAACTTAACACTTATAAAATGTGTTCACTGATACCGTTATACCATCCCGGAGATGGGACTTTCCTTCGTAATGTGACGCAGCACAGCCGTCATTCCTACCCCCTTGGTGCCATGCGCTGCCTCCTCAGCGTTGTTTTAAGCTGTCACGGAGCCTGCGCTGTTCTGTTATCCCTTGGCCATGCCCTATTTGCGCTGCCTGTCTTCTGACATAATTTGGTGTCAGGCTGGCTGCGCCTGTGCGGCCGCGCTGCCCGAGATCCCGCCTCGCAGTGTCTTCTGATTGAATCACACTGCGGGCCTGGGATCCATGGGCATGCTCAGTGCATATCTTCCCCTCGGGCTCTCGCTCATCTCCCTCCGCCTTCTTTAGACTGTGCACCGTCAGCTGATCCCTAATAGCATGCCACGGCCGTGACACCGCACAGTTAGAAGAAGAGGGAAGGAGGGGAGTGAGAGTCGAGGATATGCACTGTGCATGCCCATGGATCCAAGGCCCGCAGTGGGATTACGATAGACGACACTGCGAGGTGGGATCTGGAGCAGCGTGGACGCACAGGCACTGACAGCCTGACACCAAATTATGTCAGAAGACAGGCAGCGCTAATTGGGCATGGCCAAGGGATAACAGAACAGCGCAGGCTCCGTGACAGCTTAAAACAACGCTGAGGAGGCAGCGCACGGCACCAAGGGAATAGGAATGACAGCTGTGCTGTGTCCCATTACGAAGGAAATTCGCACCTCCGGGACGGTTTTACGGTATAAGGGGACACATTTTTAGTGTTTACTTCTGTGTTTGCAAGGAGCATAATTAAAAGAGCAACCTTTTCCTTTTGCATCCTTAGTGCTGCACAAGATGGCTCTTTCAGCTACAAACGTCTTGGGGGGGGTTAAAGGTTCCCTTTCAACTTGCTCCAATCAGGCTTCGGCCTACACTCTGTTCCTCTGCTCCTCCTGCTGTCCCTGGGCTCTAACACCGCCAGTTGGTGCCTGGAAGTGCTGTCTGCACAGTCAACAGTCGCTCCTCTGTTATTGGGGTTCAGTAACGTCAGCTGATCCTCAGCTGTGTGTGCGGCAATACCTCCAATCTGCTCCTCCTGCTGTCCCTGGGCTCTAACACCGCCAGTTGGTGCCTGGAAGTGCTGTCTGCACAGTCAACAGTCGCTCCTCTGTTATTGGGGTTCAGTAACGTCAGCTGATCCCCAGCTGTGTGTGCGGCAATACCTCCAATCTGCTCCTCCTGCTGTCCCTGGGCTCTAACACCGCCAGTTGGTGCCTGGAAGTGCTGTCTGCACAGTCAACAGTCGCTCCTCTGTTATTGGGGTTCAGTAACGTCAGCTGATCCCCAGCTGTGTATCCGGCAACGTGTCATGCGACCGCCACGCTGGCACAACTAAAATGTAAGGGGACCTGTCCCCCCCCCCCTAGGCGTTTGTTACTGAAAGAGCAACCTTGTGCAGCACTAATACTGCACAAGGAAAAGGTCGCTCTTGAAATTATGCTCCTTGCAAACGCTGAACTACACACTCATGTAATGTGTCCCCTCACACCGTCCAACCGTCCCGGAGGTGGGACTTTCCTTTGTAATGTGACGCAGCACAGCCGTCATTGCTACCACCTTGGCACCGTGCGCTGCCTCCTTAGCGTTGTTTGATTCCGTCATGGACCCTGCGCTGTTATGTTATGCCATGCACAGTTTGCGCTGCCCGTCCTCTGACATCATTTGTTGTCGTCCTGGCTGCGCCTGTGCGTCCACGCTGCCCGAAATCCCACCTCGCAGTGTCGTCTAATGTGATCCCACAGTGGGCCTGGTATCCATGGCCATGCGCAGTGCATATACTAGCCTCTCACTCCCCTTCTTCACGCTTCTTCAGACTAGGCGGCGTCAGCTGATCCCTAATAGCATGCCACGGCCGTGACGCCGCACAGTCTGAAGAAGCAGGAAGGAGGTAAGTGAGAGGCGATGATATGCACTGCGCATGCCCATGGATCCCTGGCCCGCAGTGGGATTACATTAGATGACACTGCGAGGTTGGATCTCGGGCAGCTTGGATGCACAGGCACTGCCAGCCTGACACCTAAATGATGTCAGAAGACGGGCACCGCTAACTGTGCATGGCCAAGGGATAACATTACAGCGCGGGCTCCGTGACAGAACCAAACAACGTTGAGGAGGTGGCGCACGGCACCAAGGGGGTTGGAATGACGGCTGTGCTGTGTCACATTACAAAGGAAAGTCCCACTTCTGGGACGGTTTGACGGTGTGAGGGGACACATTATATGAGTGTGTACTTCAGCGTTTGCAAGGAGCATAATTTTCGGAGCCACCATTTTCCATGTGCAGTATTACTGCTGTACAAGATGGCTCTTTCAGCAACAAATGCCTGGTGGGGGGGGTTAAAGGTTCCCTTTCAACTTGCTCCACTGCAGGCTTCGGCCTACACTCTGCTCCTCTTTGATTCCCTGGGTTTCAACACTGTCAGTTGCCACCTGGAAGTGTTGTCTACACAGAAAAAACACTAGCTGATGTGTCAGTGGGGTTCAGCACCGCCAGCTGTTCCCCTGCTGTGTAGTCGGCAAAGTGTCCAGCACAAGCCACGCTGGCACAACAGAACAAAAGCTGCCACCAGTGCAGGCTTCGGTCTACACTTTGCTCTTCTCCTCCTGCTGCTGCCCCTGGGCTCAAACACCGCTAGTTTTGGCCCGGAAGTGCTAGCTGCACAGAGAAAAACACCAGCCAATGTGTTAGTGGGGTTCAGCAATGCCAGCTGTTCCCCTGCTGTGTAGCCGGCAACGTGACCTGCAAACGCCACGCAGGCACATGAACTGAAATTAAAGGGACCCTGCCACCCACCCCAAGGTGTTTCTATGTATAACAGCTACCTTGTACAGCAGTCATGCTGCATTTGTACAAGGTGGCTGACTTTTTATCCTTGCCAACATGGAACTCAACACGTACAAAATGTGTCTCATTGAGACCATTCCACTGTCCCTGAAGTGTGACTTTCCTTTCTAATGACACGCACCACCCCCTTGGTAGCGCTGCCCGTCTTCTGACATCATTGGTTGGCTGCCTGTGCCTGGGCGTCCGCCCTGCCCGACACAACCCCCCTCGTTGTCTCATATATTTTGGCTGCGAGGGTGTGACTGATGGGCATGTGCAGTGCATATGTTCACCTGTCTTAACTCATCTCCGTCCGCCTTCTTCAGACTGTGCGGCCTCATGGCCGTGGTAGGCGATAAGGGATCAGCTGAGGCCGCCCAGTCTGAAGCAGGTGTAAGGACATGTGTGAGCGGCAAACATATTTACTGCACAAGGCCACGAATCCCAGCCACGCAGTGTGATTTGTTGAAAACACACTGCGGGTCTGGGATTCATGGCCATTGCTAACCGCACCGGCCAACATGAAATGAGGTGAGAAGACAGGCAGCGCTCACAGCGCATGGCCAAGGGATCACAATAGCGCAGACTCCTGTACAGCAAATAACAACGCTCAGGCTGCGCCCAGCACCAAGGCGTTATTTATGTGCACCTGTGCTGCGTCTCCTTAAAAAGACAAGTCACGCCTCCAATACAGAACTGAACAACTGTTCAATGGGCTAAATTGTGTACGTCTTTCATTCTGCGTGTGCAATGAGCAAAACTTAAAGAGCAACCTTTAACTTGTGGAGCTTTACTGCTGCACAAGGTGTGGCTCTTCAACATTGTAACACCTGAGGGTGGGTTAAAGGTTACCTTTGAAATTGGTTCAAGTAGGCTTCTGCCTACACTCTGCTCCTCCTGCAGACCCTGGGCTCTAACTATGCCAGTTGGGGCCCGGAAGTGCTGGCTGCACAGAGAAAAACACCCACCATTGTGTCAGTGGGGTTCAGCACCGCCAGCTGTTCCCCTGCTGTGTAGCCGGCATCGTGTCCAGCACAAGCCACGCTGGCACTACAGACCAAAAGCTGCCACCAGTGCAGGCTTCGGCCTACACTCTGCTCCTCTCCTCCTCCTGCTGCCCCTGGGCTATAACACCGCCAGTTGTAGCCTGGAAGTGCTAGCTGCACAGAGAAAACCACCCGCCAATGTGTTAGTGGGGTTCAGCAACGCCAGCTGTTCCCCTGCTGTGTAGCTGGCAACGTGTCCTGTAAACGCCATGCAGGCACCTGAACTGAAATTAAAGGGAACCTGGCCCCACCCCCCCAGGTCTTTCTATGTATAACAGCCACCTAGTACAGCAGTACTGCTGCATTTGTACAAGGTGGCTGATTTTTTCTCATTGCCCACGTTGAATTAAACACGTAAAATATGTGTCTCATTACAGACCATTACAATGTCCCTGAGGTGTGACTTTCCTTTTTAATGACACGCACCACCCCCCTTGGTAGCGCTGCCCGTCTTCTGACATCATTGGTTGGCTGCCTATGCCTGTGCGTCCGCCATGCCCGACACAACCCCCCTCGTTGTCTCATATATTTTGGCTGCGAGGGTGTGATTGATGGGCATGTGCATTGCATATGTTCGCCTGTCTTAACTCATCTCCTTCCGCCTTCTTCAGACTGTGCGGCCTCATGGCCGTGGTAGGCGATAAGGGATCAGCTGAGGCCGCCCTGTCTGAAGCAGGTGTAAGGACATGTGTGAGCGGCAAACATATTTACTGCACAAGGCCACGAATCCCAGCCACACAGTGTGATTTTTTGAAAACCCACTGCGGGCCTGGGATTCATGGCCATTGCTAACCGCACCGGCCAACATGATATGAGGTGAGAAGACAGGCAGCGCTCACAGCGCATGGCCAAGGGATCAAAATAGCGCAGACTCCTGTACAGAAAATAACAACGCTCAGGAATCAGCGCCCAGCACCTAGGTGTAAATTTTGACACCTGTGCTGCGTCTCCTTAAAAAGACAAGTCACGCCTCCAATACTGTTTGACAGTATAATGGGCTAAATAGTGTACGTGTTTTATTCAGCGTGTGCAAGGAGCAAAATTAATAGAGCAACCTTTGACTTGTGCAGCATTAATGCTGCACAAGGTGTGGCTCTTGTACCTTGCAACACCTGAGGGGGAGTTAAAGGTAACTTTTGAAATTGGTTCAACTAGGCTTCGGCCTACACTCGGCTCCTCTCCTCCTCCTGCTGACCCTGGGCTCTAACACCGCTAGTTTTTGCCCTGACGTGCTAGCTGCACAGAGAAAAACACCAGCCAATGTGTTAGTGGGGTTCAGCACCGCCAGCTGTTCCCCTGCTGTGTAGCCGGCATCGTGTCCAGCACAAGCCACGCTGGCACAACAGACCAAAAGCTGCCACCAGTGCAGGCTTCGGCCTACACTCTGCTCCTCTCCTCCTCCTGCTGCCCCTGGGCTCAAACACCGCTAGTTTTTGCCCAGAAGTGCTAGCTGCACAGAGAACAACACCAGCCAATGTGTTAGTGGGGTTCAGCAACGCCAGCTGTTCCCCTGCTGTGTAGCCGGAATCGTGTCCAGCACAAGCCACGCTGGCACAACAGACCAAAAGCTGCCACCAGTGCAGGCTTCGGCCTACACTTTGCTCCTCTCCTCCTCCTGCTGACCCTGGGCTCTAACACCGCCAGTTTTTGCCCGGACATGCTAGCTGCACAGAGAAAAACACCAGTCAATGTGTCAGTGGGGTTCAGCACCGCCAGCTGTTCCCCTGCTGTGTAGCTGGCAACGTGTCCTGCAAACGCCATGCAGGCACCTGAACTGAAATTAAAGGGAACCAGCCCCCACCCCCCCAGGTGTTTCTATGTATGACAGCCACCTTGTACAGCAGTACTGCTGCATTTGTACAAGGTGGCTGACTTTTTCTCCTTGCCCACGTTTAATTAAACACGTACTAAATGTGTCTCATTGAGACCATTCCACTGTCCCTGAGGTGTGACTTTCCTTTCTAATGATACGCAGCACCACCCTTGGTAGCGCTTCTCGTCTTTTGACATCATTGGTTAGCTGGCTGCGCCTGTGCGTCTGCCCTGCTCGAAACAACGCCCCTCGGTGTCTTATTTTTTTGGACAGCGAGGGTGTGATTGATGGGCATGTGCAGTGCATATGTTTGCCTGTGTTCACTCATCTCCTTCCGCCTTCTTCAGACTGGGTGGCCTCATGGCCGCGGCATGCGATAAGGGATCAGATGAGGCCGCCCAGTCTGAAGCAGGTGTAAGGACATGTGTGAGCAGCAAACATATTTACTGCACAAGGCCACGAATCCCAGCCACGCAGTGTGATTTTTTGAAAACACACTGTGGGTCTGGGATTCATGTCCATCGCTAACCGCAATGGCCGACATGAAATGAGGTCAGAAGACAGGAAGCGCTCACAGCGCATGGCCAAGGGATAACAATAGCGCAGTCTCCTGTACAGCAAATAGCAATGCTCAGGAAGCTGCGCCCATGCACCAAGGTGTTATTTTGGACACCTGTGCTGCGTCTCCTTAAAAAGACAAGTCACGCCTCCACTACTGTTTGACAGTATAATGGGCTAAATAGTGTACGTGTTTTATTCAGCGTGTGCAAGGAGCAAAATTAATAGAGCAACCTTTTACTTGTGCAGCATTAATGCTGCACAAGGTGTGGCTCTTGAACCTTGCTACACCTGAGGGGGGGGTTAAAGGTTACCTTTGAAATTGGTTCAACTAGGCTTCGGCCTACACTCTGCTCCTCTCCTCCTCCTGCTGACCCTGGGCTCTAACACCGCTAGTTTTTGCCCGGAAGTGCTAGCTGCACAGAGAACAACACCAGCCAATGTGTTAGTGGGGTTCAGCAACGCCAGCTGTTCCCCTGCTGTGTAGCCGGCAACGTGTCTAGCACAAGCCACGCTGGCACAACTGACCAAAAGCTTCGGCCTACACTCTGCTCCTCTTCTCCTCCTGCTGACCCTGGGCTCAAACACCACCAGTTTTTGCCCGGAAGTGCTAGCTGCACAGAGAAAAACACCAGCCAATGTGTTAGTGGGGTTCAGCACCGCCAGCTGTTCCCCTGCTGTGTAGCCGGCAACGTGACCTGCAAACGCCACGCAGGCACATGAATTGCAATTGAAGGGAGCCTGCCCCCCACCCCCAGGTGTTTCTATGTATAACAGCCACCTTGTACAGCAGTAATGCTGCATTTGTACAAGGTGGCTAACTTTTTCTACTTGCCCACGTGGAACTCAACACGTACAAAATGTGTCTCATTGAGACCATTCCACTGTCCCTGAGGTGTGACTTTCCTTTCTAATGATACGCAGCACCACCCTTGGTAGCGCTTCCCGTCTTCTGACATCATTGGTTGGCTGGCTGCGCCTGTGCGTCCGCCCTGCCTTAAACTATGCTCCTCGTTGTCTTACTTATTTTGACTGCGAGGGTGTGATTGATGGGTATGAGCAGTGCATATCTTCGCCTGTCTTAACTCATCTCCTTCCGCCTTCTTCAGACTGTGCGGCCTCATGGCCGCAGCATGCGAGAAGGGATCAGCTGTGGCCGCCCAGTCTGATGCAGGTGTAAGGACATGAGTGACAGGCAAAAAAATTTACTGCGCAAGGTCACGAATCCCAGCCCCGTAGTGTGATTTAAACAAAAGACACTGCGGGCCTGGGTGTCATGGCCATCGCTAACCGCACCTGCCGACATGAAATGAGGTCAGAAGACAGGCAGCGCTCACAGCGCATGGCCAAGGGATAACAAGAGCGCAGACTCCTGTATAGCAAATAACAATGCTCAGGAATCTGCGCCCAGCACCTAGGTGTAAATTTTGACACCTGTGCTGCGTCTCCTTAAAAAGACAAGTCACGCCTCCACTACTGTTTGACAGTATAATGGGCTAAATAGTGTACGTGTTTTATTCAGCGTGTGCAAGGAGCAAAATTAATAGAGCAACCTTTGACTTGTGCAGCATTAATGCTGTTCAAGGTGTGGCTCTTGTACCTTGCAACACCTGAGGGGGAGTTAAAGGTTACCTTTGAAATTGGTTCAACTAGGCTTCGGCCTACACTCTGCTCCTCTCCTCCTCCTGCTGCCCCTGGGCTCAAACACCGCTAGTTTTTGCCTGGAAGTGCTAGCTGCACAGAGAACAACACCAGCCAATGTGTTAGTGGGGTTCAGCAACGCCAGCTGTTCCCCTGCTGTGTAGCCGGCAACGTGACCTGCAAACGCCACGCAGGCACATGAACTGAAATTGAAGGAAGCCTGCCCCCCACCCCCAGGTGTTTCTATGTATAACAGCCACCTTGTACAGCAGTACTGCTGCATTTGTACAAGGTGGCTGACTTTGTCTCCTTGCCCACGTTTAATTAAACACGTACTAAATGTGTCTCATTGAGACCATTCCACTGTCCCTGAGGTGTGACTTTCCTTTCTAATGATACGCAGCACCACCCTTGGTAGCGCTTCCCGTCTTTTGACATCATTGGTTAGCTGGCTGCGCCTGTGCGTCCGCCCTGCTCGAAACAACGCCCCTCGGTTTCTTATTTATTTTGTCAGCGAGGGTGTGGTTTATGGGCACGAGCAGTGCATATGTTCGCCTGTCGTCACTCATCTCCTTCCGCCTTCTTCAGACTGTGCAGCCTCATGGCCGCGGCATGCGAGAAGGGATCAGCAGAGGCCGCCCAGTCTGAAGCAGGTGTAAGGACGTGTGTGAGCGGTGAAAATATTTACTGCTCAAGGCCACGAATCCCTGCACCTCAGTGTGACTTTATGAAAAGGCACTGTGGGTCTGGGATTTATGGCCATCGTTAACCGCACCGGCCAACATGAAATGAGGTCATAAGACGGGCAGCGCTAACAGGGCATTGCCAAGGGATAACACAAGAGCGCAGACTCCTGTACAGCAAATAACAACGCTCAGGAAGCTGCGCCAAGCACCAAGGCGTTATTTGGGACACCTGTGCTGCGTCTCCTTAAAAAGTCAAGTCACGCCTCCACTACAGTTTGACTGTAGAATGGGCTAAATTGTGTACGTCTTTCATTCAGCGTGTGCAAGTAGACAAATTAATAGAGCAACCTTTCACTTGTGCAGCATTAATACTGCACAAGGTGTGTCTCTTGTACTTTGTAACACCTGAGGGGGGGTTAAAGGTTTCATTTGAAATTGGTTCAACTAGGCTTCGGCCTACACTCTGCTCCCCTCCTCCTCCTGCTGCCCCCGGGCTCTAACATCGCTAGTTTTTGCCCGCAAGTGCTAGCTGCACAGAGAAAAACACCCGCCATTGTGTTAGTGGGGTTCAGCAACGCCAGCTGTTCCCCCACGGTGTAGCCGGCAAAGTGTCCTGCAAATGCAACGCAGACACAAAGCTGCCTCCAGTGCAGGCTTCGGCCTACACTCTGCTCCCCCTGCTTACAATTTGCTCCAACAACGCTAGTTGGGGCTCTAGGAAGACAATCTTTAATAGGCAACGCATCTGGGTTCCAGCACCACCAGCTGGTTCTCGGCAGTGTTTTTGTCACGGGTACTCCCTCGTGCCCAGCCTGGTTCCAGCACCGTCAGCTGTTTCCGGGTACTGTCAAACTCACTGAGACACCTATGCGTTGCCCCTTCGTGTTGCGGTCGAGTTAGCCAACTCCAGGGTGCCTCAAGTTTAGGAGCTTCCTATGTGGGCTGCGTGAATTGGTAGTCAAGGCTGGTTCTGTAGTGCCAGTAGGCCAAGCTCCCGCTGTAGGACTGTTGGGGTTCGGTAACTGCGGCTGCCTCGCGGCCTAGCTGTTCTCTCCTCTCCTGTGGACCTTCGGGTCCACCACCTGGTTCCAGCACCGTCAGCTGGTTCCGGGCCGAGCCTTTGGCTTAGGTGCCTCCTCCTGGGTATCCGAGTTCCGCCAACGCCAGGCGGTCCTTGGTAGTGCTTTTAAGCGCAGGCACCTACAGCTTAGTAACCGGGTTCCAGCACCGTCAGCTGGTCCTCGGTGCCATTGGCTCTTGCACACTGGGGCAACGCATCTGGGTTCCAGCACCGCCAGCTGGTTCTCGGCAGTGTTTTTGTCACGGGTACTCCCTCGTGCCCAGCCTGGTTCCAGCACCGTCAGCTGTTTCCGGGTAGTGTCAAGCTCACTGAGACGCCTATGCTTGCCCCGTCGTGTTGCGGTCGGGTTAGCCAACTCCAGGGTGCCTCCAGTTTAGGAGCTTCCTATGTGGGCTGCATGAATTGGTAGTCAAGGCTGGTTCTGTAGTGCCAGTAGGCCAAGCTCCCGCTGTAGGACTGTTGGGGTTCGGTAACTGCGGCTGCCTCGCGGCCTAGCTGTTCTCTCCTCTCCTGTGGACCTTCGGGTCCACCACCTGGTTCCAGCACCGTCAGCTGGTTCCGGGCCGAGCCTTTGGCTTAGGTGCCTCCTCCTGGGTATCCGAGTTCCGCCAACGTCAGGCGGTCCTTGGTAGTGCTTTTAAGTGCAGGCACCTACAGCTTAGTAACCGGGTTCCAGCACCGTCAGCTGGTCCTCGGTCGTGCCATTGGCTCTTGCACACTGGGGCAACGCATCTGGGTTCCAGCACCGCCAGCTGGTTCTCAGCAGTGTTTTTGTCACGGGTACTCCCTCATGCCCAGCCTGGTTCCAGCACCGTCAGCTGTTTCCGGGTAGTGTCAAACTCACTGAGACGCCTATGCTTGCCCCGTCGTGTTGCGGTCGGGTTAGCCAACTCCAGGGTGCCTCCAGTTTAGGAGCTTCCTATGTGGGCTGCATGAATTGGTAGTCAAGGCTAGTTCTGTAGTGCCAGTAGGCCAAGCTCCCGCTGTAGGACTGTTGGGGTTCGGTAACTGCGGCTGCCTCGCGGCCTAGCTGTTCTCTCCTCTCCTGTGTACCTTCTGGTCCACATCCTGGTTCCAGCACCGTCAGCTGGTTCCGGGCCGAGCCTTTGGCTTAGGTGCCTCCTCCTGGGTATCCGAGTTCCGCCAACGTCAGGCGGTCCTTGGTAGTGCTTTTAAGCGCAGGCACCTACAGCTTAGTAACCGGGTTCCAGCACCGTCAGCTGGTCCTCGGTCGTGCCATTGGCTCTTGCACACTGGGGCAACGCATCTGGGTTCCAGCACCGCCAGCTGGTTCTCGGCAGTGTTTTTGTCACGGGTACTCCCTCGTGCCCAGCCTGGTTCCAGCACCGTCAGCTGTTTCCGGGTACTGTCAAACTCACTGAGACACCTATGTGTTGCCCCGTCGTGTTGCGGTCGAGTTAGCCAACTCCAGGGTGCCTCCAGTTTAGGAGCTTCCTATGTGGGCTGCGTGAATTGGTAGTCAAGACTGGTTCTGTAGTGCCAGTAGGCCAAGCTCCCCCTGTAGGACTGTTGGGGTTCGGTAACTGCGGCTGCCTCGTGGCCTAGCTGTTCTCTCCTCTCCTGTGGACCTTCGGGTCCACCACCTGGTTCCAGCACCGTTAGCTGGTTCCGGGCCGAGCCTTTGGCTTAGGTGCCTCCTCCTGGGTATCCGAGTTCCGCCAACGTCAGGCGGTCCTTGGTAGTGCTTTTAAGCGCAGGCACCTACAGCTTAGTAACCGGGTTCCAGCACCGTCAGCTGGTCCTCGGTCGTGCCATTGGCTCTTGCACACTGGGGCAACGCATCTGGGTTCCAGCACCGCCAGCTGGTTCTCGGCAGTGTTTTTGTCACGGGTGCTCCCTCATGCCCAGCCTGGTTCCAGCACCGTCAGCTGTTTCTGGGTAGTGTCAAGCTCACTGAGACGCCTATGCTTGCCCCGTCGTGTTGCGGTCGGGTTAGCCAACTCCAGGGTGCCTCCAGTTTAGGAGCTTCCTATGTGGGCTGCATGAATTGGTAGTCAAGGCTGGCTCTGTAGTGCCAGTAGGCCAAGCTCCCCCTGTAGGACTGTTGGGGTTCGGTAACTGCGGCTGCCTCGCGGCCTAGCTGTTCTCTCCTCTCCTGTGGACCTTCGGGTCCACCACCTGGTTCCAGCATCGTCAGCTGGTTCTCGGCAGTGTCTTTTGCTCTTGTACCTTCTGCTCCCCATCCTGGTTCCAGTACCTTCAGCTGGTTTCGGGCAGAGCCTTTCGCTTAGGTGCCTCCTTCTGGGTATCCAAGTTCCACCAACGTCAGGTGGTCCTTGGTAGTGCTTTTTAGCACGGGTACCTCCTGCTTAGTAACCGGGTTCAAGTAACGTCAGCTGGTCCTCGGTAGTTCCATTGGCTCTTGGACCTTCGGCTACCCATCCGGGTTCCAGTACCGTCAGCTGGTTCTCGGCAGTGTCTTTTGCTCTTGTACCTTCTGCTCCCCATCCTGGTTCCAGTAACGTCAGCTGGTTCCGGGCAGAGCCTTTGGCTTAGGTGCCTCCTTCTGGGTATCCGAGTTCCGCCAACGTCAGGCGGTCCTTGGTAGTGCTTTTTAGCACGGGTACCTCCTGCTTAGTAACCGGGTTCCAGTAACGTCAGCTGGTCCTCGGTAGTTCCATAGGCTCTTGAACCTTCAGGTAGCCATCCGAGTTCCAGTTCCATCAGCTGGTTCTTGGCATTTTCTCAGCCTTCTTGTACCTTCTGCTACATTTCCAAGTTGAAGACCCTAAAGTCGACGACCCGGAAGACCACCCCGATGACGACGACGACGACGACGGCGGAGACGACGACGGCGTAGACGACGACCCTGGAGACGACGACCCTGGGGACGATGACATGGAAGACCGAGAAGCAGAAGAACAAGAGGCTGCAGAACAAAGAGCAGAAGAACATTAAGCATAACACTTAATATCAGAGCAAAAGATATTATCTAAATTATATGCAGAAGAAGACTAAGCAGTGTATGGGGGTGAGTCCGTTCCTCCTCGTGGTGCCCCTGGATAAAGCCTGATGCTGCAGGCCAAACTGAACGCGGACAAATGTAACTTTTGTGACTGGCAGAACGGAAGGTGTAATCTTCAAACTTTTATAGATAACAACTACGGGAATGCCTGTCACAAATGAGAATATGATGAAGAAGTAGAATAGGAAGAATAATAATAGTTGAATAAAATGAATATGTAGAATAGGAAGAATAATAATAGTTGAATAAAATGAATATGAAGAATGTAATAAAAAAAAAAAATAGGTAGAAGATGAAGAAGAAGATGAATAAGGTGAAGAAGTTGATGTCAAAGATGCTGATGATGATGATGAAGATGAAAGTGTGGGAAAAGTAAAAAAAAAAAAAGGGGAAGGGCGTGGAATAGTGAAACATCAATATCTGACAAAATAAAAAAAAGTTACATAGTCAATATCTTAGTCACTACGAACGTCTTTAAAAAAAAAAAAGGCTATTCTATTTGATTGCGCTAAACCTCTATGACTTTAATGTCTCCGCCACCTCCCCAAATACATCCTGCATTATTCTTTGTTGTTTTCCTTCATGTAGAATGAACCTACAAGGAAAGAAAGGGTTTATTTTAATTCCGATATTTTGGTCCCATTGACTTGCATTGGGATCGGGTATCGGTATCGGCGATATCCGATATTTTTTGAATATCGGCCGATCCTATCCGATACCGATACTTTCCGATATCGGAAGGTATCGCTCAACACTAGTCTTGACTGATCACAATAATTTAACTTATCTCGAGTCTGCCAAACGGTTGAATCCTAGACAGGCTCGATGGTCGCTCTTTTTCTCTCGTTTTGATTTTGTGGTTTCATACCTTCCGGGATCTAAGAATGTGAAGGCTGACACCCTGTCAAGGAGTTTTGTGCCTGACTCTCCGGGTGTTCCGGAGCCGATGGGTATTCTTAAAGAAGGGGTAATTTTGTCTGCCATTTCCCCTGATTTGCAGCTTGTGCTGCAAAAGTTTCAGGCTGATAGACCGGACCGTTGTCCTACGGAGAAACTGTTTGTCCCTGATAGATGGACTAGTAGAGTTATCTCTGAGATTCATTGTTCAGTGTTGGCTTGTCATCCTGGAATCTTTGGTACCAGAGATTTGGTGGCTAGATCCTTTTGGTGGCCTTCTTTGTCACGGGATGTGCGTTCTTTTGTGCAGACCTGTGGGACTTGTGCTCGGGCTAAGCCCTGCTGTTCTCGTGCCAGTGGGTTGCTTTTGCCCTTGCCTATCCCGAAGAGGCCCTGGACGCATATTTCCATGGATTTTATTTCTGATCTCCCTGTTTCTCAAAGGATGTCGGTCATTTGGGTGGTTTGTGATCGCTTCTCTAAGATGGTCCATTTGGTACCCTTGCCTAAATTGCCTTCCTCCTCTGATTTGGTGCCATTGTTTTTCCAGCATGTGGTTCGTTTGCATGGCATTCCAGAGAACATCGTCTCGGACAGGGGTTCCCAGTTTGTTTCGAGGTTTTGGCGGTCCTTTTGCGCTAAGACGGGCATTGATTTGTCTTTTTCTTCGGCTTTCCATCCTCAGACTAATGGCCAAACCGAACGAACTAATCAGACTTTGGAGACATATCTGAGATGCTTTGTCTCTGCTGATCAGGATGATTGGGTGTCCTTCTTGCCTTTGGCTGAGTTCGCCCTTAATAATCGGGCCAGCTCGGCTACTTTAGTTTCTCCGTTTTTCTGTAATTCTGGTTTCCATCCTCGTTTCTCTTCAGGGCAGGTTGAGCCTTCGGACTGTCCTGGTGTGGATGCGGTGGTGGACAGGTTGCAGCAGATTTGGACTCGTGTGGTGGACAATTTGACATTGTCCCAGGAGAAGGCTCAACGTTTCGCTAACCGCCGGCGTTGTGTTGGTCCCCGACTTCATGTTGGGGATTTGGTTTGATTGTCATCTCGTCACGTTCCTATGAAGGTTTCCTCTCCTAAGTTTAAGCCTCGGTTCATTGGGCCATATAAGATTTCTGAAGTTCTTAATCCTGTGTCATTTCGTTTGGACCTTCCAACTTCTTTTGCCATCCATAATGTGTCCCATAGGTCGTTGTTGCGGAGATACGTGGCGCCTATGGTTCCCTCCGTTGATCCTCCTGCCCCGGTGTTGGTCGAGGGGGAGTTGGAGTATGTGGTGGAGAAGATTTTGGATTCTCGTGCTTTGAGACGGAAACTCCAGTACCTGGTCAAGTGGAAGGGTTATGGTCAGGAAGATAATTCCTGGGTTTTTGCCTCTGATGTTCATGCTGCCGATCTTGTTCGTGCCTTTCATTTGGTTCATCCTGGTTGGCCTGGGGGCTCTGGTGAGGGTTCGGTGACCCCTCCTCAAGGTCAGGGTACTGTTGTGAATTCTGTTGTCAAGCTCCCTCCTGTGGTCGTGAATGGTACTTCGGCGAGTTCCGTCTATGGGCTCCCTCTGGTGGCTATGAGTGAAGCTGCGGCTTCTGAGGTTCCTTACACAGGTGACGTGGTTTATCCTTTGGTTGGCTGTTCTATTTAACTCCTCTCAGATCGTTACTCTAGGCCAGCTGTCAATGTTTTTGCATTCGTTCAGTTCGCTCATGGATCTCTCTGGTGACCTGCCTTCTCCTGCAGAAGCTAAGTTCTTTATAGTCTTATTTTGTTCTCTGTTTTCTTGTCCAGCTGGTTTTCTTGATTTTGTCTTGCTAGCTGGAAGCTCTGGGATGCAGGGTGGCCCCTCCGCACCGTGAGTCGGTGCGGAGGTCTTTTTTTGCACACTCTGCGTGGTCTTTGTAGGTTTTTGTGCTGATCGCAAAGTTACCTTTCCTATCCTCTGTCTATTTAGTTAGTCTGGCCTCCCTTTGCTGAAAACCTGTTTTCATTTCTGCGTTTGTGACTTTCATCTTTACTCACAGTCAATATATGTGGGGGGCTTCCTTTACCTTTGGGGAATTTCTCTGAGGCAAGGTAGGCTTTATTTTCCTTCTCTAGGGCTAGATAGCCCTTAGGCTGTGACGAGGCGCCTAGGTCTGGTCAGGAGCGCTCCACGGCTATTTCTAGTGTGTGTGATAGGATTAGGGCTTGCGGTCAGCAGAGTTCCCACATCCCAGAGTTCATCCTGTATGTGGTTTAACTATCAGGTCATTTCGGGTGCTCCTAACCACCAGGTCATAACAGGGAATCTCCCTAGTGGCCAAAGCGTCTTTTACATGGTCAGCCAGCCCCCTCCCAATACAGGGATGATGGCTTTATCCGGCCACTCCAGCTCAGATGCTAAAGTCCGGAAGTGGACGGAAAAATGGCTGACCAAGGATGAGCCCTGTGTCAGTGCCCGTAGTTGGAGCGCCGTATCATGCATGACTTGAGGTCCCAAAAAGACCTGTTTCAGGGTGCTCAGGAACCGGAGAGCACTCTGCACCACATGATCGTCGCACTCCCACAGCGGCGTAGCCCACTCCAACGCCCTGTCTGACAAGAGGGATATAATGAATCCCACTTTAGCCCACTCTAAGGGGAAACGTGCAGCCAGGAGCTCAAGGTGTATCGCACACTGGTTCACGAATCCCCTGCATGACTTGCTATCACCAGAGTACCTATCTGGCAGCAGGAGGCGGGATAAGGTCGGAACAGAGGTGGCAGTGGACAAACTAGCTGCAGCCATGCTAGCAGCCTGAACAGCTACTGCGGTAACATCCACAGCTGAGGTTGTGCGCTCGAGAGCCGCCAACCTGCCCTCCAAATACTGCATGTTCTGCTGCAGTCGCTGTTCGTCCACCATTACTGGCCAGACCCTGGTGCTAGTATACTGTTAGGGCTGGCGGAACGCAACGAGTAAATAAGGAGATAGTATAGGTGCGTTTGCAGCCTGGGGTCCACAGTGCAGGAGTGGAACCTGCTGCTAGTAGATGGCGGCACTATATGGCGGTACTACGCCTGAATAAACACGGGTTCAGTCACCCGGTCTGTAAAGGAGCGAACCCTGTTGCTTCACAGAGTCACCGGGATTAAAGGTAACGCTGTGCTCTGTTAACCTCACAGAGGATCACAGCTCTCTATCTTAGCAGGTAGCATACAGTGGTCGTACAGTCAGCAACAGCACACAAACAACTCCTCTCCGGAGGTGCTGGAATTCTAGTGGCTATACACCAACCCCAAATTCACACACACAAACTCCTCTCTGGAGGTGCCGGAATTCTAGTGGCTATACAGCCGACCCTGAGCACATGCTGACACAGACCACCAAGTGGCTAAGCTCATAAACATAAGTTGATACTAGCGCATGGCCGTGCACCCATGTGAACCTTTTATAGAGAAAGCTCTCCATGACCTTCCTAGTGGTCCAATAGGAACTGCTTCAGGACCTGAGCATGTGACCCCCAACCTCCAATGAGAGGTCAACCCTTGGGCATGCTCAGTAGCAAAAAAGCAGGACTTAGTCCCAGGAGCCAATCCAGGTGAAGTATAAAAAGTCCTTTATTTTTCCAAATGAAACGTTTCAACCATATAGGTCTTTATCAAGCAAGACCTATATGGTTGTTTGAAAAAGACCTATATGGTTGAAACATTGCATTTGGCACAATAAAGGACTTTTTATACTTCACCTGGATTGGATGCTGTCTTTCTCTTTGCTGCGGTATGTACTTTTCCATTTGGGTCCAGTGGAACTAGGACAGGCATCCCTATATCAGTTGTGCTGTCGGTTATTTTCTAATATTTAGTCCCAGGAGCGTCTGCTTGCTGCTGAACAATGCTGCTGGTTACAATGGCTGAGCCTGGAAGATCAGCAGTAACCAAGCGCACAGTATCTGACTGAGCCAGACGCTGGAACCGACGTCTCCACTGCGGCTGGAGAAAAATGGGAGACCGCAGCGGAGGTGGCTCGAGATTCCCCCTGTGCAGCTGCGGGAACTCGACGCCTAACACATGCAGCCAAACAATTGTTTTTATATGTCACATTACAGTGCTAGTATAATAATGCTCATAAAGCATTTTCTCACTTCGAATTTAGAGAAATATTTCACACTTTCTCCATTTCTAACATATGCAATCTCCTTGCAGTATTGGCAGCCCATTGACATTATATAGGCCACTTCAGTTTTAGTTCTAATGGACCCTGTAGTAGTTATTGATATCCAGCATCTGTTATTTGTATATATGACTCAAATATTCCAAAATGGCTAAATAAAATCTTAAAAGATAACACAACAGAGCAACTGAGTTACTTACGCCAGATACAAACCCAATGACTCCCATGGCTATTATCTCCACCAAGAGCAGTAATAGTATTTGAATTCTTCATACATATTTTAAATATTCTATATCATTTTCTTCCAATGTGAAGTCTAATTAGACTAAAATGTATTTATGATTGATTTTATTTCAGCTCATGTTGACCTCTATGCTTTTGAATTGGTGTATAATTGGCACATCGCTGTGACTAGTAATTCCTTAGCTTTTATTATAGCTCCTCTGGGACACACCACTACCGCTAGCTATTGGCAAATAAATGATTGATCCTCAAACTGAGAACATCTGCAATAATTTATCTAATAAGCTGTCATTTTACAGCTAGACTCTGAAGTAACTGGTATAGAAAACCATTTAAAAAAATTATTGATATTGATTATGAAGCAGAATAGTATCCTACCTAGTCATTGCACTATGAATCATATTGATATGTCTGCAATTTATTTGTAACTTCATAGTTGCCTTGAATATCTTTGTTATTCTCTTTCCCATCGGGGATAATGTTTGTTTCAGTAACATGAAAGACCACAAGGGATCATAAAATTCCAATCAGCATGAACAAATCTAGGATAGGCTTTGATACTAATTTTCTGTTTTCTTAGCCTATAGTTCACTTTTTCTAATATTTCTAGCTCCTTTCTAAAATTTGCTTAAGCTGATTTCAGTCAATATTCATACCGCTAAGCATAGAGGTGTGAAACCGGCCTAAGGTCATATGAAGAATTCATTAACTTTCACTAGAGATCTGAGGATCAATTCACCAGACTCCGATCCTTTGTCCAGGTCAGTGGTACCTGGTTGCTAGGACAGGAGGCATGCAAATTGATCTGATCATTTATAATCAACAGGTTTGCTGGTAATGGACTTGTTGCATGGCGATCTTGAGAGAAGATAGTTGAACCTGTAACTGGATTTTATGAGTTTTATGTAATGTTATGAGACTGTTGGGATTTATGGAAGTTTAGAACTTTCATAATGGTGTACCATGATACAATTTGGTGGAGGCTTTGAATTAAAGATACAGATACTTTTCGTTTTAGATCTTAAAAGGTGAACTTAAAGGGAACTTGTCACCAGGATTTTATACCCCAGAGACGCTTTAATGCTGATTAAAACCTTACCTTCCTTGCAGAAATCTGTATTGCTGCTTTGGAGAAATCCATAACTAAAATTCTATGCAAATGAGTTGCCAATGCAGTGGGTTGGCACTGCTCTTACATCAGTATGGCACTCTCCTGCTTCCCTGCCTTTTCCTTCCCCAACCGTGACTTATGTTTCTGTAAGACACAGGAGACGGGCAGCAGGGAGAGAAGCAGGATAGCTTTAACTTCAGTGACCACACACTCCATTTGGAATTCCCTTATAGAATTTTAACTATTCATTTCTTTAAAACAACAAAACAGATTTCTGCAATCAAGGTAAGGATTAATCAGCATTAACCCCTTTACCCCCCCGAGGGTGGATAGCACGTTAATGACCAGACCATTTTTTACAATTCTGACCACTGACTTGAGATAATAACTCTGTAATGTTTCAATGGATCCCGGGTGATTATGAGACTTTTTGTGATTATGATGTTTTGTGACATATTTTACATCATAGTAGTGGTAAGTTTCTTTGATATGACTTGCATTTATTTGTGAAAAAAATGAAATGTGGCAAAAATTTTTACAGTTTCGCAATTTTCCAACTTTTAATTTTCGTGCCCTTAAATGATAGAGGAATGTCACGCAAAATGCTTAATAAGTAACTTTTCCCACATGTCAACTTTACATCAGCACAATTTTGGAACCAATATTTTTTTGTTAGGAATTTATAAGAGTTAAAAATTGACCAGTGATTTCTCATTTTCACAACATCATTTTTTTTAGGGACCACATCACATTTGAAGTCACTTTGAGGGGTCTGTGTCAGGGGTGGGCAATTAATTTTCCCAAGGGGCCACATGAGAGATCATGACTGTTGTGGAGAGCCAAACCAATAGGCCAAAATTAATTGTGCTCAATATTATTATCGATATATTATAATTATCATATTTTTGATAATTTTATTAATATTATTTGTATCACTTAATATTGAGCAGAATTAAATATGCTGACATCCCCCTATATATCGATTGAACCCGAGTACAGCCCTTCTGTATATCGTATGAGCCCCCCAACAGCCCCTTATATGCAGCATAAACCCCACACAGCCTCCCCCATATGCATCATGAGCCCCACGCAGCCTCCCCATATGCGGCAGGAGCACCCCGTCATGGCAACAGGGTTACTCGGTACTGGGTCCTGCAGTTCACAGGGGGATGTCACAGTGGCTGACCCGGTCCCTGGCCTTGGGACATCCGTATAAAAGGGAAAGATCTTTAAAGGGATAAAGTTTATGTTTGTGATGCTACTTGTGGTATTCGGTCAGGGTGATCGACGCTGCTTTAAGGGGCCCGCTGGGGTGATGTTATGGCAGCTAGAGGGTATACCTTCTCACAGGTGAAGTATATCCCCAGGGCTTCCCAGTATGTATATGGTAGAATGGTGAGAGGTGCAGTGAAGAATGGGGACACAGGTTGCAGTCTCTTTACCTTTACTGAAGACTTCAGCATCCACAGTCCAGGGCACCAGATCACAGGGCAGGTTGAGTCTGGCCGGTTTGGAGGCAAGTCCAGAGTCCCCTTATCCAGGTGGAGATCAATAGCCTTCCCTTGCGCTGTAGTGGTGATGTCCCTTACTGCATAAGCTTCAAATAAGGTAATCACAGATGTAGTGTCTCTCTCTCTGTCCCCCATGGTCGGATAGGACAAAACCCGTATGACTGGTGGCTTGAGGCTGTTTATAGGCACTCTAGCATGCCCCGGCCTCTGAGGTGTGCCACCATGCGTCCTTGGTGTAGGTGCGGACAGGTAGCATGCAATGACCTTTCCTGCCGGTCTCTGAAGTAAAGCATAGAGGTCCTTACTACCTCGGTGTTCTGGCTACCGGTGCTCTGTGTCTCAGAAGGAGGCAGCCTGTTCGGGGCTGGTCCCCTTCTGGTATCCTCTCCTTTGCTTTGCCTTCCTTCACGCTCGCTGCAACACAATTCTGCTTTCAAAATGTCTCTTTCTGGGAGCTGCAGCTCTTAGGGCATTCACAGCTCCGTGGACCCTCTCCTCTGTCCTCTGACAGGAATTCGCTCCTGCCAAGAACAGCTTCCCTGAAGGACTGACTCACTTTCCCTACAAACTACCAGTTATATATGTATGGGGAGTCACCTAATAAATAGGATCAAAAGCTCCCCCTGGTGGCCTGGAGTTTGAAATGTGTTGCATGTTTGTGATACCTGGATGCAGTTATCCTTCTTTGCCTCCAAACGTAGCATCACTCTCCCCGGGAGGAAAGTGACACTACTGTGATGACCAAGACCCTCGGGTGCCACACATTTGCGGCATGATCCTCACACAGCCTCCTCCATTTACAGCATGAGCCCCACACAGCCTCCCTATATGCACTGTATGAGCCCCACACAGCCTCCCTATATACACTGTATGAGCGACGCACAGCCTCTCTATATACCCTGCATGAGCCCCACACAGCCTCCTCCATATACAGCATGAGTCCCACACAGCCTCCCTATATACACTGTATGAGCGCCGCACAGCCTCCCTATATATACTGCATGCGCCCTGCACAGACTCCTTATATACACTGCATGAGTCCCACACAGCCTCCCTATATACACTGCATGAACCCCACACAACCTCTCTATATACACTACATGAGCCCCACACAGCGTCCCCCTTGTGCAGCATGTGGTCTCCATTGCCACCCCCATATGCATCACCATGTGCAGCATGTTGCCCCCATGTGCAGCATCATATGCAGCATATCGCCCCCATATGCAGCACCATGTGCACCATGTCGACCCCATGTGCAGTACCATGTGCAGCATGTTGCCCCATATGGAGCACCATATACAGCATGTCGACCCTGTGTGAAGAACCATGTGTAGCATGTTGCCTCCATGTGCAGCACCATGTGCAGTATGTCGACCCCATGTGCAGTACCATGTGCAGCATGTTGTCCCCATATGCAGCACCATATGCAGTATGTCGACCCTGTGTGAAGCACCATGTGTAGCATGTTGTCCCCATGTGCTGCACCATGTGCAGCATGTGGCTCCCATGTGCAGCATCATGTGCACCATTTCACCCCCATGTGCAACACCATGTGCACCATGTTACCCCAATGTGCAGCACCATGTCACCCTCTCATGTGCAGCACCATGTCACCCCCATGTGCAGCACCATGTCACCCCCATGTGCAGCACCATGTCACCCCCTTAGCCTCCCCATGCCCACCCAAACAGCCCATACACATGAGGAAAAAAACACCACATACTCACCTCGGTCCTGTTCCCTGGTGCTCTGCTTCTCTCCCTTACTCCGGTGTGCTGACTCTCCGGGGTACACCGCTGACGCGAAGAAATTATATCATCGGGTCAGCTATTTCACACACTGATTGGTGGAGAAAGTGGCCGGAGGCCCCTCCTCCACCAAAGGAATCAGCAGCGCAGTGCAGAGCCGCAGATGGAAACAGCGAGTGGGCGGGCATTGTGAAGCCCGTACACCTCTGATTTCCAGCCCCACTGCTGTCTTGTTCCACGGGCCGGACTGAGACAGCCAGAGGGCCAGATGTGGCCTGCAGGCCGCACTTTGCCCTTGTCTGGTCTATATGATAATGATAGAGGATACCCAAAAGTGACGCCATTCTAAAAACTGCACCCCTCAAGGTGCTCAAAACCACATTCAAAAAGTTTTTTAAATCTTCAGGTGCTTCACAGGAATTTTTGGAATGTGGAAAAAAAAATAAACATTCAACCTTTTTTCCCCAAAAATTTGTTTCAGATCTAAATTTTTTATTCTGACAAGGGTAACAGGAAAAATGGACCCCAAAATTTGTTGTGCAATTTTTCTTCAGTACGACGATACCCCATATGAGGGAGAAAGCCACTGTTTGAGTGCACGGCAGAGCTCGGAAGGGAAGGAGTGTCATTTCACTTTTTGAATGTAACATTTCCTGGAATCATTAGCGCATGTCATGTTCCAATTGGAGAGCCCCTGATGTGCCTTAACAGTGGAAACCGCCCAAAAGTGACCCCATTTTGGAAAATAGACCCCTCAAGGAATGTATTTAGATGCATGGTAAGCATTTTGAACCCCCAGGTGCTTCACAGAAGTTTATAACGTTGAGCCATGAAAATAATAAAATTAAATTTTCCTTCCAAAAATTTTGTTTTAGCCCCAATATTTTAATTTTTCTAAGGGCTAATAGGATTTTTTTTTTTACAATAAACTAAGGCCAATTTTTCATGAGCGTGCCAATACGCTAATCGGGAAATGTTTTTCAGGCACATTGCAAAGCTCAGAAGGCAAGGAGCACCAGATTTTACTGTTATGCTTTGAAGGTGCCATGACCCACTGGGAGAACCCATAAGGTGCCAGAACAGCACAAACCCCCATAAGTGACCCCATTTCACAAACTGCACCTCTCAATTAATTCATCTAGGGGTGCAGTGATCATATTAACACCATGGGTGTGTCACAGAATTTTCTACCATTAAGCAGTGAAGAAAAAATAATTACATTTTTACCATCAAAATTTAGTTTTAGTCCCAGATTTTACATTTTCACACAAGAAGTGGGTAAAAATGGCAACAAAATTTGTTCCACAATTTCTACTGAATGTGGCAATACCCTAGATGAGGCTGTACAGTACTACATAGCCATATGGAGACACTCAGGGGGAACGGAGTGCTATTTGCCTACTGGAGCACATATTTTCCTAAATAGTTTGCGGACTCCATATACAGAGCCCCTAATTGCTAGAAGAGCAGAATCCCTCCTCAAGTGACCCCATTTTAGAAATTATATTCTTTTGGTATTTATCTACAGGTGTAGCGCTGACTTTGAATCCATGTGTATGTAACGCCCAAGAGACCGGGGTACCCAGCACCGGACCAATGGGGTCTGTCTCTTGAGGGGGATGTCACGGGTGGCTTGACCCGGTGCTGTGGCCTCAGGCAATGCACAGTGTAAAGGGTATCGTGAGGGGACAGGCACTTACTTGATCAGCAGCAGGTTCTCCCAGCGGTGACGATCCCGATCCTGGATAGATGGCTATTGTCCAAATGAAAGACTGAGGCACTGAAACGTTTAACCAGTTTACTTTAACAAAAAAGGATTTACAACCAGTGCTGTCACCGGAGTCTGTATGGGAACTCTGAGTTACTTTGACCCTGCCGGGGTCTTCGCCTCTTATTGTACGCAATATCTGTGTGGCCCTGCTGCTGTATGTGAACTGGCTGCCGGCCCAATCTGTCCCCTCCGGGTCCTGGTTCGACGGGCAACCCGAGTCCTTTTATCGGCTTACCCCCTCCAGGAGTACCGCTGAACTCTGTGTCTGTTGCTACGTCCGACCCTAGTGAAGCTGATATCACCTCACGTTTTTCCGGTTGCTGTATTATATGTAATGAATACAGCCACGGATCCGGTATCCGTCTTTGCGCCTGTTCTGGGTAGTGATTAATGCTACCCGGTTCTCACAATGTCCTTTTTCTCTATCCCTCTTCTCCTCAGGCCGGTGATTTAGGCCTGGTAACAGTCACAGGGCTGTTAGAGATTCAACTGTATGACCTCTCACTTTCAGCTCCTTAGCCCAACTGCCAGTTCTTCTCTCAGACCAGAATGGATCAAGGGGAGTCTCTGGAGCTCCCCCTTCTGGCCGGAGGTGGTAGTGCAGTCTTGCTATTTTAGTATTTGCATTTACTGTCAGTAACTATTTTTGTGGCAAATACCCCTAGGGGTGCCACATTCCCCCTTAGTTAAGAACAGTACTCCGGGACTGTGGGACAATAACATTTTGAAATAACAATTAATATGTACAGAGTCTTAAAAATGAAAAGTTACAAAAACCACTCAAGGAAACAAAAATATAGTTCTGTAAAAAGTCACTTCAAATAGCGTCCATTAATACAGTTCTATCCTTGAAGGTATTAGGAAAGGCACTGTACTTAGTGTCCAGGAATTTAGTTCCATTTTTCCAACGGAGTTATCAATATAAAGTCTAAAGAAAGTTCAAAAAGAGCAAAAAGCAAAGTTCAAAAAGCAGTCTTTCCAGAGCTTTGATTTAGTGCCTCCGGGCTGATAAAAAGTTCAAGAATATGCAAGAAGTTCATACAGACAAGTCTCTGTAGGCACTGGGCTTAAACGTTGCAGACTGATAACAATGACTATACTACATTTTCTGTTTAACTATAGACGGCATAACATATATACAATTCACATTATGAGCTTTATAGTTGGTAATCTGCATACCTGGCCGGTAATTGACCCTGGGTACTACGCTGTGATCTACGTAATAGCGGTGTCTCTTCATGTGGTGTACTACTGTCTACTGCGGATGTAGTATCTGCCCGCTCTGCTAAAGATAATTCCACGACTATGGAGTTGGCAAGTCCACCGTGAATGGGATTACTCTGACCAGGAATCTGTTCTTCCTGGCCTGGAACCTCCTGTAGTACGGGACCAGCCTCTTCCTGTCTTGGGACTTCTGGTATTGGGTTCGGTGTTGGGTAAAAGGCCACCATGGGAACCACTACTGCACCATGGTATGTTAGTAGGGTTTTGGGAAAGTCTCCTATACAGGTGTGATACACTTCCTCTTCTTTTTCCTTTACTGGTTGAACCTGTATGGGTTGAATAACTTCTGGTTCTGGCTGGACAACGTCTGGCTCTTTCAATGCTTCCGGACATAATTTAAGATTGTCTCTTGACACTAGTACAGATGTTAAGCCTCCGTTTTTGCTAATGAGACACATTTTAGGATTATCCCCTCTTGTTGGTAAAACTGTGTAGGGTACGGCTTCCCACTGATTGTCCAGTTTATTGGTTCGACGATTTCTCTTGAGCACTTGGTCACCCGGTCTTAATGGGGTCGCTAGAGCATTCTGGTTGAAAGTTCGCTCTTGTCTTTCTCTAGTTTGCTGAAGGCTTCTTTCCACACTCTCTTGCACTTGGCGATACTGTTTTTGCCGTATGATATCCCAATTGGAGTCTTGGACTTCTGCGTCTGGTTTCAGAATTCCCATTTCTAGATCGATTGGTAATTGGCCGGGTCTTGCACGCATAAGGTAAGCTGGGGTGCAATTGGTGGAACTCACCGGGACATGATTATACAGATCCACCAAGTCAGGCAATTTCTCTGGCCATTGATTCCTTTCTGCCTCAGGTAAAGTCTTTAGTAGTTCTATTACAATATGGTTCATCTTCTCGCATAAGCCGTTTGTTTGTGGATGATAGGCCGTCGTCCGGATCTTTTTGCAACCATACATATTACAGAATTCTCTGAAGATCTCTGATTCAAAGGCTGTACCTTGGTCGGTGAGAACCTGTTCCGGATATCCATGGGGTCTACAAAAGTACGTTTGGAATGCTTTGGCTGCTGTTTTTGCTGTCAGATCTTTTACGGGTACTACTACCAAGAAGCGTGAATAATGGTCCACGATGGTCAAGGCATAGACATAGCCAGACCGGCTTGGTGTCAACTTCACGTGGTCAATGGCTACAAGTTCAAGTGGTTGTTTGGTGATTATGGGCTGCAGTGGTGCTCTTTGGTTCTTTTGATCGTTTCTTCTGAGGTTGCATGGGCCACAATTTCTGCACCACTGTTCGATTGATTTTCTCATCCCGACCCAATAAAATCTTTCTCTTAGAAGTACTTCTAACTTTTTCCAACCGAAGTGACCAGCACCATTATGGTAAGCTTCGAGGACCATCTTGACATCTTGTTTAGGCACGATAATCTGCCAAACCAATTCATGTGTTTTCGGATTGGTGTACCTTCTACAGAGCTTCCCTTGATACAGGAACATTTTGCCTCTCTCTTTCCAGAGTTGATGCGTCTCTTCTGGGGCATCCTCATCGGGATATGCACTTTGTTCAGTTAACAATTCCTTCACCAACTTCACAGCCGGATTGCTGTCTTGGGTGTCAGCCCATCTATGGTGTGCTAACGGATTTAAATTCACCTCTTGTTGTTTCTGATAGGTACTTGACTGATGATGTTTTGCCTTGGGATGATGGAAGGCTGGTAGTTCAATTTCTTCAAGCTCCCCCATTTCTTCTTCTACATCTCTCAAGTGTGGCATCCGGGATAGGGCATCGGCATTTCCATTCTTGCGACCTGCTCGATACTTGATCTTGAAGTTGTAATTAGATAACCGGGCTATCCATCGCTGTTCTAACACACCTAATTTGGCTGTGTCCAGGTGGGTCAACGGATTGTTGTCAGTATAGACAATAAATTCTGCAGCGGCCAGATAGTGTTTGAAACGTTCAGTCACAGCCCAAACTACTGCCAGTAGTTCCAATTTGAAGGAGCTGTAATTTTCTGAATTTCTTTCAGTAGGCCGGAGCTTTCTACTTGCAAAGGCGATGACTTTCTCCCGACCTTCTTGCTTTTGTGACAGCACCGCTCCTAGTCCCACATTACTGGCATCGGTGTAGAGGATGAAAGGTTGATGGTAATCTGGGTATGCCAGAACCTCTTCTCCGGTTAGTGCCTTCTTTAGTTGTTCAAAGGAGTCTTCCCTTTCGTCGTTCCACTGAAAAGGAGGGTTTCGGTTTGAAGGTTTCTTCGTCTGCCCTACCAAGGTGTCTTGCAAGGGTGCTGCCAACTTGGTAAATCCTTTTATAAATCTGCGATAGTAACCCACCAATCCCAGGAATTGTCTCACTTCTTTTGCGCTGGTAGGTCTTGGCCAATCCCTTATGGCGCTTATTTTCTCGGGATCTGGTGCTACTCCCTCCGAACTCACGATGTGTCCCAGGTACTGTACCTTTGGCTTGAGAAGGTGACATTTGGATGGCTTGACTTTCATGCCATACCTGGATAAGGCTTCGAACACTTCTGCCAGGTCTATTAAGTGTTGTTCGTAAGTCTTTGAGTAGACGATCACATCATCTAGGTACAGGAGGACGGTCTCGAAGTTCTTGTGTCCGAGGCAGCATTCCATCAGCCGCTGGAAGGTACCGGATGCGTTGCAGAGTCCGAACGGCATGCGATTAAATTCACATAGACCCATTGGTGTGGTGAATGCCGTCTTTTCCTTATCTCGCTCAGCCACAGGGACTTGCCAATACCCGCTTGTTAAGTCTAAGGTGGAAAAATAATTAGCAGATTTCAAAGCAGTTAAGGACTCTTCTATCCTAGGCAAGGGGTAGGCGTCTTTATGGGTGATGTTATTAATCTTCCGGTAGTCTACGCACATTCTCATGGTTCCGTCCTTTTTTTTGACAATCACTAGAGGGGCCGCCCAGGGGCTACAGCTGTCTCTTATTACCCCGGCCTGTTTCATCTCCCTCAGCATATCTTTTGCACATTGATAGTGAGCGGGCGGTATGGGTCTATATCTTTCTTTTATTGGGGGATGGTCACTGGTGGGGATTGTGTGTTCTACCCCTTCTATCCGTCCGAAGTCCAATGGGTGTTTACTGAAGACTTGTTCATATTCCGTCACTAGCCTATACACCCCTTGTTTTTGATGGGTAGGTGTTGAATTTATGCCCACGTGTAGCTGTTGGCACCAATCCTCCATTTCTCCATCTGAGCCATTGCCTTCCACCTGACAGGTTGGTTCTAAGGGCTCAATGGTTGTGATGGCATTGTTGTCAACAGTATATAGCTTTGCCATTGTAGCATACCTTGGCAAAGTAACCTCTTCCTCTCCACAGTTCAAAAGTCGTACCGGCACTCGTCCCCGGTGTACCTCGACTATCCCTCGTGCTGTGAGTATAGTGGGCCTGTTGTCGGTGTACACTGGTTCTATTAAGGCTTGATAATCTCGTCCCTTAGTACCAATGGCTGCTCTACACCATACCAGCATTTCTGTTTTTGGTGGGATTACAATAGACGTTGGATCACTTACCCTCACACTGCCGATTTCTCCACCTGCAACTTCTACCTGTTGCCTTAACATCAATACTTTTATTTCCCTCCGGAGAACTCTCTGCTGGCAGGATTGGGCAGTTTCAGCAATTTGCTGTAAGACAGAAATGACTTCGGAAAAGCAGTTCTCTAACACATTCATTCCTATCAATACAGTTGGTTCACAGTTCCGCCGGTCAACATCAACAACAATTATACCCTGTTTCTTCAATTCTACTTTACCAATCTTTATGGTCATCTCCCTGAATCCTAGTTTCGGTACCAACTTACCATTACTGGCCCATATATCTAGTTCAACATCAGAGGGCCCTTTATCAATATCTGCATCAGCCCAGTACCTCTTATAAAGGATATACGGTATAGATGAAATCTGGGAACCTGTGTCCAGCAAAGCGTTGAGGGGCATTCCGTCCAGCACGATAGGGCTAATGGGTCGTCCTCCGATGTACCTGTCGTGCCAGGGTGTTGGGCCTTGAAAGTTCATTCCTGCGAAGCGGCCCGCATTCCCAGGGGATTCCCGTTTAAATCACAATCTCGTGCAAAGTGGCCTGGCTGCTGGCAACGGCGGCAAATGGGCTGTCCATCCGGTTGGTAGCGGTCGCGGGGTCGTCCTCTCCATGTCGGGTATCTCCGGGGTCTCATCCATGGAACACCTTCTCTACGGTTTGACAACTCCATCTTGGGTCCTCTCATCTCCTGCATGGTTTTAGCCATTGAAGCAACAACATCAGTTAAAGAGTCAAGCTTTTGTTGAAGAGCCTCATTAGTACTGGGCCCCAGGGGATTAGCAATGGCCCCGGACATAGCTGATGTCACTGGTACTCCATGTTGTTGAGGAGCCTCTGCCATGAGTTGCGCAGGATCCTGATCCCGAGGTGCCTCTGCCAGCTGGAGACGTATAACGCTCTCCTTTAATTGGGCAAATGTCAATTCAGGGTTCTTAAAAACAAGCATGCTCACATGCCCCCGGTGAGAAGGGGTGTAGAGTCCCTCAATAAATTGATCTCTTAGCAGTTTATCCGCTCCGGTGTTAAAAATGGGTTCAGCCAGTGTAAGTGATTTAAGGGCTTCCTGCAGGTTTAAGGCAAAGTCTCTCACGCCCTCATTAACTTTTTGTTTGCAATTAAAGAATCGTACTTTAGCTTTGCTGCTGGCAGTGGTTTCAAATGTAGCTTTTAATCCAGCAAATATGCGTTCAACAGTGCCTTTTAGATCAGCTGCCCATGCTGTGACTTCTCGCTTAGCATGGCCACTTAACTGCATCATCAGGAGACTAACACACTGAACTTCACCCACAGGGAACATGTCAAAATGGGCCAGCATCTTTTCTCTGAAATCGTTAAGGGTATTAGGCTCACCTTCATACATTGGAAGCCATGGGCCACCCGGGGTATATGGCATCAGCACCGGCATGATGGGCGCCACTCCTTGCACCGCTGTGCTACCGGACTCTCTATCGACACTCTGTCTTTCAGCTGCATTAGCGTCGCCGGGTGCTGCGGCGTCTCCGTGCTGCGACATACTGTGCCCCCTTAGTTAATCCGGACCCTTCCGGTCCTCCGCTTCCGTCGGGATAGTGTAGATTCGTTCCGCTGTGCAGCAGGATCGATTTTCCCCTTGCTCTGATGTCAGAGCGCTCAGCTTGGTGCCGCCCACAATGACACGCCCCCTGCTGCTCCCACCCACCGCGCTCTGTAATGGCGGATTCTGAAGTTTTTCAGTCAGACTGGGGCTCAGGTGATGGCGTAGCTCAATTAACAGTCTCGTGCCTAACGGTTATGAAGTGATTACCTCAGGGGATGGCGGCCATCTTTACTCCATTATAACCAATGGGGAAAAGTCACTTTCAATAGTTTTCAATGGGGAATGGATTTTTCTTTAATAAAGTCAATTTTCAAGATTTTTCATCCAAGTTTTCACAGTTTTGGGCTCCAATCACGGCACACAATACCCGGTATACGGGCTGGCTAGATCCTGTTCGTGACGCCAATTGTAACGCCCAAGAGACCGGGGTACCCAGCACCGGACCAATGGGGTCTGTCTCTTGAGGGGGATGTCACGGGTGGCTTGACCCGGTGCTGTGGCCTCAGGCAATGCACAGTGTAAAGGGTATCGTGAGGGGACAGGCACTTACTTGATCAGCAGCAGGTTCTCCCAGCGGTGACGATCCCGATCCTGGATAGATGGCTATTGTCCAAATGAAAGACTGAGGCACTGAAACGTTTAACCAGTTTACTTTAACAAAAAAGGATTTACAACCAGTCCTGTCACCGGAGTCTGTATGGGAACTCTGAGTTACTTTGACCCTGCCGGGGTCTTCGCCTCTTATTGTACGCAATATCTGTGTGGCCCTGCTGCTGTATGTGAACTGGCTGCCGGCCCAATCTGTCCCCTCCGGGTCCTGGTTCGACGGGCAACCCGAGTCCTTTTATCGGCTTACCCCCTCCAGGAGTACCGCTGAACTCTGTGTCTGTTGCTACGTCCGACCCTAGTGAAGCTGATATCACCTCACGTTTTTCCGGTTGCTGTATTATATGTAATGAATACAGCCACGGATCCGGTATCCGTCTTTGCGCCTGTTCTGGGTAGTGATTAATGCTACCCGGTTCTCACAATGTCCTTTTTCTCTATCCCTCTTCTCCTCAGGCCGGTGATTTAGGCCTGGTAACAGTCACAGGGCTGTTAGAGATTCAACTGTATGACCTCTCACTTTCAGCTCCTTAGCCCAACTGCCAGTTCTTCTCTCAGACCAGAATGGATCAAGGGGAGTCTCTGGAGCTCCCCCTTCTGGCCGGAGGTGGTAGTGCAGTCTTGCTATTTTAGTATTTGCATTTACTGTCAGTAACTATTTTTGTGGCAAATACCCCTAGGGGTGCCACATTTATTTTCCAGAAACAAGCAGGAATGAATGTTGCCAAGTGAATATGACAATTCACATTTCCAGAGCCTTTGTACTACCAGTATTGTGGAAGCCCACTATATTTCCATTAACAGATAATGGATCTGAGTGAGGACTTGCTTTTTTTGTGGATTGAGTTGAAGCTTTTACTGAGAACTAGTGTTGAGCGATACCGTCCGATACTTGAAAGTATCGGTATTGGATAGTATCGGCCGATACCCGAAAAATATCGGATATCGCCGATACCGATATCCGATACCAATACAAGTCAATGGGACATCAAGTATCGGAAAGTATTCTCATGGTTCCCAGGGTCTGAAGGAGAGGAAACTCTCCTTCAGGCCCTGGGATCCATAGGGATGTGTAAATAAAGAATTAAAATAAAAAATATTGATATGCTCACCTCTCCGGCGGCCCCTGGACTTCACACTGCTAACCGGGAGGCTTCTTTGTTTAAAAAGCGCGCCTTTCGGACCTGTGAATGACGTCCCGGCTTCTGATTGGTCGCGTGCCGCCCATGTGACCGGCACGCGACCAATCAGAGGCCGCGACGTCATTCGCAGGTCCTCAATTCCTATAATTAGCAGTTTTGTGAATGAGAATGACGTCGCGGCTTCTGATTGGCCGCGTGCCGGTCACATGGGCGGCACGCGGCCAATCAGAAGCCGCGACGTCATTCTCATTCACAAAACTGCTAATTCTAGGAATTGAGGACCTGCGAATGACGTCGCGGCCTCTGATTGGTCGCGTGCCGGTCACATGGGCGGCACGCGACCAATCAGAAGCCGGGACGTCATTCACCGGTCCGAAAGGCGCGCTTTTTAAACAAAGAAGCCTCCCGGATAGCAGCGTGAAGTCCAGGGGCCGCCGGAGAGGTGAGCATATCAATATTTTTTATTTTAATTCTTTATTTTCCACATCCCTATTGATTCGATACCGATACCCGATATCACAAAAATATCGGATCTCGGTATCGGAATTCCGATACCGCAAATATCGGCTGATACCCGATACTTGCGGTATCGGAATGCTCAACACTACTGAGAATATTTTTCATAACGTTTGGGATCACATGTATGGGGCACTCTAAGCTGAGCACTTACTTTGGAGTTTCCATGTAAATCTCTGAGTGATGTGATTCAGATGAGACCCCCGAGGAATCCATTCACTAAAATGAGGCAGCAGACATACTCTGGACTCCGTCTGGTCTCTGTTCAGTGGTGTCATTCTTTTCAGAAGAATAACAATTTGCCAATTGGCAACTAATTCCTAACTAAAGACCTAGTTAGTTTGTTAGGGATTAGTTGCCAGTTGGCAAATTGTACACTGGCTTAGAACAACAATTTGTGTGTTTATCTTCTTTTCAGAAGTGCACAAAACTATAGCCGATGGCACTTTCATGCATGCCTAAAAAGATTGACACCGCTGGATCACAGGTCCTATGGCGCCCACAGTGCCTCCACCTGCTTCGCTATAGGGAATCTTCTGCCAGAGGTTCCATCTGAACCACGTATTTCAGAGATTTACATGGAAACCCTGGTATAAGCATTCAACGCAGAGCGCAGGATAAATGTGCACCGAGCCTTATTGCGATCTTTGGGAGGCAGTATGAAAAAATTAACAGTAGGTGAAGAATTGGTTTTATTTTTTTATGCCATTCCTTGTACAGTATAAGTGATTACGCAACTTTATTCTTCGGGTCGGTGCGATTACAGCATTAACCGATTTATATTGGGTTTTTATGTTTGGCAGCTGTCACACACTAAAAGACACTTTCATTGCAAAAAATAGTGTTTGCATCACCCCATTTTGAGAGCTATTATTTTTCAATATTTTGGCCCACAGAGTCATGTGATGGCTTGTTTTTTGCAGGACGAGTTGATGATGTTTTTATTGGTACCATTTTCAGGCACATGACATTTTTTGATCGCTTTCTATTCCGATTTTTGTGAGATGGAATGACAAAAATTAACAAACTAGATGCTACTCCAGGACAGACCACGGACGCATGGCAGCTCACCCCCAAGAGACGGGTTTCTAGAACAGCCCTTTAGGAGATTACTGCTGATACAGGCAGGCACAGCAGGAACATAGAAGCCACAGATGGAGATGAGTCCGGCCGATATACAGATTGGCATGGCAGGTGGAGGCAGGTCTGGCCAATATACAGACTGCCAGAGCAGGTTCAGGTGATTCCGGCAGATATACAGACTGGCACCGCAGGTACAGGCAAGTCCAGCTGACATACAGACTGATACTGCAGCTGCAGGTGTATTCGGCTGATATACAGACTGGCATGGCAGGTGTAGGAGGTTCTGGCTGCAATAGAGACTGACAAGGCAGTTACTGGAACAAATTAAGAACCAGCAGGTAGGGCTTGGGATGGGCCAACTCCAGCGGAACTAGCAGATACTAATGGACAGAGACCTGATAACTAGCAAGCGTGTTTGGGAAACAGACTAACAATGTTACAAAGGCTTCTCCATGCAGGTGGTGGTGCCTTAAATAATAAGTGTCTCCAAGTCTTTAAAGAGGAGGGAGCACACACATGCACCCTAAGCACAGTGCTGCACCGTGTGCGGACCACGGGCGGCAGCTGGAGAGAAAGGAGGAAGAAGTGGTGAATGAGTCAGCGTCCCTGCCGGAGGAAAGGTGCAGCGGGCAGGGATGCCAGCGCAACATCTTCATTCTTACTTAATCATGTTGTATGCATTTTTTGATTTATGTTTACTTGTGTTTTCAATGCAGCCTTTACTGCATCATTAAAATTTATGGCAGCTGTAAAATAGAACATTTTTCACTTTTATAAATATAACATCTTGCTTCAACCTAAGAGCTGTCAATTAAGTTTAATAGGCAACACTATATTTTTCCATTTACTATTCTGTTTTATTCTGTTTTTCATTCATTTCTCATCACTTTAACTTCAGAGCCAGTAGCACTAATCTTGGATGCTTTTAATTTAAGTCATGACATTAATAATTATCTAGCTGCTAGCATTGTTTATCTGTACTACTTTTTTAGGCCTCTTGCACATGGCCATTTTATAGTTGCATTGTACAGCCAGGGACAGGTTTAGCCAAAGTGGGGATCAGGGCAAAAGTTTAAATACGGGCCCCAAATGCTAACATATTGCACCATCACACAGAAACATTTTGGTTGTATTTACATGCGCTGATCTCTAGGCTACTAAACGAGTGTGATCAACAATATTGAAGTTGTTCGACGCTTGTTTCCAGCTTCTTTACACCGGCTGAGGAACAATGATGGGGCACAATGATCACTAGTAGAGCAATCTGTTCCCATACTGTATCATGTTGTTAACAGCATATCTGCAGCTTTCACCGGGCGATGTGCTGCTGAGAACAATGATTTTTGTTCCAGCACAACCAATCCAATCACTTGATGAGTAGGCAGCATTTTGCTTGTTTAGTGTAATGCATTCCCCATAGTCCTCCATATAGTATAATACACTCCCCATAGTCCTCTATATAGTGTAATACGCTCCCTATAGTCATTCATGTAGTACAATGCACTCCCCCTAGTTCTCCATATAGTATAATACACTCTGCATAGTCTTCCATATAGTATAATACACTCCCCATAGTCCTCCAAATAGTATAATACACTCCACATAGTCTTCCACATAATATAATACACTCCCCTACCCCTCCATATAGTATAGTACACTCCCCTTAGTCCTCCATATACAGCTCTGGCAAAAATTAAGAGACCACTGCAAAATGTTCAGTTTGTCTGATTTTTCTCTTTATAGGTATATTTTTTAGTAAAATGTAAACTTTTCATTTATTCTATAAACTACTGACAACATGTTTCCGAATTTCCAAGCAATAAATTTTGTATTTTTTTTCTGAAAAGGAGAAATGGTCAAAATTACAAAAAAACAGTGCTTTCAGACCTCAAATATTGCAAAGAAAACAAGTAAGTTCATAATCATTTAGAAACAACAATACTAATGTTTTAACTCAGAAAGAGTTCAGAAGTCAATATTTTGTGGAATAACCATGATTTTTAATCACAGCTTTCGTGCGTCTTGGCATACTTTTTACCAGTCTTTCACACTGCTCCTGGTGCAAAAATGTAAGCAGTTCTTCTTTATTCGATGGCTTATGACTATCCATCATCCTCTTGATTACATTCAAGAGGTTTTCAGAGAACAGCTAGAGGACAGCCAAAAAACATGTAAGGGAAGGGAATTATTTCCCCCGTTCCAGTGAGTCGTATGGTGATGAACTTACCTGAACAACACAAGTAAGGATAGCCTAAGGACTAGCACTCGAGGGGTTGAAGGAATGCCATGGGAGTCAGCAGCACATCGCCGGTGTAAACTGTAGTTGTGCTGCTGATAACATGATACTGTATGGGGACAGATTGATCTAATTGTGATTGCTCTGTCCCCATCATTCTTTCTCAGTTAGTGTAAAGAGGCTGGGAAACAAGCAAACGACTTCAGTAGTGTCGACCACACTCGTTTAGTGGCCTGAGATCAGCACATGTAAATACAACAGAAATGCTTCTCAGGGAGACCAGGCAAGGTTCATGATAGTTGTAGTTAGCACCCGGTGCCTGGGAATAGCGCTAACTCTACTGCTTTTCCCAGCCACCAAAGCATTTAATTCTGTGTAATGATTTTTAGGTTGATATCAGCTGCATAATATCAGCTGCTATCAATCCCTGGTGTAAGTAATGGAGAGGTGTCTATCAGACACCCCCACTACTAGCCCAGACCTGGCGAGACCCAGCGACTCTGAAGATCAGTGACGGTTAGAGTTGAGCGACTTTTACTTTTTTAGGATCGAGTCGGGTTTCGCGAAACCCGACTTTGTCAAAAGTCGGATCGGGTGAAATCGGCCGATTATTGCGAAAGACGGGGGCCGACCGAAACACGAAACCCAATGCAAGTCAATGGGGAATCAAAGTCGGCAGTGAGTGAAGGACAGGAAACCACCTACAGTGCCCATTTTAATGCCAAAAACATCAATTCTTATTTCTTAAGCTTGTCAATCTTAATTTACTTTATAATAATAGTTAGGTATTGAAAACAGGGGGTCATTTGGCTAAAGTTGTGGGGGGTAGGGCTGGCTCAAGATTTTCGTGGGCCCAGGAAACGCGGAATACGTCACGGCGGTGGAGCAGGGAGAGGTAAGTATTTCAACTTTGCAAGTGCTGTGATCCTGAACAAGCAGGGGGGGGGGCCCACTACTTGGCACTGGAATGGGGCCCCTCATAGTACGGCGGTGTGTTTGACGGCGGGTGGCGCCTCTCACTGCCAGAGACACTTTTGCATACTATGAGGGGCCATGTGCCAGTGCCAACGAGTATGCCCCCCCACCTGATGAAGGAACCTGCACTTTCATCTGCACCTTCCTCTTTGTCCCCGTGTAAGGTGGAAAAGTATGCGGGAAGGGGAACCTGACTTTCAGCAGGGTCAGATTCTGGCTGTGTAGAGTGCAAGGGGAATGTAATGGTCTGGGTCAATGTACCAGCAGACTCATCTAGCAGTGGCTGGGCAATGGGCAGGATGAGGAGGAAACACAGATATAGGCCCAAAATAAAAAAGTATTCTAAAAGCAGTTCAAAATTGGTAACAGGACCAAACAGGCGGCATTGCTTTGTTCAGTGGAGAACAATTGTAATGAGTGGCGCAGACACAGTTAGTAGGCCCAAAATAAAAATGTAGGCTAAATGCAGTTCAAAATTGGTAACAGGACTAAACAGGCGGCATAGCTTTGTTAAGTGGAGGACAATTGTAATGAGTGGTGCAGTCACAGTTAGTAGGCCCAAAATAAAAAAGTAGGCTAAATGCAGTTCAAAAATGGTAACAGGACTAAACAGGCGGCATAGCTTTGTGCAGTGGAGGACAATTGTAATGAGTGGCGCAGACACAGGTAGTAGGCCAAAAATACAAAAGTAGGCTAAAAGCAGTTCAAAATTGGTAACAAGACAAAACAGGCGGCATAGCTAGGTACTGGGGTGGGCTGCTCTCCTGAGTAGCAGACAGTGGTAGTAGGCGCAAAGTATTAACTGGTCTAAATGGAGGCCAGGGCCCCTGTATATTTTAACTATCATCTATCATTTCAACAAATTTGTATTGGCAGAGCCCCTGAGACTTTATCAGCACAGACTACACAGTGGTGGAGCAGGGAGAGGTAAGTATTGCAAGTGGTAGAGCTGGGGGGAACACTCTCTTGTGGGCGGCGGTACTGGCACAGGGCCCCTCATATTACGACGGTGTGTCTGACGTTGGTTGTGCACCACCACCGTCAGAGACACTTCATTGTACTATGAGGGACTGTGTGCCAGTGCCGTTGCCCAAGAGTGGGCCCACCCATCTGTCCAGGCAAACGGCACTTGCACGGGTGCTTGCTCCAGGTGGTGACCACGGCCCTGTGGGGGGAGTCAGCCCATTTAGGGAGGTATAAAAATGGCCTATGGGGGACATTCAGCAGCTGCAAATGGCAGAATTGGAGAAGTCAGTAAGAGGAGGCCAAAAGCAAGACATTTTTCAGGCAAGATACGTGTCAGCAGGAGAAGGTGGGGCAAAATAATTTGAAATCCATGATTGGTTCCTTTTATTGAAGGTTAGATCATCAACATTCTGAGTAGCCAGACGTGTCCTTTTTTCAGTCAGTATTGAACCAGCAGCACTGAAGACTCTTTCTGATAGCACACTAGAAGCAGGGCAAGCGAGCTCCTGTAATGCATATTCTGCCAATTCAGGCCAGGTGATTATATTAGATGCCCAGTAATCAAAGGGGAATGACCTGTGAGGGAGAACATCAATAAGGGAGGAAAAGTAGTTCGTAACCATACTGGACAAATGTTGTCTCCTGTCACTTTGAATCAATGCAGCAGTACCTGTCGTGTCAGCGATCATTGCGAAATCACTCCACAACCTGGTCATAAAACCCCTCTGTCCAACGCCACTTTGGATTTGTGCACCTCTAACACCTCTTCCATGTTGCCCCCTACGGCTCGTGTGAGAACCATCACCGCCAATGTGTGCTGGGAATGCCTGAACCAAACGGTCTACAAGAGTTGCTTGTTTGGTAGCCAATATTTGCTCAAGGTTCTCGTGTGGCATGATATTTTGTAATTTTCCTTTATATCGTGGATCCGGGAGGCAGGCCAACCAGTAATCATTATCGGTTATCATTTTGATAATGCGGGGGTCCCTTTTAAGGATACGCAAGGCATACTCAGCCATGTTGGCCAATATTCCAGGTGTCAATTCACTGCTTGTGCTGGGTTGAGGAGCACTTTCTTGCAAATCAACATCACTTGTGTCCCACAAAAACCATGTACCTGACCTTGCAACGCCACCAGTTTCTATTGCCCCCTGAGAAGCATCCTCCTCCAATAAATATTCATCCCCATCATCCTCCTCCTCTTTATCCGCCACCTCATCCAGGAGAGTTCCCTGAGCAGACAATGGCTGACTGTCATCAAGGCTTCCCTCCTCTTTGGCTGCAGATGCCAGCTCCTTAATGTGTGTCAAACTTTGCATCAGCAGACGCATTAGTTGGATGCTCATGCTTATGATGGCATCGTCTGCACTTACCAGCCGTGTGCATTCCTCAAAACACTGAAGAACTTGACAGAGATCTTGGAGCTTCGACCACTGCACACCAGACAACTCCATGTCTGCCATCCAACTGCCTGCCCGTGTATGTGTATCCTCCCACAAATTAATCACAGCACCCCTCTGTTCGCACAGCCTCTGAACCATGTGCAGTGTGGAGTTCCACCTTGTTGCAATGTCGATTATTAAGCGGTGCTGGGGAAGATTCAGCGATCGCTGATGGTTCAGCAGTCTTCGCACCTTCAGGAGCAGGGCTGGTAACTCCGGATAATTTTTGAGGAAGCACTGCACCACCAGGTTCAAGGTGTGAGCCAGGCAAGGTATGTGTTAAAGTTCTGAAAGGGCTATGGCAACCATAAAATTCCTTCCGTTATCACTGACTACCTTGCCTGCCTCAAGATGTACACTGCCCAGCCATGACTGAGTTTCTTGCTGCAAGTACTCGGCCAGTACTTCTGCGGTGTGTCTGTTGTCGCCCAAACACTTAATTTCTAACACAGCCTGCTGACGCTTACCGCTAGCTGTTCGATAATGGGACACCTCGTTTGCAACACTGGCAGCTGCGGATGGAGTGGTCGTGCGACTGTGCTCTGTGGACGAGCTTTCACTTCTGGAGGAGGAGGAGGGGTGGGGAATGCCTACAGCCAACTGTTTCCTAGACCGTGGGCTAAGCATAACTGTCCCACTATGGCTGTCCCCTGTGGACCCTGCATCCACCACATTAATCCAGTGTGCCGTGATGGACACGTAACATCCCTGGCCATGTCTACTGGTCCATGCATCTGTTGTGAGGTGCACCTTTCTACTGACTGATTGCCTCACTGCATGGACAATGTGGTCTTTGACATGCTGGTGGAGGGCTGGGATGCCTTTCCTCGCAAAGAAGTGTTGACTGGGTAGGTCATAGCGTGGTACTGCGTAAGCCATCAGGGCTTTGAAAGCTTTGCTTTCAACCAACCGGTAGGGCATCATCTCTAACGAGATTAGTCTAGCAATGTGGGCGTCCAAACCCTGTGTACACGGATGACAGGATGAGTAGTTTCTTTTCCTAACGAGATTCTCTTGTAGGGTGAGCTGGACTGGAGAGGTGCATATGGTGGAACTAGCGGTGGTGGTGGTGGTGAACATGGCGGATTGAGAGAGGGTTGGTGATGGTATTCTCGATGTTGGCCTACATGCAGTGTTTCCTACCAATAACCTTGTGATTCCCTGACTGCTTTGGCCTTGCGACGATACCTCCACATTTGCTGCTGGTGGTGTCCTAACCGGTGGGCTTACAGTGAGGGAAGCAATGTAGCGTTGCTGACTACCTTCATTCTGAGCAGGTGCACCAACGGTATGGGACATTTGGTAGTTAGTCCAGGCTTGCAAGTGCATGCTGGTTAAATGTCTATGCATGCACGTTGTATTTAAATTTTGAAGATTCTTCCCTCTGCTAAAGGTCTTTGAGCATTTCTTACAGATAACTTTTGACTGATCATTCGGATCTTGGTTAAAAAATTGCCGCAATGCACTCTTCTTACTATGGAATACCTTTTCAGATACGGGCCTGCCAGATGACAGCTGTTGCGATGTAGATGGCTGGTGCGGATCATCCTCCTCCACTTCTGAGCTACTGGCAGCGGCACCCTCTTCCCCCAATGGCTGCCAATCTGGGTCAACAACTGGGTCATCTATCACCTCCTCTTCAATGTCATGTGCACCTTCCTCTGTATCACCGTGTAAGGTGCTATACCGTTCGGGACGGGGCACCATAGTCTCATCAGGGTCAGATTCTGGCTCAGTACACTGCGAGGGCAATGTAGTGATCTGAGTCAATGGAACAGCATTATAATCTAGCTGTGGCTGTGCATCAGTGCACTCCATGTCCGATTCATCTTGTAAGGGGCAGTTAACAATTTCCCTTTCTAACCCAGGCACGGTATGTGTAAAGAGCTCCATGGAGTAACCTGTAGTGTCGCCTGCCGCATCCTTCACTTTTGGTTTGGGTGAAGTACACAAGGAAACGTCTTGTTCCTGACCGGGATCATCCACTGACGACTCGCTGCTTTTATACTTGGAACTTTCTGAACAGGAGGCGAAAGAGCTAGAGGCTGAGTCAGCAAGGAAAGCCAAAACTTTTTCCTGCTTCTCCGGCTTTAAAAGCCGTTTTCCTACTCCCAGATAAGGGAGCCTTCGAGGCCTTGTGTAGCCAGACGATGACGCTGGCTCAACACCTCCAGCCTTAGGTGCTATTGTACTTTTGCCACTACCACCAGAAGCACCACCATCACCATCAGTACCAGCTCGCAACCACCGCCCACGGCCTCGTCCACCTGACTTCCTAATTTTTTGGAAAATCTAACCAAAAAAAAATTGTTATATGGTACTGTAAAACAAAGTAGAAGGTGTATATAAACATGTTGAGATTTTAAATCTCCCTTTGTTTGGGGAGACTGAACAAAAAATCAGGCCCTGTGCCAAAAACAAGACAATGTAAGTGGCTGAAAGTGGCTGGCTGATATACGACAAACTAACAGGACAGACGTATATCCACTTGTGAGAAATTGAATCTCCCCTTTTTTTTGCGGGAGACTGAACCAAATCTTAGACCCAGTGTATATAACAACGCAATCTAAGTGGCAGAAAATGGTTGGCTGATATACGACAAACTAACAGGACAGAAGTATATCCACTTTTTGAGAATTTGAATCTCCCTCTTTTTTTGGGAGACTGAACCACAACTTAGGCCTAGTGTGTATAACAACGCTATCTAAGTGGCAGAAAGTGGCTGGCTGATATACGACAAACTAACAGGACAGAAAGCTATCCACTTTGTGATAATTTGAATCTCCCTTTTTTGGGGGGAGACTGAACAAAAAATCAGGCCCTGTGCAAAAAACAACACAATGTAAGTGGCTGAAAGTGGCTGGCTGATATACGACAAACTAACAGGACAGAAGTATATCCACTTGTGAGAAATTGAATCTCCCCTTTTTTTGGGGGAGACTCAACCACAACTTAGACCTAGTGTATATAACAACGCAATCTAAGTGGCAGAAAATGGTTGGCTGATATACGACAAACTAACAGGACAGAAGTATATCCACTTTTTGAGAATTTGAATCTCCCTCTTTTTTTGGGAGACTGAACCACAACTTAGGCCTAGTGTGTATAACAACGCTATCTAAGTGGCAGAAAGTGGCTGGCTGATATACGACAAACTAACAGGACAGAAATCTATCCACTTTGTGATAATTTGAATCTCCCTTTTTTGGGGGGAGACTGAACAAAAAATCAGGCCCTGTGCAAAAAACAACACAATATCAGTGGCTGAATGTGGCTGGCTGATATACGACAAACTAACAGGACAGAAGTATATCCACTTTGTGAGACTTTGAATATCCCTTTTTTTGGTGGGAGACTGAACCACAACTTAGGCCCAGTGTATATAACAAGGCAATCTAAGTGGCAGAAAGTGCCTGGCTGATATATGACAAACTAACAGGACAGAAGTATATCCACTTTGTGAGAATTTGAATCTTCCTTTTTTGGGGGGAGACTGAACCACTACTTCGGCCCAGTGTATATAACAACGCTATCTAATTGGCAGAAAGTGGCTGGCTGATATACGACAAACTAACAGGACAGAAGTATATCCACTTTCTGAGAATTTGAATCTCCCCTTTTTTGGGGGGAGACTGAACCACAACTTAGGCCCAGTGTATATAACAACGCTATCTAAGTGGCAGAAAGTGGCTGGCTGATATACGACACACTAACAGGACAGAAGTATATCCACTTGTCAGAATTTGAATCTCCCCTTTTTTTGGGGGGAGACTGAACCACAACTTAGGCCCAGTGTATATAACAACACTATCTAAGTGGCAGAAAGTGGCTGGCTGATATACGACACACTAACAGGACAGAAGTATATCCACTTTGTGAGAATTTGAATCTCACTTTTTTGGGGGGAGACAACCAAAACTCAGGCCCAGTGTATAAAGCAACACAATGTAAGTGGCAGAAAGTGACTGGAAGATATATGAAAAAATACAAGGACTGTAGTACAATTTCAATCTCCCTACAATGATCTCAGGAAAAGTATGGAAGCAATAAAAAGGACTGCTGCACACAAAAGTGTGGACAAATAAACAAGATAACTGTGCAGAAAGGAGCAACAGGATTTTTGCTTTTAAAAAGCAGTTGGTTTGCACAGTGGCATGCAAACAGCAATGCAGCTATCAGGGAGCCTTATAAGGCAGCCTAATAAGCTACAGAGCTGATGCACAAAAATCTAGCCTCCACTGTCCCAGCAAACAAATGGTGGTGTTGGACAGTGGAAATCGCTACAGCACAAGTAGTTTCGGGCTTAATCTTCCCTCCCTAACTATATCCATTCTTCTGATGAAGCTGCGGAAACCTCTCCCTATGCTACGATCGCCAGAAGTAAGTTGGCGGTGGGCGTGCATGCCCCTTTATAGCCCCTGTGACACCACAGAAAGCAAGGCAATCACTGTCATGCCCTTCTCTAAGATGGTGGGGACCGAGACCTATGTCATCACGCTGCCCACACTCTGCGTCCTCCTTCATTTGCTGAAAAATGGCGCTGAAAGCGTCATACGAAACGCAACTTTGGTGCGAAGATCGCCGACCTCATGGCCGATCCCACACTAGGATCGGGTCGGGTTTCATGAAACCCGACTTTGCTGAAAGTCAGCGATTTTTGAATTTTTCCGATCCGTTTCGCTCAACCCTAGTGACGGTAGTAACAATACTGCTCTTCACAGTTGCCGAGCTCAGCGCAAGACCCGGAATATCTGAAGAGCGGCAACATTACTGATGTCACCGCTCTTCAGAGTCGCCAGGTCTCGTGCTGCGCAGCGGAACCAAAAGTGGCTGTAGACAAAGTTTATGAAGCATCAGAATGAGGTTCCATAGCCTTTGGTCATCTCAATCCCTTCATTATCTATGAGATCCAGTTATGTAGGTAAAGTAGCGGCTTTTCTTGGTACTGCAACTAAAAGCAATAAATAGGACTGAGCTGTAATGCTGGATACAGCTGCAATTATATGTTATATAGTCGTGTTACAGTCCCCTCACTTCTTGTAACCTACAAGTGTACAAAGATATTATACAGTTATCATGTGACAAGTGGGCCTGTGTAACCTCAAATGCCAGGGCTGAATTTTAGTCCTAGTCCGGCCCTGGGTTCTAGGGTATTATAATCATACTAGTCACATCAAACATAGCTATGATATATCCAAAATTCAGGATGATCTTGCATTTCTATGACTTGGCACTACTACAAAACATTTTGTTTGCAGCCATATAAGTAACTAGCTATTGAACCCGTTCTACACCCGGGTGGCGAGCATTTATATTGGTATATGGTCTCCATCCTGGTATGTGCTGCTCCATCCTGCGTCCCCATCCTGTCACGTGCTGCACCCATCCTGCGTCCCCATTCTGTCATGTGCTGTACCCATCCTGCGCCCCCATCCTGTCATGTGCTGCACCCATCCTGTGCCCCCATCCTGTCATGTGCTGCTCCATCCTGCGCCCCCATCATGTCATGTGCTGCTCCATCCTGCGCCCCCATCCTGTCATGTGCTGCTTCATCCTGCGTCCCCATCCTGTCATGTACTGCTCCCATCCTGCACCCCCATTCTGTTATGTGCTGCACCCATCCTGCGCCCCCATCCTGTCATGTGCTGCACCCGTCCTGCGCCCCCATCCTGTCATGTGCTGCTCCCATCCTGCGCCCCCATCCTGTCATGTGCTGCACCCATCCTGCGTCCCCATCCTGTCATGTGCTGCTCCCATCCTGCGCCTCCATTCTGACATGTGCTGCTCCCATCCTGCGCCACCGTTCTTTAATTTGCTGCTCCCATCCATATACCCCATACGCTGCTCCATAAAGGTTTATGGCCCCCATAAGATGCTCCATAGTATATGCCCCATACACTGCTCCATAAAGGTTTATGGCCCCCATAAGATGCTCCATAGTATATGCCCCCGTACACTGCTCCATAAAGGTTGATGGCCCCCATAAGATGCTTCATGGTATATGTCCCCGTACGCTGTTCCATAAAGGTTTATGGCCCCCATAAGATGCTCCATAGTGTATGCCCCCGTACACTGCTCCATTATGGATGATGGCCCCCATAAGATGCTCCATAATATATGCCCCCGTACACTGCTCCATTATGGTTGATGGCCCCCATAAGATGCTCCATAGTATATGCCCCTGTACACTGCTCCATTATGGTTTATGGCCCCATAAGATGCTCCATGGTATATGCCCCCATACACTGCTCCATTATGGTTTATGACCCCATAAGATGCTCCATTGTATATGCCCCCGTACACTGCTCCATTATGGTTTATGGCCCCATAAGATGCTCCATGGTATATGCCCCCGTACACTGCTCCATTATGGTTTATGACCCCCATAAGATGCTCCATAGTGTATGCCACCGTACACTGCTCCATTATGGTTGATGGCCCCATAAGATGCTCCATGGTATATGCCCCCGTACACTGCTCCATTATGGTTTATGGGCCCCATAAGATGCTCCATAGTGTATGCCCTCGTACACTGCTCCATTATGGTTGATGGCCCCCATAAGACGCTCCAGTGTGTATGCCCCCGTACACTGCTCCATTATGGTTTATGGGCCCCATAAGATGCTCCATAGTGTATGCCCCCGTACACTGCTCCATTACGGTTTATGGCCCCATAAGATGCTCCATTGTATATGCCTCCGTACACTGCTCCATTATGGTTTATGGCCCCATAACATAATCCATGGTATATGCCCTGTATGCTGCTGCAATATATGAAAAAAAAAATACCATACTCACCTATCGTCACTGGGCGCCGAGTGCTGGGGGGCCTGAGCAGGCGGGGACACCGGCGCACTGTGGGGGTCAGGTGCCGGAGTCGCTGCTAGTTCAGGCCCCACAGCACTTGCTATATTCACCTGGCCCCGTTCCACTGCTGCGCGCCGCCATCTTCCGGGTCCTCTGGCTGTGACTGTTCAGTCAGAGGGCGGCGCGCATTAAGCGCGTCATCACGCCCTCTGAACTGAACGTCACAGGCAGAGGACCCGGAAGATGGCGGCGCGCAGCGGTGGAACAGGGCCAGGTGAATATAGCCGATACTTACCCTCCTGGCGGTCCCTGCTTCTCTGTTGGAGATCGCGGTGTGCGTTCAGTGTTTACGCATACCACGATCTCCTGGGAGCGTCACTCTGTGGGGGCCAGACTGCGCCGGCGCTTGCGCAGTCTATAAAGGCTTCGGACAGAGTGATGCTCCCAGCGTTATATTATAGATTAAGTTCCCCAAGCACAGATATAACCATGGACAGTTTTGACATTTTCTATTATAGATATGGCATGAAAAATATAGTATTTCCATGTGGTCCATGTGAGGTCTGAATGGGAAATGTACTGTCTGCCTTAGGGGCAATTATTTCCTCTTTCATTTAATTGTACATTTTGCTAACGAGGATGTACACAAAGTTTACTTATCCAATCTACAACAGAAGGTCTTATTAGTGATTGAATTACAAATGTTTTTATTTTATGGCACTTGTGTCATTTAGTCAACTTTCATATGAATAATAGGTGTTGAATCTAATTAAATACTTGTTTTTAAAGATTTATATTAATACATCTTGTAAATTCTAATCAACGGTTTTGACTCTAATACCGAATAATAATATGAGCTGAGATTTTGGTGACCACCAATTCTAAAGAGGATTGAAGAGGAAGATGCTGTGCGGACATTGCTGATCCATGATTAGTATGCACAAAGTACTATCCGGAAATCTCTATGTGTTTTTGTTTGTCTTTAATCATTCTAATTACAATGGAAACCTTTGAATCCAGCTGCCTGGTTCCACAGAGGCTAATGCACAGTGAATATCCCAGTACAGAGACACCCACTCAGATTTTCACTAAGGTGCGACCACAGACAGCATAACTACCAAAATGGCTATTATGTTCTCTTGGAGGAATAATAATATGCTTCAAGAGGGTATACTAAATCACTTGTAAAGTATTGATTTCAATCTATAGTAAAGGAAATGAAACAACACAGGCACTGTGATTCAATTCTCGACTATTAGACCTATTCCTGTGTAACAGCAATTTACAGCAATACATGAGATCATCAATTATATAACAGGGTTTTGTTCCTTTCTATCAAAACTTGGTACTTGCTGGAGTTTTATAGTCACTTAGCTCAGGCTAGTTCTAATGTTTTGTTTTCTTTTGTTTGACTTTGATGTATTATACTAATTGCTTTAATTGTTTTATAAATGACTGAAATTCATTTATTAGGAATAACCTTGGTTTTTCACAGTAATCTCCTTTATTGCCAGAGTGAGCAACAGAGTTGGTCGAACACATAAGCTGATTGCAAATACTTGATTCACTGCCATAGAAAAATCCCTGCTGTATATGCCAATATACCTATAGAGTTTAGAGGGTAATTTTATTCCAAAAGGATTACTACTTTGCATATGGTTAGCCAAAATACATATATCCCGCATTTTATACATTTTGCATGTCAATATTTAGATAAATGCATCACTATCGGCATTTAGTTACATGTGTAAAGCGTAATGGAATAAATGGCACTATAATAATAAATAATAATAATAATGTGTCTACCTACAGTACAGACCAAAAGTTTGGACACACCTTCTCATTTAAAGATTTTTCATGTATTTTCATGACTATGAAAATTGTAAATTCACTCTGAAGGCATCAAAACTATGAATTAACACATGTGGAATTATATACTTAACAAAAAGTGTGAAACAACTGAAATTATGTCTTATATTCTACGTTCTTCAAAGTAGCCACCTTTTGCTTTGATGACTGTTCTGCACACTCTTGGCATTCTCTTGATGAGCTTCAAGAAGTAGTCACCGGGAATGGTCTTCCAACAATCTTGAAGGAGTTCCCAGAGATGCTTAGCACTTGTTGGCCCTTTGCCTTCACTCTGCGGTCCAGCTCACCCCAAACCATCTCGATTGGGTTCAGGTCTGGTGACTGTGGAGGCCATGTCAACTGGCCTAGCAACCCATCACTCTCCTTCTTGGTCAAATAGCCCTTACACAGCCTGGAGGTGTGTTTGGGGTCATTGTCCTGTTGAAAAATAATTGATGGTCAAACTAAACACAAACCGAATGAAATTGCATGCCGCTGCAAGATGCTGTGGTAGCCATGCTGGTTCAGTATGCCTTCAATTTGGAATAAATCCCCAACAGTGTCACCAGCAAAGCACCCCCACACCATCACACCTCCTCCTCCATGCTTCACGGTGGGAACCAGGCATGTAGAGTCCATCCATTAACATTTTCTGCATCGCATAAAGACACGGTGGTTGGAACCAAAGATCTCAAATTTGGACTCATCAGACCAAAGCACAGATTTCCACTGGTCTAATGTCCATTCCTTGTGTTCTCTAACCCAAACAAGTCTCTTCTGCTTGTTGCCTGTCCCTAGCAGTGGTTTCCTAGCAGCTATTTTACCATGAAGGCCTGCTGCACAAAGTCTCCTCTTAACCGTTGTTGTAGAGATGTGTCTGCTGCTAGAACTCTGTGTGGCATTGACCTGGTCTCTAATCTGAGCTGCTGTTAACCTGCGATATCTGAGGCTGGTGACTCGGATAAACATCCTCAGAAGCAGAAGTGACTCTTAGTCTTCCTTTCCTGGGGCAGTCCTCATGTGAGCCAGTTTCTTTGTAGCGCTTGATGGTTTTTGCCACTGCACTTGGGGACAATTTCCAAGTCTGCCCAATTTTTCAGACTGACTGACCTTCATTTCTTAAAGAAATGATGGCCATTCGTTTTTCTTTACTTAGCTGCATTTTTCTTGCCATAATACAAATTCTAACAGTCTATTCAGTAGGATCAGCTGTGTATCCACCAGACTTCTAAACAACACAGCTCATGATCCCAACTAGAGTTGAGCGACCTTGACCTTTTTAGAGTCGAGCCGGGTTTCGCGAAACCCGACTATCTGAAAAGTCGGGTCGAGTGAAATCGGCCGATTATGACGTAAAGTCGGGATCGACCGAAACACGAAACCCAATGCAAGTCAATGGGGCAGCATAGTCGGCAGTGAGTGGGGGCCAGGAAAACACCTAGAGTGCCCATTTTAATGTAAAAATCATCCATTCTTCTTAATGAAGCTTGTCAAGCGTAATTTACCTTATAATAATTGGAAGGCATTTGAAATTGGGGGTCATTTGGCTAAAGTTGTGAGGGGTAGGGCTGGTTCAAGTAATTAGTGGGCCCAGGAAATCTGGACCACGTCACGGCAGTGGAGCAGGGAGAGGTAAGTATTTCAACTTTGCAAGTGCTGTGATCCTGAGCAAGCAGGGGGGGCCCACTTGTTGGCATTGGCACTGGCACAGGGCCCCTCAAAGTACAGCGGTGTGTTTGCACGGCGGGGGCGCCTCCCACCGGCAGCAACACTTTTGCGTACTATGAGAGGCCCTGTGCCAGTGACGTCGCCAACTAGTATTCCTCCCCCCACCTGATGAAGGAACCTGCACTTTCATCTGCACCTTCCTCTTTGTCCCCGTGTAAGTTGGTATGGTATGCGGGAAGAGCAACCTGACTTTCAGCAGGGTCACAATGTTGTTGTGTAGCATGCACGGGGAATGTTGCGTTATGGGTCAATGTACCAGCAGACTCATCTATCACTGGCTGGGCAATGGGCACGATGAAGTGGAAACACAGATATAGGCCCAAAGAATAAAGTGGGCTAAATGCAGTTCAAAATTGGTAACACAGGAATAACCAGGGGGCATTGCAGTGGAGGACAACTGGAATGAGAGGCTGACACAGAGAGTAGGGCCAAATCAGTAAGTAGTCGAAATGCAGTTCAAAATTGGCAACCGTAGTAAACAGGCGGCACAGCTTTGTTCAGTGGAGGAGAACAGCAAGGAATGGCAGACACCGATAGTAGGCCCCAACCCAACTAGTAGGCCAAATGCAGTCTAACATTAACAACTACTTAACGAGAGCCTGAAAATGGAATTTCAGGACAGGAAACCAGGAGAACAGCAAGGAGTGGCAGACACCGATAGTAGGCCCCAAACCAACTAGTACGCCAAATGCAGTTGTTCCATTTAACCACAATTTAATGAGAGCCTGAAGATAGAAGCTCAGGAAAGGCAACCTGGGGAACACCTTGGAGTGTAACACACCATCTCTCTCCACCCCATACCCATTTTGTAGGCCTAATGCAGTGTACTTTTCTACAACTACTAAACGAGAGTCGGAAGACCGAAGCAATGGCAAGGAAACCTGGGGAACACCTTGGAGTGTAACACACCATCTCTCTCCACCCCATACCCAATTTGTAGGCCTAATGCAGTGTAGTTTCCAAGAACTACTAAACGAGAGCCGGAAGATCGAAGCTCAGGAAAGGCAACCTGGGGAACACCTTGGAGTGTAACACACCCTCTCTCTACACCCCATACCCAATTTGAAGGCCTAATGCAGAGTAGTTTCCAACAACTACTAAAGGAGAGCCGGAAGATCGAAGCTCAGGAAAGGCAACCTGGGGAACACCTTGAAGTGGAACACACCCTCTCTCTACACCCCATACCCAATTTGAAGGCCTAATGCAGTGTAGTTTCCAAGAACTACTAAACGAGAGCCGGAAGATCGAAGCTCAGGAAAGGCAACCTGGGGAACACCTTGGAGTGTAACACAACGTCTCTCTACACCACGGAAGGGCTGATTCTTAGGAAGGAAGGCTGTTGGAAATAAGCATTGCGCGTCCGAGGGTGATTATATTCTTATTAGGTATATACTCACCCTCGGACGCGCCCTGCTTCTTTATTTGGAATGAATGTTTATTTGCAATGTGGTGTTGACTTTCTCTATTATTTTGGTAATTAATGATTTTATTATTTTCATTGTTTTACATCTTCTCAGCAATAATATAAAGAAGACGCGACAGGACAACACTCGGTGGATGCCATATGTGTGTTTTCAATTGAAAAAACCTTTCAGTTAACTACTTGCAGGAGAAAGTAATTGTAGCTGGTGGCCATTTTTAGTACTGTACCAGATTTTAGTTGTGTGTTTGTTTTTAATGTTAAAATGTCTGCATTTGATATCTCACCAGTATTTTCTTTTTTATAAGCAAAATACTTTTTTTTTTTATTTTATGATGTTGGTTCAAGGGGTACACGGGCAGCAGTAGACAGGTCAGTGGAGGCCTAGTGGAAGGAGGGACCGCAGACAGGCTTCGAAGCCCTAACATAATAAATTGGGCTGCCTGTAGGCAATTTAAAATTGGTTCCAGGGGAACACGGGCAGCAGTAGACAGGTCAGTGGAGGCCTAGAGGAAGGAGGGACCGCAGATGCGCCAATGTTTCCCCCATACCAAATTTGTAGGCCTAATGCAGTGTAGTTTCCAACAACTACTAAACGAGAGCCGGAATATCGAAGCTCAGGAAAGGCAACCTGGGGAACACCTTGGAGTGTAACACACCCTCTCTCTACACCCCATACCCAATTTGAAGGCCTAATGCAGTGTAGTTTCCAAGAACTACTAAACGAGAGCCGGAAGATCGAAGCTCAGGAAAGGCAACCTGGGGAACACCTTGGAGTGTAACACACCCTCTCTCTACACCCCATACCCAATTTGAAGGCCTAATGCAGTGTAGTTTCCAAGAACTACTAAACGAGAGCCGGAAGATCGAAGCTCAGGAAAGGCAACCTGGGGAACACCTTGGAGTGGAACACACCATCTCTCTACACCCCATACCCAATTTGAAGGCCTAATGCAGCGTAGTTTCCAACAACTACTAAACGAGAGCCGGAAGATCGAAGCTCAGGAAAGGCAACCTGGGGAACACCTTGGAGTGGAACACACCATCTCTCTACACCCCATACCCAATTTGAAGGCCTAATGCAGCGTAGTTTCCAACAACTACTAAACGAGAGCCGGAAGATCGAAGCTCAGGAAAGGCAACCTGGGGAACACCTTGGAGTGGAACACACCATCTCTCTACACCCCATACCCAATTTGAAGGCCTAATGCAGCGTAGTTTCCAACAACTACTAAACGAGAGCCGGAAGATCGAAGCTCAGGAAAGGCAACCTGGGGAACACCTTGGAGTGGAACACACCATCTCTCTACACCCCATACCCAATTTGAAGGCCTAATGCAGCGTAGTTTCCAAGAACTACTAAAGAGAGCCGGAAGATCGAAGCTCAGGAAAGGCAACCTGGGGAACACCTTGGAGTGGAACACACCATCTCTGTACACCCCATACCCAATTTGAAGGCCTAATGCAGCGTAGTTTCCAACAACTACTAAACGAGAGCCGGAAGATCGAAGCTCAGGAAAGGCAACCTGGGGAACACCTTGGAGTGGAACACAACGTCTCTCTACACCACGGAAGGGCTGATTCTTAGGAAGGAAGGCTGTTAGAAATAAGCATTGCGCGTCCGAGGGTGATTATATTCTTATTAGGTATATACTCACCCTCGGACGCGCCCTGCTTCTTTATTTGGAATGAATGTTTATTTGCAATGTGGTGTTGACTTTCTCTATTATTTTGGTAATTAATGATTTTATTATTTTCATTGTTTTGCATCTTCTCGGCAATAATATAAAGAAGACGCGACAGGACAACACTCGGTGGATGCCATATGTGTGTTTTCAATTGAAAAAACCTTTCAGTTAACTACTTGTAGGAGAAAGTAATTGTAGCTGGTGGCCATTTTTAGTACTGTACCAGATTTTAGTTGTGTGTTTGTTTTTAATGTTAAAATGTCTGCATTTGATATCTCTCCAGTATTTTCTTTTTTGTAAGCAAAATACTTATTTTTATATTTTCTGATGTTGGTTCCAGGGGTACACGGGCAGCAGTGCCCTGGTCAGTGTAGTAGTAGTTGAAAGAATGGACCGCAGACAGGCATCGAAGGCCTAAAATAAAAAAATTGGGCTGGCTGTAGGCAATTTTAAATTGGTTCCAGGGGTACACAGGCAGCAGTGGTGTGGTCAGTGGAGGCCTAGTGGAAGGAGTGACCGCAGACAGGCATCGAAGGCCTAAAATAATAACACATGGCTGTAGGCAATTTTAAATTGGTTCCAGGGGTACACGGGCAGCAGTGGTGTGGTCAGTGGAGGCCTAGTGGAAGGAGTCACCGCAGACAGGCATCGAAGGCCTAAAATAATAACACATGGCTGTAGGCAATTTTAAATTGGTTCCAGGGGTACACGGGCAGCAGTGGTGTGGTCAGTGGAGGCCTAGTGGAAGGAGTCACCGCAGACAGGCATCGAAGGCCTAAAATAATAACACATGGCTGTAGGCAATTTTAAATTGGTTCCAGGGGTACACGGGCAGCAGTGGTGTGGTCAGTGGAGGCCTAGTGGAAGGAGTCACCGCAGACAGGCATCGAAGGCCTAAAATAATAACACATGGCTGTAGGCAATTTTAAATTGGTTCCAGGGGTACACGGGCAGCAGTGGTGTGGTCAGTGGAGGCCTAGTGGAAGGAGTGACCGCAGACAGGCATCGAAGGCCTAAAATAATAACACATGGCTGTAGGCAATTTTAAATTGGTTCCAGGGGTACACGGGCAGCAGTGGTGTGGTCAGTGGAGGCCTAGTGGAAGGAGTCACCGCAGACAGGCATCGAAGGCCTAAAATAATAACACATGGCTGTAGGCAATTTTAAATTGGTTCCAGGGGTACACGGGCAGCAGTGGTGTGGTCAGTGGAGGCCTAGTGGAAGGAGTGACCGCAGACAGGCATCGAAGGCCTAAAATAATAACACATGGCTGTAGGCAATTTTAAATTGGTTCCAGGGGTACACGGGCAGCAGTGGTGTGGTCAGTGGAGGCCTAGTGGAAGGAGTCACCGCAGACAGGCATCGAAGGCCTAAAATAATAACACATGGCTGTAGGCAATTTTAAATTGGTTCCAGGGGTACACGGGCAGCAGTGGTGTGGTCAGTGGAGGCCTAGTGGAAGGAGTGACCGCAGACAGGCATCGAAGGCCTAAAATAATAACACATGGCTGTAGGCAATTTTAAATTGGTTCCAGGGGTACACGGGCAGCAGTGGTGTGGTCAGTGGAGGCCTAGTGGAAGGAGTCACCGCAGACAGGCATCGAAGGCCTAAAATAATAACACATGGCTGTAGGCAATTTTAAATTGGTTCCAGGGGTACACGGGCAGCAGTGGTGTGGTCAGTGGAGGCCTAGTGGAAGGAGTCACCGCAGACAGGCATCGAAGGCCTAAAATAATAACACATGGCTGTAGGCAATTTTAAATTGGTTCCAGGGGTACACGGGCAGCAGTGGTGTGGCCAGTGGAGGCCTAGTGGAAGGAGTCACCGCAGACAGGCATCGAAGGCCTAAAATAATAACACATGGCTGTAGGCAATTTTAAATTGGTTCCAGGGGTACACGGGCAGCAGTGGTGTGGTCAGTGGAGGCCTAGTGGAAGGAGTGACCGCAGACAGGCATCGAAGGCCTAAAATAATAACACATGGCTGTAGGCAATTTTAAATTGGTTCCAGGGGTACACGGGCAGCAGTGGTGTGGTCAGTGGAGGCCTAGTGGAAGGAGTCACCGCAGACAGGCATCGAAGGCCTAAAATAATAACACATGGCTGTAGGCAATTTTAAATTGGTTCCAGGGGTACACGGGCAGCAGTGGTGTGGTCAGTGGAGGCCTAGTGGAAGGAGTCACCGCAGACAGGCATCGAAGGCCTAAAATAATAACACATGGCTGTAGGCAATTTTAAATTGGTTCCAGGGGTACACGGGCAGCAGTGGTGTGGTCAGTGGAGGCCTAGTGGAAGGAGTCACCGCAGACAGGCATCGAAGGCCTAAAATAATAACACATGGCTGTAGGCAATTTTAAATTGGTTCCAGGGGTACACGGGCAGCAGTGGTGTGGTCAGTGGAGGCCTAGTGGAAGGAGTCACCGCAGACAGGCATCGAAGGCCTAAAATAATAACACATGGCTGTAGGCAATTTTAAATTGGTTCCAGGGGTACACGGGCAGCAGTGGTGTGGCCAGTGGAGGCCTAGTGGAAGGAGTAACCGCAGACAGGCATCGAAGGCCTAAAATAATAACACATGGCTGTAGGCAATTTTAAATTGGTTCCAGGGGTACACGGGCAGCAGTGGTGTGGTCAGTGGAGGCCTAGTGGAAGGAGTCACCGCAGACAGGCATCGAAGGCCTAAAATAATAACACATGGCTGTAGGCAATTTTAAATTGGTTCCAGGGGTACACGGGCAGCAGTGGTGTGGTCAGTGGAGGCCTAGTGGAAGGAGTGACCGCAGACAGGCATCGAAGGCCTAAAATAATAACACATGGCTGTAGGCAATTTTAAATTGGTTCCAGGGGTACATGGGCAGCAGTGGTGTGGTCAGTGGAGGCCTAGTGGAAGGAGTGACCGCAGACAGGCATCGAAGGCCTAAAATAATAACACATGGCTGTAGGCAATTTTAAATTGGTTCCAGGGGTACACGGGCAGCAGTGGTGTGGTCAGTGGAGGCCTAGTGGAAGGAGTCACCGCAGACAGGCATCGAAGGCCTAAAATAATAACACATGGCTGTAGGCAATTTTAAATTGGTTCCAGGGGTACACGGGCAGCAGTGGTGTGGCCAGTGGAGGCCTAGTGGAAGGAGTCACCGCAGACAGGCATCGAAGGCCTAAAATAATAACACATGGCTGTAGGCAATTTTAAATTGGTTCCAGGGGTACACGGGCAGCAGTGGTGTGGTCAGTGGAGGCCTAGTGGAAGGAGTCACCGCAGACAGGCATCGAAGGCCTAAAATAATAACACATGGCTGTAGGCAATTTTAAATTGGTTCCAGGGGTACACGGGCAGCAGTGGTGTGGTCAGTGGAGGCCTAGTGGAAGGAGTGACCGCAGACAGGCATCGAAGGCCTAAAATAATAACACATGGCTGTAGGCAATTTTAAATTGGTTCCAGGGGTACATGGGCAGCAGTGGTGTGGTCAGTGGAGGCCTAGTGGAAGGAGTGACCGCAGACAGGCATCGAAGGCCTAAAATAATAACACATGGCTGTAGGCAATTTTAAATTGGTTCCAGGGGTACACGGGCAGCAGTGGTGTGGTCAGTGGAGGCCTAGTGGAAGGAGTCACCGCAGACAGGCATCGAAGGCCTAAAATAATAACACATGGCTGTAGGCAATTTTAAATTGGTTCCAGGGGTACACGGGCAGCAGTGGTGTGGTCAGTGGAGGCCTAGTGGAAGGAGTCACCGCAGACAGGCATCGAAGGCCTAAAATAATAACACATGGCTGTAGGCAATTTTAAATTGGTTCCAGGGGTACACAGGCAGCAGTGGTGTGGTCAGTGGAGGCCTAGTGGAAGGAGTGACCACAGACAGGCATCGAAGGCCTAACATAACAAAAATGTCAATACAATGGTATTGTCAGTGGCAGGCATTGAAGGATGTCAGCGCATAGACTAAACATTGGTGGAGCTGTGAGATAATTTTGCAAGTGGTAGAGCACTGTTTGAGCTGGGGTGGGGGGAAACTGTCTTGTGGCCGGCGGTACAGGCCCAGGGCCCCTCATATTACAACGGTGTGTCTGACGTTGGGTGCGCACCACCACCGCCAGAGACACTTTATTGTACTTGGAGGGACCCAGTGGCAGTGCCGTCGACCAAAAGCGGGCTCACCCACCTCTTCAGACAAACTGCACTCTCACGGGTGCTGTCGCCAAGTGTCGATACCACGGCCCCGTGTGGGGAGTTTGGCCATTTAGTGAGGTGTAAACATGTCGTATGCTGGACAATCAGGTGCTGAAAATTACGAGATTGGAAAAGGCATTCAGAATAGTCCACAGGCAAGACCTTTTCATAGGAAAGCTAGGTGTCAGCCGGGCAAGGTGGGGCAAAAGATTTCGAAATCCAGTTGTGGTTCATTTTAATGAAGGTTAGATCATCTACATTTTGGGTAGCCAGACGAGTCCTTTTTTCTGTTAGTATTGAACCTGCAGCACTGAATACTCTTTCTGATAGGACACTAGCTGCCGGGCAAGCAAGCTCCTGCAATGCATATTCTGCCAATTCTGGCCAGGTGTCTAATTTTGATGCCCAGTAATCAAATGGGAATGACGGTTGAGGGAGAACATCGATAAGGGATGAAAAATAGTTTGTAACCATACTGGACAAATGTTGTCTCCTGTCACTTTGAATTGATGCTGCAGTACCTGTCCTGTCTGCGGTCATAGCAAAATCACTCCACAACCTGGTCAGAAAACCCCTCTGGCCAACGCCACTTCTGATTTCTGCCCCTCTAACTCCTCTGGTCTGCTGGCCCCTGCAGCTCGTGTGAGAACGATCACGGGTGCTGTGTGCAGGGAATGCCAGAAGCAAACGGTCAACAAGAGTTGATTGTTTGGTTGCTAATATTAGTTCCAAGTTCTCATGTGGCATTATATTTTGCAATTTGCCTTTATAGCGAGGATCAAGGAGGCAGGCCAACCAGTAATCGTCATCATTCATCATTTTAGTTATGCGTGTGTCCCTTTTGAGGATACGTAAGGCATAATCCGCCATGTGGGCCAAAGTTCCAGTTCTCAAATCTGCGGTTGTGCTTGGTTGAGGGGCAGTTTCAGGCAAATCCACGTCACTTGTGTCCCTCAAAAAACCAGAACCCGGCCTTGCCGCGCCACCAATTTCCAGTGGCCCCGGAAAAGCTTCCTCATTAAAAATATAATCATCTCCATCATCCTCCTCGTCCTCCTCTTCGCCCGCTACCTCGTCCTGTACACTGCCCTGGCCAGACAATGGCTGACTGTCATCAAGGCTTTCCTCTTCCTCAGCTGCAGACGCCTGATCCTTTATGTGCGTCAAACTTTGCATCAGCAGACGCATTAGGGGGATGCTCATGCTTATTATGGCGTTGTCTGCACTAACCAGCCGTGTGCATTCCTCAAAACACTGAAGGACTTGACACATGTCTTGAATCTTCGACCACTGCACACCTGACAACTCCATGTCTGCCATCCTACTGCCTGCCCGTGTATGTGTATCCTCCCACAAAAACATAACAGCCCGCCTCTGTTCACACAGTCTCTGAAGCATGTGCAGTGTTGAGTTCCACCTTGTTGCAACGTCTATGATTAGGGCGATGCTGGGGAAGGTTCAAAGAACGCTGATAGGTCTGCATACGGCTGGAGTGTACGGCCGAACGGCGGATATGTGATCAAAGTCCACGCACTTTGAGGAGCAGGTCGGATAACCCCGGATAACTTTTCAGGAAGCACTGCACCACCAGGTTTAAGGTGTGAGCCAGGCAAGGAATGTGTTTCAGTTGGGAAAGGGAGATGGCAGCCATGAAATTCCTTCCGTTATCACTCACTACCTTGCCTGCCTCAAGATCTACAGTGCCCAGCCACGACTGCGTTTCTTTCTGCAAGAACTCGGACAGAACGTCCGCGGTGTGTCTGTTGTCGCCCAAACACTTCATAGCCAATACAGCCTGCTGACGTTTGCCAGTAGCTGCCCCATAATGGGAGACCTGGTGTGTAACAGTGGCAGCTGCGGATGGAGTGGTTGTGCGACTGCGGTCTGTGGACGAGCTCTCGCTTCTGCAGGAGGACGAAGAGGAGGAGGAGGGGGTGCGAACGGCTACAGCCAACTGTTTCCTAGACCGTGGGCTAGGCAGAACTGTCCCAAACTTGCTGTCCCCTGTGGACCCTGCATCCACAACATTTAACCAGTGTGCCGTGATGGACACGTAACGTCCCTGGCCATGCCTACTGGTCCATGCATCTGTTGTCAGGTGCACCTTTGTGCTCACAGATTGCCTGAGTGCATGGACGATGCGCTCTTTAACATGCTGGTGGAGGGCTGGGATGGCTTTTCTGGAAAAAAAGTGTCGACTGGGTAGCTCGTAGCGTGGTACAGCGTAGTCCATCAGGGCTTTGAAAGCTTCGCTTTCAACTAACCGGTAGGGCATCATCTCTAACGAGATTAGTCTAGCTATGTGTGCGTTCAAACCCTGTGTACGCGGATGCGAGGCTAAGTACTTCCTTTTTCTAACCATAGTCTCATGTAGGGTGAGCTGGACTGGAGAGCTGCAGATCGTGGAACTAGCGGGGGTGCCGGTGGACATGGCAGACTGAGAGACGGTGGGAGATGGTATTGTTGCCACCGGTGCCCTAGATGCAGTGTTTCCTACTACGAAACTGGTGATTCCCTGACCCTGAAGGCTTTGGCCTGGCAAAGAAACCTGCACAGATACTGCAGGTGGTGCGGAAAATGGTGGCCCTACACTGCCGGAAGGGATGTTGCGTTGCTGACTAGCTTCATTGGCCGAGGGTGCTACAACCTTAAGGGACGTTTGGTAGTTAGTCCAGGCTTGCAAATGCATGGTGGTTAAATGTCTATGCATGCAACTTGTATTGAGACTTTTCAGATTCTGTCCTCTGCTTAAGGTAGTTGAACATTTTTGACAGATGACTTTGCGCTGATCAATTGGATGTTGTTTAAAAAAATGCCAGACTGCACTCTTTCTAGCATCGGATACCTTTTCAGGCATTGCAGACTGAGCTTTAACCGGATGGCCACGCTGTCCTCCAACAGGTTTTAGCTTTGCCACGCGTTTTGGGCAAGATACGGGCCCGGCAGATGGAACCTGTTGCGATGTTGATGCCTGCTGCGGCCCCTCCTCCTCCGCTTCAGAACTGCTGCCGCCTGCACCCTGTTCCCCCAATGGCTGCCAATCGGGGTCAAGAACTGGGTCATCTATTACCTCTTCTTGTAGCTTGTGTGCAACTTCGTCTGTGTCACCGTGGCGGTCGGTGGTATAGCGTTCGTGATGGGGCAACATAGTCTCATCAGGGTCTGATTCTTGATCAGCACCCTGCGATGGCAATGTTGTGGTCTGAGTCAAAGGACCAGGATAGTAGTCTGGCTGTGGCTGTGCATCAGTGCACTCCATGTCAGATTCAACTTGTAATGGGCATGGACTGTTAACTGCTTCACTTTCTAAGCCAGGGACGGTATGTGTAAAGAGCTCCATGGAGTAACCCGTTGTGTCGCCTGCGCATTCTTCTCTGTTGTTGTTTTTGCTGAAGAGGACAAGGAAGCGACTTGTCCCTGACCGTGAACATCCACTAACGACGCGCTGCTTTGACATTTACCAGTTTCACGAGAGGAGGCAAAAGAGCTAGAGGCTGAGTCAGCAAGATAAGCCAAAACTTGCTCTTGCTGCTCCGGCTTTAAAAGCGGTTTTCCTACTCCCGGAAAAGGGAGCGTTCGAGGCCTTGTGTAGCCAGACGACGAACCTGGCTCCACAGCTCCAGACTTAGGTGCAATATTTTTTTTCCCACGACCAGCTGATGCTCCACCACTACCACTACCCTCATTACCAGCTGACAATGAACGCCCCCGGCCACGACCTCTTCCACCAGACTTCCTCATTGTTTTAAAAACGTTAACAAACGAACGGTATTTGTTGCTGTCACACAACTTACACGGTGAGCTATAACTTCAGTATGATTTAGCTACCCCTTTACAGGTGGGTGAGACCACAACGAAAATCAGCCACAATGTTACACACTCTGTTGTTGTTGGCAACAAATGAGATGGCACACACGCAGGACTGTCACTGAAGCGCAAATGTAAATATTTATCTCCCACTGATTTGTGTTTGGTTTTTTTAAAAGGGAGACTTCAGAAAAAAAAAAATTAAAAAAAAAATATTTTTTACAGAAGAATTTATAAAACAAATAAAATGAAATGATTGTTTCAGGGAGAATTTAGGAAAAAAAAAAAAAAAAAAAGGCTTTGTAGGGCCCACTGAGTGAGAGAGGACGCACACAGGAGTCAGGAGTGGCACACAAGCCCAGAGGCCAATATTTATCTCCCACTGATTGATGTAGTGATTTTTTCAGGTAGATTTTGGAACCCAAATCAAGCTAAAAAAAATAATAGGCTTTCTATGGCCCACAATTGGGGAGAGAGAGAGAGATGGCACACCCAGGAGTCAAGACTGGCACACAAGAGCAGAAGGGGCAATATGAATCTCCCACAGATTTTTTTTTTTTTTTTTCAGGGAGACTTGAGAGAAAAAAAAAATACCAAAAAAATGATTTTTTTCAAGAATAATTTAGAAACCAAAGAAAATAAAATGATTGTTTCAGGGAGAATTTAGAAAACAAATAAAACAAAAAATAGGCTTTCTAGGGCCCACTGAGTGACAGATGACGCACACAGGAGTCAGGAGTGGCACACAAGCCCAGAGGCCAATATTAATCTCCCACTGATTGATTTAGTGATTTTTTTCGGTAGATTTTGGAACCCAAATCAAGCAAAAAAATTAATAGGCTTTCTATGGCCCACAATTGGGGAGAGAGAGAGAGATGGCACACCCAGGAGTCAAGACTGGCACACAAGCAGAAGGGGCAATATGAATCTCCCACAGATTTTTTTTTTTTTTTTTTTTTTCAGGGAGACTTGAGAGAAAAAAAAATACCAAAAAAATGATTTTTTTCAGGAATAATTTAGAAACCAAAGAAAATAAAATGATTGTTTCAGGGAGAATTTAGAAAACAAATAAAACAAAAAATAGGCTTTCTAGGGCCCACTGAGTGACAGATGACGCACACAGGAGTCAGGAGTGGCACACAAGCCCAGAGGCCAATATTTATCTCCCACTGATTGATGTAGTGATTTTTTCAGGTAGATTTTGGAACCCAAATCAAGCTAAAAAAAATAATAGGCTTTCTATGGCCCACAATTGGGGAGAGAGAGAGATGGCACACCCAGGAGTCAAGACTGGCACAATAGCAGAAGGGGCAATATGAATCTCCCACAGATTTTTTTTTTTTTTTTTCAGGGAGACTTGAGAGAAAAAAAAATACCAAAAAAATGATTTTTTTCAGGAATAATTTAGAAACCAAAGAAAATAAAATGATTGTTTCAGGGAGAATTTAGAAAACAAATAAAACAAAAAATAGGCTTTCTAGGGCCCACTGAGTGACAGATGACGCACACAGGAGTCAGGAGTGGCACACAAGCCCAGAGGCCAATATTAATCTCCCACTGATTGATTTAGTGATTTTTTTCGGTAGATTTTGGAACCCAAATCAAGCAAAAAAATTAATAGGCTTTCTATGGCCCACAATTGGGGAGAGAGAGAGAGATGGCACACCCAGGAGTCAAGACTGGCACACAAGCAGAAGGGGCAATATGAATCTCCCACAGATTTTTTTTTTTTTTTTTTTTTTCAGGGAGACTTGAGAGAAAAAAAAATACCAAAAAAATGATTTTTTTCAGGAATAATTTAGAAACCAAAGAAAATAAAATGATTGTTTCAGGGAGAATTTAGAAAACAAATAAAATAAAAAATAGGCTTTCTAGGGCCCACTGAGTGACAGATGACGCACACAGGAGTCAGGAGTGGCACACAAGCCCAGAGGCCAATATTTATCTCCCACTGATTGATGTAGTGATTTTTTCAGGTAGATTTTGGAACCCAAATCAAGCTAAAAAAAATAATAGGCTTTCTATGGCCCACAATTGGGGAGAGAGAGAGAGATGGCACACCCAGGAGTCAAGACTGGCACACAAGCAGAAGGGACAATATGAATCTCCCACAGATTTTTTTTTTTTTTTTTTCAGGGAGACTTGAGAGAAAAAAAAATACCAAAAAAATGATTTTTTTCAGGAATAATTTAGAAACCAAAGAAAATAAAATGATTGTTTCAGGGAGAATTTAGAAAACAAATAAAATAAAAAATAGGCTTTCTAGGGCCCACTGAGTGACAGATGACGCACACAGGAGTCAGGAGTGGCACACAAGCCCAGAGGCCAATATTTATCTCCCACTGATTGATGTAGTGATTTTTTCAGGTAGATTTTGGAACCCAAATCAAGCTAAAAAAAATAATAGGCTTTCTATGGCCCACAATTGGGGAGAGAGAGAGAGATGGCACACCCAGGAGTCAAGACTGGCACACAAGCAGAAGGGACAATATGAATCTCCCACAGATTTTTTTTTTTTTTTTTTCAGGGAGACTTGAGAGAAAAAAAAATACCAAAAAAATGATTTTTTTCAGGAATAATTTAGAAACCAAAGAAAATAAAATGATTGTTTCAGGGAGAATTTAGAAAACAAATAAAACAAAAAATAGGCTTTCTAGGGCCCACTGAGTGACAGATGACGCACACAGGAGTCAGGAGTGGCACACAAGCCCAGAGGCCAATATTAATCTCCCACTGATTGATTTAGTGATTTTTTTCGGTAGATTTTGGAACCCAAATCAAGCAAAACAATTAATAGGCTTTCTATGGCCCACAATTGGGGAGAGAGAGAGAGATGGCACACCCAGGAGTCAAGACTGGCACACAAGCAGAAGGGGCAATATGAATCTCCCACAGATTTTTTTTTTTTTTTTTTCAGGGAGACTTGAGAGAAAAAAAAATACAAAAAAAATGATTTTTTTCAGGAATAATTTAGAAACCAAAGAAAATAAAATGATTGTTTCAGGGAGAATTTAGAAAACAAATAAAACAAAAAATAGGCTTTCTAGGGCCCACTGAGTGACAGATGACGCACACAGGAGTCAGGAGTGGCACACAAGCCCAGAGGCCAATATTAATCTCCCATTTTTTTTTTTTCCAGGGAAAATTTATAAACCCAATAAAAAAAATAATAATAAATAGGCTTTCTATGGCCCACAAATCTGAGAGAGAGAGATGGCACGCTTAGGACTGGCACACAAGCCCAAAGCCCAATATTAATCTCCCACTGATTGATTTAATGATTTTTTCAGGTAGAATTTAGAACCCAAATCAAGCAAAAAAATTAATAGGCTTTCTATGGCCCACTGAGTGAGAGATGGCACACACAGGAGTAAGGAGTGGCACACAAGCCCTGAGGCCAATATTTTTCTCCCACTGATTGATTGATTGATTTTTTAAGGTAGAATTATGAACCCAAATCAAGCAAAAAAATAAATAGGCTTTCCATGGCCCACTATTTGTGAGAGAGATGGCACGCTCAGGACTGGCACACAAGCCCAGAGGCCAATATTAATCTCCCACTTTTTTTTTTTTCCAGGGAAAATTTATAAACCCAATAAAAAAAATAATAATAAATAGGCTTTCTATGGCCCACTATCTGAGAGAGAGAGATGGCACGCTTAGGACTGGCACACAAGCCCAAAGGCCAATATTAATCTCCCACTGATTGATTGATTGATTTTTTCAGGTAGAATTATGAACCCAAATCAACCAAAAAAATAAATAGGCTTTCTATGGCCCACTATTTGTGAGAGAGATGGCACGCTCAGGACTGGCACACAAGCCCAGAGGCCAATATTAATCTCCCACTTTTTTTTTTTTTCCAGGGAAAATTTATAAACCCAATAAAATAATAAAAAAATAGGCTTTCTATGGCCCACTATCTGAGAGAGAGAGAGAGATGGCACGCTTAGGACTGGCACACAAGCCCAAAGGCCAATATTAATCTCCCACTGATTGATTTATTGATTTTTTCAGGTAGAATTTAGAACCCAAATCAAGCAAAAAAATTAATAGGCTTTCTATGGCCCACTGAGTGAGAGATGGCACACACAGGAGTAAGGAGTGGCACACAAGCCCTGAGGCCAATATTTTTCTCCCACTGATTGATGTTGTGATTTTTTCTGGTAGATTTTGGAACCCAAATCAAGCAAAAAAATAAATAGGCTTTCTATGGCCCACTGAGTGAGAGATGACACAGACAGAGATGGCACTCTAGCAGAAATGTCAATCTTAATCTCCCACAAAAAAAAAAAAAAAAGGAACTGTCCTTCAATTACTATCTCCCTGCAGTAATCTCAGCCAGGTATGGCAGGCAGCAATAAGGAGTGGACTGATGCACAAATTAAATAAAAAGTGTGGACAAACAAACAAGATAGCTGTGCAGAAAGGAAGGAACAAGAGGATTTGTGCTTTGAAAAAAGCAGTTGGTTTGCACAGCGGCGTACACACAGCAATGCAGCTATCAGGGAGCCTTCTAGGGCAGCCCAATGAGCTACAGCGCTGAGGAAAAAAAAAAAAATGTAGCTTCCACTGTCCCTGCACACCGAAGGTGGTGTTGGGCAGTGGAAATCGCTACAGCACAAGCGGTTTGGTGGTTAATGGACCCTGCCTAACGCTATCCCTGCTTCTGACGAAGCGGCAGCAACCTCTCCCTAAGCTCAGATCAGCAGCAGTAACATGGCGGTCGGCGGGAACTCCCCTTTATAGCCCCTGTGACGCCGCAGACAGCAAGCCAATCACTGCAATGCCCTTCTCTAAGATGGTGGGGACCAGGACCTATGTCATCACGCTGCCCACACTCTGCGTTTACCTTCATTGGCTGAGAAATGGCGCTTTTCGCGTCATTGAAACGCGACTTTGGCGCGAAAGTCGCGTACCGCATGGCCGACCACGCACAGGGGTCGGATCGGGTTTCATGAAACTCGACTTCGCCAAAAGTCGGCGACTTTTGAAAATGTTCGACCCGTTTCGCTCAACCCTAATCCCAACCCCATTTATAAGGCAAGAAATCCTACTTATTAAAACTCACAGGGCACACCTGTGAAGTGAAAACCATTCCCGGTGACTAACTTTTGAAGCTCATCAAGAGAATGCTAAGAGTGTGCAAAGCAGTCATCAAAGCAAAAGGTGGCTACTTTAAAGAACCTAGAATATAAGACATAATTTCAGTTGTTTCACACTTTTTTGTTAAGTATATAATTCCAAATGTGTTAAATCATAGTTTTGATGCCTTCAGTGTGAATGTACAATTTTCATAGTCATGAAAATACAGAAAAATCTTTAAATGAGAAGGTGTGTCCAAACTTTTGGTCTGTACTGTATATGTCGAGAGGCACTGTGTCCCACCAACTGTGTGATGTTCCCAACCCTTCTTTTTCTCATAGCAAACACTTATGTAAAAGACAGGTTGTTCCAATACATGTTAGATATAATGATATGCAAATATTTTAACATTTACAGTGGAGAAAATAAGTACTGATATAATGCAGATTTTGCAAGTTTTCCCACTTACACAGAATGGAGAGGTCTGTAATTTTTATCAAAGGTACACTTCAACTGTGAGGGACAATCTAAAAATAAAAATTAGAAAATCACATTGTATTATTTTTACATAATTAAATTGCAGTTTATTGCATGAAATAAGTATTTGATCACCTACCAACCAGCAAGAATTAAGGCTCACAGACCTGTTAGGTTTTTTTAAGATGCCATCCTAAGAATCCTGCACCTATGCCCTGCCCTCCCTCAGCAATACATACTTCATCCTCCCTTCTGTGGGCACTGCATTCATGGATCTTCTGCATCGGTGCCGGTGACTTCTGCTCCAGTGACCTCCGGTGTGTGTGCCAATAAGGTTCTCTCCCCTCTTCTTCCCTGCAGGGAGGAAGTGGGGAGAGCATATTATGGGCGCGCACACTGGAGGTCACAGTGACTCGCCTGAGCCTGTGAAGAAGATCCCTGAATGCAGTGCCCACAGAAGTTAGGATGAGGTATGTATTTCTGAGGGAGTGCAGGGGGCAGATGCAGGATTCTGGGGCCGTAACTGACGTTGATGGGAGGAGGTAAGTGTTACAATGAAGACAAGAGGCAGGGATTTTTTCCAGGCACCGAATGCCCCAGAGCCAGGAAGAAATTATTAACATAAAGAAAGAATACAACATTTCACAGCAATAAGACTGTTAATATGAGGCATACAGGTAGGACTAGGGTAACATTTCTATTACCTGCATGCCCATATTAATAGGTCATATACAGTACATACCAGGGGGCAACAGATTCCATTTAATTGCACCTGTTGAACTCATTACCTGTATAAAAGACATTTGTCCACACACTCAATTAATCACACTCCAACATCTCCATCATGGCCAAGACCAAAGAGCTGTCTAAGGACACCAGAGACAAAATTGTGGACTTGCACAAAGGTGGGGTGGGCTACAGGACAGTAGGCAAGCAGCTTGGTGGGAAGGCAACAACTGTTGGCACAATAATTAGAAAATGGAAGAAACACAAGATGAATGCAAATCTTCCTCGGTCTGGGGCTCCATGCAAGATCTTGCTTCGTGGAGTAAGTATGATTCTGAGAAAGGTCAGGAATCAGCCCAGAACTACATGGGATGACCTGGTCAATTACTTGAAGATAAATGAGACCACAGTCTCAAACATTACTGTCAGTAACACAACACATCATCATGGATTAAAATCCTGCAGGGCACACAAGGTGACCCTGCTCATGACAGCACATGTCCAGATCCATTTGAAATTCACAAATGACCATCTGGATGATCCAGAGGAGACATGGGAGAAGGTCATTTGGTCAGATGAGACCAAAATAGAACTTTTTGGTATGAACTCCACTCACTGTGATTGGAGGAAGAATAAGGATGAGTACAACCCCAAGAACACCGTCCCAACCGTGAAGTATGGTGAGGGAAATATCACACTTTGGAGCTGCTTTTCTGCAAAGAGGACAGAACGACCGCACTGAAATGAGGGGAGAATGGATGGGGTCACGTATCGCAAGATTTTTGCCAACAACCTCCTTCTCTCAGTAAGAGCATATAAGATGGGTCGTGGCTGGGTCTTCCAGCAAGACAATGACCAGGAAAAAAACACAGCCAGGGAAACTAGGGCATGGCTTTTTAACCCCTTTCTGCTATTAGACGTACTATTCCGTCCATGTGGGGTGGGCTTTACTTCCCAAGGACGGAATAGTACGTCATAGGCGATCGGCCGCGCTCACGGGGGGAGCGCGGCCGATCGCGGCCGGGTGTCAGCTGCTTATCGCAGCTGACATCCGGCAGTATGTGCCAGGAGCGGTCACGGACCGCCCCCGGCACATTAACCCCCGGCACACCGCGATCAAACATGATCGCGATGTGCCGGTGGTGCAGGGAAGCTTCCCGCAGGGAGGGGGCTCCCTGCAGGCTTCCCTGAGACCCCCGCAGCAACGCGATGTGCTCGCGTTGCTCCGGGGGTCTCCTACCTCCTTCCTGCAGCAAGTCCCGGATCCAAAATGGCCGCGGATCCGGGTCCTGCAGGGAGGGAGGTGGCTTACCAAGTGCCTGCTCATAGCAGGCACTTGGTAACGCTGCACTGCTCTCAGACAGATCGGTGATCTGTCAGAGTGCTGTGCAAACTGTCAGATCACCAATCTGTATTGTCCCCCCCTGGGACAAAGTAAAAAAGTTTAAAAAATTTTTTACAAATGTGTAAAAAAAAAAAAAAAAATCCTGAATAATGAAAAAAAATATATATATATTATTCCCATAAATACATTTCTTTATCTAAATAAAAAAAAAAACAATAAAAGTACACATATTTAGTATCGCTGCGTCCGTAACGACCCGACCTATAAAACTGTCCCACTAGTTAACCCCTTCAGTAAACACCGTAAGAAAAAAAAAAAACGAGACAAAAAACAACGCTTTATTATCATACCGCCGAACAAAAAGTGGAATAACACGCGATCAAAAAGACTGATATAAACACCCATGGTACCGCTGAAAGCGTCATCTTGTCCCGCAAAAAACGAGCTGCCAAACAGCATCATCAGCAAAAAAATAAAAAAGTTATAGTCCTGAGAATAAAGCGATGCAAAAATAATTATTTTTTCTATAAAATAGTTTTTATCGTATAAAAGCGCCAAAACATAAAAAAAATGCTATAAAATAGTTTTTATCGTATAAAAGCGCCAAAACATAAAAAAAATGATATAAATGAGGTATCGCTGTAATCGTACTGACCCAAAGAATAAAAGTGCTTTATCAATTTTACCAAACGCGGAACGGTATAAACGCCTTCCCCAAAAGAAATTTATGAATACCTGGCTTTGGTAATTCTGCCTCACAAAAATCGGAATAAAAAGCGATCAAAAAATGTCACGTGCCCGAAAATGTTACCAATAAAAACGTCAACTCGTCCCGCAAAAAACAAGACCTCACATGACTCTGTGGACTCAAATATGGAAAAATTATAGCTCTCAAAATGTGGTAACGCAAAAAATATTTTTTGCAATAAAAAGCGTCTTTCAGTGTGTGACGGCTGCCAATCATAAAAATCTGCTAAAAAACCCACTATTAAAGTAAATCAAACTCCCCTTCATCACTCCTTTAGTTAGAGAAAAATAAAAAAATTTAAAAAATGTATTTATTTCCATTTTCCCATTAGGGTTAGGGCTAGGGTTAGGGCTAGGGTTAGGGTTAGGGCTAGGGTTAGGGTTAGGGTTAGGGCTAGGGTTAGGGTTAGGGCTAGGGTTAGGGTTAGGGCTAGGGTTAGGGCTAGGGTTAGGGTTAGGGCTAGGGTTAGGGCTAGGGTTAGGGTTAGGGCTAGGGTTAGGGTTAGGGTTAGGGCTAGGGTTAGGGCTAGGGCTAGGGTTATGGTTAGGGCTAGGGTTAGGGCTAGGGTTAGGGCTACAGTTAGGGTTAAGGCTACAGTTAGGGTTGGGGCTAAAGTTAGGGGTAGGGTTTGGATTACATTTGCGGTTGGGAATAGGGTTGTGATTAGGGTTAGGGGTGTGTCTGGGTTAGAGGTGTGGTTAGGGTTACCGTTTGGGATTAGGGTTAGGGGTGTGTTTGGATTAGGGTTTCAGTTATAATTGGGGGGTTTCCACTGTTTAGACACATCAGGGGCTCTCCAAACGCGACATGGCGTCTGATCTCAATTCCAGCCAATTCTGTGTTGAAAAAGTAAAACAGTGCTCCTTCCCTTCCGAGCTCTCCCGTGTGTCCAAACAGGAGTTTACCCCAACATATGGGGTAGCAGCGTACTCAGGACAAATTGGACAACAACTTTTGGGAAAATACAAAACTGGGGGCTAAAAAATAATTTTTGTGGGAAAAAAAAAGATTTTTTATTTTCACGGCTCTGCGTTATAAACTGTAGTGAAACACTTGGGGGCTCAAAGTTCTCACAACACATCCAGATAAGTTCGTGGGGGGGTCTAGTTTCCAATATGGGGTCACTTGTGGGGGGTTTCTACTGTTTAGGTACATTGGGGGCTCTGCAAACGCAATGTGACGCCTGCAGACCATTCCATCTAAGTCTGCATTCCAAATGGCGCTCCTTCCCTTCCGAGCCCTCCCATGCGCCCAAACGGTGGTTCCCCCCCACATATGGGGTATCAGCGCACTCAGGACAAATTGCACAACAACTTTTGGGGTCCAATTTCTCCTGTTACCCTCAGGAAAATACAAAACTGTGGACTAAAAAATAATTTTTGTGGGAAAAAATTTTTGTTTTATTTTTACGGCTCTGCATTATAAACTTCTGTGAAGCACTTGGTGGGTCAAAGTGCTCACCACACCTCTAGATAAGTTCCTTAGGGGGTCTACTTTCCAAAATGGTGTCACTTGTGGGGGGTTTCAATGTTTAGGCACATCAGTGGCTCTTCAAACGCAACATGGCGTCCCATCTCAATTCCTGTCAATTTTGCAGTGAAAGGTCAAACGGCGCTCCTTCCCTTCCGAGCTCTCCCATGTGCCCAAACAGTGGTTTACCCCCACATATGGGGTATCAGAGTACTCAGGACAAATTGTGCAACAACTTTTTGGTTCCAATTTCTTCTCTTACCATTGAGAAAATAAAAAATTGGGGGAGAAAATATAATTTTTGTGAAAAAAAAATGATTTTTTATTTTTACGGTTCTGCATTATAAACTTCTGTGAAGCACTTGGTGGGTCAAAGTGCTCACCACACCTCTAGATAAGTTCCTTAGGGGGTCTACTTTCCAAAATGGTGTCACTTGTGGGGGGATTCAATGTTTAGGCACATCAGTGGCTCTCCAAACGCAACATGGCATCCCATCTCAATTCCAGTCAATTTTGCATTGAGAAGTCAAATGGCGCTCCTTCGCTTCCAAGCTCTGTCATGCGCCCAAACAGTGGTTTACCCCCACATGTCGGGTATCGGCATACTCAGGACAAATTGTACAACAAGGTTTGGGGTCCATTTTCTCCTGTAACCCTTGGTAAAATAAAACAAATTGGAGCTGAAGTAAATTTTTTGTGAAAAAAAGTTAAATGTTAATTTTTATTTAAACATTCCAAAAATTCCTGTGAAACACCTGAAGGTTTAATAAACTTCTTGAATGTGGTTTTGAGCACCTTGAGGGGTGCAGTTTTTAGAATGGTGTCACACTTGGGTATTTTCTATCATATAGACCCCTCAAAATGACTTCAAATGAGATGTGGTCCCTAAAATAAAATGGAGTTGTAAAAATGAGAAATTGCTGGTCAACTTTTAACCCTTATAACTCCCTAACAAATAAAAATTTTGGTTCCAAAATTGTGCTGATGTAAAGTAGACATGTGGGAAATGTTACTTATTAAGTATTTTGTGTGACATATCTCTGTGATTTAATTGCATAAAAATTCAAAGTTGGAAAATTGCGAAATTTTCAAAATTTTCGCCATATTTCCGTTTTTTTCACAAATAAATGCAGGTAATATCAAAGAAATTTTACCACTATCATGAAGTACAATATGTCATGAGAAAACAATGTCAGAATCACCGGGATCCGTTGAAGCGTTCCAGAGTTATAACCTCATAAAGGGACAGTGGTCAGAATTGTAAAAATTGGCCCGGTCCATAACGTGCAAACCACCCTTGGGGGTAAAGGGGTTAAGAAGCATTTCAAGGTGCCTAGCCAGTCAGACCTGAACCCAATAGAATATATTTAGAGAAAGCTGAAACTCAATTTGCCCACTAACAGCCTGAAAACCTGAAAGTCCTGAAGAAGATCTGTATGGAGGAGTGGGCCAAAATCCCTGCTTCAGTGTGTGCAAACTTGGTCAAGAACTACAGGAAACTTCTGACCTTTGTTATTGCAAACAAAGGTTTCTGTACCAAATATTACGTTCTGTTTTCTATTGTATCAAATACTTATTTCATGCAGTAAAATGCAAATTAATAATATAAAAATGATGCAATGTGATTTTCTGGATTTTTTAAAGATTTTGTCTCTCACAGTTGAAGTGTACCTACGTTAAAAATTAAAGACCTCTCCTTTCTTTGTAGGAGGGAAAACTTGCAAAATCGGCAGTGTATCAAATACTTATTTTCCCCACTGTATATCAAGCAAGCATGATGTCTTTAGGTTATCAAAATATTCTATATACTTCAATCTTTTCTTGAATTTGTCTGAGATATGTTGACTATTTGCTTCGCATCAACCATCTTTGAACAGACTGAAATCTGTTTGTCATTCTTACCATTAAAGCAAGCAGACTTTTTAATCAGTGGATTAGGCCTCTATCATACGAAACCTGATTTTTATCTTGCACATCACCTTTAGACTTAAGGGTCATTTACACTGCAAGATAATCATGAAAAAGTGTTGTTAAAATGCTCATCATTTCATTACTATCTTGCCATGTAAACAGGCTCCGATCACCTGATGAACGTGCAAAACTCTGATTCATCAGGTTTTAATTATCTTTTATGCCACATAAAAGATCATGTTATGCCCAATGATGGCTCATATAGATAGTGGACCCACTGTGCCACAGGACGGGCCTGCCTAGGGACATAACTAAGTGGCTACCAGGTGTTCACTGGAGCTCCTGATGGTGGAGAAAGACTTGGCTGCAGGTAGCCGCCAGGTACCGCACCAAGGCAGATCCTGGTACTGCAGCTGTTGACCCCAGGGGTCATGCTCGCCAACACGGACTAGTGCTATATTCAGACACACCAGTCTCAGATACTGGATCAGGGACTCTCCACAGATGGAGCAGCAGACAATGTTCAGGCACTGGCTGCATCAGGACCAGGGATTCGCGTTTAGGTCAATGGCCGCACTGGGACCAGCGGACAATGTTCAGGACATTGGCCACTCTGAGACCAGGGATTCAGGTTCAGGACTCTGAATGCACTGGGACCAGGTGTCTTCACAACTACACTGGTAGAACACCAACTACCTAATGACTAAACTTGTTGCTTGGCAACGCTCTAAGGGAGAGAGTGTTAGGGCTAGCGGAATGCACCAAATAATTAGAAGGATGGTATAAGGTGCGTTCGCAGCCCGGGGTCCACAGTGCAGAGATAGAACCTGCTGCTGAGTAATGATGGACTATATGGCAGAAAAATGTGGATACACAAATGGGTTAGCTTCACCAGGTATGAAGGAAGCGAACCCTGTTGCGTCACAGGGCCGCAGTAGCGCACAAAGAGCGCAAGCAAAGAGTCACATAACTCTGTCCCAAGACTCAGGGAAAGAGTTCCTCTAGACCTCTTGCACTCGACACCGCTACTGGGGTGTCAGAGATTAATAGAAATAACAATTTAATGCACAAGAGTGCATGCAGTGCCGCTCTGGTGGAAGCCAATAACCACCCAGACTTGGGCCAGGAAAGCGCTCTATTAGTGCACAGCGCAGCACTGGCGGTCACTGCTATCAGACGCTGTATCGTGTCAGGTGCTAGGTAGCTTCCACCATTCATGAACAGTCAACAACACTAGGGATGGGAATGATTCGGAGCTTTCATCCATCGACAGGCATACATCCACACACACATTAATAAGTTTATACTAACACATGGCTGTGCGGCCATGCAAACCTTTTATAGCGGAAGCTCTCCAGGACCTTCCTAGTGGTCCAATAGTAGCTGCTACAGGGTCTGACCATGTGACCCCGACCTCCAATGACAGTTCGTCCCTTGGGCATGCTCAGAAGAAGAAAAGCAGAACTTAGTCCCAGGGACGCCTGCTCGCCGCTGATCAGTACTGGTTACAATGGCTGAGCCTGGAAGGACAGCAGTAACCAGTATCAGCTTGAGCCAGACGCTGGGACCGACGTCTCTGCTGAGCAGGCTCCATTGCAGCTAGAGGAGAATGGGAGACTGCAGCGGAGATGGTTTGAGATTCCCCCTATGCAGCGGCGGGAACTCGACACCTAACAGAGGGAGTCTTTTATACAGGATCACTCCCAGAAATTGGGAACTGAGGCATGCACACACAGACCAGGAAGCAGAGAACATGTCGGGTACCACGCAGCAGGGCAGGGGTGGTGAATAAGCCAGCATCTCTGCATGGAGGGAGAAAGGAACACCATGCAGGCCATAGTGCTATAGATCATAGTTGTCAACAGTGGAAAGTTCAGAGTAAGCAGCACTCTCACTCTAGAGAATAAACTCTTAAAGGCTTTATATTTGCACTGTATACTCACCTACTGAATACAAAAATGCTTCCACACAGTTGTAAAGGTGAATACACAGTTGTAAAGGTGAATACACAGATCCTACATTTGTATGGTGAGAACTGAGAGACGTCACTAGAATCTCCATTACATGTCTCTTCCATATCACTTAACAAAGTTACACAACTTTATTTTCTACACTATTGTTATTTATCCCTCAATGACTACAGAAGACAGGTAGACTATTTTGTTACGGATACTACTGTTGTATGTCATTTGGTGCTGGCTTGGCACATGGCATGGGGGTTCCCTTATATTCAGTATAAAGTGTTGGGGTTCCTAAAGGATTTCTCACAACCTTCCATCCCACATATACCATAAGATTGCTTGTTGGGCGTTTTAGATTAATTTGTATGACACCACCATACCAGCATCTTCTTTCAAAAAGCTTTATTCCTCGCACATAGAGCCATTGCCCTGAGATGGATGGGATTAAATTCTATTCTCATACACAATGCAAAAACTGGTAAAGGCGGCCATACCACATAGGAACATAGTGCTAAAATCAGGGGTTGCCCAAAGGACTTCTCTAAGGTTTGGGGAGCATGGTGTGTCTCACCTCTGACTGTTTATACTCCTGGTGTTTGTTTAATCACATATGGTGTTATATAATTGATTAATTACTATCACTGATTTTGTGTTTATTTGAAAAATCTGAAAGAAATATCTAATATTCTGTTTGTTTTACAGTTTAAAATGTATTCACATTGTAAGTTTACTTGTGTTTTCTTCTATTGTATCCTTCAGTTGTTGTGTATAATAAAACAAATTTAAAAAAAAGAGTGCTCAAATTGATTTTGCCATCTCCAGGGAACATGTGATGAGGTTACAATAAATACCATGGTTCATATTTTAAAAATGTTTAAAGAGATTAACTGGTTAAAACTGGACTTCTGCATTAAGCATTGCTGGGGGGAGAGTTGGACCTTCACACTATCCAGTTAACAGTTACTTCTCAGCACAGGATTGGTATTTGAGATAAAGCTTTAAACAATTATGTGAACTTATTGTTTTTCCTCATTCCCTTTGATGAAGCTGGAAAGCTGGAGAAGATATCATATGGAAGCGCATGTGGGATAAATATTAGAAAAAAGAGACTATTTTTATGTAGAACATGCCTACTCTTGAAGAGATGTCACTTACCTGATAAAGCTATATTATGATCACCATATTGATCTACTCATCAAGTGAGTGCCCATAGATCACTTTTATTACAATATTCCATTGCTGATGCATTATCATTTGCACTGCTGCATTTTGTTACTTAGGATATATTCTATATGTAAAAAAGGTTGTCCATGTACTCAAAATTTAACTTAAGCTAAAATTTCATAATTCCTTCAAGAGATTTGCATTAAGGAATTGAGTTTCTGTCACTATGTTTTTTGTGTTCAATCCGATTGGTTTTATTCGGTATTTAATGTTCTCTAATCATCACAGAACAAAATATATCACATCAAATCTTTATGGTATACAGTTAGGGCCAGAAATATTTGGACAGTGACACAAGTTTTGTTATTTTAGCTGTTTACAAAAACATGTTCAGAAATACAATTATATATATAATATGGGCTGAAAGTGCACACTCCCAGCTGCAATATGATAGTTTCCACATCCAAATCGGAGAAAGGGTTTAGGAATCAGCTCTGTAATGCATAGCGTCCTCTTTTTCAAGGGACCAAAAGTAATTGGACAATGGACTCTAAGGGCTGCAATTAACTCTGAAGGCGTCTCCCTCGTTAACCTGTAATCAATGAAGTAGTTAAAAGGTCAGGGGTGGATTCCAGGTGTGTGGTTTTGCATTTGGAAGCTGTTGCTGTGAGCAGACAACATGCGGTCAAAGGAACTCTCAATTGAGGTGAAGCAGAACATCCTGAGGCTGAAAAAAAAGAAAAAATCCATCAGAGAGATAGCAGACATGCTTGGAGTAGCAAAATCAACAGTTGGGTACATTCTGAGAAAAAAGGAATTGACTGGTGAGCTTGGGAACTCAAAAAGGCCTGGGCGTCCACGGATGACAACAGTGGTGGATGATCGCCGCATACTTAATTTGGTGAAGAAGAACCCGTTCACAACATCAACTGAAGTCCAGAACACTCTCAGTGAAGTAGGTGTATCTGTCTCTAAGTCAACAGTAAAGAGAAGACTCCATGACAGTAAATACAAAGGGTTCACATCTAGATGCAAACCATTCATCAATACCAAAAATAGACAGGCCAGAGTTAAATTTGCAGAAAAACACCTCAAGAAGCCAGCTCAGTTCTGGAAAAGTATTCTATGGACAGATGAGACAAAGATCAACCTGTACCAGAATGATGGGAAGAAAAAAGTTTGGAGAAGAAAGGGAACGGCACATGATCCAAGGCACACCACATCCTCTGTAAAACATGGTGGAGGCAACATGATGGCATGGGCATGCATGGCTTTCAATGGCACTGGGTCACTTGTGTTTATTGATGACATAAGAGCTGACAAGAGTAGCCGGATGAATTCTGAAGTGTACCGGGATATACTTTCAGCCCAGATTCAGCCAAATGCTGCAAAGTTGATTGGACGGCGCTTCATAGTACAGATGGACAATGACCCCAAGCATACAGCCAAAGCTACCCAGGAGTTCATGAGTGCCAAAAAGTGGAACATTCTGCAATGGCCAAGTCAATCTCCAGATCTAAACTCAATTGAGCATGCATTTCACTTGCTCAAATCCAGACTTAAGACGGAAAGACCCACAAACAAGCAAGACCTGAAGGCTGCGGCTGTAAAGGCCTGGCAAAGCATTAAGAAGGAGGAAACCCAGCGTTTGGTGATGTCCATGGGTTCCAGACTTAAGGCAGTGATTGCCTCCAAAGGATTTGCAACAAAATATTGAAAATAAAAATATTTTGTTTGGGTTATGTTTATTTGTCCAATTACTTTTGACCTCCTAAAATGTGGAGTGTTTGTAAAGAAATGTGTACAATTCCTACATTTTCTATCAGATATTTTTGTTCAACCCTTCAAATTAAACGTTACAATCTGCACTTGAATTCTATTGTAGAGGTTTCATTTCAAATCCAATGTGGTGGCATGCAGAGCCCAACTCGCGAAAATTGTGTCACTGTCCAAATATTTCTGGCCCTAACTGTATATCTAAAATCTCACATATGCAGATACATTGAGGTTTTGGAACTGAAAAGTCCAATAGATGTTCACTATGAGTAAATGTGATTTTGTGAAATTCCTTTTCATACATTGACCTTTTTTCTTTTGGGGATTTAAGGGCTTTTTCACATAGTGTTTTTGATCTGTGTTTCAAAGCAAGTATTTTTGTACAAGCGTTATGTCACGTCTTTTATCTTCTAACATTTGAACATGCATTTTTTTCAGGCATTTTTGAAGTATTATAGAGACTACAGGAAAAAATTAAAAATTAGGCCGGATTTGCATTTCTTTAAAATTCGTTCCATGCTTACAACAATACCTTTCCTGACTGTGGGTTTCCTGACCTGAGCTAGCCACCGCAAATATCCTGAGGAGACAGTAATGTCATGTAAATTTTGGTCAAGTACTGTGGTAGAAGTGTAGGAATGGGGAGCCAGGTAGCCATGGCCGACAACAATCCTTGTATCACTCTCTGGACCCCCTCCTGCTTAAGATCACATCTCGCTGTTGCAGTACCTTGTAGCTTGCTCTCTGTGCCATCTGGACTTGCCCAGTACGGGGATGTATTCCTCACAGTCGGTTCAGCAATAAAGGAGACACACTCCTTCTTAACTTCAATGTTAACTCTTTTACTCAGCACAGGTTGTTCAAATACAGGCACTTCAAGTATCACAGTTGATTTCTTCCTTTCTGTTCCTTCTCTGTCCTTTCCTTCACTACGCTCAGCCCTGGGTCATACCGTATCTCCTGGTCCCGCAGAATCTATTCCATCTGGAATTCTTGCCTCGCATGGGGGAGTCATACACCGCTTCACCCTGGTTTTAAGAACTGTCGCCCAAGCAAAGATCTGCCACATCTTGCTTGTGTTGCCCGGATGAACAATCTTCTTTCTCTCTCTATGGGGACAGATTCCTTTAGCTGCGTACACAGCGTTTTTGTGCTCCTTTCCTCCTAGAGGAATTCTTTGGTACTATGTATGCTATGCTGGGCCCCTTCCTAGAATGTTGCAGGGCACAGTGACTCCTGGCCAGGCAGCCCTGTGAGCTGCACGGGCGCCCAGGCCCCGACTAACTAAACTAGGAATTTATATACTACTAATTATATACTACAGTGCCCCACTCTAATGGCCAACTATGGATACTACACCCCTACCACTATACTGGGCCCGGGGACTTACTTTCCCTATCAAAAGTGTGCAAACATCTGTGCATGTAAAGGCATACATACAGTATTTCAAGAGCAATACACAAAGGGTGTAGCAATACTCTTGTACACCATGGTAATACAATTTATGTGTAGCAGTACCACCATGTATGAACACATTAATAATATTCACACTATATAACACTTAAAGGGGTTGGGGAGAAGAGGTAACACCAAACATTTCACATGACCTACAGAAGAGCAGTCTGTGTATAAAGGAATCCAACCTAACCCAAGCATGCTACTTTAAAAAAAATAGGGAAGATTTAAAACAAAAGTGCACCTCAAGTCTGTTTCATATTGAGAAAAATTCTGTCTCCCATGCCAAATTTATTAAGGGATTTACACCGAAGAAACACTACACTTAGAGCCAGGGATGGACTGGTACTGGACTCAATATTTCTAATAATACCAACAATAGAGCTATGTGATATTGAATAATAATAATACTGCAATAATAATATTTCAATATAACATTATGTATGGTCCAACCCGTAGCTGCTCATATAGTATGATGGTCCTCCACAGCCCTCAAAAATAAAAATCTTTATACTCACCTAATCCAGACTCATCTTCTGCAGCCTCTGTCTCATCTACTATCCGATGCCTCTGGCAGGCCACAGACTGAAGCCTGTCATAGTAAGTGACAGAGTCGGTGGCTCTGTCATCTGCAACAACTGTTAAGATATTGATATCCTGAGGACCAGATACTGTTAACATCTTACCAGAAAATGAGGTCCAGAGCCAAACAAGCCCATTTGGCATTTGCCAGAATTGCCAGATGGCCAGTTCAGCTCTGCCTAGAGTATTCTGTGAAAACATAACTGAGTGAGTTTTATATTTGCCTTTAGGATTACAGATATTGTTACCAGGTTAAGTGTGGGGGTTTTTTTTGCAGAAAATGCTATATGCCAAGATACCCTAATGATTGCACATAAAAACATGTAGTGTATTAAATGTGTAGTGTAGAGAACTAATTACTTTGTTACTACTACACAGAAATTATTTATGGAAAATCATATACATGCTTCAAATTGAAATTGAAACACCAAGAAGTCAAAGAGTTATGGAAATCACAGGATCAACCGCCATGTTAATGATATGCAAATGATGAAAAAATCAAAACAACATTTTCAAAATATGTCTATTTAGTATCAGATTTGAGAGTCATGCACAAAAATGAGGCAATTTGCATTGCATGCTATAATTGAGATATTAATGGCTGTCTGAGGAATGTTCTACCACTCTGAATTGGGCCTGTCAGTGATTAAAATCCACTGCTGGCAGCTTCCTTTGCAATTGCTGATCAAAGTCATCCCTGATATGCATGACAAAAGACAAGTTCAGATACACTGCAGCCCGTGAAAGCATGTTTAGGTCATGCTGGCCGTTCACAGTTGAATGAGCAAAATGCTGTGTGATGTTGTCATGTTGAAAAATGGCTCCTGGTTCTATGATCAAAGCAATGTAATGACAAGCTGTTAATGCACCCGGAATGAGAAGGCTGACTACCATAGATTATAACACCACACACCAAAATCTCATGAGACAGACTAGTGTGACAATCCCGCATGATGGCATTGCCCACATGGTCTACAGACCATTCCCCAACCATTATTGCATTCAAGAAAAAAAGTGGAACTCATCGCTGAAGAGAAAAGACCTCAATTTCTTCCTCCATTGCCATTTTACTCTCCATTGCAGCCTTTGAAGGCCGTTGCATAAGGTCAATGGAACACCTGTAGATGGACATCTTTCTTTAACCCAGTATCGTGCAATTGTTTTACTATGGTTTGTATAGACATTGTTTGATGTCTTAGGCTTCGTTTGTGACATTCAATTTCATTTTCAGTACAGAATAAATCAATCATGGAACTAGTGCTATAACCATTTTTCCAAAGTGTCTCAGGAGCCATTTTTTCTTTTGTAATCTGCCTGAAGTAGGAGCCACTGTGCTCTGAAAGCTTGCAAACATATTTTTTTCTGGTTAGCCAATAAAGGTATCACTCCTAGAATACTTCTGTCATCATTGGGCAGAAAAGTATTCACATCGATGTTTGACTCTGAAATGCTGTGGAATTTCAGAGAAAAACATATTTAAACTGCCAGCCACGGACGAAGCAGCATGGGAGACTAGTTGTCAGCCTATTTGTGGCATTCGCATTATTAGATCAGGCTGGCTATCCAGCACATGTGTACCCCATGAAGTGCATTTAACATTGTGTCTTGGTGTCAGTAAATATGGGTGCCATTTTTTCTGCTTTTTTAAAATTAAATTATATAATATTAAATGTATTCATTTGGAGGGAAAATCTTTAGGACATAAAGTACCTATGAAACATTCAATAAATCAACATTTTAAGAGCGCTGATTAAAATAGTTCTCATTTGCTGCATACGGTATAAGAACAACTGAAACAGAATAGGAATAATTCAAAGTTTATATTTAATGCATAATTTTGTCTGTCAGAGCTGTCATATACTTTGCATATCCATAAATTTGCTATCTTCTCTCTATTATACTTTTTTTTTTTTTCAATAAAAATATTAGCTAATTATAGTTTTTTTAAGGGGGTTGTAGTTACTGTAATTGATCCATTAGCATTCTTTAAAAGGGTTGTCCGGTCCAAATTGATAAGTTTGCTGTGTATGGAGTGTATGGAGAGTGAGGCCGCACCCAACTCATATATAACCTCCGGTCACTGGTCATGCATGTGCTGGGGGGATTCACACAGTGTGACTGCAGACTTATCAATTTGGACTGGACAATGTGCAGATCAGCTGCCAAATTATTAAATGATGTTTTATGTATTAAAATAATGTTTCAGCAACTAAATAACTAACTAAAGCAATACTCCAAATATTCTTAAACTGAAATATTAAGGGTATTTTAAAATAGCTTCAGGGTATATATTTGAATTCATTTGTTTTCAGTCCAAACTCCAAATTATTAAGAAAACCTAGGAAAGTAAATTATTCATGGAACCCTGGAAGCAAAGGAGACAAATATTACAAATGGCTCACAGTAAATGTTCTGTATATGTTATTTTAACAGGTTGTTTCACAACTTTAACATAAAGTGATATATTGGAAATGGCAGAACAGATGGTAAGCCTGAAAATCGAAAATATAGAACACTATTTTATATTAATATTGTTACACCTGTAAAATTATTTTACAGATTCACCCAATGACTAAAATTAGGTTTTAGTTGGTTTATAGCTATCTACAGCAAAAAACGTGCTCACAACCTCCATTAGTTATGTGCCATATCTCCTATCCATACTGCAACGACACACAATATATTTTTGCTTTTAATTGAAGATCATTTTGCTTTAAGTAAATTGTTTTCCAAATATACAATGGGTTCCGTTCTAAAAGGTATGCACTACATGTAAAACCATCAAAATATTATTTTTTGAAAATAACTTGGGTTTAACTAAAACATTTTGTGGCAATGTCCAAAGTCCATTGACTGTGAATTCAAGTCTACTCCCTAAACCAGAGGTGGGCAAGCCTTTCATTAGTCTTTTTGTAATATTTTCTCTATTTTAAGGGGGCCTTCATACAACTCAAGCTGCTTAGCATTGTACTATTACGGCATTGGTTCTCAGTGTGCTATCTATAAGAGACTCAACTGGCACTGGAAGGGAGAATAAAAGGATCAGCCATTGAAATTGGCTTCAGTATAACAATTTATCAGAAACCATAACAATAAATAAATATGGAAACAAATGAATAATTATTGCGATAATATGGTACCAAAATATACAAAACAAGCAAAAGGTGATGTATGTGTGTTGCAGCAGTGCTATCAATACAGTTTTTTCTATTCACTATACATTATGTAGTTTATAAAAAGTTAGACCCTAATAGATTAAAACTGTTAAGACCTAATGAACAACTCAAAGTCAATACACTGTACAAAGATTTGTAGTCAGTGATTCATTAGCTAAATGGTTTACAGTAATAAATGGTGTTCCCCAAAGGTTAGCACTGAAAACACTATGAAACCATGAATCTTTAACTTAACTGTGCCTGTGCTGTTCATAGCGGGAGGTGCTACATGCAGCTGGGCACCAGTTGTAGGGTTCAGGAGCACAGCAATAGGTCAATAACAACCATGATATGTATTGAGTTTGACAGAGGGAGAGCCCTTCCTCTGGCAACCCTTCCTCCATTGGCAGGATGCCAATCAGTTTGTAATGGCAGTCTATTAAAGACTAATAAAGTTTTCAGGGTCTGTCAAGTAAAGGTACCTTCACACTAAACGACGCTGCAGCGATCCAGACAACGATCCGGATCGCTGCAGCGTCGCTGTTTGGTCGCTGGAGAGCTGTCACACAGACCGCTCTCCAGCGACCAACGATGCCGGTAACCAGGGTAAACATCGGGTTACTAAGCGCAGGGCCGCGCTTAGTAACCCGATGTTTACCCTGGTTACCATCCTAAAAGTAAAAAAAACAAATGCTACATACTTACCTACCGCTGTCTGTCCCCGGCGCTTTGCTTCTCTGCTCTGGCTGTGAGCGCCGGGCAGCCGGAAAGCAGAGCGGTGACGTCACCGCTCTGCTTTCCGGCCACTGTGCTCACAGTGAGTGCAGGAAAGCACAGCGCCGGGGACAGACAGCGGTAGGTAAGTATGTAGCGTTTGTTTTTTTTACTTTTAGGATGGTAACCAGGGTAAACATCGGGTTACTAAGGGCGGCCCTGCGCTTAGTAACCCGATGTTTACCCTGGTTACCAGCGAAGACATCGCTGAATCGGTGTCACACACGCCGATTCAGCGATGTCAGCGGGAGAGCCAGCGACCAAAGAAAGGTCTGGCCCTCTAGCCCCGACCAACGACATCACAGCAGGATTCTGATCGCTGCTGCATGTCAAACTAAACGATATCGCTAGCGAGGACGCTGCAACGTCACGGATTGCTAGCGATACCGTTTAGTGTGAAGGTACCTTATGGAAGTGTGTTATATCTGGACAGGAGACAGGATATTACAGACTGCCTGTCAATATAAAACTGACAGGCCAGGATAATACATTTCACTGCAAACATAGTGTAGTGTATTATATGAGTTATTAAAAGATCACATGTTCAAGTCTCCATAAAAGACTAATAAAGATTACAAAATATACACATATGTCACAAAATGTTAGAAAATCACCCATTAAAAGGAATCTGTTAGTGGTATCAATCCTGATAAGCTGAATTTGAGAAACTGATTTGGCTTTTATCTTAAGTCATATTGCACGACTCGTTAAAGAGTTGATTGTGACTTGTAGGATCGCTACTTCCAACAGGTGGCACTATAGAGTTAAAGTCCTCTTTCTCTCAGAAGAGGCAATTTGCATATTATATTTCCCAGAGGAGCATTGCACGGCTAATAAGCCTCCTTACCTTGACAAGCCAGAGATGGTATGTCACTCTCCATAAGGAGAAACGATACCCCTTAGACCCCAGTCCAGAGCCTCTCACCTAGCCAAATTAGTTCTCATGCTTCGCACTGACGAGGGCCAACAGCACGAAACACCGTGTCTGCGAATTGAGATACTAATTTGGCTTTTATCCTAAGTCATATTACACAACTCGTTAAAGAGTTGATTGTGACTTGTAGGATCGCTACTTCCAACAGGTGGCGCTATAGAGTTTAAGTCCTCTTTTTCTCAGAAGAGGCAATTTGCATATTATATTTCCAAGAGGAGCATTGCACGGTGAATAAGCCTCCTTACCTTGACAAGCCAGATATGGTATGTCACTCTCCATAAGGACAAAGTAACAATACCCCTTAGACCCTAATATTGAAGAGACATATAGAGAAAAGTTGAAGGAGTTTAGGTCATGTTTTTTGGGAAGGGGTTATCCGAAATCATTGTTGGATGAAGCAGAACAACGTGCTGAGAATGTTACACAGGTGGACCTTCTTAAAGAACAAAGGCATGAGAATAACAGAATGCACACTCAAAAAGAGAAAGTTGCACAGAAGGTTATCTTTAACTTTAAACACAGTCCAATGGATAGAGCTGTTCATACAGCTATTAGAAGAAACTGGCATATCTTGCAAACAGATCGAGATTTAGCTGAAATAAATATTGGCAATCCACAGTTTGCTTATAGACGCACACAAAATTTGGGGGATATATTGGTGCATAATCGCATTATACCAGAGGAAAAAATTGGCTAAAAACCACCTCCAGTCCAGGAAATTTTAAGTGCGGGAATTGCAACTATTGCCGGTTTCATTTAAAGCATAGTCCTCTTAAAATAGGTCCCTTAGAACATAGAACTAAAGACTTTATTTCATGTAGAAGTAAAAATGTGGTGTATATCCTCTATTGCCCCTGCTCTTTTTATTATATAGGGAAGACTATTCGCCCTATGTGCACGAGGCTAAGAGAACATTATAGTTCAATAAACTCAGGAAAAGGTTCTTTGTGACTTATTAGTCATATGCAGGAAAAGCATGATGCTAACCCTAGGTTGTTGAGCTTTGCAGGTTTAGAAATAGTTAAGCACCCTTCGAGGGGAGGAAACCACAATAAAATCCTCTTGCAGCATGAAGCTAAATGGATTATAAAAACAAATGCTCAGGGTCCAATGGGTCTGAACGCTAAATTAGACATGTCTGTCTTTTTATGATTATTGTTTTTCGTTTGTTCTGCATTTGTATGTGATTATGGTCATGTTTTTAGATTGTATATATTCATGCACAATTTGTTATGTAGAGATTTGTGCTACACAGATGGTTTAGATTTCCCTATAACGGAACTGACATGAGTCCTAATCACACACCTGGACCCGTTGAAGCGCAGTTGGCGCAAATTGGCCGTCATCCTGTTTGCTCCTTGCACATTCGTGTACACCCGCCGCCCTTGAGGCATGTCCTCACCCCACCAAGGGGGAGAATAAAAGGACTTTTAAACATATCACTTGGTGAGTGCCACTATTTCTTTTTTATTTATAATTTTCATTATGGATTACTTTTTGGTTGAGCACCCCAGTGCGAGCTAAAACCACCAACGTTTCATGGTCACATGAGATATCTGCCTGTTCAGCATTTTTGTTCACTATCCATCGATCATCGCCTTACCTGGTGCTGTTCTACTTCTTCTTTTTTTGTGGACTTTAAACATATTACTGCTATACTGAAGTTAAGGTACCAACATAATAGGCGATATCGCTAGCGATCCGTGACGTTGCAGCGTCCTGGCTAGCGATATCGTCCAGTGTGACAGGCAGCAGCGATCAGGCCCCTGCTGTGCTGTCGCTGGTCGGGGAAGAAAGTCCAGAACTTTATTTTTGTCGCTGGACTCCCCGCAGACATCGCTGAATCGGCGTGTGTGACACCGATTCAGCGATGTCTTCACTGGTAACCAGGGTAAACATCGGGTAACTAAGCGCAGGGCCGCGCTTAGTAACCCGATGTTTACCCTGGTAACCATCCTAAAAGTAAAAAAAACAAACACCACATACTTACCTACCGCTGTCTGTCCCCGGCGCTGTGCTCTGCTCTCCTCCTGTACTGGCTGTGAGCGTCGGTCAGCCGGAAAGCAGAGCGGTGACGTCACCGCTCTGCTTTCCGGCCGCTGTGCTCACACAGACAGTACAGGAGGAGTGCAGAGCACAGCGCTGGAGGACAGACGGCTGTAGGTAAGTATGTAGTGTTTGTTTTTTTTACTTTTAGGATGGTAACCAGGGTAAACATCGGGTTACTAAGCGCGGCCCTGCGCTTAGTTACCCGATGTTTACCCTGGTTACCGGCATCGTTGGTCGCTGGAGAGCGGTCTGTGTGACAGCTCTCCAGCGACCAAACAGCGACGCTGCAGCGATCCGGATCGTTGTCGGTATCGCTGCAGCGTCGCTAAGTGTGACGGTACCTTAAGATCACAGTAGCATGAGTGGATTAACTATAGAAGATCCAGTGATTACAGACGCACCTGATCCCTGGAACCTAGACAGGCCCAAAATTTTCCCTTTAACCCAAAAGAGAAGGCAATTTTTTTGCATTCGGGCTGATGAGCATCAAGTTACATCACTGATAGTACCCTATGATGATCCACGTTAGATTTAGTAATACCTCTGGGGGTTCAGGAAGTGTGAAACCAACTTTCAAGTCCCCCTTGATCATTTCCCCTACCTACCTTTGCCCAAGGTCTTGCCCAAAATATTCAAATTTGATGCTTGTTTAAAAAAATATTTCTTAATTCTCAGTTGCTAGTACTATAAAGAATTAAACATTTATTTTTCTTTATATTTTTTAAGGAAATACAATTTAATACAAGTTTACTCTATCTGTTTTAAACAAGAAGTGTTTCATTTATTTTGACAGTAGGTGGAAATAAAACTGAAATAGATTTCCAAATAAATGCTCTGGGCTGCAATAAAAACTTCAGCCCACTTGTTTTTGCTGTTACCTAGTAAAGAATTCATTTATAGGTCTGAAACATTTGTTTTTCCTAGTATGTTCCTAAGATTTATTGTTTCTGTTTCTAAAATAAAGTTTTTATCCAGAAGGGTTTATTAAGGGTAGTCAATTTAAAGGACAGATGCACCTTTTACAAGATATTGGGTAAACACACAACACTGTAAACAAAGGTTTTTGTAACACATACCGGTATGCATCTGTTAAATTCTGTTGCAGAATCATGAAAATAATCAATATATTACTAATTTTACTATGTGTTGTCTGAGCTCCACTATTGTTTGTGTCTAGTGGTCCTCAATGCACAGAATATTTTTTTCTCAACTGATTGTATCATTGTTGAAATGTTGCCTGCACAAAAAAAATGGAAGGTCGCATGTTGGTTAGCTCCCTTGCCTTGCAGGGTTGGTGTTCTAGGTTTGCATTTCACCAGGCACTACATCTACTTGAAGTGGCAAAAAGGGAACCTCTTGGCACTACCATCGTCCTCCTATAAATGCACGCTGATATACACAGGTGTACTCCATGCACGTGGCTATCTGCCATAATAATCAATGTTGCTCTGTCATACAAAATGCAGCCGTAGACTTCTGCTGTGGAGTACTCTCCTGACCAGATTTTTATTGCTTGCTATGAATTAATAAAAATTTTTACATGTGATGAGTACAGATGAAAAGTTACATGGTAAATAAACACACAGCCAGAATAAAGTCCTTTATTAGAAATAAGACAAAACAAACTTTTCCTTTTTTATTTAGAAAATAACAAACACAGCTATACTCACCTAACGCCTAACTCCACTGAATCCCTCATCCTCTGTAATAAAACAAAAATTTAACCACAGGCTCCAACTGACGAGAGGCTACTTCTCCCATCAGTGACACCTGCTGTCACTGTTATCAGACCCCGCAGGGCTGTGACGGAGGTAACGATCTACCGGCGGTAACGTTACCACCGATCAGAAACACTATGTTGGTGTTTCCCATGCTGTCACACAGCGTGGGAAACATCGACTTTCGTGCTGTGTATGTTTGGCTATATTCGGCGATTAAATCGACGAATATTGCAAATTCGGCGATCTTGAGCAGAACTGAACATTGAAATATTCATTCATCTCTAGTGGCAAGCGCCATACTCTTCACGTCTACTACTTGATAAAAGTACCGTATATACTCGAGTATAAGCTGACCCGAGAATAAGCCGATTCCCCTAATTTTGCCACAAAAATCTGGGAAAACTTTATGACTCAAGTATAAGCCTAGGGTGGGAAATGGAGCAGCTACCGGTAAATGTCAAAAATAAAAATAGATACCAATAAAAGTAAAATTAATTGAGACATCAGTAGGTTAAGTGTTTTTGAATATCCATATTGAATCAGGAGCCCCATATAATGCTCCATAAAGTTTATGATGGCCCCATAAGATGCTCCATATTAAAATATGCCCCATATAATCCTGCATAAAAGTTAATAAAGGCCCCATAAAAAGCTCCATAGACACATTTGCCCAATATAATGCTGCACAAATGTTGATTATGGCCCCATAAGATGCTCCATAAAGATATTTGCCCCATATAGTGCTGCACAAACCTTGATTATGGCCCCATAAGATGCTCCATACAGACACTTGCCCCATTTGCTGTTGCTGCGATAAAAAAAAAAAAATCACATACTTACCTCTCCGTCGCTCAGGCCCCCAGCACTTTCAATATTCACCTGACTTTGTTCCGGCACTGCTCCATCTTCAGCGTCTTCTGCACTGATGTTCAGGCAGAGGGTGCGCACTAACCATGTCATCACGCCCTCTGACCTGAGCATCACTGCAGAAGACGCTGAAGACGGAGCGGCGCCCTGGAACGGGGAGCAGGTGAATATCGTGCAGCGCTGCGCTCCCCTCCCCGTTATACTCACCTGTTCCTGGAGCGGTGCAGTCCCTGCTTCCCTGGTGCCGCAGCTTCTTCCTGTACTGAGCGGTCACCGTTACCACTCATTACAGTAATGAATATGCGGCTCCACCCCTATGGGAGGTGGAGCAGCATATTTATTACTGTAATGAGCGGTACCATGTGACCACTCAGTACAGGAAGAAGCTGGGGTGCCGGGAGCCAGGGACCGTAGGGACCGCGCCAGGAGCAGGTGAGTATAATTAGACAGCCCAAAAAAATGGGCTGAAAATCTCGACTTATACTCGAGTATATACGGTAGTTGTTTCTCTTTGTTAAAGAGGACCTGTCATTAGATGTTAAGTGTCCAGTTCTTATTTTGTTCCCAATGCTCCATTAAGTATTATTTTATTTATTTTCTCCACCATACAGTTCCAAAGATAGGAGCATTTTATTTAGTGCTAACTTTTATGGTCTTTACCAAGGGCATGACTCACACAGTAGTAATGCAGAGTAGACTAAAGATACACCCCAGAGGATCCAGTGAATCACACCCCCTGGTAAAGACCAAAAAAAATAGCACTAAATAAAAGATTTAAAAAATAGATATATTTTTAAAAAATAAGGCTAAAAAAACCCATAATGCTCAGAATAGCAGTGGGAAGAAAATAAGAGCTAAAGGTGTCCACTTTAGATCTGGTGACAGGTTCTCTTTACGACATTCTGACTAATCGAAAAATAGGTTTATTTTTTCCCATTTTGAATATTGAGTGCTACCTAAAAGTGGCCATATACCTTCAATTGCTGTAGATCAAATTTGGCTTGGCATCAACTATTCTTCCTAACCCCGAATCTGTAGGTTTATGGCATTTTTTTCACAGGATCTCTTTAATACATCACAATAAAAAGATGCAATTTCTTTATATGCCTGACTATACATTTGCCCAATGCTGCAAAAGGTGCATTCAGAATTTTAGAGAAGAGCATGTATTTGATTTTAATGTTTATGCTAACAAATCCCACATCTTAAGACATAGATGCATACACAAGATAATTGTTCTGCACTTATTAACTTCACGTTACAATTAGGAGATGAGACGCAGTTGCTAAATACCACTAGCAGTGATTTTCTGCCTTTCCCATGATAGCAATATATTTTAATTTAAAATGTGGTCCCGGACCACCACAGTTCAAACCCATAACAGAATTACAAAGAGTATTGCCATGGTGATGTATAGTTCTTAATAACAAAAAGAAACACTGTGTTTAATCCACGTTCTTTTCATTCTTTGACTGTATTTGCCTGAATAACAAAAATATAAATTGAAAGACATCAGCTTCTAATTTGTTCCGCATTAACAGTTCCAAAGAAGAAATTGAGATGCAAAATGTGGCTTAAAAGCGATGGTAATAGAGCTGTAATTTTTCATCAAAAGTTTTGCTTTATAAATAAGCATTTTGAAGTTGAGTACAAAGGTATAGACAAGGAATGTGCCGTAATCATGGTACATATAACAATTTCAGATGTAAAGAGGCAATGCAGCATTTTAATGTTTGCTGCTCCACTTTTTTACAGAGAAAGTTCTAAAAGTATATGTTTGAAGATCTCAAGTTCAAACCTCAGAAATATAGTGTAGACAGGATATACCTGACAAATAGATATGTACCTTTGTCAAAAGCAAACCTGAAACTACAGTAAGCATCTCTCATATCCATACCACATTGTCACTTCCATTGAGTTCTCAGTAGAGAAGTGTTTTTATTACGCATTGTTATCTACTAAGTCATTTGAAGGGCATGGGTGGTCTGTTAGGAAAGCAAAGGTTGGCAGAATATGCATGTGTCTATAGGTATCTCTGAGCGAAAGGCACCTGCTAAAGGATGAATTTACATAAGAAAATGAACTCTGCATTTAAATTAGAATTAGTCATTTCTTAATTAGTCTTTGAGAGCTCTAAAGGCAAGTCAAGGGACAACGGAGATGTTAGATAACATACCTCCCAATTTTTAGGTGTAATTACACTCAGAGGGATCTCATTTATTAAGCACCACCATCACTTTTTATAACATATTTTGTAGATGTCATCATTGTAAAAAATGTTCCTAAATACAGAATGTATCACACTATAATTGCTTTCTGGCACACAGTCAATGGCAAACCAGCATTGGTGAACAAAAAGGGAAAAGGATCCGTAGGCTTAGTATGAATAGAATTCAATTTTTATTTCATTGCATTAAGGGAAAAGTATTGTCCAGGCAGATTAAAAAAAAATCCAAATTTCTAACGCATTTCGGGCCATAGCCCTTAGTCGTAGAATATAGTGTTAGTGAAAGCGTCAGATTGTGAAATTGGCCCATTAGGTGTATACAGCAATATATGTTGTGATTGCATATGGAGAATACAGTAAAACGTGGCAGCAATGCAGGACATTCTAAATCAACCCGCATCTGAGACAAGAACTTCTTAGCATGTATAGAAGAATAAAAAATAAATCTGCTATTTTGCGAAAATTTGGAATTCCTTTGTCAAATAGCTTGGATTGCATTATTTCCTTTATAAAGGGGAAATTAAAAATAAATGCAAGTATTTAGGCACCTCCATAGTTAATCCGATGATGTTATTTTAAACTCTTTAGTTAGACTTTATCCACGCAAAATATTTTTGCCACAGTTTGAGACACGCAAAAAAACGTTTTTTCTTATTGTTATATAGAAAAGTGCAACAAAATATTTGAAAAAATGGAGCCAAGAGCTAAATGATAACACTATACAGTATGATTAACAGCATGGAATTTCAGTCTCAGTTGGTAACCAATTAAGCCTGGTACATGACAGGCAGTTAGCCGATTACCTTCATTTTTCTCACTGGTGATTTAGGTGCTTGTAGTTTGTAATTATTTTATCCATGTTGTAAGGACCCACAGTATTCTGTAGTTGCTTAAATATCATTTACATTTATGATATAAAACTGGAAGATAATGAACCTGCATTTGTCGCATTTTTACAATAAAAACTATACAAAAAGCAAACTGTATCTCCATTGAGCTACATTGTAGCTCCATTTGATCATTATCAAATAAGAAACTATTATTTAATTTGTGATACAAGTATACAGAATATTACTAACAATTACTATCAATAAGTTACCAATATAAGATCTTGCCGGCAAGGGTATACTAATATGTACACTATACTGCCTTGAATAGCATATTTACCAACATTTCAATCCTAAAAAACAAGACACTCCACAGAGACTTCCACTGGGGTACAGAACAAATATTAACAAGGAAGCAACCTTCTAAAACTTGCTCTTTCATTGATTAGTGGTGACAATATAACTATGATTCGCTATATAATCCCTAGTGGTCTGACTTTTGGGACCAATGAGAATGAAGACGTCACAGCCCTGATTTTGCCCGGTATACTTTCTATTGATTTTCTCTGCTCTAAAGAACAGCTAGCCATCGATCTGTGCAGGGAAGCCTCCATGAGCCAACGCATTTAAGTAAAACTCTGCTGTAGATGTCAAATGACTGAGGCTCCATGATGCAGAGTAGGTGACTGACGCAACACTGTGCAGGGAAAATGAATAAAGCAGGCAAACTGCTACATTAACACTGTGCCCTGTTCCAAGGATTGATCGGACTCCTTGATATGATAAATTAATGGCATATTCCAGCAATTTGCAAATACTTTATGAGATAGGAATACCTCTGAAAAATGGCAGCAGTGTATATTCATTGGGACAGTCATGTGTTTAGGGGTAAGCCCCCTCAAATGAATCCAAATGTGCAGTTTACTTCATATTTCGCACAATTGAAAACTGTGTGATACAATTAGCACCTTGTCTTGTTGAAACACCTATAGAAGGCACAGATTTGATTATGATTGTGATAGTTTGGCTAAAATCAAACATGTAGTTTAAGCCAAAACAGAAGTGGGTTCAAAAAGAATGGGAACCATACATAGATATGTGGAGACATGGGGGGACATCAGGCACCCCAGTCTGCTAGCCGAAACGACATGGACCAGGGATCGTCCCACCACACACCCGCTCACCCTTCCGCTGACTCGCCGGGATAATGACAGCTGTTACTTCAGAGCTCCCAGGGTCAACTACCCCATCTGTGACACGCACACAGAGATGAAGTAATGACAAGTTTAAGAAGATGACAGTCCATTGAGGTACAAGGCCAGTTGACCACAGGGTCACAACCTGGCTTCATCTTCCAGGGTCGACTACCCCACCTGTGGCACACACACACAGAGGAGGTAAGGACAAGCTTAGTAAGATGATAGTCTATTGTGGTACAAGGCCATTTGACCCAAGAATCACAACCTGGCTTCCCCGAACATCTCCATAGAGCCAGGTGACCGGCGGGTCCCAATCCTGGCTTTCTCCAAACGTATCCATGGTTCAGCGATGGTCACTGTAAGCTAAACACTACTGAGTAAATTTGGGCAAACAACCGCACTCAGACAATTTTTTGCATCAGAGATGTGAAGTATTTATTTGAGTAACACCACAGTGGTCAACAGAGTTCTGAGGTAACGTTTCGACCCGAAAGGTCTTTCTCAAACCTCACTGAAAAAACATGAAATAGACTATATTAAAGATGGTGAAACCAAAAAAGTCCAGACAAAATACAGCATAGTCAAAATAATAGAATATCATAGGAGGTAATAAACACAGTGGATGCAATTAACATAAATTAGAGGGGGCCAATACATGCATAGTATGGTAAACATGATAAATGTAACTGTGTTGCCAGATGTATAGAGGGATGCTGTATATGCCTAAAGAATAAACAAAAGGGGGGACAAAAAAAGGGGGTGGGGGAGGCCTAATACCAGACACAACAAAATAAAGTAAAATAAATAACCATATTATGTGAGAAAAAATATATACATATGTACAAATCTTACAAAAAACGTGAACGAGGCCCAGAGGAGTATACACGTAATATGAATATTAGATCAGCGTTCAGGCAGGCAGACAAACGGAGGGCAGTAGGCTTCATAGACAACTGAAAACATATAGATATATATAAAAACATTGCACATTGTAAACAAGGGGTAGAGCAACACTGACCTTAGTGAATAGTGATGGAGGAAAGAGGAGGAGGACGATACTTGTCCGGTAAATGGAGACAGAGGCTCCTATAGAGAGTAACAGAGAATGAGGCAAGGCACAAATGCTATGGTGGGGGCCAGAAGCAGAGCCAAATAGACACATACCACAAATGGTCCAGAGAACAGGAGTACGAAGGTCCGGAACGGCACGGACAGGGCGCAGTGTCCCTAAAAGCACTGTGGATGAGAGACCAGGAGTGAGGATGCTAATAATGTGAAAAGAAAGCAGGGAGCTAAACCAGAGGGAGAAAGTACCTGTGGGTCCTGCAAGGAGGAAGGAGGCGGTAGTGTCCGGCATGGTGAATTGTCTGGGGATAAATACCAGCCAGACAGGAAGTGTGGTGGCGTGGAGGTGCGAAAGAGAGGCTAGGAACGCACGCTGAGGAGCTGAAACAAGCGTGCACGGGGAGGAACGAGAGAGAGGCCCGGAACGCACGCTGGAGCGCAGAGGACAGAGCGCACGCGCAGGAAGAAGGAGGCGTCTGGAATAAAGGGCCGGCAAAGGACGAGCAGCGGCGCACAGAGGGCAAAGCGCTATGTCGGCGCGTGCGCAGAGTGGACATAGTAGGAGCGTGTCAGCACTTAGGGCTCTGTGCTGATGGCAAGGGGAGGGGAAGGGGATAAGAGAAAACAGGCGTACCGAGCTGAGAGAGAGAAAGTGAAAGTAGAGATGGCGGTATAAAGCCAGAGGATACTATATGGATTGAATGCAATGATGTATAGAGAAAAAGAGAGAAACAGAATAGAAAGATGAAAAATAAGGAAAAAAAGAAGGAGATAAGTAAAGAATAAGTGGAGAAATAAAGTAAAAAATTACAAAATCAATAAAAATAAAATAAAATAATGTAATGAAAAAAGGTCAAAATATGGAAAAGAAAATTGAGTAAATATGGAAAAGAGAACAATACGTAAAATGGATGAAAAATGAAGAAAAACAAAAATAAAATAAAAATGAAAAAATGACAAGAATGAAAAAAGATAAAATGAAAAGAATGAAAAAAAATGAAAAAAATTAATAATAATAGAAAAAAAGAAAAAAAGAAAAAAACAATAAAAAATAATGAAGTAATAAAAAGAAATAAAAAGATAATAAAAAATCAAAAGTAAAAAATGAAATAAAATACAAAAATAAACATAAATGGGAGGGGGGGTCGGGCGAGTACTTACCCCCAATGGAAGTAACAGTATATGGGAATCAGACCGCCTGAAAGTAGGAGATAGGTTAGTGATAATGGAAAGAAAACGAGAGGTCAGCATGCTCTACGAACATAAAAATGGGAGAAATGGTACATATGATAGTTAATATAGTTTCACTGATCTTTAATTTGTTGGTATATGTAGCAGCGTTAAAGTTCTACAAGCACTGTCATAACAACAATGCAATTCAAGAGAACCCAGAGCAAGCAGGACAGCACGCGGTCCCATGACGAACAGATATCAGACTAAATTAAATCAGGTCAAGTTCCCTATTCAAACCCTTGGGTGTGAGGGTTTGTAAAGTATAAATCCAATAGGACTCACGTTGCCTAAGCAGTTTAGTGTGATAACCACCCCTCCTAGGGCGCTCTACCTGTTCTAAAACCTGGAAGCGAAGCTGAGAGACTGAGTGGTTGGCGGACACAAAATGATGGGGAAGAGGGAGCCATGTTTTTTTACATCTTATGGTAGACTTGTGGCTGGAGATGCGGTCACGGATGTGTTGTGTAGTCTCACCGACATAAAGTAATCCGCAGGGGCATTTAATAGCGTAAACTACGTTATTGGATTCACAAGTAAAAAATCCCTTGATTTGGTATTGTCTACCCGAGTGCGGATGAGTGATTGTGTTGGACTTAATGACGTTAGAGCAGCATGCACAGGCCAAACATGGGAACGTGTCGCGTTTTACAGTACCTAGAAAGGTTTGTCTGGGTATTCTGGAAGAGCTGCCCATGTCTGCCTTAACGACTCGATCTCTAATGTTGGTAGGTCTCCGTTTACACATGAGAGGAGGTGTCGTGAAAGCCTCGATCTGTGGATATGAACGTCTCAGGAGGGGCCAGTGTTTGCGGATAATGTTATAAACTATAGGCATGACAGGGTGGTGAGTGTGAATGAAGGGAACGCGTTCTGGTTTTGTAGAAGCAATAGGGCGTGGGGATGGATTCAAGGCCAACACTTTTTCTCTGTCCAGTAGATTCCTAGGGTAATGCCGTACTTCAAATTTACGGGACATGTCATCGAGACGAGCGGGTAGTAGTCCGGGATCTGAGACTATACGAGCCACACGTTTGAATTGTGACCGAGGTAGGCTTTGTTTGGTAGAGGTGGGATGACAGCTGTGATAATGGAGATGGTGTTGAGAGTCCCATTGGGACTCCTTATGACCAACGTGTCCAAAAATGAAATTTGGGTGTTATCGTAGTTCAATGTAAACTGCAGTTCATCTCGAACGGTGTTCAGGTAGTTGGTGAACGTATCCAAAGAATCTTGGGGCCCTGTCCATAGATAAAAAACGTCATCTATGTAGTGGAGCCAACATAGGTTGTAGGATTGGAACAGGGGATTGGGATATACATAATTGCGCTCAAAGGAATCCATGTAACTATTGGCGTAAGCTGGGGCTACATTCGCACCCATGGCGGTGCCTTGGGTCTGTAGGTAGTATTGATCACCAAAAAGAAAGAAATTGTTACGCAAAATTAAAGAAAGTAAATCAAGGCACAGGTTTTTTGAGTGATGTGTAAGGGTTGATTGTTCGAGGAGTTCCCCAGCCGCTTGTATGCCCAAGTCATGTCTAATAGATGTATAAAGACTTTTAACGTCAAATGTGGCAAGGATGCATTCTGGTGGAACTGTGGGGAGTACCCTAAGGGTCTGGAGAAAATGACCTGTGTCAAGTATGTAAGACTTCATGTTTTTGGTCAATGGGGTAAAGATTTTTTCTAAGTAAACTGAAATAGGGGCCAGAATGGAATCTGTGGATGCGACTATAGGTCGCCCTGGTGGATTATTGAGGGATTTGTGTACCTTAGGTAAGGTATAGATGACCGGGGTCACAGGATGTGGATTAGTGAGAAAAGTAGCTGTCTTAGAGTCAATTGTGTTGAGGGATTGGTATTTTTTCCCTCTAAACACTACTGAGTGACTGCAATAGAAATGTATGTTGTTTAAAACATGCAGGAGTTTAGAATATAAATCATTTATATATGCACTGATCGATCCCATATTAAAATCTTGGTGATTTCAATAAACTGTTGTTTTGATGTGGCAATGCCCTGCTTGGGACAAGGGTGGAACTATAAGCTGGGGAGAATGTGGATCACAGGAATGGGAAGTGATGGCCGTCTTGTATGGAGTCTACATTTATTAAGGACAGAGAGAGGACATGCCAGAGAGGGATACAGCAACCTCCGCTCATGGAAGAATTCCTCTGGGACCATAGCAGCGGCAGAGTGGAGCTGATCATGTTCATAACCAAAACATGTTGTACAGATGGCAGAAGATTTCTTCCAGGAACACTACTGAGAAACAGAAAAGGCGGGACCTAGCGAGAGAGGTGTTGGATATCACTGCAGAATCAAGTCACAGTTATCAGCGGTACTGTTCACCTGCTAGAGGGACTCGGCATCCATCCGCATTCACCAATTGTTTGTACAGAGTAGACCCAGGTCAGGCCGGGCACGACCAATCAGCGAAGCGGTGGGACCGGAGCATCGTGAGGAGCAGGAAATGATGCCGCAGACGCTGGAAGGTGAGAATATCACGATTTTTTTATTTTTTATTATTTTTTATTATTTTTAACATTATATGTTTTCACTATTGATGCTGCATAAGCAGCATCAATAGTAAAAAGTTGCTGTGTTTTAAATCCCTCGCCAATTTGCGGCTGAAAAACGCCTGGCGCTGATTGCTCGCGGCCGGCCGAGCGCGACCAATCAGCGAAGCGTGGTTTAAATCCCTTGCCAATTTGCAGCCGGACAGCGCCTGTCGCTGATTTGTCGTGGCTGGCCAGGCGTGACCAATCAGCCAAGCGATGTTTAAATCCCGCGCCAATGTCGCTGATTGGTCACAGCCGGCCGAGCGCGACCAATCAGTGAAGCGGGATTTAAATCTCGCGCCAATGTTGCTGATTGGTCGCGGCCAGCTGGGCGCGACCAATCAGTGAAGAGGTGGGACTGGAACATCGGGATGAGCAGGAAAAACTGCCGTGGACGCCGGAAGGTGAGAATATCACGATTTTTTTATTTTTTATTATTTTTAACATTATTACAGGCGCAGTCCAGCCGCGAATTGGCGTGGGATTTGAACCATGCTTCAGGCCAGACTGCATCTGTCTCTGATTGGTCATGGCCGGCCGGGCATGACCAATCAGTGAAGCTTGGTATATACTACATGGGCTGTGCTATATACTACGTGGTGTTTGCTATATACTGCATGGGCTGCGCTATATACTATGTGGGCTGTGTTATATACTACGTGGGCTGTGTTACATACTACATGGGCTGTGCTATATACTATGTGGCTCTGCAATTTACTATAGGGCTGTGCTATATACTACATGGCTGTGCAATATACAACGTGGCTGTGCTATATACTATGTGGCTGCATTATATAGTACGTGGCTATGTTATATACTACATGGCTGTGCTATATACTACATGGCTGTGCTATATACTACATGGGCTGTGTTATATGTCACGTGGGCTGTGCAATATACTAAGTGGCTGTGTTATGTAATACGTGGCTGTGTTATATGCTATGTGGCTGTGCTATATGCTGCGTGGGCTGTGTTATATACTACGTGGGCTCTGTTATATGCTATGTGGCTGTGCTATATACTACGTGGCTGTGTTACATATTATGTGGCTGTGCTATATACTACATGGGCTGTGTTATATGCTATGTGGGCTGTGCAATATACTATGTGGCTGTGTTATATGCTAAGTGGTTGTGTTATATGCTACGTGGCTGTGCTATATGCTCCGTGGGCTGTGTTATATACTATGTGGGCTGTGTTATATGCTATGTGGCTGTGCTATATGCTACGTGGGCTGTGTTATATGATATGTGGCTGTGCTATATTTCTCTGCTGTATCTGTGCATCATGAATCGTGGTATGCATTAAAGGGGGGGCCACTGAGACTCTTTCGCCCGGGGCCCTCAAAAACCTGGAGCCGACCCTGGCACGACCAATCAGTGACAGGCGCAGTCCGGCCGTGAATTGGCACGGGATTTGAACCACGCTTCGCTGATTGGTCATGCCCGGCCGGCCGAATCCTGTGTATTCATTGCATTATTCTTAAATCTTCATAAATAAACTACACATATTTTCTAGAATTATAGACAAAAGAAAAAAGGTTGGGCATGAAAGCCCTAGCCAGCTCACCACTCCAGCCGCAGGTGCACGGGACTTCACCTGAACCTGACGTGTAGTAGCACTGAAGAAAAAAATGATGTTGTCCCAGCTCCTTAAACGAGTTTCTTTATTGAAGTCACATTTTAAAATTACAAGATCGGCTCAATCCTCACTCTGTGACGATGCGCTTAGCATGCCAGTAGTCAGCAACGCGTTTCGATCTGTCACGATCTTTATCACAGCTGATATAATTAAGTAAGTGCATAGGTCTTATACTTACTACGGACCAATCATACTGCACATTTTAATCACATGATTGTCTATCTCTAGGTCCTTTCCCTTGGATATATAGTTTGCTACCGCACATCTTAAAACGTACACATATATTTATATATAAACACACAATTCTATACATATTTACATAGTTCAATAGTAAAACATTATTTCATTTCTTTTATTTAACCCCTCGGGATATCGCGTCCCTAGGTTATATATGCAAAATGCCTCTCTATTGTGAAGACTTTTTTTATACTTCCTCCTCTTCTGAAACCTGTTACCTGTTCTATTCCCGAAAATTTTAAAGATGTTGTATTACCATTATGGCATTGAATAAAATGCCTTGAAGCCATTGAGACGTTCCTTGTATTTAAATTATTGTTTTTTATGTCTCTTATATGTTCTGACATCCTCACTTTTAATTTTCCAGTTGTGCATCCAATATATCGTTTTTTGCATATGTCACATTCAATCTGATATACAACATTTTCTGTATTGCAGTTTATAAACTGATTAATGCTATAAGTGGCATTCCCTACCTGATTATTAAAGGTCTTAATATTTTGTGCATATTTGCATATTTTACATGTATTTGCTCCACACTTCACAAATCCTTTATATTTTAACCAATTTTTACTTTTTGGTTTTGATGAAAAATAACTTGGTGATAATACATTTCCTATAGTTGAAGCACGCCTAGATATTACATTTTCTAGAATACCCGATGCATTAAAATCGGGCCACCATCTAGTAAAAAAAAAAAAAGACAATTTCCGCACATCAAGACAGCAGATATGAGCATACCAGTGTGACTATTTTAACCATTCTATTACCTGTATGCCCATAGTAATAGATAAAACTGTCCCAGGGGGTAACAGATTCCCTTTAACTCCCTAGATACTATGGTGCACAGCAACTGCAACATTTAAGGAGTTATCAAATTGGCCACATCCCCACCCACCCTGCGCAGTGCAATTGCAGGTTGCTGATGAGTTGCCATGATGGCCTTACATTGGTCACTGTGGCCTTACATTGGTTGCCAAAAAACTTGCGTAACATGGTGAGTGGAGGGTGAAACATAATTATTTTTTTCATTTTTCACATATTACATTTATTGTGCTCAGGAGTCTATAGAGCATAATAAGCGACATTAAATTCAGGGAGAATAACTTCTCCAGAAAGTGAATTTCCGGGGAAAACTACAAGAACAATTTGAATTTTGCCTGATTTGTTCATCTACTGTATAATTTCAACAATCCACACCAGAATATTGAGCTGTATCCTAGCTTTTCCGCTGCTCAGATAATCTCTGCAGCTCATATGTCACTACTTTGTCATCACCTAGCTTGCGCACTGCTTGAGTCAGTTATATTACTACACTGACACACATAATGGTGAAGGTGGGTTACTGCTCTGTGATGATATGTTCTAAGACTGCATCTCTTGCTTCAAAAGTTGGGTTGAAGCTCATTGATGGTACTTTCTGAGACTGCTGCTGATCTTTAGGAAAGGTGGTTCATAGTTCAGTGATATGTTTTGAGGCAACTACCAGTGCTAGAAATACTGTGAATCGCCCGATCTATCAATAAAAAAAGGATTAACCTGATCGCTAAATGGCGCAGCGAGAAAAAAATTCAGAGCACCAGAATTACGTTTTTTTGGGCGCCACAACATTGCAAAATGCAATAATGGGCCATCAAAAGAACGTATCGGCACCAAAATGGTATAATTAAAAACCTCAGCTCGGCATGCAAAAAATAAGCCCTCACCCAACCCAACCAATGAAGAATGGAGACGCTACGGGTATTGGAAAATTGCGCAATTTTTTTTTTCTTAACAAAGTTTGGAATTTTTTTACCACATAGATAAAAAAGAACCTACACATGTTTGGTCTTTATGAACTCGTAAGGACCTGGAGAGTCGTAATTGCAGGTCACTTTCAGCATTTAGTGAATCTAGCAAAAAAGCTAAACAAAAAAACTAGTATGGGATTGCACTTTTTTGCAATTTCACTGCACTTGGAATTTTTTTCCCATTTTCTAGTTCATGACATGCTAAAACCAATGATGGCATTCAAAAGTACCCCTCATTCTGCAAAAAATAAGCCCTCACATGACCATATTGACGAAAAAATAAAAAAGTTATGGCTCTGTGAGCCAAAAACGCAAACGCAAAACTGAAAAAACCTGGGGTCATTAAGGGGTTAAGGAGAAAAACAAATACAGTAAAAAGTGAAAAAAAAGTACAACTTGTCCTGCAAAAAACAAGCCATCATATGTCTATATTGACAAAAAAATAAAAAACGTTACGATTCGTGGAAGAAGTGGAGAAAAAACAAAAATGAAAAGAAATGGAAAATTGTCCTGGAGTGAAGAGGTTAATTAAGTTCTTATTTTTCCCATTATACAATTGTGCCTTATGATATGGTGTTTTTTTTTATTTTTCTTATGATTGGGTTATATGATAGTCACATGTGATATGTTTCGTGCATCTTTGCATAGTAGTTTGACTTCGTATACACACATTTATACCTGATCTACTGGGTTTTAGACATTTTTAAATAAGCTACATTTTTGTATCAAACTCATTTACTAGACAGATTGGAGTAAACATGTGTAAGAAAAAACTAACTACATTGAAAGATTGCTTATACTGCTCTTGATTGAAGAAGCACAATAAGTAATAAATCTCTGATACTGGAGGCTGAATCCTGAAAGCAGAAATTATTGTTTTGTGTACAGCTCATTTTAGAATAAAAAACGCACAGTGCAAGTAAACTTGTTTTCCTGTCTGTTTTATTAGACCTGAATGGCATTGGTGTTGGCTGTGAAATGAAAATGAGTTGTTTTATGGGGTGAGGTATACATTCATAACTGTGTGGTGTTATGATTACTCTCTTTGTATGCTTATCACATTTTCAGCTAAAGTGAATGATAAAATGTGTGTTATACTTTGCAAGCATTACAATGGGCTTATTTCATTGAATACTGAAACTGATTCTAATTCTACCAAGATATTGAAATATCAATAACTATTACTTAAAACAGTATTCCCATAATCTGTCATTTTTGCAAAAACCCTAGTGCCCTCGAAATCAACTCGAGCTGGAAGTACACTGTTTGCAAATACTCAAGAAGATTCCAGAAGCAAAGTGTAGAATTAAGAAAAGAACAAGAATTGCAACAATTAGTTTGAAGACTGAACAAAAGAACTCACTTAATCAACCTTTAATAGAACCCATCAATGAAAATGGACTCCATTCACCCATTTTACACTTTCAGACATGTACTGTAGGTCCAGTATTCATCCCCATCAAACAAAAACACATACCACCTTGCGCTGCTGATACAAGATCATCTACTAACCTATTCTGTAAAACGATTCTATATATCTGTATAATTTACCCCATACAGCAAGTTTGTTGTCCACAAATATGATGTTCCTTATTATGCTCTTAGGTTCAAAGAGACCCCAGAACAGCTGTAGAAAAAAAACATCCAATGCTTACGTCACTGCTCACCTCTGCTGCTCACTGCCAATCGTGTGGTCCATGGTTCCTGTTCTTACCACAGCCACACAAAAACCCCAAGCATCTTCACACTAGACAGGGACTTCTGGTCACGACAAGGCTCGAGATGTCTCTGTGCAGAGACATCCTGGGCCAAGTATTGGTAGAAGTCATGGCCTAGAGTGCCCATCTCAAGGTTGCTGCTCATGCAGTAATGTCATAACATTGTTAAAGAGACATTATAAGCTCCTGCAGGTAGAGGGGCTGGGGAATCACAAATGGAGGAGAAGACCCAGTGTACAGTTCAGCCCCTGTGCACCAAAATCGAATTATCAGAAAACTTTAAAATGTTCATTAAATAACCACAAGAAAGATTTCTTCACTGAAGTTATCAAATAATTCTGTGTAAGGGTATGTTCACACGTTCAGGATTTCCATCCTTTTTTTTTCAGGACAGTTTTTTTAAAAAACTGCAGCTCTTGGCAGAAAACGCAGGTCCTTTTTTTGGTCCTTTTTTTGTCCTTTTTTGATGCGTTTTTTGATGCGTTTTTTGATCCTTTTTTTATGCAGTTTTCTATGCAGAGACTGTGTGTTTCCTAGGAAGCTTTTTAGGGCTAAAATGGCTGAAAATACCCTAACCCTACCCCTAACCCTAACCCTACCCCTAACCCTACCCCTAACCCTACCCCTAACCCTACCCCTAACCCTACCCCTAACCCTAACCCTACCCCTAACCCTACCCCTACCCCTATTCTAACCTTAGTAAAAAAAATTAAAAATAAAAAATTCTTAATTTTTTTATTGTCCCTACCAATGGGGGTGACAAAGTGGGGGGGGTGTCATTTACTATTTTTTTATTTTGATCACTGAGATAGGTTATATCTCAGTGATCAAAATGCACTTTGGAGCGAATCTGCCGGCCGGCAGATTCGGCGGGCGCACTGCGCATGCGCCCGCCATTTTGCAGGATGGCGGCGCCCAGGGAGAAGATGGCCGGACGGACACCGGGACGCCGGGTAAGTATAAGGGGGGAGATTAGGGCACGGGGGGGGGCATCGGAGCACTGGGGGGGGGCATCGGAGCACGGGGGGGGCATCGGAGCACGGGGGGGCGGGATCGGAGCACGGGGGGGCAGTCACACTCCGCCCACGCACTTCCGCCCGCTCCCCCGCACTTCCTGCTGCAGCGGTTCTGCACATCAAATCGCAGTAAAACCCGCAGATATATTTTTGATCTGCGGGTTTTACTGCGATTTTGACCTCACAATGGAGGTCTATGGGTGCAGAACCGCTGCGGTTCAGGAAAAAGAAGTGACATGCTCCTTCTTTTTTGCCGCAGCTATTCTGCGCGGCTTTTTAAACGAAATTACGGACCATGTGCACAGCAGTGACTGTTTTCCATAGGGTTACATTGTTATGTACCCTGCATGGAAAACTGCTGCGGAACCGCAGCGGCAATACCGCTGCGGTTCCGCAGTAAAAAACGCACTGTGTGAACATGGCCTTACAGTGCAGTTATTGCCATGTCTTTAGTTTATATTCTGAAATTGTGCTGGTAAGTTCTTTTTACATGGCCAGAATCAAAGTCATCTTTGATGGTAGGTAGAGTATCTGAATGATCACTACGACCCCAGAACATAACAGATATAAAATCATAGCTGTTCGAGCCTCACCTATCTCAACAAGAAAACAGGACATCAAGTGTCCCTTTTTTGTATGATTGGGTCATGGAAGTAGGACAGATTTGTATAAAACATTGATTTTGGGGAATATTAATACACCACTTTTTACTCTTCTTTGTATGGTTCCTCCTTTTCACAGTCCCATTGTCATTTTTGTAAAATCGTGCTTTGGTAGTCTTTAGTACTCCACCCACTCTTAGATGGACCAGCCAAGACCAGAGAAAAATGTCTCAGACTACCAAAGCTGACTGTACATGAAGTTGTAAAGGTAAGAAGCAACTATCTTACAGACATGTAAAAGAGATAAGAAATTGGAGGAACAGCGCCAGAAAAAACAAGAAGGGCACAAGGGATTTTCACCAAGCCTCATGAATTTATTGTAATTTTGGATATCATCTGGAGAGTCACTTTGAGATCTTATTTGTAGTGATGAGCGAGTACAATAATATTCGTAATCGCTATACTCGTAACAAGTACTTTGTAAAAATCGCGTATTCATTCCGTATAGCGAGTACAATGCAAGTCAATGGGAAATGCTGGACACTACAAAGGGACCTGGGAACAGGAACACATGGGCTCCCCAGAGTTTTTACATCTTTTACTAGCACTTGCGGATTACTGCAACATTTTTTCAAACTGAGTGTTTTTGGTTTTACTATTCTCTTTTGTGTCTTCAGGTTTCTTGGTGGTGTGTGAACATGATCATACAGACTTGTTCACTGTGCAAGTAGCCCATGTGTTCCTGTTTCCATAATTGTTCTCTTGTGTCTACAAGACTGGGGAGTTCCACCACTCCTCTTGGGCTATCTGCACAAAAGCTGTTCTACCCTGTATGCACACATGGATTTTTTCCTCTCTGAACCCTGTTCACACAGGTTATATACAGATGATCAGGTTTTTAAATACATCAGATAGGGATTGCATACATTAGTTAGGACTGCTCTGATAAGGGTATACCGTGAAGATTGGTAGAGCAGCTTAGTATACATTTTTTGCAAAAAACGTATCAACCAAATACCCTGTTTTTTACATCTTTTACTAGCACTTGCGGATTACTGCAACATTTTTTCAAACTGAGTGTTTTTGGTTTTACTATTCTCTTTTGTGTCTTCAGGTTTCTTGGTGGTGTGTGAACATGATCATACAGACTTGTTCACTGTGCAAGTAGCCCATGTGTTCCTGTTTCCATAATTGTTCTCTTGTGTCTACAAGACTGGGGAGTTCCACCACTCCTCTTGGGCTATCTGCACAAAAGCTGTTCTACCCTGTATGCACACATGGATTTTTTCCTCTCTGAACCCTGTTCACACAGGTTATATACAGATGATCAGGTTTTTAAATACATCAGATAGGGATTGCATACATTAGTTAGGACTGCTCTGATAAGGGTATACCGTGAAGATTGGTAGAGCAGCTTAGTATACATTTTTTGCAAAAAACGTATCAACCAAATACCCTGTTTTTTACATCTTTTACTAGCACTTGCGGATTACTGCAACATTTTTTCAAACTGAGTGTTTTTGGTTTTACTATTCTCTTTTGTGTCTTCAGGTTTCTTGGTGGTGTGTGAACATGATCATACAGACTTGTTCACTGTGCAAGTAGCCCATGTGTTCCTGTTTCCATAATTGTTCTCTTGTGTCTACAAGACTGGGGAGTTCCACCACTCCTCTTGGGCTATCTGCACAAAAGCTGTTCTACCCTGTATGCACACATGGATTTTTTCCTCTCTGAACCCTGTTCACACAGGTTATATACAGATGATCAGGTTTTTAAATACATCAGATAGGGATTGCATACATTAGTTAGGACTGCTCTGATAAGGGTATACCGTGAAGATTGGTAGAGCAGCTTAGTATACATTTTTTGCAAAAAACGTATCAACCAAATACCCTGTTTTTTACATCTTTTACTAGCACTTGCGGATTACTGCAACATTTTTTCAAACTGAGTGTTTTTGGTTTTACTATTCTCTTTTGTGTCTTCAGGTTTCTTGGTGGTGTGTGAACATGATCATACAGACTTGTTCACTGTGCAAGTAGCCCATGTGTTCCTGTTTCCATAATTGTTCTCTTGTGTCTACAAGACTGGGGAGTTCCACCACTCCTCTTGGGCTATCTGCACAAAAGCTGTTCTACCCTGTATGCACACATGGATTTTTTCCTCTCTGAACCCTGTTCACACAGGTTATATACAGATGATCAGGTTTTTAAATACATCAGATAGGGATTGCATACATTAGTTAGGACTGCTCTGATAAGGGTATACCGTGAAGATTGGTAGAGCAGCTTAGTATACATTTTTTGCAAAAAACGTATCAACCAAATACCCTGTTTTTTACATCTTTTACTAGCACTTGCGGATTACTGCAACATTTTTTCAAACTGAGTGTTTTTGGTTTTACTATTCTCTTTTGTGTCTAAAGGGACCTGGGAGCCTGAGGAAAAGGCTGAAATGGATGGGAAAGTGATGAAATAGAATGGGAAGAACCTGGAGAATATGCCTGCATGCATTTCTGACTCACATATGGTTTCTGGGAATATTTTTGTTGCAGTATTACGGCACTTTTACAGATACACAAGAACAACTACCAAACCTAGATTTCTATTGAATATGTATCCCCTATCTCAGTCACAATGCGGGACAACCTGTCACAACGGCCTCCAATGACAAATATTAGCTTGGTAGGACCACTCTACAAGATTCAAGATTTGTCCACTGCGCAATGTGCATAGGGTTTGTAAAAAATAGCCCTATAGGCTGAGTCATGGTAGACACAGGAAGCTACCATCCCAAGCGCCTCCAATCACAAATAGTAGTTAGGCTGGAGTAGGAATACTGTCCTGGTTTGTCCACTGCACAATGTGCATAGGGTTTGTAAAAGTTAGCTCTATGGGCTGAGTCATGGTTGACGCAGGAAGCCACCATCCCAAAGTCTCTAATCACAAATAGTGGTTAGACTGGAGTAGGAATACTGTCCTAGTTTGTCCACTGCACAATATGCATAGAGTTTCCAAAACCAGCTATATGAGTTGAGTCATGGTTGATGCAGGAAACCACCATCCCAAGGGCATCCAATCGCAAATAGTAGTTAGGCTGGAGTAGGAATACTCTCCTGATTTTTCCACTGCACAAAGTACATATGGTTTGTAAAAATTAGCTCTATGGGCTGAGTTATTGTTGATGAAGGAAGGAAACAGGTTTTTTATGGGAAGGGGTTGACGTTAATAGCAGTAGCATGAATCAGAATTTTTGGTGAATTTAGGTTGGCTTGCTGTCATATGGAGGGATTTCAAACTGTGGATTTATCCAGTCCTTGTTGAATTTAATCAAAGTAAGTCTGTCTGCATTTTCCGTGGAGAGGTGTGTGCGCCTATCAGTGATGATTGACCCAGTGGAACTAAAAACACACTCTGACATCACACTAGCAGCCAGGCAGGCCAGCATCTCCAAGGCGTATAAGAAGAGATCGGACCAAGTGTTCAGCTTGGACACCCAATAATTAAAGGGAACTGAAGTGTCAGAAAGGATGCACGTATTGTCACTTAAGTACCCCTTGACCATGTTCTGCAACTTCTCCCTCCTTGGCATTGTTACAGGCACAGATAGCCCTTGCTGCTTTGCTGGTTTATTAAAAATTGCCCAATTTGTGCACATTTTTCCCCACCTCTGTTGGACCTAGTGTTCGTGTCTCTTCCCATTATCCCTTGGTGTTGAAAACAGCCGCTGCCTCTGTAACCAGCATTGTTTGAGGGTGATGTTTTCAGCAACTGATCTACAACAGCCCTCTTCAATGATTCCATTGTTAAACTCTTTGGTGACACAAAAGGAGAGAAGGAAATTTCTCCTTGTACAGTGGATCGAGAAATGTGGCCAACCAGTATTGGTTGTTGGATAAAATGTGTATTACACAAGGGTCTTGCCACAGACTCTTACACATGAACTGTGCCATGTGAGCCAAGATGCAAAAAGGCAAATGTTCTGTGTCCCCAACAGTAGGAACAGAACCCATCCTCTCCTCACGCTGACTCGCCTCCTCCACCTCCACCTCCTCCTCTCCAGCCCATCCAGGCTGCACAGACATGAAACTCGGGATGGATGTCCCCTCTGTAGCATTAGGAGTCCCCTCGGTAGCACAGAAAAACAAGTCCTCTACCTCCTCATCCTCATCTTCCTCTTCATCACCCAATATTGTCTCTGTATCACCCATTGTGAAATCTGGCTCCATACCAACATGCTGAGCACTCAAAGCTTCCTCTTTGAGATTATGCAGTGGTTGTTTCAAGAGACACAGCAGCAGGATGGTTACGCTGATAATAGCCTGGTCACCGCTCACGAGCTTGGTGCTCAACTCAAAGTTTTCAAAAACCTCACAAATGTCAGCGATCTACACCCACTCAACAGTTATGTGTGGTGGCTGACTCTCAGTCTGACAGGCATGTTGAAGCTGGTATTCAACTACTGCCCTCTGCTGCTCACTAATCTTGGCCAACATATGATAGGTTGGGTTCCCCCACATGGGCAGGTCGCAAATGAGTCGATGACTTGGCAAATTCAAGCACTTTTGCAGCACTGTAAGACGAGCAAAAGCAGTAGAGGAATGGCAGAAATGGGCATTAATTAATACGGCGCACCTTCTCACATAGGTATGGCAAGGCAGGGTAATTTTTCAGAAATTTCTGAACAGCTAGGTTCAACACGTGAGCCATGCATGGCATGTGTACTAGCTTGCCGACCTTTAATGTCGCCACCAGGTTACGCCCATTATCGCAGACAACCAGACTGGGTTGGAGGTGCAGCAGGGAGAGCCACAGATCGGTCTGTTGTTTTATAGCTTGCCAAAACTCTGCTGCAGTGTGTGGTTTATGACCTAAACAGATCAGCTTCAGCAGAGCATGTTGCCGCTTTGCCAATGTGCTGTGGCACAGGTCCCAGCTTGGCAGTGATGGGGAGGGTACTTCAGCAGAGGATGAGGAGCAGGAGGATGGAAGAGAGGAAGTGGATTATGAAGAGGTGGAAATCATGACAGAAATTTAAGTGGACTAATGTGGACAGCAGAAGGCAGGCTGTGACCACAAAAACAGCGGGGAAAATGGCCTGGTGCGTGCTTGGTAGCAGGCAGTAGGAAATGGTTGGCCTACTGCTTTGCATAGGCACTAACTGCCTTTTTAAGTGGACTAATGTGGACAGCAGAAGGCAGGCTCTGACCCCCAAAACAGCGGGAAAAATTGCCTGGTGCGTGCTTGGTAACAGGCAGTAGGAAATGTTTGGATTACTGCTTTGTGCAGGACACTAAATGCCTTTTAAAGTGGACTAATGTGGACAGCAGAAGCAAGGCTCAGACCCCCAAAGCAGCAGGGGAAATAGACCGGTGCTTTTTTTAAAAAAGGCAGCACTAAATGCTAGTACTCTGTGTGCTGGAAAAATATTGCCCCTAACAAGAGCTCTTTTAAGATGGACACTGCGAGAACACTTTAACCTCTCCCTACCTAATATACAATATCTCCCTCCCTGTACTCTGACTTTGTTGTGTGTATGAAAAGAGCTATTTTTTGGAGGTATTATGGAGCTAGTGTTCGGCTCCTATAAACTGTCCCTGCTCGAGTATCTCTTTCTCCCTACTCTACATTGACCTAGTATACACTGCAGGTAGCCCTGAAAAGGGCTTTTGCGTTATCAAGAGGCCTAAAGACTCTCCCTAGCAGCTGAGCGGCTCTGGATGCAATTTGTGCAAAATGGCGGTGGCAGGGCTTCCATAAACCCTATTACACTGGGCGGCCATTCAATCACAGTAATGCCATAACCAAGATATCTGTGGCATTAATGTGATTGGCTAAGAAGCCCAGCATCTTTAGTGGCTGCAAAGGAGGCGCCAAAACTGCAGGGCAGGACATCCAAATATAGCGAGGCAAGTAAACAAATACTCGCAATGTAACGAGTAACCCGAACACCGTACTATCCGTGCAAATAGTAACGAATACACTCGCTCATCTCTACTTATCTGGGATATTGCCAATATTTGCTTTCTACAAGGAAAGATACTGTCACTGTATTTCTATTGGTCACATTTTAAAATTAAAATTATGCAATATACTATGATAGTCTTTGTACATTATATACTATTTTGTAATCATGCATTTACCGGTACTTCTGAAAATATGTTGCTCACGTCAATAAAGGATGTCATGAAGAGAATATGAGGTCACTGTGTGCTTCAACTAAATTAAATTGTCTATAATTTCATACTTCGTTTACCACAGTTTGTGGTTTGGATTTTCCTTTGTATTATGTAAGTGTTGCTTTTTATTGAACAGGCAGTATGGAAGTTAACAACCTAAGGAAATCTATTATAACTAACTATTCAACCACAGAACAACAAGTAAAACATTTTAAATGGTTTTCAAATCATCTAAATATTGCATGCAGAAAATAAAGAATGCCCTCTCTTAAAAAATACATCTTTAGACAGTCTAAATCAAGGTTTTCAATTTGTCTTTACTGCGGTCTTACCAACTAGAACATAGTAATGCCTGTGCCTCATGCCAACATTTTTAAAAGAAAAAGTATCTCAATTTATTCAAAATGTTACTGAAAATGAGAAATGGTCAAAATTACAAAAAAAACAGTGCTTTCAGACCTCAAATAATGCAAAGAAAACAAGTTAATAATAATTTAGAAACAACAATACTAATGTTTTAACTCAGGAAGAGTTAAAAAATCTATATTTTGTGGAATAACCATGATTTTTAATCACAGCTTTCATGCGTCTTGGCATGCTTTCCACCAGCCTTTCTCACTGCTTCTGGCACAAAAATTTAAGCAGGTATTCTTTGTTTGATGGCTTGTGACTATCCATCATCCTCTTGATTACATTCCAGAGGTCCTCAGTGGGGTTCAGGTCTGGAGATTGGGCTGCCCATGAGGGTTTTGATGTGGTGGCCTCTTAATTTTTGCCAGAGCTGTATATATATATATACTGTATATATATATATATATATGTATATATATATATATATATATATATATATATATATATATACTAGCTGAAGAGCCCGGCGTTGCCTTGGCATAGTAAATATCTGTGGTTAGTTATAGCACCTCACTTCTCTTATTTTCCCATCATGCCTCTCATTTTCCCCCTCACATCTCTCATTTTCTCCCTTACACCTCTCATTTTCCCCCTCACTCCTCTAATTTCCCCCTCACTCCTCTCATTCCCCCTAACACTTGTTATTTCGACCTCACATCTGTCATTTTCCGATCACTCCACTATTTTCCCTCACTCCTCTCATTTTGCACTCACACCTTTTCATTTTCACCTCACACCCCTCATTTTCACCTCACACCTCTCATTTTCCCCTCAGTATATACATGTTTGTCATCTCCCTTATATATAGTATACACCTGTATGTCATCTCCTGTATATAGCATATACCTATATGTCATCTCCCTGTAAATAGTATATACCTGCTGTATGTCATCTCCTCCTGTATATTGTATATACCTATGTGTCATCTCCTCCTGTATATAGTATATACCTGTATGTCATCTCTTCTGTAAATACTATATACCTGTATGTCATCTCCTCCTATATATAGTATATACCTGTATGTCATCTCCTGTATATAGTATATACCTGTATGTCCTCTCCCCTGTATATAGTATATACCTGCTGTATGTCATCTCCTCCTCTATATACCTATGTGTCATCTCCTCTTTTATATAGTATATACCTGTATGTCATCTCCTCCTGTATATAGTATATACGTGTGTGTCATCTGCTCCTGTATATAGTATATACCTGTGTGTCATCTCCTCCTGTATATAGTATGTACCTGTATGTCATCTCCTCCTGTATATAGTATATACGTGTGTGTCATCTCTTCTGTATATACAATATACCTGTATGTCATCTCCTCCTATATATAGTATATACCTGCATGTTATCTCCTGTATATAGTATATACCTGTATGTCATCTCCCCTGTATATAGTATATACCTGCTGTATGTCATCTCCTCCTCTATATTCCTATGTGTCATCTCCTCTTTTATATACAGTAGTATATACCTGTATGTCATCTCCTCCTTTATATAGTATATAAGTGTGTCATCTCCTCCTGTATATAGTATATACCTGTAAGTCATCTCCTCCTGTATATAGTATATACCTGTGTGTCATCTGCTCCTGTATATAGTATATACCTGTGTGTCATCTCCTCCTGTATATAGTATGTACCTGTATGTCATCTCCTCCTGTATATAGTATATACCTGTAAGTCATCTCCTCCTGTATATAGTATATACCTGTGTGTCATCTGCCCTTTATATAGTATATATCTGTGTGTCATCTCCTCCTGTATATAGTATATACGTGTGTCATCTCCCGTGTATATAGTATATACCTGTGTGTCATCTCCTCCTGTATATATTATATACCTGTGTGTCATCTCCTCCTGTATATAGTATATACCTGTGTGTCATCTCCTCCTGTATATAGTATGTACCTGTATATCATCTCCTCCTGTATATAGTATATACCTGTGTGTCAACTCCTCCTGTATATAGTATATACCTGTATGTCATCTCCCCTGTATATAGTATGTACCTGTATGCCATCTCCCCTGTATATAGTATATACCAGTGTGTCATCTCCTCCTGTATATAGTATTTACCTGTGTGTCGTCTCCTCCTGTATATAGTATATACCTGTGTGTCATCTCCCCTGTATATAGTATATACCTGTGTGTCATCTCCCCTGTATATAGTATATACCTGTGTCATCTCCCCTGTATATAGTATATATGTGTGTGTCATCTCCTCCTGTATATAGTATATACCTGTATGTCATCTCCTCCTGTATATAGTATATACCTGTGTGTCATCTCCCCTGTATATAGCATATACCTGTGTGTCATCTCCTCCTGTATATAGTATATACCTGTGTGTCATCTCCCCTGTATATAGTATATACCTGTGTGTCATCTCCCCTGTATATAGTATATACCTGTGTGTCATCTCTCCTGTATATAGTATATACCTGTATGTCATCTCTTCTGTATATACTATATACCTGTATGTCATCTCCTCCTATATATATTATATACCTGTATGTCATCTCCTGTATATAGTATATACCTGTATGTCATCTCCCCTGTGTCATCTCCCCTGTATATAGTATATACCTGTGTGTCATCTCCTCCTGTATATCTATATATATAATTGTCTAAGGGTTTTTCCGTCTGTCTGTCTGTCTGTCTGTCCTGGAAATCCCGCGTCTCTGATTGGTCGAGGCCTACGGGCCTCGACCAATCAGTAACGGGCACAGTATCGACGTAGAAATCCCGCGTCTCTGATTGGTCGAGGCCGCCAGGCCTTGACCAATCAGCGACGGGCACAACGATGATGATGTCATAAAGGACGTAGACATCCCGCTTCTGATTGGTCGAGGCCGCCAGGCCTCGACCAATCAGCAATGGTCACAGCGACGATGATGTCATAATGGTTGCCATGGCGACAATGATGTCATAAAGGTTGCCTCGACCAATCAGCAACGGGCACAGCGACGATGATGTCATAATGGTTGCCATGGCGACGATGATGTCATAAAGGTTGCCTCAACCAATCAGCGACGGGCACAGTCTGCCGCGAATTCTGGAATCATCATTGTCCATATACTACGGGGACATGCATATTCTAGAATACCCGATGCGGGCCACAATCTAGTAGTATATACCTGTGTGTCATCTCCCTTGTATATAGTATATACCTGTGTGTCATCTCTTCTGTTCATAGTATATACCTGTGTGTCCTCTCCCCTGTATATAGTATATACTTGTCTGTCATCTCCGCTGTATATAATATATACACGTGTGTCATCTCCCCTGTATATAATATATACCAGTGTGTCATCTCCTCCTGTATATAGTATATACCTGTATGTCATCTCCTCCTGTATATAGTATATACCTGTGTGTCATCTCCTCCTGTATATAGTATATTACTGTGTGTCATCTCCCCTGCATATAGTATATACCTGTTTGTCATCTCCCCTGTATATACCTGAGTATCATCTCCCCTGTATATCGTATATACAAGTGTTTCATCTCCTCCTGTATATAGTATATACCTGTATGTCATCTCCTCCTGTACATAGTATATATCTGTGTGTCATCTCCCCTGTATATAGTATATACAGTATCTGTATGTCAACTCCTCCTTTATTAGACCTCGTTCACACGTTATTTGGTCAGTATTTTTACCTCAGTATTTGTAAGCTAAATTGGCAGCCTGATAAATCCCCAGCCAACAGGAAGCCCCCCCCCTGGCAGTATATATTAGCTCACACATACACATAATAGAAAGGTCATGTGACTGACAGCTGCCATATTTACTATATGGTACATTTGTTGCTCTTGTAGTTTATCTGCTTATTAGAAAGAATTTTATTTTTGAATGATAATACCAGACTTGTTTGTGTTTTAGGGGGAGTTTCATGTATCAAGTTGTGTGTGTTGAGTTGCATGTGGTGACATGCATGTAGTGACTTTTGTGAGATGAGTTTTGTGTGGCGACATGCGTGCAGCAACTTTTTGTGTGTCGAGTTGTATGTGACAGGTTAGTGTAGCAAGTTGTGTGCAGCAAGTTTTGCGCATGGCGAGTTTTGCGCATGGCGAGTTTTATGTGTGGTGCGTTTTGAGTGTGTGCAAGTTTTGTGTGAGGCAACTTTTGCATGTGTTGCAACTTTTGTGCATGTGGCAATTTTTCTGTGTGTACAAGTTTTGCGTGTGGCAAGATTTCCATGAGGTGAGTTTTGCACGTGTGGCGAGTTTTGCGCGAGCCTAGTTTTGCATGTGGCGAGTTTTGCGCGTGGCAAGTTTTGAGCGGTGACTTTTGTGTTTCGACTTTTATGTGGCGAGGTTGGTGTATGTGTGGTGAAATGTGTGCTGAGGGTGGTATTTGTGTTCAAGCACGTGGTAGTGTGTGGCGCATTTTGTGTGTGTGTTCAAATCCCCGTGTGTGGTGAGTATCCCATGTCGGGGCCCCACCTTAGCAACTGTATGGTATATACTCTTTGGCACCATCGCTCTCACTCTTTAAGCCCCCCTTGTTCACATCTGGCAGTTGTCAATTTGCCTCCAACACTTTTCCTTTCACTTTTTCCCCATTATGTAGATAGGGGCAAAATTGTTTGGTGAATTGGAACGCGCGGGGTTAAAATTTTGCCTCACAACATAGCCTATGACGCTCTCGGGGTCCAGACGTGTGACTGTGCAAAATTTTGTGGCTGTAGCTGCGAAGGTGCAGATACCGATCCCGGACATAAACACATACACACATACACACACACATTCAGCTTTATAATATATATATATATATATATATATATATATATATATATATATATATATACAGTTGTACTGTGGTTTATCACATCTTTGGCAAGCTGACTCCAAATTCCCTAGCCACACACAAGCCTGATTGCTGCCACAGCTGTTCTCAATCAAGAAATCACTTCAATATTACCTGCGTGACAAAGTGAAGTAGACCAAAGGTTACTCAAAAGCTAGACATCATGTCGCGATCCAAAGAAATGCTGGAACAAATGAGAAACAAAGTAGTTAAGATCCATCAGTCTGGAAAAGGTTATAAAGCCATTTCTCAAGCTTTGGAACTCCAGCGAACAGCTGTGAGAGCCATTATCCACAAATGACAAAAATATGGAACAGTGGTGAACCTTCCCAGGAGTGGCTCATCTAAGAGGTCACGAAAGACCCCATAACAACATCCAAAGAACTGCAGGCCTCACTTGCCTCAGTTAAGTGTTCATGACTCTACCATAAGAAAGGGACAAGGCAAAATGGCCTGCATGGCAGAGTTCCAAGACAAAAACCACTACTAAGCAATAAGAACATAAAGGCTCACCTCAGGTTTTCCACAAAAAATATTGATGACCCCTAGGACTTTTGGGAGAATCCTCTGTGGACTGATGAGATAAAAGTTGAACTTTTTGGAAGGTGTATGATCCATTAAATCTGGTGTAGAAATAACACAGCATTTCCGAAAAGGGAAATCATACCAACAGTAAAATATGGTGGTGGTAGTGTGATGATCTGGGGCTTTCTTGCTGCTTCAGGACTTGGAAAGCTTGCTGTGGTAAATGGAAGCATGAATTTTGCTATCTACCAAAAAGATCCTGAAGGAGAATGTCCAGCCAGCTGTTCGTGACCTCAAGCTGATTCGTGCTTGGGTTATGCAGCAGGACAATGATCCAAAGCACACCAGCAAGTTCACCTCTGAATGGCTTAAGAAAAACAAAATTAAGACTTTAGAGTGGCCTAGTCAAAGTCCTAACGTTAATCTGATTGAGATGCTGTGGCATGACCTTAAAAATTTGGTTCATGCTTGTAAACCCTCCAATGTGAATGAATTGCAACAATTCTGCAAAGATAAGTGGGCCAAAATTCCTCCAGAGCGTTGAAAAAGACTAATTGCTAGTTACTGCAAAGGCATGATTGCAGTTGTTGATGCTAATGGTGGCCCATCCAGTTATTAGGTTTAGGGGCAATCACGTTTTCACACAGGGCCCTGTAGGTTTGGATTTATTTTCCCCTTAAGAATAAAAGCCTTCATTTAAAAACTGCATTTTGTGTTTACCTGCGTAATCTTTGTCTAAGATTTAAATTAGTCTGTTGATCAGTATCATTTAAGTGTGACAAACAGGCTAAAGAATAGGAAATCTAGGAATGAGGCAAACAATTTTTCAGACAGCTGTGTACATATATGTTATGATAGGCAATTCAGTAACACAATGTACATAGCGATCAGAGCACATACAGTGATCTGACAATAACCCAAAATAATAGAACGAGCTCTGAGACGTGGAAACTCTGTAGACCGCAATTCCTGATCCTCTCCAAACACAACTAGAGGCAGCTGTGGATTGCGCCTAACGCTCCCTATGCAACTCGGCACAGCCTGAGAAACTAACTAGCCTGAAGATAGAAAAATAAGCCTACCTTGCCTCAGAGAAATACCCCAAAGGAAAAGGCAGCCCCCCACATATAATGACTGTGAGTAAGATGAAAAGACAAACGTAGGGATGAAATAGATTCAGCAAAGTGAGGCCCGATATTCTAGACAGAACGAAAATAGGAAAGATAACTTTGCGGTCTACACAAAACCCTAAAGAAAACCACGCAAAGGGGGCAAAAAGACCCTCCGTACCGAACTAACGGCACGGAGGTACACCCTTTGCGTCCCAGAGCTTCCAGCAAAACAAATAGACAAGCTGGACAGAAAAAATAGCAACAAATAGCAAAGAAGCACTGAGCTATGCAGAGCAGCAGGCCACAGGAATGATCCAGAGAAACACAAGTCCAACACTGGAACATTGACAGGAAGCATGGATCAAAGCATCAGGTAGAGTTAAGTAGAGAAGCAGCTAACGACCTCACCAGATCACCTGAGGGAGGAAACTCAGAAGCTGCAGTACCACTTTCCTCCACAAACGGAAGCTCCCAGAGAGAATCAGCCGAAGTACCACTTGTGACCACAGGAGTGAACTCTGCCACAGAATTCACAACAGTACCCCCCCCTTGAGGAGGGGTCACCGAACCCTCACCAGAGCCCCCAGGCCGACCAGGATGAGCCACATGAAAGGCACGAACAAGATCGGGAGCATCGACATCAGAGGCAAAAACCCAGGAATTATCTTCCTGAGCATAACCCTTCCATTTAACCAGATACTGGAGTTTCCGTCTTGAAACACGAGAATCCAAAATCTTCTCCACAATATACTCCAATTCCCCCTCCACCAAAACCGGGGCAGGAGGCTCAACAGATGGGACCATAGGTGCCACGTATCTCCGCAACAATGACCTATGGAATACGTTATGTATGGAAAAAGAATCCGGAAGGGTCAGACGAAAAGACACAGGATTAAGAACCTCAGAAATCCTATACGGACCAATAAAACGAGGTTTAAACTTAGGAGAGGAAACCTTCATAGGAATATGACGAGAAGATAACCAAACCAGATCCCCAACACGAAGTCGGGGACCCACACGGCGTCTGCGATTAGCGAAAAGTTGAGCCTTCTCCTGGGACAAGGTCAAATTGTCCACTACCTGAGTCCAAATCTGCTGCAACCTGTCCACCACAGTATCCACACCAGGACAGTCCGAAGACTCAACCTGTCCTGAAGAGAAACGAGGATGGAACCCAGAATTGCAGAAAAATGGCGAAACCAAGGTAGCCGAGCTGGCCCGATTATTAAGGGCGAACTCAGCCAAAGGCAAAAAGGACACCCAGTCATCCTGATCAGCAGAAACAAAGCATCTCAGATATGTTTCCAAGGTCTGATTGGTTCGTTCGGTCTGGCCATTAGTCTGAGGATGGAAAGCCGAGGAAAAAGACAAGTCAATGCCCATCCTACCACAAAAGGCTCGCCAAAACCTCGAAACAAACTGGGAACCTCTGTCAGAAACAATATTCTCTGGAATGCCATGCAAACGAACCACATGCTGGAAGAACAAAGGCACCAAATCAGAAGAGGAAGGCAATTTAGACAAGGGTACCAGATGGACCATCTTAGAAAAGCGATCACAGACCACCCAAATGACTGACATCTTTTGAGAAACGGGAAGGTCAGAAATAAAATCCATAGAGATATGTGTCCAAGGCCTCTTCGGGACCGGCAAGGGCAAAAGCAACCCACTGGCACGAGAACAGCAGGGCTTAGCCCGAGCACAAATCCCACAGGACTGCACAAAAGTACGCACATCCCGCGACAGAGAGGGCCACCAAAAGGATCTAGCCACTAACTCTCTGGTACCAAAGATTCCAGGATGACCAGCCAACACCGAACAATGAAGTTCAGAGATAACTCTATTCGTCCACCTATCAGGGACAAACAGTTTCTCCGCTGGTCAACGATCAGGTTTATTGGCCTGAAATTTTTGCAGCACCCGCCGCAAATCAGGGGAGATGGCAGACACAATTACTCCTTCCTTGAGGATACCCGCCGGCTCAGATAAACCCGGAGAGTCGGGCACAAAACTCCTAGACAGAGCATCCGCCTTCACATTTTTAGAGCCCGGAAGGTACGAAATCACAAAGTCAAAACGGGCAAAAAACAACGACCAACGAGCTTATCTAGGATTCAAGCGCTTGGCAGACTCGAGATAAGTCAAGTTCTTATGATCAGTCAATACCACCACGCGATGCTTAGCTCCTTCAAGCCAATGACGCCACTCCTCGAATGCCCACTTCATGGCCAGCAACTCTCAGTTGCCCACATCATAATTTCGCTCAGCAGGCGAAAACTTCCTGGAAAAGAAAGCGCATGGTTTCATCACTGAGCAACCAGAACCTCTCTGCGACAAAACAGCCCCTGCTCCAATCTCAGAAGCATCAACCTCGACCTAGAACGGAAGAGAAACATCTGGTTGACACAACACAGGGGCAGAAGAAAAACGACGCTTCAACTCTTGAAAAGCTTCCACAGCAGCAGAAGACCAATTGACCAAATCAGCACCCTTCTTGGTCAAATCGGTCAATGGTTTGGCAACACTAGAAAAATTGCAGATGAAGCGACGATAAAAATTAGCAAAGCCCAGGAACTTTTGCAGACTTTTCAGAGATGTCGGCTGAGTCCAATCATGGATGGCTTGGACCTTAACCGGATCCATCTCGATAGTAGAAGGGGAAAAGATGAACCCCAAAAATGAAACCTTCTGCACAACAAAGAGACACTTTGATCCCTTCACAAACAAAGAATTAGCACGCAGGACCTGAAAAACCGTTCTGACCTGCTTCACATGAGACTCCCAATCATCCGAGAAGATCAAAATGTCATCCAAGTACACAATCAGGAATTTATCCAGATACTCACGGAAGATGTCATGCATAAAGGATTGAAACACTGATGGAGCATTGGCAAGTCCGAACGGCATCACTAGATACTCAAAATGACCCTCAAGCATATTAAATGCAGTATTCCATTCATCGCCTTGCCTGATTCTCACCAGATTATACGCACCACGAAGATCTATCTTAGTGAACCAACTAGCCCCCTTAATACGAGCAAACAGGTCAGATAACAATGGCAAGGGGTACTGAAATTTAACAGTGATCTTATTAAGAAGGCGGTAATCTATACACGGTCTCAGCGAACCATCCTTCTTGGCCACAAAAAAGAACCCTGCTCCCAATGGCGACGACGACGGGCGAATATGCCCCTTCTCCAGGGATTCCTTCACATAACTGCGCATAGCGGTGTGCTCAGGCACGGATAAATTAAACAGTCGACCTTTTGGGAATTTACTACCAGGAATCAAATTGATAGCACAATCACAATCCCTATGCGGAGGCAGGGCATCAGACTTGGGCTCATCAAATACATCCCGGTAATCAGACAAGAACTCTGGAACCTCAGAAGGGGTGGATGACGAAATTGACAGAAATGGAACATCACCATGTACCCCCTGACAACCCCAGCTGGACACCAACATGGAATTCCAATCCAATACTGGATTATGGGCTTGTAGCCATGGCAACCCCAACACGACCACATCATGCAGATTATGCAACACCAGAAAGTGAATAACCTCCTGATGTGCAGGAGCCATGCACATGGTCAGCTGGGTCCAGTATTGAGGCTTATTCTTGGCCAAAGGTGTAGCATCAATTCCTCTCAATGGAATAGGACACTGCAAGGGCTCCAATAAAAACCCACAACGTTTAGCATAATCCAAGTCCATCAAATTCAGGGCAGCGCCTGAATCCACAAACGCCATGACAGAATACGACGACAAGGAGCATATCAAGGTAACGGACAGAAGAAATTTTGACTGTACAGTACCAATGGCGGCAGACCTAGCGAACCGCTTAGTGAGCTTAGGACAATCAGAGATAGCATGAGTGGAATCACCACAGTAGAAACACAGCCCATTCAGACGTCTGTGTTCTTGCCGTTCAACTCTGGTCATAGTCCTATCGCACTGCATAGGCTCAGGTTTAATCTCAGGTAATACCGCCAAATGGTACACAGATTTACGCTCACGCAAGCGTCGACCGATCTGAATGGCCAAAGACATAGACTCATTCAAACCAGCGGGCATAGGAAATCCCACCATGACATCCTTAATGGCTTCAGAGAGACCCTTTCTGAAAATGGCTGCAAGCGCAGATTCATTCCATTGAGTGAGCACGGACCATTTTCTAAATTTCTGGCAATATAGCTCTATCTCATCCTGAGCCTGACAAAGAGCCAGCAAATTTTTTTCTGCCTGATCTACTGAATTAGGCTCATCGTACAGCAATCCAAGCGCCAGGAAAAACGCATCGATATCACTCAATGCAGGATCTCCTGACGCAAGAGAAAATGCCCAGTCCTGAGGGTCGCCACGCAAAAAAGAAATGACGATCCTAACCTGTTGCGTTGGGTCACCAGAGGAGCGAGGTTTCAAACCCAGAAACAGTTTACAATTATTCTTCAAACTCAGAAATTTAGTTCTATCTCCAAAAAACAAATCTGGAATAGGAATTCTCGGTTCTAACAAAGAATTCTGAACCACAAAATTTTGAATATCTTGAACTCTTGCCGTGAGCTGATCTACACATGAAGACAGACCTTTAATGTCCATTGTAACACCTGTGTCCTGAACCACCCAAATGTCTAGGGGAAAAAAAAGACAAATCACAGTGCAAAGGAAAAAAAATGGTCTCAGAACTTCTTTTTTCCCTCTATTGAGAATCATTAGTACTTTGGGCTTCCTGTACTGTTATGATAGGCAATTCAGTAACACAATGTACATAGCGATCAGAGCACACACAGTGATCTGACAATAACCCAAAATAATAGAACGAGCTCTGAGACGTGGAAACTCTGTAGACCGCAATTCCTGATCCTCTCCAAACACAACTAGAGGCAGCTGTGGATTGCGCCTAACGCTCCCTATGCAACTCGGCACAGCCTGAGAAACTAACTAGCCTGAAGATAGAAAAATAAGCCTACCTTGTCTCAGAGAAATACCCCAAAGGAAAAGGCAGCCCCCCACATATAATGACTGTGAGTAAGATGAAAAGACAAACGTAGGGATGAAATAGATTCAGCAAAGTGAGGCCCGATATTCTAGACAGAACGAGGATAGGAAAGATAACTTTGCGGTCTACACAAAACCCTAAAGAAAACCACGCAAAGGGGGCAAAAAGACCCTCCGTACTGAACTAACGGCACGGAGGTACACCCTTTGCGTCCCAGAGCTTCCAGCAAAACAAATAGACAAGCTGGACAGAAAAAATAGCAACAAATAGCAAAGAAGCACTTAGCTATGCAGAGTGGCAGGCCACAGGAATGATCCAGAGAAACACAAGTCCAACACTGGAACATTGACAGGAAGCATGGATCAAAGCATCAGGTGGAGTTAAGTAGAGAAGCAGCTAACGACCTCACCAGATCACCTGAGGGAGGAAACTCAGAAGCTGCAGTACCACTTTCCTCCACAAACGGAAGCTCCCAGAGAGAATCAGCCGAAGTACCACTTGTGACCACAGGAGTGAACTCTGCCACAGAATTCACAACACATATATATACACTGCTTAAAAAATAAAGGGAACAATTAAACAACAGAATATAACTCCAAGTAAATCAAACTTCTGTGAAATCAAACTGTCCACTTAGGAAGCTTCACTGATTGACAATCAATTTCACATGTTGCTGTGCAAATAGAATAGACAACAGATGGAGATTATTGGCAATTATCAAGACACCGTCAATAAAGGAATGGTTCTGCAGGTGGGGACCACAGACCACATCTCAGTCCCAATGCTTTCTGGCTGATGTTTTGGTCACTTTTGAATGTTGGTTGTGCTTTCACACTCGTGGTAGCATGTGACAGACTCTAGAACTCACAAAAGTGGCTCAGGTAGTGCAGCTCATCCAGGATGGCACATCAATGCAAGCTGTGGCAAGAAGGTTTGCTGTATTTGTCAGCATAGTGTACAGAGGCTGGAGATGCTACCAGGAGACAGGCCAGTACACCAGGAGATGTGGAGGGGCAGTAGGAGGTCAACAACCCAGCAGCAGGACCGCTACCTCTGCCTTTGTGCAAGGAGGAACAGGATTTTTATTTGCATCAATGCGGGATTGCCATGGGCGTAAACATGGCACCTGCATATGCTAACATAGTGATGGGTGTCCTTGAGGAGGATTTCATCTATGTGTCCCACCACTTTAGTTATGTGGTGGTGTGGTGGAGATTTTTCAGACAGCTTCAGACAGATTTTTCAGATAATGTCTTCCGCATAGGGACTGGAACGGAAGCGATGCTGCTTGAATTTCATCAGTATATGAACACTATTGATGACACAATTAAGTTTACTATTGTGTATTCGGATACCAATATACAATTTTTGGATGTTGACGTAAAGATTGAAGGTGATAGATTAAGTACACAATTATGTACAAAAGCCACTGATAGAAATAATTTTCAGGGAGGGGTTACTCCACAAATCTACTACGATGTCAAAAAAATAAGGTGGGTAGACTGAATAGGGAAGACCTGTTTCATAAAAAGAAAGACACAGAAAAATTTAATCGTATTCCCTTAGTAACATCATATTGTTAGGAAAGTGAAAAAATTGCAGGTAATTCGCAAGCATCATGGAATGTTGCATAAATGAATAACCCAAGAAGAGGAATTTGCATAAATGAATACCCCAAGTCGAGGAATTTGCTCAACCACCCATTTTCTCATACAAAAGAAACCGGACAATTACTTCCAATTTAGTGAAATCTGGTATTGGGTCTTTTAGAAAATCTGACCAGACCTCTTTGACTGGGAAAGCTAGAAATGGTTGCTTTCCCTGTCTATCATGTATAAATTGCTGTTTAATGCTTAAAGGTTCTAATTTTTTTCATCCGGTTACTAATCAGGAATATAAGATAAAATATTATTTAACATGTGACTTTGAGTGTGTTGTATATTTATTGCAATGCCCTTGCTCCTTGTGGTATGTCAGTGAAACTACTTGTGATTTCAAGACCAGAATAAATCAACACCGACATACCATAAGGAAGAAACTAATGGCCCTACCGGTCTCTAAGTCTATATCTTTTGTAATAATTATGCATCACATGTAAATTTAATGTTCTTCCACCACAATGCAATAAGTATGGAAGTAAAGAAAAATTCTATTTGAATACGAGTATTTTGGTTTACTGCCAGCTTTTCATGCATGAATAAAAAGGAACGGTAATAAGGATAGCCAAAGGGTAATGGTCTTAATGGGTCATGAAGGTGCAGAAGAGACAGAGGTATTAGGCTCACTTCTATGTCTCTATATCCACACATGGAGATGGGATGCCCCACTTGATTGGCGAGAGTCAATGATACCTTAAGGGAAGTGCGTCCTGACCCTCACTACTTGCGGCATACGTGTACTAGTTCCTTGGGTAATTGCATTTGATTAGTTTCGAAACCAAAAAGGAGCATAAGGTACTTTTTGTATAACATTAATGTAATTGTTATTGCAATGGATCAGAAATGAAATGGTTTCCATATAAATGCCAAGAAGAACTATTAATTTAAACCATTATAGTGATGCAGTAGCCTTAGTGCATATGATTGGAAATACCACTATTTGTTGCATTTCTATAATGCCATTTGACCATAATAAACATGGCATCACTGTTTTCAGTATGGTACTGCGCAATTGTGGACCTCTAACACTGATCTGAATACCATAGACATGCGCGGTTTGTTTGAATATAACTAATATGGCGCCGCTGTCTTCAGCGTGATACTGCGCAACTGTAGACTTTTGGCATTGTGGGTAAAATGATTAGGACATCACAGACATGTGCAGAGAATATACAAGGACATCGAATATTGGGAGCACATGGATAAGATGTGACTGTGAGTTTTTTTATCTAGTTTTGTAAGGATGATACACCTGAAGATGTTTAACTGTTTATGGAACTTTTTATATCACTTTTCACTATGAGCAACATGTATTTATGTATAAGCAGCAACTCTAGATGGGTTGCTTGAATATGCACAAAGCACTTTATCTGCAATGAAATATGGTAGTTGTTTTATATACAGTACAGACCAAAAGTTTGGACACACCTTCTCATTTAAAGATTTTTCTGTATTTTCATGACTATGAAAATTGTACATTCACACTGAAGGCATCAAAACTATGAATTAACAAATGTGGAATTATATACTTAACAAAAAAGTGTGAAACAACTGAAATTATGTCTTATATTCTAGGTTCTTCAAAGTAATCTTTATTTTTTTTTTTTTTGCTTTGATGACTGCTTTGCACACTCTTGGCATTCTCTTGATGAGCTTCAAGAGGTAGTCACCGGGAATGGTTTTCACTTCACTGGTGTGCCCTGTCATGTTTAATAAGTGGGATTTCTTGCCTTATAAATGGGGTTGGGACCATCAGTTGTGTTGTGCAGAAGTCTGGTGGATACACAGCTGATAGTCCTATTGAATAGACTGTTAGAATTTGTATTATGGCAAGAAAAAAGCAGCTAAGTAAAGAATAACAAGTGGCCATCATTACTTTAAGAAATGAAGGTCAGTCGGTCCAAAAAATTGGCAAAACTTTGAAAGTATCCCCAAGGGCAGTGGCAAAAACCATCAAGCGCTACAAAGAAACTGGCTCACATGAGGACCACCCCAGGAAAGGAAGACCAAGAGTCACCTCTGCTTCTGAGGATAAGTTTATCCAAGTCACCAGCCTCAGAAATCGCAGGTTAACAGCAGCTCAGATAAAGAAACCAGGTCAATGCCACACAAAGTTCTAGCAGCAGACACATCTCTACAACAACTGTTAAGAGGAGACTTTGTGCAGCAGGCCTTCATGGTAAAATAGCTGCTAGGAAACCACTGCTAAGGACAGGTAACAAGCAGAAGAGACTTGTTTGGGCTAAAGAACACAAGGAATGGACATTAGACCCGTGGAAATCTGTGCTTTGGTCTGATGAGTCCTAATTTGAGATCTTTGGTTCCAACCACCGTGTCTTTGTGCAACGCAGAAAAGGTGAGCAGATGGACTCTACATGCCTGGTTCCCACCATGAAGCATGGAGGAAGAGGTGTGATGGTGTGGGGGTGCTTTGCTGGTGACACTGTTGGGGATTTATTCAAAATTAAAGGCATACTGAACCGACATGGCTACAACAGCATCTTGCAGCGGCATGCTATTCCATCCGGTTTGCATTAAGTTGGACCGTCATTTATTTTTCAACAGGACAATGACCCCAAATACACCTCCAGGCTGTGTAAGGGCTATTTGAGCAAGGAGAGTGATGGGGTGCTAAGCCAGATGATGTGGCCTCCACAGTCACCAGAACTGAACCCAATCGAGATGGTTTGGGGTGAGCTGGACCGCAGTTGTTTGGCCTAAAGAACACAAGGAATGGACATTAGACCAGTGGTAATCTGTGCTTTGGTCTGATGAGTCCAAATTTGAGATCTTTGGTTCCAACCACCGTGTCTTTGTGCGACGCAGAAAAGGTGAAAGAATGGACTCTACATGCCTGGTTCCCACCGTGAAGCATGGAGGCCCTATTGACTAAGTACATATTCTCTTAATGGGACATGGGACTTGGACCTTAGATTACATAAGAGCTTACACTTTACATGAAACAGAGAGAAAGAGAGGACCTCACTTAATATAATAGCTTAAAAGAGAGACTTACACAATGACTCTGGAGATTGAAAATGACTCCGCCATACAAACTGTGCTCCATTGGGATTGCTGATCTGTGAGGCCCTGGTACTGACCACCACAGTACAAGGTATGATTTTCCATAAGATATCATAGCTACAGGGCATTATGGGTGACCTGCGTGGCAATTCAAAATGACACCTGAGTGATCTCTAATGCTTCAGCAGTGTAAGAAATGGTGCCAGGCAATTATTTTTGCAAACCACAAATCTAATCTCAAAATGTTCAAATTAAAGTGAAACCGCAAATTTCAGGAAATTCATCTGGAACTTGATCCTCTATAGATCTATCAAGTTGTTTCCCTTTATTACCTATTTAGTGTTGGATAACTGTTTGATTTAAGAGTATAAGCTTTTAAGGTTGGAAAATGTTTCTAATCTTGGATGCTCAGCAGAGCTGAAAATGCTATTACAGTCATGCCCAAAACTGTTGCCACCCTGGAAATTGTTCCAGAAAATTAAGTATTTCTCTCAGAAAATTATTGCAGTTACACATGTTTGGTGTTAGGGCTAGCGGAACGCACCGAGTAAAAGTAGATGTTTATTATAAGTGGTGCGTTCGCAGCCCGGGGTCCACCATGCAGGAGGAACCTGCTGCTAGTGAATGGTGGCACTGTTTGGCGGTATAGACTAGCTCTGTTACCTCACAGAGCAGCCGGGAGAGGAAAGCACTGCGCCCTGTTAGCCTCACAGGAGCACAAGCTTACTGCCGAAATGATAGCAGTCAGTGGTTATGCACACACGCAATCTCCTCACCGGAGGTGCCGGTATTCTAGGGGCTTATTTCAGCCGAGTCCCTGAATCACGTTCACACAATCTCCTCGCCGGAGGTGCCAGCATTCTAGGGGCTTATTTCAGCCGGGTCCCTGAACACATACATGCATAACCACACTGGCGCAAAGCACATATTAGAATTGATACTAGCACATGGCCGTGCGGCCATGCGAGCCTTAAATAGTGGCAGCACATTTAGGACCTTTGAAAGAAGGACCAATGGAGTTGCTGCAGTACCTGAGCATGTGACCCCAGATCTCCACTGAGAGATCTTGCCCTGGGCATGCTCAGAGTGCAAAGCAGGACTTAGTCCTAGCACCTACATGGACCTTCCAAGAAGGACCAATGACCTAGCTGCAGTATCTGATCATGTGACCCTCGATCTCCACTGAGAGATCTTACTCTGGGCATGCTCAGAACGTGCAAAGCAGGACTTAGTCCCAGAAGCGTCTGCTCGCCACTGCCCAGCACTGACTTCAATGGCAGAAGCAGGAAATGCAGCAGTAACTCTTAGAACAGAGTCAGACTGAGCGAGACGCTGGGATCGACGTCTCTGCTGAGCAGGCTCCACTGCGGTAGGAGAAGAATGGGAGACCGCAGCGGAGATGGCCTGAGATTCCCCCTGTGCAGAGGCAGGAACTCGACCCCTAACATTTGGTTATTTACTTTGTGTTTATTGGAACAACACAAAAAAATCAGAGAAAAAAAGCAAATTCGACATAATTTCACACAATACACTCTATAGAATAAATAACTGCAACTGCATTCAATTGTTTACTATAACTATCAACAAGCTTCTTACACCACTCAATTAAAAATTTGGACCACTCTTGCAAACTGCTCCAGGTCTCTCATATTTGAAAGGTGCCTTCTCTCCACAGGTGTTCAATGGGATTTAGATCCAGACTCATTTCTGGCCACTTCAGAACTATCCACCAGTTTGTTTCCATCCATTTCTAGGTGCTTCTTGAAGTATGTTTGGGGTCATTGTCTTGCTGGAAAACTGCTTTTGTATTCCTTGTTTTCTTATGTATATATTTAATAAAGATTTTGTCTATTTTGGACATTTTGTGCACCTATTCTTTTGTGGTTTGTTGCTTTGGCTATTTTAGGTGTGTCCTGTGACATTCCATATACAGGCGTTAGTTACCCCTCTCATACATTATGTTTGGACATCATGTGTAGAGGGGACGCTAGACTTTGCCTGTTTTGTATTCCATGCCTTTACATTATCTCTTCTGTGTTATGCACAGGTTTTTTGATCTACAAGATGGATTTTAGAGGCAGAGACAAGACATGGCTCAGCGAGGTGGACAAGGTTTTTGGGAGTAGTGGCGTAGCCACCCAGCAACCGATTGACAGAACTTGGGAGGATAAATTCCATAGCATTAATGATCTCATACTTAAGAGGTCACGTCTGTGGTGGAACCGTTTATTCCTTGAGAGAGATATAGCTAGCGGAATGATCCCTAGAGGACTGCGAGTTCGAGTGATTCCTTCTTACCCGATTGAGGACTCTAATTTTATTGCCAAGTGGGAGGAGGCTTGCAGTAAATGCTCTGAGGTGTTCATACAGTTATTAATTGGGCTTAATACTACCAAAATCAGTGAGTTGGATACACAGATTGATACCATTCAAACTGATATACGGGCGGGTTGTCCACCTGAGAGGGTGTTAAAATTTGAGACCGAATTGGACAAATCAATTGATATACTGATTAAGAAGATCCAAGATTCCCAAATTATTAACTTCAATAGGGATTTAAAGGACTATCAGGCCAACAAAGTCTATCTGTGGAGAAAACCTGATAATGGGCCGCTTCGTAGAAGTGTATCAAATACTTCCGTATCATCTGTGAGTGGGCGCTCTGATATCTCGGGTGCTTCTGTGTCTACAACTGGATCTGATGCAAGACTCCGGGACCATTCATTTCATCCCTATAGAAGGAATGCTGCACCATCTAAAATGCACCGGGATAACAAGGTGATCAACCTAAGTGATCTCACGCTTTCTGAGGCTGATTTGAGTCTTTTGGGGAGGGGTCTTTCATATGTTCCCACATCCTGCTTTGATTTATTTTCAACAATTAAGGATTTACATATTTTCGTACGGTTGTTGCTTTTTAAGAGGTATTTTTTTAACAACACACTTAATTCCCTTTTTCCACCAGAGGAGGAACAAGAGGCCTTAAGAATACTTGAAGAACTAGCCATTGAGCACGTTGGAGAAGGAGGTAAGGTTTCTCCATCCATTCGCCCACGTTCCAAGAAATTCCCCCCATTATCTGCGTGTGCAAACATTGAGTTGTTTGTCCAGGTGGTGGTGGCAGAGTTATATAGAATCCCGAAATTTTCTATCAAGGATAATTTCACTAAAAATGAGAGGAGTAGGTTAAAATACCTCCAGGAACTGCCCAATATTATTTTGAAGCCTGCTGATAAGGGGGGTAATGTTGTCTTATGGCCCCGAGAGATGTAGGAGAGGGAGGCTTTTCATCAACTCCATAATACAACATGTTATAGGAAACTTTCCTATAACCCCCTCTCGGCTTACTCATCTCAGTTGGAAATGATTATCCAAAGGGCTCTTGATGACGACATTATAACCAAAGATCTTGCATTGGCCTTGGTGGTTCCTGAGCCTACAATTTCGACTATGTACCTACTCCCTAAGATTCATAAAAATTCTGCCACACCACCTGGCAGACCCATTATTTCTGGGGTTTGTAACTTCTTGGAAAATACTAATAAATGGATAGATTATTATCTTCAACCTTTAGTTATGGGCCTCCCTTCTTTCCTGAAGGATACAGGGGACTTTCTGCGCAGGGTCGACAGACTGTATCTTGAGGGTGATTCTCTGATGGCTTCAGCAGATGTGGAGTCATTATATACAAACATTAAACACAGTGATGGCTTAGCGGTTGTGAAATACTTTTTGGACATGTCATCTCTGTCCATTGGTGTCCGCACTCTTCTGCTGGAGCTGTTAGAGTTCACCCTCACACATAATTTCTTTATTTTTAAAGGGTGCTTCTACCTACAGCTCCAGGGGACCGCCATGGGGGCGGCCTTTGCGCCATCCTATGCCGGGCTCTTCCTGGGGCTGTGGGAGAGGGACCTCTTCCTGTCTGACAGATTGGGGTCGATCGAGCGTGTCCTGTTATGGACACGCTATATCGACGATATCTTCTTTGTCTGGCAGGGCACTCCGGTCGACCTTGCGCAGTTCATTGATACTCTGAATAGCAACGACCGTAACATCCATTTGACCTTCTGTTCAAATGATAAGACACTTAATTTCCTAGATGTGACTATAAGGAGGGATTCTTGTGGCATGCTACAGTCAGATGTATTCAGGAAAGAAACTGTTATGATCCGGTAACCTTGGAGCAGCATGAGAACTTACACTGGAGAAGGTGGTCACTATACTGACCGCATTCCTGAACTTAACACTGCAACTAGAAGTAGCCGTGGAGTGTACCTAACAAACCTAGACATCTCGTCACAGCCGGAGGACTAAATACCCCTAAAGATGGAAATAGGAATACTATCTTGCCTCAGAGCAGATCCCCAAAGGATAGACAGCCCCCCCCAAATATTGGCAGTGAGTCGGAGAGGAAAAAAACATACACAGGCAGAAAAACAGGATTTAGCACAGGAGGCCACTTCTAGCTAAATAGGACAGGATAGGACAGAGTTCTGTGCGGTCAGTATTAAAACCCTTCAAAAATATCCACAGCAGAATATACAAAAACTTCCTGCATCTAACTAAAGATGTAGGAGCGTATATCTGCAACTCCAGCGAATCCTACAATCAGAGCAGGAATACAAACAAAAACAAGCACACAGCAGTGTGCCACAGACACAAAAAACCAAACACTTATCTTTGCTGAATTTGGCAGCTAGCAGGAGAAGCCAGAAAGTGATCCAACACTTCACAAGGAACATTGACAACTGGCAAGGGCTAATGAATCCTGCACACTTAAATATCCCAGTCAGAACAGCAATTAGCAGATACACCTGGCCTGGACTGTGACTCGGAGACAACTGCATTCCCACCTACAACCACTGGAGGGAACCCAAGAGCAGAATTCACAACAAGAAACTGCCACAAACACCCTCCTTCATGCCACATCTGGTCACCCTGGACACATGATTAGGTCTGTTCCTATCGGCCAGCTTCTCCGCATCCGGAGGATTTGTTCCACGGAGGCTGATTTTGAATATAGGGCAGAGGAACTTAAACAACGCTTCCTTGCTAGGGGATACGGCCATCGTGTGCTTAAAAGGGCATATGATAGGGCCAAACATTCCTCCAGGCATGACCTTCTATATGATCATTCACGGTCCCAATCCTCTTCGAACAAGTGACACGTTTTGTCACTACTTTCAACTCTCAGTCCGACAGGGTCTATTCCGCTATTTTTAATGCTTGGCCTATACTAAAAGTGGATGCCACACTTGCCAAAATTATTCCAGACAAACCACCTGTGGCTTATAGACGGGGTAGGAATCTGCATGATCTTCTGGTCTCCAGTCATTATGACAAATATCATAAAACAACATTTCTTGATAGATTCCCCAGGAAGGTTGGCTGTGTTCCGTGTGGGGGCTGCGTCGCTTGCCCTAATGTGGACCGAGCTGATACGTTCAGTAATTCTGATGGGACTAAGATCTATAAAATTAACCATCATATAACATGCACAACTAGATATGTTGTATATTTTGCTACATGTCCGTGTGGCCTTATATATATAGGCCTCACATCGAGACAGCTCAAAGTCCGCATCAGGGAGCACGTTTTGGGCATTCAGGCGGCGGCCACCCACGCGGAACCGGCCACTTTTAAAACCATTCCCCACCATTTCAAGCAATCACACAATTGTAGTAATGCTCTTTTTCGAGTACGCAGGATTGATTGCATTAAGATCAATATACGTGGTGGGAATCTATCGAAACATCTCAGTCAGATGGAGGCCAGATGGATCTGGCAGCTGAACACCGTACATCCACATGGCCTTAATGAGTGTCTCTCATTTGTCCCTTTTCTGTGAATCGGTTTCTTGGGCTGGCTATATATGCGGATCTCTGTATTGGTTTTTATTTTGTCTTTTATTTGTGTTCTATTATATTTTCATTTTTATTTTTTATTTTTATAGCACCATTACGCTAGTTGTCCTGTCATTCATCTGCTATCCAGTTCCGGTGGGGTGCATGAACAGCGTTGGATCAACCATGTGTGCGGCTTTTTCTGTACCCTGTACTTGGTGTTTTACTATTACCCCTTATGTGTACTCATATATAGTTAGGTCCAGTGTGTGTGCTATACCTACATATTGAATAATCTGTGTCGCCTTGCTCCAGCTGCATTATATATTTATCATGTAACCTTCTTGTTATTCATTTACCAACTAGATAAATTATATATATTATTATTATCTATGATTTATTTTGTGTTTCTGGTTGGTATGTATGTTACATACTGCACGGGTTAATAGATTATGTGATAATACTGTTATCTTTTACCAGTGGTTTATAATCGTTGGGGTGCGTGTTATTGTACAATGTGTAAGGTACTGTACATACTATGTATGCTCTTTTTGCATTTATAAATGTATATTATGTAGTCCTGTAATATTGGTGGCGATATAGTAACTATCTAGCTACCGGTATCATTGGTGGCATTAGGTGGAGCCTTATAGCACTTTTCGACTCTCGTTCCTTGTTTTTATGCACGCACAAGGTGTTATATTGGATCGTTATATATGGGCAGTGTTTTCCCTTCTGTAATATGGCCGCACCTGCACTTCCGGTCCTGGATAGCGTTGTAATTTCACCTATGTTGCGGTGTCCCTTGTTTCAATATGGCCGCGCGTATACTTCCGGTCATGTGCAGTTGGTTGTTAGCTTACCTGATACTTCCGGGTCGCGGCCTGGCGCCGGATCGCATGGGCCCGTGCTTTCCGGTGGTGGTCTGACGCCCGTATTATCTAGTGCTTGTGCGCATTGGTTACTTGGGACTACGTTTTATATATAAAAAACCCCATTGGTGACTGACAAGACACGCCCCCTGAGGAAGGACATCTCCGAAACGCGCGTTGGGGTGGGCTTGGAGCAGACACTCTCCCCAGGTCAGCAGCTGGTAAGATACCTTTTGTATTTGGTTTATTCTTTTTTATTGGCATACCTTTTTTTACCATTTGTTGGTACGGGCTCCTGTGTGATATATGCAGCATGCTCCGAGATCTCTAATATGGAGCATGTAATTATTAGGGAGCTCCGTGATCTCTTATATGGAGCATGTAATAACTAGGGAGTATCCGGTACTTTCACCGAGCTTTTGCCGGTCTGCTGATTTGTGTGGGTTTTGTGGTCATGCCCCATGCGTTCTGTACATGACATCTGCTATTTTTAACCCACTGCTTTTGTATTCCTTGTTTTGTTATGTATATATTTAATAAATATTTTGTCTATTTTGGACATTTTTTGCACCTATTCTTTTGTGGTTTGTTGCTTTGGCTATTTTAGGTGTGTCCTGTGACATTCCGTATACAGGCGTTAGTTACTCCTCTCATACATTACGTTTGGACATCATGTGTAGAGGGGACGCTAGACTTTGCCTGTTTTGTATTCCGTGCCTTTGGAAAACCATGACTTAGGACACAAACCAAGCTTTCAGACACTGGGCACTACATTGAGACCCAAAATCCTTTGGTAATCTTCAAATTTCATGATTTTTTGCACACAGTCAAGGCACCCAGTGCCAGAGGCAACAAAACAACCCTAAAACATCCTTGAACCTACATCATATTTGACTGTAGGTATTGTGTTGTTTTCTTTGTAGGCCTTATTCCTTTTTCGAAAAAACAGCAAAACACGGCAGAGGTTCTTACCTGCCTAGGCCTCCAAACAAATGCACTAACAGGATGCAAGGGACCCATGTGGTTAAAATAGAAACAACACAGGTGCAACATAACCGATGAGGCAGCCACTCACCAGGTACCAAACTAATGGAGGGGGTGGCTGCTTGGCACATTGCTGCACATAAAAACTTGTATGTGGTGCTGTTCACACAATGGAGATGCACAGCATCCAGGCAGGCCTAGTAGTGACACCCTTCTATTAGATCAGGCGGGCCTGCCCAGCGCTATCCAAATGCACCCCATGTGCACAGACACCACAGTTTACAAGCAGCATCTCTATCTGCCCACAAGACACTTTCCCAGAAGGATTTTGGCTTACTAACATACATTTTGACAAACTGCATTCTTTTTTTATGCCCCTGTGTCAGCAGTGGGGTCCTCCTGGGTTTCCTGCCATATCATATAATTTCATTCAAATGTCAAAGGATAGTTCACGCTGACACTTATGCACCCTTAGCCTGCAGAACAGCTTAAATTTCTTTGGAATTTCATTGGGGATGCTTTTTCACCATCCAGACAATCCTGTGTTTCAATCTTTCATTATTTTTTCTCTGCGATTCACGTCAAGGAAGATTAGCTACAGTTCCATGGGTTGTAAACATCTTGATTTTGATGCGCACCATGGACAAATCAGCTTCAACATCTATGGTTGAAGCGGTCATTACATCACCGCTGTGCTCTGCTTTACGGCCGGCCGGTGCTGACACAGTCAGTGCCGGAAGCTGACGGCGCGTGACGTGACAGACAATGGAATGTGAGTATGTAGTGGTTTTTTTTTTTTACATTTACAATGGTAACCAGGGTAAACATCGGGTTACTAAGCATGACCCTGCGCTTAGTAACCCGATATTTACCCTGGTTACAAGTCAACACATCGCTGGATCGGCGTCACACACGCCGATCCAGCGATGTCAGGGGGTGATCCAGCGATGAAATAAAGTTCTGGCCTTCTAGCTCCGACCAGCAATGTCACAGCAGGATCCTGATCGCTGCTGCGTGTCAAACACAACGAGATCGCTATCCAGGACGCTGCAACATCACGGATCGCTATCGCTATCGTTCAAAAGTTGCTCAGTGTGAAGGTACCTTTAGGTCATTTGTAGAACGGAGGGCACATGTGGGGCGATAGACAGAGATGAGAGAGGAGATATAAGGCAGTGCAGAACTGTAGAGATCTTTGTGGGTGAGAGAGATGAGTTTATACTGGACCCTGTAGCGAATGGGTAGCCAGTGTAATGACTGGCACAAGATGGAGGCATCGGTGAAGTGGCTGGACAGATATATGACTCTGGCTGCAGCATTCAAGATGGATTGGAGAGGAGAAAGTTTGGTAAGAGGGAATCCGATCAGAAGAGAGTTGCAGTAGTCCAGACGGGAATGAATAAGAGCAACAGTAAGAGTCTTAGCAGTTTCAACGGTGAGAAAAGGTCGGATTCTGGAGATGTTTTTAAGATGCAGGTGACAAGAGCGAGTGAGTGATCGGATATAGGGAGTAAAGGAAAGTTCGGTGTCGAATATGACCCCAAGACAGCGGGCATGCTGCTTGGGAGTTATGGTTGAACCCTCCAGGGTTATTTCGATGTTGGGTAGAGTGAGGTTAGTAGAAGGGAGAAACACAAGAAGTTCCGTTTTGGAGAGATTAAGTTTCAGGTAGAGGGAGGACATGATGTTAGAGACAGCAGACAAACAATCCTTGGTATTTTGAATTAGGGTAGGGGTGATGTCCGGGGAAGAAGTGTATAATTGGGTGTCATCAGCATAGAGATGATACTGGAACCCAAATCTGCTGATTGTTTGTCCAATAGGGGCCGTGTAAAGAGAGAAGAGGAGGGGGCCTAGGAATTGTGAGCAGGTTGCTGGATGCAGTGATGGAAAAGAGACAGAGCAAGGGCTAGCTAATTTACTGAACGCAGAGATATTCCACGCGGGGAGGTAAACAGTTAAATGGGGGAAATAAACAGTTCAGATGTAAAAGTGGAGCGCCCCCAGACACAGGGCCACAGGTTACTCAGTACCGGTCCTTTCTGTCTCAGTTCTGGGGCTGTCACGGTGGCTGGACCCGGTCCATGACCCTGCTAAGGGGCGTCCAATAAAAGTGGAGATGATAATTTGTCAAGGTTTCGTGATGCCACCTGTGGTATTCGGTCAGGGTGACCGACGCTGCTTGGGGTCCGCGGGGGTGATGGAATGGCAGCTAGATGGTATACCTTCCCACAGGTGAAGTATGTCCCCAGGGCTTCCCAGTAAGGTGGATGGTGATGGTGTGAGGTGCAGACAATAACGAGGACACAAGGTTGCAGTTTCTTTACCTCTTTACTGAAGACTTCAGGATCCACAATCCAGAGCACGATTAACAGGGCTGTCTGAGACCGGCCGGTCCGAAGGCACTTCCAGAGTTCTCTTTGCAGGTGGAAATCAGTGCCTACCACTAGCGCCTGTGTGTTGTAGTGCTTCCCTGCTGAGCATTCGGGATAGTCCTCACAACTTCTATTCTCGTTCGTTTGTTCTAATTCGTTCCAGTTCTTTCTAGTTCTCCGTCCCCCAGGTATGTTATGGCTAGGACGCACCCGTTTGACGGGTAGGCTCGGAGTTCTTCCGGGACCCTAGAGACACCCCTCTCCACGTGTTGCCCCCTATGTCTGCTTAGGTGATGTAAGGTAGACAGCCAACCTATAATTAACTGTCCTGCGGAGTTTGAAGAAAGGCATAGAGTCAGTTACTTCCTCGGTGTTCCGGCCACCGGCTACGCGCCTCAGTAGGATGTTGCCGTTCTCCGGGCACGACTCCTACTGGCTCTCCTTTGTGCTTGATCTCGTTCTCACTGTCCACAATATCCTTCGCTTCGTGTCTCTTTCTTAGGATACCGCTGCGGGGTGTGCAAGCGCGGTTCCCTAGCGTTCTATTCTGGTCGCTAGGTACCTGCCAGGTTCCCACGCTTGACAGGGCCCCCCCTGAATCTTCTCCCTGCAACACCCCCTGCCACAGGATGTTGCCTGAATCCAACCCAGTCAGTTTCTGACTAACTTCCTATCCAACCCCTAGTTTTACCAGTGTGAGGAGTGGCCTAGTAAATAAAACCTTTTGCTCCCCCTAGTGGCCGGAGTGTGAAGTGTAATGTGTGCTGGTGATACCTGTTCAGAAGAACTCCTTTAGTGCCGTCAGACGTACCATCACTCCCCTTAGCAGCAGAGCATCATACTGCAACGACCAGGTCTCTGGGGTGCTGCACTCTCCCCCGGTTAAATCCAGTACTCCTGGACTGGGAAGAAGAACAACAATACATGTTAGCAAAAGACATACAAAATTTTGGAATGCTTGAAACAAGTAAATATAACAAAGCTTACCTTTATGGGAGGTGAGGACACTTGAACGTTACAAACAAAACAAGGTTAAATATTTTTAAATAACATTTTGACTATAAATAACTTCTGGTACCCTGCCGGGTATTCTACTAAGTGCAAATTCTGAACAATAATTTAACTTTTCCTTTAAGGGCGTATAAGCTGAACCCACTAAAAGCCTACTATAAAGTACTATAATACAAGCTCAACTTTTCTTCTCGTTCTAGTTTCACCAATGCAGGACCGCCTAGCTCCTTGGCTGGGCCTACTGCCATTGTCTTTCTATCAGCAACCAACTATCGTTCTACGGTTCTCAGGAGGACTCTCTCTCTCTACCCCCTACGAGTTTTAGCAGCAAGTAACAAGAAAAACAAGAGGTTAACTATTTACAAATGTGGGCTTTCGAGGTTTATTTCTTTGATGTTGGTGGTTGTAGCTCCGCAGGCAGTAGTGGGCGGGGCCACCCACCCGGGCACCTGTGGGCACTCGGTGTGGTCACAGGAGATCCTTTGCTCCAGACAGGGGTCTGGGTGGCGATTGTTCTGAACCTCGCAAGAGTCGGGTACTAACTACTCCTGAGGCGGGGCTTTCCGCCACCACGGTAGTGGTGGTGTCCACGGTGCAGGTGGTGGTCTTAACGATGGTGCACGTGGGGGTCACCACCGTAATTTTGGTGATGGCAGTGGTCCGGACACAAGAGGGCACCCTTGCCACAGGGGACGGCTTCTCCGACGCTTTGTCTGATGGTGTCACGGGGCCCTGCCGCTTGTGTACATTCAGGGCGAACCACCCCCTTTCCCCAAAGTGTGGAGTGTAGGTTACCTCGTTCCCCGGGTAGAGATCCCGGTCCGGGTGGCCCTCTCTGAGATGGAACTCCACATGGAACTCCACATCCCTCCGGTTGACGAAGATCTCGGAATACAGGTCCGGCTCCTTGATGAAGTCCCATCCCCCACGGAGCTTGAAATCCACAACGGTGCCCTGCCTGCGCGGGGCCTGGTGGGTGGTGCGGTCCTTGCCGGCCCGGTCCTTCACCGCGAGGTCCCACCAGTAATGGGCCTCTCGCTGGGCCTGGTACTTCCTCTCCTGCTCCTTCCACTGCCGATCCAGCTGGGGCTGGTATTCTTCCCAGCTAAGGGCCTCCACTGTTATGATCAGGTGGCCTTGGAGCAGCATGAAATGACCTTCGCTGGAGCAGTGGTAACTTTACTGACCGCAAACCCTGATCCTATCACCGCAACTAAAAGTAGCCGTGGGGTGTGCCTAACCAGACCTAGATACCTCGACACAGCCGGAGAACTAAATATTCCTAAAGATGGAAATAGGAAAACTCTCTTGCCTCAGAGTAGACCCCCAAAGGATAAGTAGCCCCCCACAAATAATGACTGTGAGTAGGAGAGGAAAAGACACACGCAGACAGAAAACAGGGATAAGCAAAGGAGGCCACTTCTACCTAGATAGGAAAGGATAGTACAGGATACTATACAGTCAGCAGAAAACACTACAAAATATCCACAGCAGAAAAATACAATACAATACAATATAAATGTGGAGAGTATATCTGCGACTCCAGCGAATCCAACTAGACTGAGAAAAACATCAGGCACAGTCTTAGCAGGAACAAAATAGAAACAAGATCAGCACAGAAAATAAACACACAGCAGTGTGTCTAAAAAATGAAGCAAACACTTATCTTTGCTGAATTGGCAGCAAGCAGGAGAGGCCAGGCAGGGACCAACACTTCCAAAGGAACATTGACTACTGGCAAGGACTAATGAGTCCTGCACAGCTAAATACCCCAGTCAGAATTGCAATTAGCAGAAACACCTGTCCAAGACTGCTGCTCAGGAATAACTGCATTACCCTCTACAACCACCGGAGGGAGCCCAAGAGCAGAATTCACAACAGTACCCCCCCCCTTGAGGAGGGGTCACCGAACGCTCACCAGAGCCCCCAGGCCGGTCAGGACGAGTAAGATGAAAGGCACGAACCAAATCAGCGGCATGGACATCAGAGGCCGAAACCCAAGAATTATCCTCCTGGCCATAACCCTTCCATTTGACAAGGTACTGAAGCTTCCGCCTCGAAAAACGAGAATCCAAAATCTTCTCAACCACATATTCCAACTCCCCATCGACCAACACAGGGGCCGGAGGATCAACAGAGGGAACAACGGGCTCCACATATTTCCGCAACAAAGATCTATGGAAGACATTATGGATAGCAAAAGAGGCCGGAAGCGCCAGACGAAAAGACACCGGATTAATAATCTCAGAAATCCTATAAGGACCAATAAACCGAGGCTTAAACTTAGGAGAAGAAACCTTCATAGGAACATGACGGGAATATAACCAAACCAGATCCCCAACCCGAAGCCAGGAACCAACACAGCGACGTCGGTTAGCAAAACGTTGAGCCTCCTCCTGAGACAACACCAAATTGTCCACCACCTGAGCCCAAATCTGCTGCAACCTGTCAACCACAGAATCCACACCAGGAAAGTCAGAAGACTCAACCTGCCCAGAAGAAAAACGAGGATGAAAACCAAAATTACAAAAAAAAGGCAAAACCAAAGCAACCGAACTAGCCCGATTATTAAGGGCAAACTCGGCCAATGGCAAAAAAGCCACCCAATCATCCTGATCAGCAGACACAAACCATCTCAAATAAGTCTCCAAAGTCTGATTAGTACACTCGGTCTGGCCATTTGTCTGAGGATGAAATGCAGAAGAAAAAGACAAATCAATGCCCAGCCTAGCACAAAAGGCCCGCCAAAACCTAGAAACAAACTGGGAACCTGTGTCGGACACAATATTCTCAGGAATACCATGCAAACGGACTACATGCTGAAAAAACAACGGAACCAAATCAGAAGAAGGCAATTTAGGCAAAGGCACCAAATGAACCATTTTAGAGAATCGGTCACAAACAACCCAGATAACCGACATCCTCTGGGAAACAGGAAGATCGGAAATAAAATCTATAGAAATATGCGTCCAGGGCCTCTCAGGGATCGGCAATGGCAAAAGCAACCCACTAGCATGGGAGCAACAAGGCTTGGCCCGTGCACAAGTCCCACAGGACTGCACAAAAGACCGCACATCACGTGATAAATAAGGCCACCAAAATGACCTACCAACCAAGTCTCTGGTACCAAAAATGCCAGGATGACCAGCCAACACAGAACAGTGAACCTCAGAAATCACTCTACTAGTCCATCTGTCAGGAACAAACAGCTTCCCCACAGGACAGCAGTCAGGTTTGTCAGCCTGAAATTTCAGAAGAACCCGTCGTAAATCAGGAGAAACGGCAGAAGGACCACCCCTTCCTTCAAAATACCGACTGGTTCCAAGACCTCAGGAGAATCAGACAAAAAGCTCCTAGAGAGGGCATCAGCCTTAATATTCTTAGAACCCGGAAGGTACGAGACCACAAAATCAAAATGAGAAAAAAACAAGGACCATCGAGCCTGTCTAGGATTCAACCGTTTGGCAGACTCGAGGTAAATCAGATTCTTATGATCGGTCAAGACCACAATACAGTGCTTAGCTCCCTCAAGCCAATGTCGCCACTCCTCAAACGCCCACTTCATAGCCAACAACTCCCGTTTGCCGACATCATAATTGCGTTCAGCAGGCGAAAACTTATGGGACAAGAAGGCACACGGTTTCATTAAGGAACCAACAGGATCCCTCTGAGACAAAACAGCCCCTGCCCCAATCTCAGAAGCGTCAACCTCAACCTGAAACGGAAGAGAAACATCCGGTTGACGCAACACAGGAGCAGAAGTAAAACGATGCTTAAGTTCCTGAAAGGCAGAGACAGCCGCAGAGGAACAATTCGCCACATCAGCGCCCTCCTTTGTCAAATCAGTCAAGGGTTTAACCACGCTGGAAAAATTAGCAATGAAACGGCGATAAAAATTAGCAAAACCCAAAAATTTCTGAAGGCTCTTCACGGATGAGGGCTGAATCCAATCATGAATGGCCTGAACCTTAACCGGATCCATCTCTATAGACAAGGGAGAAAAAATAAAGCCCAAAAAGGAAACCTTCTGCACCCCAAAAAGACACATAGACCCTTTCACAAACAAGGCATTGTCACGAAGGATCTGAAATACCATCCTGACCTGCTGCACATGAGACTCCCAATCATCGGAAAAAATCAAAATATCGTCCAAATATACAATCAGGAATTTATCAAGATAATCCCAGAAGATATCATGCATGAAGGACTGAAAAACAGATGGAGCATTAGAGAGTCCGAATGGCATCACAAGGTATTCAAAATGGCCCTCGGGCGTGTTAAACGCAGTTTTCCAATCATCACCCTGCTTAATACGAACAAGATTATAAGCCCCCCGAAGGTCAATCTTAGTAAACCAACTAGCTCCCTTAATCCTAGCAAACAAATCGGAAAGCAAAGGTAAAGGATATTGAAACTTCTTATTCAAGAGGCAATAATCAATACAGGGTCTTAAGGAACCATCTTTTTTAGCAACAAAAAAGAACCCTGCTCCCAACGGTGAAGAAGATGGCCGAATATGCCCTTTCTCCAAAGACTCCTTAACCCCTTCCCGACCTTTGACGCCACGTAGGTGTCATGAAAGTCGGTGCCAATCCGACCCATGACGCCTATGTGGCGTCATGGAAAGATCAAGTCCCTGCAGATCGGGTGAAAGGGTTAACTCCCATTTCACCCGATCTGCAGGGACAGGGGGAGTGGTAGTTTAGCCCAGGGGGGGTGGCTTCACCCCCCCGTGGCTACGATCGCTCTGATTGGCTGTTGAAAGTGAAACTGCCAATCAGAGCGATTTGTAATATTTCACCTATTATAACTGGTGAAATATTACAATCCAGCCATGGCCGATGCTGCAATATCATCGGCCATGGCTGGAAACACTAATGTGCCCCCACCCCACCGATTGCCCCCCCAGCACTCCGATCTGTCCGGTACACTGCTCCGGCTCCCCTCCGTCCTGTGCTCCGCTCCCCCCGTGCTCTTGTCCGCTCCCCCCGTGCTCCAATCACCCTCCCCGTGCTCCAATCACCCCCCCTGCACTCCGATCCACCCCCCTCCGTGCTCCGTTACACCCCCCGTGCTCCGTTCCACCCCCCCGTGCTCCGTTCCACCCCCCCGTGCTCCGTTCCACCCCTCTCGCGCTCCGATCCACCCCCCTATGCTCCGATCCCACCCCCCGTGCTCCCCCCCACCCCATCATACTTACCGATCCTGCCGGGGTCCGTCCGTCTTCTCCCCGGGCGCCGCCATCTTCCAAAATGGCGGGCGCATGCGCAGTGCGCTCGCCGAATCTGCCAGACGGCAGATTCGTTCCAAAGTGCATTTTGATCACTGAGATAGACTATATCTCAGTGATCAAAATAAAAAAAATAATAAATGACCCCCCCCCCTTTGTCACCCCCATAGGTAGGGACAATAAAAAAATAAAGAATTTTTTTTTCCACTAATGTTAGAATAGGGTTAGGGTTAGGGGTAGGGTTAGGGTTAGTGTTAGGGCTAGGGCTAGGGTTAGGGCTAGGGTTAGGGTTAGGGGTAGGGTTAGGGGTAGGGTTATGAGTAGGGCTAGAGTTAGGGCTAGGGGTAGGGCTAGGGTTAGGGGTAGGGTTAGGGTTAGGGCTAGGGTTAGGGTTAGGGCCAGGGTTAGGGCTAGGGTTAGGGTTTCGGTATGTGCACACGTATTCTGGTCCTCTGCGGATTTTTCAGCTGCGGATTTGATAAATCCGCAGTGCTAAACCGCTGCGGATTTATGGCGGATTTACCGCCTTTTTTCTGCGCATTTCACTGCGGTTTTACAACTGCGATTTTCTATTTGAGCAGTTGTAAAACCGCTGCGGAATCCGCACAAAGAAGTGACATGCTGCGGAATGTAAACCGCTGCCTTTCCGTGCAGTTTTTCTGCAGCATGTGTACAGCGATTTTTGTTTCCCATAGGTTTACATTGAACTGTAAACTCATGGGAAACTGCTGTGGATCCGTAGCGTTTTCAGCAGCGTGTGCACATACCTTTAGAATTAGGCTATGTGCACACGGTGCGGATTTGGCTGCGGATCGGCAGCGGATTGGCCGCTGCGGATTCGCAGCAGTGTTCCATCAGGTTTACAGTACCATGTAAACATATGGAAACCAAATCCGCTGTGCCCATGGTGCGGAAAATACCGCGCGGAAACGCTGCGTTGTATTTTCCACAGCATGTCAATTCTTTGTGCGGATTCTGCGGCGTGTTACACATTTTCCTCAATAGGAATCCGCAGGTGAAATCCGCACAAAAAACACTGGAAATCCGCGGAAAGTCCGCAGGTAAAATGCAGTGCCTTTTACCCGCGGATTTTTCAAAAATGATGCTGAAAAATCTCACACGAATCCGCAACGTGGGCACATAGCCTTAGGGTTAGGGTTGGAATTAGGGTTGTGGTTAGGGTTAGGGGTGTGTTGGGGTTAGGGTTGTGATTAGGGTTATGGCTACAGTTGGGATTAGAGTTAGGGGTGTGTTGGGGTTAGTGTTGGAGGTAGAATTGAGGGGTTACCACTGTTTAGGCACATCAGGGGTCTCCAAACGCAACATGGCGCCACCATTGATTCCAGCCAATCTCGTATTCAAAAAGTCAAATGGTGCTCCCTCAATTCCGAGCCCTGACGTGTGCCCAAACAGTGGTTTATCCCCACATATGGGGTACCAGCATACTCAGGATAAACTGCGCAACAATTACTGGGGTCCAATTTCTCCTGTTACCCTTGTGAAAATAAAAAAATGCTTGCTAAAACATCATTTTTGAGGAAAGAAAAATGATTTTTTATTTTCACGGCTCTGCGTTGTAAACGTCTGTGAAGCACTTGGGGGTTCAAAGTGCTCACCACATATCTAGATAAGTTCCTTGGGGGGTCTAGTGTCTAAAATGGGGTCACTTGTTGGGGGTTTCTACTGTTTAGGCACACCAGGGGCTCTGCAAACGCAACGTGACGCCCGCAGACCATTCCATCAAAGTCTGCATTTCAAAAGTCACTACTTCCCTTCTGAGCCCCGACGTGTGCCCAAACAGTGGTTTACCTCCACACATGGGGTATCAGGGTACTCAGGAGAAACTGGACAACAACTTTTGGGGTCCAATTTCTCCTGTAACCCTTGGGAAAATAAAAAATTCTGGGCTAAATAATTATTTTTGAGGAAAGAAAACGTATTTATTATTTTCACGGCTCTGCATTATAAACTTCTATGAAGCACTTGGGGGTTCAAAGTGCTCACCACACATCTAGATAAGTTCCATTCGGGGTCTAGTTTCCAAAATGGGGTCACTTGTGGGGGGTTTCTACTGTTTAGCCACATCAGGGGCTCTGCAAATGCAACGTGACGCCCGCAGAGCATTCCATCAAAGTCTGCATTTCAAAACGTCACTACTTCAATTCCGAGCCCTGGCATGTGCCCAAACAGTAGTTTACCCCCACATATGGTGTATCACCATACTCAGGAGAAACTGGACAACAACTTTTGGGGTCAAATTTCTCCTGTTACCCTTGGGAAAATAAAAAATTGCAGGCTAAAAGATCATTTTTGAGAAAATAATTTTTTTTTTTATTTTCATGGCTCTGCGTTATAAACTTCTGTGAAGCACTTGGGGGTTCAAAGTCCTCACCACACATCTAGATTAGTTCCTTTGGTGGACTAGTTTCCAAAATGGGGTCATTTGTGGGGGATCTCCAATGTTTAGGCACACAAGGGCTCTCCAAACGTGACATGGTGTCCGCTAATGATTGGAGCTAATTTTCCATTTAAAAAGCCAAATGGCGTGCCTTCCCTTCCGAGCCCTGCCGTGCGCCCAAACAGTGGTTTACCCCCACATATGGGGTATCAGCGTACTCAGGACAAACTGGACAACAAAATTTGGGGTCCAATTTCTCCTATTACCCTTGGCAAAATAGGAAATTCCAGGCTAAAAATCATTTTTGAGGAAAGAAAAATAGTTTTTTATTTCATGGCTCTGCGTTATAAACTTCTGTGAAGCACCTGGGGGTTTAAAGTGCTCAATATTCATCTAGATAAGTTCCTTGGGGGGTCTAGTTTCCAAAATGGGGTCACTTGTGGGGGAGCGCCAATGTTTAGGCACACAGGAGCTCTCCAAACGCGACATGGTGTCCGCTAACGATGGAGATAATTTTTCATTCAAAAAGTCAAATGGCGCTCCTTCCCTTCCGAGCCTTACCATGTGCCCAAACAGTGGTTTACCCCCACATATGAGGTATCAGTGTACTCAGGAGAAATTGCCCAACAAATTTTATGTTCCATTTTATCCTGTTGCCCATGTAAAAATGAAAAAATAGAGGCTAAACGAATTTTTTTGTAAAAAAAAAAGTACTTTTTCATTTTTATGGATCAATTTGTAAAGCACCTGGGGGTTCAAAGTGCTCACTATGCATCTAGATAAGTTCCTTGGGGCGTCTAGTTTCCAAAATGGGGTCACTTGAGGGGGAGCTCCAATTTTTAGGCACAGGGGGGCTCTCCAAACGTGACATGGTGTCCGCTAAAGAGTGGAGCCAATTTTTGATTCAAAAAGTCAAATGGCGCTCCTTCCCTTCCAAGCCCTGCCGTGCGCCCAAACAGTGGTTTACCCCCACATATGAGGTATCAGCGTACTCAGGACAAATTGGACAACAACTTTCGTGGTTCAGTTTCTCCTTTTACCATTGGGAAAATAAAAAAATTGTTGCTAAAAGATAATTTTTGTGACTACAAAGTTAAATGTTCATTTTTTCCTTCCATGTTGCTTCTGCTGCTGAGAAGCACCTGAAGGGTTAATAAACTTCTTGAATGTGGTTTTGAGTACCTTGAGGGGTGCAGTTTTTAGAATGGTGTCACTTTTGGGTATTTTCAGCCATATAGACCCCTCAAACTGACTTCAAATGTGAGGTGGTCCCTAAAAGAAATGGTTTTGTAAATTTCGTTGTAAAAATGAGAAATCGCTGGTCAAATTTTTACCCTTATAACTTCCTAGCAAAAAAAAATATTGTTTCCAAAATTGTGCTGATGTAAAGTAAACATGTGGGAAATGTTATTTATTAACTATTTTGTGTCACATAACTCTCTGGTTTAACAGAATAAAAATTCAAAATGTGAAAATTGCGAAATTTTCAAAATTTTCGCCAAATTTCCGTTTTTATCACAAATAAACGCAGAATTTATTGACCTAAATTTACCACTAACATGAAGCCCAATATGTCACGAAAAAACAATCTCAGAACCGCTAGGATCCGTTGAAGCGTTCCTGAGTTATTACTTCATAAAGGGACACTGGTCAGAATTTCAAAAAACAGCAAGGTCTTTAAGGTCAAAATAGGCTGGGTCATGAAGGGGTTAATATAGCTCCTCATGGCAGTATGTTCAGGTACAGACAGGTTGAAAAGTCGGCCCTTAGGAAACTTACAGCCTGGAATCAAGTCAATAGCACAATCGCAGTCCCTGTGTGGTGGAAGCAAACTCGACTTGGGCTCATCGAATACATCCTGAAAATCAGACAAAAACTCCGGAATTTCAGAAGAGGGAGAAGGGGCAATAGACATCAGAGGAACATCATTATGAACCCCCTGACAACCCCAACTCGTCACGGACATGGACTTCCAATCCAAAACAGGATCATGTACCTGCAACCACGGAAAACCCAGCACGATAGCATCATGCAAGTTATGCAACACTAGAAATCGACAGTCTTCCTGATGGGGTGGCGCCATGCGCATGGTCACCTGTGTCCAAAACTGGGGCTTATTTTTAGCCAAGGGTGTAGCATCAATGCCCCTTAAAGGAATAGGGTTCTGCAAAGGCTGCAAGGGAAAACCACAACGCCTGGCAAACTCAAAGTCCATTAAGTTCAGAAGTAGCCGTGGGGTGTGCCTAACCAGACCTAGACATCTCGACACAGCCGGAGAACTAAATATTCCTAAAGATTTAAATAGGAAAACTCTCTTGCCTCAGAGTAGACCCCCAAAGGATAGGTAGCCCCCCACAAATAATGACTGTGATTAGGAGAGGAAAAGACACACGCAGACAGAAAACAGGGATAAGCAAAGGAGGCCACTTCTACCTAGATAGGAAAGGATAGTACAGGATACTATGCGGTCAGCATAAAACACTACAAAATATCCACAGCAGAAAAATACAAAAACTCCACCACCTAACTAAAGATGTGGAGAGTATATCTGCGACTCCAGCGAATCCAACTAGACTGAGAAAAACATCAGGCACAGTCTTAGCAGGAACAAAATAGAAACAAGATCAGCACAGAAAATAAACACACAGCCGTGTGTCTAAAAAATGAAGCAAACACTTATCTTTGCTGAATTGGCAGCAAGCAGGAGAGGCCAGGCAGGGACCAACACTTCCAAAGGAACATTGACTACTGGCAAGGACTAATGAGTCCTGCACAGCTAAATACCCCAGTCAGAATTGCAATTAGCAGAAACACCTGTCCAAGACTGCTGCTCAGGAATAACTGCATTACCATCAACAACCACCGGAGGGAGCCCAAGAGCAGAATTCACAACACTCCACCATCTCCCCTTCCTGCATCTTCACCCCGGGGAACCCCATGAAGTCAGGTCCCGGGTTCACCCAGCGGCATACTGTGCGCTCGGCATAGACCTCACCTGGCATGGTGATCGGCTAGATCGGGGCCTTTAAGAAGTGTTCCATGCCCATGGCCCGGTCCCAGTGTGGAAGGCGCTGACGGGTGTGGGGCCCAGGGGAAGGGGGTACCGCGACGAGGCCTATCAACAGGTCCTCTGCCTGCGGAAAGGGGTCAGCAGACTCACCGACCGATGCGGCTTCCTCCCTTGCAGCCGGCTCCAGTGATGGTAAAGGATCTGGTGTCGGGGGTTCCTCCGCCAGAGCCTCCTGGCACGAGGCCTTGGTCTCCAGCCGCCACTGGAGAAGCTGCTCCATGAGATCCTCCATCTCGCCCTGCAGAAGACCGGTCCCAGCCGTCAAGATCTGGCTGCTGTGCTCGTCCGGGTAGCTGGGGGAACCCTCTGTTTCAACCCCGCATTCTGGGTCTGAGCGACTGGTCATGGCGTCCTCCATGTGGGTCGCTTCCTGGTCTCTTTCCCACTCTCTCCTTCGTGGGCGGTTCCGTTTTCTCTGTCTCTGCCCTCCATTGAGAATCAGGAGGCGGATCTCGGCCGCTGACAGACACGTCCTCAAGGTACAGAAATATTTAGACTGGGCGGTCATTGTCGTTCGTGCTCTTCAGTTCTTTCACGCCCACTTCCACGCCCTTCTTCTTCTCCTGCGCTCCTTGTGGCGCTGTAATGGCGGCGGTTTTGGCGGGAATCTTGCGGCAATCAGCAATACACAGTCCTTGCAATAAATCATGGTTCAGCGTTTCCAAGGCACACATGACCTGATTCTTCAGGCTTAAGTACAATCATGTTCGTGACGCCAAGTTATAGCGTCCCCAGACACAGGGCCACAGGTTACTCGGTACCGGTCCTTTCTGTCTCAGTTCTGGGGTTGTCACAGTGGCTAGACCCGGTCCGTGACCCTGCTAAGGGGCGTCCAATAAAAGAGGTGATGATAATTTGTCAAGGTTTCGTGACGCCACCTGTGGTGTTCGGTCAGGGCGACCGACGCTGCTTGGGGTCCGCTGGGGTGATGGAATGGCAGCTAGATGGTATACCTTCCCACAGGTGAAGTATGTCCCCAGGGCTTACCAGTAAGGTGGATGGTGATGGTGTGAGGTGCAGACAATAACGAGGACACAAGGTTGCAGTCTCTTTACCTCTTTACTGAAGACTTCAGGATCCACAATCCAGAGCACGGTTAACAGGGCTGTCTGAGACCGGCCGGTCCGAAGGCACTTCCAGAGTTCTCTTTGCAGGTGGAAATCAGTGCCTACCACTAGCGCCTGTGTGTTGTAGTGCTTCCCTGCTGAGCATTCGGGATAGTCCTCAGAACTTCTATTCTCGTTTGTTCGTTCTAATTCGTTCCAGTTCTTTCTAGTTCTCCGTCCCCCAGGTATGTTATGGCTAGGACGCACCCATTTGACGAGTAGGCTCGGAGTTCTTCCGGGACCCTAGAGACGCCCCTCTCCACGCGTTGCCCCCTATGTCTGCTTAGGTGATGTAAGGTAGACAGCCAACCTATAATTAACTGTCCTGTGGAGTTTGAAGTAAGGCATAGAGTCAGTTACTTGCTCGGTGTTCCGGCCACCGGCTACGCGCCTCAGTAGGATATTGTCGTCCTCCGGGCATGACTCCCACTGGCTCTCCTTTGTGCTTGATCTCATTTCTCTCTGTCTACAATATCCTTCGCTTCGTGTCTCTTTCTTAGGATACCGCTGCGGGGTGTGCAGGCGCGGTTCTGTAACGTTCTATTCTGGTCGCTAGGTACCTGCCAGGTTCCCACGCCTGACAGGGCCCCCCCTGAATCTTCTCCCTGCAACACCCCCTGCCACGGGATGTTGCCTGAATCCAACCCAGTCAGTTTCTGACTAACTTCCTATCCAACGCCTAGTTTTACCAGTGTGAGGAGTGGCCTAGTAAATAAAACCTTTTGCTCCCCCTAGTGGCCGGAGTGTGAAGTGTAATGTGTGCTGGTGATACCTGGTCAGAAGAACTCCTTTAGTGCCATCAGACGTACCATCACTCCCCTTAGCAGCAGAGCGTCATACTGCAACGACCAGGTCTCTGGGGTGCTGCAAAAGGATATGCTGTTTGAAGGAACAACGGATATAGCAGGGGTAGCAGTTCAGGTAGGGTTAACTAATCCAGTCAGTCGGGTTTCAGGCTGTGGGGGTTTAAAGGCAAGTGGTGGCATCAACAACAGCTGACACAGGTTTGGTCCGGTGAAGTCCTGGAGTGAATGATGATCCGTCTTCCGGTGGCAGTGGTTAGCCTCTGTTACCCCGCACTGGGCTTCAAGTCCACATACTGATGCGGCAGAGCAGAAATGGGCCACAGCAGTGTTTGAGCCTAACGTAGCTCAGCAAATATATACCAGAAGGTCAGGACACAGATAACAGTAACACACTCGGTGTTTCTCAGGTGGCCCACATGCTGTACTTATGGGTCCAATGTGTTTGGCACTTTGCTCTGTCTGGGTCAGTGGGCACACTGCACATCTCTGTGCACAGTCTCAGCGGGGGGCAGCGAGGATGCTCGAACGCAGGCCTGCGTGGTGGCCATGCTCGAGGAACGGAGCACTCTCTTCCCCCTGCTGCATGCTGTCTGTCCGCTTCTGCACGCGCTGTGGCTTTATTACCAAGTCTAGGTCTGGTCCCCTAAGCTTTCCCCCGGACAACAGAGGTGATAGCCCCAACAGTTCCCGACCCGGCGCAAGGAAGGTACCCACAGCCTGATCCTTCTGCTTACAATAACACCAAAACGTTTTCTCCACTCATGGTTAGTGGTTCGGTGAAGCCATTTATTGTCAAACTACTGTGTTTTCTCTTTTTAAATCATAATGACAGCCCAAAACATCCAAATGACCCTAATCAAATGTTCACATACCCCATTTCTTAAAAAAGTGTATTGCCCCCTCTAACATCAATGACAGCTTGAAGACTTTTGTGGTAGTTGTGGATGAGGTTATTTATTTTCTCAGATGCTAAAGCTGCCCACTCTTCTTGGCAAAAAGCCTCCAGTTCCAGTAAATTCCTGGGCTGTCTAGTATGAACTGTATGCTTGAGATCTCCCCAGAGTGGCTCAATGATATTGAGGTCAGGAAACGAGATTGCCAGTCAAGAACCTTCACTTTGTTCTGCAGTAGCCAATGACAGCTCGACTTGGTCTTGTGGTTTGGAATGGATCATTGTCATGCTGGAACGTCCAAGTATGTCCCATGTGCAGCTTCCGGGCTGATGAGTGCAAATTTGCATCCAGTATTTGCTGATAATGTGCTGCATTCATCTTTCCTTCAACTTTGTCCAAGTTTCCTGTGCCTTTGTAGCACACACATCCTCAAAACATCAGTTATTCACCTCCATGCTTTACAGTAGGAATGGTGTTGCTTTCATCATAGACCTTGTTGACCTCTCTCCAAATGTAACGTTTATGGCTGTGGCCAAAAAGTTCAATTTTGGTCTCATCACTCCAAATTACCTTGATCAAAAGGTTTTGAGGCTTGTCCCTGTGCTGTTTTGCATATTGTAGGAGAGATACTTTGTGGCATTTGCACAGTAATTGCTTTATTCTGGGGACTGGACCATGCAGCCCATTTTTCTTCAAGTGCCTTTTTATTGTGCATCTTGAAACAGCCAAACCGCTAGTTTTCAGAGAGTCCAGTATTTCAGCTGATGTTATTTGTGAGTTTTTCTTTGCATCCCAAACAATTTTCCTGACAGTTGTGGATGAAATTTTTGTTGGTCTACTTGATGGTGGTGTTGTTTTTACAGAGCTTCTGATTTTCCATTTGTTAATCACAGTTTGAATGCTACTGACTGGCATTATCAATTGCTTGGATATCTTTTTGTATCCCTTTCCTGTTTTATACAGTTCAACTACCTTTTCTTGTAGATCAGTTGATAATTATTTTGCTTTCCCCATGACTAACAATCCAGAAACTTCAGTGGCTGGATGATAGGAGCAAGAGTCTGTCTGGATCCCAGAAACTCACTCAGCTTTTATGCACGCACACGGATTACAAGCAAACAGGTCACACACGAGGATGTTACCTTTAGTAGTCATTCAAACCCATTCATATCAACTTCTGTGCATGTTATCAGGCCAAAATCGCAAGGGTATGTGAACTTTTGACCAGGGTCATTTGGATGTTTTGGATTGTTGTTATGATTTAAAAAGAGAAAACACAGTAGTTTGACAATAAATGGCTTCACCCAACCACTAACCATGACTGGAGATCAAGTTTTGGTGTTATCATTCATATTCTCTGAAAAAAGGCCAACAAAGCAACAATTCTGCTGGATTATATAAACTTTTGAGCACAACTGTGGTTGAGCGTGAGCGTGAGCCAGTGATGTTACTGCGGAACAAACATCCACATCAATCAAATCCAGAGGATGGTGATTAGCAGCAGAGAGGAGGTACAGATGCTGCAGCAATGATTCCCAGTGAACCATACCATCCGATTTACATACAGCGCGGAAGCAATTCAAAACTTTTTTTTAGGGGAATGCAGTATATGAGCTGTAAAAGGTGGTGGCCTTTGTTCAGACACTAAAAAAAACTGATGACAGGTTCCCTTAAATTTGTCGACAGAAAAAAAGCAGTTTTAACTTCATTAAAACAAATACTGATTTAGTGGTTAACTTGTTTAAACAATTACTGAGCTGTCCTGACATTGGAACCTGTACAAAGTTTACTCAGAAGGTAAATTAATGAAAAGCTTCACATACATGTGTGCTATATACAAATAAAATGTTAACTCCTATTAATAATTAGATCAACCATTGTAACTGAGGCTATTGTAGGTCGTATAGTCATCAAAAGACCATTAGTTAGCTGACTGATGAACACGGCTTAGCCTAGGAGGTGAATGTTCTCAATATGGAGATGGGGAAAAGTGCTGTTATATACCGTAGCTTTATTGGAATCAAATCTATAGGATTTGAGTATACTGAAATAAAAAATGAGGAATCCTCCTTTCACCTAACATTTGTTGTCAGAGTAGACAAATATTAATCAAATATATGTGAGGGGTTTAATTTGCATTGCTGATGTTTCTAATAAACAGTATTTTTCTGTGGCAAGAAGTCAGATACTACAAATTTCGCCTCATGTATTGCATTTAGATTGTTATCCAAACTTCAAAACAAAGATGGTCCTAATCTCTAGTATTAACCCCTTCACCCCAAAGCCTGCTTTCAACTTCCTGATCAGGCCATTTTTTCCAATTCTGACCACTGTTATGAGGTCATAACTCTGAAATGCTTCAACGGATCCTGGTGATTCTGAGACTGCTTTCTCGTGACATATAATACTTTATGATAGTGATAAAAGTTCTTCAATATGACTTGCGTTTATTTGTGAAGAAAAAATGGAAATTTGGCAAAAATTTTGAATATTTCGCAATTTTCAAACATTTAGTTTTTATGCCCTAAATCAGAGAGATGTGTCACACAAAATAGTTAATAAATAACATTTCCCACATGCCTGCTTTACATCAGCACAATTTTGGAAACATAATTTTTTTTGTTAGGAAGTTATAAGGATTAAAAGCTGACCAGCGATTTCTCATTTTTACAACAAAAATTGCAAAACCAGGGACCACATCACACTTAAAGTGACCTTGAGGGGCTTATATGACAGAAAATGCCCAAAAGTGACATAACTAAAAAAAAACTGCACCCATCAAGGTACTCATAACCGCATTCAAGAAGTTTAATAACCCTTCAAGTGCTTCACAGGAATTTTGGAAATGTTTAAAAAAGTGAACATTTAACTTTATTTCACAAAAAAATTACTCCAAATCCAATTTGTTTTATTTTCTAAGGGTAACAGGAGAAATTAGACCCCAAAAGTTGTTGCACAATTTGTCCTGAGTACACTGATACCCCATATGTGGGGGTAAACCACTGTTTAGGTGCATGGCTGAACTCGGAAGGGAAGGAGCGCCATTTGACTTTTCAAAGCAAAATTAGCTAGAATTGAGATTGGATGCCATGTTGCGTTTGGAGAGCCCCTGATGTGCCTAAACAGTGGAAACCCCCCACAAGTGACACTATTTTGGAAAGTAGACCCCCTAACAAACTTATCTAGATGTGTGATGAGCACTTTGAACCCCCAAGTGCTTCCCAGACGTTTTATGATGTAAAGCTGTAAAAATAAAAAATCATATTTTTTTCACAAAAATGATATTTTCGCCCCCAATTTTTTATTTTTCCAAGGATAACAGGAGAAATTGGACCACAAAAGTTGTGCAAATTGTCCTGAGTATGATGATGCCCCATATGTGGGAGTAAATTATTGTTTGGGCACATGGCAGAGCTCAGAAGGGAAGGAGTGCCATTTGACTCTTCAATAAAAAATTGGCTGGAATTTAGATCAGACGCCATGTCGCATTTGTAGAGCCCCTTATGTGTCTAAACAGTGGAAATTCCCCAATTCTAACTCCAACCCAAACCCCAACGCATCCCTAACCCTAATGCCAACCCTAGCCATAACCCTAACCACACCCCTAACCCTAATCCCAACCCTAACCATAACCCTAACCACAAACCTAACCCCAACACACACCTAATCTTAATCCCAACCTCACTGCCCTTGGAATTTATTTCCCGCTTTCCAGTACACTATGTGGTAAAATGAATCGTGTTGTTCAAAAGTACAACTCCTCCCGCTAAAAACATACTCTCATATGGCTATATGGACCTAAAAATAAAAAATTATGGCTCTTGAAAAAAGAGAAGTAAAAAATGAGAACTCAAAACTGGAAAATGTCCCCATCACAAAAGGGTTAATTCACATTAATTAGCTATTTCTTATTGTTAATGTACCATACACGGACATATTGTGAGATCCGTTAGTGCAGTAAATCTATAGGAAACCTGATATCATAATTTTAGAACCTTGACCTGTATTATGTTTTCTGCTCACTTCTATTTTTCTTGCCATAGTGAGCCGACATCAGACCATTTAACAAGCGAGTTCAATTTTGAGATTTCAGCCTTAGAATTGTGAGTAGTGCCCCTGTTTCCATATATAATAATGATCATTCATGTTTTATTATATATGGGATGTCATTGTTGTTTGTAATGGTCAGGCTTGATGTTCACATTTAGGTTCATAGTTCCTTTCGGCAGGCAACAACATTTTACAGCAAAAAGGCATTAGTCTTGTGTCCTGCTCTGTCTTATTTATTTAAATATCAGTATGGGAGCCTGGGCTGTAGACTTACATTACATCCTACAATGTTGGGTTCTGTACTGGAAATTGGAGTCTAGGGGAGATATAAGGAGCATGGAATCTGATGGTCTGTGCATACAGTGGGGGAAATAACTATTTGATCCCTTGCTGATTTTGTAAGTTTGCCCACTGACAAAGACATGAACAGTCTGTAATTTTAAGGGTAGGTTAATTTTAACAATGAGAGATAGAATATCAAAAACAAATTTCAGAAAATCACATTATATAAATTATATAAATTTATAGACATTTTGCAATGAGAAATCAGTATTTGATCCCTCTGACAAGCAAGACTTAATACTTGGTGGCAAAATCCTTGTCAGCAAGCACAGCAATCAGATGTTTTTCTAGTTGATGATGAGGTTTACGCACATGTCAGGAGTTATTTTGGTCCACTCCTCTTTACAGATCATCTCCAAATCATTGATTTTGAGGCTGTCTCTTGGCAGCTCGAAGCTTCAACTCCCTCCATAAGTTTTCTATGGTATTAAGGTCTGGAGAATGGCTAAGTCACTCCATTACCTTAATGTGCTTCTCTATGAGCCACTCCTTTGTTGCCTTGGCTTTATGTTTTGGGTCATTGTTTTGCTGGAATGCTGGAAGACCAAGCCACGACCCATTTTAATGTCCTGGTGGAGGGACGGAGGTTTTCACTCAGGATTTTACGGTAGATAGTTCCATCCATTCTCCCATTGATGCAGTTTAGTAGTCCATTGTCCTTAACAGAGAAACACCCCCAAAACATGTTTCTACCTCCATGCTTGACAGTGGGGTCGGTATTCTTTGGGTCATAGGCAGCATTTCTCTTCCTCCAAACACGGCAAGTTGAGTTAATGCCCAAAACCTCAACTTTTGTCTCATCTGACCACAGCACCTTCTCCCAATCACTCAAAGAATCATCCTGGCGTTCATTGGCAAATTTTAATTTCACATGTGCCTTCTTGAGCAGGGAGACCTTGCGGGCACTACAAGATTTTAAACATTTACGGAGTAATGTGTTACAACTGGATTTTCTTGGTGACGGTTGTCCCAGATGCCTTGAGATCATTAACAAGTTCCCTTGTGTAGTTTTAGGCTGATCTCTCACCTTCCTCATGATCAAGGATACCCTGCAAGGTGAGATTTTGCATGGTTCCCCAGATTGATGTCGATTGAGAGTCATTTTGTATTTCTTCCATTTTCTTACTATTGCACCAACAGTTGTCTCCTTCTCACCCAGCGTCTTACTTATGGTTTTGTAGCCCATTCCAGCTTTGTGCAAGTTTATGATCTTGTCCCTGACATCGTTTGAAAGCCCTTTGGTCTTGCCCATGTTGTAGAGGTTAGAATCTGACTGATTAATTAAGTCTGTGGACAGGACTCTTTTATAAAGGTGACACAGTAAGACAGCTGTCTTTAATGCTGGTAACAATTTGATTAGGAGCATCTAACTGGTCTGTAGGATCCAGAATGCTTAGGCTGCGTGTCCACGATCAGGATGGCCGGCGGTATCGTCGGAGCGGCTTTGCCGCTCTGCGCTAAGCCCCACCCCCTTCTGGGACGCGATGATGCCGGATGTATTCACAGCACACATCCGGCATCATCGCACCCATCGCATAGGGCCCTGTGCTATATCTTGCGGCGACGCAGCGTCGCCGCAAGATATACGGACATGCTACGATCTGAAAAGACGCGCAGCATGTCCGGAGTCGCAGGGCCGCCGCGTGCATGTTACCACACATAATGGAGACGGGATTTCATTAAATCCCCTCCACTATGCTGTAACATCTGCACGCTGCGTGTCGGACGCTGCGGCTCTATGCAGCGTCAGACACGCAGCGTTTCCTGCACGTGGAAACATACCCTTAATGGTTGGTAGGGGATCAAATACTTATTTCTCACTGCAAAATGTAAATAAATTTATATAATTTTTACAATGTGATTTTCTGGATTTTATTTTTGATATTATATCTCTCAATGTTAAAATTAGCCTATCCTTAAAATTATAGTCCTTTCATGTCTTTGTCAGTGGGCAAACTTACAACATCAGCAAGGGATCAAATACTTAGTTCCCCCACTGTATACCTTATTTTTCGGACTATAAGGTGCACTTTTTTCCCCAAAGAATTTTTGGGGGAAATGAGGATGCGTCTAATAGTCAGAATGTACTTACCAGGAGTGTGTTGGCAGCAGAAGTCGGGTAATTCTGCCGGCCTTGGGCAGTGAAGAGGGTGTCTTCAGTGGTCTGACACTGCATGGCGATGATATGACTCCCATCCCAGACTGGTGAGGCAGTATTCGGCAGTGCTCAGTGGTGCGGGGGCTATGCTGAAAGCCCGGAGCCCCCACATTTCCATGTGCAGATTGAGATCTCGGCAACGGGGGATGTGCGGGGGCTCCGGGCTTTCACAAAATGTTGGTGGAGACCCCTGCACCACACCACCGAGCACCGCAGAACCTGCTGCACAAGTCTGGGATAGGAGTCATATCATTGTCGGACTGCCGAACACCTCCTGTGACCTCGCTCCACCTTCTTTGACGATTTTCCCCCGGTAAGCTGAAAACAGACTGAAACTCTCACGGTGCTAGCAGGGATCTCACCGAGGTCACGGCCATTCAGCACAGCTGGGAATGCAGCCACAGTGACCTGAAGTAACCTTAATGACGTCACCACCAGTCTCTGAGGCTGCACCCGCTGCAGTTCAGTCACCAATGGTTCTCAGCCTGGTCGGTCACATCTTGGCACTGTCCAGGCTAAAAATTATTTATTCCCCAGACATGGATTACGGTGAGGGAGAGAAAGACAGACAGGTATGGTATATTGTGTTTTTTTTAGTTTAGTTTTATTACAGGAGAACGAGGGCATTGGTGAAATAGGCGTTTGGTGAGTATAACTGTGTTTGTAATTTTTAAATAAAAATGGAAAACTGTGTTTAGTCTTATTTCAAATAAAGGACTTTATTCTGGCTGTGTCTTTATTTACCATACAACTATAGGATTAGTAATGGATAGGTGTCTTATAGACGCCTCTCCATTACAAAGCTGTGGGCTTGATGTCACCTGACAATACAAAGGTGACATCAACCCCACAAATATGAACCCCACTTGCCACCGCTACAAGTCAAGTGGGCAGAGCCGGGCAAAGCATCAGAATAGGCACATCTAATAGATGTGCCTTTTCTGGGCAGCTGTGGGCTGCTATTTTTAGGCTGGGAAGCCATATCCATGGCCCCTGACCGGCCTGAGAATACCAACCCCCAGCTGTCTGCTTGAGCAAGGCTAGTTGATAAAAATGGGGGTAACCTCATGCCGTTTTTTTAATTATTTATTTACTGTAAATAAATGAAAAAACAGTGTGGGGACCCCTCTATATTATTGATAACTAGCCTTGTTGAAGCTGACAGCTGAGGGTTGCAGCCCCCAGCTGTGTTCCGCCTGACTGGTTATCAAAAGTACAGGGGAACCCATGCTGTTTTTTTTTATTATTTACAGCGCAGAACCTGCTGATGAATACACCCATCAGCCCCTCCTGTTCTCACTGTTATTAGCGGCAGCAGGTGACAGATGATGGGATCAGTAGTCCCATCAGCTGGCACCAGTGACTGGAGGTAAACTTTATACCTCCGATCACAGCTGAGCACTTTCACTGTCTTTTGACAGCATGGGAACCGCGGCTCTCTGACCGCGAGGGATGACTTCACCGCAGATCAGAAGCGGTGTTTGCTGAGCTGTCCTGCACATGACAGCAAGACAAATACAGGATGCTCAGGCTCCCCATTCAAGTGAATGGTGTATGGGTTTGGGTTTGGGTCTGGGTACTGTTCTGCTACCCAAACCCGAACTTTTTGTAACTGTTCGGCTGAGCCCGCCAGACCCAAACGTCCAGGGATCCTCACATCTATATTCCTTAGGACTATGCTAAAATCTACTGGTATTAAAATCATCATGTAATGACACTGATCATTCCCTGAATAAAGCCATCAGTGACAAAACTCAGGGTTGGACTTCATGACCAAAATGTCTTTGGAATTATTTTTAATTACGAGTGCTTTTTAAAAACTAGTTCTTGTGTATATAAAATAAATGAGTTCTATTGGAAACCATAGTTGGATGGTGTGCAGTATGTTCTTCATTAATTGTTAGGCATGTCTATAGAGGGTATATGCAATCAATTGGGTAACGCAAAGTCTAGAGAGGTACCCCTATGTAAAGTGGAAAAGTGGAAAGAGATAATGTAGGATCACAAACAACTACATACCTAGATTCTCCCCCTGCCAAATTGTGGTGGTAAGTGACTTCTGCTTTTTGGAGTATAACATGTGTCTCATTTGAAATCAAGGACATGTAATGTGGTAGCCATATAAGTGACCTCTTGTTTCCAAAATAACATATTATTACAAAGGGAATTTGCCCCACTAACTTATAAAATTCTCCACTAATGTATGAATGGACATGATACTGATAATATGCATCTTCATAAGGCTAGGTGCACATGACCATAGATTCTCTCATTTGAGAAAATCAGATCAATTATGAAAATTACACTATAATCAGAGTTTGATCAGAGTGTCAGCATAGTTCAATCTGACTTTCTCGGCTGCACTCCATTCTGTGAGTGCGCAGCATTTGGACTGCAGTGAAATGTAATCTGAGAGCAGTCTGATGATTTCCGTGCGCTGATAGACTTGCATTGCAAAGTACGACCCAGATATTGGGTTAGTAATATTTAGAAGACACTGCACACTCTTAATTGATACTTATGCAAAATAGTGCATAATTTATTGAATATAACACTACACATTAGTGACACATGGAAGCAATATACAATTCTAGGATAAGCGACCACTTCTAGTAACAATTCAATTGACATTTCGGCATTCCTGAGCCTTAATCATAATATGCTAAAAAACACAAAAAACAGAACAAGGGTAAATAAACACAACAAAAATTATATACATATATACAGCATCCGTGCATGATGAAACAATAAATAATACGCCAAGGTATAAGATGGATGGCAAGCAACTAAATAGATTTCCAAGCACCAAGGATGCACCAAAGTGAATAGAACTCCTAGAGTTATGTCAGATGTGAATCCCATAGGAGGTCAAGAGGTCAAAAGGTTAGGACCAAGAGAAGAAGGGGAGCAGGATAATAGGCAATCGTTACCTTGGTAAAGCAATGGTAGGTACACATAGCGAATTCCTCGCTTACAGGTATAAGTGGTGCTATAAAGGATTGACAGGAGGTAAATATAAGTACGGTGTGCCAATACAGGATACAAATGAAGAAAAGGGGGTGCCTGGTTCAATACCTATTAGATGATAAGGCGGTATGTGGCCAGTCATGGTATGCTGCCCTGTGTGCTGAACCTATATTGAACCGAAGTAAAAAATCATAAGAATCGCTCTACATTAGAGATAAAGGTGAGTTGGAGTTAAAATAAAGTAAAGGGCTGTCCGGGAATTGACAGGAGGAGGGGAGAAAGGGGTCTGTACAGAGGAGTGGGAAGCCTGTATTAAGAGGGATCGCAATGCCTGCAGCTCATAGGTCTCCCGTGGAAGAAGCTGTATTAAATATCAGGGAATATGGAGGCAGAGGATATGGGGGCAAAGTCCCACTGTACCTGGGGTGGATGTCTTGCTTAGCGGCGCTTCCGCAAGGAGGAGATACTGCGCATGTGTGTGTGTCACCATAGTAACTTACTTTTGTATAGAACCTTGCGGTGATCGCAATATATAGTAATAATGCTCCTACGGGCATATAAATTAATATTAAGGGATAGCTGGACTATATAAAAGAGAGTTTGGTATGACTACAAGATATATGCGCTGTGTGTGTATCACTATAGTAACCGTCTGTGTACGACCCCTTGCAGTAACCAGGATACACAGTTCCTAGCCACATATCGTATTGAAACAGGCACGCTTTTTTCATTTGCATCCTGTATTGGCACACCGTACTTATATTTACCTCCTGTCAATCCTTTATAACACCACTTATACCCGTAAGCGAGGAATTCGCTATGTGTACCTACCAAGGTAACGAGTGCCTATTATCCTGCTCCCCTTCTTCTCTTGGTCCTAACCTTTTGACCTCTTGACCTCCTATGGGATTCACATCTGACATAACTCTAGGAATTCTATTCACTTCGGTGCATCCTTGGTGCTTGGAAATCTATTTAGTTGCTTGCCATCCATCTTATACCTTGGTGTACTATTTATTGTTTCATCATGCACGGATGCTGTATATATGTATATAATTTTTGTTGTGTTTATTTACCCTTGTTCTGTTTTTTGTGTTTTTTTAGCGATATTATGATTAAGGCTCAGGAAAGCCGAAACGTCAATTGAATTGTTACTACAATTGGTCGCTTATCCTAGAATTGTATATTGCTCCCATGTGTCACTAATGTGTAGTGTTATATTCAATAAATTTTGCACTATTTTGCATAAGTATCAATTAAGAGTGTGCAGTGTCTTCTAAATATTACTTGTACGGGGACTCTTCAGTCCATGACACCTGCACCTCACCTTTCAAATTGACTGAGTGCACACCATTGTACCTCACAGATATTGGGTTAAACTTGGGCATGCACCGATTTTTTTCCTCGAACAATGTCTCTCTCGGGAAAACATGTGACTTGTGCATGACCCCATAGACTAACAGTGGCCCGAGTGCGATCCAAGGTTTTGCCGGATTGCACTAGGACAGCAAATGCTCTCATCTGCACCTGCCCTAAGAATGAGTAGGGATTTCAATATATACAGTAAGTTACACCTTATGCTAGATATTTTCTTATAAAATTAAACATGAATCTGCTCAGCTTTTTCTGCTCTAAATCATAATGCTTGAAGAGAAGAAAGTATATACCAGCTCACCAGTCAATGCATTAGCTGAACTTTGGGAGCACGGACCCGCTGTGTCCAAGCATGTATAATCCAAAAGAAAAGAGATGTCCAGCTCCACCAAATCCGTGAAGTTAAAATTTCTTTATTCACAAAACTTGTAACATAGAGGATACAAACTTCAGCACAAAACCAAGAGGGTGTGAATCTCGACGCGTTTCTGGAGACTGAGCTCCCTTAATCATGACATAGATATTTTCTCATAAAATTAAATATGAATCTGCTCAGCTTCTTCTGCTCTAAATCATAATGCCAGAACAGGGTCGATATTAAACAAAGTGTGCCTCTTGCCAAAAATTAAAAGTGGGGCCCCAAATGTTGACATACAGTATTGCTCCATCAGATAGAAACATTTAAGGTACAACTACACGAGCCAATTTCAATCTTTGAGCAAGCGCTGATCAACCATATTGAATTCGATCAGCAATTGTTTAACTCCATCTTTAAACTGTCGGATGAAGAATTATAGAGACAGATTGATAACTAATAGAACATTCTGTCCCAATTATGAAATATTGCTATAGGCATCACATCTGATTTACACCAGCAATGTGTAGCCAAGAACAATGATTTTTGCTCCAGCATAAATTATCCCATCACCCGATGAATAAGCGTTTTTCTTGTTTGGTAATTGCCGACATGTTTACACTTAAAGGGGTTGTTCAGACTAAAACAACCAGTCTGCAGTCACTTTATGTGACTGCAGACTTGTGAATCCTAGGATTCAGCACTGGGAACAACGGTAACGTGACTGCAAGTACATGATATGCAAACTACCAGCCATAATCCAACTAGACTGTTTCTGGCGTGCTCACGTCATAGAGTGACTGCGGACTTGTTATTTTAGACCAGACAACTTCTCATCTATTGGGTCAACATTTTTAAAAGAGGATACTATATATTCACACACTACATGCTAAGCACACACACTGTATGTTGCACGCACACTACAAGTTTCACAAACTCTGTGTATTACATATGCATGTTACGCACACCCACACTGCATGTTAGGCACACTGCTTTGTACACACATTACAAGTTGCATAAATACACACTACATTTAACACACACACACACCCACACTGCATGTTACACACACTGACTTTTACACACGTTACATGTTACATAAATATACACAATATACACTGCGCATAGCATACACCCAAACTGAATGTGACACACTGCATATTGCACACACTCAGACATTGCATGTTGCACACACATACATACAGTCATACAGTACATATTACACAAACTGTATGTCATACACACACAAGGCATATTTCACACATACAGGAAACATTTATATCTTTGTACCGTGTTAGCCAGTAATCATCTTTTCAGTTAGCCATTAAAAGGTATCAACCACTGAGGACTCTCAATTCTAAATATTTTTCTATTACACACATAGACACATTGCATGCTGAATACACATACTGCAAGTTAAACATACTGTGGAACACATACAAGGCTCGGTCTCTTCAGTTCCTCAAATTTCCTGCACAATGACTATGATGTCACTAAAGGTCTCCTCTGTGATGTACAGTGGGTGAAAAAAAGTATTGGACAAGTCAGCAATTTTCTAAGTAAATATATTTCTAAAGGTGCTACTGACATGATATTCTCATCAGATGTCAGTAGCAACCCATCCATTCCACACAGACAAATTAATCAAAATATAGATGTCCATAAATTAATTTATGTGTAATAATGAAAAATGACACAGGGAAACAGTATTGAACACATGAAGAAAGAGAGGTGGAAAAAGCTATGGAAAGTCATTACACCAGCTGACATCTATCAGTAATTAGAAAGCAATCCTGCAACTTACTAAAAAATAATATCAGCTGATTCAACTAATGGCCTAAAAAGGTGTATCATTACCAAGATGCCACACACGAAACATCTCATGGTGGGTAAAACCAGTGTCTCAAAACTTTCACAACCTTATTGCTGCAAAGCATACTGATGGCACTGGTTACAAAAGAATTTCTAAACTACAGAAGGTTCCAGTGAGCACTATTGGGGCCATAATACGGAAGTGGAAAGAACATAATTTCACCATAAACCAGCCACAACCAGATACTTCTTGCAAGACAGTAGAGTGAAAAGAATTATCAGAAACATTTTCCAAGAGCCAATGACCACCTGTGGTGAGCTACAGAAAGACTTGTAATCAATAAGTAAAACTGTGTCAAAGAAAACTATAAATAATGCACTCAACTTCCCTGTTTTGTATGCAAGCCCATCGCGCAAAACTCCATTGCTGATCAAAAAGCATGTTCAAGCGCAGATAAAGTTTGCTCAAGAACATTTAGACAAGCCTGTGAAATATGGGAGACTATAATCTGGTCAGATGAGACCAAAATTGGACTGTTTGGATGCCACAATACATGCCATGCTTGGAGTCCAAAAGGCACTTTGAACCACTCCAAAAAAACCATGCCAACAGTGAAGTTTGGAGGTAGGAACATCATGGTGTGGGGCTGTTTTTTCAGTGTATGGCAGTGGCAAACTTCATGTAATTTAAGGAAGGATGGATGGACAAATGTACCAAGACATTATTGTTAAAAATCTGCTGCCATCTACCAGGATGATGAAGATAAAATGAGGGTGGACATTTCAGCAAGGCAGTGATCCCAAACACACAGCCAAGGAAACTTTCAATTGGTTTCAGAGAAAGAAAATAAGTTGCAAGAAGCAGCATCATCAATAACACCTAATGTCACAGCTGCACCAAAGAGAAGCCAATCCAGGCCACGGGTGAGTTCATTGTTTGACCACATATATCATGATAAATTTCAAGTTGAAAATTGTGATTGGCCTCCGGAAGATGGTATAAATAATATCTAAATAGTCCTTGGCAGAATAAAGGTTCCCCACCCCTGTCATAAATAGTCTAATATATATGATGTATGTAATGTAATGGTTTATTGGTCTTTGCACACACCTTCATCAAAGCTACTGGCTGTGTGCGGGGTATACACAGCCTCTAGGACTGAATTTTGGAACATGAGACACTGCATTCTTCTGTACAAGCAATTTTTCCAAGGGAAAGTTCTACTGTAATAGCTGTGATGAGCAGACCACATTTTTGGGGGTGATCCCTAACAATTCTGGGTAAAGATAATGAGAGAGTTTATTATAGGTCCATACAACAGAAATCCATATATATGACCATGTACATAAAGCTAATAATGCTTCTTTCTTCTCATTAGATAAATATAATTTCTGTCATCTTTTGTTTGAAGATACACAAACAGAACAAACAGCTTGGAAGTTCTGTAGAATGCTAAATGACCGTAATTAGTAATCCCTAACAACAATACAAATGTATTTTAACTATGAAATAATAATTATCCCAGTGAGAGTGAACCTGGTGTTTTTAAACCACTTACCTTTTTAAGAACCTGTACACAAGAATTATAATTGCACTTCCATTCATTTATATGTGAATATCAGTAAAGACATTTGGCGTCTCATCAGCCTAAACAGCAGATGGAGAGAGTCTGTCCTACGTGCTTTATCCTGGGAATTACAAGTTTAAGTGTTTTAATAGACATTGAGGATTAACTGATGTGCACAAAATTGCATGTCTTCAACCATGGTGATTATATGTGTATGTAAGCATTAATGTAAGGAATTGAAATAAACAATTACATTTTATATTTATCTATTGCATTATGTGGGATTTCATGAGAGTTCTATTCTCAAGTCATAACACAAAATCTTATTTTGCAGAAGTCATTTTTTTCAGCATACTTGGGTACCGATTCAATAAGACTTTGTACGCCATTTTTAGTGTTGGGAAACACAGGAATCAGATACACAGAAATCAATAATGAATTCTGTGAACTTTATCAGTGGCGTGAGTAACTTGTTATCAGGAACCAGGGTAATATTGTTGGCTTAAATAAAGGCCGCCATTTTCCATTAATTTGAAGGGGTGCACATAGTCATTCCATGTCCCGCCCCAACTCCTCCACACCTCCAACTGTTTTGGTGAAGATGCTTAAAATGGCATAAAAATAACAAAAGCCACAGATACACTAACAGCTCAGTGTTACATTGATTTAGTAGTGGAACCAATTATATGATTATTTCTCCAAAGTGTCCCATGAGCCATTTTCAATGACAAACCGCATGGCACATCTGTGATATCATTTGTCAACAATTTCAAAGGGAGCTGGTAGCAGCAGATCTTGATGACTTGTGGGTGCACATTCATTCAGTGTGGTAAAACATTCCTCAGACAACCATTAATAACTTCATTGACAGCATACCATAGAGATCAAGTGTGTGAATTTCTGAGAGTGATGCTCATATCCAATACTGAATAGATTGAGATTATTTGAATTTTTTTTTTGTTCCCATTTTTTACATCCTTTTCATATTATTAGCATGTCTAGGAATCCGGAGATTTTCATAAATCCTTCTTGCTGTTGCAATTTCATTGTTGAGAAATGTATGTTTAGCATTATTAGCAAAGAGAACGCTACATTATTTCACTGTACAAGTTCTCTAATATAAATCATCAAGATTCTTTGTTTGAAGCAGAAAACTAACTAATATTATGTGATCTAATATCTTGCACAACTTAGTAATTTCCATGCCACATTTTTATATTCAATCAAAAGAACCCTTTTAGGTGGGATGATTTTATTATAGGAGCCTCCAATTATTACCCAAAGGTAGATGTCAGGGTAAGGCCGGAGTCACACTACCATATAATATGGACGAGTGCTATACTACAAAAAATCGCATAGTACTCGGAACAGTGTTTCTCTACCCAGGACAACATCTGCAAAGAGTTTGTATGTTCTCTCCGTGTTTGCGTGGGTTTCCTCTGGGTACTCCGGTTTCCTCCCACATTCCAAAGACATACTGATAGGATGCTTATATTGTGAGCCCCATCGGGGACAGTGATGATAATGTGTGCAAACTGTAAAGCGCTGCGGAATATGTTAGCGCTATATAAAAATAAAGATTATTATTATTATTATTATGGGGCAGCTCCCATCACAGTTGTTTTCTCGTCCATTTTATATGTGCGAGTGAAATTGCAGCATGCTGTGATTGTCCACGCATTTCAGCCAAGGCTTGCCAATGAAAGTCTATGGGTGCGAGAAAACCTCGCACACCACACGGACCATCAGTGTGACTTGCAAGAAATACACACAGGTGTCCTACAGAAAAGCCGGCAATTCAGTGCGGTGTACAGAAAAATCACACTGACAGGTTAAAATAGAATAGATAAAATAAATGTCTACACATAGTATAGGTGTATATACATGTACAGTATATATATACTGTATATATGTGTGTCACTGACAAATATATACAGTACGGACCAAAAGTTTAGATGCACCTTCTCATTTAAAGATTTTTCTTGTTTTTTCATGACTATGAAAATTGTAAATTCACACTGAAGGCATCAAAACTATGAACTAACACATGTGGAATTATATACTTAACAAAAAAGTGTGAAACAACTGCAAATATGTCTCTTATTCTAGGTTCTTCAAAGTAGCCACCTTTTGCTTTGATGACCGATTTGCACACTCTTGGCATTCTCTTGATGAGCTTCAAGAGGTAGGCACCGGAAATGGTTTTCACTTCACAGGTGTGCCCTGTCAGGTTTAATAAGTGGGATTTCTTGCCTTATAAATGGGGTTTGGACCATCAGTTGTGTTGAGCAGAAGTCTGGTGGATACACAGCTGATAGTCCTACTGAATAGACTGTTAGAATTTGTATTATCGCAAGAAAAACCAGCTTAGTAAAGAAAAACGAGTGTCCATCATTACTTTAAGAAATGAAGGTCAGTCAGTCTGAAAAATTGGAAAAACTTTGAAAGTGTCCCCAATTGCAGTGGCAAAAACCATCAAGTGCTACAAAGAAACTGGCTCACATGAGGACCGCCCCAGCAAAGGAAGACCAAGAGTCACCTCTGCTTTTGAGGATAAGTTTATCCGAGTCACCAGCCTCAGAAATCGCAGGTTAACAGCAGCTCAGATTAGAGACCAGGTCAATGCCACACAGAGTTCTAGCAGCAGACACATCTCTACAACAACTGTTAAGAGGAGACTTTGTGCAGCAGGCCTTCATGGTAAAATAGCTGCTAGGACACCACTGCTAAGGACAGGCAAAAAGCAGAAGAGACTTGTGTGGGCTAAAGAACACAAGGAATGCACAATAGACCAGTGGAAATCTGTGCTTTGGTCTGATGAGTCTAAATGTGAGATCTTTGGTTCCAACCACCGTGTCTTTGTGCGACGCAGAAAAGGTGAACGGATGGACTCTACATGCCTGGTTCCCACCATGAAGCATGGAGGAGGAGGTGTGATGGCGTGGGGTTGCTTTGCTGGTGATACTGTTGGGGATTTATTCAAAATTGAAGGCATACTGACCCAGCATGACTACCACAGCATCTTGCAGCGGCATGCTATTCCATCCGGTTTGTGTTTAGTTGGACCATCATTTATTTTTCAACAGGACAATGACCCCAAACACACCTCCAGGCTGTGTAAGGGCTATTTGACCAAGAAGGAGAGTGATGGGGTGCTACGCCAGATGACCTGGTCTCCACAGTCACCAGACCTGAACCCAATCGAGATGGTTTGGGGCGAGCTGGACCGCAGAGTGAAGGCAAAAGGGCCAACAAGTGCTCAGCATCTCTGGGAACTCCTTCAAGATTGTTGGAAGACCATTCCCGGTGACTACCTCTTGAAGCTCATCAAGGGAATGCCAAGAGTGTGCAAATTAGTCATCAAAGCAAAAGGTGGCTACTTTGAAGAACATAGAATATAAGACATATTTTCAGTTGTTTCACACTTTTTTGTTAAGTATATAATTCTACATGTGTTAATTCATAGGTTTGATGCCTTCAGTGTGAATGTACAATTTTCATAGTCATGAAAATACAGAAAAATCTTTAAATGAGAAGGTGTGTCCAAACTTTTGGTCTGTACTGTATATATGTATATATGTATTCTATGTGTATATATCTATTCTACCTTTTATATTCTTAACCTGTCAGTGTGATTTTACTGTACACCGGACATGATTTGCCGGCTTTTCAAAGGACACTGGTGCGTAAAAATTGGACAACACTGGCATGGTGCGAATGCTGTGCGATTTTTTTCTGGCACCCATTGACTTGCATTGGTGAGTCTCGTCTGAGAATCGCAGCAATACGCAGCATGCTGCAATTTTTTTCTCAGTCCGATTTCAGCTGAGAAAAACTGGCAGATGAGATGTCACCTATTGAATAACATTGGTCCGAGTCAAATCCAATTTTTTTATCAGATTGCACTCGGCCATTTTTCTAGCAAGTGAGTATGCGCCCTACAGCTGTGAATTGCACATGCCTGGTGGAATCCACAGCTCACAGTTGATGTGGCCACAGCATAGCATAAAGGGTTCAACACAGGCCACAGACTCTTAAGGCCAGGGGCTGCAGTAGTGGTGGTGTGAAAGTGTACACAACACAAAATCCTGTGAGCCACACCTTCTTGATGAAAACCATAAAAATAACCACAAGATAAAAAGGCCCATATATCCGGAACCATAAGGAGGAAGAAGAATAAAGAATAAACAAAATGATTAGCCAGAAGACAAGACAAGAATAAATAAAATAAGCGCAAAGACTGGCAACTTTTGACCTGATGACAGGTCCTCTTTAAACATATTTCACTGTGTAACATTGCCGGATGCAAATTGTAGCCAAATCGAAATTGAATGGTTGTATATCAGCCTGCATATAATTTAGCTTCACTGGTTTCTGTAAGATTTATAACCGGTGACTTTTTTTTCTAAACTGTACTTGGAAACTGTTCAAGGTATCATCTTGGAAAGACAACAATGTGACAGCAAGTCATGAATAATGAGGATTGCTGTGCTGTGCACAGCGTTTGGGCTTCTTATTTCATAAAACGGTTTTAATATAATCAATCATCTTTTTAGAATATGTTCTAATGATTAGAAACGGCAGTGCTTTTGTATAATCACAACAAAAAATGCAATGCAAACGTGTTGTGTGAACAAAGGGAGTGTGTCATAAAAAAATGTTTTTCAACAATTGAAGAAATGTAAAGTAAACTTTTTTAATAGTATAAAATACAAAAAATGATTTAAAAAGTTTTAATATTTTCAACTGTCGGACACGAGGGGGAGCAGTTGCTTAAACGTGCCATGAAAACCTAGTGCACTGCTGGCTCAAATTACGACTGCAGTAAAAGTGGGTAGGATCTGCTCACATGTGTGTGATGTCACCCCTTCCTGCCCCTTCTGGGCGTTTACAAAAGGATAAAGGAAAATGAAGTTTAACCCCTTAATGACCAGAGGTATTTTTGTTTTGCATTTTCATTTTTTTCACACCTTTTCTTCCCAGAGCCATAACTTTTTTATTTTTTGGTCAAAATGGCCATGTGGGGACTTGTGTTTTGCAGGACGAGTTGTACTTTTGAACAATACCATTAGTTTTAACATATCTTGTACTGGAAAACGACAAGAAAATTCCAGTGCAATCCCACAGTTTTTGGAATTTTTTTTTACAATGTTCACTAAATGCCAAAACTGACTTGCCATTAAGATTCTCTAGGTCATTACGAGTTCATAGTCAAATAACTAAGGCAGCACACTGTAGCGCTAAAACATGCAAACATGAAACATGAAAGTTGAACTGCATTACTACACTAGAAATATGAAAAAATGAGAGCGTTTAGCGCATAAATTGACCAATTCATGTGTACCTGGTAGCCACATTAGGGCATCTCTCGTATACCAGGTTCTGCACTTTCCTTTCCTCGCTGAGAATAAACGTCTTCATCTGAATGGGTACCTGTGAAACCTCTTCTTAGACTAAACCTCTTCTTAGTCCAACCTCTTCTTAGAGTAAACTTTTGAAACTTGTATTCATTACGAGTTCTTAGACACCAAACATGTATAGGTTATTTTATATTTAAGTGGTGAAAGCAAATTCCTAAGTTTGTTAAAAAATTGCGCCATTTTCCGAGACCTGTAGCGTCTCCATTTTTCGTGATCTCAGGTTAGTTGAGGGCTTATTTTTTGTATGCTGTGCTGACATTTTTACTTATACCATTTTGGTGCAGATACGATTGTTTGATCGCCCGTTAGTGCATTTTAATGCAAAATTGCTGCAACCCAAAAAAATGTAATTCTGGCGTTTTGACTTATTTTCTCTTTACGTCATTTAAGGAACAGGTTAATTCTTTTTTAATATTGATAGACTGGGCGATTCTGAACGCGGCGATACCAAATATGTGTATATTTGATTTTTGTTTATTGTTTTATTTTGAATGGGGCAAAATGGGGGTGATTTGAACTTTTATACTTTTTTACTTTTTGCATGCTTCAATAGTCTGGGACTAGAAGCTGCAGTTGTCTGATCGACTCTGCTACATACAGGCCATGATCAGATCGCCTTTATGTAGCAGAAATGCTCACTTACTATGAGCGTTGATCACCGGGCGAGGCTCATAACAATCTTCAGGTGTGCTGGAGACCTCTGGTTGTCATGACCCGCGATCATGTGACGGGGTCACCGATGGGCGGGATTTCCTGCCCGCTTGCCGGAAGCACGAGTTAAATGCTGCTGTCAGAAATTGACAGCGGCATTTCACTAGTTAACAGCCGCTGGTGGATCGCGTGTATATCAGTCGTCATTTGGCCAGAAAGGTGCAGGCTCACGCCGGAGCCCGTACCAAACAGGGGGAGTCCGCCATCGGCATACTATTACGCCCGATGTGGGAAAGGGGTTAAATACAGAGCCATTTTATTAGTGACTGCAATATGATTACATAGTTAGGCAGCAATTATAACACAAGAAAGGATTAGATAAACAGCTCTGCAATCTGTATTTCACATAAGATTAGCTACATGGATTGTAGTGCACATGATAGGATTAGACACAAGCCGCAGCAGACTTTCTCACATGATAGAATTAGATACAGTACTTAGTTACAGCCTCTGTTGGTGCAGCTGGAGCGACCCCCAAGGACTAGGGGAACTCGGTACTGGGTCCTTCGGTTCTCAAGGGGGATGTCACGGTGGCTGACCTGGTCCGTGGTCCTCGAGAGTTCCGTTGTAAAAGGGGAAAGGTCTTTAAAGGGATATGTTTGTGACACCACTTGTGGTATTCGGTCTGGGTGACCAACGCTGCTTAGGGGTCCGCCGGGGTGATGTTATGGCAGCTAGATGGTATACCTTCCCACAGGTGAAGTGTATCCCCAGGGCTTCCCAGTGTGTAAGATGGTGGATGGTGAAAGGCGCAGTGAAGAACAAGGACACAAGGTTGCAGTCTCTTTACCTTTTTACTGAAGGCTTCAGCATCCACAGTCCAGAGCACCAAATCCCAGGGCAGGCAGTGTCCGGCCGGTCTGAAATCCAGAGTCCCCTTGTCCAGGTGAAAATCAGTAGCCTTCCTCTAGAGCCTGGGTGTTGTAGTGCCTTCCTGCTAAGCTTCTCGGTAAGGTCCTCACAACTGTTGTTGGTGTTATGTTTCCCTCTGTCCCCCAGATGGATAGGAACAAACCCATATGACTGGTGGTCTGGGGCTTTTTACAGGGACTCTAGCATGCCCCAGCACCCACAAGTTGCCACCATGCCTCCTGGGTATAGGTCTGGCAGGTAACATGGAATTAGCTGTTCTGACGGTCTTTGGAGCAAGGCATGAAGACGATTGCTCCTTTGGTGTTCTGGCTACCGGATCCTGCGCCTCAGAAGGACGCAGCCTGTGTAGGGCATACTCCTTCTGGTTTCCTCTCCTTTTGCTACGACTCCGTTTCTCACGCTCTACAATACAATTCGCTGTTCGTGTCTCTTTCTTAGGATGCTGCCGCATCGGTAGGCAGGTGCAGCTCTGTGTCCTTCTATCCAGGCCTCTGACAGGATCCCACCCCTGTCAGGGACCAACTACCTGAGCCGAGCTCAGATAGCAGCTCACTGGGTGACGCCCAGCCAGGTTCTGACTAACTTCCTATCCAGACCACCAGTTTTACCTAATTGTGAGGAATAAATAGGAGCATAGCTCCCCCTGGTGGACTGGAGTGTGAAGTGTGTTGTGTGGTTTTTGATACCTGGTAAAGTGATCTCCTTTATTGCCTTCAGACGTAACATCACTCCCCCCTAGAGGAGAATAATATTACTGCAACGACCAGGACCCTGGGATGCTGTACTCCCCCCCCCCCCCCCCATTAAATCCAGTACTCCGGGACTGGGAAAAGAAAACAACATACATTAGCAAAAACACATGCAATTTTTAAATGCTATAAAACAAGTTAATATATACTAAGCTTCCCTATATGGGAGGTGAGGACACTTGAACGTTACAAACAATAACTTATTTACATTGTGCGCACGACTTTAAGTCAAGTAGGAAACAGTTATTTACTAGCTATGAAACACAATTACCCATACAGGTATGCTATCTATTAAGAGAACCTCAAAGTGCAAATCAACATTTTCTTTATTCTTCTACACATGCAGGACTATCTATCAACCCCCACGGGCTCACTGCATTTTCCTCAATTTATTTACAAGTACATCAAATGTCATATTCAAATTAATTCTCAGTTCCTTCTTTCTACCAGGAGCTACAGACTCTCATGCCTGCTCAGCTGTTCTCCTTTCGTACCAACTCTGCCTAGCTGATGTTCCGCGACAAGCCCCCTTTTATTTTATTCAAAAGTGCATTATTAAACATTTTCCTATGATCTAGATTTCTGGCTACATACTATTAACTATGTAAACTTAATTCTGTCTATTACATTAACTCTATTCTGGCAAAGTGCAACCATTCAACATTCCCTCTAAGGGCAAACTCAAGTCTTTTCTGAGGTAGTGCAAACAATCACATCATCAATATTCAAGTCAGTTTTAGCAACATGAGTGACGTGATGAGAGGGACCCGTGACGAACCCCCAACGTTGGTTTGGGTGGGCTACAAGACGTGTATCCTGACCTGGAATTCTGCCACACCAATGGGTTTTTCTTCAGGTCTGTAAAACAAAACAATTCTCACAAGATTAGTAGCAGTTTCTGTTGAAGGCAGTCTCTGTAAAAGCCTCCGTTGTAAAACCAGTAGGGAGCACCTTTAAGAAGGTGCAAACTATTTACAAGGACAGTTTGTGATCATGCACAGTCCATGATTCTGCAGTTTTGTTTGAATAACCTTGTGCAAAACTGAGGATCCCTTTAACGCGGGACCCCTTTAAGAGTTAACCCTAAATGGGTTCAGTACTTTAGCAGCAAACAGTTAACAGTTAACAGTTAACTATGTACAATGTTTTCAGTGTTCTTTTATTGGAATAGCTCCGGAGGTAGTACTGGTGGAGGTAGTCCTGCTGGATAGTGGCGACTACCTGGTACGAAGTACAGTGCATCTGCACTCTGAATTGGAGTCTGTGTGCTCACAGTTCTTTGCTCTACCAGGGCACCGGCACATCTGGAGCACAGAACGACAGGTGCTCTTTCAGGAATGGTGGCAGTTGTTGTTTCTCTCACCTGGCCAGATAAGGGCGGTGTGTTATGATCCGGTGACATTGGAGCTGCATGAGAACTTTCACTGGAGAAAGTGGCCACTATACTGACCGCAACCCTGAACTTAACACCGCAACTAGAAGTAGCCATGGAGTGTACCTAACACACCTAGACACCACGTCACATCCGGAGGACTAAATACCCCTAAAGATGGAAATCGGAATACTATCTTGCCTCAGAGAAAATCCCCAAAGGATAGACAGCCCCCCACAAATATTGGTGGTGAGTCGGAGAGGAAAAAACAAACACAGGCAGAAAAAACAGGATTTAGCACAGGAGGCCACTCTAGCTAGATAGGACAGAAAAGGACAGAGTTCTGTGTGGTCAGTATTAAAACCCTTCAAAAAATCCACAGCAGAATATACAAAAAACTTCTTACATCCAACTAAAGATGTAGGAGCGTATATCTGCAACTCCAGTGAAACCAACCACACTGAGAAAACACAGACACAGTCTAATCTGGACAAAAGAAAAACAAACGAACAGTACTGAAAATAAGCACACTGCATGTGTGCCACAGGAAAAGAAACAGACACTTATCTTTGCTGAACTGGCAGATAAGCAGGAGAGGCCAGGCAGAGATCCAACACTTCCAAAGAAACATTGACAACTGGCAAGGGCTAAAGGATTCTGCACACCTAAATATCCCAGTCAGAATTGTAATTATCCGATACACCTGGCCAGGACTGCGAGTCAGAGACAACTGCATTCCCACCAACAACCACTGGAGGGAAGCCAAGAGCAGAATTCACAACAGTACCCCCCCACTTGAAGAGGGGTCACCGAACCCTCACCAGGGCCCCCAGGACGATCAGGACGAGCCAGATGAAAGGCACGGACCAAATCAGCAGCATGGACATCAGAGGCAAAAACCCAAGAATTATCCTCCTGGCTATAACCCTTCCATTTGACCAGGTACTGAAGCTTCCGCCTCGAAAAACGGGAATCCAAAATCTTCTCAACAACATATTCCAACTCCCCATCAACCAACACAGGGGCCAGAGGATCAGCAGAGGGAACAACGGGCTGCACATATTTCCGCAACAAAGATCTATGGAAGACATTATGGATAGCAAAAGAGGCCGGAAGCGCCAGTCGAAAAGACACCGGATTAATAATCTCAGAAATCCTATAAGGACCAATAAACCGAGGTTTAAACTTAGGAGAAGAAACCTTCATAGGAACATTACAGGAAGACAACCAGACCAGATCCCCAACTCGAAGCCGGGAACCAACACACCGACGACGATTAGCAAAACGTTGAGCCTCCTCTTGAGACAACACCAACTTGTCCACCACATGAGCCCAAATCTGCTGCAACCTGTCCACCACAGAATCCACACCAGGATAGTCAGAAGGCTCAACCTGCCCAGAAGAAAAATGAGGATGAAAACCAAAATTACAAAAGAAAGGCGAAACCAAGGTAGCAGAACTAGCCCGATTATTAAGGGCAAACTCGGCCAATGGCAAGAAGGCCACCCAATCATCCTGATCAGCAGACACAAAGCATCTCAAATAAGTCTCCAAGGTCTGATTAGTACGCTCGGTCTCGCCATTAGTCTGAGGATGAAATGCAGAAGAAAAAGACAAATCAATGCCCAGCCTAGCACAAAAGGCCCGCCAAAACCTTGAAACAAACTGGGAACCTCTGTCGGAAACAATATTCTCTGGAATACCAAACAAACAAACCACATGCTGAAAGAACAACGGAACCAAATCAGAAGAGGAAGGCAATTTAGGTAAGGGCACCAAATGAACCATCTTAGAAAACCGGTCACAAACAACCCAGATAACAGACATCTTCTGGGAGACAGGAAGATCAGAAATAAAATCCATCGAAATATGCGTCCAGGGCCTCTCAGGGCAATAGCAACCCACTAGCACGGGAGCAACAAGGCTTGGCCCGCGCACAAGTCCCACAGGACTGCACAAAAGAACGCACATCACGTGACAATGAAGGCCACCAAAAGGACCTACCAACCAAATCTCTGGTACCAAAAATGCCAGGATGACCGGCCAACACGGAACAGTGAACCTCAGAAATCACTCTACTAGTCCATCTGTCAGGAACAAACAATTTCCCCACAGGACAGCGGTCAGGTTTGTGTTGTGAGTTCTGTTTTTGGGCTCCCTCTGGTGGTTACTGATGGTACTGGGTGATTTGTGTTCTGCTGTCTCTGGTGTCCACCTGTTCTATTAGGATTTGGGAGTCTCCTATTTAACCGGGCTTTCTTGTCATTTCCCCGCCGGCTATCAAGGTTATCAGAGTGTTTTGTTACCTCAGCTTCTGGCTTCAGTAATCTTCAGGACAAGCTAAGTTTTTGATTTTCTTGTTCCACGTTTTGATTTATTTTTGTCTTGTCCAGCTTGCATATAATTTTTTCTTTGCTGCTGGTTGCTCTAGCGGGCTGTAATTGCTCCTCATGTTCCATGAGTTGGAACATGAGTTCAAGTAATTACAGGATGGTTTTTTGAAGGGTTTTTTGCTGACCGCGCAGTTTACTTTTGTATCCTCTGCTATCTAGTTTTAGCGGGCCTCATTTTGCTGAATCTGATTTCATACTGTGTATGTGCCTTCCTCTCATTTCACCGTCATTATATGTGGGGGGCTGCTATTTCTGTGGGGTATTTCTCTGGAGGCAAGAGAGGTCTGTGTTTCTTCTAATAGGGGAAGTTAGATCTTCGGCTGGTGCGAGACGTCTAGGATCAACGTAGGCACGTTCCCCGGTTATTGTTATTTGTGTGTTCAGGTTTAGGGCCGCGGTCAGCTCAGGTTCCATCACCCTAGAGCTCGTTGGTGCTTGTCCTTTTGTGATTCCCTGCCATTGGAATCATGACAGTATAGCCGGCCCAAAATGTTTGGGCTGAAGTAGGAGGAAAAGTAGTCTGAGGAAGTTTTTTTTTTTTTTTTTTCTCCTCTGAGGTTGCTGCCTAGCCCTAATTGCAGCCTGGCTGATTTTTTTTTTTTTTTTCCTCCTCTTAATCCTTGAATGGCTCTGACCTTAGCTGTTTATCATGGACGTCCAGAGTTTAGCTTCCAGCTTGAATAATCTTGCTGCTAAGGTTCAAAATATACAAGATTTTGTTGTACATGCTCCTATGTCTGAACCTAGAATTCCTATTCCAGAGTTCTTTGCTGGAGATAGATCTAGTTTTCTGAATTTTAGGAACAATTGCAAGCTGTTCCTTTCTTTGAAATCTCGCTCTTCTGGAGACCCTGCTCAGCAGGTTAAGATTATTATATCTTTCCTGCGGGGTGACCCTCAAAATTGGGCATTTGCATTGGCACCAGGGGATCCTGCGTTGCTTAATGTGGATGCATTTTTTCTGGCATTGGGTTTGCTCTATGAGGAACCTAACCAAGAGATTCAGGCTGAAAAAGCTTTATTAGCTCTCTCTTAGGGGCAAGATGAAGCAGAAATATATTGTCAAAAATTTCGGAAATGGTCAGTGCTTACTCAGTGGAATGAGTGCGCCCTGGCTGCAAAGTTCAGAGATGGCCTTTCTGAGGCCATTAGAGATGTTATGGTGGGGTTCCCTGCGCCTACGGGTCTGAATGAGTCTATGACTATGGCTATTCAGATTGATCGGCGTTTACGGGAGCGCAAACCTGTGCACCATTTGGCGGTGTCTTCTGAACAGGCACTTGAGACAATGCAATGTGATAGAGTTCAGTCTAGAAGTGAACGGCAAAACTATAGGCGGAAAAATGGGTTGTGCTTTTATTGTGGTGATTCAGCTCATGTTATATCAGCATGCTCTAAACGCACAAAAAAGGTTGATAAGTCTGTTGCCATAAGTACGTTACAGTCTAAGTTCATTCTGTCTGTGACTCTGATTTGCTCATTATCATCCATTTCCGTCGATGCCTATGTAGATTCAGGCGCTGCCCTGAGTCTTATGGATTGGTCATTTGCCAAGCGATGTGGGTTTAGTCTTGAGCCTCTGGAAGTCCCTATTCCTTTGAAGGGAATTGACTCTACACCTTTAGCTATGAATAAACCTCAGTACTGGACACAAGTGACCATGCGTATGACTCCCGTTCATCAGGAGGTGATTCGCTTCCTGGTGTTGTATAATTTACATGATGTTCTAGTACTTGGTCTGCCATGGTTACAAACTCATAATCCAGTCCTTGACTGGAAAACAATGTCTGTGTTAAGCTGGGGATGTCAGGGGGTTCATGATGATGCACCTCCGATTTCTATCGCTTCATCTACTCCTTCTGAGGTTCCTGTATTTTTGTCTGATTATCGGGATGTTTTTGAGGAGCCTAAGCTCAGTTCGCTTCCTCCTCACAGGGATTGCGATTGTGCTATAGATTTAATTCCTGGTAGTAAATTTCCTAAAGGTCGTTTGTTCAATCTGTCAGTGCCAGAGCATACTGCTATGCGGGATTATGTTAAGGAGTCCTTGGAAAAGGGCCATATCCGTCCATCTTCGTCCCCTTTGGGAGCAGGTTTTTTTTTCGTGGCCAAGAAAGATGGGTCCTTGAGACCTTGTATAGATTATCGTCTTTTGAATAAGATTACCGTAAAATATCAGTATCCTTTGCCTTTGTTGACTGATTTGTTTGCTCGCATTAAGGGGGCTAAATGGTTCACTAAGATTGATCTCCGGGGTGCGTATAATCTTATACGAATAAAGCAAGGTGATGAGTGGAAAACCGCATTTAATACGCCTGAGGGCCATTTTGAGTATTTGGTAATGCCTTTCGGACTTTCTAATGCTCCTTCAGTCTTCCAGTCCTTTATGCACGATGTTTTCCGTGAATATCTGGATAAATTTATGATTGTGTATTTGGATGATATTTTGTTTTTTTCTGATGACTGGGAGTCTCATGTTCAGCAGGTCAGGAAGGTGTTTCGGGTCCTGCGGGCTAATTCCTTGTTTGTAAGGGGCTCAAAGTGTCTCTTTGGAGTCCAGAAGATTTCTTTCTTGGGGTATATTTTTTCCCCTTCTACTATTGAGATGGATCCCATCAAGGTTCGGGCTATTTGTGACTGGACGCAGCCTGCATCTCTTAAGAGTTTGCAGAAGTTCTTGGGCTTTGCTAATTTCTATCGTCGTTTTATAACTAATTTTTCTAGTGTTGTTAAGCCTTTGACGGATTTGACTAAGAAGGGTGCTGATGTTGCTGATTGGTCTCCTGCGGCTGTGGAGGCCTTTCAGGAACTTAAACGCCGGTTTTCTTCTGCTCCTGTGTTGCGTCAGCCTGATGTTTCGCTTCCTTTCCAAGTTGAGGTTGATGCTTCCGAGATTGGAGCGGGGGCGGTTTTGTCACAGAGAAGCTCCGATTGCTCGGTGATGAAGCCATGTGCGTTCTTTTCTAGAAAATTTTTGCCCGCTGAGCGGAATTATGATGTGGGTAATCGGGAACTTTTGGCCATGAAGTGGGCATTTGAGGAGTGGCGTCATTGGCTGGAGGGTGCTAGACATCGTGTGGTGGTCTTGACTGATCACAAAAATCTGATTTACCTTGAGTCTGCCAGGCGTCTGAATCCTAGACAGGCTCGTTGGTCACTGTTTTTCTCCCGTTTCGATTTTGTGGTTTCATACCTGCCAGGTTCAAAGAATGTGAAGGCGGATGCTCTTTCTAGGAGTTTTGTGCCTGACTCCCCTGGAAATTCTGAGCCCACTGGTATCCTTAGGGATGGGGTGATTTTGTCGGCCGTCTTCCCAGACTTGCGACGTGCTTTGCAGGAGTTTCAGGCGGGTAAACCTGATCGTTGTCCGCCTGAGAGACTGTTTGTTCCGGATAGCTGGACCAGTAGAGTCATCTCTGAGGTCCATTCTTCTGCGTTGGCAGGTCATCCTGGAATATTTGGTACTAGAGACTTGGTGGCCAGGTCTTTTTGGTGGCCTTCCTTGTCTAGGGATGTGCGTTCTTTTGTGCAGTCTTGTGAGGTTTGTGCTCGGGCTAAGCCTTGCTGTTCTCGAGCCAGTGGATTGTTGTCACCTTTGCCTATCCCGAAGAGGCCTTGGACGCACATTTCCATGGACTTTATTTCGGATCTCCCTGTCTCTCAAAAAATGTCCGTCATCTGGGTTGTGTGTGACCGCTTTTCTAAAATGGTTCATCTTGTACCCTTGCCTAAGTTGCCTTCCTCCTCTGAGTTGGTCCCTCTGTTTTTCCAGAACGTGGTTCGTTTGCATGGGATTCCGGAGAACATCGTTTCTGACAGGGGATCCCAGTTTGTGTCTAGATTTTGGCGGACGTTCTGTGCTAAGATGGGCATTGATTTGTCCTTTTCGTCTGCATTCCACCCTCAGACGAATGGCCAGACGGAGCGAACTAATCAGACCTTGGAAACTTATTTGAGGTGTTTTGTTTCTGCTGATCAGGATGACTGGGTTACCTTTTTGCCGCTGGCCGAGTTTGCCCTTAATAATCGGGCTATTTCTGCTACCTTGGTTTCTCCTTTCTTTTGTAATTCGGGGTTTCATCCTCGTTTTTCCTCTGGTCAGGCGGAGCCTTCTGATTGTCCTGGAGTGGACATGGTGGTGGATAGGTTGCATCAGATTTGGAGTCATGTGGTGGACAATTTGAAGTTGTCCCAGGAGAAGGCTCAGCAGTTTGCTAATCGCCGTCGCCGCGTGGGTCCTCGACTTCGTGTTGGGGACTTGGTGTGTTTGTCTTCTCGTTTTGTTCCTATGAAGGTCTCTTCTCCTAAGTTCAAGCCTCGGTTCATCGGTCCTTATAGGATCTTGGAAATTCTTAACCCTGTGTCGTTTCGTTTGGATCTCCCGGCATCGTTTGCTATTCATAATGTGTTCCATCGGTCGTTGTTGCGGAGGTATGAGGTACCTGTTGTTCCTTCACCTGAGCCTCCTGCTCCGGTGCTGGTGGAGGGAGAATTGGAGTATGTTGTGGAGAAGATCTTGGATTATCGTGTTTCCAGACGGAAACTCCAATATTTGGTCAAGTGGAAGGGTTATGGTCAGGAGGATAATTCTTGGGTGGTTGCCTCTGATGTTCATGCTGATGATTTGGTCCGCGCTTTTCATAGGGCTCATCCTGGTCGCCCTGGTGGTTCTCGTGAGGGTTCGGTGACCCCTCCTCAAGGGGGGGTACTGTTGTGAGTTCTGTTTTTGGGCTCCCTCTGGTGGTTACTGATGGTACTGGGTGATTTGTGTTCTGCTGTCTCTGGTGTCCACCTGTTCTATTAGGATTTGGGAGTTTCCTATTTAACCGGGCTTTCTTGTCATTTCCCCGCCGGCTATCAAGGTTATCAGAGTGTTTTGTTACCTCAGCTTCTGGCTTCAGTAATCTTCAGGACAAGGTAAGTTTTTGATTTTCTTGTTCCACGTTTTGATTTATTTTTGTCTTGTCCAGCTTGCATATAATTTTTTCTTTGCTGCTGGTTGCTCTAGCGGGCTGTAATTGCTCCTCATGTTCCATGAGTTGGAACATGAGTTCAAGTAATTACAGGATGGTTTTTTGAAGGGTTTTTTGCTGACCACGCAGTTTACTTTTGTATCCTCTGCTATCTAGTTTTAGCGGGCCTCATTTTGCTGAATCTGATTTCATACTGTGTATGTGCCTTCCTCTCATTTCACCGTCATTATATGTGGGGGGCTGCTATTTCTGTGTGGTATTTCTCTGGAGGCAAGAGAGGTCTGTGTTTCTTCTAATAGGGGAAGTTAGATCTTCGGCTGGTGCGAGACGTCTAGGATCAACGTAGGCACGTTCCCCGGCTATTGTTATTTGTGTCTTCAGGTTTAGGGTCGCGGTCAGCTCAGGTTCCATCACCCTAGAGCTCGTTGGTGCTTGTCCTTTTGTGATTCCCTGCCATTGGAATCATGACAGGTTTGTCAACCTGAAATTCCTGAAGAACCCGTCGTAAATCAGGGGAAATGGCAGAAAGGACCACCTCCTCTTTCAGAATACCGACCGGCTCTAAGACCTCAGGAGAATCAGGTAAAAAACTCCTAGAGAGGGCATCAGCCTTAATATTCTTAGAACCCGGAAGGTACGAGACCACGAAATCAAAACGGGAAAAAAACAAGGACCATCGAGCCTGTCTAGGATTCAGCCGTTTAGCAGACTCGAGGTAAATCAAATTCTTCTGATCGGTTAAGACCACAATACAGTGCTTAGCTCCCTCAAGCCAATGTCGCCACTCCTCAAACGCCCACTTCATTGCCAACAACTCCTGAATGCCGACATCATAATTGCGTTCAGCAGGCGAAAACTTACGGGAAAAGAAGGCACACGGTTTCATTAAGGAACCAACAGGATCCCTCTGAGACAAAACGGCCCCTGCCCCAATCTCAGAAGCGTCAACCTCAACCTGAAACGGAAGAGAAACATCCGGTTGGCACAACACTGGAGCAGAAGTAAATAGACGTTTAAGCTCCTGAAAGGCAGAGACAGCCGCAGAGGACCAATTCGCCACATCAGCGCCCTTCTTCATCAAATCGGTCAAGGGTTTAACCACGCTGGAAAAATTAGCAATGAAACGGCGATAAAAATTTGCAAAACCCAAAAATTTCTGAAGGCTCTTCACGGATGTGGGCTGAATCCAATTATGAATGGCCTGAACCTTAACCGTATCCATCTCTATAGATAAAGGAGAAAAAATGAAGCCCAAAAATAGACTTTCTGCACCCCAAAGAGACACTTAGACCCTTTCACAAACAGGGCATTGTCACGAAGGATCTGAAATACCATCCTGACCTATTCCACATGAGACTCCCAATCATCGGAAAAAATCAAAATATCGTCCAAATATACAATCAAGAATTTATCAAGATAAGTCCAGAAAATATCATGCATGAAGGACTGAAACACAGATGGAGCATTAGAGAGTCCGAATGGCATCACAAGGTATTCAAAATGGTCTTTGGGCGTGTTAAACGCAGTTGTCCATTCATCACCCTGCTTAATACGAACAAGATAATATGCCCCTCGAAGGTCAATCTTGGTAAACCAACTAGCTCCCTTAATCCTAGCAAACAAATCGGAAAGCAAAGGTAAAGGGTATTGAAACTTGACCGTGATTTTATTCAAGAGGCGATAATCTATACAGGGTCTCAAGGAACCATCTTTTTTAGCAACAAAAAAGAACCCCGCTCCCAACGGTGAAGAAGATGGCCGAATATGCCCTTTCTCGAAAGACTCCTTATTATAGCTCCGCATGGTGGTATGTTCAGGCACAGATAGATTAAAAAGTTGACCCTTAGGAAACTTACAGCCTGGAATCAAGTCAATAGCACAATCGCAGTCCCTGTGCGGTGGAAGAAAACTGGACTTGGGCTCATCGAATACATCCTGAAAATCAGACAAAAACTCTGGAATCTCAGAAGGTGAAGAAGAGGAGATTGACATCAAAGGAACATCATTATGAACCCCCTGACAACCCCAACTAGTCACAGACATGGACTTCCAGTCCAACACAGGATTATGTACCTGCAACCATGGAAAACCCAGCACGATAACATCATGCAAGTTATGCAACCCCAGAAATCGACAATCTTCCTGATGGGCTAGCGCCATGCGCATGGTTACCTGTGTCCAAAACTGGGACATATTTCTAGCCAAGGGTGTAGCATCAATGCCCCTCAAAGGAATAGGGTTCTGCAAAGGCTGCAAGGGAAAACCACAACGCTTGGCAAACTCAAAATCCATAAAATTCAAGGCGGCGCCTGAATCCACAAACGCCATGACAGAAAATGATGACAATGAGCAGATCAAGGACACAGATAACAGAAATTTAGGTTGTACAGTACTGATGGTAATAGAACTGGCGATCCTCTTTGTCCGCTTAGGGCAGACAGAAATGACATGAGAAGCGTCGCCACAATAATAACACAACCTATTTTGGCGTCTGAAACCTTGTCGTTCCATTCTAGACAGAATTCTATCACATTGCATAGGCTCAGAAATTTGCTCTGAGGATAAAGCCACAGCGCGCACAGTTCTGCGCTCCCGCAGGAGTCGGTCAATCTGAATGGCCAGAGACATAGAATTACTCAGACCGGAAGGCGTGGGAAACCCCACCATAACATCTTTAACGGATTCAGGAAACCCCCTTCTGAAGATTGCCACCAAAGCATCATTATTCCATTTAGTCAATACAGACCATGTTCTAAATTTCTGACAATACAATTCTGCCGCCTCTTGACCCTGAGACAGGGCCAACAAGGTCTTCTCAGCTTGATCCACAGAATTAGGTTCATCATATAATAGTCCTAATGCCTGAAAAAAGGAGTCAATATTAAGGAAAGCCGGATTCCCAGATTCCAGGGAAAACGCCCAATCCTGCGGGTCGCCACGCAGCAGGGAGATTACGATCTTTACCTGCTGAATGGAATCACCAGAGGATCGAGGTCTCAGGTCAAAAAACAGTTTACAGTTGTTTTTAAAACTCAAAAATTTAGACCTGTCACCAGAAAACAAATCAGGAGTAGGAATCTTCGGTTCTAAAGCAGGAGTCTGAACAATATAATCAGAAATACCTTGCACCCTAGCAGCAAGCTGGTCTACACGAGAAGCTAATTCCTGAACATTCATGATTGCACCAGGCTCCTCAGCCACCCAGATATTAAGAGGGAGGAGAACACAAAGCAGACTGGAGAAAAAAAATGGCTCAAGAGCTTCCTTCCCTTCTTCTGAGATGCATTTAACTCATTGTTGGCCAGTTGTACTGTTATGATCCGGTGACCTTGAAGCTGCATGAGAACTTTCACTGGAGAAAGTGGCCACTATACTGACCGCAACCCTGAACTTAACACCGCAACTCGAAGTAGCCGTGGAGTGTACCTAACACACCTAGACACCTCGTCACAGCTGGAGGACTAAATACCCCTAAAGATGGAAATCGGAATACTATCTTGCCTCAGAGAAAATCCCCAAAGGATAGACAGCCCCCCACAAATATTGGCGGTGAGTCGGAGAGGAAAAAACATACACAGGCAGAAAAAACAGGATTTAGCACAGGAGGCCACTCTAGCTAGATAGGACAGAAAAGGACAGAGTTCTGGCCAGGAATGCGAGTCAGAGACAACTGCATTCCCACCAACAACCACTGGAGGGAACCCAAGAGCAGAATTCACAACAGCGGTGTTGGGCAATGTGGAGCCTCTGGTGACAACGGCTCCGAGTCTCTAGGTGGAGATGGCAGGGAGTCGATGGGCACTAGGAGGGTCTCGTCGGTGGCCGGGGCAGGTTTGGATTGCTTACCTGCCACTGCGGCGTCTCTGGTGCCGGTCTCCTCCTCTGCAGGCTGGGGCTCTGATGGCTGGCTGTGTCGCTGCTCCTCACTGCTGGCGGTCACGCGATGACACAGCTCCTCCACCTCTGCTCCAAGAACCTCCTGGTTCATACAGCCTTGTAGGGTCCTGCTCTGTTCCCATTGACCAGGACAGCTGTGGGTTTTCTCCCCCTCTTCCGGGCGACCTCCGCTCACCATGTTGCCAACCAGGTTCTGCCCAATGTCCTGGAGTCAGTCTTGTGGAGGTGTGTCCATGCAGTGAGTCATAACTCCAGATGTTAAACTAATTACCATTGTCAAAGACTTGAACATCCTTATCAGTTTGAATTCCAAGATTGTGATTTTTCTCCTTAAAGGGAACCTGTCACCCCCAAAAAGGAAGATGAGCTAAGCCCACCGGCATCAGGGGCTTATCTACAGCATTCTGGAATGCTGTAGATAAGCCCCCTATGTAACCTGAAAGATGAGAAAAGAGGTTAGATTATACTCACCTGGGCGGGCGGGCGCTCCGATCCAATGGGCGCCCGGTCCGGGGCCTCCCATCTTCATAGGATGACGTCCTCTTCTTGTCTTCAATCTGCGGCTCCAGCGCAGGCGTACTTTGTCTGTCCTGTTGAGGGCAGAGCAAAGTACTGCAGTGCGCAGGCGCCGGGACTCTTTGACCTTTCCAGAATGCTGTAGATAAGCCCCTGATGCCAGTGGGCTTAGTGTTGTGAATTCTGTGATCAAGCTCCCTCCTGTGGTCACAAGTGGTACTGCGGCTTCTGAGTTTCCTTCCTCAGGTGATGAGGTTAAGTCGTTAGGTGCTGCTCTATTTAACTCCACCTAGTGCTTTGATCCTGGCCTCCAGTCAATGTTCTAGTATTGGTCTTGCTTCATCCTGGATCGTTCCTGTGGCCTGTCTGCTCAGCATAAGCTAAGTTCTGCTTGTGTTACTTTTGTTGCTATATTTTCTGTCCAGCTTGCTTTTTTGGTTTTGCTTGCTTGCTGGAAGCTCTGAGACGCAGAGGGAGCACCTCCGTACCGTTAGTAGGTGCGGAGGGTCTTTTTGCCCCTCTGCGTGGTTGTTTGTAGGTTTTTGTGTTGACCGCAAAGCTATCTTTCCTATCCTCGGTCTATTCAGTAAGTCGGGCCTCACTTTGCTAAATCTATTTCATCTCTGTGTTTGTATTTTCATCTTAACTCACAGTCATTATATGTGGGGGGCTGCCTTTTCCTTTGGGGAATTTCTCTGAGGCAAGGTAGGCTTATTTTTCTATCTTCAGGACTAGCTAGTTTCTCAGGCTGTGCCGAGTTGCATAGGGAGCGTTAGGCGCAATCCACGGCTACCTCTAGTGTGGTTTGATAGGTTTAGGGATTGCGGTCAGCAGAGTTTCCACGTCTCAGAGCTCGTCCTATGTTTTGTGGTTTTTGTCAGGTCACTTGTGTGCTCTGAACTTCAAGGTCCATTGTGGTTCTGAATTACCTGTTCATAACAGCTTAGCTCATCTTCCATTTTGGGGGTGACAGATTCCCCTTAAAATGACTTTTCAGTATTAAGACTTTTAAAGCCATCATAAAGTGTCCAGGTCCAGAGAAATGTTTTCCCACAGGCATGACCAGTTCATTCCTAATTGTGTAGATTCTTCCTCATTCATAGCTTTTCCTCACTTTTCCCAATATACGAGATACCTCGTAGATACCTCCAGGGCACCTTGTACAGTGAGTGTATCATGTATACCACATTGCAGAATGTATATGAGAAGAAATCCATGATTTTATAGTCCTGATTTGTGTTGGGTATGTAAATTGTATTTGTTGGTAATATATACTGTCGATACAAATCTTGCATTTTTATGGTTACAGGGGAATGTGCTGTCCCTGATGACGATTAGAGGACACTTCTGACAAGGAGATTCCTTAAGTTAGTGGGCTATTTGTAGGAAAAAAAGTGGTAATTCTGGGAATTTTTCTTTCTGTCTGTGGTCCGTGTGGGAGATAGGTTGAAGATCATTTCCAATCATCCTGGTGTTATTCTCCCTCTGTTTGTTGTCCAGAAGACTGCTTCTTTGGATCCTTGTAGCTCTGTGGATCTGTTCATCTACTTCCAGTGGATGTTATCTTGGGATCCTTGTAGCTCTGTAAAGTATACTTACTTATAGGTGGAGTCCTTAACTTCCTTTCATACAGGACCCGTTGAAGCGCAGAGGAGCGTGAAGTGGCCGTCGTTCACTTTGGGTTGCATTCTGAGCTTGCTGCCATGTTTTAACTTTTACAAATAAAGGATACATTTAAGGGACGGTGAGTGCCATTTTTCTTTCCTCTCACATTCCACAAAATTGTTCTTTGCCTTCTTAGCACCCAGGATCCCTGCTGCATGGAAGTTTGTATGAAGACTATGTAAGGTTAACATTTAAGGTTAACACATAGTGTCATTTATCTGTTTCATTTGCTACTTTTCTCCTGTGTACATTGTTCAGCCAGTATTTTCCTATGGACGTGGAGTCCAATAAGATGGATCCTGTGCTTCCAGCAACTACTAATGGAATCCAGACAGGAAGACAGAACGTTAACACTCTTTTTATAGATTGTAACCAACATTAACACACTACAGATCATACACTCTAAGACCTTCGAATTCAAATTGATCAATTTGGCAGAAAGAGAGGTGTGACTTTTTTGGGCAATTAACTCCTTAAAATCTTATGTGGAATGTGAGAGAGCCTCTCCCAATCTCAGAGTTTTCAAAGACATCTCACACTACCAGGAGGGCAAGATTTTTATTACTGAGTGGGAATATGTCCATCTACTATGCTCCCGCGATTTATTCAAATTGATGTTGAATTACAATGAACAGGACTATTTGGAGATGAAAAATAGTTAGCTCACATGGTAAGAAGATTTCCCAACGTCCAGAACTGGCACGTATGAAAGCTGAGCAGCCGGTATAAAAACAATGAAGAGCAGGTGAGATCCAGCGAGAAACTGTGTTTTAGTAATAAAATATAGCTTTTAATGGGCCATTTAAAAAAGGGATAACATCACCAATAGTGCTCCACTAAAAATGACATAACACATAACAGCATCATACACACAGTGCAGCGTTATGACCAATGCGTTTCGACTTTCATCTTAAAAGCTATATTTTATTACTAAAACAAAGTTTCTCACTGGATCTCACCTGCTCTTCATTGTTTGGAGGTGAACACTCAAATGGATGCAGAAAAGGAACAGCTTCGCTCATGTCTGATCGAAACCTAATGACAGAATTTAAAAAAAAATAAATAAAACTGTGATACCTGTCCAGGCTGAAATCAAAAATAGGAAGCAAAATAAAATCATCAGCGATAAAAATGACTTTGACACGAGTAATTTCCTCACTTGAAATAAAATGAAATCACCATCTAAAAAGAATAGGGCACCCAGGCGCAATAATAAAAAAATTGCAAAGTGATTATTGGACTACCGATTCGGACTCTAGTGCTACAGATGATACAGCATTCACTCATCCCCTTTTATTTCTGAGACATTCCATTTATCAGAAACACAAGAAGGGGCGGCATGAGGCAACAGTTTCCTCAGAGGACAAAAATGCAAGCAGGTGTCATAGAGAAGCTAACAGAAGGGGTCGAGATGGATGGATGGAAGGTTCCGTGGGAAAGCAACACACTCCATACTGGGGGTCCCAACAGGGAGAGGAGGGCCAAAAGGGGAGGTGCGCCAATACTGTTTGCTTTTGCAGTGAATGCAAGAGCTGCCACAAATTTGGCCACACCCCAAAACCCCTTGGAAGAGATATGGAGGAGGGTCTCATAAAACAATTTTCCCATTATTAGGAAGTAGGTCTCCCATACTGTTTGCCTATGCAGTGGATACAAGGGCTGGCAAAAATTTTGAGCCACTCCAATGCCCCTTTGAAGAAATGGAGAGGGGGGCCTCATGAAAAAAGTTTCCAATTATGCAGGAGCAGGTCTCTATACTTGTAATGCAAGTATACACTTATTGTATGGGCTGACAAACATTTTCCCCTGGGGGTATACATGAACATCTACTATATAAAGCTGAATGTGTGTGTGTGTGTGTGTGTGTGTGTGTGTGTGTGTGTGTGTATGTGTGTATGTCCGGGATTGGCATCTGCACCGTCGCAGCTACAGCCACAAAATTTTGCACAGTCACACGTCTGGACCCCGAGAGCGTCATAGGCTATGTTGTGAGGCGAAATTTTAACCCCGCGCGTTCCAATTCACCAAACAATTTTGCCCCTATCTACATAATGGGGAAAAAAGTGAAAGGAAAAGTATTGGAAGCGTCGCAGCTACAGCAGCAAAATTTTGCACAGTCACACGTCTGGACCCTGAGAGCATCATAGGCTACGTTGTGAGGTGAAATTTTAACCCCGCGCTTTCCAATTCACCAAACAATTTTGCCCCTATCTACATAATGGGGAAAAAAGTGAAAGGAAAAGTGTTGGAGGCGTCGCAGCTACAGAAACAAAATTTTGCACAGTCACACGTCTGGACCCTGAGAGCGTCATAGGCTACGTTGTGAGGTGAAATTTTAACCCCGCGCTTTCCAATTCACCAAACAATTTTGCCCCTATCTACATAATGGGTAAAAAGTTAAATGAAAAGTGTTGGAGGCGTCGCAGCTACAGCCACAAAATTTTGCACAGTCACACGTCTGGACCCTGAGAGCGTCATAGGCTATGTTGTGAGGTGAAATTTTAACTCCGCGCTTTCCAATTCACCAAACTAATTTCCCCCTATCTACATAATGGGGAAAAGTGAAAGGAAAAGTGTTGGAGGCAAATTGACAGCTGCCAGATGTGAACAAGGGGGACTTAAAGAATGAGAGCGATGGCGCAAAAGAGTATATACCGATCAGTTGCTAAGGTGGGGCCCCGACATGAGATACTCACCACACATGGGGATATGAACACACACACAAAATGCGCCACACACTACCACGTGCTTGAACACATATACCACCCTCAGCACACATTTCACCACACATACACCAACCTCGCCACGTAAAAGTCGAAACACAAAAGTCGCTGCTCAAAACTCGCCACGCGCAAAACTCGCCACATGCAAAAACTAGGCTCACGCAAAACTCGCCACAAGTGCAAAACTCACCTCATGGAATACTCGCCACACGCAAAACTTGCACACGCGGAAAAATTGCCACATGCACAAAATTTGCAACACATGCAAAAGTTGCCTCACACAAAACTTGCACATACTCAAAAGGCACCAGACATAAAACTCACCACGCGCAAAACTCGCCATGCGCAAAACTTGCTGCACACAACTTGCTACACTAACCTGTTACATGCAACTCGACACACAAAAAGTTGCTACACGCATGTTGCCACACAAAACTCATCTCACAAAAGTCGCTACATGCATGTCGCCACACACAACTCAACACACACAACTTGACAAACGAAACTCGCCCTAAAACACACACAAGTCTGGTATTAGCCTTTAAAAATAAAAATCTGATTAATAAGCAGACAAACTACAAGAGCAACAAATGTACCATATAGGAAATACAGCAGCTGTCAGTCACATGACCTGTCTATTATGTGTATGTGTGAGCTAATATATGCTGCCAGGGGGAGGGCTTCCTGTTGGCTGGGGATTTATCAGGCTGCCAATTTATCTTACAAATACTGAGGTAAAAATACTGAGCAAATAACGTGTTAACGAGGTCTAATACAGGAGATCACACAGGTATATACTATATACAGGGGAGATGACACACAGATATATACTATATACAGGAGAGATAGCACACAGGTATATACTATATAGAGGAGGAGATGACATACAGGTACATACTATATACAGGAGGAGATGACATACAGGTTTATACTAAATACAGGAGGAGATGACACACAGGTATATACTATATACAGGAGCAGATTACCTACAGGTATATACTATATACAGGAGGAGATGACATACAGGTATATGCTATATATAGAAGATGACATATAGGTATATACTATATACAGGAGGAGATGACACACAGATATATACTATATACAGGGGAGATGATACACAGGTATATACTATATACAGGAGGAGATGACATACAGGTATATACTATATATAGAAGGAGATGACATACAGGTATATACTATATATAGGAGGAGATGACATACAGGTATATACTATATATAGGAGGAGATGACATACAGGTATATACTATATATAGGAGGAGATGACATACAGGTATATACTATATACAGGGGAGATGACACACAGCAGGTATATACTATATACAGGGGAGATGACATACAGGTATATACTATATACAGGAGATGACATACAGTTGTATACTATATATAAGGGAGATGACAAACATGTATATACTGAGGTGAAAATGAGAGGTGTGAGGTGAAAATGAAAAGGTGTGAGTGCAAAATGAGAGGAGTGAGGGAAAATAGTGTAGTGATTGGAAAATGACAGATGTGAGGTCGAAATGACAAGTGTTGGGGGGAATGAGAGGAGTGAGGGAGAAAATGAGAGGTGTGAGGGAGAAAATGAGAGATGTGAGGGAGAAAATGAGAGGCGTGATGGGAAAATAAGAGAAGTGACGTGCTATAACTAACCACAGATATTTACTATGCCCAGGCAACGCCGGGCTCTTTAGCTAGTACTATATAAATATAATTTTTTGTACTGACATCATAAACACCCTTTAAAAAATTATGTTGCATCAAGGACCCCAGTTACCCTGGTGATCTAGTGGTGGTAGATGATGAGGATGAGGAGAAGGAGGAGGACAACAGCAAATAACTAAAATCAGGAAGCGTACACCCAGGTGTGGGTGTGAAGAGGTGCATGAGAATAGACTTCCCAAAAAAGACACTGGATTTGAGTTTTTGTTACGCTGCTATCATTCGGTGGTGTACAGAAGTCTGGCCCAATCCAGCTCTTGTTCATTTTTTGTAAGAGTCAGCCTGTCAGCATTTTCAGTTGACAGGTGGATGCGCTTATCTGTTATATCCACCAGCGGCACTAAAAACCCGCTCTGACAAAACACTAGAGGCAGAGCAGGCCAGGTCCTCCATGCATAGATAGCCAGTTCATGCCATGTATCCAGCTTGGATAGCCAATAATTATAAGGCAAAGAGGAATCACGGACTTTGGAACGGTCAGCAAGGTATGTCCTCAGCATCTTCCCAAACTTTGCACTCCTTGTGAGAGTATTTCGTGCCTCAGGGCCTGTGTGATGGTAGAGAGTGTTCCCCTGCCTCTGCTGGATTGGAGTTGTGTCTCTATCACCTGTACTTCTTGGTTGTCCAAAGAACTGTGACCTCTATCGCCAGCGTTTTCAGATGGGAATTTTTTTAAATAATTCCACAACAAGGGCCTTTTGCCTACTGCCCCATTTTAGTAGATCTGTCAGCCTCCTAAATAAGCGATATAAAGTTCTCTTTGTAGCGTGGGTCTAGAAGTGTCACCAACCAGTAATGATTGTCACCCAAAATTTTGTTAACGTGAGGGTCACGGTCAAGGCAGCGTAACATAAACTCAGCCATGCGTGCCAGACTGCTAACAGGCAAGACTTCCGTGTGTCATGGTTGTGGTCTGGGTTCTCTCCCGGTTCCTCACGGGGTAAATTGTCTTTGGTCTCCTTTTGGATCTGGGAGGGACATATATACCCACACCAGGCTTAGGTTCCCTGTCAGTTATACTTACGCCCTCGGCTGAGTGTGCTGACCCTCGTGTGCCTGTGCTTTGTACCTGCTCTTGTGCTTGATCTTTTGGTTCTGACCTGGTTTGTCCCTTTGTTGTGATTTGGTATTCTGTCTTGGTACTGTTTGCTTGCTTGTTTGGTATATTGACTCTTGCCTGGCTTTTTGACTACCTGCTCTGTCTTTCCCCTCTGGTACCGCGACGTCCCCTGACTGTCCTCAATGTTACGTGTTTCATCCTCTGATTGTTACCCCCACCTGTCCGAGAGCTCTCCTTCTTTCCCTGATGGAGCCTAGCTTTCCAAAGGTCTGGTAGTGGTCTCTGCCCCGGCCACCCTCCCCGGAGGTCACGTGCTTCAGGTCCTGCATGCCTGCACATCTCTTCGCCATCGCCGCTCCACATCTCTGGGATGCTAAACTGACCCCGGACTCTGTCATTCAGGGCACTTGCACTAGGCTAGTCTGTAAGTGGAGTGCATGACATTATAACTGACCAATACTTTTTCCTCTGTGTGTGTTTGAAGGATTTTGTAGGTCCTTCATTATTATGGATCCAATGTATGCTCTTTCTGAGCAGGTTAAGCACCTGACTCAGATGTTCCAGAAATTAAATGTGGAGCAACGACCTCTGGCTCAATCTCAGCAGCGCATAGCTGACATTGTGCAGGGGGCTTTGTCATCTGGTGCTCAGGGGGCGGGGGCATGGGATGTTACATTAGTTTCCCCTAAACCTCTGGTTAAGCTACCAGACACTTTTTCCGGAGATAAAAAAGGATTTAAAGTTTTTAAGGAGGGTTGTAAGTAGTGATGAGCAAATATACTCGTTACTCGAGATTCCTCAAGCATGCTCGGGGGTCCCCCGAGTATTTTTTAGTGCTTGGAGTTTTAGTTTTTCTTGCCGCAGCTGAATGATTTACATCTGATAGCCAGCATAAGTACATGTGGGGGTTACCTGGTTGCTAGGGAATTCCCACATGTACTTAAGCTCCCTAACAGATGTAATTCATTCAGCTGCGGAAAGAAAAACTAAAACTCCAAGCACTAAAAAATACTCGGAGGACCCCCGAGCATGCTCGAGAAATCTCGAGTAGCAACTATATTCGCTCACCACTAGTTGTAAGCTTTTTTCTCATTAAGACCGCACTCTTCTGGGGATGAATGTCAGAGGGTGGGGGTCATTATGTAGCTGCTAAGGGTAGCCCCTCAGGCTTGGGCTTTTTCCCTTCCTTCTTCGGCCCCAGAGAGAGTGACGGAGGATGTATTTTTTTAGGCCCTGGGGCTATCTATCATGATCCTGATCGAGTGTGTCTAGCTGAGGACATGGTGATTAGTGTGTGTCAATGGAAGCACTTGGCCCAGTGGTTTTGTTCAGAGTTCATACGCAGGGCCGCTGAGGTATCTTGGAATGATGCTGCCCTCTGGGGATTGTTCCGTAGAGGTCTGTCTGAACGTCTGAAAGATGCCTTGGCACTTCACCCTCCACCTGATACTCTGGAGGATGCTTTGACCTAGGCCGTCCAGATGGATCACAGGCTGCGGGCGAGAGGGGTGATGCAATTTGAGACCCCGTTGTTCACCAGTGGAAGGGCAGCCAGTCCTACATCTGAGCCTATGACGCCATCACGCTTAAGGAAAAAGAAAGGAGACGCCACCGCAAGAAGCACTTGTGGAGAATCTGCACATTGCAAAAGAGACTGTCCCTCTAGTCCATCATCGGTGAAGACTTCGGTAAATGACTAAGTCTGGGTAACGATCGGGGAGGTTGCCTAGACTCTCAGGTACTTTTGTCTTCGCTTTCTAAAATCCTTCTCCAGGTGGAGAAGGTACCATTTTGATCCCTTGCACCCTACTATCATATTAGGGGTTTTTTAGGGAAAGGGAGGGATAGCAACCGACGAGCGTGGGCGCCACTGCGCAGGTTTAGGGTGCCAACCTCTGGAAGTAGGTAGGGGGACATTAGTTGTTGTGAATTCTGTGGTCAAGCTCTCTCCTGTGGTCATGAGTGGTACTTCGGCTGGTTCTGTCTGTGAGCTTCCTCTGGTGGATGTGAGTGGGGCTGTGGCTTCTGAGTTTCCTTCCTCAGGTGACGAGGTTAAGTCGTTAGGTGCTGCTCTATTTAACTCCACCTAGTTCTTTGTTCCTGGCCTCCAGTCAATGTTCCAGTATTGGTCTTGCTTTCTCCTGGATCGTTCTTGTGGCCTGTCTGCCCTGCATAAGCTAAGTTTTGCTTGTGTTACTTTTGTTTGCTATATTTTCTGTCCAGCTTGCTATATTGGTTTTTCTTGCTTGCTGGAAGCTCTGAGACGCAGAGGGAGCACCTCCGTACCGTTAGTCAGTGCGGAGTGTCTTTTTGCCCCTCTGCGTGGTTGTTTGTAGGTTTTTGTGCTGACCGCAAAGCTATCTTTCCTATCCTCGGTCTATTCAGTAAGTCGGGCCTCACTTTGCTAAAATCTATTTCATCTCTGTGTTTGTATTTTCCTCTTAACTCACAGTCATTATATGTGGGGGGCTTGTTATGAAAGGCAATTCAGAATCACAATGGACATGGAGGTCAGAGCACATTCAGTGAACTGACAATAACCCAAAATAATAGAACGAGCTCTGAGACGTGGGAACTCTGCAGACCGCAATCCCTAAGCCTATCAAACCACACTAAAGGTAGCCGTGGAGCGCTCCTGACCAGAACCTAGGCGCCTCGTCACAGCCTGAGAAACTAGCTAATCCTGAAGATAGAAAAATAAGCCTACCTTGCCTCAGAGAAATTCCCCAAAGGAAAAGGCAGCCCCCCACATATAATGACTGTGAGCAAGATGAAAACACAAACATAGAGATGAAACAGATTTAGCAAAGTGAGGCCCGACTAGCTGAACAGAACGAGGATAGGGAAGATAACTTTGCGGTCAGCACAAAAACCTATAAAAAACCACGTAGAGGGGACAAAAAGACCCTCCGCACCGACTAACGGTACGGAGGTGGTCCCTCTGCGTCTCAGAGCTTCCAGCAGGCGAGAAAAACCAATAAAGCAAGCTGGACAGAAAAATAGCAACAAAATAACATAAGCAAAACTTAGCTTTGCAGAGCAGCAGGCCACAGGAATGATCCAGGGAAAAAACAAGTACCACACTGAAACATTGACAGGAAGCATAGATCAAAGTATCAGGTGGAGTTAAGTAGAGAAGAAGCTAACGAGCTCACCAGATCACCTGAGGGAGGAAACTCAGAAGCTGCAGTACCACTTTCCTCCACAAACGGAAGATCCCAGAGAGAATCAGCGGAAGTACCACTTGTGACCACAGGAGTGAACTCTGCCACAGAATTCACAACAGTACCCCCCCCTTGAGGAGGGGTCACCGAACCCTCACTAGAGCCCCCAGGCCGACCAGGATGAGCCACATGAAAGGCACGAACAAGATCGGGGGCATGGACATCAGAGGCAAAAACCCAGGAATTATCCTCCTGAGCATAACCCTTCCATTTAACCAGATACTGGAGTTTCCGTCTTGAAACACGAGAATCCAAAATCTTCTCCACAATATACTCCAATTCCCCCTCCACCAAAACCGGGGCAGGAGGCTCAACAGATGGAACCATAGGTGCCACGTATCTCCGCAACAATGACCTATGGAATACGTTATGTATGGAAAAAGAATCTGGAAGGGTCAGACGAAAAGACACAGGATTAAGAACCTCAGAAATCCTATACGGACCAATAAAACGAGGTTTAAACTTAGGAGAGGAAACCTTCATAGGAATATGACGAGAAGATAACCAAACCAGATCCCCAACACGAAGTCGGGGACCCACACGGCGTCTGCGATTAGCGAAAAGTTGAGCCTTCTCCTGGGACAAGGTCAAATTGTCCACTACCTGAGTCCAAATCTGCTGCAACCTGTCCACCACAGTATCCACACCAGGACAGTCCGAAGACTCAACCTGTCCAGAAGAGAAACGAGGATGGAACCCAGAATTGCAGAAAAACGGTGAAACCAAGGTAGCCGAGCTGGCCCGATTATTAAGGGCGAACTCAGCCAAAGGCAAAAAGGACACCCAGTCATCCTGATCAGCAGAAACAAAGCACCTCAGATATGTTTCCAAGGTCTGATTGGTTCGCTCGGTCTGGCCATTAGTCTGAGGATGGAAAGCCGAGGAAAAAGACAAGTCAATGCCCATCCTACCACAAAAGGCTCGCCAAAACCTCGAAACAAACTGGGAACCTCTGTCAGAAACAATATTCTCTGGAATGCCATGCAAACGAACCACATGCTGGAAGAACAAAGGCACCAAATCAGAGGAGGAAGGCAATTTAGACAAGGGTACCAGATGGACCATCTTAGAAAAGCGATCACAGACCACCCAAATGACTGACATCTTTTGAGAAACGGGAAGGTCAGAAATAAAATCCATAGAGATATGTGTCCAAGGCCTCTTCGGGACCGGCAAGGGCAAAAGCAACCCACTGGCACGAGAACAGCAGGGCTTAGCCCGAGCACAAATCCCACAGGACTGCACAAAAGCACGCACATCCCGCGACAGAGAGGGCCACCAAAAGGATCTAGCCACTAACTCTCTGGTACCAAAGATTCCAGGATGACCAGCCAACACCGAACAATGAAGTTCAGAGATAACTCTATTCGTCCACCTATCAGGGACAAACAGTTTCTCCGCTGGGCAACGATCAGGTTTATTAGCCTGAAATGTTTGCAGCACCTGCCGCAAATCAGGGGAGATGGCAGACACAATTACTCCTTCCTTGAGGATACCCGCCGGCTCAGATAAACCCGGAGAGTCGGGTACAAAACTCCTAGACAGAGCATCCGCCTTCACATTTTTAGAGCCCGGAAGGTACGAAATCACAAAGTCAAAACGGGCAAAAAACAATGACCAACGAGCTTGTCTAGGATTCAAGCGCTTGGCAGACTCGAGATAAGTCAAGTTCTTATGATCAGTCAATACCACCACGCGATGCTTAGCTCCTTCAAGCCAATGACGCCACTCCTCGAATGCCCACTTCATGGCCAGCAACTCTCGGTTGCCCACATCATAATTACGCACAGCAGGCGAAAACTTCCTGGAAAAGAAAGCGCATGGTTTCATCACTGAGCAACCAGAACCTCTCTGCGACAAAACAGCCCCTGCTCCAATCTCAAAAGCATCAACCTCGACCTGGAACGGAAGAGAAACATCTGGTTGACACAACACAGGGTCAGAAGAAAAACGACGCTTCAACTCTTGAAAAGCTTCCACAGCAGCAGATGACCAATTGACCACATCAGCACCCTTCTTGGTCAAATCGGTCAATGTTTTAGCAATACTAGAAAAATTGCAGATGAAGCGACGATAAAAATTAGCAAAGCCCAGGAACTTTTGCAGACTTTTCAGAGATGTCGGCTGAGTCCAATCATGGATGGCTTGGACCTTAACAGGATCCATCTCGATAGTAGAAGGGGAAAAGATGAACCCCAAAAATGAAACCTTCTGCACACCAAAGAGACACTTTGATCCCTTCACAAACAAAGAATTAGCACGCAGGACCTGAAAAACCGTTCTGACCTGCTTCACATGAGACTCCCAATCATCCGAGAAGATCAAAATGTCATCCAAGTACACAATCAGGAATTTATCCAGGTACTCTCGGAAGATGTCATGCATAAAGGACTGATACACTGATGGAGCATTGGCAAGTCCGAACGGCATCACGAGATACTCAAAATGACCCTCGGGCGTATTAAATGCAGTTTTCCATTCATCACCTTGCTTAATTCGCACCAGATTATACGCACCACGAAGATCTATCTTTGTGAACCAACTAGCCCCCTTAATCCGAGCAAACAGATCAGATAACAATGGCAAGGGGTACTGAAATTTAACCGTGATCTTATTAAGAAGGCGGTAATCTATACAAGGTCTCAGCGAACCATCCTTCTTGGCTACAAAAAAGAACCCTGCTCCTAATGGCGACGATGACGGGCGAATATGCCCCTTCTCCAGGGATTCCTTCACATAACTGCGCATAGCGGTGTGCTCAGGCACGGACAAATTAAACAATCGACCTTTTGGGAATTTACTACCAGGAATCAAATTGATAGCACAATCACAATCCCTATGCGGAGGTAGGGTATTGGACTTGGGCTCATCAAATACATCCCGGTAATCAGACAAGAACTCTGGGACCTCAGAAGGGGTGGATGACGAAATTGACAGAAATGGAACATCACCATGCACCCCCTGACAACCCCAGCTGGACACCGACATGGATTTCCAATCTAATACTGGATTATGGGCTTGTAGCCATGGCAACCCCAACACGACCACATCATGCAGATTATGCAACACCAGAAAGCGAATAACCTCCTGATGTGCAGGAGCCATGCACATGGTCAGCTGGGTCCAGTATTGAGGCTTATTCTTGGCCAAAGGCGTAGCATCAATTCCTCTCAATGGAATAGGACACTGCAAGGGCTCCAAGAAAAACCCACAACGCTTAGCATATTCCAAGTCCATCAAATTCAGGGCAGCGCCTGAATCCACAAATGCCATGACAGAATATGATGACAAAGAGCAGATCAAGGTAACGGACAGAAGAAATTTTGACTGTACAGTACCAATGGTGGCAGACCTAGCGAACCGCTTAGTGCGCTTAGGACAATCAGAGATAGCATGAGTGGAATCACCACAGTAGAAACACAGACCATTCAGACGTCTATGTTCTTGCCGTTCAACTCTGGTCAAGGTCCTATCACACTGCATAGGCTCAGGTTTAAGCTCAGGTAATACCGCCAAATGGTGCACAGGTTTACGCTCACGCAAGCGTCGATCGATCTGAATGGCCAAAGACATAGACTCATTCAAACCAGCAGGCATAGGAAATCCCACCATGACATCCTTAAGGGCTTCAGAGAGACCCTTTCTGAATATTGCTGCCAGCGCAGATTCATTCCATTGAGTGAGCACTGACCACTTTCTAAATTTCTGACAATATACCTCTATCTCATCCTGAGCCTGACAAAGAGCCAGCAAATTTTTTTCTGCCTGATCCACTGAATTAGGCTCATCGTACAGCAACCCAAGCGCCAGGAAAAACGCATCGATATTACTCAATGCAGGATCTCCTGACGCAAGAGAAAACACAAACATAGAGATGAAACAGATTTAGCAAAGTGAGGCCCGACTAGCTGAACAGAACGAGGATAGGGAAGATAACTTTGCGGTCAGCACAAAAACCTATAAAAAACCACGCAGAGGGGACAAAAAGACCCTCCGCACCGACTAACGGTACGGAGGTGGTCCCTCTGCGTCTCAGAGCTTCCAGCAGGCGAGAAAAACCAATAAAGCAAGCTGGACAGAAAAATAGCAACAAAATAACATAAGCAAAACTTAGCTTTGCAGAGCAGCAGGCCACAGGAATGATCCAGGGAAAAAACAAGTCCCACACTGAAACATTGACAGGAAGCATAGATCAAAGCATCAGGTGGAGTTAAGTAGAGAAGAAGCTAACGAGCTCACCAGATCACCTGAGGGAGGAAACTCAGAAGCTGCAGTACCACTTTCCTCCACAAACGGAAGATCCCAGAGAGAATCAGCCGAAGTACCACTTGTGACCACAGGAGTGAACTCTGCCACAGAATTCACAACAGTACTGTTATGAAAGGCAATTCAGAATCACAATGGACATGGAGGTCAGAGCACATTCAGTGAACTGACAATAACCCAAAATAATAGAACGAGCTCTGAGATGTGGGAACTCTGCAGACCGCAATCCCTAAGCCTATCAAACCACACTAAAGGTAGCCGTGGAGCGCTCCTGACCAGAACCTAGGCGCCTCGTCACAGCCTGAGAAACTAGCTAATCCTGAAGATAGAAAAATAAGCCTACCTTGCCTCAGAGAAATTCCCCAAAGGAAAAGGCAGCCCCCCACATATAATGACTGTGAGCAAGATGAAAACACAAACATAGAGATGAAACAGATTTAGCAAAGTGAGGCCCGACTAGCTGAACAGAACGAGGATAGGGAAGATAACTTTGCGGTCAGCACAAAAACCTATAAAAAACCACGCAGAGGGGACAAAAAGACCCTCCGCACCGACTAACGGTACGGAGGTGGTCCCTCTGCGTCTCAGAGCTTCCAGCAGGCGAGAAAAACCAATAAAGCAAGCTGGACAGAAAAATAGCAACAAAATAACATAAGCAAAACTTAGCTTTGCAGAGCAGCAGGCCACAGGAATGATCCAGGGAAAAAACAAGTCCCACACTGAAACATTGACAGGAAGCATAGATCAAAGCATCAGGTGGAGTTAAGTAGAGAAGAAGCTAACGAGCTCACCAGATCACCTGAGGGAGGAAACTCAGAAGCTGCAGTACCACTTTCCTCCACAAACGGAAGATCCCAGAGAGAATCAGCCGAAGTACCACTTGTGACCACAGGAGTGAACTCTGCCACAGAATTCACAACAGTACTGTTATGAAAGGCAATTCAGAATCACAATGGACATGGAGGTCAGAGCACATTCAGTGAACTGACAATAACCCAAAATAATAGAACGAGCTCTGAGACGTGGGAACTCTGCAGACCGCAATCCCTAAGCCTATCAAACCACACTAAAGGTAGCCGTGGAGCGCTCCTGACCAGAACCTAGGCGCCTCGTCACAGCCTGAGAAACTAGCTAATCCTGAAGATAGAAAAATAAGCCTACCTTGCCTCAGAGAAATTCCCCAAAGGAAAAGGCAGCCCCCCACATATAATGACTGTGAGCAAGATGAAAACACAAACATAGAGATGAAACAGATTTAGCAAAGTGAGGCCCGACTAGCTGAACAGAACGAGGATAGGGAAGATAACTTTGTGGTCAGCACAAAAACCTATAAAAAACCACGCAGAGGGGACAAAAAGACCCTCCGCACCGACTAACGGTACGGAGGTGGTCCCTCTGCGTCTCAGAGCTTCCAGCAGGCGAGAAAAACCAATAAAGCAAGCTGGACAGAAAAATAGCAACAAAATAACATAAGCAAAACTTAGCTTTGCAGAGCAGCAGGCCACAGGAATGATCCAGGGAAAAAACAAGTCCCACACTGAAACATTGACAGGAAGCATAGATCAAAGCATCAGGTGGAGTTAAGTAGAGAAGAAGCTAACGAGCTCACCAGATCACCTGAGGGAGGAAACTCAGAAGCTGCAGTACCACTTTCCTCCACAAACGGAAGATCCCAGAGAGAATCAGCCGAACTACCACTTGTGACCATAGGAGTGAACTCTGCCACAGAATTCACAACAGGGGCTGCCTTTTCCTTTGGGAAATTTCTCTGAGGCAAGGTAGGCTTATTTTTCTATCTTCAGGGCTAGCTAGTTTCTCAGTCTGTGCCGAGTTGCATAGGGAGCGTTAGGCGCAATCCATGGCTACCTCTAGTGTGGTATGATAGGATTAGGGATTGCGGTCAGCAGAGTTCCCACGTCTCAGAGCTCGTCCTATGTTAGTAACTATCAGGTCACTTTGTGTGCTCTTAACCGCTAGGTCCATTGTGGTTCTGAATCACCTGTTCATAACAGTACTGGAGGCCCAAAGTACTAATGCTTCTCAATAGAGGGAAAAGAGAAGTTCTGAGACCATTTTTTTCTCTGTACTGTGTTTTGTCTTTCTTTTCCCCTAGACATTTGGGTGGTTCAGGACACAGGTGTAGTGATGGACATTAAAGATCTGTCTTCATGTGTGGATCATCTCACTGCAAGAGTACAAAATATTCAAGACTTTGTGGTTCAGAATTCTATGTTAGAACCAAGAATTCCTATTCCTGATTTGTTTTCTGGAGATAGAGCTAAGTTTCTGAGCTTTAAGAATAATTGTAAACTGTTTCTGGCTTTGAAACCCCGCTCCTCTGGTGACCCAGTTCAAGAAGTTAAGATCATTATTTCTTTATTACGTGGCGACCCTCAAGACTGGGCATTTTCCCTTGCGCCAGGAGATCCTCCATTATGTAATATTGATGCGTTTTTTCTGGCGCTCGGATTGCTGTATGATGAACCTAATTCAGTGGATCAGGCAGAGAAAAATTTGCTGGCTCTGTGTCAGGGTCAGGATGAGGTAGATATATTGTCAGAAGTTTAGGAAGTGGTCTGTGCTCACTCAATGGAATGAATGTGCGCTGGCAGCAATTTTCAGAAAAGGTCTCTCTGAAGCCCTTAAGGATGTCATGGTGGGATTTCCTATGCCTGCTGGTCTGAATGAGTCTATGTCTTTGGCCATTCAGATCGGTCGACGCTTGCGTGAGCGTGAAACTGTGCACCATTTGGCGGTATTATCTGAGCATGGACCTGAGCCTATGCAGTGCGATAGGACTTTGACCAGAGCTGAACGGCAAGAACACAGATGTCAGAATGGGCTGTGTTTTTACTGTGGTGATACCACTCATGCTATCTCCGATTGTCCTAAGCGCACTAAGCGGTTCGCTAGGTCTGCCACCATTGGTACGGTACAGTCGAAATTTCTTTTGTCCGTTACTTTGATCTGCTCTTTGTCATCCTATTCTGTCATGGCATTTGTGGATTCAGGCGCTGCCCTGAATTTGATGGACTTGGAGTATGCTAGGCGCTGTGGGTTTTTCTTGGAGCCCTTGCAGTATCCTATTCCATTGAGAGGAATTGATGCTACGCCTTTGGCCAAGAATAAGCCTCAGTACTGGACCCAGCTGACCATGTGCATGGCTCCTGCGCATCAGGAGGATATTCGCTTTTTGGTGTTGCATAATCTGCATGATGTGGTCGTGTTGGGGTTGCCATGGCTACAAGTCCATAACCCAGTATTGGATTGGAGATCAATGTCTGTGTCCAGCTGGGGTTGTCAGGGGGTACATGGTGATGTTCCATTTCTGTCTATTTCATCATCCACCCCTTCTGAAGTCCCAGAGTTCTTGTCGGATTACCGGGATGTATTTGATGAGCCCAAGTCCAGTGCCCTACCTCCGCATAGGGATTGTGATTGTGCTATCGATTTGATTCCTGGTAGTAAGTTTCCTAAAGGTCGACTGTTTAATTTGTCTGTGCCTGAGCACGCCGCTATGCGGAGTTACGTAAAGGAATCCTTGGAGAAGGGTCATATTCGCCCGTCGTCATCGCCATTGGGAGCAGGGTTCTTTTTTGTGGCCAAGAAGGATGGTTCGCTGAGACCTTGTATTGATTACCGCCTTCTAAATAAAATCACGGTCAAATTTCAGTACCCCTTGCCGCTGCTGTCTGATTTGTTTGCTCGGATTAAGGGGGCTAGTTGGTTCACCAAGATAAATCTTCGTGGTGCGTATAATCTTGTGCGTATTAAACAGGGCGATGAATGGAAAACAGCATTTAATACGCCCGAGGGCCATTTTGAGTACTTGGTTATGCCATTCAGGCTTTCTAATGCTCCATCAGTGTTTCAGTCCTTTATGCATGACATCTTCCGAGAGTACCTGGATAAATTCCTGATTGTATACTTGGATGATATTTTGGTCTTCTCGGATGATTGGGAGTCTCACGTGAAGCAGGTCAGAATGGTGTTCCAGGTCCTGCGTGCAAATTCTTTGTTTGTGAAGGGGTCAAAGTGTCTCTTTGGTGTTCAGAAGGTTTCATTTTTGGGTTTCATTTTTTCCCCTCCTACTATCGAGATGGACCCTGTTAAAGTTCAGGCCATTTATGATTGGACTCAGCCGACATCTCTGAAGAGTCTGCAAAAGTTCCTGGGCTTTGCTAATTTTTATCGTCGCTTCATCAATAATTTTTCTAGGATTGCTAAACCGTTGACTGATTTAACCAAGAAGGGTGCTGATGTGGTCAATTGGTCTTCTGCTGCTATGGAAGCTTTTCAAGAGTTGAAGCGTCGTTTTTCTTCTGCCCCTGTGTTGTGCCAACCAGATGTTTCGCTCCCGTTCCAGGTCAAGGTTGATGCTTCTGAGATTGGAGCAGGGGCTGTTTTGTCGCAAAGAAGTTCTGATGGCTCGGTGATGAAACCATGCGCCTTCTTTTCCAGGAAGTTTTTGCCTGCTGAGCGAAATTATGATGTTGGCAATCGAGAGTTGCTGGCCATGAAGTGGGCATTCGAGGAGTGGCGTCATTGGCTTGAGGGAGCTAAGCATCGCATAGTGGTCTTGACTGATCACAAGAACTTGACTTATCTCGAGTCTGCCAAACGGTTGAATCCTAGACAGGCTCGTTGGTCGCTGTTTTTCTCCCATTTTGACTTTGTGGTTTCGTACCTTCCGGGCTCTAAAAATGTGAAGGCGGATGCCCTGTCTAGGAGTTTTGTGCCCGACTCTCCGGGTTTGTCTGAGCCGGCGGGTAATCTCAAAGAGGGGGTAGTTTTGTCTGCCATCTCCCCTGATTTGCGGCGGGTGCTGCAAAAATTTCAGACTAATAGACCTGACCGTTGCCCAGCGGAGAAACTGTTTGTCCCTGATAAATGGACGAGTAGAGTTATCTCTGAGGTTCATTGTTAGGTGTTGGCTGGTCATCCTGGAATCTTTGGTACCAGAGATTTGGTGGCTAGATCCTTTTGGTGGCCGCCTCTGTCACGGGATGTGCGTTCGTTTGTGCAGTCCTGTGGGATTTGTGCTCGGGCTAAGCCCTGCTGTTCTCATGCCAGTGGGTTGCTTTTGCCCTTGCCAGTCCCGAAGAGGCCATGGACACATATCTCTATGGATTTCATTTCGGATCTCCCCATCTCTCAAAAAATGTCGGTCATTTGGGTTGTTTGTGATCGCTTCTCTAAGATGATCCATTTGATACCCTTGTCTAAATTACCTTCCTCCTCTGATTTGGTGCCATTGTTCTTCCAGCATGTGGTTCGTTTACATGGCATTCGGGAGAACATCATTTCTGACAGAGGTTCCCAGTTTGTTTCGAGGTTTTGGCGAGCCTTTTGTGCTAGGATGGGCATTGATTTGTCTTTTTCCTCGGCTTTCCATCCTCAGACAAATGGCCAGACTGAACGAACCAATCAGACCTTGGAAACATATCTGAGATGTTTTGTTTCTGCCGATCAGGATGATTGGGTGTCCTTTTTGCCTTTGGCTGAGTTCGCCCTTAATAATCGGGCCAGCTCGGCTACTTCGGTTTCGCCATTTTTCTGCAATTCTGGTTTCCATCCTCGTTTCTCTTCAGGGCAGGTTGAGTTTTCTGACTGTCCTGGTGTGGATACTGTGGTGGATAGGTTGCAGCAGATTTGGACTCATGTGGTGGACAATTTGACATTGTCTCAGGAGAAGGCTCAACGTTTCGCTAACCGCAGGCACTGTGTGGGTCCCTGACTTCGTGTTGGGGATTTGGTTTGGTTGTCATCTCGTTATATTCCTATGAAAGTTTCCTCTCCTAAGTTTAAGCCTCGTTTCATTGGTCCGTTTAGGATTTCTGAGGTTCTTAATCCTGTGTCTTTTCGTTTGACCCTTCCAGCTTCTTTTTCCATCCATAACGTATTCCATAGTTCATTGTTGCGGAGATACGTGGCACCTGTGGTTCCATACGTTGATCCTCCTGCCCCGGTTTTGGTTGAGGGGGAGTTGGAGTATATAGTGGAAAAGATTTTGGATTCTCGTATTTCGAGACGGAAACTCCAGTACCTGGTTAAGTGGAAGGGTTATGGTCAGGAAGATAATTCCTGGGTCTTTGCCTCTGATGTTCATGCTGCCGATCTGGTTCGTGCCTTTCATTTGGCTCATCCTGGTCGGCCTGGAGGCTCTGGTGAGGGTTCGGTGACCCCTCCTCAAGGCGGGGGTACTGTTGTGAATTCTATGGTCAAGCTCTCTCCTGTGGTAATGAGTGGTACTTCGGCTGGTTCTGTCTGTGAGCTTCCTCTGGTGGATGTGAGTGGGGCTGCGGCTTCTGAGTTTCCTTCCTCAGGTGACGAGGTTAAGTCGTTAGGTGCTGCTCTATTTAACTCCACCTAGTTCTTTGTTCCTGGTCTCCAGTCAATGTTCCAGTATTGGTCTTGCTTTCTCCTGGATCGTTCTTGTGGCCTGTCTGCCCTGCATAAGCTAAGTTTTGCTTGTGATACTTTTGTTTGCTATATTTTCTGTCCAGCTTGCTATATTGGTTTTTCTTGCTTGCTGGAAGCTCTGAGACGCAGAGGGAGCACCTCCGTACTGTTAGTCGGTGTGGAGTGTCTTTTTGCCCCTCTGCGTGGTTGTTTGTAGGTTTTTGTGCTGACCGCAAAGCTATCTTTCCTATCCTCGGTCTATTCAGTAAGTCGGGCCTCACTTTGCTAAAATCTATTTCATCTCTGTGTTTGTATTTTCCTCTTAACTCACAGTCATTATATGTGGGGGGCTGCCTTTTCCTTTGGGAAATTTCTCTGAGGCAAGGTAGGCTTATTTTTCTATCTTCAGGGCTAGCTAGTTTCTCAGGCTGGGCCGAGTTGCATAGGGAGCGTTAGGCGCAATCCACGGCTACCTCTAGTGTGGTATGATAGGATTAGGGATTGCGGTCAGCAGAGTTCCCACGTCTCAGAGCTCGTCCTATGTTAGTAACTATCAGGTCACTTTGTGTGCTCTTAACCACTAGGTCCATTGTGGTTCTGAATCACCTGTTCATAACAATTAGTATTTCAATAGGGTGAATTTTCTCCCCCTCCCCTCTTTAATTGCAGACAAAATAGGTTGTGCTTTGTGTTTGTCTTGTGAGTCAATTTTGGACAATGTTTTTATGAAAAGGTTGGTTTTGTTGGCTATAATATTAAAAGTTATGTTTAAATTGATAAATTCAAAAAATTGGTACATTTTCGGTGAATAGTTTTTTTTGTACGGTGATATAAAAGTAATAGCTCCCAAAGGTAAACCCTTAGGTAAATTGTTTGTACTGGAACATTTCCTTCTCAGACTTCTCCAGGAGTTTCCTGATTTGGCATTGAGTGCCCATCCTGGGGTTTCGGCCACCCAGGGGGCTGTTGCTACGAGTTTCTGGTGGCCCTCTATGATTACAGATGTTAAAAAATTTGTGTCTGCCTGTGGGGATTGCGCTCATTCTAAAAATTCTCGTTGCCAGCCATCCGGGGAATTAGTGCCTTTGCCAATTCCGGAGAGACCATGGACACATTTGTCCAGGGACAACTCTGTGGTGTGGGTGGTGGTAGATAGGTTCTCCAAACAGGCCCATTTTGTACCTCTGTCTGCTTTACCGTCCGCTGAGACTTTGGCCCGCTTGTTTATACAACATGTGGTCCTGCTGCATGGCATACCAGTAAATATTGTGTCGGACAGAGGTGTGCAGTTTGTGGCCAGATTTTGGAGGGCTTTTTTGCAAGAAGTTGGGGGTTACATTATCTTTTTCCTCTGCTTATCACCTGGAGTCCAACGGACTAACTGAATGCACAAATCAGACACTGGAGCAAATTCTAAGATGCTTAGCCTCTGCTAGACAGGAGGACTGGTGTGAGGTATTACCCTTGACAGAATTTGCGTTCAACAGCCGTGTGAGTCAGTCTATGGGGAAATCTCCTTTTCTGGTCAAATATGGGTTCAACCCGCATTTTGGGGAATTTTCTCGTATCGATTCAGGTTGTCCTGGGGCTGAGGGTATGGTTTAACGTTTGAGAACCCTTTGGAGGGAAGTTCAGAGTAACATCTCCAAAGCCCAGGAATGATATAAACGGTTTGCAGATAGGATGAGGGGGTCAGGTCCAGCATTCATTGTGGGGGATAAGATGTGGTTGTCCACTCACCATATCAAACTCAAGGTACCCTCGATGAAGCTGGGACCTAAGTTTATTGGGCCTTACATAGTGATGGAAAGAGTCAATCCTGTGGCCTACAGGTTACAGTTGCCCACCTCATTCAAAATATCTGATGTCTTTCATAGGCTTCTCATAAAACTGGTGGGGACAGTCGAAAAAGATCCCTCGTTTGACACTCCGCTAGTATTAGTGGAGGGGCAGCTGGAGTATGAGGTGGGCCGCATTATTGATTCACGGATAGTGCCCGGAATCTTCAGTATTTGATACATTGGAAGGAGTATGCTCTGGAAGATCGGTCATGGGTTCCAGTCATGCTGATCGACTGGTCCAGGCTTTTCATGCCAGGCATCCGGAGAAACCTGCGGGTCAGGTGACCCCCTGTTGAAAGGGGGGTACTGTCATGGTTGTGGTCAGGGTTCTCTCCCGGTTCCTGACTGTGTTAATTGTCTTTTGCCTCCTTTTGGATCTTGGAGGGACATATATACCCACACCAGGCTTAGGTTCCCTGTCAGTTATACTTACGCCCTCGGCAGAGTGTGTTGACTCTCATGTACCTATGCTTTGTACCTGCTGTTGTGCTTGATCTTTTAGCTCTGACCTGATTTGTCTCTTTGTTGTGATTTGGATTTTTGTCTCAGTACTGTTTGCTTGCTTGTTTGGTATATTGACTCTTGCCTGGCTTTTCAACTACCCGCACTGTCTTTCCCCTCTGGTACCATGACGATATCTCTGGTTCTGAACCCGACCTGGCCCTGATTACATCCCTGACTGTCTCCTCTGGTACCTGTGTCGTTCTCTGGTTGTAACCCCCACCTGTCCGACAGCTCTCCTTCTTTCCCCGTCGGAGCCTAGCTCTCCGGATCTTCGGCAGTGGTCTCCGCCCCCTGCCAATCCCCCCGGAGGTCACGTGCTTCAGGTCCTGAAGCACACCTCTTCGCCATCACCGCTCCAGATCTTTGGGATCCTAAACTGACCCCGGAATCTGTCATTCAGGGCACTCGCACCGGGCTAATCTGTAAGTACTGTGTGGAGTGCATGACACCGTGTCCTCATCCTCACCAAAAAGATGACTGAACATGCTCTCCTCCTCCTCATCCCTGTCCTCAAGCCAACCACACTGAACAGACAGTATGACAGATGTGCAGGTCCTACCATCTATAGCACATAAAACTAGCTCCTGTTCTTGATCCTCCTCCTCCTCCTCTTCGTCATTGTCACCCAATCCATGTTGGGATGAGATGATGCTGGGCGGTATGGTTCCTTGCTCCATCTCATCGTGCTTCGCTTGCAATGCATCCTCTTTGATTGTGAGCAGAGAGCGTTTCAAAAGACAGAGAAGTGGTATGGTGATGCTAATTATGGCGCCATCTTGGTGGAGTCCTAAAAGTTTTGGAGCATGGTACATATGAACATCCATGTCCACTCCTGAGGTCTTATGTGTGGAGTCTGAACTGAATATCGACGGCCTTGTTGATGCTGGTAGCCAACAATTGCCCTCTACTGCTCACATATCCTTCTCAACATCTGCAGTGTAGAGTTCCAATGCGTGGAGACATCACACACCAGTTGGTGAGCCGGAAGCTGCAAATGCTGCTGAAGCACAGCAAGGGAGGTGGAAGCTGCAGCTGACTTTCTAAAATGGGCACAGGCGTCGTATTTTGACAGTTAGATATGACAGCTTCGGGTAGGTTTTGAGAAACCACTGAACCACGAGGTTAAGCACATGGGCCAGGCATGGTATGTGTGTGAGTTCGCCTTGCCTCAGACCTGCCACCAGGTTCCAGCCATTGTCACACACGACCATGCCTGGCTGTAGGTTTAGCATGTCAGCCACAGATCTGCCTGCTCTTTCAGAGCTGTCCACAACTCTTCAGCATTGTGCGGTTTGTCACCTCAGCATATTAGCATCAGCACAGCCTGTTGCCCTTGGCTGAGGCAGTGCTGCAGCAGTACTTCCAGCTTGTAACTGGTCATAACGGAGATGGAGGATGAAGAGGAGGAGGAGAAGGAGGTGCAGGGGCTGTAGACTCTGCACCTAGGGCCTGCAATCCTCGGTCCATGCATGGAAAATTCTAATATATATCTAGTTATAGAGTTTTCTCACCTGTGACTTAATTGATTTGCTTGCAATCAGGAAATTGCTGTGTGCACTTGTTCAGATTATTTTTAAATCCTGTAAGTTCACTTTGATGGTATCTTGACAAAGAGCGCATGTCGATCGAAACACGTCAAAAGATGCCTGTATTCTCTTTTTTGTGAACACACAATTTTAATCTTTCCTTCATGTACCATGGATAATAAAATGCCCTTTCTTGGATTTTCATCTGTGAGCTGGATTTTTCTGCTTTCTCCATTGGATGTTGCCCAGGTGCTATCCGTGCTCGAGAAGTGTAAACTGGATTTTCTTCCGTGTCAATAACTTATATAAGACACTTGAACAAAATTTTACAGTAGTCCAGAAATGGCAGAATTTTCTGCACACTCAGATGTGATCGCTGTGACGGCCAAACCCCTGTCCCTTCCCGACCTCCGCCGTACTATTACTGCGGAGTTCCGGTCCCCTGCTTTGATGTGGGCTCTGGCGGTGAGCTATTGAAGCATGGGAAAAGTAAAAAAAAAAGTTTAAAAAAATATGAAAAAAATAAAAAAATTTAAAAGTTTAAATCACCCCCCTTTCGCCCCATTCAAAATAAAACAATAAAGAAAAATCAAACCTACATATATTTGGTATCGCCGAGTTCACAATTGCCTGATCTATCAATAAAAAAAAAGATTAACCTAATCGCTAAACAGCCTAGTGAAAAAAAATTAGAAACCCAAGAATTAAGTTTTTTGGGTCGTCAAGACATTGCATTAAAATGCAATAACGGGCGATCAAAAGAACATATCTGCAACAAAATGGTATCATTAAAAATGTCAGCTCGGCATGCAAAAAATAAGCCCTCACTTGACCCCAGGTCACGAAAAATGGAGACACTATAGCTATCAGAAAATTGCGCAATTTTTTATTTTTTTTAACTAAGTTTTGAATTTTTTTACCACTTAGATAAAACGTAACCTAGACATGTTTGGTGTCTATAAACTCGTAATGCCCTGGAGAATCATAATGACAGGTCAGTTTTAGCATTTAGTAAAGCTAGCAAAAAAGCCAAACAAAAAAACAGTGTGGAATTGCACTTTTTTTGCAATTTCACCGCACTTGGAATTTTTTTCCCGTTTTCTAGTACATGGCATGCTAAAACCAATGATGTCGTTCAAAAGTGCAACATGTCACACAAAAAACAAGCACTCACATGACCATATTAATGGAAAAATAAAAAAAAGTTATGGCTCTGGGAAGGAGGGGAGCGAAAAACGAGAACGCAAAAGCAGAAAAGGGCAAGGTCTTGAAGGGGTTAAAATAAATGCCATGTAGGTAACTATCTTTTTTTTCAGGAAACTGGTGTCAATAACTTGTGTAAGACACTCCAACAAAATTTTACTTGGATTTTACAGTAGCCCAGAAATGGCAGAATTTTCAGCGTACTCAGATGTGAACCTTGTGACAGCCAAACCCCTGTTTAAAGTAATTGCCCTGCAGGAAACTTTTTTTTCAGCAAATTGGTGTCAATAACTTGTATAAGACACTCCAACAAAATTTTACAGTGGCCCAGAAATGGCAGAATTTTCAGCGCACTCACATGTGAACCCTGTGACTGCCAAACCCCTGTTAAAAATAAATGCCATGTAGGTACCGTATATACTCGAGTATAAGCCAAGATTTTCAGCCCAAATTTTTGGGCTGTAAGTGCCCCTCTCGGCTTATACTCCAGTCATGATCGGCGGTGGGGTCGGCGGGTGAGGGGGAGAGAGTATTGTCATAAACTCACCTAGTCCGGGCGCTCCTGTCGCTGTCCCATGGTCTTCAGGTGCCGCAGCTCTTCCTCTGTTCAGCGGTCACTGGTACTGCTCATTAAAGTTATGAATATGGACTCCACTCCCATCGGGGTGGAGCCGCATATTCATTCCTCTAATGAGCGGTAACCGCTGACAGAGAAAGAGGCTGCGGCACCCGGAGACCGTCTGTCCAGGATAAGGAGCCAGGGAGGCCGGGAGCAAGTGAGTATTACATATTTACCTGTCCACGTTCCACCCGCCGGGCGCCGCTCCATCTTCCGCGTCCTCTTGCAGTGACTGTGCAGGTCAGAGGGCGCGATGACGTACTAGTGTGCGCGCCGCCCTCTGCCTGAACAGTCAGTGCAGAGAGACGCCAAGACGGGACGCTGAGGAGCAGCGTGCAGGAAGAGAGGTGAGAATGTCATTTTTTTAATGCAGCGGCAGCAGCATTCTATATGGCACAGCTTTATATGGAGCGTCTATGGGGCAATAATCAATGGTGCAGAGCATTATATATGGCACAGCTTTATATGGAACATCTATGGGGCCATAATGAACGGTGCAGAGCATTCTATATGGCACAGCTTTATATGGAGCATCTATGGGGCCATAATGAACGGTGCAGAGCATTCTATATTGCACATCTTTATGTGGAGCATCTATGGGGCCATAATGAACGGTGCAGAGCATTCTATATTGCACATCTTTATATGGACCATCTATGGGGCCATAATGAACGGTGCAGAGCATTATATATGGCACAGCTTTATATGGAACATCTATGGGGCTATAATGAACGGTGCAGAGCATTATATATGGCACAGCTTTATATGGAGCATCTATGGGGCCATAATGAATGGTGCAGAGCATTCTATATGGCACAGCTTTATTTGGAACATCTATGGAGCAATAATCAACGGTGCAGAGCATTCTATATGGCACAGCTTTATATGAAACATCCATGGGGCCATAATGAATGGTGCAGAGCATTATATATAGCACAGCTTTATGTGGAGCATCTATGGGGCCATAATGAACGGTGCAGAGCATTATATATGGCACAGCTTTATGTGGCACATCTATGGGGAAATAATGAAATGTATGGAGCATTATATGTGGCACAGTTTTATATGGAGCATCTATGGGGCAATAATGAAATGTATGGAGCATTATATGTGGCACAGCTTTATATGGATCATCTATGGGGCCATAATGAACGGTATGGAGCATCTATTTTTATTTTTGAAATTCACCGGTAGCTGCTGCATTTCCCACCCTAGGCTTATACTCGAGTCAATAAGATTTCCCAGTTTTTTGTGCCAAAATTAGGGGGGTCGGCTTATACTCGGGTCAGCTCATACTCGAGTATATACGGGTAACTATTTTTTTCAGCAAGCTGGTGTCAATAACTTGTATAGGACACTCCAACAAAATTTTACAGTGGCCCAGAAATGGCAGAATTTTCAGCGCACTCACATGTGAACCCTGTGACTGCCAAACCCCTGTTAAAAATAAATGCCATGTAGGTACCGTATATACTCGAGTATAAGCCAAGATTTTCAGCCCAAATTTTTGGGCTGTAAGTGCCCCTCTCGGCTTATACTCCAGTCATGATCGGCGGTGGGGTCGGCGGGTGAGGGGGAGAGAGTACTGTCATAAACTCACCTAGTCCGGGCGCTCCTGTCGCTGTCCCATGGTCTTCAGGTGCCGCAGCTCTTCCTCTGTTCAGCGGTCACTGGTACTGCTCATTAAAGTTATGAATATGGACTCCACTCCCATCGGGGTGGAGCCGCATATTCATTCCTCTAATGAGCGGTAACCGCTGACAGAGGAAGAGGCTGCGGCACCCGGAGACCGTCTGTCCAGGATAAGGAGCCAGGGAGGCCGGGAGCAAGTGAGTATTACATATTTACCTGTCCACGTTCCACCCGCCGGGCGCCGCTCCATCTTCCGCGTCCTCTTGCAGTGACTGTGCAGGTCAGAGGGCGCGATGACGTACTAGTGTGCGCGCCGCCCTCTGCCTGAACAGTCAGTGCAGAGAGACGCCAAGACGGGACGCTGAGGAGCAGCGTGCAGGAAGAGAGGTGAGAATGTCATTTTTTTAATGCAGCGGCAGCAGCATTCTATATGGCACAGCTTTATATGGAGCGTCTATGGGGCAATAATCAATGGTGCAGAGCATTATATATGGCACCGCTTTATATGGAACATCTATGGGGCCATAATGAACGGTGCAGAGCATTCTATATGGCACAGCTTTATATGGAGCATCTATGGGGCCATAATGAACGGTGCAGAGCATTCTATATTGCACATCTTTATATGGAGCATCTATGGGGCCATAATGAACGGTGCAGAGCATTATATATAGCACAGCTTTATATGGAACATCTATGGGGCTATAATGAACGGTGCAGAGCATTATATATGGCACAGCTTTATATGGAGCATCTATGGGGCCATAATGAATGGTGCAGAGCATTATATATGGCACAGCTTTATGTGGAGCATCTATGGGGCCATAATGAACGGTGCAGAGCATTATATATGGCACAGCTTTATATGGAACATCTATGGGGCTATAATGAACGGTGCAGAGCATTATATATAGCACAGCTTTATATGGAGCATCTATGGGGCCATAATGAATGGTGCAGAGCATTATATATGGCACAGCTTTATGTGGAGCATCTATGGGGCCATAATGAACGGTGCAGAGCATTCTAGATTGCACATCTTTATATGGACCATCTATGGGGCCATAATGAACGGTGCAGAGCATTATATATGGCACAGCTTTATATGGAACATCTATGGGGCTATAATGAACGGTGCAGAGCATTATATATGGCACAGCTTTATATGGAGCATCTATGGGGCCATAATGAATGGTGCAGAGCATTCTATATGGCACAGCTTTATTTGGAACATCTATGGAGCAATAATCAACGGTGCAGAGCATTCTATATGGCACAGCTTTATATGGAACATCCATGGGGCCATAATGAACGGTGCAGAGCATTATATATAGCACAGCTTTATGTGGAGCATCTATGGGGCCATAATGAACGGTGCAGAGCATTATATATGGCACAGCTTTATGTGGCGCATCTATGGGGAAATAATGAAATGTATGGAGCATTATATGTGGCACAGTTTTATATGGAGCATCTATGGGGCAATAATGAAATGTATGGAGCATTATATGTGGCACAGCTTTATATGGAGCATCTATGGGGCCATAATGAACGGTATGGAGCATCTATTTTTATTTTTGAAATTCACCGGTAGCTGCTGCATTTCCCACCCTAGGCTTATACTCGAGTCAATAAGATTTCCCAGTTTTTTGTGCCAAAATTAGGGGGGTCGGCTTATACTCGGGTCAGCTCATACTCGAGTATATACGGGTAACTATTTTTTTCAGCAAGCTGGTGTCAATAACTTGTATAGGACACTCCAACAAAATTTTACACTAGCCCAGAAATGGCAGAATTTTCAGCGCACTCAGATGTGAACTCTGTGATGGCCAAACCCTTGTTTAAAATAGCTGGATTTTCACGCTGTAATATGGAAAAGGATCTGGGCTGGCTGTATTCTGCGGTACCAACAAGCAAATGGAGCAAAAAAACGGTGTGCTCTGGATTGCTTTTGAAGAAAATAATCAGGATTAAGATTTAAAAAAAAATATTCCTGGCCCTTGATACCTGGGGCAATGTACAGTATATACAGTAAATATCTGTAATAGGCAGTAGCAGACAGTAATGGAATGGACCCTCTTGCTATATGCAATGATGTCTGCCACATACATTGCCTGCCTATCTACCGCTGATATCTATGCACTTTGATTAGTCCTCAAAAGAACTGTTGGTTTAGATGGGTTTCTGTATGAGATGGTATACCCACACTAAAAAAACAATACCAAATCTGTCCCTATCTCTGCAGCAACTCTCCCTACACTGCTACACTGATTCTGGAGCTGACTGTGCCAGGTGCCAGCTAATCACTGTATACCACAACCAACATGGCTGCGGCATTACAGTGTGTGGCAGACAATCCCTGCATGTTGATTGGCTGTGTAAAGAGCACCAAACATACAGGGTGCGGACCCGAACTCCCGCCGAGAAACCACGGAAATGCTCACCGATCATCTCGAGCAGTGAGATGCTCTGGCAAGCACCGAGCACTTCCGAGTATGCTCGCTCATCAATACTTATTAATTATTTTGTGTAGTGTGTCTAAGTGTATAAAAATGCAAAGTTTGATCATTTGTAATTTGTCAATATTTTTGTCAAATTTCAGATATTCTCATGTAAGAGTGTGACAAAGGCGGTGTGCACTTTCTTCCCTACTAAAATGAAAATGGACGTGTATGTGTATTGAATGGTTTAAAGCAAATAACAGTGTGTATACTTTTATGACTATTTTATATGAGGGTAATCTGTATTTTGATAATGCTTTAAAAATAGGACAGATGATAAATAGTTAATGTAGGTAGGGACGGGAAGTATAATGGGGGGCACTGTAGTGCAGCAAATTGAATAAATTATGCCTGCATCACAAGGAACTTTCCCAGTTGGGAGGGGTTAGAGATAGGCATAGAGAGGAGACTTCCTGATTAGGATCAGATAGACACAAAGTTAGTCAAAAAGATGAAGCCAAGGGGCTGGAAAGCACAAAAGAAGTACGGGACCCCACAGGGAAGCAGCAAGCGAACGGTTGCTACCGAACAGCCTCTCTGACCTTGGCCCGTGCCTGCGCACTGCAGTACTTTGCTCTGCCCTCAACAGGGCAGGCAAAGTACGCCTGCGCTGGAGCCGCAGAGTGAAGACAAGAAGAGGACGTCATCATAAGTAGATGGGAGGCCTCGGACCAGACCGCGATGCCCATCAGATCAGACCGCCCCCCAGGTGCGTATAGTCTAACCTCTTTTTCTCATCTTTCAGGATACATCGGGGGGCTTATCTACAGCATTCTAGAATGCTGTAGATAAGCCCCTGATGCCGATGGGCTTAGCTCACGTTCCATTTTGGGGGTGACAGGTTCCCTTTAATAACATTGGCACGTGGGAATATAGAATTTTAACGGTAAAAGTGTAAATTGTTTTTTTTACTGCAAATTTGTCAGTTACACAAGGGTAAATAGGTGGAACTGACCCCCACAATTTATTGTGCAATTTCTCCTGAATGTGGTGATGCCCTATATGGAAAGTATCGTTAGGCCACAAGTCAAGGTTGAAAAGGCAAAGATGCTTTCGGAGAACAAATTTTGCTAGAATAGTTATCGTCCCCGGCGTCTTTGCTGTAAGTACGAAGGGCAGCGTAACTGCACATGCCCAAAAAAAAACTTAATGCACAGGCACCGGGGACGATAATGAAGCAAGAGGAGGCGGCGCCCGGCACGCACAGGCCTGGAGTGACGGCTGTGCTGCTTCTGATTAAGAAGGAAAGTCCCACCCCAGGACTGTCTCAGGGTGTGAGGGGGCACATTTTATACCTTATATGGAAACCCCTTATATTTCTATTAACGGATGACAGACCTGAGTGAGGGCTTGCTTTTTTGTGGATTGATTTGAAGCTTTTATTGGGAACATTTTACATAATGTTTGGGATCACATTTATCCGGCGCTCTATGCTGAGCACTCACTTTGGGGTTTCCATCTAATTCTCTGAGTGATGTGACAGATGAAACCCATGACAGCTCCAAACACTATAATGAGGCAGCAGAGTTACTCTAGACTCTATCTGGTCTCTGTTCAGCGGTGTCCTTCTGTTAAGAGGTGCACGAAACTGTGGCTGACTGCTCTTTCAGTCAATCCTAAAAAGACGGACACCGCTGGATCATAGGTCCTATGGCATCCACAGTGCCTCCATCTGCCTCATTATAGGGAATCTTCCACCATGGGTTCCAACTGAATCACATGTTTCAGAGATTTAAACAGAATCCCTAGTGTAAGCGCTCAGAGCAGAGAGCAGGATAAATGTGCACCGAGCCTTATCTTTGGGAGGCAGAATGAACAAAATAGGTGAACAGGGCCGGCGTCAGAACCCGGCGTACTCGGCAAGTGCCGGGGCCCTGGGGAGACAAGGGGGCCCATTCAGGGCCGGCGTTAGGGGCAGGCAGCTGCCAGTGCCTAGGGCCACCTCTCCCCCAGGGGCCCTCAGCTAGCGGCACATCACGCAGCTGCTATGGGGCCCCTTTGAGGCAAGGGGGCCCGCCTGTCACAAGCATCAACTCCCCTGCCACCGCTTTGAACTTTACCTGCGTCTGCCAGAAAAGTTCAAAGCAAATGATGGAGGGGAGAGCAGAGCATCACCTGACGCTCCCTCTCCCATAATTCTCCTCTCTGCCTGTGACACTGCCGCTGCGGGTGCGTGATGACATCATCGCGCACTCGCTGTGTGTCAGGCAGTGCAGCCACAGCAGCCGCCGAGACTGGAGCAGGAAGAGAGCAGCACGGAGCGGGAACGTTGAGAGGTGAGGAGTGGTTTTTTTGTAACTATAACAGTGAGTTCTGGTCCTGGACTATGGGGCCATTGTTGGGGGGAGGGGGGCTGTGCTGTATACTACATGTCTGTTCTATATACTACATGTCTGTTCTATATACTGCATGGCTGTTCTATATACTACATGGCTGTGCTATATACTACGTGGGCTGTGTTATATACTATGTGGGCTGTTATATGCTACGTGGGCTCTGCTATATGCTACATGGCTGTTCTATATACTACGTGGGCCGTGTTATATAATATGTGGCCGTGCTATATACTATATGGGTTGTTATATGCTACGTGGGCTATGCTATATACTATGTGGCTGTGTTATATGCTACGTGGGCTGTTATATACTACAAGGCTGTGTTATATGCGATCATGAATCCTGGTATGTGTTAAAGGGGGGGCCCACTGAGACTCTTTCGCCCAGGGCCCTGAAAAACCTGGAGCCGGCCCTGTAGGTGAACAATTATTTTGTGGGGTTTTTACGCCATTTCTCGTGTGGTATAAGTGATTGGACGACTTTTTTCTCTGGGTTGGTGCAATTATAGCGATATGAGATTTATATTGGGTTTTTATGTCTGGTTGTTGTCACACAGTAAAAGGCGCTTTTTATTGAAAAACTAGTTTTTGCATCCCCATATATTGAGAGCTATACTTTTTCCATATTTTGGCTGACAGTCATGTGATGGCTTGATTTTTGCAACAAGAGTTGATGTTTTGTTGATACCATTTTCAGACACGTGACTTTTTAACGCTTTCTATTCTGATTTTTGGGAGGCAGAATGAACAAAAACAGCAATTCAGGATTTTTTTAGGTAGGTTTATGTAATTCTGCTTGTGGTAAAATTGATAAGGCAATTTTTTTTTTTGGGTCAGTATGATTACAACGATACTGCAGTTATATATTTTTGGTTTTGGTGCTTTTAAACAATAAAAAATATTTTATAGAAAAAATAATTATTTTTGCATCGCTTTATTATGAGAGTTTTAACTTTTTTATTTTTCTGTTCATGGAGCTGTATGATGGCTTAAAATTTGCTGGACAAGATGACGTTTTCAGTGTTACCATGTTTATTTGCATTTGCCTTCTTGTTCGTGTTTTAATAAAACAAGCCCAAACTAAAAAATATAATTTCCAAACTTCTCCAACATGCTCACAACCACAGTGGGGGAGCTTACTGAGGAGAAATATATCTCACAAGTACATATAGGACACTCCCACAATTGATTTCATAGAAAAAGAAAGAGTACATATCCATTATAATATTACCAATTTATTAATTACAGAAATACAACAATCAAGTATATATTTACAATAATATTACACAAAAATAGAAGTTATTGCAAGCCAAGAGAGAGTAGGGTAGCACAGATCAAAAAACACACAACGTGGAAAAAACATGATGCCATTTATACCATTATAAAATGCATAGAGCAACAAGTAAGCAGGCATAAGACCGGGGTATATAGGGTCCGTATGGGTAAATAAGGTCCGTTTGTTTAGATCAAAGAGCCCTGTACACAGGCTCAGACCGATCACTATATTAGCTGTCAAAAAACCCACCCCAAGTTCTTACCCATGTGCTGGCATCAGAGGAGATCCACGCCGTGGCCCCAACGCGCGTTTCACGTCAGCTTCATCAGGGGGCGCCCCCTGAGAACCCAAAGAACCCCGCCCCGGGGTTATAATGGTAAGGAGGTGGTGAGATATAAAGAAAAGACTTTGAGTTGCTCCCGTGAGAGCATCCGTAACAAAACACGTGGTAGACAGACATGTGATCGTATTCCATTTGTGACGACATATAATCCAGTGAGCAACCAAATTGGTAGAGTGATAAGAAAATATTGGGTCCTTTTACAACGTGGTCTGCCGTCTATTCCAAGTTTTGGGACATATCTGATGATGTCCTTCAGAAGGAGACGGAATGTGAGGAATAGATTGGTCCGATCCAATATTGGGACATCAAAAATCTCAATACAGAAGACTAAGCACAGTAAGATATGGCAATTTTCCATGTTTAGGCTGTGCATGCTGCAATAACATGCTGAAAGGGGATTTTTTTTATCTTCCCCATACTGGTAGAACGATTTTTTTTAAAGGAGATGTACACTTGTGCATCAAGCTATGTTGTGTATATGATTGTGTGCCCTTGTGGGCTTACCTATGTGGGTGAGACGACAATGGAGGTTAGGGCCCGCATTAGTAAACCCAAGAGTACTGTAAGGACGGGTCTGACAGAGTTACCGGTACCAAAACATTTCCTTGAACATAAACATTCAGTGAATCAGTTGAGATTCAGGATTATTGATAGTGTTCCAGTTCTTAGGAGGGGGGCGACAGACTGCAGTTACTTAAGAAGAAGGAATTAAGACGGATATATGTATTGGGATCCTTACAACCTAGGGGTTTCAATAAAGACTTTAATCTACAGACCTATGTGTTTTAGTATTATCATGTATATACAGTTAGGGCCAGAAATATTTGGACAGTGACACAAGTTTTGTTATTTTAGCTGTTTACAAAAACATGTTCAGAAATACAATTATATATATAATATGGGCTGAAAGTGCACACTCCCAGCTGCAATATGATAGTTTCCACATCCAAATCGGAGAAAGGGTTTAGGAATCATAGCTCTGTAATGCATAGCGTCCTCTTTTTCAAGGGACCAAAAGTAATTGGACAATGGACTCTAAGGGCTGCAATTAACTCTGAAGGCGTCTCCCTCGTTAACCTGTAATCAATGAAGTAGTTAAAAGGTCAGGGGTGGATTCCAGGTGTGTGGTTTTGCATTTGGAAGCTGTTGCTGTGAGCAGACAACATGCGGTCAAAGGAACTCTCAATTGAGGTGAAGCAGAACATCCTGAGGCTGAAAAAAAAGAAAAAATCCATCAGAGAGATAGCAGACATGCTTGGAGTAGCAAAATCAACAGTTGGGTACATTCTGAGAAAAAAGGAATTGACTGGTGAGCTTGGGAACTCAAAAAGGCCTGGGCGTCCACGGATGACAACAGTGGTGGATGATCGCCGCATACTTAATTTGGTGAAGAAGAACCCGTTCACAACATCAACTGAAGTCCAGAACACTCTCAGTGAAGTAGGTGTATCTGTCTCTAAGTCAACAGTAAAGAGAAGACTCCATGACAGTAAATACAAAGGGTTCACATCTAGATGCAAACCATTCATCAATACCAAAAATAGACAGGCCAGAGTTAAATTTGCAGAAAAACACCTCAAGAAGCCAGCTCAGTTCTGGAAAAGTATTCTATGGACAGATGAGACAAAGATCAACCTGTACCAGAATGATGGGAAGAAAAAAGTTTGGAGAAGAAAGGGAACGGCACATGATCCAAGGCACACCACATCCTCTGTAAAACATGGTGGAGGCAACGTGATGGCATGGGCATGCATGGCTTTCAATGGCACTGGGTCACTTGTGTTTATTGATGACATAAGAGCAGACAAGAGTAGCCGGATGAATTCTGATGTGTACCGGGATATACTTTCAGCCCAGATTCAGCCAAATGCTGCAAAGTTGATTGGACGGCGCTTCATAGTACAGATGGACAATGACCCCAAGCATACATCCAAAGCTACCCAGGAGTTCATGAGTGCCAAAAAGTGGAACATTCTGCAATGGCCAAGTCAATCTCCAGATCTAAACCCAATTGAGCATGCATTTCACTTGCTCAAATCCAGACTTAAGACGGAAAGACCCACAAACAAGCAAGACCTGAAGGCTGCGGCTGTAAAGGCCTGGCAAAGCATTAAGAAGGAGGAAACCCAGCGTTTGGTGATGTCCATGGGTTCCAGACTTAAGGCAGTGATTGCCTCCAAAGGATTTGCAACAAAATATTGAAAATAAAAATATTTTGTTTGGGTTATGTTTATTTGTCCAATTACTTTTGACCTCCTAAAATGTGGAGTGTTTGTAAAGAAATGTGTACAATTCCTACATTTTCTATCAGATATTTTTGTTCAACCCTTCAAATTAAACGTTACAATCTGCACTTAAATTCTGTTGTAGAGGTTTCATTTCAAATCCAATGTGGTGGCATGCAGAGCCCAACTCGCGAAAATTGTGTCACTGTCCAAATATTTCTGGCCCTAACTGTAGGATCTGGGTAGTGTACATCAGTAATGGTTTTTATTTTTTATCTACTCCGCGGTTTGGTATATATACATTCACTTTATCTTTGCTTTTTAGGTGGTTATTGTTGCAGTCGGCTGACTTAGGGACTGGGCCCGTTGAGGATGATTTATGCCAGAAATGGACGATTATTGAGACACATATGAATGTGTAGTTCTGGGATCCACCCATTGTGTCTTCTGACTGTTTTTTGTTTTTTTGTATATAACTAGATGGCAGCCCGATTCTAAAGAATCGGGAGTCTAGAATCCATATATACTTTATTTATTCAAATGTAAGAATAATACAATTAATAAATAATAGTAAGAAAGAACAAAAAATGGCTGCACTCACCAGCTCTTGACAATTCTTGTTATTTAAGGTACAGTTACACAGGATCCATGAACATGCTTATGAGGGGAGGGATGAAAGACATCAGACGACAACTTTGCGTGTTGTGGCAAATGCCACAACAACGGTTCTTTGCTTAAGAACAATAATGTAAATAAATAATATGTATCAATAACTATGTATATTGGTATGTTCTATGACATTTTAAAATATTTCATTATTATGTGGAAAGGCTCTTAGTACCCATACTGGCGCATACTTGTGTGCCCATCAGGTATTTTCACAGTAATTTTACATCTGATGGGTTGGTATGAAACGTTTTTAATCATCTCTTGGGCTTAGCTAAGCCTTCATTTTAAATAATTCTAATAGGTACAACAGAAATAAAAGCCTTTTTGTGTACCCAAATTTTTTGTGTTTATTTTTACAGAAGTGTAAAATTTAAGAAATCAACGTTCATAGTACACCGATGGGCTAATATAAGCATGCCCATCAACCACATCACGGTAGCCTTTGAACTGATGGGTCCTAACTAACTGATTCCTATTTCTTAATACTCAGACCTCTTTCACATCTGCATGTTTCTGATATTTGCAGAAGTAATGTTAAAAACAATACAACTTCCACACTTGGCACCAAAGAACTGACCTACAACACACTTTCAGCAAGTGCCATGCAATGTAGATGAAGCTTGGAGTTAACTTGCAGTAAATGCAGCAAACGCGGCTTCGGCAATTGCATTAAATGCAGCCACAACAAAAACACTGGTAAGTGGAGATTTTGTGGCGAAAACAGCAGAAACCACATGTGCCGCACCTGCCGCAAGTGAAGTACAAATTCCGTATACATTGCATGCAACTTACAGCAAGAGTGGCGTGGGTCAGCCCTTAGGCAGGAAGTGCAGAAATAGCCTTTTTTCCACCATAAATTCTCCAAATAGCAGAAAAATGTTGATGCGAAAGCAAAATCTCTATTCTTTCCCTATCTAAAAATGTACCTATCTATATATCTATTTCTATGTACAGAACACACCTGAAGACAGAGATGTGTGTGAACAGCCATCCCACCCGTCTCTTACCTGTTCACAAAAACCTCACCCTTTTTAAAAACAAAATGAAATCTCTCAGCAGCTATACTGCTGGAGCTTCAAATACAGGTTCCTATCACCAAATACAGGCATTTGAATGATACACAGCTTACATCTTGTACTTAATGTGTGTTCTACTTACCTATAAAAATATGTATTGATATATCATATTTCTAAATTTATGTAGATATGATATAGTTATTAACCCTATATGCTAATGAGTACGTATGTTATATACGTATTTCCTACATAAGTACTTAAAATCTATATGTCTATGGCTACACTAATTATTTTTTTTTTTTTTTCCTTATCTCTACACATAGAATTTGCCTATTGCTGTCTATGTTATTAGAAAAACTGAATAATGAAAAAAAAGAAAAGTAACTTTAAACTAAAATATTTTTGTACACAATATTACGTGTGAAGACTTTAGTACTATCAGCCAATAATTATCCTTGAAGTGGTGTATTAACCACTTTAACCCTCACATTGCAACATTGCTTCACCCTGGAAAAAGCAACATACAATTGACCATGGGCAAAAGCAGGTTCTGGTAGATAAATGCCAACTCGATGGAGGGTCTGGCCTTGAGATTTATTTATGGTCATTGCAAATGCGGGCTTGATGGGAAATTGTCTCCGTCTTAATTTAAAAGGTAATCCAGTCTCTGATGGACACCAATCAATTCGTGGAATGAATACCACATTTCCTGCTGCTGACCCACTAATTACTTTAGCCAGTATGATATTGGCATGTAAGGCAGTGACAATGAGCCGCGTACCATTGCAGAGACCTTTGTTCGTGTTTACATTACGTAATAACATGACAATGGTGCCAATTTTAAGTTTCAGCCGATGTGAAGGCATACCAGTTGGTGTTAGTGAATTCAAAAACTCAAGTGGGTATTGATCGAGGTCATCAGCTTCATCAGGATCGATGGAATCATCACTGATATATTCAGTATAGTCACCTATCAATAAATCCATGACTTGGGAATTGACTTTCTCAACGTCCTCATTTTTTGGACATAAAATTGCATGAGATGCAGCTGTATTTATACTTTCGGTGTCATTCACATCAATACAAAGATTATCTCCAAAAATTTCAATTATTAAAGAGCCAGTACATACCATGTCTGGAGGAATTTCAATTACATCATCTCCAAGGTTATGTTCATTAGATAGTTCACCATTTCCCAGTTGAAGCAACCAACTGCTGTAGTGAGGATCAATGGAGCGCATGTTGTTAATAAGTGGCAGGCGAGTAAAATGTTGCCAGTGTTGTGAATATTTTATACAGCTCTCTACAACATCAGTTCTTGTCACATGAGGGATGACAGGAAGACATTGTCTAAAGTCGCCTCCAAAAACAATCACTTTACCTCCAAACGGTGTTTTTTCTTTGTGAGCTACATTTGTTGTCATGACATCACGTAAAACTTTATCAATGACATGCAATGCATATTTGGATAGCATTGTGCACTCATCAATAATAAAAAGTTTAGTGCTGTGCAAATCTTTTGCTGCATCGGTATCATTCTTAATCCTGGAAACAGATGTTTCATTCACAGGAATTGGAATCCCATAAAGAGAATGAATGGTTCGTCCACCTTGTAGCAAGTTGGCGGCAATTCCAGTAGTGGCAGCAGGTGACACAATGTCTCCTTGTCCTCTTAGCTGATGTAGGAGTAGATGATATAGGTACGTTTTTCCGCTGCCACCAGGACCATCAAGGAAAAAACACTTTGCTGTAGAATTAGTGTCTTCTAAAGCTTGAGTGATTGCATCAAAAGCAAAAAGTTGGTCCTCATTTAGAGTAGCTTTCATTTCAGCAGCTGCTGATAACTCATAATCTTTATCATACTGTGGGAGGAGGTGTTGTTTCTTGACTGGACGTGGCAAATTAAAATCAATATAAGTTTTGCCATGAGCTTTAAGAACATGTTGGACATCTGTCATAGCATAGCCTTCACAATTGACACACTCCAGAGTGTCGGAGTGGTATGCATGGCAGTAGTCTTCTACAAAGTGTTCCTTAAATTCATCCCATAAGTCCCGAGGTTTTGCTGGAGGACCAAAAATACAAATGTAGGCAAACATGTCACGTAGCTCTGCTGGCATGTTGAGAATACTGGCATCAAGTAATGTATTTCTCCACAGACTATCATCAAATAGTAAGCCAAGAGCTAATGCCGCATCTTTGAAGGTTTCATGTGTGACTCCGTGTACAGTTTTTATGCTGTCAAAACTGGTTGCACCTTTGACATGTAACAATAACAATCTTAAATAGTAGCGTTCTTGGTCTTTCACACTGACAGTATACATTCGTCCAATCACAGAACCACCTGCTTGCTTTCTAACTTCCCAAGAACCTTCTTTCCAAACATAGTTTTCGGGATTTTCACGGTATAAATAAATATGAGCATGATGGTCGTTCTGATTAAGCTTGAAGTAGGCCATAAGTGTAGAATTTTGATGGAGCTTTTGTTTGATGTTTCCAATAGAGTCATCCTCATGAAAATAGAGTGGCTGAGAATGCGGTAGATGTACAGCAAGGCGAATGATGCTATGAGATTGTTTATGCATTGGATATGAGAATATTCGCCAAGCTGCCTCTGGTGCACTGACATATCTTGAATCCATGAATTGGTGTGTTTCATCATGTTGGATGTTAGTCTGGCAGATTTCAAGATTGGCTTTATCATGTCCTTTGTAGACGTATTTAAATAAATATTTCACAGCCTGAATGGAACCACAAACTTCGACATTTATATGGCACTTGTATTTTAATAGCAGGAACGGATTATATGGAACCACCCACGAATTATCAATCATGTTAGAATGGTGTTGAAAAGATGGGCCAAAGTGTCTGCGGTAAGTAGGATAGGCGTCCTTAGCTATGATGGTTCTTGGTTGCAAATCTTTAGGGAAACCTTTTGTACACTTCCCCAGATCCATACAGGGAGAATTTGGGTTGTGTTCTCCACACGGACCATGAATCATATGTTGGAGAACAATTTTATGGAGCTGAGGGTAGTGGGTAGGATTGGGAATTTCAGCCCACACTGTATTGTCTATGTCCTCCTCAGTCCTTAATTTGGAGTTGCTGTCCAGAATAATCAAAATGTGAGCATGCGGAAGGCCACGTTTTTGAAATTCAATTACATGAACCATAGCGCAAACTTTCCCAAATAATCCATTGTTAATGTCTTTTAAGAGTGCTTCCAGTTTTATTTTGAAAACACGTGCCACCAAATCAGGTCTATGTTGCACACGCTGCCAAGGTTCCAAATTCTCAGTAATCTCATTCCATTTCGGATTACAGGTCATGGTGATGAATAGATCAGGACGACCATATTTAGTCACAATAGCCATGGCATTCTGGTACCGCTGCTGCATATTCCTGGGACTGCCTTCAAACGAAGATGGTAAAATGACCGTTTTTCCAATGGGGATGCCCTTCTCAATGGATTTTTTCTGGAGATGTTCCTGGAGTACACAATAATCCTCTACTTTCAAATCCTTTTGGTGTTGACGGATATAATTTAGGCGATTTGCCTCGATTTTCACATAAGCATCCACTAAGTACTGCTGAGTGAGTTTGCCACCATTCAGGAGTGGATTAAACTGATTACGGACAGACAGCACATAGCAGTAATATTGCAGTTGTGTAACTCTGCGTGGACTTTGCCCTTGTTGCTTGAGGCCATCATGCCAGCCCTGGTCTCCGTAAGGGAAAAATAAAGGATAGAGTAAAGCATCTAAATTACTGTGTAGAATGCTGACCTGTTGTGTTCTTGGCGCCAAAGGATTTTTGGGGTCCGGTTGTAAATGTATTAAAATATCACGATTAAATGGTGGCTCTCCATTGTCATTTTCAAATACGACAGCAACTTCATTGACAGTTGGATTATTATATGGGCGAGGGTCTTGATTCCGATCTTGTTTAAGGGCCATGATGATATTTGGCATGAGAGTGCCATTAGCTTCAGCTTTAAGATGTTCTTCATGTTCCACATCTCGTAACATTTTGTAGGCAGCAACAAAGGGATTCACATTGTCTAACTGAAGAGCAATTATACTCATCAAAGTGGGATGACATTTTTGATTTTGTTCACAGTTTAAACGTTGTTCATTCGCGGTAGCGGTATCCAAAATATACAGTTGGGCATAAGCTGGAACTTGATCATCACTGGGATGTAGAGTTCCAGTACGATGATATATTTGTCCATGTATACGGAAACAGTAAGGGCCATGTCCAGGTGGAGGGGATATATTGGCACCCATGGAGGCGAAAGCAAATGAGCTGTTAATACTACGAATATTTTCCATGAGATTCTTACTGAACTCACTCTCCCCTGTCAGCAATCGTTTAAAGACCTCGGGATATTGGGGTATAGGTATATGCACTTTACTCTTGTGACAACACAGAGTAAAATTTTTATCTGCTGGTATCTCAGCATTAAAATGTAATGCTTGACAATGTTCACATAAATAGTTCATAGGACCACAGGAGTGTTCTACTATGGTACTGTCATCATTAGTAAAACCTGTAGGATGTTGAGGTACAGGTTGTGATAACGGAGCATTGGAATGTTTCTGTAAGCCAACATATATAAAGCGTGTGTGGCACCCCTAGGGGTATTTGCCACAAAAATAGTTACTGACAGTAAGTACAAATACTAAAATAGCAAGACTGCACTACCACCTCCGGCCAGAAGGGGGAGCTCCAGAGACTCCCCTTGATCCATTCTGGTCTGAGAGAAGAAATGGCAGTTGGGCCAAGGAGCTGATAGTGAGAGGTCATACAGTTGAATCTCTAACAGCCCTGTGACTGTTACCAGGCCTAAATCACCGGCCTGAGGAGAAGAGGGATAGAGAAAAAGGACATTGTGAGAACCGGGTAGCATTAATCACTACCCAGAACAGGCGCAAAGACGGATACCGGATGGCTGTATTCATTATATATAATACAGCAACCGGAAAAACGTGAGGTGATATCAGCTTCACTAGGGTCGGATGCAGCAACAGACACAGAGTTCAGCGGTACTCCCAGAGGGGGTAAACCGATAAAAGGACTCGGGTTGCCCGTCGAACCAGGACCCGGAGGGGACAGATTGGGCCGGCAGCCAGTTCACATACAGCAGCAGGGCCACACAGAAATTGCGCACAATAAGAGGCGAAGACCCCGGCAGGGTCAAAGTAACTCAGAGTTCCCATACAGACTCCGGTGACAGGACTGGTTGTAAATCCTTTTATGTTAAAGTAAACTGGTTAAACGTTTCAGTGCCTCAGTCTTTCATTTGGACAATAGCCATCTATCCAGGATCAGGATCGTCACCGCTGGGAGAACCTGCTGCTGATCAAGTAAGTGCCTGTCCCCTCATGATACCCCTTACACTGTGCATTGCCTGAGGCCACAGCACCGGGTCAAGCCACCCGTGACATCCCCCTCAAGAGACAGACTCCATTGGTCCGGTGCTGGGTATCCCGGTCTCCTGGGCGTCACAATTGGCGTCACGAACAGGATCTAGCCAGCCCGTATACCGGGTATTGTGTGCCGTGATTGGAGCCCAAAACTGTGAAAACTGGGATGAAAAATCTTGAAAATTGACTTTATTAAAGAAAAATCCATTCCCCATTGAAAACTATTGAAAGTGACTTTTCCCCATTGGTTATAATGGAGTAAAGATGGCCGCCATCCCCTGAGGTAATCACTTCATAACCGTTAGGCACGAGACTGTTAATTGAGCTACGCCATCACCTGAGCCCCAGTCTAACTGAAAAACTTCAGAATCCGCCATTACAGAGCGCGGTGGGTGGGAGCAGCAGGGGGCGTGTCATTGTGGGCGGCACCAAGCTGAGCGCTCTGACATCAGAGCAAGGGGAAAATCGATCCTGCTGCACAGCGGAACGAATCTACACTATCCCGACGGAAGCGGAGGACCGGAAGGGTCCGGATTAACTAAGGGGGCACAGTATGTCGCAGCACGGAGACGCCGCAGCACTCGGCAACGCTAATGCAGCTGAAAGACAGAGTGTCAATAGAGAGTCCGGCAGTGCAGCGGTGCAAGGAGTGGCGCCCATCATGCCGGTGCTGATGCCATATACCCCGGGTGGCCCATGGCTTCCAATGTATGAAGGTGAGCCTAATACCCTTGACGATTTCAGAGAAAAGATGCTGGCCCATTTTGACATGTTCCCTGTGGGTGAAGTTCAGCGTGTTAGTCTCCTGATGATGCAGTTAAGTGGCCATGCTAAGCGAGAAGTCACAGCATGGGCAGCTGATCTAAAAGGCACTGTTGAACGCATATTTGCTGGATTAAAAGCTACATTTGAAACCACGGCCAGCAGCAAAGCTAAAATACGATTCTTTAGTTGCAAACAAAAAGCTAATGAGGGCGTGAGAGACGTTGCCTTAAACCTGCAGGAAGCCCTTAAATCACTTACACTGGCTGAACCCATTTTTAACACCGGAGCGGATAAACTGCTAAGAGATCAATTTATTGAGGGACTCTACACCCCTTCTCACCGGGGGCATGTGAGCATGCTTGTTTTTAAGAACCCTGAATTGACATTTGCCCAATTAAAGGAGAGCGCTATACGTCTCCAGCTGGCAGAGGCACCTCGGGATCAGGATCCTGCGCAACCCATGGCAGAGGCACCTCAACAACAGGGAGTGCCAGTGACATCAGCTATGTCTGGGGCCATTGCTAAGCCCCTGGGGCCCAGTACTAATGAGGCTCTTCAACAAAAGCTTGACTCTTTAGCTGATGTTGTTGCTTCAATGGCTAAAACCATGCAGGAGATGAGAGGACACAAGATGGAGTTGGCAAACTGTAGAGAGGATGTTCCATGGATGAGACCCCGGAGATACCCGACATGGAGAGGACGACCCCGTGACCGCTACCAACCGGATGGACAGCCCATTTGCCGCCGTTGCCAGCAGCCGGGCCACTTTGCACGAGATTGTGATTTAAACGGGAATCCCCTGGGAATGCGGGCCGCTTCGCAGGAATGAACTTTCAAGGCCCAACACCCTGGCACGACAGGAACATCGGAGGACGACCCATTATCCCTATCGTGCTGGACGGAATTCCCCTCAACGCTTTGCTGGACACAGGTTCCCAGATTTCATCTATACCGTATATCCTTTATAAGAGGTACTGGGCTGATGCAGATATTGATAAAGGGCCCTCTGATGTTGAACTAGATATATGGGCCAGTAATGGTAAGTTGGTACCGAAACTAGGATTCAGGGAGATGACCATAAAGATTGGTAAAGTAGAACTGAAGAAACAGGGTATAATTGTTGTTGATGTTGACCGGCGGAACTGTGAACCAACTGTATTGATAGGAATGAATGTGTTAGAGAACTGCTTTTCCGAAGTCATTTCTGTCTTACAGCAAATTGCTGAAACTGCCCAATTCCGCCAGCAGAGAGTTCTCCGGAGGGAAATAAAAGTATTGATGTTAAGGCAACAGGTAGAAGTTGCAGGTGGAGAAATCGGCAGTGTGAGGGTAAGTGATCCAACGTCTATTGTAATCCCACCAAAAACAGAAATGCTGGTATGGTGTAGAGCAGCCATTGGTACTAAGGGACGAGATTATCAAGCCTTAATAGAACCAGTGTACACCGACAGCAGGCCCACTATACTCACAGCACAAGGGATAGTCGAGGTACACCGGGGACGAGTGCCGGTACGACTTTTGAACTGTGGAGAGGAAGAGGTCACTTTGCCAAGGTATGCTACAATGGCAAAGCTATATACTGTTGACAACAATGCCATCACAACCATTGAGCCCTTAGAACCAACCTGTCAGGTGGAAGGCAATGGCTCAGATGGAGAAATGGAGGATTGGTGCCAACAGCTACACGTGGGCATAAATTCCATCAAAAACAAGGGGTGTATAGGCTAGTGACGGAATATGAACAAGTCTTCAGTAAACACCCATTGGACTTCGGACGGATAGAAGGGGTAGAACACACAATCCCCACAGGTGACCATCCCCCAATAAAAGAAAGATATAGACCCATACCGCCCGCTCACTATCAATGTGCAAAAGATATGCTGAGGGAAATGAAACAGGCCGGGGTAATAAGAGACAGCTGTAGCCCCTGGGCGGCCCCTCTAGTGATTGTCAAAAAAAAGGACGGAACCATGAGAATGTGCGTAGACTACCGGAAGATTAATAACATCACCCATAAAGACGCCTACCCCTTGCCTAGGATAGAAGAGTCCTTAACTGCTTTGAAATCTGCTAATTATTTTTCCACCTTAGACTTAACAAGCGGGTATTGGCAAGTCCCTGTGGCTGAGAGAGATAAGGAAAAGACGGCATTCACCACACCAATGGGTCTATGTGAATTTAATCGCATGCCGTTCGGACTCTGCAACGCATCCGGTACCTTCCAGCGGCTGATGGAATGCTGCCTCGGACACAAGAACTTCGAGACCGTCCTCCTGTACCTAGATGATGTGATTGTCTACTCAAAGACTTACGAACAACACTTAATAGACCTGGCAGAAGTGTTCGAAGCCTTATCCAGGTATGGCATGAAAGTCAAGCCATCCAAATGTCACCTTCTCAAGCCAAAGGTACAGTACCTGGGACACATCGTGAGTTCGGAGGGAGTAGCACCAGATCCCGAGAAAATAAGCGCCATAAGGGATTGGCCAAGACCTACCAGCGCAAAAGAAGTGAGACAATTCCTGGGATTGGTGGGTTACTATCGCAGATTTATAAAAGGATTTACCAAGTTGGCAGCACCCTTGCAAGACACCTTGGTAGGGCAGACGAAGAAACCTTCAAACCGAAACCCTCCTTTTCAGTGGAACGACGAAAGGGAAGACTCCTTTGAACAACTAAAGAAGGCACTAACCGGAGAAGAGGTTCTGGCATACCCAGATTACCATCAACCTTTCATCCTCTACACCGATGCCAGTAATGTGGGACTAGGAGTGGTGCTGTCACAAAAGCAAGAAGGTCGGGAGAAAGTCATCGCCTTTGCAAGTAGAAAGCTCCGGCCAACTGAAAGAAATTCAGAAAATTACAGCTCCTTCAAATTGGAACTACTGGCAGTAGTTTGGGCTGTGACTGAACGTTTCAAACACTATCTGGCCGCTGCAGAATTTATTGTCTATACTGACAACAATCCGTTGACCCATCTGGACACAGCCAAATTAGGTGCGTTAGAACAGCGATGGATAGCCCGGTTATCTAATTACAACTTCATAATCAAGTATCGAGCAGGTCGCAAGAATGGAAATGCCGATGCCCTATCCCGGATGCCACACTTGAGAGATGTAGAAGAGGAAACGGGGGAGCTTGAAGAAATTGAACTACCAGCCTTCCATCGTCCCAAGGCAAAACATCATCAGTCAAGTACCTATCAGAAACAACAAGAGGTGAATTTTAATCCGTTAGCACACCATAGATGGGCTGACACCCAAGACAGCAATCCGGCTGTGAAGTTGGTGAAGGAACTGTTGACTGAGCAAAGTGCATATCCCTATGAGGATGCCCCAGAAGAGACGCATCAACTCTGGAAAGAGAGAGGCAAAATGTTCCTGTATCAAGGGAAGCTCTGTAGAAGATACACCAATCCGAAAACACATGAATTGGTTTGGCAGATTATTGTGCCTAAACAAGATGTGAAGATGGTCCTCGAAGCTTACCATAATGGTGCTGGTCACTTCGGTTGGAAAAAGTTAGAAGTACTTCTAAGAGAAAGATTTTATTGGGTCGGGATGAGAAAATCAATCGAACAGTGGTGCAGAAATTGTGGGACGTGTAACCTCAGAAGAAACGATCAAAAGAACCAAAGAGCACCACTGCAGCCCATAATCACCAAACAACCACTTGAACTTGTAGCCATGGACCACGTGAAGTTGACACCAAGCCGGTCCGGCTATGTCTATGCCTTGACCATCGTGGACCATTATTCACGTTTCTTGGTAGTAGTACCCGTAAAAGATCTGACAGCAAAAACAGCAGCCAAAGCGTTCCAAACGTACTTTTGTAGACCCCATGGATATCCGGAACAGGTTCTCACCGACCAAGGTACAGCCTTTGAATCAGAGATCTTCAGAGAATTCTGTAATATGTATGGTTGCAAAAAGATCCGGACGACGGCCTATCATCTACAAACAAACGGCTTATGCGAGAAGATGAACCATATTGTAATAGACCTACTAAAGACTTTACCTGAGACAGAAAGGAATCAATGGCCAGAGAAATTGCCTGACTTGGTGGATCTGTATAATCATGTCCCGGTGAGCTCCACCAACTGCACCCCAGCTTACCTTATGCGTGCAAGACCCGGCCAATTACCAATCGATCTAGAAATGGGAATTCTGAAACCAGACGCAGAAGTTCAAGACTCCAATTGGGATATCATACGGCAAAAGCAGTATCGCCAAGTGCAAGAGAGTGTGGAAAGAAGCCTTCAGCAAACTAGAGAAAGACAAGAGCGAATTTTCAACCAGAATGCTCTAGCGACCCCATTAAGACCGGGTGACCAAGTGCTCAAGAGAAATCGTCGAACCAATAAACTAGACAATCAGTGGGAAGCCGTACCCTACACAGTTTTACCAACAAGAGTGGATAATCCTAAAATGTGTCTCATTAGCAAAAACGCAGGCTTAACATCTGTACTAGTGTCAAGAGACAATCTTAAATTATGTCCGGAAGCATTGAAAGAGCCAGACGTTGTCCAGCCAGAACCAGAAGTTATTCAACCCATACAGGTTCAACCAGTAAAGGAAAAAGAAGAGGAAGTGTATCACACCTGTATAGGAGACTTTCCCAAAACCCTACTAACATACCATGGTGCAGTAGTGGTTCCCATGGTGGCCTTTTACCCAACACCAAACCCAATACCAGAAGTCCCAAGACAGGAAGAGGCTGACCCCGTACTACAGGAGGTTCCAGGCCAGGAAGAACAGATTCCTGGTCAGAGTAATCCCATTCACGGTGGACTTGCCAACTCCATAGTCGTGGAATTATCTTTAGCAGAGCGGGCAGATACTACATCCGCAGTAGACAGTAGTACACCACATGAAGAGACACCGCTATTACGTAGATCACAGCGTAGTATCCAGGGTCAATTACCGGCCAGGTATGCAGATTACCAACTATAAAGCTCATAATGTGAATTGTATATATGTTATGCCGTATATAGTTAAACAGAAAATGTAGTATAGTCATTGCTATCAGTCTGCAACGTTTAAGCCCAGTGCCTACAGAGACTTGTCTGTATGAACTTATTGCATATTCTTGAACTTTTTATCAGCTCGGAGGCACTAAATCAAAGCTCCGGAAAGACTGCTTTTTGAACTTTGCTTTTTGCTCTTTTTGAACTTTCTTTAGACTTTATATTGATAACTCCGTTGGAAAAATGGAACTAAATTCCTGGACACTAAGTACAGTGCCGTTCCTAATACCTTCAAGGATAGAACTGTATTAATGGACGCTATTTGAAGTGACTTTTTACAGAACTCTATTTTTGTTTCCTTGAGTGGTTTTTGTAACTTTTCATTTTTAAGACTCTGTACATATTAATTGTTATTTCAAAATGTTATTGTCCCACAGTCCCGGAGTACTGTTTTTAACTAAGGGGGAATGTGGCACCCCTAGGGGTATTTGCCACAAAAATAGTTACTGACAGTAAGTACAAATACTAAAATAGCAAGACTGCACTACCACCTCCGGCCAGAAGGGGGAGCTCCAGAGACTCCCCTTGATCCATTCTGGTCTGAGAGAAGAAATGGCAGTTGGGCCAAGGAGCTGATAGTGAGAGGTCATACAGTTGAATCTCTAACAGCCCTGTGACTGTTACCAGGCCTAAATCACCGGCCTGAGGAGAAGAGGGATAGAGAAAAAGGAGATTGTGAGAACCGGGTAGCATTAATCACTACCCAGAACAGGCGCAAAGACGGATACCGGATCCGTGGCTGTATTCATTATATATAATACAGCAACCGGAAAAACGTGAGGTGATATCAGCTTCACTAGGGTCGGATGCAGCACCAGACACAGAGTTCAGCGGTACTCCCAGAGGGGGTAAACCGATAAAAGGACTCGGGTTGCCCGTCGAACCAGGACCCGGAGGGGACAGATTGGGCCGGCAGCCAGTTCACATACAGCAGCAGGGCCACACAGAAATTGCGCACAATAAGAGGCGAAGACCCCGGCAGGGTCAAAGTAACTCAGAGTTCCCATACAGACTCCGGTGACAGGACTGGTTGTAAATCCTTTTATGTTAAAGTAAACTGGTTAAACGTTTCAGTGCCTCAGTCTTTCATTTGGACAATAGCCATCTATCCAGGATCAGGATCGTCACCGCTGGGAGAACCTGCTGCTGATCAAGTAAGTGCCTGTCCCCTCATGATACCCCTTACACTGTGCATTGCCTGAGGCCACAGCACCGGGTCAAGCCACCCGTGACATCCCCCTCAAGAGACAGACTCCATTGGTCCGGTGCTGGGTATCCCGGTCTCCTGGGCGTCACACGTGGACCTGGTAGAGGATCTTCACTGTCCACAGATTCAATCACTGAGGAGTTGGAAGGTGTATCGTGGTCAGAGTTTATTAATATTGAGGTGCAAGCGTTTTTTTTGCGCCATTCACGGCGTGCACCAGCTGCATTTGGTAATGGTTTGTTTGTTGCCTTAGAAGAGTCAGGTGTGAAGCATGTCTTATAAGCAGACTTAACAGTGTGCAGGCGACGGCGTTTATCATTTGGAGTGTAAGTAGGACAGTGTTTGCGCTTACGTGCAGATTTACCAACGGTTAAAGGAGCTTCAAGCTGCACACATTCTATGAATGGAGACAAAGAAGCTGTATTGTGGGCAGAATCTATGACTGAGGACGTGGAAATATTATGTTTGCAACGTTGAGAGCGTGCAGCAGCAGCTTTATTACTTAATCGATTAGTTTTGTCCTCAAAAGACTCATTAGTAATGCGTTTATTGCAAGCAGCATTAACAGTGTCCAGGCGCTTATGTCTGTCCTCTGTAGTCTCGTTAGCACGCTGTTTGTGCTTACGTGCGGCATCGGCGGCTTTTCGCTCAGCGTCATTGGTATACTTATTATCAGACCTGATGTTACGTGCGCCATCAGCAGCTTTGGGCTCTGTGTCATTAGTATACTTAACAGTGTCCAGGCGCTTGCATCTCTCCTCTGTACTCTTGTTAGCACGCTGTTTGCGCTTACGTGCGGCATCGGCGGCTTTTCGCTCTGCATCATTACCATACTTTATATCAGACCTGATCTTACGTGTGCCATCAGCAGCTTTGGACTCTGTGTCATTAGTATACTTAACAGTATCCAGGCGCTTGCATCTATCCTCTGTACTCTTGTTAACACGCTGTTTGCGCTTACGTGCGGCATCGACGGCTTTTCGCTCTGCATCATTACCATACTTTATATCAGACCTGATCTTACATGCGCCATCAGCAGCTTTGGGCTTTGTGTCATTAGTATACTTAACAGTTTCCAGGCACTTGCATCTATCCTCTGTACTCTTGTTAACACGCTGTTTGCGCTTACGTCCAGCATCGGCGGCTTTTCGCTCTGCATCATTACCATACTTTATATCAGACCTGATCTTACGTGCGCCATCATAAGCTTTGGACTCTGTGTCATTAGTATACTTAACAGTGTCCATGCGCTTGCATCTATCCTCTGTACTCTTGTTAGCACGCTGTTTGCGCTTACGTGCGGCATCGGCGTCTTTTTGCTCTGCATTATTAGTATACTTTCTATCAGACCTAATCTTACGTGCGCCATCAGCAGCTTTGGGCTCTGTGTCATTAGTATCCTTACTATTAGAGCTCATGTTGGCTAAGCTAAACAGCTTTAAGCGTGGTGGTGGCAAACAACAGGTTAATAAGAGGCAGTGTCAGGTAGTAGGAAAATAGCCAGTTAATAATAGGCAATAGTTCTTTGCAGGAATGCAGATATTAATAAATAGGCAGTTTATATTGCAGAGAAATTGCTGGGCAATAATGGACAATGTCCTTATGTGGCAAATAATAGAGCAATATACCCAATGTGGCAAAGAAGAGGTTAATAAACGGCAGTCTCTCAGTATAACAGTCAGTGAATAATAGGCAGTATATGGAGAAAACACCAAACAAAAGTTCAAAATTGGTGTGAAAATGTCACTGAACCACTTCACAACTAAATATATATAGTTTTGGTAAATGGTATTATCATTTTTTTGACGAAATTCGGCAGGAGCTTGAAGAGCAACGTCACTGGGCCCGCCTCCACGCAGTAGAAACTTGCTGTGAGGTAAAAATTCAAAAATCACACCAAAATGGCGGGCGGAGTGTGTCACAGTACGGCACGTTTCTGATTGGTCGCTCGCAGCAGGCGGCAACCAATCAGACACTGGACACTGTTGACGTCACTTATCTCCGGACATTAGCTCCGGACATTAGCTCCGGACATTATCTCCGCACATTAGCTCCGGACATTAGCTCCGGACATTAGCTCCGGACAAAGCCACGGAAGTTGGCAGAAATTGCAGGAAGTAGTATTCTAGGCAATTAATCTCCGGACATTAGCTCCGGACATTAGCTCCGGACATTAGCTCCGGACATTAGCTCCGGACAAAGCCACGGAAGTTGGCACAAATTGCAGGAAGTAGTATTCTAGGCAATTATATATTAGATATTGCTAATTGTGTGACATATGATGCAGTTTCTGCTCCTGACATGAGGTATTAGTATGTTTTGATACCTTAAATACATGCGCTCAATTAGAGATTAACAATGGTGCTTGCTGCGGTGGCTTTGTTTATACAGATCGCCTAGGTGATCTTTCCCGGCCATGGTCACATGGTGCCGCTGTTGTGTGTGTGGGCGGGCACCTTTGCCGGCAGAGTCTCACTGCATTTGTGCGCCGGTCTCTTCCGGTTTGATGTGTGTTTGCGCACGTGCGATGCGGCATCTGTGTGGCTAATGGCTGGTGGTAGACCGCGGTGGATGACGTGATGAAGGCGCAGAGATATGAAGATATGAGTGAGGTATGATACGCGGCATCCCATTGGTAGGGCTGTGAATCCCTTGCTGTAATGGGATCGTGGATAGGCATTAGGTGCATTTAGGCGCCGAAATGATAGGAAACCTATTGGCTTAATCCATCTTGAATAAAGTTATATGGTTCTCCTTAGATTGGATGATTATCCTCATGGAAATATGCATATTTTTCAAACTATGTATATGGTGATTATATCTACGGTGGTGGATTTTTATTATATGTGTGTCTGATGTTTGTTATTGTATTTTAAAATATGATATATTTTGTAGTTGGAGGTGGCTTGATAGCGATTGGTGCACTGTGTGGCATTCACGCTATTTAAAGCTGGCCCCTTGCATTAGGGGTTAATCGTTGGTCTCATGCATTGCATTAAGGCCCCTTCACATTTAGCGACGCTGCGGCGATACCGACAACGATCCGGATCGCTGCAGCGTCGCTGTTTGGTCGCTGGAGAGCTTTCACACAGACCGCTCTCCAGCGACCAACGATGCCGGTAACCAGGGTAAACATCGGGTAACTAAGCGCAGGGCCGCGCTTAGTAACCCGATGTTTACCCTGGTTACCATGCTAAAAGTAAAAAAAAACAAACACTACATACTTACCTACCGCTGTCTGTCCTCCAGCGCTGCGCTCTGCTTCTCTGCTCTCCTCCTGTACTGTCTGTGAGCCGGAAAGCAGAGCGGTGACGTCACCGCTCTGCTTTCCGGCTCACAGCCAGTACAGGAGGAGTGCAGAGCACAGCGCTGGAGGACAGACAGCTGTAGGTAAGTATGTAGTGTTTGTTTTTTTTTACTTTTAGCATGGTAACCAGGGTAAACATCGGGTTACTAAGCGCGGCCCTGCGCTTAGTTACCCGATGTTTACCCTGGTTACCAGTGAAGACATCGCTGGATCGGTGTCACACACGCCGATCCAGCGATGTCTCCAGGGAGTCCAGCGACGAAATAAAGTTCTGGACTTTATTCAGCGACCAACGATCTCCCAGCAGGGGCCTGATCGTTGGTCGCTGTCACACAGAACGATTTCATTAACGATATCGTTGCTACGTCACAAATAGCAACGATATCGTTAACAATATCGTTATGTGTGAAGGTACCTTTATTCGTGTACTTAAGTACCTGAGACCTGTCCATGAGTCACTGACAGAGCTTGTTTGACTTTGCTTAATGTAGGATCTTGCAAGCTACTCTAGAGTCATCAGATGACCTCCAACTACTATGGTCATGATCAGCACACAAGATTACGATCAGGGGGTGGGGTCATTGTACAACAGGGGGTCTTTTAATCCCCTTTAACCACTTTTATACCGCTATCGCAATTGACAGCAATATTTAAGGTGTTAATCGGCATGTACAGCTGCTACCTGTGGTCATTTCAGCCGCAGAGCTGCACTATTCACTTATTATACTTATTTAGGAATAAATCGTTAAAAGGCGTATCAGCAGTCGTTAAGGGTTCAATCTTCAAAAATTGTGTGTAAATTGTCCCCTGGAGTTGGAACTAGTCTGGTTACCATATGTCGAGTCGGCAGGAAAATTTCCCCTAATCATGAAGCACTTAGCATCTGCCTCATGGGGTTTTTGACTTCCTATGGATCAACACATTAGGACTCTAAGTCGGACTCCAATGACCTGTGCCTTTTTTCACCTTTAGCAACTGAGAAACCATGACATTTACCAATTGTCTGCAGCTTAAATTCAGTGGCACAGCTAGAGTCCGATGGACAAAGTGCAATATTTGGATATTGGAAAGCATGCCAAGAGGCATGAAAGCTGTGATTAACCCCTTCCCGACCTGTGACACAGCGTATGCGTCATGAAAGTCGGTGCCAATCCGACCTGTGATGTATATGCTGTGCCACAGAATAATCGCGTCCCTGCAGATCGGGTGAAAGGGTTAACTCCAATTTCACCCGATCTGCAGGGACACGAGGAGTGGTAGTACAGCCCAGGGGGGGTGGCTTCATCCTTCCCCGTGGCTACGATCGCTCTGATTGGCTGTTGAAAGTGAAACTGCCAATCAGAGCGATTTGTAATATTTCACCTATTAAAACTGGTGAAATATTACAATCCAGCCATGTCCGATGCTGCAATATCATCGGCCATGGCTGGAAACACTGGTCTGCCCCCCCCCCCCACCGCCACCAATCCCCCCCAGTCCTCCGATCAGTCCTGTACACTGCTCCACTCCCCTCCGTCCTCCTGTCCGCTCCCCCAGTGCTCTTGTCCGCTCCCCCGTGCTCCAATCCCACCCCCCGTGCTCCAATCCAACCCCCCTGCACTCTGATCCAGTCCCCGTGCTCCAATCCACCCCCCATGCTCCGATCCACCCCCCGCGCTCCGATCCACCCCCCCGTGCTCCGATCCACCCCCCATGCTCCGATCCACCCCCCATGCTCCAATCCACCCCCCGTGCTCCCCCCCACCCCATCATACTTACTGAGCCTCCCGGGGTCCGTCCGTCTTCTCCATGGGCGCCGCCATCTTCCAAAATGGCAGGCGCATGCGCAGTGCGCCCACCAAATCTGCCGGCAGGCAGATTCGTTCCAATGTGCATTTTGATCACTGTGATAAAATCACAGTGATCAAAATAAAAAAATAGTAAATGACCCCCCCCCCCCTTTGTCACCCCCATAGGTAGGGACAATAATAAAATAAAGAATTTTTTTTCCACTAAGGTTGGGGTTAGAACTAGGGTTAGGGTTAGGGTTTCGGTATGTGCACATGTATTCTGGTCCTCTGCGGATTTTTCCGCAGCGGTTTAGCACTGAGGATTTATGAAATCCACTGCGGAAAAATCCGCAGAGGACCAGAACAGATTTATCGCGGTTTTTCTGCGCATTTCACTGCGGTTTTACAACTGCGATTTTCTATTGGAGCAGTTGTAAAACCGCTGCGGAATCAGCAGAAAGAAGTGACATGATGCGAAATGTAAACCGCTGCGTTTCCGTGTAGTTTTTCTGCAGCATGTGTACAGTGATTTTTGTTTCCCATAGGTTTACATTGAATTGTAAACTCATGGGAAACTGCTGCGGATCCACAGCGTTTTCCGCAGCGTCTGCACATACCTTTAGAATTAGACTATTTGCACACTGTGCGGATTTGACTGCGAATCTGCAGCGGATTGGCCGCTGCGGATTCGCAGCAGTGTTCCATAGGTTTACAGTACCACGTAAGCCTATGGAAAACCAAATCCGCTGTGTCCATGGTGCGGAAAATACCGCGCGGAAATGCTGCATTGTATTTTCCCCAGCATGTCAATTCTTTGTGCGGATCCTGCAGCGTTTTACACCTGTTCCTCAATAGGAATCCGCAGGTGAAATCCGCACAAAAAACACTGAAAATCTGCGGTAAATCCGCAGGTAAAACGCAGTGCCTTCTACCCGCGGATTTTTCAAAAATGGTGCTGAAAAATCTCACACGAATCCGCGACGTAGGCACATAGCCTTAGGGTTAGGGTTTGAATTAGGGTTGTGGTTAGTGTTAGGGTTGGAATTAGGGTTGTGGTTAGGGTTGTGATTAGGGTTATGGCTACAGTTGGGATTAGGGTTAGGGGTGTGTTGGGGTTAGTGTTGGAGGTAGAATTGAGGGGTTTCCACTGTTTAGGCACATCAGGGGTCTCCAAACGCAACATGGCGCCACCATTGATTCCAGCCAATCTTGTATTCAAAAAGCCAAATGGTGCTCCCTCACTTCCGAGCCCCGACGTGTGCCCAAACAGTGGTTTACCCCCACATATGGGGTACCAGCATACTCAGGACAAACTGCGCAACAATTACTGGGGTCCAATATCTCCTGTTACCCTTGTAAAAATAAAAAATTGCTTGCTAAAACATCATTTTTGTGAAAAGAAAAATGATTTTTTATTTTCACGGCTCTGCGTTGTAAACGTCTGTGAAGCACTTGGGGGTTCAAAGTGCTCACCACATATCTAGATAATAGATATAGAAAAACTGACTGAACAGCAATCTAATCTGAACTGGTGCATAACCAAAAAAGTCATATAGCAAATAGATTAATGGCTGCACTCAAAATTAATCTGTGCTAGAGCAAGGTAACATAGTAACATAGTAACATAGTTAGTAAGGCCGAAAAAAGACATTTGTCCATCCAGTTCAGCCTATATTCCTTCATAATAAATACCCAGATCTACGTCCTTCTACAGAACCTAATAATTGTATGATACAATATTGTTCTGCTCCAGGAAGACATCCAGGCCTCTCTTGAACCCCTCGACTGAGTTCGCCATCACCACCTCCTCAGGCAAGCAATTCCAGATTCTCACTGCCCTAACAGTAAAGAATCCTCTTCTATGTTGGTGGAAAAACCTTCTCTCCTCCAGACGCAAAGAATGCCCCCTTGTGCCCGTCACCTTCCTTGGTATAAACAGATCCTCAGCGAGATATTTGTATTGTCCCCTTATATACTTATACATGGTTATTAGATCGCCCCTCAGTCGTCTTTTTTCTAGACTAAATAATCCTAATTTCGCTAATCTATCTGGGTATTGTAGTTCTCCCATCCCCTTTATTAATTTTGTTGCCCTCCTTTGTACCCTCTCTAGTTCCATTATATCCTTCCTGAGCACCGGTGCCCAAAACTGGACACAGTACTCCATGTGCGGTCTAACTAGGGATTTGTACAGAGGCAGTATAATGCTCTCATCATGTGTATCCAGACCTCTTTTAATGCACCCCATGATCCTGTTTGCCTTGGCAGCTGCTGCCTGGCACTGGCTGCTCCAGGTAAGTTTATCATTAACTAGGATCCCCAAGTCCTTCTCCCTGTCAGATTTACCCAGTGGTTTCCCGTTCAGTGTGTAATGGTGATATTGATTCCCTCTTCCCATGTGTATAACCTTACATTTATCATTGTTAAACCTCATCTGCCACCTTTCAGCCCAAGTTTCCAACTTATCCAGATCCATCTGTAGCAGAATACTATCTTCTCTTGTATTAACTGCTTTACATAGTTTTGTATCATCTGCAAATATCGATATTTTACTGTGTAAACCTTCTACCAGATCATTAATGAATATGTTGAAGAGAACAGGTCCCAATACTGACCCCTGCGGTACCCCACTGGTCACAGCGACCCAGTTAGAGACTATACCATTTATAACCACCCTCTGCTTTCTATCACTAAGCCAGTTACTAACCCATTTACACACATTTTCCCCCAGACCAAGCATTCTCATTTTGTGTACCAACCTCTTGTGCGGCACGGTATCAAACGCTTTGGAAAAATCGAGATATACCACGTCCAATGACTCACCGTGGTCCAGTCTATAGCTTACCTCTTCATAAAAACTGATTAGATTGGTTTGACAGGAGCGATTTCTCATAAACCCATGCTGATATGGAGTTAAACAGTTATTCTCATTGAGATAATCCAGAATAACATCCCTCAGAAACCCTTCAAATATTTTACCAACAATAGAGGTTAGACTTACTGGCCTATAATTTCCAGGTTCACTTTTAGAGCCCTTTTTGAATATTGGCACCACATTTGCTATGCGCCAGTCCTGCGGAACAGACCCTGTCACTATAGAGTCACTAAAAATAAGAAATAATGGTTTATCTATTACATTACTTAGTTCTCTTAGTACTCGTGGGTGTATGCCATCCGGACCCGGAGATTTATCTATTTTAATCTTATTTAGCCGGTTTCGCACCTCTTCTTGGGTTAGATTGGTGACCCTTAATATAGGGTTTTCATTGTTTCTTGGGATTTCACCTAGCATTTCATTTTCCACCGTGAATACCGTGGAGAAGAAGGTGTTTAATATGTTAGCTTTTTCCTCGTCATCTACAACCATTCTTTCCTCACTATTTTTTAAGGGGCCTACATTTTCAGTTTTTATTCTTTTACTATTGATATAGTTGAAGAACAGTTTGGGATTAGTTTTACTCTCCTTAGCAATGTGCTTCTCTGTTTCCTTTTTGGCAGCTTTAATTAGTTTTTTAGATAAAGTATTTTTCTCCCTATAGTTTTTTAGAGCTTCAATGGTGCCATCCTGCTTTAGTAGTGCAAATGCTTTCTTTTTACTGTTAATTGCCTGTCTCACTTCTTTGTTTAGCCACATTGGGTTTTTCCTATTTCTAGTCCTTTTATTCCCACAAGGTATAAACCGCTTACACTGCCTATTTAGGATGTTCTTAAACATTTCCCATTTATTATCTGTATTCTCATTTCTGAGGATATTGTCCCAGTCTACCAGATTAAGGGCATCTCTAAGCTGGTCAAACTTTGCCTTCCTAAAGTTCAGTGTTTTTGTGACTCCCTGACAAGTCCCCCTAGTGAAAGACAGGTGAAACTGCACAATATTGTGGTCGCTATTTCCTAAATGCCCAACCACCTGCAGATTTGTTATTCTGTCAGGTCTATTAGATAGTATTAGGTCTAAAAGTGCTGCTCCTCTGGTTGGATTCTGCACCAATTGTGAAAGATAATTTTTCTTGGTTATTAGCAGAAACCTGTTGCCTTTATGGGTTTCACAGGTTTCTGTTTCCCAGTTAATATCCGGGTAGTTAAAGTCCCCCATAACCAGGACCTCATTATGGGTTGCAGCTTCATCTATCTGCTTTAGAAGTAGACTTTCCATGCTTTCTGTTATATTTGGGGGTTTGTAACAGACCCCAATGAGAATTTTGTTACCATTTTTCCCTCCATGAATTTCAACCCATATGGACTCGACATCCTCATTCCCTTCGCTAATATCCTCCCTTAACCCCTTTACCCCCAAGGGTGGTTTGCACGTTAATGACCGGGCCAATTTTTACAATTCTGACCACTGTCCCTTTATGAGGTTATAACTCTGGAACGCTTCAACGGATCCCAGTGAATCTGACATTGTTTTCTCGTGACATATTGTACTTCATGACAATGGTAAAAATTCTTTGATAGTACCTGCGTTTATTTGTGAAAAAAACGGAAATTTGGCGAAAATTATGAAAATTTCGCAATTTTCCAACTTTGAATTTTTATGCAATTAAATCACAGATATATGTCACACAAAATACTTAATAAGTAACATTTCCCACATGTCTACTTTACATCAGCACAATTTTGGAACCAAAATTTTTTTTTCTTAGGGAGTTATAAGGGTGAAAATTTGACCAGCAATTTCTCATTTCTACAACACCATTTTTTTTTAGGGACCACATCTCATTTGAAGTCATTTTGAGGGGTCTATATGATAGAAAATACCCAAGTGTGACACCATTCTAAAAACTACACCCCTCAAGGTGCTTAAAACCACATTCAAGAAGTTTATTAACCCTTCTGGTGCTTCACAGGAATTTTTTGAATGTTTAAATAAAAATGAACATTTAACTTTTTTTCACAAAAAATTTAATTCAGCTCCAATTTGTTTTATTTTACCAAGGGTAACAGGAGAAAATGGACTGCAATCATTGTTGTACAATTTGTCCTGAGTACGCCAATACCCCACATGTGGGGGTAAACCACTGTTTGGGCGCATGGCACAGCTCGGAAGCGAAGGAGCGCCATTTGACTTTTCAATGCAAAATTGACAGGAATTGAGATGGGACACCATGTTTCGTTTGGAGAGCCCCTGATGTGCCTAAACATTGAAACCCCCCACAAGTGACACCATTTTGGAAAGTAGACCCCCTAAGGAACTTATATAGAGGTGTGGTGAGCTCTTTCACCCACCAAGTGCTTCACAGAAGTTTATAATGTAGAACCGTAAAAATAAAAAATCATATTTTTTCACACAAATTATCTTTTCGCCCCCAATTTTTTATTTTTCCAAGGGTAAGAGAAGAAATTGGACCCCAATAGTTGTTGTACAATTTGTCCTGAGTAAGCTGATATCCCATATGTGGGGGTAAACCACTGTTTGGGCGGATGGGAGAGCTCGGAAGGGAAGGAGCGCCGTTTGACTTTTCAATGCAAAATTGACAGGAATTGAGATGGGATGCCATGTTGCGTTTGGAAAGCCACTGATGTGCCTAAACATTGAAACCCCCCACAAGTGACACCATTTTGGAAAGTAGACCCCCTAAGGAACTTATCTAGAGGTGTGGTGAGCACTTTGACCCACCCAGTGCTTCACAGAAGTTTATAATGCAGAACCGTAAAAATAAAAAAATCATATTTTTTCACAAAAATTATCTTTTCGCCCCCAATTTTTTATTTTTCCAAGGGTAAGAGAAGAAATTGGACCCCAATAGTTGTTGTACAATTTGTCCTGAGTGCGCTGATACCCCATATGTGGGGGTAAACCACTGTTTGGGCGGATGGGAGAGCTCGGAAAGGAAGGAGCGCCGTTTGACTTTTCAATGCAAAATTAACAGGAATTGAGATGAGACGCCATGTTGCGTTTGCAGAGCCCCTAATGTACCTAAATAGTAGAAACCACTCACAAGTGACACCATTTTGGAAAGTAGACCCCCTAAGGAACTTATCCAGATGTGTGGTGAGCGCTTTGACCCACCAAGGGCTTCACAGAGGTTTATAATGGAGAGCCGTAAAAATAAAACAAAAATTTTTTCCCACAAAAATTATTTTTTAGCCCCCAGTTTTGTATTTTCCCGAGGGTAACAGGAGAAATTGGACCCAAAAATGTGTTGTCCAATTTGTCCTGAGTGCGCTGATACCCCATATGTGGGGGGAAACCACTGTTTGGGCGCATGGGAGGGCTCGGAAGGGAAGGAGTGCCATTTGAATGCAGACTTAGATGGAATGGTCTGCAGGCGTCACATTGCGTTTGCAGAGCCCCTAATGTACCTAAACAGTAGAAACCCCCCACAAGTGACACCATTTTGGAAAGTAGACCCCCTAAGGAACTTATCTAGATGTGTGGTGAGCGCTTTGACCCACCAAGGGCTTCACAGAGGTTTATAATGGAGAGCCGTAAAAATAAAACAAAATTTTTTTCCCACAAAAATTATTTTTTAGCCCCCAGTTTTGTATTTTCCCGAGGGTAACAGGAGAAATTGGACCCAAAAATGTGTTGTCCAATTTGTCCTGAGTGCGCTGATACCCCATATGTGGGGGGAAACCACTGTTTGGGCGCATGGGAGGGCTCGGAAGGGAAGGAGTGCCATTTGAATGCAGACTTAGATGGAATGGTCTGCAGGCGTCACATTGCGTTTGCAGAGCCCCTAATGTACCTAAACAGTAGAAACCCCCACAAGTGACCCCATGTTGGAAACTAGACCCCCCCGGGAACTTATCTAGATGTGTTGTGAGAACTTTGAACCCCAAGTGTTTCACTACAGTTTATAACGCAGAGCCGTAAAAATAAAAAATCTTTTTTTTCCCACAAAAATTATTTTTTAGCCCCCAGTTTTGTATTTTCCCAAGGGTAACAGGAGAAATTGGACCCCAACAGTTGTTGTCCTATTTGTCCTGAGTACGCTGATACCCCATATGTTGGGGTAAACCCCTGTTTGGGCACACGGGTGAGCTCGGAAGGAAAGAAGCACTGTTTTACTTTTTCAACGCAGAATTGGCTGGAATTGAGATCGGACGCCATGTCGCTTTTGGAGAGCCCCTGATGTGCCTAAACAGTGGAAACCCCCCAATTATAACTGAAACCCTAATCCAAACACTCCCCTAACCCTAATTCCAACGGTAACCCTAACCACACCTCTAACCCTGACACACCCCTAACCCTAATCCCAACCCTATTCCCAACTGTAAATGTAATCTAAACCCTAACTGTAACTTTAGCCCCAACCCTAACTGTAGCCCTAACCCTAGCCCTAACCCTAGCCCTAACCCTAGCCCCAACCCTAACCCTAGCCCTAGCCCTAACCCTAGCCCTAACCCTAGCCCTAACCCTAGCCCTAACCCTAACCCTAGCCCTAACCCTAGCCCTAACCCTAACCCTAGCCCTAACCCTAACCCTAGCCCTAGCCCTAGCCCTAACCCTAGCCCTAACCCTAGCCCTAACACTAGCCCTAACCCTAGCCCTAACCCTAGCCCTAACCCTAGCCCTAATGGGAAAATGGAAATAAATACATTTTTTTATTTTTCCCTAACTAAGGGGGTGATGAAGGGGGGTTTGATTTACTTTTATAGCGGGTTTTTTAGCGGATTTTTATGATTGGCAGCCGTCACACACTGAAAGACGCTTTTTATTGCAAAAAATATTTTTTGCGTTACCACATTTTGAGAGCTATAATTTTTCCATATTTTGGTCCACACAGTCATGTGAGGTCTTGTTTTTTACGCGACGAGTTGACGTTTTTATTGGTAACATTTTCGGGCACGTGACATTTTTTGATCGCTTTTTATTCCGATTTTTGTGAGACAGAATGACCAAAAACCAGCTATTCATGAATTTCTTTTGGGGGAGGCGTTTATACCGTTCCGCGTTTGGTAAAATTGATAAAGCAGTTTTATTCTTCGGGTCAGTATGATTACAGCGACATCTCATTTATATCATTTTTTTATGTTTTGGCGCTTTTATACGATAAAAACTATTTTATAGAAAAAATAATTATTTTGGCATCGCTTTATTCTCAGGACTATAACTTTTTCATTTTTTTGCTGATGATGCTGTATGGTGGCTCGTTTTTTGCGGGACAAGATGACGCTTTCAGCGGTACCATGGTTGTTTATATCTGTCTTTTTGATCACGTGTTATTCCACTTTTTGTTCGGCGGTATGATAATAAAGCGTCGTTTTTTGCCTCGTTTTTTTTTTTTTTTTCTTACGGTGTTTACTGAAGGGGTTAACTAGTGTGCCAGTTTTATAGGGCGAGTCGATACGGACGCGGCGATACTAAATATGTGTACTTTTATTGTTTTTTTTTTTTTTTATTTAGATGAAGAAATGTATTTATGGGAATATTTTTTTTTTTTTTTCATTATTTAGGAATATTTTTTTTTTATTTTTTTTACACATTTGGAAAATTTTTTTTTTACTTTTTTACTTTGTCCCAGGGGGGGACATCACAGATCAGTGATCTGACAGTTTGCACAGCACTCTGTCAGATCACTGATCTGACATGCAGCAGTGCAGGCTTCACAGTGCCTGCTCTGAGCAGGCTCTGTGAAGCCACCTCCCTCCCTGCAGGACCCGGATCCGCGGCCATCTTGGATCCGGGACCTGGAGCAGGGAGGGAGGGCGGCAAGACCCTCGCAGCAACGCGATTACATCGCGTTGCTGCGGGGGTCTCAGGGAAGCCCGCAGGGAGCCCCCCTCCCTGCGCGGTGCTTCCCTGCACCGCCGGCACATCGCGATCATCTTTGATCGCGGTGTGCCGGGGGTTAATGTGCCGGGGGCGGTCCGTGACCGCTCCTGGCACATAGTGCCGGATGTCAGCTGCGATAGGCAGCTGACACCCGGCCGCGATCGGCGCCGCTCCCCCCGTGAGCGCTGCCGATCGCATATGACGTACTATTGCGTCCTTGGGAAGTAGGGCCCACCCCCCATGGACGCAATAGTACGTCTGATGGCAGAAAGGGGTTAAAGTGGACTTTAGACAAGACTTTACATAGAGACAAACCCCTCCTCCTCTCCGATTTTTACGATCCTTTCTAAACAGACTGTAACCCTGTAAGTTAACTGCCCAGTCATAGCTTTCATCTAACCATGTCTCGGTTATTCCCACTATGTCAAAGTTACCTGTAGATATTTCTGCTGCTAGTTCTTCCATCTTGTTTGTCAGGCTTCTGGCGTTTGCGAGCATGCAGTTTAGAGGATTTTGTTTTGTTCCAATCTCCTCACTGTGGATTGTTTTAGAAATGTTCTTACCTCCCTTCTGAGTATGTTTTCCTTGGTCGTCTTTGTTCGAGTCTAATGTTTTTCTTCCCGTCCCCTCTTCTTCTAGTTTAACGCCCTCCTGATGAGTGTAGCGAGTCTTCTGGCGAATGTGTGTTTCCCAGGTTTGTTGAGGTGTAGTCCGTCTCTGGCGAGGAGTCCATCATACCAGTAATTCACACCGTGGTCCAGGAATCCAAATCCTTGTTGTCTGCACCATCGTCTTAGCCAGTTGTTTGCATCAAGGATCCTGTTCCATCTCCTGGTGCCATGCCCGTCTACTGGGCGGAGCTATATGACTTTTTTTGGTTATGCACCAGTTCAGATTAGATTGCTGTTCAGTCAGTTTTTCTATATCTACTATGTACATTTTTTCTGACTTGAACGCTCCGCCCTTCACCATGCTGTGATTTTAATTACATCCTAACACAGTTGGTTCTGAGCTTCCTATATAAGCAGGCTTTACCACGTTATTAGCCATAGGTTAGTGTTCACACTAGGCAGTCAGCTCAGGTACCCATCCGTTCTGAGATTACCTTGACGATTGGTGGATGGGCTCACAACTTTTGGACAAATCTTGTGCTAAGAATCTCATGTGTTTTTTCATATATTTCACAAGCCATTATCCTATTCCCATTTCATGTATTGCACATTACCTTGCTCTAGCACACATATCTAGATAAGTTCCTTGGGGGGTCTAGTTTCCAAAATGGGGTCACTTGTGGGGGGTTTCCACTGTTTAGGCACACCAGGGGCTCTGCAAATGCAACGTGACGCCCGCAGACCATTCAATCAAAGTCTGCATTTCAAAAGTCACTACTTCCCTTCTGAGCCCCAACGTGTGACCAAACAGTGGTTTACCCCCACACATGGGTTATCAGCGTACTCAGGAGAAACTGGACAACAACTTTTGGAGTCCAATTTCTCCTGTTACCCTTGGAAAAATTAAAAAATTCTGGGCTAAAAAATTATTTTTGAGGAAAGAAAACGTATTTATTATTTTCACGGCTTTGCGTTATAAACTTCTGTGAAGCACTTGGGGGTTCAAAATGCTCACCACATATCTAGATAAGTTCCTTTCGGGGTCTAGTTTAAAAAATGGGGTCACTTGTGGGGGGTTTCTACTGTTTAGCCACATCAGGGTCTCTGCAAATGCAACGTGATGCCCGCAGAGCATTCCATCAAAGTCTGCATTTCAAAACGCCACTACTTCCCTTCCGAGCCCTGGCATGTGCCCAATCAGTGGTTTACCCCCACATATGGGGTATCACCGAACTCAGAAGAAACTGGACAACAAATTTTGGGGTCAAATTTCTCCTGTTACCCTTGGGAAAATTAAAAAATTCTGGGCTAAAAAATTATTTTTGAGGAAAGAAAACGTATTTATTATTTTCACGGCTCTGTGTTATAAACTTCTGTGAAGCACTTGGGGGTTCAAAGTGCTCATCACACATCTAGATTAGTTCCTTTGGGGGTCTAGTTTCCAAAATGGGGTCATTTGTGGGGGAGCTCCAATGTTTAGGCACACAGGGGCTCTCCAAACGTGACATGGTGTCCGCTAATGATTGGAGCTAATTCTCCATTTAAAAAGCCAAATGGCATGCCTACCCTTCCGAGCCCTGCCGTGTGCCCAAACAGTGGTTTACCCCAACATATGAGGTATCGGCGTACTCAGAAGAAATTGCCCAACAAATTTTAGCATCCATTTTATCCTATTGCCCATGTGAAAATGAAAAAATTGAGGCGAAAATAAATTTTTAGTGAAAAAAAAGTACTTTTTCATTTTTACGGATCAATTTGTGAAGCACCTGGGGGTTTTAAGTGCTCACTAGGCATCTAGATAAGTTCCTTAGGGGGTCCAGTTTCCAAAATGGGGTCACTTGTGGGGGAGCTCCAATGTTTAGGCACACAGGGGCTCTCCAAACGCGACATGGTGTCCGCTAACGATGGAGATAATTTTTCATTCAAAAAGTCAAATGGCGCTCCTTCCCTTCCGAGCCTACCATGTGCCCAAACAGTGGTTTACCCCCACATGTGAGGTATCGGTGTACTCAGGAGAAATTGCCCAACAAATTTTAGGATCCAGTTTATCTTTTTGCCCATGTGAAAATAAAAATATTGAGGCTAAAAAATCTTTTTGTGAAAAAAAGTACTTTTTCATTTTTACGGATCAATTTGTGAAGCACCTGGGGGTTCAAAGTGCTAACTATGCATCTGGATAAGTTACTTGTGGTGTCTAGTTTCCAAAATGGGGTCAATTGTGGGGGAGCTCCAATTTTTAGGCACACGGGGGCTCTCCAAACATGACATGGTGTTCGCTAAAGAGTGGAGCCAATTTTTCATTCAAAAAGTCAAATGGCGCTCCTTCCCTTCCAAGCCCTGCCGTGCGCCCAAACAGTGGTTTACCCCCACATATGAGGTATCAGCATACTCAGCACAAATTGGACAACAAATTTGGTGGTTCAGTTTCTCCTTTTACCATTGGGAAAATTAAAAAATTATTGCTAAAAGATCATTTTTGTGACTAAAAAGTTAAATGTTCATTTTTTCCTTCCATGTTGCTTCTACTGCTGTGAAGCATCTGAAGGGTTAATAAACTTCTTGAATGTGGTTTTGTGCGCCTTGAGGGGTGCAGTTTTTAGAATGGTGTCACTTTGGGGTATTTTCAGCCATATAGACCCCTCAAACTGACTTCAAATGTGAGGTGGTCCCTAAAAAAAATGGTTTTGTAAATTTCGTTGTAAAAATGAGAAATCGCTGGTCAAATTTTAACCCTTATAACTTCCTAGCAAAAAAAAATTTGTTTCCAAAATTGTGCTGATGTAAAGTAAACATGTGGGTAATGTTATTTATTAACTATTTTGTGTCACATAACTCTCTGGTTTAACAGAATAAAAATTAAAAATGTGAAAATTGCGAAATTTTCAAAATTTTCGCCAAATTTCCGTTTTTATCACAAATAAACGCAGAATTTATTGACCTTAATTTACCACTAACATGAAGCCCAATATGTCACGAAAAAACAATCTCAGAACCGCTAGGATCCGTTGAAGCGTTCCTGAGTTATTATCTCATAAAGGGACACTGGTCAGAATTGCAAAAAACGGCCAGGTCATTAAGGTCAAAATAGGCTGGGTCATGAAGGGGTTAAAATCATGGTTATTCCACAAAATATTGATTTCTGAACTCTTCCTGAGTTAAAACATTAGTATTGTTGTTTCTAAATGATTATGAACGTGTTTTCATTGCATTATTTGAGGCCTGAACGCACTGGGGTTTTTTGTAATTTCGACCATTTCTGCTTTTCAGAATAAAAATACACAATTCATTGCTTGGAAATTCGGAAACATGTCAGAAGTTTATAGAATAAAATAAAAATGTACATTTTACTCAAAAATATACTTATAAAGAGAAAAATCAGACAAACTGAACATTTTTCAGTGGTCTCTTAATTTTTGCCAGAGCTGAATGTCTTGTGTTCGGTTCCGAACATATTCGATAATTTCTACTCCCATTGGCTCTAATGAAGTTTGGCTGTGTTCGACGAATATTGCAAAAACAATATTCGAATCCAATCGTATTCGGAACCGAATCCAAACAAATTCGCTCATCTCTAATCATGGCCACATATTACTATCACCATAAATAGAATAGATTCTAAATATATATGACTGTATCTTAAATATGTTTTGGTAAACAGCTAAAATGCCAAACTTTTTGTCACTGTCCAAATATTTCTGGACCTAACAGTAAGTGTACACATTACAGGGAAATTCAGTGACTCACCAGCGTCATCTCCAATTGAAGGTATTCGTTTTCTTTTTTCTTCTTCATTTTATGTAAACTGCTATGACTCTATGGGGGTGATTCTCTCACCAGTCTTGATGACGGGGCATATGGCAGTGGGCGCTTCTGATGTGACTTTTAAAAGCTTTTTTCATCAGAAATTTGGTGAAAAAGCTTTAATGATCTGGCCCCTATAACTTCTTCCAGCCATGACTCATGTCGATAGGAAGCAACACACAAATATCTATGACTGATCACTCCTAGATCACCCTCCCCATTTTTTCCCCTCATTTTTCCACAAACTAAATAGAACTACCGTGTCTCGCTAGTGGAAACAAAGAGGAGAAGACAAAAACGGCACATACGCATATTGGAGTGAACATATCAGTGCCAAATTACCACGTGGAACGTGGAACTAAGATTCGATCCAAAAGAGAACAGGATCCTACAAAAAATTATGTACTAAATGAACCATGCTAAAAAGGTGAATCTTTATTAGGAACTAGCATAGAAGTTATTGAATAAATATGAAAAGATGAAAATTAAAAAGTTAGAGACCAGCAAATGGCACCACACCACTAAATCGTAGGAGGCAAGGATAGAAATGATCACATGATTTCTAAATAAATAAGGCAAAACATCTGGTGTAAAAAAATATACTAGACCCTTCACACATCAATAGGTTATATATGATAATGTGACAAATAGAACAGTGTGTATGGCTCCAGTATCAGAAAGTTACATGCTGTTGGCAATAGTATACAGAACACACCACAAGATTGGACACACCTTCTAATTTAAAGATTTTTCTGTATTTTCATGACTATGAAAATTGTACATTCACACTGAAGGCATCAAAACTATGAATTCACACATGTGGAATTATATACTTAACAAAAAAAGTGTGAAACAACTGAACATAAGTCTTATATTTCAGGTTCTTCAAAGTACCCACCTTTTCCTTTGATGACTGCTTTGCCCACTCTTGGCATTCTCTTGATAAGCTTTAAGAGGTAGTCACCGGAAATGGTTTTCACTTCACAGGTGTGCCCTATCAGGTTTAATAAGTGGGATTTCTTGCTTTGTAAATGGGGTTGGGACCATCAGTTGGGTTGACCAGAAGTCTGGTGGATACACAGCTGATAGCCCTACTGAATAGACTGTTAGAATTTGTATTATGGCAAGAAAAAAGCAGCTATGTAAAGAAAAACGAGTGGCCATCATTACTTTAAGAAATGAAGGTCAGTCAGTCCGAAAAATTGGGAAAACTTTGAAAGTGTCCCCAAGTGCAGTTCCAAAAACCATCAAGCGCTGCAAAGAAACTGGCTCACATGAGGACCGCCCCAGGAAAGGAAGACCAAGAGTCACCTCTGCTTTTGAGGATAAGTTTATCCGAGTCAAAAGCCTCAGAAATCGCAGGTTAACAGCACCTCAGAATAGAGACCAGGTCAATGCCACACAGAGTTCTAGCAGCAGACACATCTCTACAACAACTTTGTGCAGCAGGCCCTCATGGTAAAATAGCTGCTAGGAAACCACTGCTAAGGACAGGCAACAAGCAGTAGAGACTTGTTTGGGCTAAAGAACACAAGGAATTTACATTAGACCAGTGGAAATCTGTGCTTTGGTCTGATGAGTCCAAATTTGAGATCTTTGGTTACAACCACCGTGTCTTTGTGCAACGCAGAAAAGGTGAACGGATGGACTCTACATGCCTGGCTCCCACCGTGAAGCATGGAGGAGGTGTGATGGTGTGGGGTGCTTTGCTGGTGACACTGTTGGGGATTTATTCAAAATTAAATGCATACTGAAGCAACATGGCTACCACAGCATCTTGCATGCTATTCCATCCGGTTTGCGTTAAGTTGGACCATCATTTATTTTTCAACAGGACAATGACTCCAAACACACCTCGACGCTGTGTAAGGGCTATTTGACCAAGAATTAGAGTGATGGGGTGCTACGCCAGATGACGTGGTCTCCACAGTCACCAAAACTGAACCCAATTGAGATGGTTTTGGGTGAGCTGGACCGCAGAGTGAAGGCAAAAGCGCCAACAAGTGCTAAGCATCTCTGGGAACTCCTTGAGAATTGTTGGAAGACCATTTCCGGTGACTACTTCTTGAAGCTCATTAAGAGAATGCCAAGAGTGTGCAAAGCAGTCATCAAAGCAAAAGGTGGCTACTTTGAAGAACCTAGAATATAACACATATTTTCAGTTGTTTCACACTTTTTTGTTAGGTATATAATTCCACATGTGTTAATTCATAGTTTTGATGCCTTCAGTGCGAATTTACAGTTTTCATAGTCATGAAAATACAGAAAAATCTTTAAATGAGAAGGTGTGTCCAAACTTTTGATCTGTACTGTACATCATACTGGGAACAATATGAAAGACAATAGAGACTTAGGGTACCGTCACACAGTGCAATTTTCATCGCTACGACGGTACGATCTGTGACGCTCCAGCATCGTAACAATATCGCTCCAGCATCGTAGACTGCTGTCACACTTTGCAATCTACGACGCTGGAGCGATAATTTCATGACGTATGTGCGATGTAGAAGCCGTTGGTTACTATGCGCACATCGTATACGATATATGTTACACCATGCGATCATGCCGCCACAGCGGGACACTAGACGACGAAAGAAAGTTTCAAACGATCTGCTACGACGTACGATTCTCAGCGGGGTCCCTGATCGCAGGAGCGTGTCAGACACTGCGATATCGTAACTATATCGTTCGAACGTCACAAATCGTGCCGTCGTAGTGATCAAAATTGCACTGTGTGACGGTACCCTTACTTGTATATAGTTACCTCCTGCAGAGTGTGATGCCAGACCACGACGTGCATTTCGTCTGAATTGCCTTCTTCTCGGGGTGGCTATTCACCTTCAGTTAGAAATAGCGCTGGCCACCATTGGGACACCGAGTAGAGTTTGAGTCTCACGTCCTGTGACCGAAATCAGCCCTTGTTGATATGACTCTGTGTGTCATATGCTACTACATTGTGATGCTTCCGGTGTATATTTTCGGTTTGTGTGAAGTCCTGTGCTCTAAACATGTGGTGGTTATCTCCCCTCTCCCTGAAGTAAGGGATATTATACAACACAGGCCTCTTTTCTGAAGCTGTAGTCACTGTTTTGCAGCTATTTGCCCTCCATGTCCATGGGGAGGGTAAGTTTCATATGCTAGACAGCAGATAGGTGCAAGCACTAATAATTAAGGGTTCTCTAAGCAGCAGTAAATCTAGGGGACAATAAGCCAATGGAACTGGAGTCCTTTACAGTGGTAATTAAGTCTACAGTAAGCTTTGGCAGCATAAAAACAACGGAAGTGGGCAAGACAGTAAAAACGAAAAAGATGTACTGCTGAGTTATGGTCACATCATATGGTGAGCATTCAGAAACATTTACTTATTTTCTTTTTTTTTAAGGTCTGGAAAATTATTTAACAACATTAACCCCTTCATGACCTTGGGATTTTTCATTTTTCCGTGTTCGTTTTTCACTACCCTCCTTCCCAGAGCCATAACTTTTTTATTTTTCCGTCAATTTGGCCATGTGAGGGCTTATTTTTTGCGGGACGAGTTGTACTTTTGAACGACATCATTGGTTTCAGCATGTCGTGTACTAGAAAACGGGAAAAAAATTCCAAGTGCGGTGAAATTGCAAAAAAAGTGCAATCCCACACTGGTTTTTTGTTTGGCTTTTTTGCTAGGTTCACTAAATGCTAAAACTGACCTGCCATTATGATTCTCCAGGTCAGTACGAGTTCATAGACACCTAACATGACTAGGTTATTTTTTATCTAAGTGGTGAAAAAAAATTCCAAACTTTGCTAAAAAAAAACAAACAAAAATTGCGCCATTTTCCGATACCCGTAGCGTCTCCATTTTTCGTGATCTGGGGTCAGTTGAGGGCTTATTTTTTGCGTGCCGAGATTACGTTTTTAATGATAGCATTTCGGTGCAGATACGTTCTTTTGATCACCCGTTATTGCATTTTAATGCAATGTCGCGGCGACCAAAAAAACGTAAGTCTGGCATTTTGAATTTTTTTCCCGCTACGCTATTTAGCGATCAGGTTAATGCTTTTTTTTAGTTAATAGATTGGGCGATTCTGAGCGCGGAGATACCAAATATGCGTAGATTTTATATTTTTTTTTTATTGATTTATTTTGATTGGGGCGAAAGGGGGGTGATTTAAACTTTTATATTTTTATTTTTTTTTTAACATTTTTTTCAACTTTTTTTTTTTTACTTTTGCCATGCTTCAATAGCCTCCATGGGAGGCTAGAAGCAGGCACAACTCGATCGCCTCTGCTACATAGCAGCGATCTGCTGATCGCTGCTATGTAGCAGAAATGGAGGTGTGCTGTGAGCGCCGACCACAGGGTGGCGCTCACAGCCACCGGCGATCAGTAACCATAGAGGTCTCTAGGACCTCTATGGTTACAATGGAGACGCATCGCCGACCCCCGATCATGTGACGGGGGTCGGCGCTGACGTAATTTCCGGCCACCCGGCCGGAAGCGGTGGTTAAATGCCGCTGTCTGCGTTTGACAGCGGCATTTAACTAGTTAATAGGTGCGGGCAGATCGCGATTCTGCCCGCACCTATTACGGGCACATGTCAGCTGTTCAAAACAGCTGACATGTCCCGGCTTTGGTGCGGGCTCACCGCGGAGCCCTGCATCAAAGCAGGGGATCTGACCTCGGACGGTATAGTACGCCCGAGGTCAGATAGGGGTTAAGCACTTCCAATATTTTACTTCTCTACATCTAGAAACACAGAGGGAGTAAATTTAAATATAGATTGAAATTTAAGCTATAGATCTGGCAATTTTATTCTTTAAAAAAAAAATTCCTTAAACTAACGACAGGCAAATGTATTGAACAATTAGAAATGTAACTGATTTTCTTTTTTCATGTTTTGGTAGATTCCAGCCAAGAGAAAAATATTCACTTGCTGCATCAGCAACTCAAGAGAACAATCTGTTCATAATAAAGTGACTGTTTGCAATAAGCAATAAGTGTCTGCATCCAAAATAAGTGCAGATAATATAATTTTAATGTATTGTCAAATGTAAAAATTTTCAACAGATGAAATGTAAGACAGTTGCATTTTCAACACAATACTTAAGCTATCATTTCATTGCCAAACTGTCATCTCTATTCAGAGAAAAGAATTTCTAAGTATTAGGTAGATTGTGTCCATGGACTTGTTTGGATGGGAACAGAAACATTTACATATGAATATACGAACAATGTATAGTTGCTAAAGTGCTTGCTTTAAAGTCATATTAGGTTATATTAATATATTTATTTCATGATGTCCTACTGAAAATTGAAAAACCAAGGAAACTGTTATAAAATCATCTACTTGTTCGAAAGAATTTGTATAGATATAGCTGTTGTGTGCTCGGCAATGATAAATGATTATCTGAAAAAAAAATCTGTTATCTAGAAAGGAAAAAAATACATACAGATATATGTGTCTGCATATAAGTGTGTATGACTATGGAGCATCCAAAGTCCGATCAGCGAAGAAAAGAAACATGTGACATCATTCCAGCCAAGACTCAATTTTTTTCCTTGACCTTAGCTGATAACCTGTAGTAAATAGAAAAAAAATTGCTTCGAGTTTATTCTCTTTATCCTCTTTGAAAAAACATTATTTATTGCCTGAGCATAACCTACATTTATCAATGTTCATAGTTTAGAACACACAATAATAACTCACAGAGCACAGCACAATAATGGATGAACAATGCAACAGCTCAGTTACTTGTTTATTTAAAGGGGTTGTCTAACAAATCACCTGCAATCAGACAAAGTCAGAAAGGATCAAACCTCAATGAACAATGGAGCCCTGTTCCTTTGTTAACAGATGAGAGGTGCCTTTGGAAATGTTGTCACTGTCACATAAATTGACTTTATTCTCTCTACATTCAAAGATTTATTATTATTGGTTTTATTTGAGATGCTCACTTATGTAACGTCATCATATTCTGTAGGGCTTTACAAAAGTCATCATCACTGTCCCCAATGGGGCTCACATTCTAAATTCCCTATCTGTATGTCTTTGGAATGGGGAAGGAAACCGGAGAACCTGGAGGAAACCCACGCAAACATGGGAAGAACACTGATGTTGTTCTTCGTGGGATCTGAACCCAGGACCCCAGTGCTGAATGCCACAACCCTGCCTGTAATATGTCTACAAGTAACAGAAGTGTATTGAAATGTTGCTTTTAAAGTACGCAGAGTTTTTGTGCATGAATAAATAATTAAAACAAAGATGTCACCATTAAAGCGATTGGCTAAGATTAAAGGGGTTGTCCATGATTTTAACATCAATGGGCTATCTTTAGGATAGGTTACCAATGTCTAAACAGTGGGGGTGTGACAACTGAAACTCCTGCTGATCAGCTGTTCCCGGTGTCAGTGGCGACCTGAGCTAATCGGTTACGGAGGTGCACAGCTCAGCGGACTGCATAGTGGCTTCAGCCAGGTACTGCACATGCTCCCCCTATTGAAATCAATATGATGTACAGAACCAAGTCACTATTCTGTTGAGGGACCTGCACTGTGCAGCTCCATAATTGAGCAGCTCAGGCCGCTATCGACACTGGAAACAGCTCATCAGCTGAAGTTTCGGGTGTCACACCTCAACTGATCAGACATTGATGACCTATTGCAATGACAGGCCATCAATGTTAAAGTACTGGACAACCCCTTTAAACAAAAATTACTACTTTCTTACAGAAATGCTGCCATTCCCACCTATAGGCTCTATGTAGTACTGCAGCTTAACTCAATTCCCTAGAATGGGGCTTTGTTGTATTACCAGTTTTGCTGTTCCTAGTGAAATGCAGCTATGTTTTTCTAATCTTATAAAACTTCTTTAAATATCGACAATTCTTATATTCTCATTTTAAAAAAACAGCATGTAGTTTGTATCATGGTAAACAACGTTGTACCAATTTGGGATGTAGACAAAACATCTATTACCTGCAGTTTCTTCTTATAATCTCTTTGCTAAATGAAGCTTTATCGTTCTTCGCGTTAAGGTTTCCAAATACATCAGAAAATATAAATCAAGCACTCTAATTTCAGAAAAAAGGGGTCTCACAACTTTCCTTTAATGACAGATGTGGGGAGAAACTCGGATTTTAACAAGCTCAATGCAGCCATAGTAGGATTGCTCATGGATGAGTTCTACTCATCTCCATGCACATGACGATGATGAGTTTTACTCATCTGGAGGTGGTGCAACACTTTATTGTGTTTGGTGTGTGAGCTTCTCACTTTTCATGATATATCAATTTTTGACTTTTTACTTTTTGTAGGATATTTATTGGTATATTTGCACTGGAGACTTTTAGATATATATTTTATAATATACATGTGTTTAAATAATATTGAACTTTGATTTACAGTGTATATACGCTATTGAAACATATGAATGTCCAGAGGACTGCAGTAGTATAAAAGACTCACCGAAAAGACGTGGGCAGGAGGAGAACATCAACGCGGTGTCCACCGCTAGTTGAATAATCCGAAATGGAACTAGCCGCGCTACTACTGCAGTCCTCTGCTTACCGGTCCCCTGGTCCGTCACTCACTATCTATATGTCGTAGGAGCTGCCTGATATCTGCATCTTTATATGGAATTTTCCTTAATACTTTATACTACAGGTGAGCATTTTTGCCCTTGTTCTTTTCCTCTCTTGTCTTGGTTGTGCTTGACTACAGAGCCTTATATATATATTTTCTTTACCAGAGATTTTCCCGCTCCCATTTTCTACTATGTGTCTCCATTGAGACCTCCTTACTTATGGTGAGCATCTCTCTATAATTCCCTACTCCATAGGCTCTATTACGGAGTTTTTTCGGACCCTGTGTTTTTTTTTTTCATTCCCATAGTTACCCTTTGGACACTATCGGTCCCTATGAGAGCGACATTACTTCCGTAGCCACAGTTATCTTTAGTAAGTGTGACCCCTTTCTTCTCTATATACCTCTGGTGTGGAATAGTCTCACTTTTAAATGTCCTTATCCTGCTTCTACAGCTCCTGCTTCTAGGTTATCCCTTGCATATATCTTCTGTGGATAGGAACTGATATCCTTTTGTTCGGTTAGTACTACTTTTTCACATAATCTAGGTACCTATACGGCACGTTTCCTCATATAATGCTTTACTATTCTAGGCTTTCTGCCGCCATCATTTAGGTCCTACTGGATCTAACATAGGACCATTCAATCATACACATAAAGTGCCGTTTATACTCATACATCACAGCAGTCGGGTATGTAAAATTATGACTTCCCTACCTCTCTCTCCTTCCCTCCTATCACATATTTTGTTCACATATTTTGATTATGAGATTTACTCTGTATTTTGTTCATGTTTTTTCTATAGTGCAATTGTTATTTTCAACATTGTAATTGTCACATTCTGTCATATACTTGTGTAGTTTACTGAAGAAGGTCTTTATGTAAATGATGTGGATGAAAACTTGAAAAATGCAGTAGATTGTTGGTAGCAGTGCTCTTGCGAAACAGCGTAGTGATAATGCGGTTTTCTAGTACAATCAGGTTCAAATCCCAATAATTCACTGATCTAGTGGAGAGATAAGAAGTAATTCTAATATTCCAACAATTAACATTAAGTTCTCCAACAAAGGAATCCAATTGTTCAATAGTACCCGACCAGAGTATGATGATGTCATCGATAAAACGATACCTTCTCAAAACATGGGGCTGAAAGGCCACAAGTCCCCGCACATGGGTATCCTCCCACCACCCCATAAAGAGGTTCACATAAGAAGGTGCGCACCTTGCCCCCATTGCTGTACCCGACAGCTGTTTATAAAAAACTCTGGCAAATACAAAGTAGTTTTTCTCAAGAAACAGTTTTAACAATTCCAAAATGAATGAGTCATGGCCACTATCCCTGGTAGTATGGCAATCCAAAAAGTAAGAGACTGCAGAAATACCTAAATTATGCTTGATGTTAGCCTATAAAGCCTCTACATCCAAAGTGGCAAGAATAACATTGTTCGGTGGAACCAAACCATCCAAAAGCTGTATCAAATGTGACGAATCCTGTATATACAAATCCAATGTGTTGGCAATAGGCTTTAAAAAATAATCCAATTAAATGCAAGGTCTCTCATATAAAACCTCAATCCCTAAAACAATAGGTCTACCTGGTGGTTTTGCTTTAGATTTGTGCACCTTCGGTAGTATATAAAACATGGGTACTACAGGATATTTTGTCAAATAAACCGATTCTTTACTGCACAATGTTTTTTATTATTGATTTTCACGCATTTTTGCAATTTATCTTGAACTTTTGACATCTGCACCATACTACAGGAAGACTCGCCACAATTGCACTTTATTAGGATCACAATTTATGCACTTTTTTACCTTTTTGGATGCTGTCTGACATTATTATGTAAGGGATTCCCTTATACACATGGTGTTATCATTGTTGTCACTCCATCTTGTCTATTTCATTTTTTTTGTGGCAGCGTCCATTTGCACTTCCACAGTGAGATTGTTTTGTTGCCATTCAGTTAAGCGCACAACGAGCCGGACTACTGACTTCCGGTTACTGCACTGCTCGCGCTTACGCATTGTACTCATTCCAGTTTTTCTGTTGCATATGTTATTTCCAGGTGAGCGTCCACTCGCACTTGCGCAGTGAAACCGGCAGGACGCCATCCAACCAAGCACATGATTCCGCTTACACCACCGAATAGCTGGTATGATCTAATTAATTATTATTTACTTGAGTTTATTTTATCTATTTAAGTCGATTGCAACACTCTATTTTTACTTACCTTGGGAAAGACACCCTCAGTGTCAATACTCGTGAGACACTTTGAGATATTTATTATTTTTATATTGTGGTATCAGCATGAGTATATCGAATGGTCATGATTGATTCAGTCCATTTATTGTGGGGTTTCTTGCAGGATATCAGGTATTTATAATGGCTTGTAGGTCTTTGAGTATTGTACTCTTTATTGTGGATCTATTTTGTGCTATGACTTTTTAAATGTTTTTAAATAAATTGTGTGTTGTTCTCTAATAAAAATGTGCATATTCTTTGGTGATCTCTGACTATTTGCATATACTTCTTTTTTCTGTCTAGATGTGCGTTTTCAATAATAGACTTGTTGTTAAAGTGCATGTCTACTAAGAACATGGATGGATGGTAGCATATTCTCTATCAATATAGAGCAGTACATCTGTGAATTTGAGAAACCATCAATAAAATGTAGCTTGCTGACACCAAGACCACTCATGCAGCACAACATAAGAACACTGTATCAAGCATACAGGCTCTAAAAGAGGTCACTCTTTAAGAATTGAAAAAGATAGAAGTTGTAATATGTCGTCAATTTGTTCATTCCATGCATATAAGACTTAGTGCTGTCCATAAAAATCATGGAGATCATACAAAATACTACATGTGGCAGGGTTTTTTCATTTTTCATGTGTGATGTATTAATCTTTGCATCAATTAATTTGAGAACAATTGAAAACTTTGAAATGAAAGTTATTAACATTACTGTCATTATATGGGATAAAAGGAATGTTCTATGAAACTCAGTCTTGTCAAAAATTTGGAAATTATTTTTGTGTTTAGTGATATTGATTAAAATCTTACTTTTCAAAGGGGATGCACTCTTTTATAAGATAGTGGTGCTGTATGATGAGTGTGGGGGACGGGGTGACGTGTTTGATGAGGGGAGAGCTGTGGAGATATTAGAAGAGCAATTTGCTCTTTTTAATTTTTTTCCCTTAACTTTATGTGTGTTGGCAACCAATCAGGGTATAGAAACCATCCACAACATCATAACACAAGGTCTTTTGTGAGTGGCTGCTGAAGTCACATGTCCCTCGCCATAAAAAAGTGGACATCTTGTTTTACTGGTGCCTTTTTCTCAGTGTCACAGAGCAGAGAAGCCACTCCTGATAGTGCTGCAAATGAAGTTCTCTGTTACTAGACACGTTATCCCTTTCTTAGGCAGCCACACAGCGGTACGCCTTGTAGATGAGGCTCAGAAAGAGCATGTGCTCCAGTGGATGGCAAGTGCTGCATTAAGTGGACTCTCCTCCTCGTCCTCCACCTTAACATCACACACAGTACAATCCTCAGAGGTGGCACCCCAATCACCCTTGTTTCTCCCTGTCACAAATTTCCAGACTCCAAACTGATTGTGAGGAACCACAGATGTGCCATTCTGGAAAGCTATTCACACATTCTATTCCATTGGCATCAGTGGTATACTCTGAAGATTCACAGAATCCAGAGGAGGAAAGCATCTGCACCGATGCCCAACATTTTTTCATGTTGGATTCGGGGCTGGAAGAAGTAGGGTCTGAGCAGAATCCAGACCCTCGTCACCAGACGTTAAACACAGCGGCAGGAGTTGATCCAGATGAGACTCCGAGACTACCAGAGGCGCACACAGACTGTAGTGTGGTGTTAGGGCAGGAAGAGGAGGAGGGTGACTCTCAGGGGGTGAGGAGTGTGAGAACAGAGAGGATGACGATGAGGTTGTAGAGCCAACTTGGTGTGAACCCAGAGGTACGCAGCTAAATAGCTCAGAAGAGGAGGTGGAGGAGGAGAAAGATGAGGAGGTTACGTTGCGGCTTCCCACACAGACACAAAGTGATGCAACAATGACAAGCACTGTATCCTCCACCCCAACATTGGTTGTGGACAGAATCGGTCATGAGTGTGCAGTTTTCAGGGGCAGCAAAAGATGCTTAACCTGGACCTTTCTTGAGATTGCAAAGGATGGCCAGACACACGTTATCTACCAAATCTGCAAAAAAATAACTCAGCAGAGGCAAAAATTGCAATAATTTGACAAGTACATGCATATACCAGCACATGCGCGATCAACGTGTGGGAATCTCACTGCCCTAAATTGTGGATTATCGAGCCTCGTCAACCCCATCTACTGCTTCTTCCACCATGCCACGTCTTCTCACATAGGTCTCCGACTGCAGAAACTCCAATTGTTTGCCCCCTACAGTCAGGGTGAGTGAGAGCACATCAGCTGTTATGATAAATCAGAAAAAAACACATCACACTGAATGTGTGCCTAATAGCCACATTGAAAAGAGTCATAAGTAACAGAACAACTCCAAAATATACAATGCACTACTGAGAAAATGGAGTCAAGAAAGTCTGTTTCAATACTGTACAAAATTTATTTTAATTAAATCATCATATAACAATATTTCATAGAGAAGGTAAATAAAAAACATATCAACATAACAGACAAAGTCAATCATAAAGAACATAAACACCACACATGTGCCTTGGATGGCTCACATTCTCAACCTGGTGGTACAGCAATTTCTCCGCCTGCCTGCAGAAGGGGCTTTTTTTGTTTTTTTAACCCCTTTACCCCCAAGGGTGGTTTGCACGTTAATGACCGGGCCAATTTTTACAATTCTGACCACTGTCCCTTTATGAGGTTATAACTCTGGAACGCTTCAACGAATCCCAGTGATTCTGACACTGTTTTCTCATGACATATTGTACTTCATGATAATGGTAAAAATTCTTTGATAGTACCTGCGTTTATTTGTGAAAAAAACGGAAATTTGGCAAAAATTATGAAAATTTCGCAATTTTCCAACTTTGAATTTTTATGCAATTAAATCACAGAGATATGTCATGCAAAATACTTAATAAGTAACATTTCCCACATGTCTACTTTACATCAGCACAATTTTGGAACCAAATTTTTTTTTGTTAGGGAGTTATAAGGGTTAAAATTTGACCAGCAATTTCTCATTTCTACAACACCATTTTTTTTTAGGGACCACATCTCATTTGAAGTCATTTTGAGGGGTCTATATGATAGAAAATACCCAAGTGTGACACCATTCTAAAAACTACACCCCTCAAGGTGCTCAAAACCATATTCAAGAAGTTTATTAACCCTTCTGGTGCTTCACAGGAATTTTTTGAATGTTTAAATAAAAATGAACATTTAACTTTTTTTCACAGAAAATGTAATTCAGCTCCAATTTGTTTTATTTTACCATGGGTAACAGGAGAAAATGGACCCCAAACATTGTTGTACAATTTGTCCTGAGTACGCCGATACCCCACATGTGGGGGTAAGCCACTGTTTGGGCGCATGGCAGAGCTCGGAAGCGATGGAGCGCCATTTGACTTTTCAATGCAAAATTGACTGGAATTGAGATGGGACGCCATGTTTCGTTTGGAGAGCCACTAATGTGCCTAAACATTGAAACCCCCCATCAAGTGACACTATTTTGGAAAGTAGACCCCCTAAGGAACTTATCTAGAGGTGTGGTGAGCACTTTGACCCACCAAGTGCTTCACAGAAGTTTATAATGTAGAACCATAAAAATAAAAAATCATATTTTTTCGCAAAAATTATCTTTTCGCCCCCAATTTTTTATTTTCCCAAGGGTAAGAGAAGAAATTGGACCCCAAAAGTTGTTGTACAATTTGTCCTGAGTACGCTGATACCCCATTTGTGGGGGTAAACCACTGTTTGGGCGGATGGGAGAGCTCAGAAGGGAAGGAGCGCCGTTTGACTTTTCAATGCAAAATTGACAGGAATTGAGATGGGACTCCATGTTGCGTTTGGAGAGCCACTGATGTGCCTAAACATTGAAACCCCCCACAAGTGACACCATTTTGGAAAGTAGACCCCCTAAGGAACTTATCTAGAGGTGTGGTGAGCACTTTGACCAACCATGTGCTTCACAGAAGTTTATAATGCAGAACCGTAAAAATAAAAAATCATATTTTTTCACAAAAATTATATTGTCGCCCCCAATTTTTTATTTTCCCAATTGTAAGAGAAGAAATTGGACCCCAAAAGTTGTAAAATTTGTCCTGAGTACACTGATACCCCATATGTGGGGGTAAACCACTGTTTGGGCGGATGGGAGAGCTCGGAAAGGAGGGAGCGACGTTTGACTTTTCAATGCAAAATTGACAGGAATTGAGATGGGATGCCATGTTGCGTTTGGAGAGCCACTGATGTGCCCAAATATTGAAACCCTCCACAAGTGACACCATTTTGAAAAGTAGACCCCCTAAGGAACTTATCTAGAGATGTGGTGAGCACTTTGACCCACCAAGTGCTTCACAGAAGTTTATAATGCAGAGCCATAAAAATAAAACAAAATTTTTTTCCCACAAAAATTATTTTTTTAGCCCCCAGTTTTGTATTTTCCCGAGGGTAACAGGAGAAATTGGACCCCAAAATTTGTTGCCCAATTTGTCCTGAGTGTGATGATACACCATATGTGGGGGGAACCACTGTTTGGGCGCATGGGAGGGCTCGGAAGGGAAGGAGTACCATTTGAATGCAGACTTAGATGGAATGGTCTGCAGGTGTCACATTGCGTTTGCAGAGCCTCTAATGTACCTAAACAGTAGAAACCCCCCATAAGTGACACCATTTTGGAAAGTAGACACCCTAAGGAACTTATCTAGATGTGTGGTGAGCGCTTTGACCCACCAAGGGCTTCACAGAAGTTTATAATGGAGAGCCGTAAAAATAAAACAAAATTTTTTTCCCACAAAAATTATTTTTTAGCCCCCAGTTTTGTATTTTCCCGAGGGTAACAGGAGAAATTGGACCCCAAAATTTGTTGTCCAATTTGTCCTGAGTGCGCTGATACCCCATATGTGGGGGGGAACCACTGTTTGGGCGCATGGGAGGGCTCGGAAGGGAAGGAGCTCCATTTGGAATGCAGACTTAGATGGAATGGTCTACAGGTGTCACATTGCATTTGCAGAGCCCCTAATGTACCTAAACAGTAGAAACCCCCCACAAGTGACACCATTTTGGAAACTAGACCCCCTAAGGAACTCATCTAGATGTGTTGTGAGAACTTTGAACCCCCAAATGTTTCACTACAGTTTATAACGCAGAGCCGTGAAAATAAAAAATCTTTTTTTTTCCCCACAAAAATAATTTTTTAGCCCCCAGTTTTGTATTTTCCCAAGGGTAACAGGAGAAATTTGACCCCAAAAGTTGTTGTCCTATTTGTCCTGAGTACGCTGATACCCCATATATTGGGGTAAACCCCTGTTTGGGCACACGGGAGAGCTCGGAAGGGAAGAAGCACTGTTTTACTTTTTCAACGCAGAATTGGCTGGAATTGAGATCGGACGCCATGTCGCGTTTGGAGAGCCCCTGATGTGCCTAAACAGTGGAAACCCCCCAATTATAACTGAAACCCTAATCCAAACACACCCCTAACCCTAATCCCAACTGTAACCCTAACCACACCTCTAACCCTGACACACCCCTAACCCTAATCCCAACCCTATTCCCAACTGTAAATGTAATCTAAACCCTAACTGTAACTTTAGCCCCAACCCTAACCCTAACTTTAGCCCCAACCCAAGCTGTAGCCCTAACCCTAACCCTAGCCCTAACCCTAGCCCTAACCCTAGCCCTAACCCTAGCCCTAACCCTAGCCCTAACCCTAACTCTAGCCCTAACCCTAGCCCTAGCCCTAATGGGAAAATGGAAATAAATACATTTTTTTAATTTTTCCCTAACTAAGGGGGTGATGAAGGGGGGTTTGGTTTACTTTTATAGTGGGTTTTTTAGCGGATTTTTATGATTGGCAGCCGTCACACACTGAAAGACGCTTTTTATTGCAAAAAATATTTTTTGCGTTACCACATTTTGAGAGCTATAATTTTTCCATATTTTGGTCCACAGAGTCACGTGAGGTCTTGTTTTTTGCGGGACAAGTTGTTGTTTTTATTGGTAACATTTTCGGGCACGTGACATTTTTTGATCGCTTTTTATTCCGATTTTTATGAGGCAGAATGACCAAAAACCAGCTATTCATGAATTTCTTTAGGGGGAGGCGTTTATACCGTTCCGCGTTTGGTAAAATTGATAAAGCAGTTTTATTCATCGGGTCAGTACGATTACAGCGACACCTCATTTATATCATTTTTTTATGTTTTGGCGCTTTTATACGATAAAAACTATTTTATAGAAAAAATAATTATTTTTGCATCGCTTTATTCTCAGGACTATAACTTTTTTATTTTTTTGCTGATGATGCTGCATGGCAGCTCATTTTTTGCGGGACAAGATGGCGTTTTCAGTGGTACCATGGTTATTTATATCTGTCTTTTTGATCGCGTGTTATTCCACTTTTTGTTTGGCGGTATGATAATAAAGCGTTGTTTTTTGCCTCGTTTTTTTTTTTTTCTTACGGTGTTTACTGAAGGGGTTAACTAGTGGGCCAATTTTATAAGTTGGGCCGTTACGGACGCGGCGATACTATATATATGTACTTTTTTTGTATTGTTTTTTTATTTAGATAAAGAAATGTATTTATGGGAATAATATATATATTTTTTTTCATTATTTAGGAATATTTTTTCTTATTTTTTTTTACACATGTGGAAATTTTTTTTAAAACTTTTTTACTTTGTCCCAGGGGGGGACATCACAGATCGGTGATCTGACAGTTTGCACAGCACTCTGTCAGATCACCGATCTGACATGCAGCACTGCAGGCTTCACAGTGCCTGCTCTAAGCAGGCTCTGTGAAGCCACCTCCCTCCCTGCAGGACCCGGATCCACGGCCATCTTGGATCCGGGCCTGGAGCAGGGAGGGAGGTGAGGAGACCCTCGCAGCAACGCGATCACATCGCGTTGCTGCGGGGGTCTCAGAGAAGCCCGCAGGGAGCCCCCTCTCTGCATGATGCTTCCCTGCACCGCCGGCACATCGCGATCATGTTTGATCGCGGTGTGCCGGGGGTTAATGTGCCGGGGGCGGTCCGTGACCGCTCCTGGCACATAGTGCCGGATGTCAGCTGCGATAGGCAGCTGACACCCGGCCGCGATCGGCCGCGCTCCCACCGTGAGCGCCGCCGATCGCGCTGGACGTACTATCCCGTCGGTGGTCATAGGGGCCCACCACACCTCGATGGGATAGTACGTCCGATGTCAGAAAGGGGTTAATATATATAATAATCATTATGTAAACTAGGGGGCAGAAGCCATACAGATGAATACACAAGTAGAGCACCACATAAAGACCCCCACAGTCCCGCTAGAAAGCACAAGCATCTCATTTACTCAAAACTGAAAATAAAGATTAAACAACAACCACAAGATGGATTGTATCAACCTAAAAAATATTTTAAACAATATAACGTCACCGACCTCACACTATCTGTAGGTTACTGTGCACAGTCCTGCTGACAGGTTCCCTTTTAAGCGTTGGTATTTTAGTAATTTAACATCCAATTAGTGGCTCTAGATTTTAAGTTTTCTTCTTGTCTGAAGAGGCTATTTACATATTTAAATTCCCAGAGGAACATGTTCTTGCAGCTGTCTTGGCATTCTTCACAAGGAGAAATGTTACGCCTTATACACCCATTTTAAGCCTCTCATCCAGCCAAATCAAACCTTCTGCTTTGCACTGATAAAGGGCAAACACTCCAAAACATGTGTCGGCAAATGGAATGTCTGTTTTGGCCTTCTTATCCTAATTCATGTTGTAAGACTAATTGAAGGTTCTATATTGACTTTTAGAATTGCTACAACTAATAGGTTGTGTGGAGACATGGGGGTTAATGGGTGCTCTCATCCTCTGGCCTGAGACCGCATGAACCAGGGCTCATCCCACTGAACAAACGCTCTCCTTTTTCCCATGGGCATACTACTACTCAGGCAACACAGGGTGAGGGTAAAACAGTGTTGCAATACTTCATTAAGCCATGAAACAGACAATAATATATAGAACAGTCCCAGTAAACAGCCAAAATGGTGCAAAATTACAGGGTCTCACTTTTCCGCTGATTAGCCGGGATTAGAGCAGCTGCACCTTCGGGGCATCCAGAGCTGACCACCCCCATCAGTAGCAACCCGCTTTTGGAGGGCACCCATAGAGAGGAGGTAACAACAAGCTTAGGAAGCTGAAAGTCCATTACATCACATGGCTAGGTGACCTGATGGTCAAGTCCTGGCTTCTCCAAACATCTGCATGGGATCAGATGACCAGTGGGTCCCAATTCTGGCTTCCCCAAATGTATCCACAGTGCTAGGTGACATGAGGGTCACAACCTGGCTTTCCCAAACGTGTCCATCGGTTGAGTGATGGTCAAGGAAGCAGATCTGTGTTCTTCCAGCTAGGACCATGGTCCTTTAGCTGGCATCCTGTAGAATGTTTGTAATCCTCTTGATGGAACCATGGTGTCCTAGCAGCTGTCCTGTAGAGTGATCCTGACTGTGATTTTGTAAAGTTTTCCTGATACGGAAGCAGATTCCCCTTCACAGTTCACAGCTCTTATTCAGGTATTTTTCCACAGGATTGGGGGAAGGTGGAAAGAGCTCATCTCTCATTATTTGAGTATTTAATCAATTTGTATAGTTTGTACTACTTTGTTTTGCAAGTCAACAAATTGCTTGGGTCAATGTGTAATCAACATATCAGCACACATCAATTAACAGCAAACAGCAGCATTATCAGCAAACATGAATAAACAGCAGCCTTTCAGCAATTTCACAAACATCAATTCTAGTGTCAACATTCAGCCTCATATGGCAATAATCCATGTGTCTTCACTAACTGAAGAAAAACACCTAAATTCAATATTCAACATTTAGACAATAGCCTGTCTCCTGGCCTACTAAAAATAGACATCAGATAATTAAGATTAGATTGAATGCTGTGTCATCACAGGTGGCACTAGAGTTAAAGTCCTCTTCCTCTATGAATAGGTCTTTTTGCAGATATACAGTTCTGGCAAAAATTAAGAGACCACTGCAAAATTTTCAGTTTGTCTGATTTTTCTCTTTATAGGTATATTTCTCAGCAAAATGTAAACTGCTCTTTTATTTTATAAACTACTGTCAACATGTCTCCGAAATTACAAGCAATAAGTTTTGTATTTATTTTCTGAAAATGAGAAATGGTCCAAATAACAAAAAATGCATTGCTTGCAGACCTCAAATAATGCAAACAAAACAAGTTCATAATCATTTAGAAACAACAATACTAATGTTTTAACTCAGGAAGAGTTCAGAAATCAATATTTTGTGGAATAACAATGATTTTTAATCACAGCTTTTATGCATCTTGGCATGTTTTCCACCAGTCTTTCACACAGCTTTTGGGTGACCTTATGCCACTCCTGGTACAAAAATTAAAGCAGTTCTTCCTTGTTTGATGGCTTGTGATTATCCATCTTCCTCTTGATTACATTCCAGAGGTTTTCAATGGGGTTTAGGTATGGAGATTGGACTGGCCATGACAGTGATTTGATGTGGAGGTCCTTCATCCACTCCTAGCTGTGTGGCATGGCGCATTGTCCTGCTGGAAAAAACAATCCTCAGAGTTGGGGAACATTGCCTGAGCAGAAGAAATCACCTGTTTTTCCAGGATAGCTTTGTATTCGGCTTGATTCACATGTCCTTTGCAAAGATTGCGCGAAAAAAACGCAGGCGGATTTCTGGCAGAAATGTCAGGTTTTTGTCAGGAACATTTCTGCCAGAAATCCTGATGTGTGCACATAGCCTAACTTGTCCAATTCCAGCCTTGCTGAAGCATTATTTGAGGTCTGCAAGCAATGCACTTTTTTGTTATTTTGACCATTCCTCATTTTTGCAAATAAATACAAAATTTATTGCTTGGAACTTCGGAGACATGTTGTCAGTAGTTTATAGAATAAAAGAACAATTTACATTTTACTCAAAAATATACCTATAAAGATAAAAATCAGACAAACTGAAAATTTTGCCGTGGTCTCGTAATTTTTGCCAGAGCTGTGTGTTGAAACATTTTCATTAACTGAAACAGAGACAGCTGTATATGAGGTCTAAAACTGAGTAGGGAACAGCCAAAGTGCTAGAAAGTTGAAGTTGTGGAAGACAGTTTCATGACACAGGTAATATGCTTTGGCAAGACTGAGCACAGCAAAAAGACACAAGGTAATTACACTGCATCAGCAAGGTCTCTTCCATGCAAATATTTCAAAGCTGTCTGGGGCTTCAAGATATGCTGTTCAAGCACTTTTATAGAAGCACCAAAAAATTAACATTGTCTAGAACTGTAGACGCAGTTGTTGGCCAAGGAAACTTAGTGCAGCATCTGAAAGGCACATTATGTTTGCATCCCTTCGAAAATGAATGTTATCCAGCAGTGCCATCAGCACAGAATTGGCAGCAACAATTGCGATCCAGTTACACCTATCTACTGTTCAAAGAAGTCTGGTCAGAAATGGTTGTCATGGAAGAATTGCAGCCAAAAACATTTACTTAAACTATACACAAAAACATAGGAACTGAGGTACAGAAGGAAGCAGAAGTAAGTGCTCTTGATTGAGAAGTCAAAATTTAAATAACTGTCTGCAACAGAAGGCAGTTTGTTCACCAGGAACACTGCACTGATTCGCGTCACCACAATACGGAGGTAGATCAGATAGGATGGGTTTCATTATGGGAGCACAACTTTCAGATTGTCCAAATGTTAAGGTTTACAGTTGGACATCTAGTGTCATCAGATGGTACTACATTTTTTCCTGACTCTCTCGCTGCTAGCGCAGCTGCCTGCAGAGCTCCAAGTGCAGAGAGGGCTGGGGATCAGCGGGTCCATGGCCAAGCAAACTGTTATGCCCAACTCTAGGGCATGTGGATTTGTGGACCCACTGTGCCACAGGAAAAGGCCATCCCAGGAAGGGGCATAGCTAAGAGGCTACCTGGGTTCACTGGAGCTAGTGCTGTTGGATACAGACTTGGCTGCAAGTAGCTGCCAGGTACAACTCCTGTACAGAGCCCGATACTGCAGCTGCAGATACCAGGGGTCAAGTCACTGACATTGATTAGGGCTAGGTTTCTATTCAGACTAGTAAGTTCTAACACCTCTACAGAATGATTACTGACACGGATTCAGGCTCGGTTCAGACACGCCAGTATAGGATACTGGACCAGGGTTTGGCTGCACACAGACCAGGGGACAATGTTCAGGCTCTAGCTGTTCACGGACCAGAGGATGAGGTTCTGACACTGGCTACTCCGGGACCAGGAGACGAGGATATGGCACTGGTTGCTCCGGGACCAAGAGATGAGGTTCGGGCACTGGCCGCTCTGGGGCCAGGGGACTATGGATGCAGGACTGGCCACAAAGGGACCAGGGGGCTACAGATACAGGACTGGCCACACCGGGACCAGTAATACAGGTTCAGGACACTGCCACCAGCAAGACCAGGGGACCTCACAACTCACTAGTAGTGTCACAACTCTGTTGTCGGGTGTTCCAGGACCAGGGGCTTTTTCCCTGTCCCTATTACTAAGGGCGCCCTAGCTCGCCATGCTCCTCAGATTACTTCTGATGGTGAAGATGTCAGAGCGACATATGTTGCCTTAGCTCTTGAATACGCCCTCAGTCTATATTCTTCCCCCACTCAGGGAAGAGGGAAGTAGTAGTGTACTGTAATACACCAACCAGACTAACAAGGCAATACAAACAGGGGTAATGAAAAATACCAAACATACAAATATACTCACAAATACTACAGAGGAATGCACCTGGGAGTGGAGAAGAGTGTTAAACCAAAGTTAGAGAATAAAGGGAATTATCACACATTAAAAATCTAGAAACAGTCACAGATAAATCCACCAAATGCCTTGTCCAATAATAACCAACAGCATCCTTCAGCCATGCAGCAAAAGCTAACTCTGACAATGAGTGTTAGCCAGGGCCCAGATTATATAGGATATGGGAGTGGTTAACAGTGCACAGCTGAGCTTTAAATTGGGCATTATGTGGTCATCTACCTGGATGACATTTTAGTGTACTCAGCGGACAGTCAAACCCACTTGCACCACCTTCGTATGGTTCTTAAGAGACTCAGCAAGAATCATTTATATGCTAAACTGTAAAAATGTTCATTGTTTGTGCAAGAACGGTCTTTTCTGGGTTTACTTGTGTCAGGGGAGGGAGTCCGCATGGATGCTAAAAAGGTCCAGGCCATTACGGATTGGGTGTAGCCTCATGACTTCTATAGGAAGTTCATTAAGGGTTTTTCACAGGTGGTAAAGCCTTTAATGGACCTCACCCTCAAGCTGGCTGATGTGAAAAATTGGTCCGTGGCTGCAAAAAATTCTTTCCTGATACTAAAAAAAAAGTTTTACTTCAGCTCCTGTGTTGGTACAACCCGATCCGTCATGATCCTTTATTGTGGAGGTTGACGCTTCTGAGGTAGGGGTGGGGGCAGTTACCCTTTATGAAGCTGGGCCCCAAATTTATTGGTCCATACAAAATTGTGGAGGTAGTCAATCTGGTGGCCTACAGACTACAGCTGCCCACCGCCTTCAAAATATCTGATGTCTTCCACAGGTCCCTATTAAAGCCAGTGGGGACGGTTAGAGAAGATTCCTCATCCGATACTCCACCAGAATTGGTAGAGGGACAGCTGGAGTACGAGGTGGGGCGCAGCATTGACTCTCGGTGGGTGCCTCGGAAGCTCCAGTATCTGATACATTGGAATGGGTACTCTCTTGAGGATCGGTCATTGGTCGCGGCCAGTTCGGTGCACGTGAATCATCTGGTGCGGGCCTTCCATGTCAGATATCCAGAGAAACCTGGGGGTCCAGTGGCCCCCTGTTAAGAGGGGGTACTGTCATGGTTTGGACAGGGTTAATTCCCTGCCCTCTCAGGGTTAATTGTTGTGGCCTCCTTTTGGATCTGGGAGGAATATTTATACTCACGCTGGACTAGGATTCTCTGTTAGTTATACTTTCAGTCTGTCTGTGTGCCTGTGCCTGACTCCCTTGCGTGTGTGTGCATACTGTGGTGTTTGTTTGCTCTCTGTGCTCGATCCGGTCTGTTTGATTCACTCGGCTTTCTGACCTTCGGCTTCTACCTGACTATCCTTCTGTCTCACCATGCAGTACCTCGCTTATCTCCCAGTTATTCACCTCGGCACGTTTGACTACTCTCTGGAGCCATTCGCCTCCTTTGTACCTCGGCGCCCGGCTCTGCCCCTGGCCACTCCCCCTCTGTCACATGGTTCAGGTCCTGCTTGTTAGCCAGTGACATCGTTCTGCTCTGAGTTCCCTTACTGCGGCCTGAACCTGTATCCTTGTGTCTCGGTGTGGCCAGTCCTGTATCCTTAGTGCCCTGATCCCAGTGTGGCCACTCCTGTATCTGATGTCCCCTCATTCCAGTGCCCAAACCTCGTCACCTGGTCCCAGAGTGGCCTGTGTCTGAACCTTGTCTCTAGTCTGTGTGCAGCCAAACGCTGATTCAGTATCCTAGACCAGCGTGTCTGAACCGAGCCCAAATCCGTGTCAGTAAGCATTCTGTTGAGATGCCAGAAATTACTAATCTGAATGGAAACCTAGCCCTAATCATTATCAGCGTACCTGACCCCTGGGGTTAGCAGCTGCCGTATCGGACTCTGCCCAGGAGTGGTACCTGGCGTCTATCTGCAGCCATGTCTATCTTAACCATCATGAGCCCCAGTGAACACCAGGTAGCCGCTTAGTTACACATCTTTTTTGGCAGGCCCTGTGGCACACTGGATCTATAAATCCACATGCACATGGTTGGGTGTAACAGCTTGCATGGCCTGGCCATGACCGCAACAGACGGTCACACCAAATATTGTTTTGAATTAAGTTTTCCCTTTTATTCATTCACTTTCCATTTTGTTCATTTCTATTTTAAAAACATTCTTATTTTCCAGCATTTTTAAATGTTTTGCACAGTACCTAATATATTTGAAAAAGGTATTATATTTTAGTTTCCCTTTACCTCTTGAAGATTTCCTGGAGGTGATAGGTCCCGGTAAGAGGTAATAAATAATCTTATTTAAAGATGTGTATGGTGTAAAAGGTTTTGATAATACTTGAGACAGCAGAAATGATCTCTGTAAGCCTGCGAGGGCAGGGTCTCCCTTGCTGCACAGTTTTGTCTACTTTATTTTATATATATATTTTATAAATGTTATGTGTATGTAACCCTTTTCTCAATTCTACCACCAAAGCAGGTGGAATTCTGCATTCTAATGAGCTTTTTGACTTCAAAGGGGCCATATATTGTTCTTGCACAGGGGCCCTCTTCTGTCTGTGTCCGTTTCCGATTAATGGTGCTTTAAAAACAAATAATAATATCAGTCTTCGATGAGCCACAATTCTCAAGCACCTGAAGCTTCTGGCGCAATTTATTTTGCTCAAAATAAATAAATAAATTCTTTGCCAGTTATACTTCATGGTGGATTGTAGGTACTTCTTGGTTGTCTGCTGACACTAGTAATGGAACATCTTCTGTCCTGATAGAAAGGAATAGCTGAATTTAAGTTCAATACTTCAATGTCTAAACATTGAATTGTGATTTGTTGTTTTTTATTTATTCACTGCTGCTTATTCTAAATGACAAGTGTGTACAAATAATAGTAAATTGTATAATATAGAGATGTAAACAATTTCAGTTTTTGTTCCTGAGAATAAAGCTACTATATGGGTATGTACAGTATGCATAATTTAATTTGTCAGTCGTTTCCAGTTCTGGAAACAAAATATGATCTTCAAAGAGAAGCAGTTGGATCAGGGAAAGGTGTTGTATTATGTATTAATATTTTATTATACATTCCATCTTTCAAAAATATAATATTTCATTTGTCTTAAAAGAACTATATAAATTGAAAGAAGTTGGAGAACAAGTATTTCTATCTTTCAGTGTTTTTCTTTCATGGAGGCAGAAATTTTTTTTTGGGGGGGAGATCAATGTTTTTTTATCCATATCACAAACTTTATTAAAATAAAAAGAATAAGGTTCAATCTTTTATTTAAAACAAAATTAGAAATCTTGCAATTCTCACACTGGGCACTGCATCATTTTTAGACTCTAACTTCCTGTTGTTTCAGGAAATCCACATGTATATTAGCAGCAATGAACAGCCTCTGACCCAATATTTTGTAATGAAGCATCTAATGAGCCTGTGAGAAGATCATTATGAAGGAGGAGAGCAGAGGACATCACCTACTGTGATTGTAGGACCCAGTGTTATTATCCATTGTAGGGATTTCACTCACTCGGGTGCGACGTCTGAGACTCAGGAGGCACGTTTCTTGAAAAGTTCATAGGGTTTATTGCATCATAAACCACGTGGCGAAATAACAGAAAACAAATAGCCTTTGGCTCAGGAAAAGAAAAACAAATGTCCAGTCCTTCCGGCTCAGTCCTGGAGCCTTGACACACTCAGGAGGGTTTCACCTCCTCACATATCTACTGTGTTAAGCATTAGCCTGACTTATATAGGACTAACCACACCCAGTAATCTATCACATGATTAGCCATGTGGTCTGACATCACCACAGGTCCTGAAACACAAATATATGGTTATGTAAAACAAAGAAATATTCTGGGCTACATTACAGCGACAAGGTACCTATGTGACACATACCTCCCGTCGACCACACACCCGTTAGCCATGCTACATACCTCCCCCCTCTGCCTAAAGCCGTGGGGCTTGGCACTTTCCCCAACTAAACAAGGGATTCTTGATAGGGCATCCGCATTACCGTGCAGCTTTCCGGCCCTATGTTCCACATGGAAACTAAAGTCCTGCAGGGCTAAGAACCAACGGGTGACCCTAGCATTTCTACCCTTTGTTTCCCTCATCCATCTAAGTGGGGCATGGTCAGATATTAGTCTGAATTTACGACCCAGCAGATAGTACCGTAACGTGTCCACCGCCCACTTTATGGCCAAACACTCTTTTTCCACGACTGAGTAGTTCTTCTCAGATGAGGACAGCTTTCTACTCAGATAGAGAACAGGATGCTCCTCCCCACGTAGCTCTTGGGAAAGGACTGCTCCTACCCCAACATCTGAGGCATCTGTCTGAAGAATAAATTCTTTCTTGAAGTCTGGAGCCATCAGAACGGGCTGCTTACATAGAGCCCCTTTCAACTCTTGGAAGGCTGACTCTGTCTCTTCGGACCATTTAACCATCACCGACTTTGTCCCCTTCAGCAGATCAGTCAGAGGCGCAGCCACTGTGGCAAAGTTCGGGATGAACCTCCTGTAATATCCCACGATTCCCAGAAAGGCTTTAACTTGCTTTTTTGAAAGTGGTTTCGGCCACGTTTGGATTGCCTCCACTTTCCTAATTTGGGGCTTTATTTCTCCACGACCCACTATATAGCCTAGGTATTTAGCTTCTTCCTTACCCAAGGCACACTTCTTCGGGTTTATTGTAAACCCCGCCTCTCTTAGAGCATCAAACACCGCTTGGACTTTCTCCAGATGACTCTCCCAGTCCTGGCTAAAGATGACGATATCATCTAGGTACGCAGCAGCGTAGGCCTTATGGGGTGCAAGGACTCTATCCATAGCCCTCTGGAAGGTCGCTGGAGCTCCCTGTAGGCCAAACGGCATCCGGACATACTGGAAGCATCCATCAGGTGTCGAAAAGGCCGTCTTCTCCTTGGCTTCCTGTGCCATGGGGATCTGCCAATACCCCTTTGTCAAATCCAAGGTGGATATATATCCGGCGTGCCCGAGCCTTTCGATGAGCTCATCAACGCGGGGCATGGGATAAGCATCAAACTTGGAGACCTCATTCAACTTCCGATAGTCGTTGCAAAACCTCCACTCTCCATCAGGTTTTGGGACCAGGACAATTGGGCTTGACCAACCGCTCTTGGACTCCTCAATGACTCCAAGCTTCAACATACGCTCCACTTCCTTGGAGATAACTTCTCGACGAGCCTCAGGAATACGATAGGGTTTCACATTCACCCGCACATGTGGCTCTGTTAGGACCTCGTGCTCTATGACCTTCGTGTATCCCGGCAACTCTGAAAACAGGACCCTGTTTTTCTGGAGTAACTCCCGGCACTGCTGTTTCTGGGTCTTTGATAGCGTCTCCGCTATAGTAACCGCTCCAACCTCATCTTCTGGGTTGCTTAGCAAAGATGGAGTTACTGTCGGCTCTCTATCTTGCCATGGCTTGATGAGGTTGACATGGTAAACTTGGAATGGTTTCCGTCTTCCCGGTTGGTGAGTTTTATAATTTACCTCACCAAGTTTCTCGATGACCTCATATGGCCCTTGCCATTTGGCCAAGAACTTACTTTCCACCGTCGGAACTAACACAAGAACTCGGTCTCCCGGATTGAACTGCCTCACTCTTGCAGACCGGTTGTAGACCCTGGCCTGAGCTTCTTGTGCCTGGAGGAGGTGCTCTTTCACGATAGGCATCACCTTTGCAATCCTCTGCTGCATCAGGGCCACATGCTCAATGACGCTTCTGTGGGGCGTGACTTCGGCTTCCCAGGTTTCCTTGGCTATATCCAGGAGTCCTCGCGGATGTCGGCCATATAGAAGCTCAAATGGTGAGAAACCTGTGGAGGCCTGTGGAACTTCACGAATGGAAAACATCAGATAGGGTAAGAGACAATCCCAGTCTCTACCGTCTTTCTCAATAGCTTTTCTCAGCATGCTCTTCAGAGTCTTGTTAAATCTCTCAACAAGGCCATCTGGGGATGGTACACCGAGGTCCTCGACTGGGAGATTTTCAGGGCTTTGCATAACTCCCTCATCACCTTGCTCATGAAAGGTGTACCCTGGTCAGTCAGGATCTCCTTCGGCAGACCTGTCCGGGAAAAGACATGGACCAACTCGCGGGCTATGCTCTTTGAGGAAGAATTTCTCAAGGGAATTGCCTCAGGATAGCGTGTGGCATAGTCCAGGATGACTAATATATACTGATAGCCCCGAGCTGATTTAACTAAGGGACCGACCAAGTCCATGGCAATTCTCTCGAACGGTACCTCAATAATGGGCAGTGGCACAAGGGGGTTCCGGAAATGAGGAGTGGGAGTAGTTAGCTGACATGTAGGGCAGGACCTGCAATAGTTCACTATTTCCCGGTGACACCCAGGCCCACAGAACCTCTGCACAACCCGTTCCTGCGTTTTTTCCACCCCTAGGTGTCCACCCAAGATGTGTGAATGGGCCATGTCCAACACCTTCCGTCTATACGGACCCGGCACTACCAACTGCTCTACCAACTCCTCCCTTATTTTCGTGACCCGGTACAACAACTCCCCACTCATCAGAAAATGGGGAAATCTTGTGTCTGCCCCCGGCTCCTGTACCACCCCGTCAATAACTGTGACATTATTAACCCCTTTACCCCCAAGGGTGGTTTGCACGTTAATGACCGGGCCAATTTTTACAATTCTGACCACTGTCCCTTTATGAGGTTATAACTCTGGAACGCTTCAATGGATCCTGGTGATTATGACATTGTTTTCTCGTGACATATTGCACTTCATGACAATGGTAAAAATTCTTTGATAATACCTGCGTTTATTTGTGAAAAAAACGGAAATTTGGCGAAAATTATGAAAATTTCGCAATTTTCCAACTTTGAATTTTTATGCAATTAAATCACAGAGATATGTCACACAAAATACTTAATAAGTAACATTTCCCACATGTCTTCTTTACATCAGCACAATTTTGGAACCAACAATTTTTTTTGTTAGGGAGTTATAAGGGTTAAAAGTTGACCAGCAATTTCTCATTTCTACAACACCATTTTATTTTAGGGACCACATCTCATTTGAAGTCATTTTGAGGGGTCTATATGATAGAAAATACCCAAGTGTGACACCATTCTAAAAACTACACCCCTCAAGGTGCTCAAAACCATATTCAAGAAGTTTATTAACCCTTCTGGTGCTTCACAGGAATTTTTTGAATGTTTAAATAAAAATGAACATTTAACTTTTTTTCACAAAAAATTTAATTCAGCTCCAATTTGTTTTATTTTACCAAGGGTAACAGGAGAAAATGGACCCCAAACATTGTTGTACAATTTGTCCTGAGTATGCCAATACCCCACATGTGGGGGTAAACCACTGTTTGGGCGCATGGCAGAGCTCGGAAGCGAAGGAGTGCCATTTGACTTTTCAATGCAAAATTGACTGAAATTGAGATGGGACGCCATGTTTCGTTTGGAGAGCCCCTGATGTGGCTAAACATTGAAACCCCCCACAAGTGACACCATTTTGGAAAGTAGACCCCCTAAGGAACTTATCTAGAGGTGTGGTGAGCACTTTGACCCACCAAGTGCTTCACAGAAGTTTATAATGTAGAACCGTAAAAATAAAAAATCATATTTTTTCAGAAAAATTATCTTTTCGCCCCCAATTTTTTATTTTCCAAAGGTAAGAGAAGAAATTGGACCCCAAAAGTTGTTGTACAATTTGTCCTGAGTACGCTGATAGCCCATATGTGGGGGTAAACCACTGTTTGGGCGGATGGGAGAGCTCGGAAGGGAAGGAGCGCCGTTTGACTTATCAAAGCAAAATTGACAGGAATTGAGATCAAACGCAACATGGCGTTCTAAGAGCCACTGATGTGCCTAAACATTGAAACCCCCCACAAATGACACCATTTTGGAAAGTAGACCCCCTAAGGAACTTATCTAGAGGTGTGGTGAGCACTTTGACCCACCAAGTGCTTCACAGAAGTTTATAATGCAGAGCCGTAAAAATAAAACAAAATTTTTTTCCCACAAAAATTATTTTTTTAGCCCCCAGTTTTGTATTTTCCTGAGGGTAACAGGAGAAATTGAACCCCAAAATTTGTTGTCCAATTTGTCCTGAGTGCGCTGATACCCCATATGTTGGGGGAAACCACCGTTTGAGCGCATGGCAGAGCTCGGAAGGGAAGGAGCGCCATTTGGAATGCAGACTTAGATGGAATGGTCTGCAGACGTCACATTGCGTTTGCAGAACCCCTAATGTACCTAAACAGTAGAAACCCCCCACAAGTGACCCCATATTGGAAACTAGTCCCCCCAGGGAACTAATCTAGATGTGTTGTGAGAACTTTGAACCCCCAAGTGTTTCACTACAGTTTATAACGCAGAGCCGTGAAAATAAAAAATCTTTTTTTTTTTCCCACAAAAAATATGTTTTAGCCCCGAGTTTTGTATTTTCCCAAGGGTAACAGGAGAAATTGGACCCCAAAAGTTGTTGTCCTATTTGTCCTGAGTACGCTGACACCCCATATGTTGGGGTAAACTCCTGTTTGGGCACACGGGAGAGCTCGGAAGGGAAGAAGCACTGTTTTACTTTTTCAACGCAGAATTGGCTGGAATTGAGATCGGACGCCATGTCGCGCTTGGAGAGCCCCTGATGTGCCTAAACAGTGGAAACCCCACAATTATAACTGAAACCCTAATCCAAACAGATCCCTAACCCTAATCCCAACAGTAACCCTAACCACACCTCTAACCCAGACACACCCCTAACCCTAATCCCAACCCCATTCCCAACTGTAAATGTAATCTAAACCCTAACTGTAACTTTAGCCCCAACCCAAACTGTAGCCCTAGCCCTAACCCTAACCCTAGCCCTAACCCTAGCCCTAACCCTAGCCCTAACCCTAGCCCTAACCCTAGCCCTAGCCCTAACCCTAATGGGAAAATGGAAATAAATACATTTTTTTAATTTTTCCCTAACTAAGGGGGTGATGAAGGGGGGTTTGATTTACTTTTATAGCGGGTTTTTTAGCGGATTTTTATGATTGGCAGCCGTCACACACTGAAAGACGCTTTTTATTGCAAAAAATATTTTTTGCGTTACCACATTTTGAGAGCTATAATTTTTCTATATTTTGGTCCACAGAGTCATGTGAGGTCTTGTTTTTTGCGGGACGAGTTGACGTTTTTATTGTTGATCGCTTTTTATTCCGATTTTTGTGAGGCAGAATGACCAAAAACCAGCTATTCATGAATTTCTTTTGGGGGAAGCGTTTATACCGTTCCGCGTTTGGTAAAATTGATAAAGCAGTTTTATTCTTCGGGTCAGTACGATTACAGCGACACCTCATTTATATAATTTTTTTATGTTTTGGCGCTTTTATACGATAAAAACTATTTTATAGAAAAAATAATTATTTTGTCATCGCTTTATTCTCAGGACTATAACTTTTTTATTTTTTTGCTGATGATGCTCTTTTTTGTGGGACAAGATGATGTTTTCAGCGGTACCATGGTTATTTATATCTGTCTTTTTGATCGCGTGTTATTCCACTTTTTGTTCGGCGGTATGATAATAAAGCGTTGTTTTTTGCCTCGTTTTTTTTTTTTTTTTTTCTTACGGTGTTTACTGAAGGGGTTAACTAGTGGGCCAGTTTTATAGGTCGGGCCGTTACGGACGCGGCGATACTAAATATGTGTACTTTTATTGTTTTGTTTTTTTTATTTAGATAAAGAAATGTATTTATGGGAATAATATTTTTTTTTTTCATTATTTTGGAATATTTTTTTTTATTTTTTTTTACACATTTGAAAATTTTTTTTTTTACTTTTTTACTTTGTCCCAGGGGGGGACATCACAGATCGGTGATCTGACAGTTTGCACAGCACTCTGTCAGATCACCGATCTGAGAGCAGTGCAGGCTGCTTCACAGTGCCTGCTCTGAGCAGGCTCTGTGAAGCCACCTCCCTCCCTGCAGGACCCGAATCCGCGGCCATCTTGGATCCGGGGCTCAAGCAGGGAGGGAGGGAGGTAAGACCCTCGCAGCAACGCGATCACATCGCGTTGCTGCGGGGGGCTCAGGGAAGCCCGCAGGGAGCCCCCTCCCTGCGCGGTGCCTCCCTGCACCGCCGGCACATCGCGATCATCTTTGATCGCGGTGTGCCAGGGGTTAATGTGCCGGGGGCGGTCCGTGACATAGTGCCGGATGTCAGCTGCGATAGGCAGCTGACACCCGGCCGCGATCGGCGGCGCTCCCCCCGTGAGCGCCGCCGATTGCGCTGGACGTACTATCCCGTCCATGGTCATAGGGGCCCACCCCACATGGACGGGATAGTATGTCCGATGTCAGAAAGGGGTTAAAGGCTTCCCTCAGAGTGGGGTCCTTATGTTGGGCAGTCCCAAAATTTTCACCGGATACCTCTAACTCCAGAATGTCAGATGCAGGGGACACTTCCTCCTCATCTCCAACCAGGACACAAAAAGGAAACCTGTCTGACTCCAGGGTTCATTGGTTCCCTACTCTTGCTAGGGAGCTCAGAACCTTTCCCCCACAAATCCCAAAACAAACAGAAATCCCGGCCAATAATTATAGGGTGCAACAAGTCCTGAACGATGCCGACTATGTGGGACTCAGTGCCACATGCCGTTTCAATGTCCACCCTGGCCATAGGGTAGTCCTTTGCATCACCATGTATGCACCGCACTCCGACCTTCTTTCCTGGGAGCAGGTGGAGAGGAAAAGTGGCCCTCACCAGGGTCACTAGGCTCCCCGAGTCTAACAGTGCCGTTACTGCTCGACCGTTCACCTTTACGGGACACGCTTGAGGTCCCTCGTTGGATGGAGAGTTCACACTACAGGCTGGATACGCATAGTATGAACAACGGCGTCCCATGCTGCAGTCCATCTGCTCAGTGGTCTGGGAACAACGGGCAGCTATATGTCCTGGCCCGTGGCACCTCCAACAAATAATATCACCCGTAGGGACCTTGGGCACCACCTCCCCCGCCCTTTGTGACCTTGGACGCACCACCCCTTTTTGGGACTCAGCTCCCTTCTGGGACCCCCAATACGGCATGGGCTGCCTCCCGAAGGAGCCTTCCAACCCTTGGTATCTCTCAACCAGTCTGATCAGCTCGTCGGCATTCTGGGGATCACCCTGGGCAACCCAAGACTGTATAGGCCTTGGGAGGGAATGGACAAACCGATCCATCATCACCCGTTCTACCATCTGTGCAGGTGTAGATGACTCTGGCTGCAGCCATTTCTGGACCAGGTGCAACAGATCAAACATTTGGGAACGAAGTGGTTTGTCCCGGTGATAGGCCCAGCAGTGAACTCGCTGTGCCCTGACATTCAGTGTCACCCCCAAACGTGCGAGAATCTCGGCTTTCAATTTGTGATACTCTTTGGCATCCTGCAAGGTCAAATCATAGTATGCCTTCTGGGGTTCTCCCATCAGGTATGGCGCCAGTACCTCTGCCCACTGCTCTGGCGGAAGTTTTTCCCGCTCAGCGACCCTCTCAAACACCGTCAGGAAGGCCTCAACATCATCCCCGGGAGTCATTTTTTGCAACGCGCGTCTTACCGTCTTCCGAACGTGGGTGTCATCAGCCAGACCTGGGGTTGGGGCGCTCGTCTTGCCCTGGATGGCGGTTGCCAGAAGCTGCATCTGCTGCCGTTGCTCCTGCTGGTTCTGTTGCATCTGCTGCCGTTGCTCCTGCTGGCTCTGTTGTATCTGCTGCTGGTTCTGTTGAATCTGCTGCATCAACAGCCTGTTGCTCTCTTGCTGCGACTGGAGCAAGTGTTTCAGCAGGTCCTCCATTTTCTCCGGCAATGCTTGCTGGCTTACCACAGACTTGACCCAGGACATCCAATAACGGACTCTTCGTCTCCGCTGGGAACGCTGCCCACACGTCTATCACCAATTGTAGGGATTTCACTCACTCGGGTGCGACGTCTGAGACTCAGGAGGCACATTTCTTGAAAAGTTCATAGGGTTTATTGCATCATAAACCACGTGGCGAAATAACAGAAAACAAATAGCCTTTGGCTCAGGAAAAGAAAAACAAATGTCCAGTCCTTCCGGCTCAGTCCTGGAGCCTTGACACACTCAGGAGGGTTTCACCTCCTCACATATCTACTGTGTTAAGCATTCGACTGACTTATATAGGACTAACCACACCCAGTAATCTATCACATGATTAGCCATGTGGTCTGACATCACCACAGGTCCTGAAACACAAATATATGGTTATGTAAAACAAAGAAATATTCCGGGCTACATTACAGCGACAAGGTACCTATGTGACACATACCTCCCGTCGACCACACACCCGTTAGCCATGCTACACCATGTATAGAGGTGTCATAATGCATTATAATCCTGCCTCTGATGATGAGAAAACTGCTGAAAGAACAGAAAGTAAGTCTAAAACAGTCCCAGAGACCGGTGTGAAAATTGCAAGATTACTAATTTTGTTTTTAAATAAACATAATGATATAAAAAAAAAATAACATAAAACCCTGATTTAGGCAATAGGTCATTTTCTGATGACATATTAACTTTTATTACAAAACAATCAAAAAGATAGGTAGGACCCTGATTCAGCAGCTTTGTTGGCAGTCCGGGGCTCCCAAGACAGAACACAGCAAACCTCATACTATCTTCTAGGCCCTCTTCTTCCCCAACTCCGGTCCTCAAGAGCCACCAACAGGTCATGTTTTCTGGATATCCTTAGTATTGCTCAGGTGATGGAATTATTGCCTGTGCAGGTGATGCAATTATCACCTGTGCAATACTAAGGAAATCCTGAAAAAACATGACTTGTTGGTGGCTCTTGAGGACCGAAGTTGGGGAACCCTAGAATCTAGGGCATCCTCAGTGTTTCTTCTGATTACTAGGCCCTGTAACATCAGGTTATTGTGAATCTTATTGCTTAAATCTTAATTTTCTTTCACTTCAAAGTGATACCACAATATTTAACCCCTTGACCCCAGAAGGTATTTTCTATTTGCTTTTTCATTTTTTGCTCCCCTTCTTCCCAAAGCCATAACTTTTTTTTCAATATGGCCATGTGAAGGTTTGTTTTTTGTGGGACGAGTTGTACTTTTGATTGACACCATTGATTTTAACATATCGTGTACTGGAAAAAGGGAAAAAGATTCAAAGTGCAGGGAAATTGCAATAAAAAAGATAAAAAAGTGCAATCCCACAGTTGGTTTTTGGGGGGGATTTACCATGTTCACTTACTGCTAAAACTGACCTGACATTATGATTCTCCAGATCATTACAAGTTCATAGACACCAAAGATGTTCTTTTTTTATTTAAGTGGTGAAAAAAATTCCAAAAGTTTGAAAAAAAAAGCGCCATTTTCCGATACCCGTAGCGTCTCCATTTTTCGTGATTTGGGGTCAGGTAATGGCTTATTTTTTTGCATGCTAATCTGATGTAATGATACCATTTTGGTGGAAATACGATCTTTAGATCACCCGTTATTGCATTTTAATGCAATGTTGCGGTGACCAAAAAAAATTCTGTTTTTTATACTTTTTTTATTGTTATGCTGTTTAGCAATCGGGATATTTCTTTTTTTATATTGAATATATTGAATCTGTCAATTCTGAATTAGGCAATAACAAATATGTGTGTTTGATTATTCTTATTGTTTAACCCCTTTATCCCAGGAACTTTTTTCGGTTTTGCCTTTTCGTTTTTCGCTCCCCTCCTTCCCAGAGCCATAACTTTTTTATTTTTCCATCAATATGGCCATGTGAGGGCTCATTTTTTGCGGGACAAGTTGTATATTTGAACGACATCATTGGTTTTACCATGCTGTGTACTAGAAAATGGGAAAAAAATCCAAGTGCAGTGAAATTGCAAAAAAAGTGCCTCCCACACTTGTTTTTTTTTTTTAATTTTTTGCTAGGTTCACTGAATGCTAAAAGTGACCTGACATTATGATTCTCCAGGTCATTACGAGTTCATAGACACAAAACTTGTCTAGGTTATTTTTTAACTAAGTGGTGAAAAAAATTCCAAACTTTGCTAAGAAAAAAGATAAAATTGCGCCATTTTCCGATACCCATAGCGTCTCCATTTTTCATGATCTGGGGTTGGATGAGGGCTTATTTTTTGCGCACTGAGCTGACGTTTTTAATAATATCATTTTGGTGCTGATACGTTCTTTCGATCGCCCGTTATTGCATTTCAATTCAATGTCGTGGTGAACAAAAACGTAATTCTGGCATTTTGACTTTATCACTACACCGTTTAGCAATCAGGTTGATCTTTTTTTATTGATAGATCGGGCGATTCTGAACTCGGCGATACCAAATATGTGTAGGTTTGATTTTTTTTATTGTTTTATTTTGAATGGGGTGAAAGGGGGAGTGATTTGAATTTTTTTTATTTTTTTTTTTACTTTTTTCATATTTTTAAAAATATATTTTTTTTACTTTTGGCATTCTTCAATAGTCTCCATTGGAGACTAGAAGCTGCCACAACCCGATCGGCTCAGCTACGTACAGGTGATGATCAGATCACCTGTATGTTAAATTGCTGACTTGCTATGAGTGCCGACCACCAGGCAGCGCTCACAGCAGTCCGGCAGTGACAACCATAGAGACGTCTGGTTGTCATGCCAACCCATCGGCGACCCACGGTTATGTGACACGGGCACCGATGGGCGGGATTTCTGGAGCGCTTGCTGGAAGCACGTGTTAAATGCTGCTGTCTGAGATTGACAGCAGCATTTAACTAGTTAACAGCCGTGGGTTGATCACGATTCCACCAGCAGCTAATAGAGGCATTTGTCACCTGTTCAAAACAGCTGACATGTGTTGGAAAAGATGTGGGCTCAGCGCAGGAGCCCACATCAAAGGGAGGAAGTCCAACATTGTGAACTATTACGCCCGATATCGGAAAAAGGTTAAAGAAAAAATAATGTTTTATTTAGCAATATAAGCACATTTTATAAAGTTAATGTTAAAAAGTGTAATATTAATGAATAACATAGTCCAAATATTAAGTATACTAACACCAAGAATGAACACTAGGCCATAACATATGAAAAAAATACAAACTTTATTTTGAACATATCTAAAACCATATACCACACATAAAATTATGGAGCAACCAAAATACAGAGACAGCCAACAGGTATGACTGGAACAGTGGCAAAGAACTATATATATATAAAAGGAGTAACCTTCCAATCAATCATATAGTGCGTATATACACACCCGCAAGAAAGAAAAAAAAAAGAAAAAAAATCCTGCAGGTGTAGCCAGTAGTATCCCCAATGCAGCGGTCATAGATGACAATGCCCAAAGATTATTTAAATAGAATATAAGAAATATGTATGTATTAATGTTAAATATATTAAAAGACTAATAGGGAATAAATATATCTTAGTAACAAGTGCAATGTCACCGACAGCCGCAGCATCATGGACAACCACCGTGCAGTCACCAAAATGTTCACAGTACATATAGAGGAAGGACCATAGTTACCAAATGTAAGCCACCAGTCAGGGACCCACGACACCCGACGCGCGTTTCGCTGAGGAAAGCTTCATCCAGGGGTGGTGGGTAGCTGAAAAAGAGGCTTATTTATACTTGTCATTGGCCAATGACAGAGAGGCACACTGACTCTCCATAAAAAATACCCCAAAAGAACCATTACTAAGCATCTTGCTGATCGCGCATTCCAGACATGTTGTACAAATATTTTAAACATACATAATGATCGCATTATCCCTCATATCATGATGAAATTCTCACTGATACTAGGAGATCACTTCCGGAGCCTCCCGCTTCACTTCCGGGTTACGGGCATCTGGTTGTTGATGTAACCATGGCGATAAAACACCGATCACATGATTAGAATGTTTACCATTCATACACCATCTCCGGATGACCAGCTAACAATGGAGCATGGAACAAAGCATATCAATCTAAGACATACGCCGTTCTCAGTAGGCAAAAATAAGCCGATTCAAAAGGTCTTCATAACAGCCCAGCTCCAATCATATACGCCGTATAGACATAAAAATCAACGTATCTTCTGACAAGGAGAAATACATGATGACGCCAGTTGTCATAAGAACAGGGCACGCTTGCATTATGAATAAGAAGCCAAAATACAGGGTCCCGTTCATCTTATAGTGTGGCGCAGCAACAAAGGCGGCCTATATCCACTGTGCTACCAAACGACAGCTGGTTCGAGTCAACCTGAGAATCAACCACATATGGCAAAAAAGATAGATAGATAATGCGGTCAACTTGTACTTAATTCCCAAAAGAATTAAATTAGCATATATAACAATTTTGTCACAAAAATATACCATTGTGTGAACACACACAAAAAAAAAAAAAAGTGAAAAAATAATATAATATTAAAAATAGATAATAAATATAGCAGCAAGCACTATAAAAGTGGTAAAATATTAACCATAACACAATATATTATATTATAGTGCGAGTGAAAAACACAATGTATAATATTATAGTGTGGGTGAACAAAATGACAAATGAAAAAATGAGCAATGATTATATAAGTGAATAAAGAACAACAGTGATAAAACATATGAAGGAATTATACTAATATGTATGACACGTGACATCTTGATAATAGGACTGTAGCGATCATCCCAGGATCAACTTGTGGGGTACAGCAGCAAATGACAAAAATATGCCTCTATGAAAAAAGACCAAAAACAACACCATTAAGAAAAAACAACATAAACCAGTATAGAAATATATGAACAGCTACCCACAAAACAGAGGACTAGCCATAAACATCCAACGGTAACAATCATACACATACATTCATTCTCACATACATAGCTAAAAACAATTTTAAACATATATAAATATATATATATATATGTGCATAAAATATAGCAACCGTCAAACCGCACATAGAAGAAACTAGGAGGTCCACAGATGGAAACAACCATCAAGTGAGAAAAATGTTATAAGGGCATAATAACCCATAAAAGAGGAAAAAAGGAATAAAGGATGGCCAATTTACATAGGAAGGAAGGGGACAAAACTATTATGATCATTCAGACCATGTGGGGCAATTGTATTACATAGTAACATAGTAACATAGTTAGTAAGGCCGAAAAAAGACATTTGTCCATCCAGTTCAGCCTATATTCCATCATAATAAATACCCAGATCTACGTCCTTCTACAGAACCTAATAATTGTATGATACAATATTGTTCTGCTCCAGGAAGACATCCAGGCCTCTCTTGAACCCCTCGACTGAGTTCGCCATCACCACCTCCTCAGGCAAGCAATTCCAGATTCTCACTGCCCTAACAGTAAAGAATCCTCTTCTATGTTGGTGGAAAAACCTTTTCTCCTCCAGACGCAAAGAATGCCCCCTTGTGCCCGTCACCTTCCTTGGTATAAACAGATCCTCAGCGAGATATTTGTATTGTCCCCTTATATACTTATACATGGTTATTAGATCGCCCCTCAGTCGTCTTTTTTCTAGACTAAATAATCCTAATTTCGCTAATCTATCTGGGTATTGTAGTTCTCCCATCCCCTTTATTAATTTTGTTGCCCTCCTTTGTACTCTCTCTAGTTCCATTATATCCTTCCTGAGCACCGGTGCCCAAAACTGGACACAGTACTCCATGTGCGGTCTAACTAGGGATTTGTACAGAGGCAGTATAATGCTCTCATCATGTGTATCCAGACCTCTTTTAATGCACCCCATGATCCTGTTTGCCTTGGCAGCTGCTGCCTGGCACTGGCTGCTCCAGGTAAGTTTATCATTAACTAGGATCCCCAAGTCCTTCTCCCTGTCAGATTTACCCAGTGGTTTCCCGTTCAGTGTGTAATGGTGATATTGATTCCCTCTTCCCATGTGTATAACCTTACATTTATCATTGTTAAACCTCATCTGCCACCTTTCAGCCCAAGTTTCCAACTTATCCAGATCCATCTGTAGCAGAATACTATCTTCTCTTGTATTAACTGCTTTACATAGTTTTGTATCATCTGCAAATATCGATATTTTACTGTGTAAACCTTCTACCAGATCATTAATGAATATGTTGAAGAGAACAGGTCCCAATACTGACCCCTGTGGTACCCCACTGGTCACAGCGACCCAGTTAGAGACTATACCATTTATAACCACCCTCTGCTTTCTATCACTAAGCCAGTTACTAACCCATTTACACACAATTTCCCCCAGACCAAGCATTCTCATTTTGTGTACCAACCTCTTGTGCGGCACGGTATCAAACGCTTTGGAAAAATCGAGATATACCACGTCCAATGACTCACCGTGGTCCAGTCTATAGCTTACCTCTTCATAAAAACTGATTAGATTGGTTTGACAGGAGCGATTTCTCATAAACCCATGCTGATATGGAGTTAAACAGTTATTCTCATTGAGATAATCCAGAATAACATCCCTCAGAAACCCTTCAAATATTTTACCAACAATAGAGGTTAGACTTACTGGCCTATAATTTCCAGGTTCACTTTTAGAGCCCTTTTTGAATATTGGCACCACATTTGCTATGCGCCAGTCCTGCGGAACAGACCCTGTCGCTATAGAGTCACTAAAAATAAGAAATAATGGTTTATCTATTACATTACTTAGTTCTCTTAGTACTCGTGGGTGTATGCCATCCGGACCCGGAGATTTATCTATTTTAATCTTATTTAGCCGGTTTCGCACCTCTTCTTGGGTTAGATTGGTGACCCTTAATATAGGGTTTTCATTGTTTCTTGGGATTTCACCTAGCATTTCATTTTCCACCGTGAATACCGTGGAGAAGAAGGTGTTTAATATGTTAGCTTTTTCCTCGTCATCTACAACCATTCTTTCCTCACTATTTTTTAAGGGGCCTACATTTTCAGTTTTTATTCTTTTACTATTGATATAGTTGAAGAACAGTTTGGGATTAGTTTTACTCTCCTTAGCAATGTGCTTCTCTGTTTCCTTTTTGGCAGCTTTAATTAGTTTTTTAGATAAAGTATTTTTCTCCCTATAGTTTTTTAGAGCTTCAATGGTGCCATCATGCTTTAGTAGTGCAAATGCTTTCTTTTTACTGTTAATTGCCTGTCTTACTTCTTTGTTTAGCCACATTGGGTTTTTCCTATTTCTAGTCCTTTTATTCCCACAAGGTATAAACCGCTTACACTGCCTATTTAGGATGTTCTTAAACATTTCCCATTTATTATCTGTATTCTCATTTCTGAGGATATTGTCCCAGTCTACCAGATTAAGGGCATCTCTAAGCTGTTCAAACTTTGCCTTCCTAAAGTTCAATGTTTTTGTGACTCCCTGACAAATCCCCCTAGTGAAAGACAGGTGAAACTGCACAATATTGTGGTCGCTATTTCCTAAATGCCCAACCACCTGCAGATTTGTTATTCTGTCAGGTCTATTAGATAGTATTAGGTCTAAAAGTGCTGCTCCTCTGGTTGGATTCTGCACCAATTGTGAAAGATAATTTTTCTTGGTTATTAGCAGAAACCTGTTGCCTTTATGGGTTTCACAGGTTTCTGTTTCCCAGTTAATATCCGGGTAGTTAAAGTCCCCCATAACCAGGACCTCATTATGGGTTGCAGCTTCATCTATCTGCTTTAGAAGTAGACTTTCCATGCTTTCTGTTATATTTGGGGGTTTGTAACAGACCCCAATGAGAATTTTGTTACCATTTTTCCCTCCATGAATTTCAACCCATATGGACTCGACATCCTCATTCCCTTCGCTAATATCCTCCCTTAAAGTGGACTTTAGACAAGACTTTACATAGAGACAAACCCCTCCTCCTCTCCGATTTTTACGATCCTTTCTAAACAGACTGTAACCCTGTAAGTTAACTGCCCAGTCATAGCTTTCATCTAACCATGTCTCGGTTATTCCCACTATGTCAAAGTTACCTGTAGATATTTCTGCTTCTAGTTCTTCCATCTTGTTTGTCAGGCTTCTGGCGTTTGCGAGCATGCAGTTTAGAGGATTTTGTTTTGTTCCAATCTCCTCACTGTGGATTGTTTTAGAAATGATCTTACCTCCCTTCTGAGTATGTTTTCCTGGGTCGTCTTTGTTCGAGTCTAATGTTTTTCTTCCCGTCCCCTCTTCTTCTAGTTTAACGCCCTCCTGATGAGTGTAGCGAGTCTTCTGGCGAATGTGTGTTTCCCAGGTTTGTTGAGGTGTAGTCCGTCTCTGGCGAGGAGTCCATCATACCAGTAATTCACACCGTGGTCCAGGAATCCAAATCCTTGTTGTCTGCACCATCGTCTTAGCCAGTTGTTTGCATCAAGGATCCTGTTCCATCTCCTGGTGCCATGCCCGTCTACTGGAAGGATAGAAGAAAAAACTACCTGTGCATCCAGTTCCTTTACTTTCTTCCCCAACTCTTCAAAGTCCTTGCAGATTGTCGGTAGGTCCTTCCTTGCCGTGTCATTGGTGCCAACATGTATCAGAAGAAATGGGTGGACGTCCTTGGAGCTGAAGAGCTTTGGTATCCTATCGGTCACATCCTTGATCATCGCACCTGGAAGGCAGCATACTTCTCTTGCAGTTATGTCCGGTCTGCAGATGGCTGCTTCGGTGCCTCTCAGTAGTGAGTCTCCCACCACCACCACTCTTCGTTGCTTCTTGGCTGTACTTTTTGCTGTCACTTGTTGCTGTGTGCCCTTTTCTTTTTTGCTTGCTGGTATTGCTTCATTCTTAGGTGTGCCATCTTCATCCTCTACAAAGATTTGATATCGGTTCTTCAGTTGTGTGGTTGGTGATTTCTCCATGGTCTTCTTGCTTCTTTTGGTCACATGCTTCCACTCATCTGCTTTTGGAGGTTCTCTGACACTTTTTGCACCTTCTGTGACCAGTAGAGATGCTTCTGTTCTGTCTAGAAAGTCTTCATTCTCTTTGATGAGTTTCAAAGTTGCTATTCTTTCTTCCAGACCCCGCACCTTTTCTTCTAAAAGGGCCACTAGTCTACACTTCTGACAGGTGAAATTGGATTCTTCTTCTGGTCGATCTGTGAACATGTAGCACATGCTGCAGCTCACCATGTAGGTTGTCACATCTGCCATGTTGCTCCTAGATCCTGCTGACTTGCTGTGTGTTTTCCGTCTTGTGTAATCTACTCAGCCAAGCTCTCTTGCAATACTGTCCTTACGGCGCGCGGTTTGGTGATGCTTTCGAAGCAGCTGGTCCCGGCTGTACCCAACGATCTTCTAGCTTAGGGAGACTTCGCTTCTCCCAGAAGGCACCTGGAATATGCAAATTAGCCTCCTGAAGCTTGAATCCCTGGTTTGGTGATGCTTTCGAAGCAGCTGGTCCCGGCTGTACCCAACGATCTTCTAGCTTAGGGAGACTTCGCTTCTCCCAGAAGGCACCTGGAATATGCAAATTAGCCTCCTGAAGCTTGAATCCCTGGTTTGAAGCTTGAATCCCTGGTTTGGTATTCAATTTGAAAATCCATGATGATTCTCTTTGGGCTAGAATCCCCTTCCAATTGCCTCCTCGTGTACCTGGAAAGACTCTGTCGATACCTCTAATCAAAAATTTAGATGCATCACAGCCGTGATACTTTTTGAAATGGCGCGGGATTGTTTTGAGACTCTTGATGTCATGCCAATGTATATAAGATTGCATGGGCATGTGCCATAATATATAACTCCCTTTGTTGTACAATTGATACAATGCGTGATAATAAATTTTTTAGAACCAGAGGAGTCAATAAAATCCTTGACCGTCAGAATATTCTTGCATGCGACACATTTCCCGCATACAGTACATACATTGGCATGACATCAAGAGAATTACGGCGTCGTGTTCGGGAACATATCCTTGACATTGAAGCCGCAGTTGAAGTTAAAGACATTGGTAGTCTCAAAACAATCCCGCGCCATTTCAAGAAGTATCACGGCTGTGATGCATCTAAATTTTTGATTAGAGGTATCGTCAGAGTCTGTCCAGGTACACGAGGAGGCAATTGGAAGAGGATTCTAGCCCAAAGAGAATCATCATGGATTTTCAAATTGAATACAATTGCCCCACATGGTCTGAATGATCATAATAGTTTTGTCCCCTTCCTTCCTATGTAAATTGGCCATCCTTTATTCCTTTTTTCCTCTTTTATGGGTTATTATGCCCTTATAACATTTTTCTCACTTGATGGTTGTTTCCATCTGTGGACCTCCTAGTTTCTTCTATGTGCGGTTTGACGGTTGCTATATTTTATGCACATATATATATATATATTTATATATGTTTAAAATTGTTTTTAGCTATGTATGTGAGAATGAATGTATGTGTATGATTGTTACCGTTGGATGTTTATGGCTAGTCCTCTGTTTTGTGGGTAGCTGTTCATATATTTCTATACTGGTTTATGTTGTTTTTTCTTAATGGTGTTGTTTTTGGTCTTTTTTCATAGAGGCATATTTTTGTCATTTGCTGCTGTACCCCACAAGTTGATCCTGGGATGATCGCTACAGTCCTATTATCAAGATGTCACGTGTCATACATATTAGTATAATTCCTTCATATGTTTTATCACTGTTGTTCTTTATTCACTTATATAATCATTGCTCATTTTTTCATTTGTCATTTTGTTCACCCACACTATAATATTATACATTGTGTTTTTCACTCGCACTATAATATAATATATTGTGTTATGGTTAATATTTTACCACTTTTATAGTGCTTGCTGCTATATTTATTATCTATTTTTAATATTATATTATTTTTTCACTTTTTTTTTTTTTTGTGTGTGTTCACACAATGGTATATTTTTGTGACAAAATTGTTATATATGCTAATTTAATTCTTTTGGGAATTAAGTACAAGTTGACCGCATTATCTATCTATCTTTTTTGCCATATGTGGTTGATCTCGAACCAGCTGTCGTTTGGTAGCACAGTGGATATAGGCCGCCTTTGTTGCTGCGCCACACTATAAGATGAATGGGACCCTGTATTTTGGCTTCTTATTCATAATGCAAGCGTGCCCTGTTCTTATGACAACTGGCGTCATCATGTATTTCTCCTTGTCAGAAGATACGTTGATTTTTATGTCTATACGGCGTATATGATTGGAGCTGGGCTGTTATGAAGACCTTTTGAATCGGCTTATTTTTGCCTACTGAGAACGGCGTATGTCTTAGATTGATATGCTTTGTTCCATGCTCCATTGTTAGCTGGTCATCCGGAGATGGTGTATGAATGGTAAACATTCTAATCATGTGATCGGTGTTTTATCGCCATGGTTACATCAACAACCAGATGCCCGTAACCCGGAAGTGAAGCGGGAGGCTCCGGAAGTGATCTCCTAGTATCAGTGAGAATTTCATCATGATATGAGGGATAATGCGATCATTATGTATGTTTAAAATATTTGTACAACATGTCTGGAATGCGCGATCAGCAAGATGCTTAGTAATGGTTCTTTTGGGGTATTTTTTATGGAGAGTCAGTGTGCCTCTCTGTCATTGGCCAATGACAAGTATAAATAAGCCTCTTTTTCAGCTACCCACCACCCCTGGATGAAGCTTTCCTCAGCGAAACGCGCGTCGGGTGTCGTGGGTCCCTGACTGGTGGCTTACATTTGGTAACTATGGTCCTTCCTCTATATGTACTGTGAACATTTTGGTGACTGCACGGTGGTTGTCCATGATGCTGCGGCTGTCGGTGACATTGCACTTGTTACTAAGATATATTTATTCCCTATTAGTCTTTTAATATATTTAACATTAATACATACATATTTCTTATATTCTATTTAAATAATCTTTGGGCATTGTCATCTATGACCGCTGCATTGGGGATACTACTGGCTACACCTGCAGGATTTTTTTTTTTTTTTTCCTTCTTGCGGGTGTGTATATACGCACTATATGATTGATCCTGCAGACTGTGAGCCCTCGCGGGCAGGGTCCTCCCTCCTTATGTACTCGTGTGCCTTGTTATCTGCTCATGTTTAATGTATTTGTCTATATTTGCCCCGTATTCACATGTAAAGCGCCATGGAATAAATGGCGCTATAAAAATGTATAATAATAATAATAATAAATTGGAAGGTTACTCCTTTTATATATATATAGTTCTTTGCCACTGTTCCAGTCATACCTGTTGGTTGTCTCTGTATTTTGGTTGCTCCATAATTTTATGTGTGGTATATGGTTTTAGATATGTTCAAAATAAAGTTTGTATTTTTTTCATATGTTATGGCCTGGTGTTCATTCTTGGTGTTAGTAATAATTATCACTTGGCTTAATTTTGATTGAAGGCGATATTATAGGTGTTTACAAATATTAAGTATGCAAAATTTTTATTGACACTAAAGCAAAGATAATTAAAGATTGATACATTTATTTCAGTATCAGTTTCTCTGCTATACCTCTTATGACCACTAGCTGGCACTATATATATATATATATATATATATATATATATATATATATATATATACTCCACTGTAGCAATACTATGTAATGAACTTTTGACATATAAAAGTAAGGCAGTTGTATATTGGTATAAAGTATACTTAAGTTTGTAATTAGAGAAGAGTGGATGTGACAAGATTTCAATTTGTAAAATCCACCACATTGTACCAGGAAATTTCTTTTGCAGCTAATTTATTAATGTCCTTTTTTATACTTTGGGGTGTGTAAAGACCCCACAGCAGAATAAATATAAGATGTGGAGAAAAAAAACAAATGAAAAAACAACCCATACTCACCTGATTGCTCACGTCCATTATTCACTATCACCGTACAGCACTCACGTCCGTTACTCACTATCACCGTACAGCCCTCACGTCCGTTACTCACTATCACCGTACAGCCCTCACGTCCGTTACTCACTATCACCGTACAGCCTTCACATCCGTTACTCACTATCACCGTACAGCCCTCAGGTCCATTATTCACTATCACCGTACAGCACTCACGTCCGTTACTCACTATCACCGTACAGCCCTCACGTCCGTTACTCACTATCACCGTACAGCCCTTACGTCCATTACCCACTATCACCATACAGCCCTCACGTCCGTTACTCACTATCACCGTACAGCCCTCACGTCCGTTACTCACTATCACCGTACAGCCCTCACGTCCGTTACTCCCTATCACCATACAGCCCTCGGAACATCTTACTGCTTTTGTGTGCTAAAATCCCCAGTATTTTCATGCTAGACCGACTCGTTGTGCAGGCTGGAAGTCGTAATGTAGATCGAGCGTTGTTTTGTCATTAGTCCTGATGTCATGAATTAAAGTCCCAGGTTAGCAGGAAGAGGTCCAGGGTTTCGGCACACAGTGGCAGTAAGAAGAGGCAGCGAAAACTGTACAGTGAAGAGCATGCAGAGGAGATGGCCAGGAGTTGGGCAGTGAGGAGCGTAATTATTTGTGTTTTCTTTACCTTTTGTCGGCTTTATATGGTTTAGCAAAATGGTGGTCAGTCAGCCACCATCTTGCTGAATTCATGTTAAGCGAATTACAAAATATATGCATTATGGAGAATATGCGCAGAATTCAATTTAATTTGAATAAATTCACCTAATTCATAGCTTTATTCATAATATCCACAGTTCTGCACCACCCTACATCTTCTTTATTATGCATTATACTATCATACTCAATAACCTGAAACTCCCACTCCCATTTCCAAGACTTTGCAAGAGCTGTGCCAATTCTCTGGAATACACTACCTGGGACAATTCAGCTAATTCACAATATCTACAATTTTAACCCCCTCACACTCCCAAACTTGTTTTCATCTTCATGACCAGGCCAAATTTTACTATTCTGACCAGTGTCACTTTACATAGTAACTTAGTAAGGCCGAAGAAAGACATTTGTCCATCCAGTTCAGCCTATATTCCATCATAATAAATACCCAGATCTACGTCCTTCTACAGAACCTAATAATTGTATGATACAATATTGTTCTGCTCCAGGAAGACATCCAGGCCTCTCTTGAACCCCTCGACTGAGTTCGCCATCACCACCTCCTCAGGCAAGCAATTCCAGATTCTCACCGCCCTAACAGTAAAGAATCCTCTTCTATGTTGGTGGAAAAACCTTCTCTCCTCCAGACGCAATGAATGCCCCCTTGTGCCCGCCACCTTCATTGGTATAAACAGATCCTCAGCGAGATATTTGTATTGTCCCCTTATATACTTATACATGGTTATTAGATCGCCCCTCAGTCGTCTTTTTTCTAGACTAAATAATCCTAATTTCGCTAATCTATCTGGGTATTGTAGTTCTCCCATCCCCTTTATTAATTTTGTTGCCCTCCTTTGTACTCTCTCTAGTTCCATTATATCCTTCCTGAGCACCGGTGCCCAAAACTGGACACAGTACTCCATGTGCGGTCTAACTAGGGATTTGTACAGAGGCAGTATAATGCTCTCATCATGTGTATCCAGACCTCTTTTAATGCACCCCATGATCCTGTTTGCCTTGGCAGCTGCTGCCTGGCACTGGCTGCTCCAGGTAAGTTTATCATTAACTAGGATCCCCAAGTCCTTCTCCCTGTCAGATTTACCCAGTGGTTTCCCGTTCAGTGTGTAATGGTGATATTGATTCCTTCTTCCCATGTGTATAACCTTACATTTATCATTGTTAAACCTCATCTGCCACCTTTCATAACTGGTCATAACTCTGGAATGCTTCAACGGATCCCATTGATTCTGAAATCATTTTTCCGTGAAATATTGATCAAAATGACTTGCATTTGTTTGTGAAAAAAATGGAAAATTAGGGAAAATTTAGCAATTTTCAAACTTTTAATTTTATGCCCTTAACCAGAGTTATGTCACACAAAATAGTTAATAAATAACATTTCCCACACGTCTACATCAGAACAATTTTGGAAGCATAATTATTTTTAATTAGTGAGTTATAAAGGTTAAAAGTTGAACAGCGATTTCTCATTTTTCCAACAAGATTTACAAAACCATTTTTTTTAGGGACCACGCCACATTTGACATTTGCCTATACGACAGAAAATACCAAAAAGTGACACCATTCTAAAAACTGCACCCCTCAATGTGTTCAAAACCACATTCAAGAAATGTATTAACCCTTCAGGTGCTTCACAGTAATTAATAGCATGTGGAAGGAAAGAAATTAACATTTAACTTTTTTCCCACAAAAATGTTTTTTACCCCAAAATTTTTGATCTTCACAATGGTAACAGGAGAAAATGGACCTCAAAATGTGTTGTGAAATTTCTCCTGAGCACACATACCTCATATGTGGTGGAAAACTACTGTTTGGGCACATGGCTGGGCTCAGAAGGGAAGGAGCACGATTTGATTTTTTGAATGTAAAATTGGCTGGATGCCATGTCGCATTTGGAAACCTAGTAACGTAGAGCCATAAAAATAAGAAAAAATAAAAAAATTCACACAAATTTTTTTTTTTTAGCCCAAATTTTGCATTTTCATAAGAGAATCAGGAGAAAATGCACCATACAATTTATTGTGCAGTTTCTCTTTAGTACGATGATACCCCATATGTGGAGGAAAACTACTATTTGGGCTAAACGGCAAAGCTCAAAAGGGAAGAAGTGCCATTTGACTTTTGAAAATTTGCTGGAATCATTAGCGGACACCATGTTGTGTTTGGAGAGCCATAGATGTGGCTAAATATTGCAAACCCCCCACAAATGACCCAATTTTGGAAGCTAGACCCTTTGAGGTATATATAGATATGTGGTGAGCACCTTGAACCCCCAGGTGCTTCACAGAAGTTTATATTGTTGAGTTGTTAATAAGAAATCACTTTTTTCCTACAAAATTGTTTTTTTAGCCCAAATTTTTTTATGTGCACATTGGTAATAGGAGGAATTGTATTATACAAATTCTTGTGTAGTTTACTGTTTGTGCAGAGTGTGCTGACACCCCATATATGAGGGAAAACCACTGTTTGGGTGCACAGCAGGGCTCGGAAGGAATGGAGCACCATTTGACGGTGAGCGCAAAATTGTCTGGATTCTTTAGCGGTACCATGTCTCATTTGGAGAGCCCCTGATGTGCCTAAACAGTAGAACCCCCCACAGGCGCTTCACAGAATTTTACAATGTTGATCTGTGAAAATGAAAAAATTGTTGTTTTAGCCACAAATTTTCTCATTTTCATAAGGATAGCAGGAGAAAATGGACCCCAAAATTGTTGTGCAATTTCTCAAGAGTACACTGATACCCCATATGTGGTAGAAAACTACTTTTGAGGCGCAGTGCAAAGCTCAAAAAGGAAGAAGCGCCATATTCGAGTTCCGATTTTGCAGGAATAGTTTCAGGGTGGCATGTCAAATTGGCAGAGCCCCTGTGGTGCCAGAAAAGCAGAAACTGCCCATAAGTGACCTAATTTTGCAAATCAATCCCCCCTATGGGGTGCAGGGTGCAGAAATCATATTGACACATGTGCCTCACAGAATTTTATAACATTCGGTGGTGGAGAAAAAATAATTACATTTCTACATCTAAAATGATGTTTTAGCCCCAAGTAATTTTTCTAAAGATTAGTAGAACAAATAGACCCCAGTTTGTTGTGAAAATTTCTCCTGATTGCGCCAATTCCATACATGGAATCGGAAAATACTTTTCAGTAGCCAGGAGCAAAGCTCAGGAGGGAAGGCGCGCCATATAATAGTGCAGATTTTACTGTTAAGATTTGCCTGTGCCATGTCCCACCGGGAGAGCCCCTTAGGTGCCAATACTTACCAACTTGGACGTATGGATGCATCCAAGGTCATGAAGGGGTTAAGCATGCCCTAAAAACGCACATTTTTAGACTGACTTGTCGCTTTACGTCACTTGTGCAACTTTTCATGTTTTGTCCTTCCAAAATTTTCCTACAAATCTTGTCTCTTGTAGCCTCTGCTTACACACCCTAAATGCACTTAATAGCACTTTTATCAGTACTTATACAGATACTGGCTGGTGACCGGTTCATGCAGCATCTTGTGTATACCCTATTTATTATATTGTCTACTGAACCATACAATACAAGCACTTTTTACCAATCACCTTTCGTGTCTCCCCTATTTCACCATAGATTGTAAGCTTGCGATCAGCAAGGCCCTCACGCCTCTTAGAAACATGGAAAGTATGATCAGCTCACCTATACCCAAGTGCACAGGATCTTGGATCCAAGGAAAGGCAATCCAAAAAAGGGAATTAAATCCTGTCCTGCAGATAAAATGTAAAATGTATTCCATCAATAAGAATATTATTCAAAGGAAAAGCAACATCATCATCAAATAAACAGTTATATCATCCAAGAAAAACATCTCAAGAAAAAGGATTAGAATAGGTTATGAATAAGAAGTGTCACTTCGAAACACGTCAACCAGGACTCTGAATGTTTTTCTTGGACTTTTTCCTTGGACTGCTTATTTGATTATGTGGATTTTCCTTTGAATAATGTTATTGATGGAATAACCCTCACTTCTCTTGATATCTGTTGATTTGTGTGTTTACTTGTCTGTACAAATACCATCTGTAATGTAAGGTGCTGTGGAATATGATGGTGCTATAAAAATGAAAGATATTATATTTTTATTATTATAATGTCATATTCAACCCCTACATCATGCTACTTTCAGATTAGGTATCACAATCCTGGTGACAGATTCTCTTTAATTTTCCCTTTCACTATCTAAATAAAAAATAATCATGAAATCTCAAGGTTTCACTCTTACCCCTAAACCTCTTTATAGACTGATACTTCCTTTTCATCATCACAGGCAAAATCACAATAAATAGTGTTAGCTTACATGGAATCATATTATCCACAATAAGTGGTGATCACAGCTCACCTACTACTTCACCTTGCAAAATGACCTCTGCATTGAGTTCACCTAGGTACAGGGTGTCCCTTGACAACTCTCCTATAGAGTCAGACCTTGTCTATTGCTGATAATGATCCATCTTATAGACACCTCTCCATTACTAAGATGTGGGCTTGATGTCACCTGATAATACATCAACCCCACAAAAATTAACCCCACTTGCCACTGCTACAGGGCAAGTGGGAAGAGCCAGGCAAAGCGCCCGAATTGGCGCATCTAATAGATGCACCTTTTTTGGGCAGCTACAAGCTGCTGTTTTTAGGCTGGAGGGGCCTATATCAATGGCCCCTTACCAGCCTGAGAATACCAGCCCCCAGCTGTGAGCTTTAGCAAGGCTGGTTGTCAAAATTGGGGGGGACTCCACTTCATTTTATTTATTTAAATAATTTAAAAAAACTGTGTTGGGACCCCTCTATTCTTGATAACCAACCTTGCTGAAGCTGACAGCTGAGGGTTGCAGCCCCCAGCTGTGGGTTTTGCCTGGCTGGTTTAAGAAAATAAGAGGGAACCCACACCGGGTGTTTCATTTATTTAGCTATATTGTAGACGGCGGCTCCTGCTATCACTGTTATTAGCAGCAGCAGGTGTTGGATGGTGGGAGTAATAGTCCCAAACCCCACCTGCTTTCATTGTTCATACTTTAATGTAACTCTCATCATTCTCCTCTGCTTGTGTCGATCACTGGCAGAGCAGGGGAGAATGATGAGAGCCCTCTTCAGCACCTGCCGCCGAGGAACAACGCTTACTGTAGCGCTTCTTCCCCCGTGGCGATGCGTGTCACACTGAGGACATCAATGTGTGTTCTCCGTGTGGACGTGTGCAGGATGTTTTGCCGTCCATGCTGACTGTAAAAAATGGACATGTCTACGTGTGGGGCACACAGACACACGGCCCATGGAAACAAACTGACATGTGCACAGATCCATTCATTTGAATGGGCCTATGTTTGTCAGCGTTTCCGGTACATGTAAAAACTGTCACCACACGTACTGAAGACACGGATGTGTGAAAGAGGCCTCAATGCTATTTTCATCTTCTTGGACAAGAAGACCACCACCAAAAACATGTACAGAAATATAGAATAAAACTTCGACAATCATAAAGTAAAAAATAGTAAAATATGTGTCACTATTTTATTTAGTAAAAAATGTGGTTGATATATTCCCTTTAATGGTGTGATTTGTCTGGTTTTTCTCATATGCCGTTTGTGACCTTTTGCCTGCACTCGCTTTAGTTCATGGAAGGAATGTGAAAAGTTTGTGTTTTATTTTGTAAGGATGAAGAAATTCCTGAATGTCTAGTTCATGACGTGTGCTGATAAGGGGATTTGGGGGTCTTTGATCCTATTAAACAACTAGAATCCCGCCTTAAATCATTAGAAGTTTATACGTTTTCACAAAATAATATCCTTTCCAGAGAAGAAGAGGTCTTGAACGCTATAGCTTCACAAGTTGGAAGCAGCAATCCTACAAGTTAGAATCGACCCTTTAACGAGCCTTGCAATATGACTTTGGATAAAAGCCGAATCAGAATCTAAATTTGCAGACACGGTGTTTTGGGGTGTTGCCCCTTATGAGTTCAAGGTATAAGAACCGATTTGGCTAGGTGAGAGGCTCTGGACTGAGGTCTAAGAGGTAATGTATCTCCTAGATACTTAAGGCCCTAGAATGATTCCAGGTGAATTCAAATGTCCATTATGTAGTGTTTCTTCTTCTGGAGAGTGACATATCAGCTCTGGCATGCCAATGTATGGAGGATTATTCACCATGCAATGCTCCTCGGGGAAATTTAGTATGCAATTTGCCTGTTCAGAAGACTTGAACTCTATTGTGCCACCTATTGGAAGCAGCAACCCTACAAGTCACTATCGACCTTTTAAAGTGAACCTGTTAGCAAGATACTACAGACACTGTCAGGTTGGCACTGTTATACTGATTAAAATGATACCTTGTTTGATTAAATCTGTCTTGTAGTTGTTGTTTAATCTTTACTTGCAGTTTTCAGTTAGAGATTCTCGTGCTCTGGGGTGGGCTTGTGGGTGGGGCTTTATGTGGTGCTGTGCTTGCATATGCAGTGCATCGCATCTTTATGGGTTCATGACAAGTCATTGATTCTTTAGTGACCTGCCCCCTATTTTACATGCTGCATAGAATATTGTGTATAAAAAAAAATACATTCATCAAAATGGCGCTGGCGGTGCCTGCGTTGTAGCATGGTACAATAAATAACGTGCATATATTCATTTATGATTTAGTTAAATAGTACTGTGTAAAAAAAAAAAAAAAAAAAAAAAATTAACATTCATCAAAACAGCGCCAGCTGCATCGCCTGTACAGTAGCATCTTTTGCACAATTTTTTTCTCTCCAGCAAAATGCATGCAGCATTTGTGTTCAAAATGTAAATGCTTCTAAAATTATTGGCACTGATCGAAGTTGTTTATTTTCCTTTATTCACAATGCCATCTTACAGACATTCAGGAAGGGAGGGGGAAGGATCTCTGAGGCAAAGGCCATTTCGTGTAACCTTGTATTTCTACAGTCCAGTTCCAGCTTTGCCACCGCTGCATGGCTACAAGATGGTATTTGAAATAAATGAAAATTAATGAATTCAGTGAGTGCCACAGCAATTTTTTACCATTTTGAAGAATAGTCTATATCTGAATAAGGAGAGTTGAGAACTCCCGGAGCACTCTGGATAAATGGTTGTTCTTTGCTCCAGTTTGTATTGCGCTGCTCGTATACTTTCTGCGATTGATTGCATAATGGGAATGCTACACAGAAACACTAACAACAGCTGACTATTAACCTGACTAATTATTACCTCCATATATTAACTTCCCATAGATCTCCTTAGAGCACTTTATTGTCCCCTGGTGATATTGACCCCTCTGTTTATTGATATCGACTCTTTTGCTTATTGATATTGACCCCTCTGCTTATTTACACCACCAGAAAAGTTTAGATTATGGTTTTGACCCCGATTCATCAAAGCTTTTCTGACAAAATACAGGTTTAAAACCTTTGAAGTAACAAAATTATTTCACAGCTCAGAATTGCTAAACAATATTGCGACTTTTGGCGTTTTCAGCCAGCTCCGTCAAAATGGGCAGACATGATGTCACAGCTCCTCTAATTCATGATGAGCTGTTGTGTTCCTCACCACAAAAATCCTACTCCAGAGTAAGCATACATGCTTCACTGCATGTCTGACTAGAAGACCCAACGTGCCCTGCCTATGCCAGCACTATTGCTACAACAGTTAACAGACTGCAGTGTATATATAAGGCATGCTAGTCCAGGGCCCCAAATTGTCAAAGCTTTTACCCCCCAAAACGTTGTTTAAAAGCTCTGAAAACTTGCAAAATTCTGGAACAACTTGGGGGCCTGAGGCTACAGCTCATCTAATCCATGATTTCAGGCATCACCCACAGAAGCCCATTCCTCAGAAGCACCTGATTCATGAAGAAGCGTGCATATCTTAATGAATCAGGAGTGTGTTGCTCACACTGGTCTTGATGAGGGGGCATCAAGACCTGTGTGAAAATCACCGGTCTTGATGAATCAGGGCCAATAATTTTTTTTTATGATGTCTAAAATTGGGATGTGTCATGTTTAAGGTGCATCTTATAGTAGAGTTCAGAAAATGCAGTATATCATAATATAGTTCCAACTGAAGCGACTGAGAGTCTGCCCAGGCTTGACGGTCACCTTATAGGAACAAAAATATGATTCCCACTCGTTGCTCCTCAGTTCCTGAGGAGTGAGGATGTAACTTAAAGTATAGCTTGCATGCCTTCCTAAAAACAACAAACTTGTCATGTCCCCAAGAGAACCTGTCAGGCAAAGCGATCTTGGGCTCCATCTAGAGTAGCAGTCCCTAAACCAGCCATGTCAGGTTGCTTTGCCACCACTGTGCGAAGATCTGCGACGTTCAGGCTGAGCTGCTGCAGTTGCCAAGCCAGGGCAGTAATAGGATCCATAATGGATCAAAAAATAGTCTGTGCCAGTGTTACTGTCACAACTGTTGTCAGATAACTCATGGCTCTTTCCCTGATCCTAGAGCTAGGGGCACCCTAGCTATCCCTGCTCTCTGGATTACTTCTAAAGGTGAAGACTTCGGGGCCACGGACCTAGCTGAGCTCCTGAATCCACCCTTAATCTGTTGCCCCCTACCTAGAGAAGTGGGGAGTAGAAATGTATGCAGATGCACCAACCAGACTAACAAGGGAATACATACAAGAATAGAGGAAAATACCAGTCACAGAAAAATGCACTCACGGACAACAAAGTGAATCACTGGGAAGTGAAGGAAGGAAGAACACAAATAGGAGTGAATGAAGGTTTGCACACAACGAAATAAACCAAGTAACCAAGCAAAAGTCTTTATATAAACCCTCCAAACGCCTCCTCAAACAACTCCTACAGCCCCAGAGCCAAGCAGCATGAAACTAACACTGGCATGCCTGATGGGGTATATATAGGAGAGGGGAGTGGCCAACACTGAACAGTGAAGACCATCAACAAAGGAAAGCACCCGGCCACAACTTCCAGCTCCTGGCGCACGAGCTGACAGGTGCATTCTTCCTCTTCCTTCCGCAGGAGGGCCAGATTCATCGTCGGTGAAGGGTGCAGTTCTTGCAGGCCCTGGCTGGGAGAGTCCTCGTGCTCCATCCCATGCTCCGGGGTCTGTTCACCTCCCTCTGCCATGTTGGTTTTCGGCACCTCCTCCTTCCTCACATCACAGTCTTGGCAGAGGGCGGGCATATTTTTCGCGCCGCTCTGCTTTACCCGCCCACGATGGCACGCCCTTCTTCTTCTCCTGCGCTCCTCATGGTGCGATAATGGCGGCGGTTTTGGCGGGAATTTTGGCGGTAAATGGCGCTACACAGTCTTTAAGCAAATCACAGTTCAAATACGATTCTGGCACAGTTCTTAGACGCACATGACCCGATTTTCAGGCTTAACTAGATCCTGTTCGTGATGCCAAAGTTGGATCGCCCCCCAGTAGGGCAGTGGGGTACTCGGATCCGGGCCCTTCTTCTGTTCTCAGTGGGGATGTCATGGTGGCTGACCCGGTCCGTGGCCCTAGGGGACGTCCGTTAATTAATGGGGAAAGGTCTTTAAATGGATAATGTTCGTGATGCCACCTGTGGTATTCGGTCAGGGTGACCGACGCTGCTTAACCCCTCTGTGACCTTAGACGTACTATCCCGTCGAGGTGCCCTGGGCTTATCTGACCCTGGACGGGATAGTACGTCATAGCCGATCGGCCGCGCTCACGGGGGGAGCGCGGCCGATCGCGGCCGGGTGTCAGCTGCTTATCGCAGCTGACATCCGGCACTATGTGCCAGGAGCGGTCACGGACCGCCCCCGGCACATTAACCCCTGGCACACCGCGATCAAAGATGATCGCGATGTGCCGGCGGTGCAGGGAAGCACCGCGCAGGGAGGGGGCTCCCTGCGGGCTTCCCTGAGCCCCCCGCAGCAACGCGATGTGATCACGTTGCTGCGAGGGTCTCCTCACCTCCCTCCCTGCTCGAGCCCCGGATCCAAGATGGCCGCGGATCCGGGTCCTGCAGGGAGGGAGGTGGCTTCACAGAGCCTGCTCAGAGCAGGCACTGTGAAGCAGCCTGCACTCCTATCAGATCAGTGATCTGACAGAGTGCTGTGCAAACTGTCAGATCACTGATCTGTGATGTCCCCCCCTGGGACAAAGTAAAAAAGTAAAAAAAAAATTTTCCAAATGTGTAAAAAAAATAAAAAAAAATATTCCAAAATAATGAAGAAAAAAAAAAATATTATTCCCATAAATACATTTCTTCATCTAAATAAAAAAAAAAACCAATAAAAGTACACATATTTAGTATCGCCGCGTCCGTAATGGCCCGACCTATAAAACTGGCCCACTAGTTAACCCCTTCAGTAAACACCGTAAGAAAAAAAAAAAAAAAAACGAGGCAAAAAACAACGCTTTATTATCATACCGCCGAACAAAAAGTGGAATAACATGCGATCAAAAGGACAGATATAAATAACCATGGTACCGCTGAAAGCGTCATATTGTCCCGCAAAAAGAGCCGCCATACAGCATCATCAGCAAAAAAATAAAAAAGTTATAGTCCTGAGAATAAAGCGATGCAAAAATAATTATTTTTTCTGTAAAATAGTTTTTATCGTATAAAAGCACCAAACCATAAAAAAATGATATAAATGAGGTATCGCTGTAATCGTACTGACCCGAAGAATAAAACTGATTTATCAATTTTACCAAACGCGGAACGGTATAAACGCCTCCCCAATAGAAATTCATGAATAGCTGGCTTTTGGTCATTCTTCCTCACAAAAATCGGAATAAAAAGCGATAAAAAAATGTCACGTGCCCAAAAATGTTTTCAATAAAAACGTCAACTCGTCCCGCAAAAAACAAGACCTCACATGACTCTGTGGACCAAAACATGGAAAAATTATAGCTCTCAAAATGTGGTATTGCAAAAAATATTTTTTGCAATAAAAAGGGTCTTTCAGTGTGTGACGGCTGCCAATCATAAAAATCCGCTAAAAAACTCGCTATAAAAGTAAATCAAACCCCCCTTCATCACCCCCTTAGTTAGGGAAAAATAAAAAAAAATGTATTTATTTCCATTTTCCCATTAGGGCTAGGGCTAGGGTTGGGGCTAGGGCTAGGGTTAGGGCTAGGGTTAGGGCTAGGGTTAGGGTTGGGGCTACAGTTAGGGTTGGGGCTAAAGTTAGGGTTAGGGTTTAGATTACATTTACAGTTGGGAATAGGGTTGGGATTAGGGTTAGGGGTGTGTCAGGGTTAGAGGTGTGGTTAGGGTTACCGTTGGAATTAGGGTTAGGGGTGTGTCAGGGTTAGAGGTGTGGTTAGGGTTACCGTTGGAATTAGGGTTAGGGGTGTGTTTAGATTAGGGTTTCAGTTATAATTGGGGGGTTTCCACTGTTTCGGCACATCAGGGGCTCTCCAAACACGACATGGCGTCCGATCTCAATTCCAGCCAATTCTGCGTTGAAAAAGTAAAACAGTGCTCCTTCCCTTCCGAGCTCTCCTGTGTGCCCAAACAGGGGTTTACCCCAACATATGGGGTATCAGCGTACTCAGGACAAATTGGACAACAACTTTTGTGGACCAATTTCTCCTGTTACCCTTGGGAAAATACAAAACTGGGGGCTAAAAAATAATTTTTGTGGGAAAACAAAAAGATTTTTTATTTTCACGGCTCTGCGTTATAAACTGTAGTGAAACACTTGGGGGTTCAAAGTTCTCACAACACATCTAGATAAGTTCATTGAGGGGTCTAGTTTCCAATATGGGGTCACTTGTGGGGGGTTTCTACTGTTTAGGTACATTAGGGGCTCTGCAAACGCAATGTGACGCCTGCAGACCAATCCATCTAAGTCTGCATTCCAAATGATGCTCCTTCCCTTCCGAGCCCTCCCATGCGCCCAAACGGTGGTTCCCCCCCACATATCGGGTATCAGCGTACTCAGGACAAATTGGACAACAACATTTAGGGTCCAATTTCTCCTGCTAACCTTGGAAAAATACAAAACTGGGGGCTAAAATATAATTTTTGTGGAAAAAAAAATATTTTTTATTTGCATGGCTCTGCGTTATAAACTGTAGTGAAATACTTGGGGGTTCAAAGCTCTCACAACACATCAAGATGAGTTCCTTAGGGGGTCTACTTTCCAAAATGGTGTCACTTGTGGGGGGTTTCAATGTTTAGGCACATCAGTGGCTCTCCAAACGCAACATGGCGTCCCATCTCAATTTCTGTCAATTTTGCATTGAAAAGTCAAACTGCGCTCCTTCCCTTCCGAGCTCTCCCATGCGCCCAAACAGTGGTTTACTGCCACATATGGGGTATCAGCGTACTCAGGACAAATTGGACAACAACTTTTTGGGTCCAATTTCTCCTGTTACCCTTGGTAAAATAAAACAAATTGGAGCTGAAGTAAATTTTTTGTGTAAAAAAAGTTAAATGTTCATTTTTATTTAAACATTCCAAAAATTCCTATTAAACACCTGAAGGGTTAATAAACTTCTTGAATGTGGTTTTGAGCACCTTGAGGGGTGCAGTTTTTAGAATGGTGTCACACTTGGGCATTTTCTATCATATAGACCCCTCAAAATGACTTCAAATGAGACGTGGTCCCTAAAAAAAAAATGGTGTTGTAAAAATGAGAAATTGCTGGTCAACTTTTAACCCTTATAACTCCCTAACAAAAAAAAAAATTGGTTCCAAAATTATGCTGATGTAAAGGAGACATGTGGGAAATGTTACTTATTAAGTATTTTGTGTGACATATCTCTGTGATTTAATTGCATAAAAATTCAAAGTTTGAAAATTGCGAAATTTTCAAAATTTTCGCCAAATTTCCGTTTTTTTCACAAATAAACGCAGGTACTATCAAAGAAATTTTACCACTATCATGAAGTACAATATGTCACGAGAAAACAATGTCAGAATCACCAGGATCCGTTGAAGCGTTTCGGAGTTATAACCTCATAAAGGGACAGTGGTCAGAATTGTAAAAATTGGCCTGGTCATTAACGTGCAAACCACCCTTGGGGGTAAAGGGGTTAAGGGTCAGCTGGGGTGATGTTATGGCAGCTAGATGGTGTACCTTCCCACAGGTGAAGTGTATCCCCAGGGCTTCCCAGAGTGTAGATGGTGAATGGTGGATTCTGTAAGATGCAGTGAATAACGAGGACACAAGGTTGCAGTCTCTTTACTTTTACTGAAGGCTTCAGGGTCCACAGCCCAGAGCACCAGATCACAGGGTAGGCAGAGTCCGGCCGGTCTGAAGGCAATTCCAGAGTCCCCTTATCCAGGTGGAAATGAGTAGCCTTCCTCTAGTGCCTGAGTGTTGTAGTACCTCCCTGCTGAGCTTCTCGGTGAGGTCCTCACAACTGATGTCGGTGTTCTAGGTGTTCTGTCTCTTTCTCTCTGTCCCCCAGATGGTATGGATAGGACAAACCCATATGACTGATGGCCTGAGGCTTTTTACAGGGACCCTACGATGCCCCAGCCCCCACAAGTTGCCACCGTGCCTCCTGGGTGTAAGGTCGGGCAGCTAACGTGGAATTAACTGTCCTACCAGTCTCTGAAGTAAAGCATAGAGTTCCTTACTCCCTTGGTGTTCTGGCTACCGGCTTCTGCAGCTCAGAGGGAGGCAGCCTATTGCAGGGCAGAACTCCCTCTGGATACCTCTCCTTGTGCTATGACTTTGTTTCTCACTCTCAGCAACGCAATTCTCTTCGTGTCCTTTCTTAAGATGCTGCCGCTCGTTGAGGCAGGCGGAGCTCCGTAACCCTCTGGCTAGGCCTCTGAAAGGATCCCACCCCTGTCAGGGACCTCTCTGTCTGCAGCTGTTTGATGTTCCTCCTTTCCCCTGTCTGCCTGACAGGTGCTGCCTGGGTGAAGCCCAGTCAGATTCTGCCTAACTTCCTATCCAAGCCACCAGTTTTACCCAACTGTGAGGAGTGCCCTACTAAATAGGAGCATAACTCCCCCTGGTGGACTGGAGTGTGAAGTGTGGTTTGTGATACCTGGTAAGGTGATCTCCTTTATTGCCATCAGACGTAACATCACTCCCCCTGATGGAAGAATGACCTTACTGCAACGACCAGGACTCTGGGGCGCTGCACTAGGAGGGATAGAAAATACATTGTAGGTGCCAAACCTGTCCTTTAAGTTAAACAGATTCCAAAATAACACTCACAATTCATCCAGTTAAAAAAAAACAGCATTTTAAACAACTACGTTGTATGTTTTTATTTTTGCATGTCTTTTTATTTAGTGATTTTTTTTTTTTGTGAATCAGCTGTAAAACGTGTTAACAGTTTGCTGGTTTTCCACTGTCTTGGTAGCACTGGCGTTTGAGTCATTAGGATAAATGGTACTGCTAAGACACTAGGGTGATAGGCATTATCTTGGGTCTACTAATGCCATGATTTGCTGTTGTAGAAATTTTCTGATTCAATTTTTGCTGGCAATATGTTGTGGAGTGATGCGGTAAATATATTGTCCAAACAACAACGTTACCATGTATAGAACAAATTTACATCTGGGTATATACCTTTATGAGATTCCTTAGAACATTTCACATAGGGCCAATGTATTTTTCTGTCTATGTGAAAAAATAAAAATAAAATACAAACAATTGGGTTTTATTTGTTTGTTTGGCTTTAGAGACCTTTAATAGCAGCAATATGTCTCAATGGCTGGAAGGCACTTCCTATTGACTCATTAATACACATCTCCCGGAATAGACAAATATGATGGTTTGGGCTTAATGTTTATCTATGCCATAAGTAATAATTAACATATGTTTACCAAGTACTCTCAAGTTATTGTTTAACTGTCTACAGTAAGGCCATGTTCACACAGTGCGTTTTTTACCGCGGAACCGCGGCGGTTTTGCCGCTGCGGTTCCGCAGCTGTTTTCCATGCAGGGTACAGTACACTGTACCCTATGGAAAACAGGACACACTGTGCACATGGTCCGGAAATTGTAAAAAAAAAGACGCGCTGAATAGCTCCCGGAAAAAAGAAGGAGCATGTCAATTCTTTTTCCGGAGCCGCAGCGGTTCTGCACCCATAGACCTCCATTGTGAGGTCCAAACCGCAGTAAAACCCGCAGATCAAAAATATATCTGCGGGTTTTACTGCGGTTTGATGTGCAGAACCGCTGCAGCAGGAAGTGCGGGGAGCGGGCGGAAGTGCGTGGGCGGAGTGTGGCTGCCCCCCCCCGTGTTCCGATCCCGCCCCCCCGTGCTCCGATGCCCCCCCCCAGTGCTCCGATGCCCCCCCCAGTGCTCTGATGCCCCCCCCCCGTGCCCTAATCTCCCCCCCTTATACTCACCCGGCGTCCCGGTGTCCGTCCGGCCGTCTTCTCCCTGGGCGCCGCTATCTTGCAAAATGGCGGGCGCATGCGCAGTGCGCCCGCCGAATCTGCCGGCCGGCAGATTCGTTCCAAAGTGCATTTTGATCACTGAGATATAACCTATCTCAGTGATCAAAATAAAAAAATAGTAAATGACACCCCCCCCCCTTTGTCACCCCCATAGGTAGGGACAATAAAAAAAATAAAGAATTTTTTTTTTTTTTTTCACTAAGGTTAGAATAGGGGTAGGGGTAGGGTTAGGGGTAGGGTTAGGGGTAGGGTTAGGGTTAGGGGTAGGGTTAGGGTTAGGGGTAGGGTTAGGGGTAGGGTTAGGGGTAGGGGTAGGGTTAGGGGTAGGGTTAGGGGTAGGGTTAGGGTTAGGGTTAGGGGTAGGGTTAGGGGTAGGGTTAGGGTTAGGGTTAGGGGTAGGGTTAGGGGTAGGGTTAGGGTTAGGGGTAGGGTTAGGGGTAGGGTTAGGGTTAGGGGTAGGGTTAGGGTATTTTCAGCCATTTTAACCCTAAAAAAATTCCTAGAAAACACACAGACTCTGGCTAGAAAACTGCATCAAAAAAACGCATCAAAAAACGCATCAAAAAACGCATCAAAAACGGACCAAAAAAGGACCAAAAAAAGGACCTGCGTTTTCTGCCAAGAGCTGCAGTTTTTTAAAAAACAGTCAGGAAAAAAAAAGGATGGAAATCCTGAACGTGTGAACATACCCTAACCTGGAAAATAAGGAAAACATGCGGTGTTCTGTCCAGACAGATCTGTCGTTCTGCAATAGAGCCATTATACTACAAGAAAAAAAATGAAATACACATTCTTGCTATTCGATTGCCTTCTGTAATGTAAAGGGCAGTGAAGTTTGGAATGCCTGACTAATGGATGGTATCTGCAGTAAGTATTGATTAGCTATAGGGAAACCTTTAAATATAGCGAGATTGTTTTTCTAGTTGTCGCTCTCTCTTTTTGGTGCAGGTTATGGGGTGAGCAGTTAAAGGCTGCAGAGAAAACAGATGTAGAAGAAGGATGCTAATAGCTCTTTCAGCTGTTGTTTATTTCGTTCTCTCTCACTTGCTGTTTTACTGTTCATCTGTCTCTGGCAAAAAATAGTTTACGAATAAAAATGACCGAGAATACAGCTTTCTTCTTCCAGCATGATCCTTTCCAAGGTTCCCTTTAATAATATGCCATTGTTCTCTCCAACCACCTGCCATCATTGGCCCAAGGTTCTGAGCCTCAGACAAAAGAACCAGGACACAGAAGCAGGACACTTGGCTACGCTCTGAAAATAATTTGGGGAAATCGTCTGAAAATGCATCCAATTACAGACACGCCAAAAGGCAGCTTATTAAAAAAAAAAAATATCATTTTTCAACCAGCTTTTCTTCTTAAAAAATAAGTGCGCTAATGTTGTGTCCCTGTGATTTTAATAAAATCATCTGCTGTGCTGCTTCCCATTTTTTTCTCCAACACGAGTGAAACATTTTGGCAGGTTTCACTCACATAGGGCCCAATGGAGTATTACATTTGCCTTTTTCTTGTTTTTTGGTGTTTTAATCTGTTTTTCCATTGCGCCTTATTCATCTTTTAATGTGTGACGTTTTTAAAGTCTATTTTATATGTTCTCGCCGGTGTTATTTTTTAAGCTCGCCAAAGTCGGTGAAGTTTGGGGTTTAAAGATGTTTTCTGCTAATTTATCAATTGTGACTTTTTAGAGTGTTTGAGCAAAGTTTTGCGCAAATGAGGGATTTTATGTACAACATGAAACTTTTTGCACTAAAGAGAGGCAAAAAAGGTTTAAGATGAAAATAAGGAGCATTTTTGCTTTTACTCAAAATTCACAAACCACTTGCAACATTTTTAACAATTACTTGCAGAAACAGATAACAAATACTACAAGACAGAGATTAAAAAAAAGAAAACTGATTTTAACCCCCTTCATGACCTTGGGATTTTCCGTTTTTCTGTGTTCGTTTTTCGCTCCCTTCCTTCCCAGAGCCATAACTTTTTTATTTTTCCGTCAATATGGCCATGTGAGGGCTTATTTTTTGCGGGACAAGTTGTACTTTTGAACGACATCATTGGTTTTACCATGTCGTAAACTAGAAAATGGGAAAAATATTCCAAGTTAGTTGAAATTAAAAAAAAGTGCAATCCCATGCGTGTTTTTTGTTTGACTTTTTTGCTAGGTTCACTAAATGCTAAAACTGACCTGCCAATATTATTCTCCAGGTCATTATGAGTTCATAGACACCAAACATGTCTAGGCTATTTTTTATCTAAGTGGTGAAAGAAAATTCAAAACTTTGCTAATAAAATTTTTTTAAAAATTGCGCCAATTTCCGATACTCATAGCGTCTCCATTTTTCATGATCTGGGGTCGGGTGAGAGCTTATTTTTTGCGTGCCGAGCTGACATTTTTAGTGATATCATTTTGGTGCAGATACACTTTTTGATTGCTCACTATTGCATTTTAATGCAATGTCACGGCGACCAAAAAAAACGTAATTTTGGCATTTGAATTTTTTCTCGCTATGCCGTTTAGCGATCAGGTCAATCCTTTTTTTGATTGATAGATCGGGTGATTCTGAACGCGGCGATACCAAATATGTGTATGTTTGATTTTTTTTTTATTGTTTTATTTTGAATGGGGCGAAAGGGGGTGATTTAAACGTTTATATTTTTTTATTTATTTCATTTTTTTAAAACATTTTTTAACTTTTGCCATGCTTCAATAGCCTCCATGGAAGGCTAGAAGCTGGCATAGCCTGATCAGCTCTGCTACATAGCAGTGATCATCATCAGATAGCTCCTATGTAGCTGAATTGCAGGTTTGGTATGAGCACCGACCACAGGGTGGCGCTCACAGCAAGCCGGCATCAGTAACCATAGAGGTTTCAAGGAGACCTCTGGTTACTATGCCGACGCATCTCTGACCCCAGATCATGTGACGGGGGTCAGCGATGCGGGCATTTCCGGCCACGCAACCTGAAGCAGTTGTTAAATGCCGCTGTCAGCGTTTGACAGCAGCATTTAACTAGTTAATAGCGGCGGGTGGATCCTGATTCCACTCGCCGCTATTGTGGGCACATGTCAGCTGTCCAAAACAGCTGACATTTCGCGGTTTTGATGTGGGCTCACCGCCGGAGCTCACATCAAAGCAGGGGATCTGACCTCGGACGTACTATCCCATCAGAGGTCAAAAATGGGTTAAAGAGTATCAGACTACAGAGTCCTCACTACAAATGCACTTCAAATTTTCAGATTTATATTTTTAAAATAATTAGAAAACCATGTATCATTTCCTTTACACATCACAAGTACTTGTTAGGCTGATTTCACACATCCTATTTCCGGTAACGGAACAAAATAGTACCGGAAATAACGTGTCTGTGTGTCTGTCTGTTGTGAATGTAATACTTGTAGCACACGTGTGGCAACAGTGCCGCATCAGTACCACATGGATAGCCGCTGGGGAAGAACCGCTACAGTAAGAGCTATTACCCGGCAGCAGGTGCTGAAGACGGCTCTCATCATTCCCCCCTACTCTGCTGGCGATCAGCACGAGCAGAGGAGAATGATGAGTTATATTAACCCCTTAGTGACAGAGCCAATTTGGTACTTAATGACTGGGCCAATTTTTGCAATTCTGACCACTGTGACTTTATGAGTTTATAACTCTGGAACGCTTCAATGGATCCCGCTGATTCTGAGATTGTTTTTTCGTGACATATTGTACTTCATGTTAGTGGTAACATTTCTTTGATATTACTTGCGATTATTTATGAAAAAAACGGAAATATGGCGAAAATTTTTAAAATTTTGCAATTTTCAAATTTTGTATTTTTATGCCCTTAAATCAGAGAGATATGTCACGAAAAATAGTTAATAAATAAGGCTACGTTCACATTAGCGTTGCGTCGGCAACGCACGGAAAAACGCGCGCAAACGCGCGCAAAAACGCGCGCGTTTTGCGACCCGTGCGTCGTTTTTTGCCGAAATCGGACGCAAGAAAAATGCAACTTGTAGCGTTTTCTTGCGTCCGACGCTAGCGTCTAAAACGACGCACGTGTCGGAAAACGCGTGCAAAAAGACGCACGCGTCCCCTATGTTAAACATAGGGGCGCATCGCCGCTGCGTCGCCGCTGCGTCGCCGACGCAACAGCGACGCACATTAGCGTAACGCTAATGTGAACGTAGCCTTACATTTCCCACATGTCTACTGTACATCAGCACAATTTTGGAAACAAAATTTTTTTTTGTTAGGGAGTTATAAGGGTTAAAAGTTGACCAGCAATTTCTCATTTTTACAACACTATTTTTTTTTTAGGGACCACATCACATTTGAAGTCATTTTGAGGGGTCTATGTGATAGAAAATAACGAAGTGTGACACCATTCTAAAAACTACACCCCTCAAGGTTCTCAAAACCACATTCAAGAAGTTTATTAACCCTTTACAGGAACTGAAACAATGTGGAAGGAAAAAATTAACATTTAACTTTTTTTTGCAAACATCTTAATTCAGAACCATTTTTTTTATTTTCACAAGTGTAAAAACAGAAATGTAACCATAAATTTTGTTATGCAATTTCTCCTGAATACGCCAATACCCCATATGTGGGGGCAAACCACTTTTTGGGCGCACCGCAGAACTTAGAAGTGAAGGAGCGCCGTTTGACTTTTTCAATGCAGAAATGGCTGGAATTGAGATCGGACACCATGTCATGTTTAGAGAGCCCCTGATGTGCCTAATCAGTGGAAACTCCCCACAAGTGACACCATTTTGGAAACTAGACCCCTTAAGGAACTTATCTAGATGTGTGGTGAGCACTTTGAACCCCCAAGTGCTTCACAGAAGTTTATAACGTACAGCCGTGAAAATAAAAAATCGCTTTTGTTTACACAAAAATGATCTTTTCGCCCACAAATTCTTATTTTCACAAGGGTAACAGGAGAAATTAGACCACAAAAGTTGTTGAGCAATTTCTCCTGAGTACGCTGATACCCAATATGTGGGGGTAAACCACTGTTTGGGCGCACCGCAGAGCTTGGAAGAGAAGGAGTGCCGTTTTACTTCTTCAATGTAGAATTGGCTGGAATTGAGATTGGACGCCATGTCGCGTTTGGAGAGCCCCTGATGTGCCTAAACAGTAGAAAACCCCCACAAGTGACCCCATTTTGGAAACTAGACCCCCCCATGAAACTTATCTAGATGTGTGGTGAGAACTTTGAATGCTTCACAGAAGTTTATAATGCAGAGTCGTGAAAATAAAAAATATTTTTTTTCCACAAAAAAGATTTTTTAGCCCCCAAGTTTTTATTTTCACAAGGGTAACAAGAGAAATTGGACCCCAAAAGTTGTTGTCCAATTTGTCCTGAGTATGCTGGTACCCCATATGTGGGGGTAAACCACTGTTTGGGCGCACGGCAGAGCTCGGAAGGAAGGAGCGCCGTTTTGGAATGCAGACTTTGATAGAATGGTCTGCGGGCATTATGTTGCGTTTGCAGAGTCCCTGATGTACCTAACCAGTAGAAACCCTCCACAAGTGACCCAATTTTGGAAACTAGACCCCCCAAGGAACTTATCTAGATGTGTGGTGAGAACTTTGAATGCCCAAGTGCTTCACAGAAGTTTATAATGCAGAGTCATAAAAAAAAATATATATATATATTTTTCCACAAAAAAGATTTTGTAGCCCCCAAGTTTTTATTTTCACAAGGGTAACAAGAGAAATTGGACCCCAGAAGTTGTTGTGCAATTTATCCCGAGTATGCTGATGCCAAATATGTGGGGGTAACCCACTGTTTGGGCACACGGCAGAGCTCAGAAGGGAGGGAGCACCATTTGACTTTTTGAGCGCAAAATTGGCTATCGTGTTTGGAGACCCCCTGATGTACCTAAACAGTGGAAACCCCCCAATTCTAGCTCCAACCCTAACCCCAACACACCCCTAACCCTAATCCCAACCTGATCCATAATCCTAATCACTAACGCTAACCATAATCACAACCCTTACCCCAAAACAACCCTAATGTCAACCCTAACCATAACCCTAATCAAAACCCTAAATCCAACACACCCCTAATCCTAATCTCAACCCTAACCTCAAACCTAACCCTAATCCCAATACACCCCTAATCCCAAACCTAACCCTAATCCCAAGCGTAACCCTAATGCCAACCCTAACCCTAATACCAACCCTAATCCAAACCCTAACCCTAATCCCAGCTCTAACCCTAACTTTAGCCCCAACCCTAGCCCTAACTTTAGCCCCAACCCTAACCCTAGCCCTAGGGCTACTTTCACACTTGCGTCGTTTGGCATTCCGTCGCAATCCGTCGTTTTGGACAAGAAACGGATCCTGCAAATGTGCCCGCAGGATGCGTTTTTTGTCCATAGACTTGTATTGCCGACGGATCGTGACGGATGGCCACACGTCGCGTCGGTAGTGCACTGGATCAGTGTTTTGGCGTACCGTCAGCACAAAAAAAGTTCAATGTAACTTTTTTTGTACGTCGCATCCGCTATTTCTGACCGCGTATGCGAGGCCGTAACTCCGCCCCCTCCTCCCCAGGACATAGATTGGGCAGCGGATGCGTTGAAAAACTACATCCGCTGCCCACGTTGTGCACAATTTTCACAACGTGCGTCGGTATGTCGGGCCGATGCATTGCGACGGCCCCGTACTGACGTAAGTGTGAAAGAAGCCTAACCCTAAATTTAGCGCCAACCCTAACTCTAAATTTAGCCCCAAACCTAACCCTAAATTTAACCCTAGCCCTAACCCTAGCCCTAGCCCTAACCCTAACCCTAACCCTACCCCTAACCCTACCCCTAATTTTAGCCCCAACTGCTCTTCTCCTGCCGGCCGGCAGATGGAGACAGATGGCGGGCGCACTGCACATGCGCCCGCCATTTTCTTTTGCCCAGAAGATGCTGGCGGCCAGGAGGAGCAGCAGGAGGATCCAGGGACACAGGTGAGTATGGCAGGGTCCCCGAATGTGCAATCACATCAGAGGACAGAGAATTACACTTAGCTTTTTTTTTTTTTTTTTTTTGCGGTCGCCGGTAAACAGTTAACTACCGGCGATCGCAAAACAGGGTCGCTAAAACCGACCCCCGATCATGCTCTTTGGGGTCTCGGCTACCCCCGGCAGCCGAGACCCCAAAGACTCTCGCGGGGCCGGCCGGCGGGCGCACTGCGCATGCGCCCGCCATTTTGAAGATGGCGGCGCCCACCGGGAGGCACGAGGAGCATCGGGGTAGATAGGTAAGTATTGGGGGGCTACCTGGGACCCCTTTTCTCTATCCTCCGATGTGCGATCACATCGGAGGATAGAGAAATTAAAAAGAGATCGCGTTCTGTTTTTTTTTTTGCGATCGCCGGTAAATGGTTAATTACCGGCGATCGCAAATGCGGGGTGGGTTAAAACCCCCCCGAATCATGTTCTCTGGGGTCTTGGCTACCCCCGGCAGCCGAGACCCCGGAGAAAATCCGACTCTGGCGGGCGCTATTTACTTTTTCCACAGCGCCGTTAATTAACGGCGCTGTGGTTTAAGTACCCTTAGCGGCCGCCGTTAAAAGGCGTATCGGCGGTCGCTAAGGGGTTAAAGTCCGAATGATGACAGCAGGTGGGTGTTTTTGAGACTCTTACCCTCATCGTCCGACACCTGCTGCTGCCGCTAATAACAGTGAGGCCGGTTTCCCACGTCAGTGGCTCCGGTACGTGAGGTGACAGTTTCCTCACGTACCGGAGCCACTGACACACGTAGACACATTAAAATCAATGCATCTGTGCAGATGTCATTGATTTTTTGTGGACCGTGTCTCCGTTTGCCAAAAACGGAGACATGTCAGTGTTCGTGGGAGCGCACGGATTACACGGACCCATTAAAGTCAATGGGTCCGTGTAAAACACGTACTACACAGGGACGTTGTCCGTGTGCCGTGCAGGAGACAGCACTACAGTAAGCACTGTCCCCCCACTGCTGCTGAAGCCTCCATTCATATCTTCTCTGCAGCGCTGCTGCAGAGAAGATATGAATGGAGGCTTCAGCACCAGATGCAGGGACAGCGCTGTTATGATAGGTAATTCAGTACCACAATGGACATAGAGGTCAGAACACATACAGTGACCTGACAATAACCCAAAAACATAGAACGAGCTCTGAGACGTGGGAACTCTGCTGACCGCAATCCCTAATCCTCTCCAACCACACTAGAGGCAGCCATGGATTGCGCCTAACGCTCCCTATGCAACTCGGCACAGCCTGAGAAACAAGCTAGCCTGAAGATAGAAAATAAGCCTACCTTGCCTCAGAGAAATACCCCAAAGGAAAAGGCAGCCCCCACATATAATGACTGAGTTAAGATGAAAAGACAAACGTAGAGATGAAATAGATTTAGCAAAGTGAGGCCCGACTTTCTGAACAGAGCGAGGATAGGAAAGGTAACTTTGCGGTCAACACAAAACCCTACAAAAACCACGCAAAGGGGGCAAAAAGACCCTCCGTACCAAACTAACGGCACGGAGGTACACCCTCTGCGTCCCAGAGCTTACAGCAAGCAGGGAAAAAACAAATAGACAAGCTGGACAGAAAAAACAGAAAACAAAATAGCAAAGCGGAACTTAGCTATGCAGAGCAGCAGGCCACAGGAACGATCCAGGAGGAAACGGGTCCAATACTAGAACATTGACTGGAGGCCAGGATCAAAGCACTAGGTGGAGTTAAATAGGTGCTGCTCTAACGACTTCACCACATCACCTGAGGAAGGAAACTCAGAAGCCGCAGTACCACTTTCCTCCACCAACGGAAGCTCACAGAGAGAATCAGCCGAAGTACCACTTGTGACCACAGGAGGGAGCTCTGCCACAGAATTCACAACAGTACCCCCCCCTTGAGGAGGGGTCACCGAACCCTCACCAGAGCCCCCAGGACGACCAGGATGAGCCATATGAAAGGCACGAACAAGATCGGGAGCATGGACATCAGAGGCAAAGACCCAGGAATTATCTTCCTGAGCATAACCCTTCCACTTAACCAGATACTGGAGTTTCCGTCTTGAAACACGAGAATCCAAAATCTTCTCCACAATATACTCCAACTCCCCCTCCACCAAAACCGGGGCAGGAGGATCAACAGATGGAACCATAGGTGCCACGTATCTCCGCAACAATGACCTATGGAATACGTATGGAAAAAGAATCTGGAAGGGTCAGATGAAAAGACACAGGATTAAGAACCTCAGAAATCCTATACGGACCAATGAAACGAGGTTTAAACTTAGGAGAGGAAACCTTCATAGGAATATGACGAGAAGATAACCAAACCAAATCCCCAACACGAAGTCGGGGACCCACACAGCGTCTGCGATTAGCGAAACGTTGAGCCTTCTCCTGGGACAAGATCAAATTGTCCACTACATGAGTCCAAATCTGCTGCAACCTGTCCACCACAGTATCCACACCAGGACAGTCCGAAGACTCAACCTGCCCTGAAGAGAAACGAGGATGGAAACCAGAGTTGCAGAAAAACGGCGAAACCAAGGTAGCCGAGCTGGCCCGATTATTCAGGGCGAACTCAGCCAAAGGCAAAAAGGACACCCAGTCATCCTGATCAGCAGAAACAAAGCATCTCAGATATGTTTCCAAGGTCTGATTGGTTCGTTCGGTCTGGCCATTAGTCTGAGGATGGAAAGCCGAGGAAAAAGACAAGTCAATGCCCATCCTACCACAAAAGGCTCGCCAAAACCTCGAAACAAACTGGGAACCTCTGTCAGAAACGATATTCTCTGGAATGCCATGTAAACAAACCACATGCTGGAAGAACAAAGGCACCAAATCAGAGGAGGAAGGTAATTTAGACAAGGGTACCAAATGGACCATCTTAGAGAAGCGATCACAGACCACCCAAATGACTGACATCTTTTGAGAGACGGGAAGATCTGAAATAAAATCCATAGAGATATGTGTCCAAGGTCTCTTCGGGACCGGCAAGGGCAAAAGCAACCCACTGGCACGAGAACAGCAGGGCTTAGCCCGAGCACAAATCCCACAGGACTGCACAAAAGCACGCACATCCCGCGATAGAGATGGCCACCAAAAGGATCTAGCCACCAACTCTCTGGTACCAAAGATTCCAGGATGACCAGCCAACACCGAACAATGAACCTCAGAGATAACTTTATTCGTCCACCTATCAGGGACAGTTTCTCCGCTGGGCAACGAATAGGTTTATTAGCCTGAAATTTTTGCAGCACCCACCGCAAATCAGGGGAGATGGCAGACACAATTACTCCCTCTTTGAGGATACCCGCCGGCTCAGATAAACCCGGAGAGTCGGGCACAAAACTCCTACACAGAGCATCCACCTTCACATTTTTAGAGCCCGGAAGGTACGAAATCACAAAGTCAAAACGGGCAAAAAACAGCGACCAACGAGCCTGTCTAGGATTCAACCGCTTGGCAGACTCGATAAGTCAAGTTCTTATGATCAGTCAAGACCACCACGCGATGCTTAGCTCCTTCAAGCCAATGACGCCACTCCTCGAATGCCCACTTCATGGCCAGCAACTCTCGATTGCCCACATCATAATTTCACTCAGCAGGCGAAATCTTCCTGGAAAAGAAGGCACATGGTTTCATCACCGAGCAATCAGAACTTCTCTGCGACAAAACAGCCCCTGCTCCAATCTCAGAAGCATCAACCTCGACCTGGAACGGAAGCAAAACATCTGGTTGACACAACACAGGGGCAGAAGAAAAACAACGCTTCAACTCATGAAAAGCTTCCACAGCAGCAGAAGACCAATTGACCACATCAGCACCCTTCTTGGTCAAATCGGTCAATGGTTTAGCAATGCTAGAAAAATTGCAGATGAAGCGACGATAAAAATTAGCAAAGCCCAGGAACTTTTGCAGACTTTTCAGAGATGTCGGCTGAGTCCAATCATGGATGGCTTGGACCTTAACAGGGTCCATCTCGATAGTAGAAGGGGAAAAGATGAACCCCAAAAATGAAACCTTCTGAACACCAAAGAGACACTTTGATCCCTTCACAAACAAAGAATTAGCACGCAGGACCTGAAACACCGTTCTGACCTGCTTCACATGAGACTCCCAATCATCCGAGAAGATCAAAATGTTATCCAAGTACACAATCAGGAATTTATCCAGGTACTCTCGGAAGATGTCATGCATAAAGGACTGAAACACTGATGGAGCATTGGCAAGTCCGACTGGCATTACTAGATACTCAAAATGGCCCTCGGGCGTATTAAATGCAGTTTTCCATTCATCGCCTCGCTTAATACGCACAAGATTATACGCACCACGAAGATCTATCTTGGTGAACCAACTAGCCCCCTTAATCCGAGCAAACAAATCAGATAACAACGGCAAGGGGTACTGAAATTTAACCGTGATCTTATTTAGAAGGCGGTAATCAATACAAGGTCTCAGTGAACCATCCTTCTTGGCTACAAAAAAGAACCCTGCTCCTAATGGCGACGATGACGGGCGAATATGCCCCTTCTCCAAGGACTCCTTCACATAACTCCGCATAGCGGCGTGCTCAGGCACAGATAAATTAAACAGTCGACCTTTTGGGAATTTACTACCAGGAATCAAATCGATAGCACAATCACAATCCCTATGCGGAGGTAGGGTATCGGACTTGGGCTCATCAAATACATCCCGGTAATCAGACAAGAACTCTGGAACCTCAGAAGGGGTGGATGACGAAATAGTCAGAAATGGGACAACACCATGTACCCCCTGACAACCTCAGCTGGACACAGACATGGATTTCCAATCTAATACTGGATTATGGACTTGTAGCCATGGCAACCCCAACACGACCCCATCATGCAGATTATGCAACACCAGAAAGCGAATAACCTCCTGATGTGCAGGAGCCATGCACATGGTCAGCTGGGTCCAGTACTGAGGCTTATTCTTGGCCAAAGGCGTAGCATCAATTCCTCTCAATGGAATAGGACACTGCAAGGGCTCCAAGAAAAACCCACAACGCCTAGCATACTCCAAGTCCATCAAATTCAGGGCAGCGCCTGAATCCACAAATGCCATGACAGAATACGATGACAAAGAGCAGATCAAGGTAACGGACAGAAGAAATTTTGACTGTACCGTACCAATTGTGGCAGACCTAGCGAACCGCTTAGTGCGCTTAGGACAATCAGAGATGGCATGAGTGGAATCACCACAGTAGAAACACAGCCCATTCAGACGTCTGTGTTCTTGCCGTTCAACTCAGGACTTTGACCAATCGCACTGCATAGGCTCAGGTTTAAGCTCAGGTAATACCGCCAAATGGTGCACAGATTTACGCTCACGCAAGCGTCGACCGATCTGAATGGCTAAAAACATAGACTCATTCAGACCAGCAGGCATAGGAAATCCCACCATGACATCCTTAAGGGCTTCAGAGAGACCTTTTCTGAAAATAGCTGCGAGCGCACCTTCATTCCATTGAGTGAGTACGGACCACTTTCTAAATTTCTGACAATATACCTCTATCTCATCCTGACCCTGACACAGAGCCAGCAAATTTTTCTCTGCCTGATCCACTGAATTAGGTTCATCGTACAGCAATCCGAGCGCCAGGAAAAACGCATCGATATTACTTAATGCAGGATCTCCTGACGCAAGAGAAAATGCCCAGTCCTGAGGGTCGCCACTTAAAAAAGAAATAGTGATCCTAACTTGTTGAACTGGGTCACCAGAGGAGCGAGGTTTCAAAGCCAGAAATAGTTTACAATTATTTTTGAAACTCAGAAATGTAGTTCTATCTCCAAAAAACAAATCATGAATAGGAATTCTCGGTTCTAACATAGAATTCTGAACCACAAAGTCTTGAATATTTTGTACTCTTGCCGTGAGCTGATCCACACATGAAGACAGACCTTTAATGTCCAACGCTACACCTGTGTCCTGAACCACCCAAATGTCTAGGGGAAAAAAAAAGGCAAAACACAGTGCAGAGAAAAAAAAAATGGTCTCAGAGCTTCTTTTTTCCCTCTATTGAGAATCATTAGTACTTTTGGCCTCCAGTACTGTTATGATAGGTAATTCAGTACCACAATGGACATAGAGGTCAGAACACATACAGTGACCTGACAATAACCCAAAAACATAGAACGAGCTCTGAGACGTGGGAACTCTGCTGACCGCAATCCCTAATCCTCTCCAACCACACTAGAGGCAGCTGTGGATTGCGCCTAACGCTCCCTATGCAACTCGGCACAGCCTGAGAAACTAGCTAGCCTGAAGATAGAAAATAAGCCTACCTTGCCTCAGATAAATACCCCAAAGGAAAAGGCAGCCCCCACATATAATGACTGTGATTTAAGATGAAAAGACAAACGTAGAGATGAAATAGATTTAGCAAAGTGAGGCCCGACTTTCTGAACAGAGCGAGGATAGGAAAGGTAACTTTGCGGTCAACACAAAACCCTACAAAAAACACGCAAAGGGGGCAAAAAGACCCTCCGTACCAAACTAACGGCACGGAGGTACACCCTCTGCGTCCCAGAGCTTACAGCAAGCAGGGAAAAAACAAATAGACAAGCTGGACAGAAAAAACAGAAAACAAAATAGCAAAGCGGAACTTAGCTATGCAGAGCAGCAGGCCACAGGAACGATCCAGGAGGAAACAGGTCCAATACTAGAACATTGACTGGAGGCCAGGATCAAAGCACTAGGTGGAGTTAAATAGAGCAGCACCTAACGACTTCACCACATCACCTGAGGAAGGAAACTCAGAAGCCGCAGTACCACTTTCCTCCACCAACGGAAGCTCACAGAGAGAATCAGCCGAAGTACCACTTGTGACCACAGGAGGGAGCTCTGCCACAGAATTCACAGCACAGCGCTAAACTTTAGCGCTGTCTCCTGCACGGTGCGTGTGGTACCCAGTGGGCACACGGGCGGCACACGTGTGCTGCACGTGTGCCACACTGATGTGCCACAGAAACGCACGGGCACACGGACACGGATAATTCCGGTACCGATTTTTCCGGTACCGAAATTATCTGGACGTGTGGGACTGCCCTGACAGCAGGAGCGGATGATCAGGGTTTTCCTCAGCCACCGCCTGAGATATAATGAAGTAAATGAATGAAAAACCAGACGTGGGTACCCCCTATTTTCCTGAACCAACCAGACAAAACTCACAACTGGGGGCTGCAACCCTCAGCTGTCAGCTTCAGCAAGGTTGGTTATCAAGAATAGAGGGGTCCCCATGCTGTTTTTTTTATTATTTAAATAATTTAAAAAACCGCCGTGGGGTCCCTCCTGTTTTTGGCAACCAGCCTTTCTAAAGCTCACAGCTGTGGGCTGGTATTCTCAGGCTGGTAAGGGGCCATTCATTTAGGCCCCCCAGCCTAAAAACAGCAGCCCGCAGCTACCCAGAAAAGGCGCATCTATTAGATGTGCCAATTCTGGTGCTTTGCCTGGATCTTCCCACTTGTCCTGTAGCGGTGGCAAGTGGGGTTAATATTTGTGGGGTTGATGTCACCTTTGTATTGTCAGGTGACATCAAGCCTATGGCGTATATAAGACAGCTATCCATTGGTAATTATATAGTGTTAAATACACAGCCAGAATGAAATCCTTTAATTGAAAAAATGACACAGACTCCTTTAATATTCTCAATTAAACCATACTTACAACCACGCCTAATTCCACCGAAGCCCTCAATCTCCTGTAATAAAAATAAAATAAAAAAAACAACAATATACCATACCTGTCTATCATTCTGTCCCACGCTGTAATCCATGTTTGGGGGAAAATTAGTTTTCAACCTGGACGGAGCCAAGATGCGACCGTCCAGGCTGAGAACCACTGGTGAATGAGCTGCTGAGAGAGTAGCATCATTCACCAGCGGTGACATCATCACTGGCATTTTCCAACAGTCCTGAGGTCACCGCAGTTCAGCCCGACCTCCATGAAGTCACCGCTGGTGAATGATGCTGCGCTCTCAGCAACTCATTCACCAGTTGTTCTCAGCCTTCCAGCCGAATGGTCACCTGCATTTTTTTTTCTCTAAGGCCTTCTTTGTTCCTGAACTCAGCTATTTGATTGGCAGCAAGAGTTGTTGGTGATTAAAATGTCCCTAAAGTAGTGGCAATCTCTTCTAGAGGGAGCCGTCCATCCTCTTGTAATTTATGCTGACCAAAAGAACTTGGCCTATCTGCATTCCGCACAAAGACTGAATCCGCACCAGTGGTCGCTATTTTTTGCCCATTTTAACTTTGCTCTGCATTTACGACTAGCTAATAAGAACATCAAGGCTCATGTGCTTTCTCGGCACTTACTGTCCACCGACCAAGAGGGGGAACATCAACTTATCATTGAGCCGTCCAAGCTGGTTACGGTGGCTCTGGGAAACATGTTCCAAATTCCTCCAGGAAAGACCTTGGTGTCAGAATTGGAAAAGATGCTAGTTCTGCTGGGTAGAGAAAGACGTTGCAACTCATCTCACGTCACTATTGGTGGCCTACCAAGTGAAAGGATATCATGGAGTTTGTCTGTACCTGTACTTCCTATGCTGCAACAAAACTCCCAGGCAACTCTCGCCTGCCCGACTCCTACCACTTCTTGTGCCCTCGGCTACTTGGCAGCATATAGTCATGGACTTTATTACGGACTTCCTTGTGTCCTTTGGGGGCTCCATCATCTGGGTAGTGTTGCGTCGTTTCTCAAAAAATGGCTCATTTTACCACTTTGCCTTCCATCTCCTCAGAGCTTGTGTAAAAGTTTCGCCAGGATATCTTCCGCCTTAAAGGATTTTCTCTTCACATTGTGTCTGACAGAGGTGTCCAATTCGCATCGCAAGCTTTGTGTAAACATCTGAACTTGGTGCTGCATTTCTCTTCTGCATGCCACACTCAATCCAATGGAAAAGTAGAGAGAGTAAACCAGGTTTTGGCCAACTTCCTGCGGCACTTCACGAAAGCGCATCATGACGACAGGGTCAAGCTCTTATCATGGTAGGAGCTCTCCTATAACAATCGCGTAAATCATCTGAGCTTATGTTGGGGCATGTTAGGTTAGGCTATGAGTTGAACTAGATGAACTTAAAGTCTTCCTTCAACCTTAATAACTTTAATAACTATGTTATGAAAAGGCATGCAGATAAAAGATGCTTGGATCTGCCTTGTTATCGTCATGGGGACAAGGTCCGGCTATCCTTAGATTCCATCCATCTCAAGATCCCTTCCTACAAAATGGGTCCTTGTTTTTCTGTCTCTCTGAAGTCAAACAAATGAATGCTGTGTCCTACAAATTGAAGCTGTCAGCCTCATTAACCCCTTCCCGACCTTTGACGCATACGCTGCGTCATGAAAGTCGGTGCCATTCCGACCCATGACGCAGCGTATGCGTCATGGAAAGATCGCGTCCCTGCAGATCGGGTGAAAGGGTTAACTCCCATTTCACCCGATCTGCAGGGACAGGGGGAGTGGTAGTTTAGCCCAAAAAAAAATGGTGAAATATTACAATCCAGCCATGGCCGATGCTGCAATATCATCGGCCATGGCTGGAAACACTTATGTGCACCCACCCCACCCCACCGATCGCCCCCCCCAGCCCCCGATCTGTGGTCCGCTCCCCTCCGTCCTGTGCTCCGCTCTCCCGTCCTCCTGTCCGCTCCCCCCGTGCTCCAATCACACCCCCCGTGCTCCAGTCAAACCCCCCGCACTCCGATCCGCTCCCCGCACAGCGATTTTCCCCCCCCCGTGCTCCGATCCACCCCCCCGCACAGCGATCCCCCACTCCGTGCTCCAATCCACCCCCCGTGTTCCGATCCACCCCCCCATGCTCCGATCCACCCCGTCGTGCTCCGACCCCCCCCCCCCCCCCGTGCCCTGATCTCCCACCCCCCCCTTATACTTACCTAGCCTCCCGGGGTCCGTCCGTCTTCTTTCCTGGGCGCCGCCATCTTCCAAAATGGCGGGCGCATGTGCCGGCCGGCAGATTCGTTCCAGAGTGAATTTTGATCACTGAGATAGATTATATCTCAGTGATCAAAATAAAAAGAATAGTAAATGACCCCCCTCCCCCCCTTTGTCACCCCCATAGGTAGGGACAATAAAAAAAAAAATATTTTTTTTTCCACTAAGGTTGGGGTAAGAACTAGGGTTAGGGGTAGGGTTAGGGGTAGGGTTAGGGTTCGGGATGTGCACACGTATTCTGGTCCTATGCAGATTTTTCCGCAGAGGATTTGATAAATCCGCAGTGCTAAACCGCTGTGGATTTACCGCGGTTTTTCTGTGCATTTCACTGCGGTTTTACAACTGCGATTTTCTATTGGAGCAGTTGTAAAACCGCTGTGGAATTCGCAGAAAGAAGTGACATGCTGCGGAATGTAAACCGCTGCGTTTCCGTGCAGTTTTTCTGCAGCATATGTACAGCGAATTTTGTTTCCCATAGGTTTACATTGAGCTGTAAGCTCATGGGAAACTGCTGCGGATCCGCAGCGTTTTCCGCAGCGTGTGCACATACCTTTAGAATTAGGCTATGTGCACACGGTGCGGATTTGGCTGCAGATCCGCAGCAGATTGGCCGCTGCGGATTCGCAGCAGTGTTCCATCAGGTTTACAGTACCATGTAAACATATGGAAAACCAAATCCGCTGTGCCCATGGTGCGGAAAATACCGCGCGGGAACGCTGCGTTGTATTTTCCGCAGCATGTCAATTCTTTGAGCGGATTCCGCAGCGTTTTACACCTGTTCCCCAATAGGAATCCGCAGGTGAAATCTGCACAAAAAACACTGGCAATCCGCGGTAAATCCGCAGGTAAAACGCAGTGCCTTTTACCCGCGGATTTTTCAAAAATGGTGCTGAAAAATCTCATACGAATCCGCAACGTTGGCACATAGCCTTAGGGTTAGGGTTGGGTTGGAATTAGGGTTGTGGTTAGGGTTAGGGGTGTGTTGGGGTTAGGGTTGTGATTAGGGTTACGGCTACAGTTGGGATAAGGTTTAGGGGTGTGTTGGAGTTAGAATTGAGGGGTTTCCACTGTTTAGGCACATCAGGGGGTCTCCAAACGCAACATGGCGCCACCATTGATTCCAGCCAATCTTGTATTCAAAAAGTCAAATGGTGCTCCCTCAATTCCGAGCCCCGACGTGTGCCCAAACAGTGGTTTACCCCCACATATGGGGTACCAGCATACTCGGGACAAACTGGGCAACAACTATTGGGGTCCAATTTCTCCTGTTACCCTTGAGAAAATTAAAAATTGCTTGCTAAAACATCATTTTTGAGGAAAGAAAAATTATTTTTTATTTTCACTGCTCTGTGTTATGAACTTCTGTGAAGCACTTGGGGGTTCAAAGTGCTCACCACACATCTAGATAAGTTCCTTTCGGGGTCTAGTTTCCAAAATGGGGTCACTTGTGGGGGGTTTCTACTGTTTAGCCACATCAGGGGCTCTGCAAACGCAACGTGACGTCCGCAGAGCATTCCATCAAAGTCTGCATTTCAAAACGTCACTACTTCACTTCCGAGCCCCAGCATGTGCCTAAACAGTGGTTTACCCCCACATATTGGGTATCAGCGTACTCAGGAGAAACTGGACAACAACTTTTGGGGTCAAATTTCTCCTGTTACCCTTGGGAAAATAAAAAATTGTGGGCTAAAAAATAATTTTTGAGAAAATAATTTTTTTTTTTTATTTTCATGGCTCTGCGTTATAAATTTCTGTGAAGCACTTGAGGGTTCAAAGTGCTCACCACACATCTAGATTAGTTCCTTTGGGGGTCTAGTTTCCAAAATGGGGTCATTTGTGGGGGATCTCCAATATTTAGGCACACAGGGGCTCTCCAAACGCGACATGGTGTCCGCTAATGATTGGAGCTAATTTTCCATTCAAAAAGTCAAAAGGCGCGCCTTCCTTTCCGAGCCCTGCCGTGTGGCGAAACAGTGGTTTACCCCCACATATGAGGTATCGGCGTACTCGGGAGAAATTGCTCAACAAATTTTAGGATCCATTTTATCCTATTGCCCATGTAAAAATGAGAAAATTGAGGCGAAAAGAAATTTTTTGTGAAAAAAAGTACTTTTTCATTTTTACGGATCAATTTGTGAAGCACCTGGGGATTTAAAGTGCTCACTATGCATCTAGATAAGTTCCTTGGGGGGTCTAGTTTCCAAAATGGGGTCACTTGTGGGGTAGCTCTAATTTTTAGGCACACGGGGGCTCTCCAAACTTGACATGGTGTCCGCTAAAGAGTGCAGCCAATTTTTCATTCAAAAAGTCAAATGGCGCTCCTTCCCTTCCAAGCCCTGCCGTGCGCCCAAACAGTGGTTTACCCCCATATATGAGGTATCAGCGTACTCAGGACAAATTGGACAACAACTTTCGTTGTTCAGTTTCTCCTTTTACCATTGGGAAAATACAAAAATTGTTGCTGAAAAATCATTTTTGTGACTAAAAAGTTAAATGTTCATTTTTTCCTTCCATGTTGCTTCTGCTGCTGTGAAGCACCTGAAGGGTTAATAAACTTCTTGAATGTGGTTTTGTGCAACTTGAGGGGTGCAGTTTTTAGAATGTTGTCACTTTTGGGTATTTTCAGCCATATAGACACCTCAAACTGACTTCAAATGTGAGGTGGTCCCTAAAAAAAATGGTTTTGTAAATTTCGTTGTAAAAATGAGAAATCGCTGGTCAAATTTTAACCCTTATAACTTCCTAGCAAAAAAAAATTTTGTTTCCAAAATTGTGCTGATGTAAAGTAGACGTGTGGGAAATGTTATTTATTAACTATTTTGTGTCACATAACTCTCTGGTTTAACAGAATAAAAAATCAAAATGTGAAAATTGCGAAATTTTCGCCAAATTTCCGTTTTTATCACAAACACAGAATTTATTGACCTAAATTTACCACTAACATGAAGCCCAATATGTCACGAAAAAACAATCTCAGAACCGCTAGGATCCATTGAAGCGTTCCTGAGTTATTACCTCATAAAGGGACACTGGTCAGAATTGCAAAAAACGGCAAGGTCTTTAAGGTCAAAATAGGCTGGGTCATGAAGGGGTTAAGCATACCCAATATCTTCCATCTATTTCTTCTCAAATCAGTCATCTTTAGTCCCTTCTTAATAGATCCTGTTGCCACGCCTTCTTCTATCAGCTCTGAAGATGTATTTTAGGTGGAATGTATCCGTGCCATGAAGAAGGTGAGAGGGAAAGCTATTTTCTAATTTATTGGAAAGGCTTTGCTCCCGAAAGATCGTGGCAACCTAAGGAAAGTATTCATGCCCCACTTTTTCTACAGAAATTCCTTGTGGACGTGAACAAGAGGAGGTACTGTAATGACAGCTGAGGGGTCCTTGCATGATCCCTCTCCCTCCTCCCAACAGGGACACCTACGTGCACTTACCATTTCTGTTCCAGCACTCACTGAGTCTGCTTTCTCCCAGGACCTCCGCACAGCGTTCAGGTCTCCTGTAGTGTGCTTAGGGCATAGCGATCTTCCCACATCCCAAAGTATGATAAAGGGACATTCAATTCATGAAGAATAACTTTGGTGAGAATCAAATTTCCTAGAAAAATTCGCTTGATTTAGTGAATTTGAATCTTGTCAGATATGCTTTTCTTGATCTAGATGTATTATCTAGATTATCTGATGCCACTAAATTGATGCGAGATCAAAAATGTATTTAAAGGTAACTTGTCAGCAGAATTGTGCACAGTAACCTACACACAGTCTCAGGTCGATGCTGTTATACTGATTATAGTGATACCTTAGTTGATGAAATTCATCTTGTGGTTGTTGTTTAATCTTTATTTTCAGTTTTGAGTTAATGATATGCTCATGCTTTGGGGCGGCCTGTGGGGGGCTCCATGTGGTGCTCTGATTAGCTATTTCATAATGAAGACTGCTGACAGATCATTGATCCCTCAGTGACTTGCCCCTAGTTTATATAATTAATATTTTATGTATATACTGAAAAAAAAACCTTCTGCAGGCAGGTGCCAGCCGAGCATAATTGCATCATGTCATACTTACATTGCTTCCCTGGACCATCTTCAAAAATAGTTTACATCTTTCAATGTGGTTGGCTTTGACCCTGCCCCACGTAAGCCAGGGGTACATTTTTACCTACAGTACCTTCTAATTCTGAACCTTACTGGGCTATTTTAATTGCCACGTTTATCTGCAGCATGTTACTTGGACCTTGCACAATACCATTCACTGAAATTGTACTGTACCTACTGTAAGGGTAACTGCAGAGATGTAGCTAGGGTTTCGGTTCAGGAGGAAGGCGAAACTTCTCAGTGGGCCCCTAACCAGGTAACCTTGATTACAACTCGGTGACGCACCCTAATAGTGGAGGAGAACTTCATAATATCTATACAAAGACCAACATGGATATTACCGCCATATGGTCAGTGGTAGATACCAGTCCTACAGAACATGTAAGAGATTACAGCACAGTTACAGATAATGAGTTACCGCTGACGTTCTTTATGATGAAATCGTTCACTTTTCCCGTCTTTTCCATCTGGCCCAGACCGACATGACAACTTCTTCCAGCCACGACTCGGCTGCAGAGATTACAACAAAGACATGTTTCACTTCTCATATTCCAGCCCCATCACCATCTATTCCCAACCTGCACAAACTCCTCATCCTGAGGATATCCCAATGCTCATCCGCTGCTGCCATATGTGTCCCTATTACTGCACCTGCTGTGTGGTTCTCTGTGCCTTCTAAATTCTAAAGTACCCCTCTATAATATAGTAATGCCTGGTGCAAGTGCCCTAGAAAAGAGTGCCCATATTTTGCCCCCTAGAAAGTAATTTTGCCCTATGTGTGCCCTTTTGATACTCACAGTAACCTGAGTTCCCCTATAACAATAAGTGCCCACTTTACATTTAATAATGTCCCGAGTCTCCCCTGTACAGCTCCCCTATACACAGTATGATGCTCTCTTATACATAGTATAATGCCCCCTCACTGTATAGTACCACCCACACAGTATACTGACCCCTTAGTAGCCCCCAAACTGTTTGATGGCTCCAACACTGTATGATGACCCCCCCTCACTGTAATCTCCACACTGTATGATGGCCCCCTAGGTAGCCTCCATATAGTATAATGCACCAGATAGTTCTCATATGCACTCCCCATAGGCCTCCATATAGTATAATGCACTCCTCATAGGCCTACTCTGTATTGTATAACGCACTCCCATAGGCAAACTTTATAGCATAAGGCAGGCCCATAGACAGACTTTATAGCATAAGACAGCCCCCATAGGCAGACTCTATAGTATAAGGCAGCCCCCATAGGCAGACTGTACTATAAGGCAGCCCCCATAGGAAGACTCTGTAGAATAAGGCAGCCCATAGGCAGACTGTGTACTATAAGGCAGCCCCCCATAGGCAGACTCTATAGCACAAGGCAGCACCCATAGGCAGACTTTGTATAGTATAAGGCAGCCCCCATAGGCAGACTCTGCAGTTTAGGGCAGCCCCCCATAGGCAGACTCTGTAGTATAAGGAAGCACCCCATAGGCAGACTGTAGCATAAGGAAGCCCTCATAGGCAGACTCTGTAGTATAAGGAAGCCCCCATAGGCAGACTCTGTAGTATAAGGAATACCCCATAGGTAGACTCTGTAGTATAAGGAAGCACCCCATAGGCAGACTCTGTAGTATAAAGCAGCCCCTATAGGCAGGCTCTGTAGTATAAGCAAGCCCCCCATAGGCAGACTCTGTAGTATAAGGCAGCCCTCCATAGGCAGACTCTGTAGTATAAGGAAGCCCCCCATAGGCAGACTCAGTAGTAAAAGGAAGCCCCCCATAGGCAGACTCTGTAGTATAAGGCAGCCCCTCATATGCAGAGTTTGCAGTATATGGAAGCCCCCATAGGCAGACTCTGTAGTATAAGGCAGTTCCCATAAAAAATAAATACTCACCTCTCTTCTTCCTGGTTCCTCTGCTGCTCTTAGTACCCGCACATCTCCGGACTGTGGGCACCGAGTTGTGACGTCATCACAACCCCTGTCAGTGTCGGCGTCAGTGACGCTGACAGGGGATGATGGGAGAGGGAGCATAACGATCCTTCTCTCATCAATGTGGTCAGCTGTATTGGCATGTAGCCGATACAGCTGAACCTGTGATGACGGGTGGGGGCCCACTACTGGAACCAGGCCCCCCACCACCTGCTCAGTGGCCCCATAGCGGCCGGGCAGCAATGCAGGGAGATCGATTTTCCCTGCTCTGCCGCAGAATGTTGCTGTATCGGCGCGATGTGCACGCCGATACAGTTACAGTAGCGTAGCTCCGGGTGGGCACCCTCAGAGAGTGGGGCCCGGGGCGATGGCCCACTCTGCCAATTGTACAATTGTGATTTCTTTTTTTAAATCACCATTTTCACATGCAAGAAAAAGGAGGGTCTTTGGGGGTGTTCATACTGCGGGTCCCCTGTTTTTGTCACAAAATAAATATGTTAATTTGCCAACCTATTTTGAATGAATAACATAAAAAATTAGATGTCATTGTGTTGAAAGGTATAGAAAATAAGAATACCTAGGTTTCTCACATTCTTAGCAGTCACTTCCGAGGTCATTCTAACATGCTGACCTCACACAGCCTCTTCCAACATAACATGCCAGAAATATCAGCTTTGGAATAATTGGCTCTCAAAATGGCATCCTTCTATTTTAAGCCTTGTGCTTTATCATTCTAACGTGTAAGAATCACTTTCTGAGTATAGACAAAAGAGATGGCATAATATAGAATAAAGTTTTCTCAGAGAAAAAGAGAATGTGTCATCAAGAAAGGTTTTTAAGTTTCATGCATTTTTTTAATATGTAATATTTTTGTCATATTATGAATGACCTATGTCTAAAAAAATAGCAATTTTCACACTGGTCTCTTGGCTATTATAGAATCATATTTCCTGTCTAATGCTAATGTTAACCCCTTCATGGCATAGCCATTCTCCATTTCTTTGCTGTTTTTTTCCTCCCCTTCTTTCAAGAGCCATATTTTTTTTTATCTTGCCGTCAATATAGCCATTTGAGGGCTCTTTTTTGCAGGACGGCTTGTACTTTTGGATGCGACCAATCATTCTACCATATAGTGTACTGGAAAACAGGAACAAAATTCCAAGTATGGTGAAATTGCCAAAAAAAAGTGGAATTCCACAATTGTTTTCGGAGATTTTTATTTACCACGTTCACTTTATGGTAAAACTGTCCTCTCAATTTGATTTTCTAGGTCAGTACGAGCACGCAGATACCAAACATGAATGTACAAATTTGAAAAAAAATACATTTAATGCCCCCAAAAAATGCAATGTCATTTTCTGACGATACAAAAAAAAAATGAACACTTTCTTCATGTATTTATTTCCTGTTTCATTTATACAGTAGCATGAACAATGTCTGAGACACTGAAAATGTAGCACCGGAGAAAACACTTTTCTCTTTTACTTGTTCTTTGAGAGTTAAGGCTCTTTCATAGACTTTCCTTCCCACGCTACGAAGTGTCTAACTCGTTGACATCTAAAAACACTCAGGACATAATAAATTTTTTGTGACACCTGCACTGAGTCAAATGTGCCTTGTGTGAATCTAGCGGTCTCCGCACTCGTTGGATCGCCATCATATACATCTGGAAAATGTTTTACTACTTTTGCAGCATATTAGTTATTCCTGTTGTCCAAAAATGTAGGTACACATACACACTACTGCTTCTAAACCAGTATCCGCTTTTTTTGCTTTATGTTTTAGTTTGCTGTCAGTTTACAGCAATGATCCCCGACCTTCGATTTACCAACTATTGTAAAACAGCAGCTTGCCGCGATAACCCATATTTTTCAAAGTGCAGCATTCTGTACATGTGGTTATGCCGATTCTCTCAGAAAATATTAATGGATCAAATAAATGCATATAAAAAAAACCACCAACATCAATACTACAACGAAATATGCCATAAAAATATGTTTTCTTAAAATTGTGGCAAAAATATGACATGCAATATGTCAACGTAGTCAACGACGAAGCAAAATGTGTAAAACTGGGAAAAAAACGGTTTTAACTTTCCAAAAACGGTTTTCTAAAGTAAATAGTATAAATAAAGCATGCTGATGTTTCGTTACATAAAATTATCTTTTCTGAACAAACATCTGCTATGTGTGTATCAGTGTGACGTCAGTGGTTTGTGGCTGACAGTTTTTGTTTAGTCTGTTCAGGTTGTTTACCAGCGGTGAGTAATGTATTAGGATTGTGTAATATCGGAGCTTAGCAAAAGCTAAACCTGAGCTGACACTGAAAACCTCCCCAAAGATGTGATATCACGGGTCTGCGTATTGTGTACTGTCAGGTGTAGGATTATCGGCAGCAGCATCATTAGGGCCACATTTATCTATTGTCACAAAGCTATTCCTTTGTAGTGTATATAAAAAATCCTGCATATGAAACCATCATTATTGTTCATTCTCTTCTACTTGCATGAACAAGTGACCACTGCTGCAAATCACTGACTGCAGCGTTGATACGTTTAGAATCGATGTAGCCACTAATTGGCTGCAGCAATCACATGCTGTCCTGCTGGTAAAGGAGGGTTAGCTGGTTTACTGAGACACATAAGCCGGACCCAAAGAAAATAAATCTAAATTTATCAATGTTTAAGTGGGTTCTTTTATTGCACTGCTGGAGTGGTGCTTTAAATATAGTTCCCCTTCCCCATGTCTCATACTCATCTGTTATCGCCTTCATCCTTTTCCAGCGTCAGTCTCTTCAGTCTCCGGGGAAGAGTGACCTGCCAGCAACTCAAGTGTTTCACGAAGCACTCCGGAGGTCACTTTTCAATCTATGAGAGCCTCACTAGAAGATTTACATTTAAAGCGCCACTCCAACTGTGAAAAAAAAACTTCCGGAGTGGTGCTTTAAGAATTCACTAGTCTATATATATAATTGCCTAAGGTGTACTTCCGTCTGTTTGTCTGTATATTCCGTAACGGAAATCCTGGGTCGCTGATTGGTCGCGGCCGGCCGCGACCAATCAGCGAGATTGTGGCGGGATTGAAACACCGCTTCACTTTTTACTATTGATGCTGCCTATGCAGCCTATGCAGCATCAATAGTAAAAACATAGAATGTTAAAAATAATAAAAAAAAGCAAAACATTATATTCTCACCTTCTGAAGTCCGCCACAGCCTTTCCCACTCCACGCGCTCCGGTCCCAAGAATGCATTGCAGCAATGACTCGAGATCACGTAGCGGTCTCGCGAGATGATGACATAGCGGTCTCGCAAGACCGCTACATGATCACGGGTTATTGCTGAAAGGCATTACTGGGAACGGAGCATCGGTAAAGGCCTCGGCTGGATCCGGGTGCCGACGGAAGTTGAGTATATGACTATTTTTTAATTTAATAGTTTTTTTAACAGGCAGATGATGCCCACATTGCTATATACTACGTGGGCTGTGTTATGTACTACGTGGCCGGTGTTATATATTACGTGGGCTGTGCTATATACTACGTGCCTGTGGTATATACTGCGTGGGCTGTGTTATATACTGCGTGGGCTGTGCAATATACTGCGTGGGCTGTTATATACTGCGTGGGCTGTGCTATATACTACGTGGCTGTGCATTCTAGAATACCCGATGGGTTAGAATCGGGCCACCATCTAGTAATAAATAGTTTTAAAAAAAGAGCACAAGGACCATTAAATACCGAGATGGGTGAGCAGAACTATACAAAACCAGCAAGAAACAAAATAAAAAATGGTGACATCTGGACAGAACAGGAAATGAAAACATTACAAAGCAATTGTATATAAATAGATAAATCCCACCTGCTTGTTTTCCCTCAATCTTCACCCCATTTCTCTTTGATTGACATCTCTGGCTTCATAGAGCCAGACATTAATCTGCATGAGAATCTGACTCCAGAGCCTATTTTAAATTGAAGGGGATGTTATAGATGTGATGTATAATGGCCGCTCTGCTCTCCTGATCTCACTGCAGAGCTGTGTGTGGTTATAACTGACACATCTGCAGGTGTCCTCAGCTTTAGAAAGCATGTTTGCAAGAAGACCATGTTCTATTGTTCTGGGTTAGTTGCATGACTCACACTGGTAACACCTCCTTTTATTAAAAATAATCTCTAGAAGCAGATTTTCATGCAGATCGGTGTCCGGCCCATAGTCCTGAACAGCTCATTTACATATAAAATAAATGTGGATTTCTCTAGAATAAGACATTAGCTCACAGATATCAAAGTATAATTTGATTCATCTTTCTATGATCTACATACCCGTATAGACAGCTTATGAGGGTGGATCCTACTGACAGATTCCCTTTAAAGAAAACAAGACTGTAATGATTTGGAAATCTCTTATAGCCATATTTTATTCACAACAGTATATAAAATACATATCAGAAGATGATAGGCTATGTTCCCACAGTGAGTATTTGGTATATTCTCACAATTTATATAGCATGCCAACTTATTCTAAATTGGGGTTGTAAAAAGATCAGCAACACATTGGATGACTATGCCGAATAGTTTGTTTATCTCTATATACAGTATAACCTCTAAAAATCTAAAAAGCAATTAAGAGTACTAATTATACAGATAGATGGGTTCATGTAAAAGGTGTGTGATGTTAAACCTCCTTTATGACTCACAATTAAAACGTCTGTTGAGCCTGCTCCACCACTTTAATAATAGCACCCCGTAAGCTTGCATCATATGTATTTGAATATTTCAGGATTACACTTTTGTGACATCCAAAGTAGAAGATACAAGACATGCACATTCCTCTGTTTTATGGTTCCTTATGAGTAGTGTTGAGCATTCCGATACCGCAAGTATCGGGTATCGGCCGATACTTGCGGTATCGGAATTCCGATACCGAGATCCGATATTTTTGTGATATCGGGTATCGGTATCGGAAGTGTAAAATAAAGAATTAAAATAAAAAATATTGTTATATTCACCTCTCCGGCGGCCCCTGGACATCAGCGGGAGGATCCGGCGTCCGGCACGGCTTCTTTCTTCAAAATGCGCGCCTTCAGGACCTGTGGAATGACGTCCCGGCTTCTGATTGGTCGCGTGCCGCCCATGTGACCGCCACGCGACCAATCAGAAGCCGCGACGTCATTCCTCAGCTAAAGTCCTAGAATGAGCGCCTTCTAGGACCTGAGGAATGACGTCGCGGCTTCTGATTGGTCGCGTGGCGGTCACATGGGCGGCACGCGACCAATCAGAAGCCGGGACGTCATTCCACAGGTCCTGAAGGCGCGCATTTTGAAGAAAGAAGCCGTGCCGGACGCCGGATCCTCCCGCTGATGTCCAGGGGCCGCCGGAGAGGTGAATATAACAATATTTTTTATTTTAATTCTTTATTTTACACTTTAATATGGATCCCAGGGCCTGAAGGAGAGTTTCCTCTCCTTCAGACCCTGGGATCCATGAGGATACATTCCGATACTTGATGTCCCATTGACTTGTATTGGTATCGGATATCGGTATCGGCGATATCCGATATTTTTCGGGTATCGGCCGATACTATCCGATACCGATACTTTCAAGTATCGGACGGTATCGCTCAACACTACTTATGAGTAACCGCAGTGTCTCAAAAATTTGATTTGGAGTGAAAATAATAGAAAAGATTCCCGAGTACAGAGATTTGCAGATTAAATTTTATTTTGGAGAATATATAAGGCTTCTTTTACACTTGCCGTATTTTTGCGGCCCCAATAGATTTCTATGGGGCCACAAAAACGGGTCGCAACAATTCATCTAAGCGCCATACGCCGCATGACCATTAAGGCCTGCTCAATATTTTTCACAGCTTACGGACATGGCCCCCATTGAAAATCAATGGGGCTGCAAAAACTATGGAAGCTTGTTTTTCCCATGCACCGTGTTTGCAGATCGCCGGGTTTTTTTCCCCCTACTTTTTCCTTACTATTCTATACCTTAAAACAGCAATCCGCAAAATTTTTGAGGGCCGGTTTTGAGGCAGACCATAAACTATGGCAATACGACCTGCAAAAAAGCCTGCAAAAACCGCCTGCAAAAAACACGGCAAGTGTAAAAAAAAAAAGCCTAAATTGGTGAATATTTGATCTAAATGACCACCAATCAGCTACTTGTTTGCTGATCGTTTGTGTAATAACTTGGTCACAGTCAGACCACATTTAACCCCTTAAGGCCCCGTCACACATAGCGAGATCGCTAGCGAGATCGCTGCTGAGTCACAAGTTTTGTGACGCAACAGCGATCTCAGTAGCGATCTCGCTATGTGTGACACGTACCAGCGATCAGGCCCCTGCTGTGAGATCGCTGGTCGTGTCGGAATGGCCTGGGCCATTTTTTGATCGTTGAGGTCCCGCTGACATCGCTGAATCGGCGTGTGTGACGCCGATTCAGCGATGTCTTCGCTGGTAACCAGGGTAAACATCGGGTAACTAAGCGCAGGGCCGCGCTTAGTAACCCGATGTTTACCCTGGTTACCATCGTTAAAGTAAAAAAAAACAAACGCTACATACTTACCTACCGCTGTCTGTCCCCGGCGCTCTGCTTCTCTGGTCTGGCTGTGAGCGCCGGGCAGCCGGAAAGCAGAGCGGTGACGTCACCGCTCTGCTTTCCGGCCGTTGTGCTCACAGCCAGACCAGAGAAGCAGAGCGCCGGGGACAGACAGCGGTAGGTAAGTATGTAGCGTTTGTTTTTTTTTACTTTAACGATGGTAACCAGGGTAAACATCGGGTTACTAAGCGCGGCCTCGGGATCGTTGGTCGCTGGAGAACTGTCTGTGTGACAGCTCTCCAGCGATCAAACAGCGACGCTGCAGCGATCCGGATCGTTGTCGGTATCGCTGCAGCGTCGCTATGTGTGACGGGGCCTTTAGTGACTAAACCAATTTTGACCTTAATGACCAAGCCAATTATTACAATTCTGACCATTGTCATTTTATGAGGCTAGAACTCTGGAACATTTCAATGGATTCTACTGATTCTCAGAATGTTTTTTCACAACATATTGTACTTCATGTTAGTGGTAAAACTTATTTGATATGACTTGACATTATTTATGAAAAAAATGGAAATTTGACAAAAATGTTGAAAATTTTGCAATTTTCAAAGTTTAAATTTATGTGCCTTTAAATCAGAGAGACATATCAGACAAAATAGTTAATAAATAACATTTCCCATATGTCAACTTTATATCAGTACAATTTTGGAAACACTTTTTTTTTTTTAACGAAGTTATAAGGGTTAAAAGTTTTTAAGGACCACCTCACATTTGAAGTAACTTTGGGGGTCCATATGACATAAAATACCCAAAAGTGGCACCATTTGAAAAACTGCACCCCTCAAGATGTGCAAAACCACATTCAAGAAGTTTATTAACTCTTCAGGTGCTTCACGAGAACTAAAGCAGTGTAAAAAGAAAAAAATTAACATTTAACTTTTTTCACAAAAAATTTAGTTTAGAACCAAACTGTTTTATTTTCAAAACAGTATCAGGAGAAAATGGATCAGAAAATGTGTTGTGCAATTTCTTTTGAGTATGCTGATACCCTGTATGTGGGGGAAATCTGCTGTTTGGGCACATGGCACCGCTCAGACGGGAGCACCATTTGACTTTTTGAACGCAAAATTGGCTGGAATCAATGGCGGGCACCATGTCTAGTTTGGAGACCCCCTAATGTACCTAAACAGTGGAAAACCCCCAATTCTAACTCCAACCCTAACACGGCCCTAACCCCAACCCTAACACCAGCACACCACTAACCATAATCCCTAACCACAACCATAACGCCAACACCGCAACCCTAATCCCAACACCACCCTAACCCCAATACCACAACCGTAACCCCAACACAACCCTAATCAGAACACACCATTAACCCCAACACAACCCTATCCCAAACAACCCTATCCCTAGCCCCAACTCTAACCCTAGCACCATCTCTAACCTTTGCCCAAACCTAACCCTAGCTCTAGCCCCAACCCTAGCCTCAACCCTAACCCTAGCCCAACCCTAACCCTAGTTGTAACCCCAATCTTAGCCCCAACCCTAACTGCAAAGAATGTAAAAAAATACATTTTCCTAACTAAGGGGTGGCAAAGGGGGGTTTGATTTACAATTTTTTTCAACTTGATCACTGCGATAGGGTTTCAAAATGAAAAAATAGGAAAAATTTCCTATTGTTGTCGGGTTCCAGGAAGAAGACGCAGAGGGTTGGGGATGGAGCCATAGGGTCTGGGGATGGCAGAGATACCAGGTGGGCTCAAGGGACCCCATTTCTCTCTCCTCTGGTTTGCTAGATCATATCAGAGGAGAGAGAAATTAATAGGAAATTGGACCTTTTTTTGAGATCCCTGTTATTCGGGATGACTGGAGCCTGGGGATGGCAAAACCAATCCGAAGCATGTTCTCCGGGGTCTCAGCTACCCCCGGTAGCCGAGACCCTGGAGATTTTCTGATGCTGGGGGGCGCTATACCCTTATTTCTCAGAGCCGTTAAAAAGCAGTGTAGAGGATTAAGGCCGCTTAACTGCTGGCATTAAAAGGTGTATTGGCGGTTGTTAAGGGGTTAATATGCCCACAGAATGATCAGTCATAAATTGATTGTTCTGTGTGCAGAGGCTGCCATTGTTCTCAGCAAACATATGTCTTAATTCTGAAGTATAGTGTGCTGCCGAGAACAATGATCTTTAACCCCTTAGTGACAGAGCCAATTTGGTACTTAATGACCGAGCCAATTTTTGCAATTCTGACCACTGTCACTTTATGAGGTTATAACTCTGGAACGCTTCAACGGATCCCGCTGATTCTGAGATTGTTTTTTCGTGACATATTGTACTTCATGTTAGTGGTAACATTTCTTCGATATTACTTGCGATTATTTATGAAAAAAACGGAAATATGGCGAAAATTTTTAAAATTTTGCAATTTTCAAACTTTGTATTTTTATGCCCTTAAATCAGAGAGATATGTCACGAAAAATAGTTAATAAATAACATTTCCCACATGTCTACTTTACATCAGCACAATTTTGGAAACAAAATTTTTTTTTGTTAGGGAGTTATAAGGGTTAAAAGTTGACCAGCAATTTCTCATTTTTACAACACCATTTTTTTTTAGGGACCACATCACATTTGAAGTCATTTTGAGGGGTCTATATGATAGAAAATAATGAAGTGTGACACCATTCTAAAAACTACACCCCTCAAGGTTCTCAAAACCACATTCAAGAAGTTTATTAACCCTTTACGTGCTTCACAGGAACTGAAACAATGTGGAAGGAAAAAATGAACATTTAACTTTTTTTTGCAAACATCTTAATTCAGAACCATTTTTTTTATTTTCACAAGTGTAAAAACAGAAATGTAACCATAAATTTTGTTATGCAATTTCTCCTGAATACTCCAATACCCCATATGTGGGGGTAAACCACTGTTAGGGCACACCGCAGAACTTAGAAGTGAAGGAGCGCCGTTTTACTTTTTCAATGTTGAATTGGCTGGAATTGAGATTGGATGCCATGTCGCGTTTGGAGAGCCCCTGATGTGCCTAAACAGTGGAAACCCCCCACAAGTGACACCATTTTGGAAACTAGACCCCTTAAGGAACTTATCTAGATGTGTGGCGAGCACTTTGAACCCCCATGTGCTTCACAGAAGTTTATAACGTAGAGCCGTGAAAAAAAAAATCGCATTTTTTCTACAAAAATGATCTTTTTGCCCACAAATTTTTATTTTCACAAGGGTAACAGGAGAAATTAGACCACAAAAGTTGTTGTGCAATTTCTCCTGAGTACGCTGATACCCAATATGTGGGGGTAAACCACTGTTAGGGCGCACCGCAGAGCTTGGAAGAGAAGGAGTGCCGTTTTACTTTTTCAATGTAGAATTGGCTGGAATTGAGATCGGACGCCATGTCGCGTTTGGAGAGCCCCTGATGTGCCTAAACAGTAGAAATCCCCCACAAGTGACCCCATTTTGGAAACTAGACCCCCCATGGAACTTATCTAGATGTGTGGTGAGAACCTTGAATGCCCAAGTGCTTCACAGAAGTTTATAATGCAGAGCCGTGAAAATAAAAAATATTTTTTTTTTCCACAAAAAAGATATTGTAGCCCCCAAGTTTTTATTTTTACAAGGGTAGCAAGAGAAATTGGACCCCAAAAGTTGTTGTCCAATTTGTCTTGAGTATGCTGGTACCCCATATGTGGGGCGCACGGCAGAGCTCGGAAGGAAGGAGCGCCGTTTTGGAATGCAGACTTTGATAGAATTGTCTGCGGGTATTATGTTGCATTTGCAGAGCCCCTGATGTACCTAACCAGTAGAAACCCTCCACAAGTGACCCCATTTTGGAAACTAGACCCCCAAGGAACTTATCTAGATGTGTGGTGAGAACTTTGAATGCCCAAGTGCTTCACAGAAGTTTAGAATGCAGAGTCGTGAAAATAAAAAATATTTTTTTTTTCACAAAAAAGATTTTGTAGCCCCCAAGTTTTTATTTTCACAAGGGTAACAGGAGAAATTGGACTGCAATAGTTGTTGTCCAATTTATCCCGAGTACGCTGATGTGCCATATGTGGGGGTAAACCACTGTTTGGGCGCACGGCAGAGCTCGGAAGGGAAGGAGCGCCTTTTTGGAATGCAGACTTTGATAGAATGGTCTGTGGGCATTATGTTGCGATTGCAGAGCCCCTGATATACCTAAACTGTAGTAACCCCCCACAAGTGACCCCATTTTGGAAACTAGACCCCCCAAGGAACTTATCTAGATGTGTGGTGAGAACTTTGAATGCCCAAGTGCTTCACAGAAGTTTAGAATGCAGAGTCGTGAAAATAAAAAATATTTTTTTTTTTCACAAAAAAGATTTTGTAGCCCCCAAGTTTTTATTTTCACAAGGGTAACAAGAGAAATTGGACCCCAGAAGTTGTTGTCCAATTTATCCCGAGTACGCTGATGCCCCATATGTGGGGGTAACCCACTGTTTGGGCGCACGGCAGAGCTCAGAAGGGAGGGAGCACCATTTGACTTTTTGAGCGCAAAATTGGCTGTCGTGTTTGGAGACCCCCTGATGTACCTAAACAGTGGAAACCCCCCAATTCTAGCTCCAACCCCTAACCCTAATCCCAACCTGATCCATAATCCTAATCACTAACCCTAACCATAATCACAACCCTTACCCCAAAACAACCGTAAGGTCAACCCTAACCATAACCCTAATCAAAACCCTAAATCCAACACACCCCTAATCCTAATCTCAACCCTAACCTCAAACCTAACCCTAATCCCAATACACCCCTAATCACAACCCTAACCTTAACCCTAATCCCAAACCTAACCCTAATCCCAAGCGTAACCCTAATGCCAACCCTAACCCTAATACCAACCCTAATCCAAACCCTAAACCTAATCCCAGCTCTAACCCTAACTTTAGCCCCAACCCTAGCCCTAACTTTAGCCCCAACCCTAACCCTAGCCCTAAGGCTACTTTCACACTTGCGTTGTTTGGCATTCCGTCGCAATCCGTCGTTTTGGACAAGAAACGGATCCTGCAAATGTGCCCGCAAGATGCGTTTTTTGCCCATAGTATTGCCGACGGATCGTGACGGATGGCCACACGTCGCGTCCGTCGTGCACTGGATCAGTTGTGTTTTGGCGGAGCGTCGGCACAAAAAAAGTTCAATGAAACGTTTTTTTGTACGTCGCATCCGCCATTTCTGACCGCGCATGCGTGGCCGTAACTCCGCCCCCTCCTCCCCAGGATATAGATTGGGCAGCGGATGCGTTGAAAAACTTCATCTGCTGCCCACGTTGTGCACAATTTTCACAACGTGCGTCGGTATGTCGGGCCGACGCATTGCGACGGCCCCGTACCGACGTAAGTGTGAAAGAAGCCTAACCCTAAATTTAGCCCCAACCCTAACCCTAAATTTAGCCCCAACCCTAACCCTAAATTTAGCCCTAACCCTAGCCCTAACCCTACCCCTAACCCTACCCCTAACCTAACCCTACCCCTAACCCTACCCCTAACCTAACCCTAACCTAACCCTAGCCGTAACCCTACCCCTAACCCTAGCCGTAACCCTACCCCTAACCCTAACCTAACCCTACCCCTAACCTAACCCTAGCCGTAACCCTACCCCTAACCTAACCCTACCCCTAACCCTACCCCTAACCCTACCCCTAACCCTAACCCTAGCCCTAACCCTACCCCTACCCCTAACCCTAACCCTACCCCTAACCCTACCCCTAACCCTACCCCTAACCCTAACCCTAATTTTAGCCCTAACCGCTGTTCTCCTGCCGGCCGGCAGATGGAGACAGATGGCGGGCGCACTGGGCATGCGTCCGCCATGTTCTTCTGCCGGCGGCCAGGAGGAGCAGCAAGAGGATCCAGGGACCTAGGTGAGTATGCTAGGGTCCCCGAATCCCCCTATTTCTCTGTCCTCTGATGTGCGATCACATCAGAGGACAGAGAATTACACTTTACTTTTTTTTTTTTTTTTTTTTTTTGCGGTCGCCGGTAAACAGTTAATTACCGGCGATCGCAAAACAGGGGTCGCTAAAACCGACCCCCGATCATGCTCTTTGGGGTCTCGGCTACCCCAGGCAGCCGAGACCCCAAAGATTCTCCCGGTGCCGGCCGGCGGGCGCACTGCGCATGCGCCCGCCATTTTGAAGATGGCGGCGCCCACCGGGAGACACGAGGAGCATCGGGGGAGCTAGGTGAGTATTGGGGGGCCACCTGGGACCCCTTTTCTCTGTCCTCCGATGTGCGATCACATCGGAGGACAGAGAAATTAAAAAGAGATCGCGTGTTTTTTTTTTTTTTTTTTTTTGCGATCGCCGGTAAACGGTTAATTACCGGCTATCGCAAATGCGGGGAGGGTTAAAACCCCCCCGAATCATGTTCTCTGGGGTCTCGGCTACCCTCGGCAGCCGAGACCCCGGAGAAAATCGGCCTGTGGGGGGCGCTATACACTTTTTCCACAGCGCCGTTAATTAACGGCGCTGTGGTTTAAGTACCCTTAGCGGCCGCCGTTAAAAGGCGTATCGGCGGTCGCTAAGGGGTTAAAGCAAAACCAAAAGATTATTTCACCAGACGAATGACCATTTAGCTAGTTCGTTGGGTGACTGGCAACCTATTTACACTACAAGATTATTGCACATTCTTTAAGCTAAAGGGACTGCAGACCTGAGAATCCTCCCAGCTCACGCACTGTGCGCTGTGAGGATTCGTTAGTGTCTGTGCCACAACAGCGGTCAAGTATGTGTTATGCATACTTCCGGCCAGAATCCGTCTAGTGGGATCGGCTTTGCTCTATGTAAGTGTATTGAGTGAGTTCCCCACAGTTTTATCTGCTGTAGCTTTGATAGTCCTTTCAGTGATGAGCTACTGCTCTGTAGTCACCGATATTCATGAGCTCTGAATAGCTTTGCCACCAACATTATTGATTGATAGCTTTTTGGAATAAACATCAATGAGTACAGATGTTCTAGTGTTACTATCAGTTGTTTTCAAATGTATTCAATGATTTTTGAAGGTAATAAATTTGAACTCAATGTTTTGATACTATTACAAACATGTAAGCACTTATGTACTCAGGCTCAACACAGGCTCAACACAATCTCCTACGAAGCTGTAAAACGGCAACCAAGGACTATATCACAAAAGATATAAATTTAAAAAAGCAAAAGAAGCAACCTTATCAACACCAGGTCAGATTGCCAGTGCAGGATGCAGCAGGCCACCATGATAAGTGGGGGCATCACAGGTGCAAAATACTGATGAAATGTTTCCTCACAAACTTATCAAATAATGGATAGGGTGGTTGCCAAAAATTACAAAGCATTCAAAGACTATTATGAATCCAAACTGTGCCTTCTTATGGCTCCAAATTCTTAAAAAGGCATACAGGGGAATTTTTTCTATGTAGTTTCATATGAAATATGATATAGAAATAATTCAGCATGTAGTATTATAGAAATATGTTCCAACAGTTTCTAGAGAAGAATAACCCTTCACAGTCGTGCTGTAATAGCAAATAGTTTCCTGAAATGGACCCCCTTGTGGCATATCACATGAGGTATGACTTATCTGATGTCAGTCAGTCATAATACAGCACTGGCACAGACTTCTTAGTATAAACCAATGTGCTAAGCCTTTTTCAATGCCCACTCTTTATGCTGTAAGCTTTCCTCTCTGCAGCATTCTCCTTGGCTCATCTATTAAGCAGATTCTCAAAAATTCAGCACAGTTGGCACCACTGCACATGTTCAACCTTCTGTTGTGGGCATGCCTTGCTGCTACTTCATTGGATTTCCAGGGCATCTTAAAATTGGACTGTATCTGTACCAACCACTGTTTATTTATGCCGTATAATAATTTGGGCTATTCAGTCAATGAGATGAAGACTCTAATGCGGGGGTGCAGAACCTTGTTTTATCCAAAAACCACATCCTGAACCAATTGCAAAGGCTGCAAAAAAATACAGGGGACCTTACATGAATACAAGACCAGAACCAATGTCAGTACATGAATACGTCACTATAACCACATCACAGTAGGGGCACGTATATGAATACATGACTATAACCACTGTCATTATATGAATACATCACCAGAACCACCGTCAGCTCAACAATATGTCATTAGAATCACCACCAACACATAAATATATCACCAGAACCATCATCAGTACAGAAATACAGCATCAAAACCTTCATCAGTACATGAATTCAGCTCCAGAACCACCATTCATACATGTATACAACACCAAACCATTATCAACATACAGGGGTTGGACAAAATAATGGAAACACCTAACGTTTTGGCATCATAATCTTTGAACTTGTGATAAACATGCAAACCGTGACATATGGTAATGTTTTGTAGTTGATTATTTATGTTATGTGATATACAGTACGGACCAAAAGTTTGGACACACCTTCTCATTTAAAGATTTTTCTGTATTTTCATGACTATGAAAATTGTAAATTCACACTGACGGCATCAAAACTATGAATTAACACATGTGGAATTATATGCTTAACAAAAAAGTGTGAAACAACTGAAATCATGTCTTATATTCTAGGTTCTTCAAAGTAGCCACCTTTTGCTTTGATGACTGCTTTGCACACTCTTGGCATTCTCTTGAAGAGCTTCAAGAGGTAGTCACCGGGAATGGTTTTCACTTCACAGGTGTGCCCTGTCAGGTTTAATAAGTGGGATTTCTTGCCTTATAAATGGTGTTGGGACCATCAGTTGTGTTGTGCAGAAGTCTGGTGGATACACAGCTGATAGTCCTACTGAATAGACAGTTAGAATTTGTATTATGGCAAGAAAAAAGCAGCTATGTAAAGAAAAACGAGTGGCCATCATTACTTTAAGAAATGAAGGTCAGTCAGTCCGAAAAATTGGGAAAACTTTGAAAGTGTCCCCAAGTGCAGTTGCAAAAACCATCAAGCACTACAAAGAAACTCGCTCACATGAGGACCGCCCCAGGAAAGGAAGATCTCTGCTTCTGAGGATAAGTTTATCCGAGTCACCAGCCTCAGAATTCGCAGGTTAACAGCAGCTCAGATTAGAGACTAGGTCAATGCCGCACAGAGTTCTAGCAGCGGACACACCTCTACAACAACTGTTAAGAGGAGACTTTGTGCAGCAGGCCTTCATGGTAAAATAGCTGCTAGGAAACCACTGCTAAGGACAGGCAACAAGCAGAAGAGACTTGTTTGGGCTAAAGAACACAAGGAATGGACATTAGACCAGTGGAAATCTGTGCTTTGGTCTGATGAGTCCAAATTTGAGATCTTTGGTTCCAACCACCGTGTCTTTGTGTGACGCAGAAAAAGTGAACGGATGGACTCTACATGCCTGGTTCCCACCGTGAAGCATGGAGGAGGAGGTGTGATGGTGTGGTGGTGCTTGGCTGGTGACACTTTTGGGGATTTATTCAAAATTGAAGGCATACTGACCCAGCATGGCTACCACAACATCTTGCAGTGGTATGCTATTCCATCTGGTTTGCGTTTAGTTGGACCATCATTTATTTTTCAACAGGACAATGACCCCAAACACACCTCCAGGCTGTGTAAGGGCTATTTGACCAAGAAGGAGAGTGATGGGGTGCTACGCCAGACCTGAACCTAATCGAGATGGTTTGGGGTGAGCTGGACCGCAGAGTGAAGGCAAAAGAGTCAACAAGTGCTAAGCATCTCTGGGAACTCCTTCAAAATTGTTGGAAGACCATTCCCGGTGCCAAGGGTGTGCAAAGCAGTCATCAAAGCAAAAGATAGCTACTTTGAAGAACCTAGAATATAAGACATATTTTCAGTTGTTTCACACCTTTTTGTTAAGTCTATAATTCCACGTGTTAATTCATAGTTTTGATGCCTTCAGTGTGAATTTACAATTTTCGTAGTCATGAAAATACAGAAAAATCTTTAAATGAGAAGGTGTGTCCAAACTTTTGGTCTGTACTGTATGCATGTAAATTAACTGTTTGTTTTGCTGAATTGTAAGAACGTTGATGAGAACCGGATACCAATGGCAGACCTCTCGGATTTTCAAAGAGGCCACATTGTTGGTGCTCGTATGGCAGGCGCTAGTGTAACAGAAAGTGGCCGAATGCTTGGCGTGTCAAGAGGTACTGTCTCCAAAGTAATGACTGCGTTTGAAAGAGAAGGAAAAACGTCCGCAGCAAAACACAGGTCCGGCCGAAAGTCAAAGTTGACTGAGAGAGACCGTCGGACTATAAAGCGAATTGTGAGAGGATCACAAGACCACGACTCCGAAAATCACTGCTGAGCTCAATGAACACCTACAGAACCCAGTTTCCACGAAAACTGTTCATCGGGAGCTGCACAAATCTGGATTCCACGGAAGAGCTGCAAAGAGAAAACCACTGCTCTCAATTACAAATGTTTCCAAGCATTTAGAGTGGTGTAGAAACCTCCAGAATTGGTCCCTCGAGCAGTGGAAACATGTGATATTCTCAGACAAATCATTGTTTACCCTATTTCTGACCTCTGGCTGAGTGTACGCTTGGAGACAGCCGAAAGAAGCATTCCATCCAGACTGCCTTCTCCCAACCGTAAAACATGGCAGAGGTTCTGTGATGATCTGGGGTGCTATTTGATGGAGATCCGCCGGGCCAATGATATCCCTTCATGGAAGAATTAACAGCCGAGATTATTTAGGCATTTTGGGCGACCAAGTGCATCCAATGGTTCAAGCACTGTTCCCAAAGGGGAACGCCATCTTTCAGGATGATAATGCACCAATTCATACAGCTAGAATCATTAAACCATGGCACGAGGAACATTCTAATGAAGTTCAGCATCTCATCTGGCCCCAACAATCCCCAGACCTCAACATTATTGAGCATTTATGGTCAATTTTAGAGATTCAAGTTCGTATGAGAAGGGGAGATGAAGGAGTTACTAGTGACTGATGCTTGGTTTGTATGCGTGGTAATTCCTTATCCTTCTCTGTTTTGGTTCATTCCTCTACCTTCACAACCCGGTGCATTCCTCAATTATATGTGAGTGAATATTTTGTACCAATGTACCAAAATCAGGAGGACTGGGTTACCTATTTACCGTTACCTGAATTCATTGTAAATAATTGTCAGGAATCGACCGGTAAGTCCCCATTTTTCAGGGCATATGGGTACCATCCTCAGTTTAGTTCATTTAACCCATTAGCGACCGCCGATACGCCTTTTAACGGCGGCCGCTAAGGGTACTTAAACCACAGCACCGTTAATTAACGGCGCTGTGGAAAAAGTGAATAGCGCCCCCCAGAGTCGGATTTTCTCCGGGGTCTCGGCTGCCGAGGGTAGCCGAGACCCCAGAGAACATGATTCGGGGGTTTTTTAACCCACCCCGCATTTGCGATCGCCGGTGATTAACCGTTTACCGGCGATCGCAAAAAAAAAAAAAAACGCATTCTCTTTTTAATTTCTCTGTCCTCCGATGTAATCGCACATCGGAGGACAGAGAAAAGGGGTCTCAGGTAGCCCCCCAATACTCACCTATCTCCCCCGATGCTCCTCGTGTCTCCCGCGCATGCGCTTGCCATTTTGAAGATGGCGGCGCCCACCGGCCGGCCCCGCGAGAATCTTTGGGGTCTCGGCTGCCGGGGGTAGCCGAGACCCCAAAGAGCATGATCGGGGTCGGTTTTACCGACCCCTGTTTTGCGATCGCCGGTAATTAACTGTTTACCAGCAACCGCAAAAAAAAAGTCAAAGTGTAATTCTCTGTCCTCTGATGTGATCGCACATCAGAGGACAGAGAAATAGGGGGATTCGGGGACCCTGCCATACTCACCTGTGTCCCTGGGTCCTCCTGCTGCTCCTCCTGGCCGCCGGCAAAAGAAAATGGCGGGCGCATGCGCAGTGCGCCCGCCATCTGTCTCCATCTGCCGGCCGGCAGGAGAAGAGCAGTTGGGGCTAAAATTAGGGCTAGGGTTAGGGCTAGGGTTAGGGCTAGGGTTAGGGGTAGGGTTACGGCTAGGGTTAGGGGTAGGGTTAGGGGTAGGGTTGGGGTTAGGGTTAGGGGTAGGGGTAGGGGTAGGGGTAGGGTTAGGATTAGGGTTAGGGCTAAATTTAGGGTTAGGGTTGGGGCTAAATTTAGGGTTAGGGTTGGGGCTAAATTTAGGGTTAGGGTTGGCGCTAAATTTAGGGTTAGGCTTCTTTCACACATACGTCGGTACGGGGCCGTCGCAATGCATCGGCCCGACATACCGACGCACGTTGTGAAAATTGTGCACAACGTGGGCAGCAGATGAAGTTTTTCAACGCATCCGCTGCCCAATCTATGTCCTGGGGAGGAGGGGGCGGAGTTACAGCCACGCATGCGCGGTCAGAAATGGCGGATGCGACGTACAAAAAAACGTTGCATTGAACTTTTTTTGTGCTGACGGTCCGCCAAAACACTGATCCAGTGCACGACGGACGCGACGTGTGGCCATCCGTCACGATCCGTCGGCAATACAAGTCTATGGGCAAAAAACGCATCCTGCGGGCACATTTGCAGGATCCGTTTCTTGTCCAAAACGACGGATTGCGACGGATGCCAAACAACGCAAGTGTGAAAGTAGCCTTAGGGTTAGGGTTGGGGCTAAAGTTAGGGCTAGGGTTGGGGCTAAAGTTAGGGTTAGAGTTGGGATTAGGGTTAGGGTTTGGATTAGGGTTGGTATTAGGGTTAGGGTTGGCATTAGGGTTACGCTTGGGATTAGGGTTAGGTTTGGGATTAGGGTTAAGGTTAGGGTTGTGATTAGGGGTGTATTGGGATTAGGGTTAGGTTTGAGGTTAGGGTTGAGATTAGGATTAGGGGTGTGTGGGATTTAGGGTTTTGATTAGGGTTATGGTTAGGGTTGACATTAGGGTTGTTTTGGGGTAAGGGTTGTGATTATCGTTAGGGTTAGTGATTAGGATTATGGATCGGGTTGGGATTAGGGTTAGGGGTGTGTTGGGGTTAGGGTTGGAGCTAGAATTGGGGGGTTTCCACTGTTTAGGTACATCAGGGGGTCTCCAAACACGATAGCCAATTTTGCGCTCAAAAAGTCAAATGGTGCTCCCTCCCTTCTGAGCTCTGCCGTGCGCCCAAACAGTGGGTTACCCCCACATATGGGGCATCAGCATACTCGGGATAAATTGGACAACAACTTCTGTGGTCCAAATTCTCTTGTTACCCTTGTGAAAATAAAAACTTGGGGGCTACAAAATCCTTTTTGTGGTAAAATATATATATATTTTTTTATGACTGCATTCTAAACTTCTGTGAAGCACTTGGGCATTCAAAGTTCTCACCACACATCTAGATAAGTTCCTTGGGGGGTCTAGTTTCCAAAATGGGGTCACATGTGGAGGGTTTCTACTGGTTAGGTACATCAGGGGCTCTGCAAACGCAACATAATGCCCGCAGACCATTCTTTCAAAGTCTGCATTCCAAAACGGTGCTCCTTCCTTCCGAGCTCTGCCGTGCGCCCAAACAGTGGTTTACCCCCACATATGGGGTACCAGCATACTCAGGACAAATTGGAAAACAACTTTTGGGGTCCAATTTCTCTTGTTACCCTTGTGAAAATAAAAACTTGGGGGCTAAAAATCTTTTTTGTGGAAAAAAAAAATATTTTTTATTTTCACGACTCTGCATTATAAACTTCTGTGAAGCACTTGGGCATTCAAAGGTCTCACCACACATCTAGATAAGTTCCATGGGGGGTCTAGTTTCCAAAATGGGGTCACTTGTGGGGGATTTCTACTGTTTAGGCACATCAGGGGCTCTCCAAACGCGACATGGCGTCCGATCTCAATTCCAGCCAATTCTACATTGAAAAAGTAAAACGGCACTCTTTCTCTTCCAAGCTCTGCGGTGCGCCCAAACAGTGGTTTACCCCCACATATTGGGTATCGACGTACTCAGGAGAAATTGCACAACAACTTTTGTGGTCTAATTTCTCCTGTTACCCTTGTGAAAATAAGAATTTGTGGGCGAAATATCATTTTTGTGTAAACAAAAGCGATTTTTTTTTTATTTTCACGGCTCTACGTTATAAACTTCTGTGAAGCACTTGGGGGTTCAAAGTGCTCACCACACATCTAGATAAGTTCGTTAAGGGGTCTAGTTTCCAAAATGGTGTCACTTGTGGGGAGTTTCCACTGTTTAGGCACATCAGGGGCTCTCTAAACGTGACATGGCGTCCAATCTCAATTCCAGCCAATTCTGCATTGAAAAAGTCAAACGGCGCTCCTTCACTTCTAAGTTCTGTGGTGCGCCCAAAAAGTGGTTTACCCCCACATATGGGGTATTGGCGTATTCAGGAGAAATTGCATAACAAAATTTATGGTTACATTTCTGTTTTTACACTTGTGAAAATAAAAAAAATGGTTCTGAATTAAGATGTTTGCAAAAAAAAGTTAAATGTTCATTTTTTCCTTCCACATTTTTTCAGTTCCTGTGAAGCACGTAAAGGGTTAATAAACTTCTTGAATGTGGTTTTGAGCACCTTGAGGGGTGCAGTTTTTAGAATGGTGTCACACTTCATTATTTTCTATCATATAGACCCCTCAAAATGACTTCAAATGTGATGTGGTCCCTAAAAAAAAATGGTGTTGTAAAAATGAGAAATTGTTGGTCAACTTTTAACCCTTATAACTCCCTAACAAAAAAAAATTTTGTTTCCAAAATTGTGCTGATGTAAAGTAGACATGTGGGAAATGTTATTTCTTAACTATTTTTCATGACATATCTCTCTGATTTAAGGGCATAAAAATACAAAGTTTGAAAATTGCAAAATTTTAAAAATTTTCGCCATATTTCCATTTTTTTCATAAATAATTGCAAGTAATATCGAAGAAATGTTACCACTAACATGAAGTACAATATGTCATGAAAACAATCTCAGAATCAGCGGGATCCGTTGAAGCGTTCCAGAGTTATAACCTCATAAAATGACAGTGGTCAGAATTGCAAAAATTGGCTCGGTCATTAAGTACCAAATTGGCTCTGTCACTAAGGGGTTAATAGTAATCACCCTTCTGGATTACTTTTTTTCTTTTTTCATGTTCTGTTACTACCATATGGCAGGGGGATACAAATTATTTGAGGAAGATGGGATCCAAATATAAGAGTGTGGGTAATCACAGATGTTTGGTGGGTCTGGACCTGTGTGTCGGTAACTTGGTGTGGTTGTCCTCTAGGAACATTAACCTGAAGGTCTGTCTTGGAAACTGGGTCCCAGGTTTATCGGTCTTTATAAGATCGGTCCTTATAAGGGATAATGGTGATGATGATTGATGATGAGGATAAAGCAATGCTGAAGTGCCAGGACTGACTAGCCAAAATACAATGGAACCACCCAAGGGGTGCTGAGTAGTGTTGAGCATTCCGATACCGCAAGTATCGGAATTCCGATACCGAGATCCGATATTTTTGTGATATCGGGTATCGGTATCGGAAGTGTAAAATAAAGAATTAAAATAAAAAATATTGTTATATTCACCTCTCCGGCGGCCCCTGGACATCAGCCGGAGGATCCGGCGTCCGGCACGGCTTCTTTCTTCAAAATGCGCGCCTTTAGGACCTGTGGTATGACGTCCCGGCTTCTGATTGGTCGCATGCCGCCCATGTGACCGCCACGCGACCAATCAGAAGCCGCAACGTCATTCCTCAGCTAAAGTCCTAGAATGAGCGCCTTTTAGGACCTGAGGAATGATGTCGCGGCTTCTGATTGGTCGCGTGGCGGTCACATGGGCGGCACGCGACCAATCAGAAGCCGGGACGTCATTCCACAGGTCCTAAAGGCGCGCATTTTGAAGAAAGAAGCCGTGCCGGACGCCGGATCCTCCCGCTGATGTCCAGGGGCCGCCGGAGAGGTGAATATAACAATATTTTTTATTTTAATTCTTTATTTTACACTTTAATATGGATCCCAGGGCCTGAAGGAGAGTTTCCTCTCCTTCAGACCCTGGGATCCATGAGGATACATTCCGATACTTGATGTCCCATTGACTTGTATTGGTATCGGATATCGGTATCGGCGATATCCGATATTTTTCGGGTATCGGCCGATACTATCCGATACCGATACTTTCAAGTATCGGACGGTATCGCTCAACACTAGTGCTGAGCTGTGAGGTGTTTTCTTGGCGATATTTTTCGGCTGCAGGACTACACCTGCTGTGCTATCACTCAGTGGTTTATAGGGAATCTTACCCCTCTTATTTTTGCACTTTATATATATTTTTTGTTTTGGTCTTCGGTGCATTTGGAGGTTGCTTTGTACATATATGTATCGTTTTGTGCATTACAATGATTGCTTATATTATGCATTGATTTCCATCAGCATTCTGTTTACTTTGTAGCACATATGTTGGGGGTTTTGTGGGAAGGGTGCCTATGTATTTTAATTATGTTTTAAATTCTTGTGTTGATGTACCAAATAAAGTTTGTTATATTTTTTCTTATAATTGTGTGGTGTAGTGTGCGGGCTTTACGGTAGTGCTTTCCTCTTTATTTTTTGTTCAGATAGATAGATAGACATGTGATAGATACATAGATACATAGATAGATAGATAGATAGATAGATAGATAGACATGGGATAGATAGATAATAGATAGATATTAGATAGATAAATAGATAGAAAGATAGATAAAAGATAGATAGATAGATAGATAGGAGACAGACATGGGATAGATAGATAACAGATAGATAGATAGATAGATAGATAGATAGATAGATAGATGAAAGATAGATAGATAGACATGGGATAGATAGATAACAGATAGATAGATAGATAGATGAAAGATAGATAGATAGATAGACATGGGATAGATAGAAAATAGATAGATAGACATGTGATAGATAGACATGGGATAGATAGATAGATAGATAGACATGGGATTGATAGATAATAGATAGATATTAGATAGATAAATAGATAGAAAGATAGATAAAAGATAAATAGATAGATAGACATGGGATAGATAGATAATAAAAATGGGGACAAGTACGACCCAGCAAACTACCGAGGGATATGTGTCAGCAGCAACCTGGGTAAACTTTTCAACTGCATCCTGAACAAGAGGATCCTCACCTTCCTCACAGAGCACAACGTCCTCAGCAAGAGCCAAGCAGGCTTCATGCCAAACCACCGCACCACTGACCACATCTACACTCTGCACAGCCTCATCAAGAGTCACGTCCACAATACAAAGAATGGGAAGATATACGCTTGTTTAGTGGACTTCAAGAAGGCCTTCGACTCAGTGTGGCACCCAGGACTATTCCTAAAACTGCTGGGGAGCGGAATAGGAGGCAAAACATATGACGTCATCCGAAGCTCCTACACTGAGAACAGTTGCAGTGTGAAGGTCAACGGAAGGAGGACGGCCTATTTCCAACAGAGTCGAGAAGTGAGACAGGGCTGCAGCCTCAGCCCAACGCTCTCTAACATCTACATCAATGAGCTGGCAGTGGTCCTAGAGTCCTCCTCAGCACCAGGACTCACCCTCCATGACACCCAGGTGAAATTTCTGCTGTATGCAGATGACCTCGTGCTGTTATCACCAACTGAGAAAGGCCTCCAAGATCATCTGAAAATCCTAGAGACCTTCAGCAGCACATGGGCACTGCCAATCAACAAGAAAAAAACTAATATCATGGTGTTCCAGAAAAGAAAGCAGAAACCCACTGGCCATCCTACCTTTATGATAGACAACCGTCCACTTACAGAAACCAACAGGTACACCTACCTGGGCCTAGAACTCAGCCAGTCAGGGAGCTTCAAGCAAGCCATAGCGTTACTAAAAGACAAGGCATCCAAAGCCTTCTATGCCATCAGAAGGCGTCTGTACCATCTCAAGGCACCAGTAACCGTCTGGCTAAAAATCTTTGACTCCATCATTGCCCCAATCCTTCTGTACGGTAGTGAGGTCTGGGGCCCAGTCTCATACCCAAACTGGTCAAAGTGGGATGCTGGGCCGACAGAAATATTCCACCTAGAGTTCTGCAAGCATCTTCTCCAAGTCCATCGGACCACATCAAATAGCGCCTGCCGAGCAGAGCTGGGCAGATTCCCACTACACATCACAATAAAGAAGAAGGCACTGTCATTCAAGGCTCATCTACAAAGTAGCAGTCCCAGCTCCTACCATCACAAAGCCTTCCTACACCAGGAAGCCCCAGGAAGCCTCCCAAGAAAAAGTACCCAAAGCCAGTTTGACCAAGCCATCAACCTACATGGCCTGACAAAAGGTGAAATCCAGAAGATGGTACACAAAGTCAAATAGGAATATCTCAGCATCTGGAGGAACGACATAAACAAATCCAAGAAACTGACAATATACCAGAATCTACAGAGGGTGTACAAACTGGCCCCATATCTAGAGAAACTAGAAAACCCCAAAGATCGACAGATCCTGAGCCGGTACAGACTGAGTGCCCACAGCCTACTCATCGAATCCGGGCGACACCGACAGAACTACAAGCCCCGAGAGAGCAGACTCTGCCAGTAGTGCCCCCAGGAGGCCGTGGAGGATGAGGCCCACTTCCTGCTGAGGTGCCCCAAATACTCCGCAGTGAGGGACACTCACTTCAAGAGACTGTCTGATCTCCTCCCAGACTTCACCTCCATGGAGGAGGAAAAGAAACTGACGATAAGGCTATGTGCACACGTTCAGGAATTCATGCAGAAAATTCCTGTGAAAATCCGGACATTTCTGGGAGATTTCTGCATGAAATCCGCATGCGTTTTTTTGCGCGTTTTTTGTGCGGTTTTAACGCGGTTTTTGCACGTTTTTTTCCGGACATTTCCCGATGCATTAGACAGTGGGAAAACCGCGAAAAAAACGCAAAATTAATGAGCAGGTTCATTATTTTTCCGCAATGCGTTTTTCATGCGGAAAAACGCACATCATGTGCACAGAAATTGCGAATTTCATTAAAAATGATAGGATGCTTAATGTATGCAGATTATTTGCGGTTTTATAGCGTTTTTATAGTGCAAAAACGCTAGAAAACCGCAAATAATCTGCAACGTGTGCACATAGCCTAATACTGGGGGAAGAGGAAAGTGCAGTGGCCGTAGCAGCGGAATATGTCAGTGCCTGCCACAGACGAAGAGGATTCTGATATGTCATGGACTTCCATACCCCAACACTGGACATATCCCTATCCCCCGACTAAAGAGCCTGATATGTCATGGACTCCTATACCCCACCCTGGAAACATCCTCTATCCTCTAAAAGGAGTCTGATATATCCTGGACCTCTATATGCCTCCCTCCCCCCCCCCCCGTTGTTTACCACATGCTTTGGCAATGCTAACTTGTACTTAGTCCTGCCAATAAAGCTCATTTGAATTTGAATCTGAATTAATAGATAGATAGACATGGGATAGATAGATAGATAGATAGATAGATAGATAGATAGATAGATAGATAAGACATGGGATAGATAGATAGATAGATAGACCTGGGATAGATAGATAGATAGATAGACATGGGATAGATAGATAGATAAAAGATAGATAGATAGACATGGGATATATAGATAGATATATAGATAAGAGATAGATAGATAGATAGACATGGGATAGATAGATGATAGATAGATCTATCTTTCCCCCTCCCCCCCGTGTAGGGCAATGGGGTACTCGGATCCGGGCCCTTCTTCTGTTCTCAGTGGGGATGTCACGGTGGCTGACCCAGTCCGTGGCCCTAGGGATACGTCCGTTGTAAAATGGGGGGTAAGGTCTTTAAAGGGATAGTGTTCGTGGCGCCACCTGCGGGATTTCGTCAGGATGACCGATGCTGCTTAGGGGTCCGCTGGGTTGATGTTATGGCAGCTAGATGGTGTACTTTCCCACAGGTGAAGTATGTCCCCAGGGCTTCCCAGAGTGTAGATGGAGAATGGTGGATGTTGTAAGGTGCAGTGAATAACGAGGACACAAGGTTGCAGTCTCTTTACCTTTACTGAAGGTTTCAGCATCCACAGTCCAGAGCACCAGATCACAGGGCAGGCAGAATCTGGCCGGTCTGAAGGCAATTCCAGAGTCCCCTTATCCAGGTGGAAATCAGTAGCCTTCCTCTAGCGCCTGAGTGTTGTAGTACCTCCCTGCTGAGCTTCTCGGTGAGGTCCTCACAACTATTGTAGGTGTTAAATCTCTTCCTCTCTGTCCCCCTGACGGATAGGACAAACCCGTATGACTGGTGGCCTGAGGCTTTTTATAGGGACGCCCCAGCCCCCACAAGTTGCCACCGTGCCTCCTGGGTATATGGTTGGGCAGCCAACATGTAAAAAAAATGTCCTGCAAGTCTCTGAAGTAAAGCATAGAGATCCTTACTCCCTCGGTGTTCTGGCTACCGGTACTGCGCTTCAGAAGGAGGCAGCCTGCTTCTAGCTGGTCTCCCTGTGATATTCCTCTCCTGTGCTCTGCTTTCTGGCACACTCTCTGCAATATGTTCATTTAGTGTCTTCCTTCAGGAGCTGCAGCACTTCAGGCTCCAGGACTCCGTCCTGTCCTTCTGTCTTCCTGACAGGAACTGCACTCTGAACTCTTTTTCCCTCCAGATCAGGATCTTATAAAGGGGAGTTCACCTTAAACAGGCTTAGAGCTCCCCTTTCTGGTCTGGAGTGTGAACATGTTGCATGCATTGCGTTACTTGATGAGAAGATATCCTTTATTGCCTTCGTAACATCATTCCCCCTGGTGGAAGAACAACATTACTGCAATGACCAGGACTCTGGGGCGCTGCACATGCAAACACTGAAAACAAGAAGAGCCGCAGCGTGAAAACAAGAAGAGGACGTCATCTGATGAAGACAGGAGTCGCCGGACCGGACCGCGACGCCCATCGGACCGGACCGCCCGCCCAGGTGAGTATAGTATAACCTCTTTTTCTCATCTTTCAGGATACATCGGGGGCTTATCTACAGCATTCCAGAATGCTGTAGATAAGCCCCTGATGCTGGTGGGCTTAGCTCATCTTCGATTTTGGGGGTAACAGGTTCCCTTTAATGTAAATTTTTAAAAAAACAATAAAAGTACACATATTTGGTATCGCCGCATCCGTAACGACCTGCTCTATAAAACTGTCCCACTAGTTAACCCCTTCAGTGAAGACCATAAAAAAGGCAAAAAACAATGCTTTCTAATCATACCACCCAAACAAAAAGTTCAATAAAACGCAATAAAAAACATGGTTGTAAATTAAAATGGTACCGCTGAAAACGTAATCTTGTCCTGCAAAAAACAAGCTGCCATACAGCTCAATCAGCAAAAAAATAAAAAAAAGTTATAGCTCTCATAATAAAGCGATGCAAAAATAATTAGTTTTTCTATAAAATTGTTTTTATTGTAAAAAAGTGCCAAAACATAAAGAACATATAAATGAGGTATCGCTGTAATTATACTGACCCAAAGAATAAAGCTCCCTTATCTATTTTACCACACACAGAACGGTATAAAACAAGAAAACAAACAAGAAAAAAAACTGTTCCTGAATTGCTGGTTTTTGTTAATTCTGTCTCCAAAAAATGGGAATAGAAAGCTATCAAAAAATGTCATGTGCCCGAAAATGATACCAATAGAAACTGAGCACTTACACCGGGTTTCCGTATAAATCTCGGAAATATGTGATTCAGACAGAAAGCCCAGCGGAAAATTCCCTATAATGAGGCAGATGGAGGCACTGTAGACGCCGTCTGACTTGTGATACGGTGGTGTCCGACCTTTTTGGGATTGCATTAAAATGCCATCGACCACAGTTTTGTGCACTTCTGAAAGGAAGGACACCACTGAACAGAGGTCAGACAGAGTCCGAGTAACTCTGCTTCCTCACTATAGTGAATGGATCCATTGGGGGTTTCATCTGACTCACGCCACTCAGAGATTTAGATGGAAACCCCAAAGTAAGTGCTCAGCGTAGAGCGCTGGATAACTGCGATCCCAAACATTATGTAAAATGTTCCCAATAAAAGCTTCCACTCAATCCACAAAAGAAGCAAGTCCTCACTCACGTTCATCATCTGTTAACAGAAATATAGGGGGCATCCACGTTACTGGTAGTACAAAGGCTCTGGAAAAGCAAAATTTCTAAAGAAATTCAGCAAATTCTCCACTCCCAAATCCAAATGCCCCCTCCCTTCTGAGCCCCAGTGTGTCTAAACAACATTTAGCGATCCCTCGTGTTTGGCATTTCTGTAGTGATGAGAGCCCACCTAATTTACAGGTGTGTGTCTCCAGAAGCATGAGCTGGGCATAATGTACTGGTCACTACAATGGCAGCTTGCAATTTTCACTCAGCAACACCCACTGCTGCCTGTTCCTGGAAAAGACCCATGAATCAAAATCGTCACCACACCTGTAGATACATTCCCAAAGGGGTATAATTTCTAAAATGGGGTTACTTAAGGGGGATTCTACTTTTCTAGTACTTTATATGGAATCCACAAAATTGTCTACGAAAATCTGCACTCCAGGAGGATGTCCCTCCCTAGTCGCTCCGTATGGCAAAGTAGTACTGTACAGCCACATATGGGGTATTTCTACATTCAGCAGAAATTGTGCGGAAAATTCTGGTGCCATTTTTTACCCATTTCCCAATGTGAAAATGTAAAACTTGGGGCTAACACACAATCTTGGTGGTAAAAATGTGAATTTTTTTTTCTTCACTGCCCAATGGTATAAAAGTTTGACTCACCTGTGGTGTCAATGTATTTACTAAATCTCTAGTTGAATTCATTGAGAGGTTTAATTGGTAAAATGGGGTCACTTATGGGGGATTCTGCTGTTCTGGCACCTCAGAGGCTCTGTCAATGTAACATGGCACCCTCAAACAAGTGCAGCAAAATCTGCATTGTAATATGGCGCTACTTCTCTTCTGAGCTTTACACTGTGCCTCAAAAGTAGTTTTTGACCACATATGGGGTATCAATGAACTCGGGAGAAATTTTACAACAAACTTTGGGGTCCATTTTCTCCTTTTGCCTTTGTGAAAATACAAAATTTGCAGGTAAAAAAAAATGTTATGGGATAAATGTGATTTTTTTTTTTTTCACAGCTTAAAGTTATAAAACTTATGTAAAGCACTTTGGGGATCAAGGATGCTCAATACACATCTAGATAAGGTCATAGAGTGGTCTAGTTTCCAAAATGGTGTCACTTGTGGGGGTTTCCACTGTTTAGGCACATCAGGGGCTCTTCAAACGCGACATGGCATCTGCAAATTACTCTACCAAGTTTAACATTCAAAAAGTCAAATGGTGCTCCTTCTCTTCCAAGCCCTACCATGCGCCCAAACAGTAGTATTCCCCCACATATGGGGTATCGGCATACTCAGGAGAAATTGCACAACAAATTATATGGAGCAATTTCTCCTGTTACCCGTATGAAAATGCAAAATATGGAGCTAAAAAAGATTTGGGAAAAATGTGATTTTTTTTTTTTATTTCCACAGCTCTACACTATAAACTTTTGTGAAGCATCTGTGCGTGCTCAATACACATTTAGATACGTTCCATAAGGGGTCTAGTTTCCAAAATGGTGTCACTTGTGGGGGTTTTCCACTGTTTAGGCACATCAGGGGCTCTCCAAATGCGACATAGCAACCTCTAATTATTCCAGCATATTTTACATTCAAAAAGTCAAATGGCACTCCTTCCATTCCAAGCCCTGCTGTGCGCCCAAACAGTGGATTTACCCCACATATGGGGTATCAGCATGCTCAGGAGAAATTGCACAAAAAGGTATCGTCCATTATACCCTTGCGAAAGTAAAAGAAATTAGGTCGAAAGGAAAATTTTTGTGAAAGAAAAGTAAATGTTTATTTTTTCCTTCTATATTTCAAACATTCCTGTGAAGCACCTGAAGGGTTAATTAACTTCTTGAATGTGGTTTTGAGCACCTTGAGGGGTGCACTTTTTAGAATAGTGTAATTTTGGGGTATTTTCTTTTATATAGACCCCTCAAAGTCACTTCAAGTGTGAGGTGGTCCCTAAAAAGATGGTTTTTCAAATTTTGTTGTAAAAATTAGAAATCGCTGGTCAACTTTTAACCGCTATAACTTCCTAACAAAAAAAATAATGTCTCCAAAATTGTGCTGATGTAAAGTAGACATGTGGGAAATGTTATTTATTAACTATTTTGTGCTGTTAGGTTGGTCTGCAAGTCAGACCTTTAGGGATATTGGATGGCTGCCAAATGTGTGAATTTCTCCAGAGAAATGACGGACAGAGATCAGATGTGGTATCTGTATCAGCTGCGTTTATTCCAGGAACGGACCTTCAGTTTTATACACTTTTGAGTAGGCGTATACATCATGTTCGTGCGCAAATCAACTGTTTATTACATGTGAGATCATTCTTAATTAATCATACTTATTCCTAATAAGGCCAGAACTGTGGACAGGTGATTCTTACATAAAAAGGTTACTTGAGTAGAGACACGTAAGGGGCTAATGTCCTAAGTCCCCTTTCTTGATTAAGTTTCACCTATCTCAGCAGTTCCTAGTAGTCAACAGAATGACTTAGCAGAAGGCATGTCTGGACATATTCATGGAGACATATGTATGAATTATGAGAACCCACTTAGGTGGTCCCTGATTTCCCTATCAGTGCGATATGACTCTCTGATTTAAGGGCATAAAAATTAAAAGTTTGAAAATTGCCAAATTTTCAAAATTTTCACCAAATTTTCTTTCTCTTCACAAATAAATGCAAATATCAAAGAAATTTTACCACTATCATAATGTACTTTATGATAGTGGTAACATTTCTTTGATATATTGTACTATATTGATATTTGATATTGTACTATATGTCACAAGAAAACAATTTCAGAATCACCGGGATCTGTGGAAGCATTCCAGAGTTATCCTTCTATATTATTTCTTTTTCTGTGATTACTTGGTATTTCCATTCATACTGCACCCACACACACAAATGATACACCATTTGAAAGGTAAACTTGCCCCTGTCAGCAAGAAATTAGCCAAACAAACCACACATCCACGATGTGACCACAAAATACAGTTTAAACATTAATTTTCATAAACCTGCAGTAAGGAAAAATGACCTGCAGGTGGCACGACACTACCTCAAAGCATACTACCACAAAGCTGCTTACAGACATCACAAACAAATCCTAACATTTGCCTTGGGGGATTTCCAGCTTGCCAAACTCCTTGCCCAGCTGATTTCAGGCACATTGGAGGATTGCACACTTCACTGCTGGTGAGTCACATATGTAAACACATTTGTAAACATGCACTGCCTATTCAATTGCACACTTGCTCCGTGTATACTCCACCGACACACACAAACGATACACCATTTCAAAGGTGAAATTACCTGCAGGTGGCACTTGCCTTGGGGTCTTTCCAGCTTGCGGAAGTGCTTGCCCAGCCTATTTCAGGCAAATTCGATGATTGCACACTTCACTGCAGGTGACTCACATATGCAAACACATTTGTAAACATGCACTGCTTTTTCAGTGATTACTTCGCCCCACACACACAAATAATACACTATTTGAAAGGTAAACTCCCTTCAGCAAGAAAAGACACAAATAAACCTCACATTCACAATTTGATCAATAAATACAGTTTAAACATTCATTTTCAGAAACTTGCAGAAAAAAATTACCTGCAGGTGGTACCACAACCTCAAGACATTTTTTTAACCTCTACTAATAAAACCAACCAATCTACATATATAAATACCTCTCTGTGTTCATCATCTCATTAAATACATTAACATTTGACCCGCTTGATTTTCCTGAAATTGCCTGCTCCCCTGACAACCAATGTGTGAAAATTTTGCACTGTTTCAGTCATTAAGGTGAAAACAGGCTTCATCTCAAAGGCGATACAGAGCTCCTATGTATAATGTCAATGATGATCCTTGTATTTCCTCAACACTGACACTATACACAGAGCTCTCGTGTATAATGTCACTAGTGATCACTGTATTACCTGTGCACTATGTACAGTGCTCCTGTGTATAATGTCACTTGTGGTAATTACAGTGTTGTAGTATTGTGTTTTTTTCATTATCACTATAGTAGTATTCAGACACTATGTGGTGTTACTATGTATGTCAATATTTCTCTCTTGTGTGTAGTATTATTCGGTCACTATGCGGTGGTAATATGCTGTCTGGTCATGGTGTGGCAGTATTTGTTATTTGCATGTATTATTATTTGGTCATTATGTGGTGGTAATGTGTGGTCTAGTTATGATGTGGTGGTATTTCTTCCCTGTATATAGTATTATTTGGCTACTATGTGGTTTGGATACACTGTGGCGGTATTTACTCCTTGTATGTGGTATTACTCAGTCACTATGTAGTGGTAATATGTGGTCTGGTCATGATGTGGCAGTATTTATTGCTTGAATGTAGTATTATTTGTCACTATGTGGTGGTAATATGTCATCTGGTCATGGTGTGGCACTATTTCTCCTTTGTATGTAGTATTATTCAGATACTGTGTGGTCTGCTCATGGTGTGGCGGTCTTTGTCTCTTGTATATGGTATTGTTAGGTCACTATGCGGTGGTAATATGTGGTCCAGTTATGTTGTGGAGGTGTGTGTGTACTGTATGCGATATTATTTGGTCACTATGTGGTGGAATATGAAGTCCATTCATAGTGTAGAGATATTTCTCCCTTGTATGTGGTATTATTTAGTCGCTATATGCTGGTAATATGTGATCTGGTAATGGTATAGTGATATTTCTCCATTGTATGTGGTATTGGTCTTGGTATAGTTAATTGTATTGTGTATGGTGGTCATTTATTCTCTATTATATTAATTAGAAGATACTTTATTTGCATTAGATATTGCATACTTGGAACACAGCAGCAGAGATGCACTTAGTCTACGTTCACATTAGCGTCGCATCGCCGTTGCGTCGGCGACGCAGCGGTGACGCACGGAAAAACGCGCGCAAAAACGCGCGCGTTTTGCGACGCGTGCGTCGTTTTTGACGAAAATCGGACGCACAGAAAATGCTACATGTAGCGTTTTCTTGCGTCCGACGCTAGCGTCGGAAACGACGCACGTGGCAAAAAACGCCACCAAAACAACGCACGCGTCCCCTATGTTAAACATAGGGGCGCGTCGCCGCTGCGTCGCCGACGCAACAGCGACGCACATTAGCGTAACGCTAATGTGAACGTAGCCTTACAAGGGTTGTCCGGTGAAAACAAGTAATCAGCTCTCCACAGAATAAGTGATAACTTATCAATTCGTGGGGGTCTGACTGTTGGGATTCCGACCGAGCAGCAAAAAGTGGAATTGTTATTCCCATTAGACTGGAGAAGCATGCACAACTCGACCACTGATCCAGTCATTCACTAAGTGGCTGCAAGCCCTGCTCTTGTTTTTTCTGGAAGCACTAAAAAGAATGAATAGGGCTGTGTCCAGACATCCAACCTGCCTTTCCATTTTAAAATGATAAAAGTGCCTTTTCAGGAATAAAACTTGCCTATTCTTCTGCTAGGTGCAGTTTTCAATGGTCAGATCCCACCGATCACTAAGTTAGTACCTATCCAGTGGAACCTGTGTAGAGGTGGTGGGGACCCTCACGTCTCCACTCTCTTGGTCACTGTTCACATGTTAATTGCGGCACCCCATGGTGTATTAATTAGAAATGTAACGTTTATACATGCTTACTGATGTTTGTGTACTGTAATGTGATGCATTTTTTATATACTGTAAGCTTAGGGACAGTATAGAACCGTTCTGGGATTAGAATAGAGGGTGGCATCATAGAGATAGGATAGAATAGATAGAAGTGTTAGTAAGGTACAGAAAGCTTGGGAGTTGGTTAGTGGGGAGGAGTTAGAGCAGAGCAGGGCAGAGTCACAGGGATATAATCCTGATTAGGGGACAGAAGCCCGGGCAGCCTTGCCCAGGGCGAGATGTGAGGGATAGTGACACAGACGATAGACAGACATGGGGGATAAAGCTGTGATGGCAGTAAGGGGCCCCCAAGGGGAGAATAGTACAGTCGAGTACCAGCTCAAGAGGACTATCCCCAAGAAGGATTTGGGGTCTAAGACAGGGCAGGAGCAGCTGAGATGGCCTTCCCAGCACCTTTCCCTAATGGAACCGGATGAGGGGCTGACAGGGGGCTGGTGATGCTGAAGGTACTGATGGGACAAGGACTGTCCAGTGATATGGCAGGGATTGCCAGGAAAAGGGAGACAGAGCTGAAGGAGAGCAAAGGAGCTGCCCAGACAGCAGGCAAAAATAAGAAGATGCCTCTGTGTTTAACCTGTGCTGCCTATGTGATGTATGCACTGCTGTCCAATAAAGTTAATCTGTTGGAAAAAGACCTCGACTCCGAAGTGATTTATGGGGCTCTTGGATGCAGAGCCGGTGCAACAGCAGCCGAAGGGAAACCTGACAGTGACTGTGAGTGCTCTGTTGTGCATGCTGCATATGCAGCAAAAGGGACACTGTATTTTATCTGTGAGGTGCCAGGGTGTTAGAACAGAACAGCACATTGCCACGACTACCACCCTGGCCGCCTTACACCTGTGCACAGTAGATGTGTTTTACAGTCGATGCTCCACAGTAACGGGGATAATGGCTAACAGATATTTGCATATAGCTTTAGTTTGGGCCCCTAGAGTCAATTTCCCCTGTGGGCCCCAGACACCCCAATCTGAATATGTATAAAGTGCCTATTAAAGTTGATAATTATCATGACCATGTGTGTGCAAACATTAAAATCAAAGGTTCTCACAACATATGAAAAAGGCATCCTCTAGAGTAAACAATTGCCATGTTTGGCATTCTATCAATGTCACAGCCCCTCTCAAAGACAAAACAGAACATGAGCCAGTCAGACGGGTCCTCCCTGCAGGCCTGGGAATGCTCCTGACATTGTAAAGAGCTTTAGAGCAGTGGCCCCATATTGTATAAGTGCAAGACAGTAGTATTAATAGTCTGAGAACAACAATGAGTGTTGATTTTCTGATGCTGCACATTTTCTGTAGTATTTCTGCACCTATTAGGTAAACTAAGTTATTTGCGTTTTTTTTATTGCATTTTTTAGCGCATTTTGTACATGCCGTTTATTGCGCTTTTGACACTGAACTTTTTGTTCCTTTTTGTTGTGACGTGTAGTGCAGCGGTGTCCTCACTGTGCAGTGAAGAGGCAGTGACCCACAGATTTAGGCTATGTGCTCACGTTGCTGATTTGCTTGGGGAAATTTCTAAGCGGTTTCTGCATCTCTTGGCAGAAAATGCAGTGGAAATTCCGCGCTTTTTTATGTGGATTTTATGCGTTTTTTATGTTACTTTCATGTGGATTTTCATGCATTTTTGTAAATCCATAGAGCTAAATAAAGATATATTATTAAAAAAAAAGAATTGTGATGTAATTTCCTTGTTCAACCTCTTCAGCCAGAAACTCTCATTAATAATAAAGACACACACACGGCAGCCTATGTAGGAGCATTAATATAATTAACCTACATATGCTGTAACAAAAAAGCTACTGTCAGAAATCTGTGTGAAATGTAATATTTATTTTTCAAAAAATTGAAAAAAACTTGTGTGGGCTCCCGCATAAATTTATTTACCATCAGAGGGAAAGCCGACGGCTGATGTTAATATTCTGGGAAGAAGCCAATAGCCATAAAGGTTCCCAGGCTATTAATATCAGCTCACAGCTGTTTGCTTAGCTTTTACTGGCTATTTTACAGGGGAACCCCAGAAAAAAATTGACATGGGGTCTCCCTATAAAATTGAACCAGCAAAGGCTAGGCAGACAGCTGCGGGCTGATATTAATAGCCTGGGAAGGGGCCATTGATATTGTCATCCCCCGGCTAAAAACATCAGCTCTCAGCTGCCCCAGAAATGGCGCATCTTATAGATGTGCCAATTCTGGCACTTAGCTCGCTCTTCCCACTTGCCCTGTAGCGGTGGCAAGTGGGGTTCATATTTGTGGGGTTGATGTCACCTTTGTATTGTCAGGTCACGTCAAGCCCACAGCTTAGTAGTGGAGAAGCGTCTATAAAACACCTATCCATTACTAATCCTATAGTTACATGGTAAATAAACACACAGCCAGAATAAAGTTCTTTATTTGAAATAATCACACAGACTCCATTATTGAATCAAAATTTACCATACTTACTGAACACATAATCCCTGACGCCCTTGTCTCCTGCAACAAAATAAAATAACAAACCAACATATAATACTATCCTGTACGACGTAGTCCATTTAATACCGAGTGTCCCACGGCGATCTCACATGTAGAACAGTCACATCGGGAGATGTACAAAAAAAGTGTTACACTCTATCGTGCCAAAGCATGTCAATATGAAATACATTTTACATGAGGTGCGTGGATATCTTCTGTGCTGCCGCAACAATACAATTTCCAAGCTTAATGAGGTAGTAATGGTGGTTTATTCAATGCGTTTCAGGGTCTTAATGACCCCTTCTTCAGGAACGGCCACACAAAACATCCTGAAGAAGGGTTCACTAAGACTCCTAAGCACAGAAGACATCCACACACCTCATGTACATTGTATCATATGGCCGGTAACCGTCCCGTGGATCTACAGCAGCCGACATTTTGAGTGTGTGTCTCACATCATCAGGTGAGCAGTTTTCTTGGAGATTATTATATCAAATCTGTGAGATAAGACCCTATTTGCGCTTTCTTCCTGTCTTTTCTTGAAATACTAATATGAAATACATGAAATATGAATAGCAAAATGGCTTTTGAACATTAGGAAAAATATTTATGAGACACTTTGCACAAAATTTGACCAATTAGTTTGAGCCCATCAACCATCGTCAAGGTGGCCTCATTAATCTAATGGGTCCCTGACCTCCCTGTCCAATGTGAACACTTACCTAAGGCTAATGTCTAGAATTTTTCTCAGCCGGGGTTTTTCCTACTTAGGTAGATGATTTACCTTCCCCCGTATCTCATATGGCCCCTGCCATTTAGCCATGAGCTTATTCTCTGTGATGGGCACTACTACCAACAGCCGGTCCCCTTCTTTAAAGGTCCTGGCCATGGTTCTTTTATTATACACATGTCTCTGCGCGGCCTGGGCATCTATCACATGCTCAATGACACTATTATGCGGAGTGGGCTCCTATTGTCACGTCTCCTTGGCCACGTCCAGCAGTCACCTCAGGTGCATGCCATACAATAACTGAAATGGAGAGAACCCTGTGGACGCCTGCAGTACCTCGCGGATAGCGAACATTAGATAGGGCAGTAACATGTCCCAATCCCTCCTGTCCTTGGCGACCACCTTTTTCAGCATGGATTTTTAGGGTCTTGGTAAATCTCCCCACCAACCCGTCGGTTTCTGGGTGATACACTGACATACGTAGCTGTTTAATCCGGAGCAGCTTACATAGCTCCCAGGTCACCTTGGACATAAAAGGAGTCCCCTGATCTGTAAGGATCTCCTTTGGTAGCCCAAGGCGACAAAACATGGCAAACAGCTTGCGGGCTATTAACTTGGCCAAGGTGTTGTGGAGAGGTATCGCCTCTGAGTACTGTGTGGCGTAGTCCACTATGACCAAAATATGTTGATGGCAGCGGGTGGATTTCACTATGGGGCCTATCAGATCCATTGCTATCCGCTCAAATAGTACCTCTTTGATGGGCAGAGATACCAATGGACTCAGGTAGTTCACAGTGAGTGAGGATAGTTGGCACTCCGGACACGTGTCACAGTACCTCTGGATCTCCGCGTAGATTCCAGGCCAATGAAAAATGCTGCAGAATGCGCTCCTGTGTTTTTTTGGCACCAAAGTGCCCTCCTAGCATATGGGAGTGAGCCATGTCGAGCACCGCCCTATGGTAGGATTGGGGTACCACCAGCTGTTCCACCCCCTCATCCTGGACTTTATCCACTCGGTACAACAATCGGAAGTGCCTGTAGTGGTGGTGCAGACTGGCTGGGCACACATAGACACATGAAGAGAATATCCACAGTCCATGAGTTCAGCTGTCAGGGGGCAGTTGGCAGCCACATGTCCGGGGCCCTGGCACAACCTACACTTGATAGCTGTGGCAGGACTGGACCTTGGGGCCGCTGTTGTGAATTCTGTTGTTAAGCTCCCTCCTGTGGTCATGAATGGTACTTCGGCTGGTTCTGTCCATGGGCTTCCTCTGGTGGTTGTGAGTGGGGCTGCGGCTTCTGAGGTTCCTTCCACAGGTGACGAGGTTAATTCGTTAGCTGGCTGCTCTATTTAACTCCACCTAGATCATTGCTCCATGCCACCTGTCAATGTTCCAGTATTGGTCTAGTTCGCTCCTGGATCGTTCTTGTGACCTGTCTTCCCAGCAGAAGCTAAGTTCCTGCTTGTTTTTCTCTGTTTGCTATTTTTTCTGTCCAGCTTGCTATTTTGATTTTTGTCTTGCTTGCTGGAAGCTCTGGGACGCAGAGGGAGCGCCTCCGCACCATGAGTCGGTGCGGAGGGTCTTTTTGCGCCCTCTGCGTGGTCTTTTTGTAGTTTTTTGTGCTGACCGCAAAGTTACCTTTCCTATCCTCCGTCTGTTCAGTAAGTCAGGCCTCACTTTGCTAAATCTATTTCATCTCTGTGTTTGTAATTTTCATCTTAACTCACAGTCATTATATGTGGGGGGCTGCCTGTTCCTTTGGGGAATTTCTCTGAGGCAAGGTAGGCTTTATTTTTCTATCTTTAGGGCTAGCTAGTTCCTTAGGCTGTGACGAGGCGCCTAGGGAGCGTCAGGAGCGCTCCACGGCTATTTCTAGTGTGTGTGATAGGATTAGGGATTGCGGTCAGCAGAGTTCCCACGTCTCAGAGCTTGTCCTGTATTATTAGTAACTATCAGGTCATTCCGTGTGCTCTTAACCACCAGGTCCATTATTGTCCTCACCACCAGGTCATAACAGTACAGGTGGCCAAAAGTATTAATGCATCTCAATAGAGGGATAAGAGAAGTTCTGAGACCATTTTTTTTTCTTTGCAGTGTGTTTTGTCCCTCTTTTCCCCTTTACCTCTGGGTGGTTCAGGATACAGGTGTAGATATGGACATTCAAGGTCTTTCCTCTTGTGTGGATGATCTCACTGCAAGGGTACAGAACATTCAAGATTTTGTGGTTCAGAATCCGATGTTAGAGCCTAGGATTCCAATTCCTGATTTGTTTTTTGGGGATAGATCTAAGTTTTTGAATTTCAAAAATAACTGTAAATTGTTTCTTGCTTTGAAACCTCGCTCCTCAGGTGACCCTGTTCAACAAGTGAAAATCATTATTTCTTTGTTACGTGGCGACCCTCAAGACTGGGCATTTTCCCTTGCGCCAGGAGATCCGGCATTGCGTGATGTTGATGCGTTTTTTCTGGCGCTTGGATTGCTTTATGATGAACCTAATTCAGTGGATCAGGCAGAGAAATCTTGCTGGCTCTGTGTCAGGGTCAGGATGAGGTAGAGATATATTGTCAGAAGTTTAGGAAGTGGTCTGTACTCACTCAGTGGAATGAATGTGCGCTGGCAGCAATTTTCAGAAAGGGTCTCTCTGAAGCCCTTAAGTATGTCATGGTGGGATTTCCCATGCCTGCTGGTCTGAATGAGTCTATGTCTTTGGCCATTCAGATCGATCGACGCTTGCGTGAGCGTAAAGTTGTGCACCATTTGGCGGTATTATCTGAGCATAGACCTGAGCCTATGCAATGTGATAGGACTTTGACCAGAGCTGAACGGCAAGAACACAGACGTCGGAATGGGCTGTGTTTTTACTGTGGTGATTCCACTCATGCTATCTCCGATTGTCCTAAGCGCACTAAGCGTTTCGCTAGGTCTGCCACCATTGGTACGGTACAGTCGAAATTTCTTTTGTCCGTTACTCTGATTTGCTCTTTGTCATCCTATTCTGTTATGGCATTTGTGGATTCAGGCGCTGCCCTGAATTTGATGGACTTGGAGTTTGCTAGGCGCTGTGGTTTTTTCTTGGAGCCCTTGCAGTATCCTATTCCATTGAGAGGAATTGATGCTACGCCTTTGGCCAAGAATAAGCCCCAGTACTGGACCCAATTGACCATGTGCATGGCTCCTGCGCATCAGGAGGATATTCGCTTTTTGGTGTTGCATAATCTGCATGATGTGGTCGTTTTGGGGTTGCCATGGCTACAGGTCCATAATCCAGTATTGGATTGGAAATCTATGTCTGTGTCCAGCTGGGGTTGTCAGGGGGTACATGGTGATGTTCCATTTTTGTCTATTTCGTCATCCATCCCTTCTGAAGTCCCGGAGTTTTTGTCGGATTACCGGGATGTATTTGATGAGCCCAAATCCAGTGCCCTACCTCCTCATAGGGATTGCGATTGTGCTATCAATTTGATTCCTGGTAGTAAGTTTCCTAAGGGCCGACTGTTCAATTTATCTGTGCCAGAACACGCCGCTATGCGGAGTTATATAAAGGAATCCTTGGAGAAGGGTCATATTCGCCCGTCGTCGTCACCATTGGGAGCAGGGTTCTTTTTTGTGGCCAAGAAGGATGGTTCTTTGAGACCTTGTATTGATTACCGCCTTCTTAATAAGATCACAGTCAAATTTCAGTACCCTTTGCCGCTGCTGTCTGATGTATTTGCTCGGATTAAGGGGGCCAGTTGGTTCACCAAGATAGATCTTCGTGGTGCGTATAATCTTGTGCGTATTAAACAGGGCGATGAATGGAAAACAGCATTTAATACGCCCGAGGGCCATTTTGAGTACCTGGTTATGCCATTCGGGCTTTCCAATGCTCCATCAGTATTTCAGTCCTTTATGCATGACATCTTCCGAGAGTACCTGGATAAATTCCTGATTGTATATTTGGATGATATTTTGGTCTTCTCGGATGATTGGGAGTCTCACGTGAAGCAGGTCAGAATGGTGTTCCAGGTCCTTCGTGCTAATTCTTTGTTTGTGAAGGGGTCTAAGTGTCTCTTTGGAGTTCAGAAGGTTTCATTTTTGGGTTTCATTTTTTCCCCTTCTACTATCGAGATGGACCCTGTTAAAGTCCAGGCCATTTATGATTGGACTCAGCCGACATCTGTGAAGAGTCTGCAAAAGTTCCTGGGCTTTGCTAATTTTTATCGTCACTTCATCAGTAATTTTTCTAGTGTTGCTAAACCGTTGACTGATTTGACCAAGAAGGGTGCTGATGTGGTCAATTGGTCTTCTGCGGCTGTGGAAGCTTTTCAGGAGTTGAAGCGTCGTTTTTCTTCTGCCCCTGTGTTGTGCCAGCCAGATGTTTCGCTCCCGTTTCAGGTCGAGGTTGATGCTTCTGAGATTGGAGCAGGAGCTGTTTTGTCGCAAAGAAGTTCTGATGGCTCGGTGATGAAACCATGTGCCTTCTTTTCTAGAAAGTTTTCGCCTGCTGAGCGCAATTATGATGTTGGCAATCGAGAGTTGTTGGCCATGACGTGGGCATTCGAGGAGTGGCGTCATTGGCTTGAAGGAGCCAAGCATCGCGTGGTGGTCTTGACGGATCACAAGAATTTGACTTATCTCGAGTCTGCCAAACGGTTAAATCCTAGACAGGCTCGTTGGTCGCTATTTTTCTCCCGTTTTGATTTTGTGGTTTCGTACCTTCCGGGCTCTAAGAATGTGAAGGCTGATGCCCTGTCAAGGAGTTTTGTGCCCGACTCTCCGGGTGTTCCTGAGCCGGCGGGTATTCTCAAAGAGGGGGTAATTTTGTCTGCCATCTCCCCTGATTTGCGGCGGGTGCTGCAAAAATTTCAGGCTGATAGACCTGACCGTTGCCCAGCGGAGAAACTGTTTGTCCCTGATAAATGGACTAGTAGAGTTATCTCTGAGGTTCATTGTTCGGTGTTGGCTGGTCATCCTGGAATCTTTGGTACCAGAGATTTGGTGGCTAGATCCTTTTGGTGGCCGTCTTTGTCGCGGGATGTGCGTTCTTTTGTGCAGTCTTGTGGGACTTGTGCTCGGGCTAAGCCCTGCTGTTCTCATGCCAGTGGGTTGCTTTTGCCCTTGCCGGTCCCGAAGAGGCCCTGGACGCATATTTCTATGGATTTTATTTCCCTGTCTCTCAAAGATGTTGGTCATTTGGGTGGTTTGTGATCGCTTCTCTAAGATGGTCCATTTGGTACCCTTGTCTAAATTGCCTTCCTCCTCTGATTTGGTGCCGTTGTTTTTCCAGCATGTGGTTCGTTTACATGGCATTCCGGAGAACATCGTTTCGGACAGAGGTTCCCAGTTTGTTTCGAGGTTTTGGCGATCCTTTTGTGCTAGGATGGGCATTGATTTTGTCTTTTTCCTCGGCTTTCCATCCTCAGACAAATGGCCAAACCGAACGTACTAATCAGACTTTGGAAACATATCTGAGATGCTTTGTTTCTGCTGATCAGGATGATTGGGTGTCCTTTTTGCCTTTGGCTGAGTTCGCCCTTAATAATCGGGCCAGCTCGGCTACTTTGGTTTTGCCGTTTTTCTGCAATTCTGGTTTCCATCCTCGTTTCTCTTCAGGGCAGGTTGAGTCTTCGGACTGTCCTGGTGTAGATACTGTGGTGGATAGGTTGCAGCAGATATGGACTCATGTGGTGGACAATTTGACATTGTCCCAGGAGAAGGCTCAACGTTTCGCTAACCGCCGGCGCTGTGTGGGTCCCCGCCTTCGTGTTGGGGATTTGGTTTGGTTGTCGTCTCGTTATGTTCCTATGAAGGTTTCCTCTCCTAAGTTTAAGCCTCGTTTCATTGGTCCGTATAAGATTTCTGAGGTTCTCAATCCTGTGTCATTTCGTTTGACCCTTCCAGCTTCTTTTGCCATCCATAATGTATTCCATAGGTCGTTGTTGCGGAGATACGTGGCGCCTGTGGTTCCATCCGTTGATCCTCCTGCCCCGCTGTTGGTTGGGGGGGAGTTGGAGTATGTGGTGGAGAAGATTTTGGATTCTCGTATTTCGAGACGGAAACTCCAGTACCTGGTCAAGTGGAAGGGTTATGGTCAGGAAGATAATTCCTGGGTCTTTGCCTCTGATGTTCATGCTGCCGATCTGGTTCGTGCCTTTCATTTGGCTCGTCCTGGTCGGCCTGGGGGCTCTGGTGAGGGTTCGGTGACCCCTCCTCAAGGGGGGGGTACTGTTGTGAATTCTGTTGTTAAGCTCCCTCCTGTGGTCATGAATGGTACTTCGGCTGGTTCTGTCCATGGGCTTCCTCTGGTGGTTGTGAGTGGGACTGCGGCTTCTGAGGTTCCTTCCACAGGTGACGAGGTTAATTCGTTAGCTGGCTGCTCTATTTAACTCCACCTATATCATTGCTCCATGCCACCTGTCAATGTTCCAGTATTGGTCTAGTTCGCTCCTGGATCGTTCTTGTGACCTGTCTTCCCAGCAGAAGCTAAGTTCCTGCTTGTTTTTCTCTGTTTGCTATTTTTTCTGTCCAGCTTGCTATTTTGATTTTTGTCTTGCTTGCTGGAAGCTCAGGGACGCAGAGGGAGCGCCTCCGTACCGTGAGTCGGTGCAGAGGGTCTTTTTGCACCCTCTGCGTGGTCTTTTTGTAGTTTTTTGTGCTGACCGCAAAGTTACCTTTCCTATCCTCCGTCTGTTCAGTAAGTCGGGCCTCACTTTGCTAAATCTATTTCATCTCTGTGTTTGTAATTTTCATCTTAACTCACAGTCATTATATGTGGGGGGCTGCCTGTTCCTTTGGGGAATTTCTCTGAGGCAAGGTAGGCTTTATTTTTCTATCTTTAGGGCTAGCTAGTTCCTTAGGCTGTGACAAGGCGCCTAGGGAGCGTCAGGAGCGCTCCACGGCTATTTCTAGTGTGTGTGATAGGATTAGGGATTGCGGTCAGCAGAGTTCCCACGTCTCAGAGCTTGTCCTGTATTATTAGTAACTATCAGGTCATTCCGTGTGCTCTTAACCACCAGGTCCATTATAATCCTCACCACGTCATAACAGGCCGCCTTAGGGGACATGGTTCTGCTGTCACTTTCACTTCAGTATACCCCCTCTGTACTGGCTTTGTCCTTATTTGCCCCTGTAGAGGGTTGGTGGTGCCTGACGTGACAGCCGTAGTGGAGTCGCGTCCCCTACAAAAGTCCTGAATGACTGTGTACCGCTTTATCAGTCCCACCACCTAGTCCAGATTGCCTGGGTCACCTTGCCCCACCCAACACTGTATGGCTGCTGGCAGAGCTCTCACCAGCCGGTCGACCACCACCCTCTCCACCATCTGGGCCAGAGTCAAAGTCTCAGGTTGAACCCACCTTTTCACAAGCTGCAGTAAGTCATAAACCTGAGACCAGTTGGGCTGAACCTCCACAAAAGTCCATGAAAACACCCATTGGGATTTCATGTAGGTATTAACCCCAGTCTGGCAAGGATCTCACCTTTTAGCTTGGCATAGTCCTTGGCGTCCTCCTGACTGAGGTCAAAGTAGTCCTTTAGCGCGTCACCCTCAGGTACTGAGCCACCACTTCGGGCCACTGGGAAAAGATTCTCCCGCTCTGCCGTGCGCTCATAGATGGTGAGGAAAGCTTCCACGTCATCTTCTGCACTCAGTTTCCTCAAAGCGTCTCACGCCTTGCGACGTTCCGGGGTTGGGGCTGGAGGTACCCCTTATGCAGGGCTGCAATTTGTTGCAACAGGTTATTGGTCTGTTGCTGTTGTTGCTGTGTGAGCACCAGCTGCCTCAGGATTTCCTCCATTTTGTCTGCAGGCCTGGGTTGCAGTGTGGCAGGCCTAAAGACAGACATGCAGTCTGCATTGGAGGTATGCATCAATTCACACTGTCCGCATTCTCCAACCAAATGTAGTGCAGCGGTGTCCCCACTGTACAGTGACGAGGCAGTGACCCAGGAGAGTTCAAAGTAAACACAGTTTTAATGTCCAAAACAAACAGTATCCTCCAGATTGCAGCTGGGAAATAAGACAGTCCATACATGGGCTGGTTGCAGAGGGCAACTGCACCATGGTATAATGCTGTGGGGTGCCAGGAGTTCACTCTGCTTGGTGCTGTGTTCCCTCACACAGAGTTTTTGCAGAGCCATCTGCTCTGCACCTTACAAACTCCACACTGACACACCCAAACCCTTTACTGCAGGGTTTAACTGGAATCTGTGGCCATGAGCCACATGGTAAACCGGGGCCGGGGGAAGAAACAGACCGCGCCTGTTGTGAATTCTGTGGCAGAGCTCCCTCTTGTGGTCACAAGTGGTACTTCGGCTGATTCTCTCTGTGATCTTCCGTTGGTGGAGAAAAGTGGTACTGCGGCTTCTGAGTTTCCTTCCTCAGGTGATATGGTGAAGTCGTTAGGTGCTACCCTATTTAACTCCACCTGGTGCTTGGATCCTTGCTTCCAGTCAATGTTCTAGTGTTGGACCTGTTTCCTCCTGGAGTGTTCCTGTGGCCTGCTGATCTGCATAGCTAGTTCCTCTTTGCTATTTGTTTGCTGTTTTTTCTATTCCAGCTTGTCAGTTTGTTTTTTCTGCTGGCTGGAAGCTCTGGGACGCAGAGGGTGTACCTCCGTGCCGTTAGTTCGGTACGGAGGGTCTTTTTGCCCCCCTTTGCGTGGATTTTGTAGGGTTTTGTGTTGACCGCAAAGTTGCCTTTTCTATCCTCGCTCTGTTCAGGAAGTTGGGCCTCACTTTGCTAATTCTATTTCATCTCTACGTTTGTCTTTTCATCTTACTCACAGTCATTATATGTGGGGGCTGCCTTTTCCTTTGGGGTATTTCTCTGAGGCAAGGTAGGCTTATTTTTCATCTTCAGGCTAGCTAGTTTCTCAGGCCGTGCCGAGTTGCATAGGTAGCGTTAGGCGCAATCCACGGCTGGCTCTAGTTGTGTTGGAGAGGATTAGGGATTGCGGTCAACAGAGTTCCCACGTCTCAGAGCTCGTTCTTATTTTTTGGGTTATTGCTAGGTCACTGTATGTGCACTGACCTCTATGTCCATTGTGGTTCTGAATTACCAGCCATAACAGTACTGGAAGCCCAAAGTACTAATGATTCTCAATAGAGGGAAAAAAGAAGTTCTGAGACCATTTTTTTTTCCTTTGCACTGTGTTTTGCCTTTTTTTCCCCTAGACATTTGGGTGGTTCAGGACACAGGTGTAGCAATGGACATTAAAGGTCTGACATCATGTGAGTACAAAGTATTCAAGACTTTGTGGTTCAGAATTCTATGTTAGAACCGAGAATTCCTATTCCTGATTTGTTTTTTGGAGATAGAACCAAATTTCTGAGTTTCAAAAATAATTGCAAACTATTTCTGGCTTTGAAACCTCGTTCCTCTGGTGACCCAGGTCAACAAGTTAGGATCGTTATTTCTTTTTTGCGTGGCGACCCTCAGGACTGGGCATTTTCTCTTGCGTCAGGAGATCCTGCATTAAGTAATATCGATGCGTTTTTCCTGGCGCTCGGATTGCTGTACGATGAGCCTAATTCTGTGGATCAGGCAGAGAAGAATTTGCTGGCTCTGTGTCAGGCTCAGGATGAAATAGAGGTATACTGTCAGAAATTTTGAAAGTGGTCCGTACTCACTCAGTGGAATGAAGGTGCGCTCGCAACTATTTTCAGAAAAGGTCTCTCTGAAGCCCTTAAGGATGTCATGGTGGGATTTCCTATGCCTGCTGGTGTGAATGAGTCTATGTCTTTGGCCATTCAGATCGGTCGACGCTTGCGCGAGCGTAAAAATGTGCACCATTTGGCGGTAGTACCTGAGCTTAGACCTGAGCCTATGCAGTGCGATAGGACTTCAACCAGAGTTGAACGGCAAGAACACAGACGTCTGAATGGGCTGTGTTTCTACTGTGGTGATTCCACTCATGCTATCTCTGATTGTCCTAAGCGCACTAAGCGGTTCGCTAGGTCTGCCACCATTGGTACGGTACAGTCAAAATTTCTTCTGTCCGTTACCTTGATCTGCTCTTTGTCATCGTATTCTGTCATGGCATTTGTGGACTCAGGCGCTGCTTTGAATTTGATGGACTTGGAGTATGCTAGGCGTTGTGGGTTTGTCTTGGAGCCCTTGCAGTGTCCTATTCCATTGAGAGGAATTGATGCTACGCCTTTGGCCAAGAATAAGCCTCAGTACTGGACCCAGCTGACCATGTGCATGGCTCCTGCACATCAGGAGGTTATTCGCTTTCTGGTGTTGCATAATCTGCATGATGTGGTCGTGTTGGGGTTGCCATGGCTACAAGTCCATAATCCAGTATTAGATTGGAAATCCATGTCTGTGTCCAGCTGGGGTTGTCAGGGGGTACATGGTGATGTCCCATTTCTGACTATTTCGTCATCCACCCCTTCCGAGGTTCCTGAGTTTTTGTCTGATTACCGGGATCTATTTGATGAGCCAAAGTCCGATACCCTACCTCCGCATAGGGATTGTGATTGTGCTATCGATTTGATTCCTGGTAGTAAATTCCCAAAAGGTCGACTGTTTAATTTATCTGTGCCTGAGCACACCGCTATGCGGAGTTATGTGAAGGAGTCTTTGGAGAAGGGGCATATTCGCCCGTCATCGTCGCCATTGGGAGCAGGGTTCTTTTTTGTAGCCAAGAAGGATGGTTCACTGAGACCTTGTATAGATTACCGCCTTCTGAATAAGATCACGGTTAAATTTCAGTACCCCTTGCCATTGTTTTCTGATTTGTTTGCTCGGATTAAGGGGGCTAGTTGGTTCACCAAGATAGATCTTCGTGGTGCGTATAATCTTGTGCGTATTAAGCGAGGCGATGAGTGGAAAACTGCATTTAATATGCCCGAGGGCCATTTTGAGTATCTAGTAATGCCATTCGGACTTGCCAATGCTCCATCAGTGTTTCAGTCCTTTATGCATGACATCTTCCGAGAGTACCTGGATAAATTCCTGATTGTGTACTTAGATGACATTTTGATCTTCTCGGATGATTGGAAGTCTCATGTGAAGCAGGTCAGAACGGTGTTTCAGGTCCTGCGTGCTAATTCTTTGTTTGTAAAGGGATCAAAGTGTCTCTTTGGTGTTCAGAAGGTTTCATTTTTGGGGTTCATTTTTTCCCCTTCTACTATCGAGATGGACCCTGTTAAGGTCCAAGCCATCCATAATTGGACTCAGCCGACATCTCTGAAAAGTCTGCAAAAGTTCCTGGGCTTTGCTAATTTTTATCGTCGCTTCATCTGCAATTTTTCTAGTATTGCTAAACCATTGACCGATTTGACCAAGAAAGGTGCTGATGTGGTCAATTGGTCTTCTGCTGCTGTGGAAGCTTTTCAAGAGTTGAAGCGTCGTTTTTCTTCTGCCCCTGTGTTGTGTCAGCCAGATGTTTCGCTTCCGTTCCAGGTCGAGGTTGATGCTTCTGAGATTGGAGCAGGGGCTGTTTTGTCGCAGAGAAGTTCTGATTGCTCGGTGATGAAACCATGTGCCTTCTTTTCCAGGAAGTTTTCGCCTGCTGAGCGAAATTATGATGTGGGCAATCGAGAGTTGCTGGCCATGAAGTGGGCATTCGAGGAGTGGCGTCATTGGCTTGAAGGAGCTAAGCATCGCGTGGTGGTCTTGACTGATCATAAGAACTTGACTTATCTCGAGTCCGCCAAGCGGTTGAATCCTAGACAAGCTCGTTGGTCGTTGTTTTTTGCCCGTTTTGACTTTGTTATTTCATACCTTCCGGGCTCTAAAAATGTGAAGGCGGATGCTCTGTCTAGGAGTTTTGTGCCCGACTCTCCGGGTGTATCTGAGCCGGCGGGTATCCTCAAAGAGGGAGTAATTGTGTCTGCCATCTCCCCTGATTTGCGGCGGGTGCTGCAGAAATTTCAGGCTAATAAACCTGATCGTTGCCCAGCGGAGAGACTGTTTGTCCCTGATAGGTGGACGAATAAAGTCATCTCTGAGGTTCATTGTTCGGTGTTGGCTGGTCATCCTGGAATCTTTGGTACCAGAGAGTTAGTGGCTAGATCCTTTTGGTGGCCATCTCTGTCGCGGGATGTGCGTACTTTTGTGCAGTCCTGTGGGATTTGTGCTCGGGCTAAGCCCTGCTGTTCTCGTGCCAGTGGGTTGCTTTTGCCCTTGCCGGTCCCGAAGAGGCCTTGGACACATATCTCTATGGATTTTATTTCAGATCTTCCCGTCTCTCAAAAGATGTCAGTCATTTGGGTGGTCTGTGATCGCTTCTCTAAGATGGTCCATTTGGTACCCTTATCTAAATTGCCTTCCTCCTCTGATTTGGTGCCATTGTTTTTCCAGCATGTGGTTCGTTTACATGGCATTCCAGAGAATATCGTTTCTGACAGAGGTTCCCAGTTTGTTTCGAGGTTTTGGCGAGCCTTTTGTGGTAGGATGGGCATTGACTTGTCTTTTTCCTCGGCTTTCCATCCTCAGACTAATGGCCAGACCGAACGAACCAATCAGACCTTGGAGACATATCTGAGATGCTTTGTTTCTGCTGATCAGGATGACTGGGTGTCCTTTTTGCCTTTGGCTGAGTTCGCCCTTAACCCCTTTACCCCCAAGGGTGGTTTGCACGTCAATGACCAGGCCAATTTTTACAATTCTGACCACTGTCCCTTTATGAGGTTATAACTCCGAAACGCTTCAACGGATCCTGGTGATTCTGACATTGTTTTCTCGTGACATATTGTACTTCATGATAGTGGTAAAATTTCTTTGATAGTACCTGCGTTTATTTGTGAAAAAAACGGAAATTTGGCGAAAATTTTGAAAATTTCGCAATTTTCAAACTTTGAATTTTTATGCAATTAAATCACAGAGATATGTCACACAAAATACTTAATAAGTAACATTTCCCACATGTCTCCTTTACATCAGCATAATTTTGGAACCAATTTTTTTTTTGTTAGGGAGTTATAAGGGTTAAAAGTTGACCAGCAATTTCTCATTTTTACAACACCATTTTTTTTTAGGGACCACGTCTCATTTGAAGTCATTTTGAGGGGTCTATATGATAGAAAATGCCCAAGTGTGACACCATTCTAAAAACTGCACCCCTCAAGGTGCTCAAAACCACATTCAAGAAGTTTATTAACCCTTCAGGTGTTTAATAGGAATTTTTGGAATGTTTAAATAAAAATGAACATTTAACTTTTTTACACAAAAAATTTACTTCAGCTCCAATTTGTTTTATTTTACCAAGGGTAACAGGAGAAAATGGACCCCAAAAGTTGTTGTCCAATTTGTCCTGAGTACGCTGATACCCCATATGTGGGGGGGAACCACCGTTTGGGCGCATGGGAGGGCTCGGAAGGGAAGGAGCGCCATTTGGAATGCAGACTTAGATGGAATGGTCTGCAGGCGTCACATTGCGTTTGCAGAGCCCCTAATGTACCTAAACAGTAGAAACCCCCCACAAGTGACACCATTTTGGAAAGTAGACCCCCTAAGGAACTCATCTTGATGTGTTGTGAGAGCTTTGAACCCCCAAGTATTTCACTACAGTTTATAACGCAGAGCCGTGCAAATAAAAAATATTTTTTTTCCACAAAAATTATATTTTAGCCCCCAGTTTTGTATTTTTCCAAGGTTAGCAGGAGAAATTAGACCCTAAATGTTGTTGTCCAATTTGTCCTGAGTACGCTGATACCCCATATGTGAGGGTAAACCCCTGTTTGGGCACACAGGAGAGCTCGGAAGGGAAGGAGCACTGTTTTACTTTTTCAACGCAGAATTGGCTGGAATTGAGATCGGACGCCATGTCGTGTTTGGAGAGCCCCTGATGTGCCGAAACAGTGGAAACCCCCCAATTATAACTGAAACCCTAATCTAAACACACCCCTAACCCTAATTCCAACGGTAACCCTAACCACACCTCTAACCCTGACACACCCCTAACCCTAATCCCAACCCTATTCCCAACTGTAAATGTAATCTAAGCCCTAACCCTAACTTTAGCCCCAACCCTAACTGTAGCCCCAACCCTAACCCTAGCCCTAACCCTAGCCCTAGCCCTAACCCTAGCCCTAGCCCTAACCCTAGCCCTAGCCCTAGCCCTAGCCCTAGCCCTAGCCCTAGCCCTAGCCCTAACCCTAGCCCTAGCCCTAGCCCTAACCCTAGCCCTAACCCTAACCCTAGCCCTAACCCTAGCCCTAATGGGAAAATGGAAATAAATACATTTTTTTTTATTTTTCCCTAACTAAGGGGGTGATGAAGGGGGGTTTGATTTACTTTTATAGCGAGTTTTTTAGCGGATTTTTATGATTGGCAGCCGTCACACACTGAAAGACCCTTTTTATTGCAAAAAATATTTTTTGCAATACCACATTTTGAGAGCTATAATTTTTCCATATTTTGGTCCACAGAGTCATGTGAGGTCTTGTTTTTTGCGGGACGAGTTGACGTTTTTATTGAAAATATTTTCGGGCATGTGACATTTTTTGATCGCTTTTTATTCCGATTTTTGTGAGGAAGAATGACCAAAAACCAGCTATTCATGAACTTCTATTGGGGGAGGCGTTTATACCGTTCCGCGTTTGGTAAAATTGATAAATCAGTTTTATTCTTCGGGTCAGTACGATTACAGCGATACCTCATTTATATCATTTTTTTATGGTTTGGCGCTTTTATACGATAAAAACTATTTTACAGAAAAAATAATTATTTTTGCATCGCTTTATTCTCAGGACTATAACTTTTTTATTTTTTTGCTGATGATGCTGTATGGCTGCTCGTTTTTTGTGGGACAATATGACGCTTTCAGCGGTACCATGGTTATTTATATCTGTCCTTTTGATCGCGTGTTATTCCACTTTTTGTTCGGCGGTATGATAATAAAGCGTTGTTTTTTGCCTTGTTTTTTTTTTTTTTTCTTACGGTGTTTACTGAAGGGGTTAACTAGTGGGACAGTTTTATAGGTCGGGTCGTTACGGACGCGGCGATAATAAATGTGTACTTTTATTGGGTTTTTTTTTATTTAGATGAAGAAATGTATTTATGGGAATAATATTTTTTTTTTTTTCATTATTTTGGAATATTTTTTTTTATTTTTTTTTACACATTTGGAACTTTTTTTTTTACTTTTTTACTTTGTCCCGGGGGGGACATCACAGATCAGTGATCTGACAGTATGCACAGCACTCTGTCAGATCACTGATCTGACATGCAGCGCTGCAGCCTTCACAGTGCCTGCTCTGAGCAGGCTCTGTGAAGCCACCTCCCTCCCTGCAGGACACGGATCCGCGGCCATCTTGGATCCGGGGCTGGAGGGAGCAGGGAGGGAGGTGAGACCCTCGCAGCAACGCGATCACATCGCGTTGCTCCGGGGGTCTCAGGGAAGCCCGCAGGGAGCCCCCTCCCTGCGCGGTGCTTTCCTGCACCGCCGGCACATCGCGATCATCTTTGATCGCGGTGTGCCAGGGGTTAATGTGCCGGGGGCGGTCCGTGACCGCTCCTGGCACATAGTGCCGGATGTCAGCTGCGATAAGCAGCTGACACCCGGCCGCGCTCCCCCCGTGAGCGCGGCCGATCGGCTATGACGTACTATCCCGTCCAGGGTCAGATAAGCCCAGGGCACCTCGACGGGATAGTACGTCTAAGGTCACAGAGGGGTTAATAATCGGGCCAGCTCGGCTACCTTGGTTTCACCGTTTTTCTGCAACTCTGGGTTCCATCCTCGTTTCTCTTCAGGGCAGGTTGAGTCTTCGGACTGTCCTGGTGTGGATACTGTGGTGGACAGGTTGCAGCAGATTTGGACTCATGTAGTGGACAATTTGACCTTGTCCCAGGAGAAGGCTCAACGTTTCGCTAATCGCAGACGCTGTGTGGGTCCCCGACTTCGGGTTGGGGACTTGGTTTGGTTATCTTCTCGTCATATTCCTATGAAGGTCTCCTCTCCTAAGTTTAAACCTCGTTTTATTGGTCCATATAGGATTTCTGAGGTCCTTAATCCTGTGTCTTTTCGTCTGACCCTTCCAGATTCTTTTTCCATACATAACGTATTCCATAGGTCATTGTTGCAGAGATACGTGGCACCCGTGGTTCCATCTGTTGATCCTCCTGCCCCGGTTTTGGTGGAGGGGGAGTTGGAGTATATTGTGGAGAAGATTTTGGATTCTCGTGTTTCTAGACGGAAACTCCAGTATCTGGTTAAGTGGAAGGGTTATGCTCAGGAAGATAATTCCTGGGTCTTTGCCTCTGATGTCCATGCTCCCGATCTTGTTCGTGCCTTTCATATGGCTCATCCTGGTCGTCCTGGGAGCTCTGGTGAGGGTTCGGTGACCCCTCCTCAAGGGGGGGGGGGTACTGTTGTGAATTCTGTGGCAGAGCTCCCTCTTGTGGTCACAAGTGGTACTTCGGCTGATTCTCTCTGTGATCTTCCGTTGGTGGAGAAAAGTGGTACTGCGGCTTCTGAGTTTCCTTCCTCAGGTGATATGGTGAAGTCGTTAGGTGCTACCCTATTTAACTCCACCTGGTGCTTGGATCCTTGCTTCCAGTCAATGTTCTAGTGTTGGACCTGTTTCCTCCTGGAGTGTTCCTGTGGCCTGCTGATCTGCATAGCTAGTTCCTCTTTGCTATTTGTCTGCTGTTTTTTCTATTTCAGCTTGTCAGTTTGTTATTTCTGCTGGCTGGAAGCTCTGGGACGCAGAGGGTGTACCTCCGTGCCGTTAGTTCGGTACGGAGGGTCTTTTTGCCCCCCTTTGCGTGGATTTTGTAGGGTTTTGTGTTGACCGCAAAGTTGCCTTTTCTATCCTCGCTCTGTTCAGGAAGTTGGGCCTCACTTTGCTAATTCTATTTCATCTCTACGTTTGTCTTTTCATCTTACTCACAGTCATTATATGTGGGGGCTGCCTTTTCCTTTGGGGTATTTCTCTGAGGCAAGGTAGGCTTATTTTTCATCTTCAGGCTAGCTAGTTTCTCAGGCCGTGCCGAGTTGCATAGGTAGCGTTAGGCGCAATCCACGGCTGCCTCTAGTTGTGTTGGAGAGGATTAGGGATTGCGGTCAACAGAGTTCCCACGTCTCAGAGCTCGTTCTTATTTTTTGGGTTATTGCTAGGTCACTGTATGTGCACTGACCTCTATGTCCATTGTGGTTCTGAATTACCAGCCATAACACACGCCCACTACCTTCCTGTAGTCCATTTAAAAAATTACAGCCTATGGCAGGTTTTTTAATCTGCCTTGGACAAATAGCTTGTCCAAAACCAATACTCACTTTTATGCTGCATTACAATCACAGCTACGCCTGTGACTGCAATGCACTCCTGCGGCCTCAATATGCTTCTTTGTGCATCCTGGGGGACACATTGCAACCCTCACATATGACCCTGGTCAATGCCTCACACATGTTTTAAATAAAAGTGTTTTGTTTTTGATGCTTCCTGGTATTTGGCAGTGACAAAACTTAAAGGGAACCTGTCACCTGAATTTGGTGGGACCGGTGTTCGATCATATGGGTGGAGTTTTCAGGTGTTTGATTCACCCTTTCCTTACCCGCTGGCTGCATTGTTATGATACGGTGGTCTAGGAGCAACATGGAACGAGCTCTGAAGGAAGTGGTAACTGTACTGACCGCAGTCACTAAGCTCAACACAACACTAGAAGTAGCCGTGGAATGCTCCTAACTCTCCCTAGGCATCTCGTCACAGCCTAAGAGCTAACTACCCCTAAAGAAAGAAGCAGGAAAGCTATCTTGCCTCAGAGAAAATCCCCAAAAGATAGATTAGCCCCCCACAAATAATGACTGTGAGTGGAGAGGGAAAAGACATACACAGAATGAAACCAGGATGAGCACAGGAGGCCAGTCTAGCTAAATAGATAGGACAGGATGGAATACTGTGCGGTCAGTATTAAACACTACAAAAATCCACGCAGCGTTTACAAAAAAATCTCCACACCTGACTAAAGGTGTGGAGGGCAAATCTGCCTCCCAGAGCTTCCAGCAAGACAGAATTAATTCACACTGATAAGCTGGACAAACATAGAAAGCACAGAATGGATAAGTCCACAATCTATGGACAGAAAAGAGCAAGCAAAAACTTAGCTTTGCTGAACTGGTCAGGATAACAGGGAACTCCAAAGAGATGTGAATCCAACCAGGAACCATTTACAAGTGGCACTGGCTGAAGAAAGAGCCAGGCCTAAATAGCCGAGCAGAAGAGACGATAAGTGGAGGCAGCTGATGACAGCTAACTCCAAGGAGCAGCCATACCACTAGAAACCACAAGAGGGAGCCCAAGAGCAGAACTCACAAAAGTGCCACTTACAACCACCGGAGGGAGCCCAAGAGCGGAATTCACAACACTGCATGCTGGCTGCAATATTGGATTGGCAAAGATTGCCTTGCGCAGGCGTGTACTACGGAGGACAGAGAATGAACTTCAATCCAATATTGTGGCCAGCATGCAGCCAGCAGGTAAGGAAAGGGTGAATCAAACACCTGAAAACTCCGCCCATATGACCGAAAACCGGTCCCGCCAAATTCAGGTGACAGGTTCCCTTTAATTGATACAGTCATGAGTGGATGTGTTTTTTACCTGCGGATTTTCTGCATGTAATACAATTTTTTGGGGGAAATAAGCACTTACAACTCAGCGTACTCGCAAGAAAAACTGATGTTGCATATTTAGAAAAAAAACACGCACCGCAGGCTGTGTAAAAAAGAAACACAGTGGGCATGAGATAAACCCATCCACTTGCTGGATCTGTAGGACGTTGCATTTTTAATATAGCAAAAATATGCAGCATCAATAACTCATCGTTGAAACTTAATCTAAAAATAACATTTTGGAACAAGGAAACTGCCATTTCACCAGTGACAAATCTATTTATATAATTGCCTAAGGGTTTTTACGTCTGTCTGTCTGTCCTGGAAATCCCGCGTCCCTGATTGGTCGATGCCGCCAGGCCTCGACCAATCAGCGACGGGCACAGTATTGACGTAGAAATCCCGCGTCTCTGATTGGTCGATGCCGCCAGGCCTCGACCAATCAGCGACGGGCACAGCGACGATGATGTCATAAAGGACGTAGACATCCCGCGTCTCTCAGCAACGGGCACAGCGATGATGATGTCATAATGGTTGCCATGGCGACGATGATGTCATAAAGGTTGCCTCGATCAATCAGTGACGGACACAGTCTGCCGCGAATTCTGGAATCATCATTGTCCATATACTACGGGGACATGCATATTCTAGAATACCCAATGCGTTAGAATCGGGCCACAATCTAGTAAGCAATAAGAGCATCTCACACCCCTTCCTATTTACGTAATAATGCTAGCACAACATCCATCTGGACATAGCACACTACCTCCTGAGGAAACCCCACTGGTGCGGTGAAACGCGCATTGAACATGCTTCTACTTATCCATACATTCTGGCCAATATATCGATAGGTATTTATCTAACTGCTATTATGTTGTCTGTTTACCAAAGGGTTGTAGTAGTTACAGGTGCTTCTCACTAAATTAGAATATCATCAAAAAGTTAATTTATTTCAGTTCTTCAATACAAAAAGTGAAACTCATATATATTAATATAGAGTCATTACAAACAGAATGTTCTATCTCAAGTGTATTTCTGTTAATATTGATGATTATGGCTTACAGCCAATGAAAACCCAAAAGTCATTATCTCAGTAAATGAGAATACTTTATAACACCAGCTTGAAATATGATTTTAAAATCTGAAATGTTGGCCTACTGAAATGTATGTTTATTAAATGCAATCAATACTTGGTCGAGCTCCTTTTGCATTAATTACTGCATCAATGTGGCGTGGCATGGAGGCAACCAGCCTGTGGAACTTCTGAGGTGTTATGGAAGCCCAGGTTGCTTTGATAGCAGCCTTAAACTCATCTGCATTGTTGGGTCTGGTGTCTCTCATCTTCCTCTTGACAAGATCAGGCGAGTTTGCTGGCCAATTAAGCCCAGTGATACTGTTGTTTTTAAACCAGCTTTTGGTACTTTTGGCAGTGTGGACAGTTACCAAGTCCTGCTGGAGAAATAAATTTCCATCTCCACAAAGCTTGTCAGCAGAGGGAAGCATGAAGTGCTCCAAAATTTCCTGGTAGATGGCTGCGCTGACTTTGGTCTTGATAAAACACAGTGGACCTACAGCAGCAGATGACATGGTTCCCCAAACCATCACTGATTGTGCAAACTTCACACTAGACCTCAAGCAGCTTGGATTGTGTGCCTCTCCACTCTTCCTCCAGACTCTGGGATGTTGATTTCCAAATGAAATGCAAAATTTACTTTCATCCGAAAACAACACCCTGGACCAATGAGTAATCCCATTCTTTTTCTCCTTGGCCCACATAAGATGCTTCTGGCGTTCTATATTGGTCATGAGTGGCTTGACACAAGGAATGCGATACTTGTAGCCCGTGCCCTAGATACGTCTGTGTGTGGTGCCTCTTGAAGCAATGACTCCAGCAGCAGTCCACTCCTGGTGAATCTCCCCAAAATTTTTGAATGGCCTTTTCTTAACAATCCTTTTAAGGCTGCAGTTATCCCGGTTGCTTGTGCACCTTTTCCTACCACCCTTTTTCCTTCCACTCAACTTTCCATTAATGTGTTTGGATACAGCACTCTGTGAACAGCCAGCTTCTTTAGCAATGACCTTTCTGTGGCTAATCCTTCTTGTGGAATGTGTTAATGACTGCCTTCTGGACATCTGTCAAGTCAACAGTCTTCCCCATGATTGTGGAGCCTACTGAAACAGACTACAGGATCTCTTTAATCGCTTTGGAAGCCTTTACAGGTGTTTTTTGTTAATTATTCTAATTTACTGTGATAACGACTTTTGGGGTTTCATTGGCTGTAAGCCATAATCATCAACATTAACAGAAATAAACACTTTAAATAGATCACTCTGTTTGTAATGACTTTATATAATATATAAATTAACTTTTTGATGATATTCTAAATTTGTGAGAAGCACCTGTATTTGTACATTATTAGTGACTCCTAAAAAATCTACTAAACTACTAACACTTTAGGTTTATATATTATGAGTTTTTGTTATTAGAGGTATTATACAGCAGCTGTTTATACCATTTGGTCTGTCTATTTGTGAATAATAATTGATTAACTGAATTTTCAATACATTTGTGATATTTACTAATTATATGGTACCTGTTATGTTGGTGTATGTTTACTGTGTTTTAGAGGACTGTTAGATCACTGCCCATATGTATCTTTCTTAATTTGTGATTTGTATGTACTATTGTAATTATTAATTAATTAAAGATTTCATAGCAAACTGGGGTTTCAAGATGTGCTGTTCAAACTCTTTTGAAGAAGAATCAAGACATGAGTAGCACAGCAGATGAGAGACACATCATGCTTATTAATCTTCAAATTCAGAAGATGTCCAGCAGTGCTATCAGATCAGAAGCATCAGAAACCAGGAGACCCAGATACACCCATCTACGGTGCATAGAAGTCTGGCCAGAAGTGGTCTTTATACAAGAATTACGACTTAAAAAAACATAGCTTTAACTTGGAAACAAGACCAAACGACTTAACTATGCTGGAAAACATAGGTATGGTAGCAGTTGCTCTGGACTGATGAGTCAATATTTTAAATATTTGGCTGCAACAAAAAGACATTTGTTTACTATTGGACTGGAGAACAGAACAATAATTAATGTCTGCTGCCAGCAGTGAAGCTTGGTGCAGGCGGGTCCGGCTGATATACAGATTGGCACGGAGGTGCAGGTCAGTCCGACTGATTACAGACTGGCACGGCAGGTGCAGGTGGATCCGAGTGATATACAGACTGGCAAGGCAGGTGCAGGTGGATCCGAGTGATATACAGACTGGCAAGGCAGGTGCAGGTGGATCCAACTGATATACAGACTGGCACGACAGTTGCAGGCTGATCCGACTGATTACAGACTGGCACGGCAGGTGCAGGTGGATCCGACTGATATACAGACTGGCACAGCAGGTGCAGACGGATCCAACTGATATACAGACTGGCACGGCAGTTGCTGGCTGATCCAACTGATTACAGACTGGCACGGCAGGTGCAGGTGGATCCGACTGATATACAGACTGGCAAGGCAGGTGCAGGCTGATCCGACTGATATACAGACTGGCACAGCAGGTGCAGGCTGATCCGACTGATGTACAGATTGGCACGGCAGGTGCAGGTGGATCCGACTGATATACAGACTGGCACGGCAGGTGCAGGTGGATCCGACCGATATACAGACTGGCAAGGCAGGTGCAGGCTGATCCGACTGATATACAGACTGGCACGGCAGGTGCAGGCGGATCCGACTGATGTACTGACTAGCACGGCAGGTGGATCCGACTGATATACAGACTGGCACGGCAGGTGCAGGCTGATCCGACTGATATACAGACTGGAATGGCAGGTGCAGGTGGATCTGACTGATGTACATGGATCGCCCCCAGACACAGGGCCACACGTTTCGGTACCGGGCCTCTCTGGTTCGGTTCTGAGGTTGTCACGGTGGCTAGACCCGGTCCGCGACCCTGCTAAGGGGCGTCCAATAAAGGTGGTGGTACAGTCTGTCAGGGGTTCGTGACGCCACCTGTGGTGTTCGGCAGGGTGACCGACGCTGCTGTGGGGTCCGCTGGGGTGATGGAATGGCAGCTGGATGGTATACCTTCCCACAGGTGAAGTAGGTCCCCAGGGCTTCCCAGTGGTGTAGGTGGCGATGGTGTGAGGTGCAGGTAATAACGAGGACTCAAGGTTGCAGTCTCTTTACCTCTTTACTGAAGACTTCAGGATCCTCCATCCAGAGTACGTTTAACAGGGCTATCAGAGACCGGCCGGCCTGATAGGCACTTCCAGAGTTTCCCTCGCAGATGGAAATTGTTGCCCACCACTAGCGCCTGTGTGTTGTAGTCCTACCCTGCTGAGCATTCGGAATAGTCCTCACAACTGCTGATCTCGTTCATTCGTTCTCTACAGCTCTCTCTCTCTTTAGTTCCAGATGTTACTAGTTTCTCGTCCCCCAGGTATGTTTTGGCTAGGACGCACCCGTATGACGGGAAGGCTTGGAGGTCTTCCGGGACCCTAGAGACGCCCCTCTCCCAATGTTGCCCCCTATGTCTTCTTAGGAAATTTAAGGTAGACAGCCAACCTATAATTAACTGTCCTGCGAGGTTCGAAGTAAGGCCTAGAGTCAGTTACTCCCGCGGTGTTCCGGCCAGCGGCTACGCGCCTCAGTAGGATGTTGCCTCGGTCTCACGGCACAACTCCTACTGGTACTCCTTTTTGCTTGATCTCGTTTACACTATTCCACAATATCCTTCCCTTTCTTATCTCTTTCTTAGGATACCGCCGCAAGGAAGTGCAGGCGCGGTTCCGTAACGTTCTGTTCTGTTCGCTAGGCTCCTGCCAGGTTCCCACACCTGACAGGGACCCCCCTGTGTCTTCTCCCCGCAACACCCCCTGCCACGGGATGTTGCCTGAATCCAACCCAGTCAGCTTCTGACTAACTTCCTCCCCAGCCCCTAGTTTTACCAGTGTGAGGAGTGGCCCAATAAATAAAGCCTTTTTCTCCCCCTAGTGGCCGGAGTGTGAAGTGTAATGTGTCCTGGTGATACCTGGTCAGGAGAATTCCTTCAGTGCCATCTGACGTACCATTACTCCCCTTAGTGGCAGAGTGTCATACTGCAACGAACAGATCTCTGGGGCGCTGCATACAGACTGGCACGGCAAGTGCAGGCTAATCCGACTGATGTACAGACTGGCACGGCAGGTATAGGTGGATCCGACTGATGTACAGACTGGCACGGCAGGTGCAGGCTGATCCGACTGATATACAGACTGGCACGGCAGGTGCAGGCTGATCCGACTGATATACAGACTGGCACTGCAGGTGCAGGCTGATCCGACTGATGTACAGACTGGCACGGCAGGTGCAGGCTGATCCGACTGATGTACAGACTTGCACGGCAGGTGCAGGCTGATCCGACTGATGTACAGACTGGCATGGCAGGTGCAGGCTGATCCGACTGATGTACAGACTGGCACGGCAGGTGCAGGCTGATCCGACTGATATACAGACTGGCACGGCAGGTGCAGGCTGATCCGACTGATGTACAGACTGGTACGGCAGGTGCAGGCTGATCCGACTGATGTATAGACTGGCACGGCAGGTGCAGGCTGATCCGACTGATGTATAGACTGGCACGGCAGGTGCAGGCTGATACGACTGATGTACAGACTGGCACGGCAGGTGCAGGTGGATCCAACTGATATACAGACTGGCACGACAGTTGCAGGCTGATCCGACTGATTACAGACTGGCACGGCAGGTGCAGGTGGATCCGACTGATATACAGACTGGAACGGCAGGTGCAGGTGGATCCGACTGATATACAGACTGGCACGGCAGGTGCAGGCGGATCCGACTGATGTACAGACTGGCACGGCAAGTGCAAGTGGATCCGACTGATGCACAGACTGGCACGGCAGGTGCAGGCTGATCCGACAGATATACAGACTGGCACGGCAGGTGCAGGCGGATCCGACTGATGTACAGACTAGCACGGCAGGTGGATCCGACTGATATACAGACTGGCACAGCAGGTGCAGGCGGATCCGACTGATGTACAGACTAGCACGGCAGGTGGATCCGACTGATATACAGACTGGCACGGCAGTTGCTGGCTGATCCAACTGATTACAGACTGGCACGGCAGGTGCAGGTGGATCTGACTGATATACAGACTGGAACGGCAGGTGCAGGTGGATCCGACTGATATACAGACTGGCACGGCAGGTGCAGGCGGATCCGACTGATGTACAGACTGGCACGGCAGGTTCAGGTGGATCCGACTGATGTACAGACTGCTACAGCAGGTGCAGGTGGATCCGACTGATATACAGACTGGCACGGCAGGTGCAGGTGGATCCGACTGATGTACAGACTGGCACGGCAGATGCAAGTGGATCCGACTGATCTACAGACTGGAACGGCAGGTGCAGGTGGATCCGACTGATGTACAGACTGGAAAGGCAGGTGCAGGTGGATCCGACTGATATACAGACTGGCACGGCAGGTGCAGGTGGATCCGACTGATATACAGACTGGCACGGCAGGTGCAGGTGGATCCGACTGATATACAGACTGGCACGGCAGGTGGATCCGACTGATATACAAACTGGCACGGCAGGTGCAGGTGGATCCGACTGATGTACAGACTGGCACGGCAGGTGCAGGTGGATCCGACTGATGTACAGACTGGCACGGCAGGTGCAGGTGGATCCGACTGATGTACAGACTGGCACGGCAGGTGCAGGCGGATCCAACTGATATACAGAGCTGGCACGGCAGTTGCAGGCTGATCCGACTGATTACAGACTGGCACGGCAGGTGCAGGTGGATACGACTGATGTACAGACTGGCACGGCAGGTGCAGGCGGATTCGACTGATGTACAGACTGGCACGGCAGGTGCAGGCGGATCCGACTGATGTACAGACTGGCATGGCAGGTGCAGATGGATTCGACAGATGTACAGACTGGCATGGCAGGTGCAGGTGGATCCGACTGATATACAGACTGGCACGGCAGGTGCAGGCGGATCCGACTGATGTACAGACTGGCACGGCAGGTGCAGGTGGATCCGACTGATGTACAGACTGGCACGGCAGGTGCAGGCGGATCCAACTGATGTACAGACTGGCACGGCAGGTGCAGGTGGATCCGACTGATGTACAGACTGGTACGGCAGGTGCAGGTGGATCCAACTGATATACAGAGCTGGCACGGCAGTTGCAGGCTGATCCGACTGATTACAGACTGGCTCGGCAGGTGCAGGTGGATACGACTGATATACAGACTGGCACGGCAGGTGCAGGCGGATTCGACTGATGTACAGACTGGCACGGCAGGTGCAGGCGGATCCGACTGATGTACAGACTGGCATGGCAGGTGCAGATGGATTCGACAGATGTACAGACTGGCATGGCAGGTGCAGGTGGATCCGACTGATGTACAGACTGGTACGGCAGGTGCAGATGGATCCGACAGATGTACAGACTGGCATGGCAGGTGCAGGTGGATCCGACTGATGTACAGACTGGCACGGCAGGTGCAGGTGGATCCGACTGATGTACAGACTGGCATGGCGGGTGCAGGTGGATCTGACTGATTTACAGACTGGCACGGCAGGTGCAGGCGGATCCGACTGATGTACAGACTGGCACGGCAGGTTCTGGCATGCCTGGCTATAATACAGACTGATAAGGCAAATACTGGCAAGGAGGCTAGGGATGGACAGACACAAGTGGGAACTAGCAGACTGGGACCTGAGAACTAGCAAGCACATTTGGGACAAACAACATTGCACAGGCACCTCCATGCAGGTGGTAGTAATAATAATAATAATAATAAGCGTCTCCCAGACATTGGCTAGGGACACGTTAGGACACCTCGCACCCCAGACAACAACTGACTAGGAAAGAGGAGGAGGTGCGGGACGGGGGATGCGGCGGTTGATATTGATTTAATTTAGATTTCCTTTTGCTCACTTACTTTGCATTTTGTTACTTATTAAATTATAAAAAGCATTTTTTCTGCACATGTCTAAAGGAACATTTAAGCAGCAAAATAATTGTGAGCGAGCATTGTTAAAAATGCTTTTTCACCAATATTTTGCCATGAAAACAGGCTATCGATCACCTGATGAATGAGCAAACTGCTCGTTCATAGGGTGGAATGATCTTTAACCCCTTCACCCCGAAGCTGTTTTCAACTTCCTGACCAGGCCTTTTTTTTCAATTCTGACCACTGTCACTTTATGAGGTCATAACTCTGAAACGCTTCAACGGATTCTGGTGATACTGAGAATGTTTTCTCGTGACACATTGTACTTATGATAGTGGCAAAATTTCTTCGATATGACTTGCTTTTATTTGTGAAAAAAGGAAATTTGTCGAAATCTTCGAAAATTTCACAATTTTCAAACTTATAGTTTTTATGTCCTTAAATCAGGGAGTCATATCACACAAAATAGTTAATAAATAACATTTTCCACATGTCTCCTTTACATCAGCACATTTTTGGAAACATAATTTTTTTGTTAGGAGGTTATAAGGGTTAAAAGTTGACCAACGATTTCTCATTTTTACAACAAAATTTGCAAAACTTTTTTTTTAGGGACCATCTCACAATTGAAGTGACTTTGAGGGGCTTATATGACAGAAAATGCCCAAAATTGACACCATTCAAACAACTGCACCCCTCAAGGTGCTCAAAACCACATTCAAGAAGTTTATTAGCCCTTCAGGTGTTTCACTGGAATTTTTGGAATATTTAAAAAAAATGAATATTTAACTTTTTTTCACAAAAAATTTACTTCAGGTCCAATTTGTTTTATTTTCCCATGGGTAACAGGAGAAACTGGACCACAAAAGTTTGTTCTGAGTACGTTGATACCCCATATGTGGGGGTAAACCACTGTTTGAGCGCATGGCAAAGCTCGGAAGGGAAGGAGCGCTGTTTGAATTTTCAATGCAAAATTGGCTGGAATTGAGATAGGACGCCATGTCGCGTCTGGAGAGCCCCTGATGTGCGCAAACAGTGGAAACCCCCCACAAGCGACACCATTTTGGAAAGTAGACCCCCTAAGGAACTTATCTAGATGTGTGCTGAGCACATTGAACCCCCAAATGCTTCACAGAAGTTTATAATGTCGAGCCGTAAAAATAAAAGTCATATTTTTTTCACAAAAATGAGCTTTTCGCCCCAAATGTTTTATTTTCCCAAGGGTAACAGGAGAAATTGGACCCCAAAAGTTGTTGCGCAATTTATCCTGAGTGCGCTGGTAGCCCATATGTGGGGGGGAACCACCATATGGGCACATGGCGGAGCTCGGAAGGGAAAGAGTGACGTTTTGGAATGCAGACTTTGATGGAATGGTCTGCGGGTGTCACGTTGCGTTTGCAGAGCCCCTGATGTACCTAAACAGTAGAAACCTCCAAGTGACCCCATATTAGAAACTAAACCCCCCAAGGAACTTATCTAGATGCATTGTGGGAACTTTGAGCCCCCAAGTTTTTCACTAAAGTTTACAACGCAGAGCCGTAAAAATAAAAAATCTTTTTTTTTTCAAGAAAAATTTAATTTTTTAGCCCCCAAATTTTTATTTTCACAAGGGCAACAGGAGAAATTGGACCCCAAAAGTTACTGTCCAATTTGTCCTGAGTATGCTTTATGTGGGGGTAAACCACTGTTTAGGTGCACGGCAGAGCTCGGAAATGAAGGCGCACCATTTTACTTTTTCAATGCAGAATTGGCTGGAATTGAGATTGGATGCCATGTCGCGTTTTGAGAGCCCCTGATGAGCCTAAGCAGTGGAAACCTCCTAATTCTAACTCCATCCCTAACACAAACACACCTCTAACCCTAATCCCAACCCTAATCATAACCCTGACAACACCCCTAAGCCAAACACACCCCTAACCCTAATCCCATCCCTAACCACACCCCTAACGCTAATCCCAACCCTAACCCCAACCATAAACATAATACAAACCCTAACCCCAACTCTAGCCCCAACCCTAACCCTAGCCCCAACCCTAACCCGAACTTTAGCCCCAACCCTAACCCTAACTTTAGCCCTAACCCTTATGGGAAAATGGAAATAAATACTTTTTTTAATTTTAGTATTTTTCCCTAACTAAGGGGGTTATAAAGGGGGGTTTGATGTACTATGTATAGTGGGGTTTTATGTTTGGCTGCTGTCACACACTAAAAGACGCTTTTTATTGCAAAAAAATAGTTGTTGCGTCACCACATTTTTAGAGCTATAATTTATCCATATTTTGGCCCACAGAGTCATGCGAGGTCTTTTTTGCTATTTGCTGGACGAGTTGACGTTTTTATTGGGCACATGACATATTTTGATCGCTGTTTACTCTGATTTTTGGGAAGCAGAATGAACAAAAACCAGCAATTCAGGAATTGCTTTTTTTATAATTTTTTTTATACCGTTCCGCTTGTGGCAAATTGATAAGGCAGCTTTGTTCTTCGGGTCAGTATGATTACAGTGATACCTCACTTTTTTTCATGTTTTGGCGCTTTTACACAATAACAAATATTTTATAGAAGAAATAATTGTTTTTGCATCGTTTTATTCTGAGAGCTATAACTTTTTTATTTTTCTGCTGATGGAGCTGTATGGCCACTGGTTTATTGCAGAACAAGATGACGTTTTCAGTGGTACCATTTTTATTTACATCCTGCTTTTTTATCGCGTTTTATTGCACTTTTTGTTTGGCGGTATGATGATAAAGCATTGTTTTTTGTCTCGTTTTTTTTACGGTGTTCACTGAAGGGGTTAACTAGTGGGACAGATTTATAGAGTGGGTCGTTATGGACGCGGTGATACCAAATATGTTTATTTATTTTTTTACATAAATAAATGGTTTCATTGGAAAAATATATTTTTTGTTTTTTCTTTATTTGGGGATTTCTTTTTTTTTTTTACACATTCAATTTTTTTTTTTACTTTATAACATTGTCCCTGGTTGGGACATCACTATATCATGTCAGTTCGCTGATCTGACACTTTGCATAGCACAGTGTCAGATAAGCGATCTGACAGGCAGTGCAGGAGACTTGCCGGCGTCTGCTCTAAGCAAGCGCTGACAAACCACCTCACTGAAGGACCCGGAAGGACCCTGCAGCCATCTTGTAGATGGTGGTCTCCATGGAGAACCGCTGGAACATGATCGCATCACGTTGTTCCGGTGGGAAAGCACAGGGAGCCGCCTACCTGCGCAATTGTTCTTTATGCTGCTGTCACTATTGACAGCGGCATCAGAGGGGTTAAATGCCCATGATTGGCGCTAGCACCGATCGTGGGCATTGCTGTGGGGTCTCCGATGTCACATACTACTGACACCCACACGCGATTGCCACAGCGCTCACCGTGAGACCACGGTGATCGTGCCGCCGTAATAGGGAAATACAGTTCCCGCAGTGCTGTACTAGTACGGCGCATGTCAGGAAGGGGTTAATCCTTTTCCTTCTTCAAGCCCTCACATAACTCTGTCGGCAGAAATATAAAAAAATTCAAGCTCTCCAAATATGGCGATGCAAAAACATAAACATAAAAAACTATATAAGCCTTTTATTGCTGAAATCGCACCAACCCGAAGAAGAAAAGCCATGTAATCACTTATACCACACAAAGAAAGGCATAAAAAATAAATAAAACTAATGCATTAAGGCTCAGCTCACACTTATCCTGCACTCTACGCTGAGCACTTACACCGGGTTTTCCATGTAAAGCTCTGAATTACATGATTCAGACAGAACACCAAATAGAAAAATCCCTACAATGAGGCAGATGGAATCACTGTGGATTATGATTCGGCGATATCCGTTGTTACACCTGGTCCATTTCCTGTACCTCCTAGGGGTCCCTGTCAGGACTACCGCTCTGTGCCGGCTCCACGCTGTCTTAATGCTGCTCCTGTCCCTCCTTCCTCTCCTGCTTCCTGGCGTGCGGCCAGCAGGTTCCCAGGCAGGGTTCTTAGGTCGCACGCGCGCTCGCTCCTGGTCTCTTAAAGTGACAGTGTGCATTTTCCAAAAGTTGCCTCTAACCAATAGCGTATGGCTGGTTACTATTTCTAGCTCCTCCACCTTAGGGAGGGCGCCGGAGCAACAAGCATCCACTGTTACTTACTTCCGGTTCCTGTTAACATGCGTCTTTGTTTCTGCCAAGTACTCTGCTTACACTGTCTGTCTCTACAGAGCCTATGCAACCTGTTACCCGGTTAATCTGGACTGCATCCGCACTGTCTACGCTCGACCCGTCTAGTCCCGCCAGTCTGCAAGCTACTCTTCCGGACTTCCCAGGATACTTATGAAGGTGAAGATGCCGGGGTCATGTACCTTGCCTTATCCGAATCCGCCCTCCGTCTGTACCCTTCCCCCATCCAGGGAAGAGGGGAGTAGCTGTACACCAACCAGACGAACAAGGTAACATAAACAGGAGAAAACGGAAAATACCAGGCATACCGATATTCATTCACATATAACAGCAAATGCATCGGGGATGAATGATAGCGTAAAATCAAAGTAAGATAAGGTAAGGGAATTATTACACTCACTAAACCAAGTAACATTCACAGATAAACCAACCAAACGCCTTCTCGTATAACCACCAAACTACTATTCTCCCAGCCATGCAGCATAAGCTACCTCTGATGACCTGTGTCAATCAGGACCCAGATTACACTAACCGTGCTCATCTGAGAGCCCTTGCTCCTAGGGCCCCCAACATGGCCGATTAACCCCTGTACTGCCAAAAAACATTTACACCCTTTAGTAGGAGCAATCAGATGCTGCAGTCTTCTGGCTCCTCTCTGTTGTAGTAAGCCCATGGCGAGCTTCAACTAAATCCACAAAAAAAGAAAGTCCCCACTCAGGTCGGTCATCTGTTAACGGAAATATAGGGGGCTTCCACGTTACTGGTAGCACAATGGTGAGTGCAGAATCCAGCAAATTCTGCACTCTAAGGCTATGTGCACATGTTCAGAATTTCTTGCAGAAATTTCCTGAGCAAAACAGGACATTCTGCAAGAAATCCGCATGCGTTTTTTGCGCATTTTTCTCGCTTTTTTTTTGCGGATTTTTCCGGAGGTTCCCAATGCAATAATGTAGTGGGAAATCCGCAAAATTAATGAACATGCTGCTTTTTTTACCGCGATGCGTTTTTTTCGCGGAAAAAAATGCATCATGTGCACAAAAATTGCGGAATGCATTCTAAATGATGGGATGCATAATGTATGCGGTTTTTTTTGCGTTTTTATAGCGGAAAAAACGCAAAAAATCTGCAACGTGTGCACACAGCCTAAATCCAAATGCCCTTCTGTGTCTCATAGTGTGCCTAAACAATATTTAGTATCCACAGGTTTACCTAAATCCAAATGCCCTTCTGTGCCCCATAGGGTGCCTAAACCAGATTTAGTATCCACATGTTTAGCATTTCTGTAGTGATGAGAGCCCGCCTAATTTCTGGGAAGCACAAGCTAGGCACAAAACCTGTAGATAAATACCCAGAGGGGTCTCATTTACAAAATGGAGTCAATTGAGGTTGAGATGGTATTCTGCTCTTCTGGAACTTAGCGGCTCTGTATATGGAGTCCACAAACTATACTACGATTTGTTCTCAAAGAGTCAATGTCACACTTTGCCAGTCTTCGGTAAGGAAGGGGGACCACAAACTGTCCCTGGAACTGGTACCTTAACTATCCCTGTTCCGGGGGTACTCTCAAATGTAGAGAAGTTCCTGTTCATGTTCTAAGCTGCCCCCTCCCCCAGGAGGCTGGGTACAGAAGTTAGTGAGTCGCCCACAGGGCAGTGGGGTACTCAGTACCGGGTCCGGTCGCAAGGGGGATGTCACGGTGGCTGTGACCCGGTCCGTGGCCCTGGGCCTCAACGTTAAAGGGGAAAATGTTCAAAGTTTGTCGTGGAGTCCGGTCAGTAGTAGGACTGATGCTGCTTTGAAGGGGTCCCCTGGGGGATGTTGAGGCAACACGGGTGTTACACTTCCCACAGGTGAAGCGGGGTCCTATGGTGTAGGGCGTGGATAATAATAATAATAATAATTTTTTATTTATATAGCGCCAACATATTCCGCAGCGCTTTACAAATTATAGAGGGGACTTGTACATACAATAGACATTACAGCATAACAGAAATACAGTTCAAAACAGATACCAAGAGGAGTGAGGGCCCTGCTCGTAAGCTTACAAACTATGAGGAAAAGGGGAGACACGAGAGGTGGATGGTAACAATTGCTATAGTTATTCGGACCAGCCATAGTGTAAGGCTTGGGTGTTCATGTAAAGCTGCATGAACCAGTTAATTAATTTTTTTTTTTTTTTTTAATATAGGTGGATGGAATCTGGCGGTGAATAAATGGAGGAGACAAGTTGTAAGTCTTTACCTGGTTTACTGCAGGTTGCTGGCCACAGTCCAGGGTACCAGGCATGGGTGATGGTGGTCCGGCCGGCTCAGAGGCAATAGAGGGTTCCCTTCTCCAGTAGAGGTCTGTGAGCCTTTCCAACTAGCGCCATTAAAAGTGAGGTCCCTGCTGCCTGAAGCTTCCTACAGGGTCCTCCAGTTTCCCCCTGTCCTGGGACAGGTACCTGCATGACGGGCAGCTTGAGCCTTTTTAAAGGGACTCTAACATGCCCCGGGCACCTCAGGTGCTGCTGCGTCTCAGGCGTGTCGTGCCTCCGGTTCTGCTCTGTGTCCTAGAGTCCCACAAAAGCCTCGGGCTCCTGGTTCCTGTCTACTGCGTTTCGGCTCTGAGGGTGCCCTTCCTCTCTGAGCTCTGTTCCTCTCCTATGCTCCTTCCCTTCCGGCTACTCCACATACAACAACCCTTCAGGTTTTCTCACTTCTTGCAGAGGCTGCTGCTCCCTCGTGGCTGCCAGGCCTCTCTGTCTGCTCTGCGTCTCTCCTGGACGTCTGTTCTCCTTGGTCTCCTAGGACCAACTCCCTGTCTTCTCTTCCAGGTCAGGAAACATATAGCCTAGGGAAGCTCCCCTGAATCCGGGTCCTGAGCTCCCCCCCGCCTGGATTCAGAATGTGTTGGATGTGTGTGCCTTACCTGGTGAAGAGAACTTCATTGCCTCTGAGCATGACATTACCTTCCCCGAAGGAAAAGCAACATCACTGCAGCAACCGGTCACCTGGGGTGCTGCATTAGTGTAAATATATGTAAAGGTACCTTCACACATAACGATATCGTTAACGATATCGTTGCTTTTTGTGACGTAGCAACGATATCGTTAAGGAAATCGTTATGTGTGACAGCGACCAACGATCAGGCCCCTGCTGGGAGATCGTTGGTCGCTGAACAAAGTCCAGAACTTTATTTCGTTGCTGGATCTCCCGTGGACATCGCTGGATCGGCGTGTGTGACACCGATCCAGCGATGTCTTCACTGGTAACCAGGGTAAACATCGGGTAACTAAGCACAGGGCCGCGCTTAGTAACCCGATGTTTACCCTGGTTACCAGCGTAAAAGTAAAAAAAAACAAACACTACATACTTACCTTCCGCTGTCTGTCCCCGGCGCTCTGCTTCTCTGCACTCCTCCTGTACTGGCTGTGAGCACAGCGGCCGGAAAGCAGAGCGGTGACGTCACCGCTCTGCTTTCCGGCTGACCGACGCTCACATCCCAGTACAGGAGGAGTGCAGAGAAGCAGAGCGCCGGGGACAGACAGCGTTAGGTAAGTATGTAGTTTTTTTTTCACTTTTACGCTGGTAACCAGGGTAAACATCGGGTTACTAAGCGCGGCCCTGAGCTTAGTAACCCGATGTTTACCCTGGTTACCCGGGGACTTCGGGATCGTTGGTCGCTGGAGAGCTGTCTGTGTGACAGCTCTCCAGCGACCAAACAGCGACGCTGCAGCGATCCGGATCGTTGTCGGTATCGCTGCAGCGTCGCTTAATGTGAAGGGGCCTTAAGACAAACAGGGATAACAAAAAGCAGCTTACATTCAAAAACACTCACCAAGGGTAGAGAGGAAGAAAGGGAAGGATATGAAGGTACAAATCAAAGGGGAATAGGATAATGGAGAGAGCATACACTCAAAACCAGCAGACAACAATCTCCGGCAGCAAACTCCAACTTTAGCACACCACCTCTAGCAGGCCAGGAAGCAAAACTTTCACAGGCAGGGATGAGAAGGTCTGGCCAGGTTTTATAGAGAGAGAAAATAAGCAGGTCAGGAGCAGCTGTGAGATGAAGCTGCATATCTCTAACCCGCATACAAAGAGTTGTTAACCTCTTCATCACCAATGGAAATAAAGTCCTTTTAGTATGAGAAACAAAACACACAGGCTAAATGGAAGATCTGCGATTCACATGCGCAAAGATCGCCTGACGACAGATCTCCCAGGAGGATGTGACACACTTGTGACAGGCAAACAGTGCTCCTTCCATACCGAGTCTTGCCGTGTGGCTAAGCAGTACTGCACAGCCACATATGGGGTATTGCCACGTTCAGCAGTAATCGTGTGACAAGTCTTGGTGCCATATCTCCGCATATGAAAATGAACAATCTGGGACTAAAACAAATTTTTTTGTGGTAAAAATGTAGTTATTTTTTCTTTACTGCCCAATGGTATAAAATTCTGTGACACATCTCTACTGTCAATATAATCACTGCACCCCAAGATGAATTCATAGAGAGGTGTAGTTTGTAAAATGGGGTCACTTATAGGGGGTTTTGCTGTTCTGGCACCTCAGGGGCTCTGACGATGTGACATGGCCCCCTCAAACCATTCCAGCCAAATGTGAACTCCAATATGGCTCTGAGTTTTGCACTGCGCCTTAAAAGATGTTTTCGACCACATACCGGGTATTGCGTAACAAATTGTACTGTTCATTTTTTTTCTTATTATCCCTTTTGAAAATTAAACACTTGGGGTCAAAGCAACATGGTAGTGGAATTTTTTTTAATTATCCATTGGCTCAGCCAAATGTTATGCTATTCGCTGATAGTCAAAAATGTTCATTACACCCCTAAATGAATTCCACATGAGAAGCAATTTACAAAATCGGAGTATTTATTTATTTTTTTTGCTGTTTTGGCACGTCAAGGGCTCTTCAAATGGGACATGGCGTCCGCAATCTATTCCAGTCAAAACCGAGCTCCAGAATTCAGTTGGTGCTCCTTCCCTTCTGAGCCCTGCTGTGCGCCCAAACAGTAGTTTTCCACCACTTATAGGGTATCTGTGTACTCAGAAGTCGCACAACATATTTTATGGTCTGTTTTCTCCTGCTACCCTTGTGAAAAGGAAAAATCTGGGGCTAAACCAACATTTTTGTGGGAAAAATGTATTTTTTCATTTTTGTGGGAAAAATTTATTTTTTCATTTTCAGGGCTCAACGTTATAAAATTTTGTGAAACATCTGTGGGTTCAAGATGCTCATCACACCTATAGATAAGTTCCTTGAGGGGTGTAGTTTCCAAAAATGTGGTCACTTGCGGGAAATTTCCATTGTTTGGGCATATCAGGGGCTCTGCAAACGTTGCATAGCATCTGCTCTCGATTCCATACAATTTTTGTGCTCCAAAAGTTGAAGGGTGATCCTTCACTTCTGAGCGCTGCCGTGCACCCAAACTGTTGTTTCCCCCTCACAAAGAGTGTATTGGTGTACTCAGAAGAAACTGCGCAATAAATCAAATAGTCCATTTTATCATGATACACTTTTAAAAATGCAACATTTTTGACTAAAGCAATATTTTGGTGGGAAAAAAAAGTCAAATTTATTTTTTTTAAAATTCTGATGAAGCCACTAAAGGGTTAATAAACATGTTGAATGTGTTTTGAGCAGTTTGAGGGCTGCAGTTTTGAGAATGGTGCCATCTTTTAGGTATATTCTGTCACACAGGGCCCTCATAGTCACTTCAAATGGGATGTGGTCCCTAAAAAATTGGTTTAGTAAATTTTGCTGAAAAAATGAGAACTCGCCGGTGAACTTTAAACCCCTTTGATTTCCTAAGAAAAAAAAATGTTTAAAAAATGATGCTGATGTAAAGCAGACATGTGGGAAATGTTACTTATTAACTATCTTGTGTGGTATAACTCTCTGGTGTAAAGGCATAAAGTTTCAAAATGGAAAATTGTTTGATATTTTCATAAAAATGCAAATCATATTGCCCTAAATGTATCACTAATATGCATTCGGCTGTGTGCAGGCGCCGGTCAGCATCATATAGCTGGCAGTGTAACAGCGTTATTTCTGATGGCAGGATACTTTTAAGAGAAAGGGGGTATAAAAAGTGGCATCAAATGGGCAGAGCATGTTAAAGGGAAGCTGTCACCAGATTTATCCCACCTAATCTGAGAGCAGCATAGTGTAGAGACAGAGAACCTGATTCCAGCCATGTGTTGCTTACTGGGCTGCTTGTTGTGATAAATTCACTAGAGGACTAGTAAAGCGACTGCCACGTAGTCCTCTATATTTATGAGCTGTGCCTAGCCCTGTCCCTACCGCTGATTGGCAGCTTTCTGTGTACACTGTGCATAGGCAGAAATCAGCCAATCAGTGGTGTGAGCTCAACATTAGAGCTCTGCAGTGATTTTAGAAAAATGCTACCAAGCTGCCTAGTAAGTGACACGTCGCTGGAATCAGGGTCCCTGCCCCTACAGCCAGGTGTTCTCAGAGTATGTAAAACCTGGCAGAGCTTCCCTGTAATGAGACACATGATACATTGTAGTCTGCAGAGATAAAGCAGGATTCATCTTCTCCCAAGGTCCTGGCGGCTCCCAGAACTCAGGCAGGGAGGCTGAGGCACTACAAGAACACAGCTGCCTCCACCAGCCACCTGTGCAGTGGCAGCACCAGCAGTGGGATAAAGGCACCTTCCAGCTGCAGTCAGTGCCCCACCACACGAGGGCAGAGGGCAGAGGGCACAGGGCACCTAAGGTGTTCCCTTGGGATGACCTCACCGGCCGCCTGTTTGCTGAAGGCAGGGCGAGCGGATTAACTGCTTCCGTGCTGCACTGCACCTCTCCCGGTGACGGCAGCCGTCTGGAGCCTCCCGTGCCGTCCTTGTACCTGGGCCCCGCCCCCAGCTCGGCCCCTCCTCCCCCGTCTCCCCGCAGTGACTGGCTCCACAGCTCCGGGCTCCCCGGCTGCCGTGCTCTCCCTCGGAGCTCCGCTAGGGGGCGCAGTGCTGGGCTCCACAGTCCGGGGTGAGCTCGGTCTAGCAGGGTGACGTCAGGGCCGCCTCCTCCTCCGCCTCTTCCCCCAGCTGAGCCCCTGAAAGTAACTCTGGACAAGGGAGTGCAGGGAGCCGCTGAGCATGGAGCGCCGGGAGTGCGGGGCGGCTGCAGGACGGGGGACTGCTGAGCCCCGCGTGTGATCTGCCGGACGGAGCCCGAGGATTACTGCAGCTCACAAACTTGTGCCGAGGATGGCGGGCGGCGGGCACCTGGCTCTGCTGCTGCTGCTGCTGCTCGGCGCCCCCGTGCTGGCGTCCCTCCGCGGGCAGCTGGCTGCAGGTGAGTGCGGACTACGCGGAAAGTTTACTGTGCGGTGGGGGAGGGGGCGGAAGGTGGTCTCACCGGGGGGATAGAAAGTGGTCTCGACAGGGGGACGGAAGGTGGTCTCCCCGCGGGCTGTGGATGTGTATATACATGTGTGTATAGTGCTCCCTATTACTGTGGTATATGTGTGTATACTGTCTGCATGTAGTATAATCTGTAGGTGGTATATGTGTGTATACTGTGTGTCTAGTACATACCGTAGATGGTGTATATGTGTGTATACTGTCTGCATGTAGTATAATCTGTAGGTGGTATATGTGTGTATACTGTGTGTCTAGTACATACCGTAGATGGTGTATATGTGTGTATACTGTCTGCATGTAGTATAATCTGTAGGTGGTATATGTGTGTATACTGTGTGTCTAGTACATACCGTAGATGGTGTATATATGTGTATACTGTCTGCATGTAGTATAATCTGTAGGTGGTATATGTGTGTATACTGTGTGTCTAGTACATACCGTAGATGGTGTATATGTGTGTATACTGTCTGCATGTAGTATAATCTGTAGGTGGTATATGTGTGTATACTGTGTGTCTAGTACATACCGTAGATGGTGTATATGTGTGTATACTGTCTGCATGTAGTATAATCTGTAGGTGGTATATGTGTGTATACTGTGTGTCTAGTACATACCGTAGATGGTGTATATATGTGTATACTGTCTGCATGTAGTATAATCTGTAGGTGGTATATGTGTGTATACTGTGTGTCTAGTACATACCGTAGATGGTGTATATGTGTGTATACTGTCTGCATGTAGTATAATCTGTAGGTGGTATATGTGTGTATACTGTGTGTCTAGTACATACCGTAGATGGTGTATATATGTGTATGCTGTCTGCATGTAGTATAATCTGTAGGTGGTATATGTGTGTATACTGTGTGTCTAGTACATACCGTAGATGGTGTATATATGTGTATGCTGTCTGCATGTAGTATAATCTGTAGGTGGTATATGTGTGTATACTGTGTGTCTAGTACATACCGTAGATGGTGGTATATATGTGTATGCTGTCTGCATGTAGTATATCCTGTAGGTGGTATATATGTATACTGTCTTCTTCATGTAATGTGTGTATATCGATCTCCACATGGAGACTACAGTATATATACTACATGACGATGACAGTATATACCACTGTACATGGAGACTACAGTATAAAAACCACATGATAAAGTGTGTGTATATATTTCATGCTGTATATACAAGGCTGCAGTGTATACATAATATACCAATATACCACATGATGGCTGCAGTGTATACGGTGCAGTGAGGAGCTATATACACCGCTTGCCTTGGGTCACTTCATACCTGGCACCTCCTGTCCTTTGTTCGGATACAGCAGGGATATACACTGGTAGGAGACATGTCTGCCCCAGGACCTGGCGTACCTGATACCTCATCACCTGCCCTTTGTTTCCAAGTGTATACTCTGTGGGAAGCCGCAAAGTATAGTCTGCAGCACACGGGCTACCATGTGTATACAGTATATAGCTGTGTATACCCCACATGAAGGATACCGTGGCAATATATAGTCTACAGCAAGGCTGCACTGTATATACTCTATAGCTATGTATAACTGATTAGTGTACATACAGTATATAGCTGAAGAATGCAATGTATACTATGTGGGAAGTAGCAAAGTATAGTGTACAGCAGGGCTGCAGTGTATATACTCTATAGTATATATCTTTGTATAACAACACAGACTACAGTGTGTATACAGTATATATCTGTGTATACCCCACATGAAGGATACCGTGTGTGCTATGTAGGAAGTAGCAATATATAGTCTACATCAAGGCTGCACTGTATATACTCTATAGTATACAGCTATGTATAACTAATTAGTGTACATACAGTATATAGCTGAAGAATGCAATGTATACTATGTGGGAAGTAGCAAAGTATAGTGTACAGCAGCGCTGCAGTGTATATACTCTATGGTATATGTCTTTGTATAACCACACAGACTACAGTGTGTGTATACAGTATATAGCTGTGCATACCCCACATGAAGGATACAATTTATACTCTGTAATATCTAGCTATGTATATTTCACATGACAAATGCAGTGTATATAACCCACGAGGAATACAGTATGTATACATACTTATGGTATATAGTTATGTACTTTCACATGAAGGATATCTTGTATACTCTGTAGTATATAGCAACATATACTCTGTAGTATCTAGCTATGTATATTTCACATGACAAATATCATATGAATGGCACATTGTATATGGGAAATAGCCAAGTATAGTCTACCGGAAGGCTGCACTGTATGTATGCTATAGCATATAACCATGTATAACAACAGATTACAGTGTACATGCAGTATATAGCTGTGTATAGCACACATGGATACATTGTATATACATATTTATTGTATCTAGCTATCTATATACCTCACATGAAGGATATTGTGTATATTCTGTATTATATAGCTATGTATATACCTCACATGAAGGATATTGTGTGTATACTCTCTAGTATATAGCTGTGTATACTCCACATATATGTAAAGTATATAGCTATCTTTATACCTCTACATGAAGAATACAGTGTATACTCTGTTATATAGTTGTGTAATTCCCACATGAAGAATACTGTGCATACTCTGAAGTAAATAGCATTGTATACCCCACATGAGGGATACAGTGTATACAGCTGTGTATATTACACAAGAGTGATACGGTGTATATACCTGTGTATACCCCACATGAAGGATACGGTTTAAACACTGCAGTATATATCCCATATGAAGGATACGATGTATATACCCCACATGAAGGCTATGGTGTGTATATAGCTGTACAGGTCCTTCTCAAAAAATTAGCATATAGTGTTAAATTTCATTATTTACCATAATGTAATGATTACAATTAAACTTTCATATATTATAGATTCATTATCCACCAACTGAAATTTGTCAGGTCTTTTATTGTTTTAATACTGATGATTTTTTGAGAAGGACCTGTATAGCTGTATATGCCCCACAAGAAGGAGATGGTGTATACTCTGTAGTATATAGCTATGTACACCCCACATTAAGGCTACGGTGTGTGTATATAGCTGTATATGCCCCACATGAAGGATACGGTGTATACTCTGTAGTATATAACTATGTACACCCCACATTATGGCTACGGTGTGTATATAGCTGTATATGCCCCACATGAAGGATACGGTGTATACTCTGTAGTATATAACTATGTACACCCCACATTATGGCTACGGTGTGTATATAGCTGTATATGCCCCACATGAAGGATACGGTGTATACTCTGTAGTATATAACTATGTACACCCCACATGAAGGCTACGGTGTGTATATAGCTGTATATGCCCCACATGAAGGATACGGTGTATACTCTGTAGTTTATAGCTATGTACTCCCCACATTAAGGCTATGGTGTCTATATAGCTGTATATACCCCACATGAAGGAGATGGTGTACACTCTGTAGTATATAGCTGTGTACACCTCACATGAAGGATACGATGTATATAGCTGTATATACCCCACATGAAGGATGCGGTGTACACTCTGTAGCATATAGTAATACCGTATAAAGAATACTGTGTCAGCGTAGTTTTGTTGTGTCCTGTGGAGAGTTCATGGCTGGGGCTGGATTACTGGGTCTACAAGTTGTTTTTACCTCCCCCTCCTCCAGACTGAAGTTGAGGAGGAAGTAGGGAAGCCTCTCGCCCCCTCCCCCACCAGTGAAACCATCCCTTTATTGCCTGACTAGGGGCTGCTTCCTTTACCTGTTGCATACAGTGATGGATGGTGCGGGGCCTCCATAGACTGGAGCAGTTACTTGTGGTGGACTTGGTAAACTGTAGAGTTTTCTTGTTATTAGGTAGTGCTTAGGATCTCTTACCCCGGCATTTAGGCAATATGATGGCTGTCAGTTCACTGGCAGCCATGTAGGTGAGTTGGCAATTTTATAATAATTGCTTCTCTCTGAAAATTCCCCTGTAGTGATCAAAAAGTCTCCGTAAACTTCTAGCTCAGCTGAAAGGTTCGATTATCTGCGAGCTCACATCTTCCTTCCAGCAGTGTGGGTGCGAAGGAGGGACGCCGGCGGTTTGTGAGCGCACACTGCCTCCATGCTGAGATTGTTCTAAGCTGCTGCAACAAAGGATTATGCTTCCTGTGAGTCTAGCGCAGGTATGGCCATGGAAATTAAACCGCCTGTTAATGCGTTAGGGTTAAGTTCCTTAAGAAAGGAGAAAATTAATTGGCTTTCGTACTATGCAGAATTGTCCATTACTAATCATATCAGATTTTCTGGAGCATTTGGGTTTCTCTCCCTGATAGTCTGCTGCAGTGTCTAATGATCAAGTCGTTATGCTAATGAAGACCTGCGGAACATTGGTTGAAATTTGTGGATGAATGTCACCTAAAAGTCTAGTTGAAATTGGTCACGGATGAGTATGTAGGAAATGTTCAGGGTAACAAGTTTGTTTAGGGAGGTTTTAAATAAATTCTGAGCCCGAAACAAGCGATGATCATCGATATAGCGAGGGCTTGTATAGCCCCCTTCACATGACGCAGCAATGTATGTGACCAAACGCTCACCGGCGTGCGCTCTCGTTAACACCTAACGTCTGGTCTGCGGCAAATTCTGCCCAAATCCTAATGTCTGCATAAAAGGTGCGATTAAACAGTGTTTGCCTAATAAAGGTTGATTTTCTCAGAGCTACAAAAACACATGCAGTTTTTGAACCAAAGCCAAAAGTAGTCCTATTGTTACTTTCGAATGCTCTTGGGGAAAAAAAAGAACCTTAAAGGGTTTGTCCATTACTGGACATCCCCTTATGAACAGCTTCCCTGTACAACCGAAAATAAAAAACTGAATCCTAATATTTTTGCCAATCACAGCGCTGTGCGTGGTCTTGTGAGCTAAACAATGTTGCGTGACTACCAGGGGACACTATGAACAATGTCACGTGATCGCCGGGAGACACGCCGCTACAGTCGTAGTCCGGTAGTGAAAGTATTCATGTTTTTTCTTTTATAAGATGTGCAGTGAAGCTGTGTATAAGGTGCCTTCCTGTACTAGACAACCCCTTTCATGGGAGGCTTCCCGTGGTAGCTGGCCCCTTTCATGGGAGGCTTCCCGTGGTAGCTGGCCCCTTTTTATAGGAGGCTTCCCGTGGTAGCTGGCCCCTTTTTATAGGAGGCTTCCCGTGGTAGCTGGCCCCTTTTTATAGGAGGCTTCCCGTGGTAGCTGGCCCCTTTTTATAGGAGGCTTCCCGTGGTAGCTGGCCCCTTTTTATAGGAGGCTTCCTGTGGTAGCCGGCCCCTTTTTATAGGAGGCTTCCCGTGGTAGCCGGCCCCTTTTTATAGGAGGCTTCCCGTGGTAGCTGGCCCCTTTTTATAGGAGGCTTCCCGTGGTAGCTGGCCCCTTTTTATAGGAGGCTTCCCGTGGTAGCCGGCCCCTTTTTATAGGAGGCTTCCCGTGGTAGCCGGCCCCTTTTTATAGGAGGCTTCCCGTGGTAGCCGGCCCCTTTTGAAAAAAGGAGGCTTCCCGTGGTAGCCGGCCCCTTTTTTAATATGAGGCTTCCCGTGGTAGATGGCCCCTTTTTTTAATAGGAGGCTTCCCGTGGTAGCCGGCCCCTTTTTTTATAGGAGGCTTCCCGTGGTAGCCGGCCCCTTTTTTTATAGGAGGCTTCCCGTGGTAGCCGACCCCTTTTTTTATAGGAGGCTTCCCGTGGTAGATGGCCCCTTTTTTTTATAGGAGGCTTCCCGTGGTAGATGGCCCCTTTTTTTAATAGGAGGCTTCCTGTGGTAGATGGCCCCTTTTTTTAATAGGAGGCTTCCCGTGGTAGACGGCCCCTTTTGAATAGGAGGCAAGAGGGGCGATGTTTCTCCAATAATAAAAACTTTTTAAATTTTAGGAGCATCTTAAAGGGTCAATAAAGTTCTTATTTATAAATATAGGCTGATCTTTGAGAGAAGGGAGATTCTGGATTTCCTTGCAGAACACCACTGCTGACCATCTTCTAGCCTGAAATGGCTGATAACAGAGACCAGTGGCTCACCTTCCATTTTGCATTGCCTAATAAATCTTTCTAATTCTGTGTCTGTTTGCGCTCTGATCCTCTCTTTACCAGCTGTGTGTGTGATCGATACTGTGAATATGCCGGGTGCTTTCTGCTTATCCCGCACACTCTGTGATTGCTCTGGGTGTAGAGGGAGGGCTGTGAAGTGTGGTATTGATGTCTGCGCAGACGTTGTGGCGTTATTGAGCTTGGACAAGTGTTTGTCAGTTAATTGAAAGTTTGAGTAAAGCGGCATCGCCAAGAGCAGGTACTATACCAGGGACTGTGAAAACTGAATTAAAGAGCCTATTCTTTCTTCTTCCTTCCCGCTTCCGAAGTAGCAGAGCTGAAGTTGTCTCAGAACTGCTTCCTTTGAACGCTAAGTGACTGATCAGCATTGGAAATCGCATAGAGCGCACTATATCACCGTAAATAGTGTCGGCTCTGCTACATCTGGCATCGCCTTATGCTCTTTTATTCAGACTAGGTGATTTCAGTGCATACACAGTTGCAGTGATCATTGGTTACGGTTTGCCTCTATAGCGAATGTGTTGCGATTATTTGTCCAGTTTGCCTTTGCGATATTAGGAAAGGTTATTTTTGGCCTGTTGCCCATTTTGAAGCCACTACTTGTGATTTGTGTATGTGCTTGGTTATGTGGCTTAACATCTGATTTTTTACCTTGTCTAGTCACCCATATATACAGGGCAGTATCATCTTCTCCTTTACTATTCTGATTGATTCTGTTTGTTTTTTTTACATGCAAATCTGGAATTGGGAGTTGTTTTGTGTAGCACACCTTTAAAGGGTCACAATCTAAATAATATCTTTGTACCAAGTTTTTTTTTTTTTTTAACATGATTATTATGGATAAGAACATAGCCTTGATCCATCTGACTTGAAGGGTCTGACATTGCTAAGCTGATGACTGCTCCTCTATGGGAAGAACGGGGGTCTGGTGAATCCTGGTCAACAAACCAGTGGAGAGGTGTGCACTCACCCCCATCCCACTTTCATAAAGGCTTCAATAAAGAAGGCTACATGCAGTGATGATGCTGGAAAAGCATGAACAGGGCTCACGAGACCTCCATTCTCCTTTTATTTTGGGCAACACAGAAATGGAACTTGCTCCTAGATGCTATGCAGATCAGCTATGTCCTCCCTCCTTCCCCTTATCCTGTCTGGTGCAAGACAGTCGGCCTCACCAGGAGCCCCCCAAATTCTTGCTCTGTTTGTAGGAGTCCTGCCTCCCAGCGTAAAATAGAAAAGATCATCTGATAAGTATCTCAAGAAATTCTGTTATCTAATGCGTATGGGGGTCTCGGGCTCTATCCACTTGCAGTGTGACATCGCCCTATCTCCCCACATCTCCTCCCTCCCAATGGACTGGTGAAATTTTTACCTTTCTTCCCCTTACTTCTTCCAAGAGTCATGATTTTATTTTTCCATCAACATAGCCATACAAGGATTTTTTTTAATTTACTTGTCATTTTACCATATAATGTGATGAAAACTGTGAATAAATTCAAAGTGGATGAAGTGGTACCACCTGCAGTTCCACCATAGGTTTTGGGTTTTGTTTATACGGTTTACATTGTATTGTAGAAACCACCTGGTGTCATGAATCTTCAGAGTTCGGTATGATTGTAATGATAACAAATGATTTTTTTTCTTTGCATAGTTTACCATACAACTTATTTAATTGTATATTTTGAGGGAAAAAAAATTTTGGTGAAATTTTTTACATTTTCTAAACTTTATTTTTTAGTCCCATTAGGGAAATTGGACCAGTCATCCTTTTGACTAATGGCTATAGTGACATTCAACAGTTGTGATGTATACAGGGAAAACTATGGTCCCCTATGAAGTCTAGCCTGTGCTTGTCCATCACAGGAGTGCCATGTTGGCAGCCATGGTGCAACACCCTGCTGTTCAGGCGGTATCTGTTTGCTGATGTGTAAGATTGGTGCAGCAGAGAAGACATCTGGGCCCTTATCCAGATCAGCGTTCTTCTCACCGGTCTTGGTGAGGGAGTTTAGTGGAGTCAGATTTTCCTGATTCATGAATTCTGGCGTGAAAGTTTTGATGAATCGGGCCCAAATTCTGGAGCAGCTGCAGACAACTGGACCTGAGTACTATGTGATTTTATATTTCACTTGATGGTGGCCCGATTCTAACGCATCGGGTATTCTAGAATATGTATGTATATAGCAGCCACATAGTATATAGCACAGGCCACGACATATTGTAGAATACCCGATACGTTAATACAGGCCACGCATTATATAACTGTGGCCACGCAGTATATAACACAGCCCAAACAGTATATAACATTGCCCACGTAGTATATAACTTTGCCCACGTAGTATATAACATTGCCCACGTAGTATATAACATTGCCCACGTAGTATATAACATTGCCCACGTAGTATATAACATTGCCCACGTAGTATATAACACTGCCCACGTAGTATATAACACTGCCCACGTAGTATATAACACTGCCCACGTAGTATTTAGCAGTGTGGACACCATATCCCTGTTAAAAAAAAATAAAAAAATAAAAAATAGTTCTATACTCACCCTCCGTCGTCCAGCGAAGCGCTGTCGATGCGCGCGCGGGGCTGCCGCCAGCTTCCGTTCCCAGCGATGCATTGCGAAACTACCCAGATGACGTAGCGATCTCGTGAGACCGCTAAGTCTTCTGAGTATTTTCGCAATGCATGTCTGGGAACAGAAGCTGGCGGCAGCCGCGCGCGCCTCGGTGGGCGACGGATGGTGAGAATAGCAGGTTTTTTTTTTTTTTTTTTGTTTTTTTGCTGCATAGGCAGCATCAATAGTAAAAAGTTGGTCACACAGGGTTAACAGCCGCATTAACGGAGTGTGTTAGCCGCGGCATAACGCGGTCTGTTGACGCTGTCATTAACCCTGTGTGAGCGCTGACTGTAGGGGAGTATGGAGCGGGGGCGCCGGGCACTGACTGGACGGGAGTAGGGGGGGGGGGGGACTAATTCTCTGCCGGACTGTGCCCGTCGCTGATTGGTCGCGGCAGCCTGGACAGGCAGTTGGCGAGACCAATCAGCGATGCAGGATTTCCTTGACGGAAGTTGCAGACAGAAAGATGGAAGTACCCCTTAGACAATTACCGTATATAGTAGACTAGATGGTGGCCCGATTCTAACGCATCAGGTATTCTAGAATATGCATGTCCACGTAGTATGTTGCCCAGCCACGTAGTATGTTGCCGAGCCACGTATGTCAAAGGCTAAAAAATAAACATACTCGCCTTCCGATCCGAGGGCCCCTTGTAGCGCGCGACTTCCGCCATCTTCCGTTCCTAGGATGCATTGCGAAATTACCCAGATGACTTAGCGGTCTCGCGAGGCTGCTAAGCTAAGTCTTTTGGGTTATTTCGCAATGCATCGCTGGGAACGTAAGATGGCGGCCGGCTCGGCGGACAATGGAAGGTGAGTATAGCAGGTTTTTTTTTTTTTATTATTATTTTTAACATTACATTTTTTACTATTGATGCCGCATAGGCAGCATCAATAGTAAAAAGTTGGGGACACATAGGGTTAATAGCGGCGGTAACGGAGTGCCTTACCCGTGGCATAACGCGGTCCGTTACCGCCGGCATTAACCCTGTGTTAGCGGTGGCTGGAGGGGAGTATGCGGGCGCCGGGCAGGGAGTAAGGAGCTGCCATTATCTTCCGGACTGTGCCCGTCGCTGATTGGTCGTGGCTGTTTTTTGCCGCGACCAATCAACGACTTGGATTTCCTTGACAGACAGAGGCTGCGACCAATGAATATCCGTGACATACAGAAAGACAGAAGGACAGAAAGACGGAAGTGACCCTTAGACAATTATATAGTAGGTAAGAATTGTTGAGGTCCACTTTTCTAAATGCAGGAAGTCTTTAGAGTTTCTTTTTTCTTCTTCTTAATCTTTGTAAACTAAAGGCGCTGTTTTAACTGGCTTGTGCATGACTTTATTGTAGCTGTTTTGAATATAGATCTTGCAATTCTCCATACTCCAGTGTGATCTTTTGTGCTCCCCTTCTATCTGCTCATACAGGATTTAGTAGCTCTCTTCCCATCAGAGCTTCGGAGAAACTCACTCTGGCGGCCAGTGTTGAATGGGTACAGAGCAGAACATGGCGGCTCCATACTCTGGGGCAGGCTCCATACTCTGGGGCAGGCTCCATACTCTGGGGCAGGCTCCATACTCTGGGGCAGGCTCCTGTTATGTAGGCAATCCAGTGACACAGTGTGCCAGCAATCAGAGCACATACAGTGATCTGACAATAACCCAAAAACAATAGAACGAGCTCTGAGACGTGGAATCTCTGTAGACCGCAATACCTGAACCTAACCTAAACACAACTAAAGGCAGCTGTGGATTGCGCCTGACACTACCTATGCAACTCGGCACAGCCTGAGGAGCTGACTATCCTGAAGATAGAAAAACAAGCCTGACTTGCCTCAGAGAAATACCCCAAAGCAAAAGGCAGCCCCCCACATATAATGACTGTTAGCAAGATGAAAAGACAAACGTAGGGATGAAATAGATTCAGCAAAGTGAGGCCCGATATTCTAGATAGAGCGAGGATAGCAAAGAGAACTTTGCAGTCTACAAAAAACCCTAAAGCAAAAAACCACGCAAAGGGGGCAAAAAGACCCACCGTGCCGAACTAACGGCACGGCGGTACACCCTTTGCGTCTCAGAGCTACCAGCAAAACGAAATGACAAGCTGGACAGAAAAAGTAGCAACAAAAGCAAAAAGCACTTATCTAAGCAGAGCAGCAGGCCACAGGAAAGATCCAGAAGCTCAGATCCAACACTGGAACATTGACAAGGAGCAAGGAAGACAGAATCAGGTGGAGTTAAATAACAAAGCAGCCAACGAGCTCACCAGAACACCTGAGGGAGGAAGCTCAGAAGCTGCAGTACCACTTGTGACCACAGGAGTGAATTCAGCCACAGAATTCACAACAGGCTCCATACTCTGGGGCAGGCTCCATACTCTGGGGCAGGCTCCATACTCTGGGGCAGGCTCCATACTCTGGGGCAGGCTCCATACTCTGGGGCAGGCTCCATACTCTGGGGCAGGCTCCATACTCTGGGGCAGGCTCCATACTCTGGGGCAGGTTCCATACTCTGGTGGCTTCTCCTTGCTGCAGATCAGCTCCTATTCTCTTCAGTTGGAGCTGATCACAAAACATTGTATGGAGCTGGCCACCTTCGGGGGTACTAATAGCTGGTCAATTCGGGTTGGTCTCTCACCGTTTTTTTATTGATGACCTAAGTATGGAGGGCAATCCCCTTTAGAAGCTTTTATTTTTTTTCTCAAGTGTATAAACGTTGTGTATTAAGCTGCAGGATCATGTCATGTGTTTTTTTATTTTTTTAATGTATGTCCATCTAAGCATAGAATATGGAGCTCTTGATAAAACCCAAATGTTTAATGGTAAAATATGTTTATAAATGATTCAGCATAGAAATGGTGCTCGAAGCTAGTTCCCATCATGCAGTGAAGACTTATTACTGGCTTATCACCTTATGACCACCCTTTGAGGACTTGTTTTTTTTTTTTTTAGAAATTTCATAATATGATTGCTACCTTCTGCTACCGCAGAGCTTCACCATTCTTGAATGTCCGTGTCCTGGTTCTCCAATGGTTAAAGGGCTGGCTTCTTGTCTTATACGTTTTCCTGTGTGATCTTTTCCACAGTTCTGTTTTCTGGAATGTGTCCGATTGCATTCCATTAATGCTGCCTAATTATCGTCATTCCATCTGCTATCTCAGAGACTCCATAGAGCGCTAGTATCAGGGGTTTCTTCACTACTTGCTCATTATTCCTGCCACATTCTGATTGTCTCATCGCTTTATTCACGACACTTTTCTATTAGAATTTAGCTAGGGATATATTTTGTGCCGTATTTTGATCAACTTACAAAGTTTTGGTTTGTGCAGGTCTGGCATACACCTAAAGTGCGTATTTAATAGGTCATCCAGTTTAGACAAAACCTGATAAAGGCACAACTATATTTCTTCAACTCTTCTGGGAAGGTTTTTTTTTACAAGATGTAAAGGGACACTGTCACCTGATTTTGAAGGGAACAATCTTCAGCCATGGAGGCGGGGTTTTCGGGTGGTTGATTCACCCTTTCCTTAACCGCTGGCTGCAATATTGGATTGAAGTTCATTCTCTGTCCTACGTAGTACACGCCTGCACAAGGCAATCTTCAGGTGACCTGTGTCCCTTTAAGGGCTGGATGCGGGCCAGTAATGTTCTTCCACACCAAACACACCCAACCCTGCCTTTATTGACCTTGCTTTCATGCACTGGGGCACAGTCATGCAGGAACAGAAAAGGCTTTCCCCAAACTGTTGCCACAAATTTAAAAGCATTAAGATTTTCCTTCACTTGATCAATGTCTGCACAGCCATCTACCGGAAGTTTTAGAGCACTTCATGCTTCCCTCTGCTGACAAGCTTTTTAGAGATGGAAATTTTATTCTTCAGCCGGACTTGGCACCTGTCCACACTGCTAAAAGTACCAATACCTGGTTTAAAAACAAGAGTATCACTGTGCTTGATTGGCCAGCAAACTCGCCTGACCTTAACCTATACAGAATCTGTGGGGTATTGTCAGGCTATGTTCACACTTTGCGGCGTCCCTCTGCGGGTTCTCCCGCAGCGGATTTGATAAATCTGCAGGGCAAAACAACTGCGGTTCTCCCTGCAGATTTATCGCGGTTTGTTCCGCGTTTTCCGCTGCGGGTTTCCGCCTATACTATTGATGCTGCACATGCAGCAATATGCAGCATCAATAGTAATGTTAAAAATAATAAAAATTGGTTATACTCACCCTCTGATGTCTGGATCTCCTCGGCGCTGCACCCGGCGGTCCGGTTCCAAAGATGCTGTGCGAGAAGGACCCTTCGTGACGTCACGGTCATGTGACCGCGACGTCACCGCAGGTCCTGGTCGCACAGCAACTCTGACCGGACGGCCGCGTGCAGCGCTGAAGACTTCAGAGGGTGAGTATAACGTGATTTTTTATTTTTTAACCCCAAATATGGTTCCCAGGGCCTGGAGGAGAGTCTCCTCTCCTCCACCCCGGGTAGGAACCGCACATTATCCGCTTACTTCCCGCAACGTGGGCACAGCCCCATGCGGGAAGTAAGCGGTTCAATGTATTCCTATGGGTGCAGAATCGCAGCGATTCTGCACAAAGAAGTGACATGCTGTGGGTTTTAAACCGCTGCGTTCCCGCGCGTTTTTTCCCGCAGCATGTGCACAGCGGTTTGCGGTTTCCATAGGGTTTACATGTTACTGTAAACGCTATGGAAACTGCTGCGGACCCGCAGCATCAAAATCGCGGCGGTTCCGCGGTAAAAACCGCAAAGTGTGAATATAGCCTCAAGAGGAAGATGAGAGACACCAGACCCAACAATACAGATGATCTGAAGGCTGCTCTCAAAGCAACCTGGGCTTCCATAACACCTCAGCAGTGCCACAGGCTGATCGCCTCCATGCCACGCCGCATTGATGCAAAAGGTGCCTCGACCAAGTATTGAGCGCATTTACTGAACATACATTTCAGTAGGCCAACATTTCGGATGTTAAAATCATTTTTCAAGCTGGTATTATAAAGTATTCTAATTTACTTAGAGAATGACTTTTGGGTTTTCATTGGCTGTAAGCCATAATAATCAACATTAACAGAAGTAAACACTTGAAATATATCACTCTGTTTGTAAAGACTCTATATAATGAGTTTCACTTTTTGTATTGAAGAACTGAAATAAATTAACTTTTTGATGATATTCTAATTTAGTGAGAAGCACCTCTAGCAATAAAGCTCCTCCACCATACTTACTATTGGCGCAATGTAGTCAGGTGGTTGATGGTCTTCTGGTATTTACAATACACAGACTTGTCCATCAAACTGCCAGACAATGTGATTTGACACTGTACAAAATGCCTCCGTTTTTCCAGAGTCCAGTGGTGGTATGCTTTACATCACTTCATGAGATTCATTGTGTTTGGTGGTGTTAGGCTAGCACGAGGCTGTTCAGTCATGGAAACCCTTGCTATGACTCTTCCAAGGAGCACTAGAGATCTGTCCTTGAGTCAGCAAAAGTTGGTTGGGTTTTGTATGCGCTGTGTTCCTCATCTCTCCGCAAACACGCTGTGCAACATTGTGGAACTCCACTTCATGACTGAGCTGCTTTGGTTTCTAAATCCTCCTACTATTCAATAATGGCTCTCTTAGTTAATTGTATAATATTTCGGAGGGAAGAAATTTCATGAATTGATTTTTACAACCGTGGAATACTTTTACAGTACCATGCTCAGGAAGCCCTTTGGCACAAACCAAATTTTCACATGTTTGTAAAGACAGACTGCATGACTTTGCCTATGGCAGAGGTTGTGAGGCCAAAGTTTGCTTGGTGTAGCTGCTACATCTCGGCGAAAAACAATTGAACGGGTTTGCCCTGTGACTACGAAGGTGCTGCCTCAGTGACCAGCATGTTACAAAAAGTCCAATCCCGTAGGATTTGTTTTTGTGGCTTGCTTGTCGCAGTACCTTCAAGGTTGTACTGTGACCCCATTTACTTGTATTGTGCGGCGGTGTAGCTTTAGCCTAGGAGGTGCCCCATTACTTTTCCCACATAACGTCGCTGCCCGCGGAACGAACAGTCAGCTGAGCTTTCTACTGTGAGTTGCCATTTTTATAATTTACTAGCTGAAGAGCCCGGCGTTGCCTGGGCATAGTAAATATCTGTGGTTAGTTATAGCACCTCACTTCTCTTATTTTCCCATCACGCCTCTCATTTTCCCAATCACATCTCTTATTTTCTCCCTCACACCTCTCATTCCCCCCTAACACTTGTCATTTTGACCTCACATCTGTCCTTTTCCGATCACTCCACTATTTTCCCTCACTCCTCTCATTTTGCACTCACACCTTTTCATTTTCACCTCACACCTCTCATTTTCACCTCAGTATATGCATGTTTGTCATCTCCCTTATATATAGTATACACTTGTATGTCATCTCCTGTGTATAGTATATACCTGTATGTCATCTCCCCTGTATATAGTATATACCTGCTGTCATCTCCCCTGTATATAGTATATACCTGTATGTCATCTCCTATATATAGTATATACCTGTATGTCATCTCCTCCTATATATAGTATATACCTGTATGTCATCTCCTTCTATATATAGTATATACTTGTATATCATCTCCTCCTGTATATAGTATATACCTGTATGTCATCTTCTATATATAGCATATACCTGTATGTCATCTCCTCATGTATATAGTATATACCTGTAGGTCATCTGCTCCTGTATATTGTATATACCTGTATGTCATCTCCTCCTGTATATAGTATATACCTGTGTCATCTCTCCTGTATATAGTATATATCTGTGTCATCTCCCCTGTATATAGTATATACCTGTGTGTCATCTCCTCCTGTATTAGACCTCGTTCACACGTTATTTGCTCAGTATTTTTAACTCAGTATTTGTAAGCTAAATTGGCAGCCTGATAAATCCCCAGCCAACAGGAAGCCCTCCCCCTGGCAGTATATATTAGCTCACACATACACATAATAGACAGGTCATGTGACTGACAGCTGCCGTGTTTCCTATATGGTACATTTGTTGCTCTTGTAGTTTGTCTGCTTATTAATCAGATTTTTATTTTTGACTACCAGACTTGTGTGTGTTTTAGGGCGAGTTTTGTTTGTCAAGTTGTGTTTGTTGAGTTGCGTGTGGCAACATGCGTGTAGCAATTTTTTGTGTCGAGTTGCATGTGACAGGTTAGTGTAGCAAGTTGTGTGCAGCAAGTTTTGCTCATGGCGAGTTCTGCGCGTGGCGAGTTTTGAGCGGCGACTTTTGTGTTTCGACTTTTATGTGGCGAGGTTGGTGTATGTGTGGTGAAATGTGTGCTGAGGGTAATATGTGTTCAAGCACATGGTAGTGTGTGGCGCATTTTGTGTGTGTGTTCATATCCCCGTGTGTGGTGAGTATCCCATGTCGGGGCCCCACCTTAGCAACTGTACGGTATATACTCTTTGGTGCCATCGCTCTCATTCTTTAAGTCACCCTTGTTCACATCTGGCAGCTGTCAATTTGCCCCCAACACGTTTCCTTTCACTTTTCCCCATTATGTAGATAGGGGCAAAATTGTTTGGTGAATTGGAAAGCGCGGGGTTAAAATTTCACCTCACAACATAGCCTATGATGCTCTCAGGGTCCAGACATGTGACTGTGCAAAATTTTGTGGCTGTAGTTGTGACGGTGCAGATGCCAATCCCGGACATACACACATACACACATACAGCTTTATATATTAGATTCAGCCATCTCTAAGTTCTCTTGGTAATCCTGCTTGTGATGTTGAGTGACAGTCCCAAATGACCTCTTTTACCATGTCCATGAGGGGTGTCTCCTAGATTTCCATAAGACTGGAATGTGTCTGCTAAACTTCAAAGAAAAGCAAACCAGGTGTACTGGAGTGTTCCTGCCTAGAATGTGCAGCTGAATGCTTCCTCCCTGCTTCCATATGTGTGCAAAAGGAGTTAATAATTTGGGATAATTTGTTAATCACTAGAGGTCTGCCTGCTGGGACCCCCAAGCGATCCCAAGTAAGGAGTCTGCAGCCAGATCTATGTGCACAGCTGTTTTTGGTACTCCCATTGATAGAACTTTTAACAAGTGATAACTTGTTGGAATGTTTTTTTTTTTTGGTTGTGGATAATTCATTAAGGGATTTTTTTATTTTTTATTTAAAGCTGGTCTGTGATTAATGAAAAAATGTTTTACTGTGTTTGCCGACAGTCCTACATCTGCTTTGCAATCTGTATTAAAATACTATTGCATTTTATGATTCATTAACCCTCTTTTGGATTACGACGGTCTGGTATGCCATATGTCAGGTGCCAATGCATGGAGTAGGCTCAGGAGCTGAGCCTGCATGATAGCCAGAAGATGCCAGCTATGATATACATCGCCAGTCTCTGCTGGTACATGCTATCTCCGATTGCTGCTGTTTAGGCTACTTTCACACTAACGTTGTTTGTTGTACGTTGCAATGCGTTGTTTTGGAGAAAAAAACGCATCCTGCAAATGTGCTCGCAGGATGTGTTTTTTTCTCCATAAACTTGCATTAGCGACGCATTGCGACGTATGGCCACACGTCGCATCTGTCGTGTTTTGGCGGACCCTCGGCACCAAAAAACGTTAATGTATCTTTTTTGTGTGCGTCGAGTCCGCCAATTTCGACCGCACATGCGCGGCCAAAACTCCGCCCCCTCCTCCCCGGAACTCACAATGGGCAGCAGATGCGTTGAAAAACTGCATCCGCTGCCCACGTTGTGCTACATTAACACACTGTCCGTCGGGCCGACCGTTTGCGACGGCCCGTACCGACGGACTAGTGTGAAAGTAGCCTTAAATGATGCTGACAAGTGTGTGCCGAGGCTCCTATCAGCACCTCTGGGATCCGATTTCATTGTGCCAGAAGTCAGTTTTTCAGGACTTCAGAAGGAAGTCCCAGCGGAGCCACTGACATGTGGTTAAAACATGTGAGCACAACCTTGGGAGGCCTAGATAAAATCGTTTTCAGTCTAATCATTGTTGTAATTGTAGTGTCTAGACCAGGGGTGGGGAATCTTTTTTTTTTTTTTTTTTTTTTTTTTTCTGCCAAGGGCCATTTGGCTATTTATACCATCCTTTCGGGGGCCGTACAAATTGCGCACCAACTCTGCTAACAAAGTACGTCCTGGCACTTGTGTCAGAACATAATCTTTCATTGCACGGACCTGAGCATTCAATATTGAAAACTGTGTGCGTGCACACATAGCAGGAAGAAATGAATGGACCAGTGGCTGGGAAAATACAGTATCCGGCCCAAGCACTGCTGTTCCCGGGAATCTGCCCCGAGGGCCGGATAAAAGGTCATCAAGGGCCAAAAACTACCCGGGGTGCCTGAAGTTCCCCACCACTGGTCTAGGCAGTATTATGAATGGAAACTCCATCTTAGATTTTTAGGAAGATGCAGACTATTTTTCCTGTTTCCATGCCAGTTGGATGTAAGATCAGGCCGTCATCCAGATAATGAATGAAATGACTTGTCCGTGAACAATTATTTTTAACAATCCATAGTTATCTCTGTGATGATACTAAGGACAGGCACATAGGGAACAGAATTTTATTCTCAGCTGTGGAGGGATTTCAGCAAAATCTGCAAATGCAAAAAATATTTTTGAGGAACATGTAAGCAAAAAATTTGGAAGATTCTTTATTTTCATTATAAAACCACGTTGCTATTCAGTCTTACAAGCATTTTTTTTCAGCTTTGGGTTTTCAAAAATGCCTGGTGAGTGAAAAAAGGGGGGGTCCTTGATAAAAATCTGCTCCAAACTAGGCAGTGTCCGATTTAAAAGGCTGAAAAATAAATCTTCAGGAGAAAAAGCTCCAAAAAAGCTTGAATAACGATTCAAAAAGTCTTCAGGAAAAGAAAATCTCCGCCAGAATGCATTTCCCACCCGTGGCCTCCCCAGAAAAGAAAACCAAGATGGAAGCCGTTTCCATTAGAACAATTGATATTTTTGAATAATAAAACCCTGTGTGCACAGTCCCTTAGACTATTTGCTGCAGCACAAGTTCTCCTCTCAACCCTGTCAGCTGTAGGACAAGAGTAGGATTATGCCACTTTATTTAAGATCCATCCTTTCTTTTTCAGCTGTTCTGTAGCTTAAAATGGAACAGATGAGCAGGCGATTAACCCATTGCGGCACAGTCTGCTGTGCTTTTCCATCCTTTTAAGACTAGTATAATCCAGTGCTATCCACTGAGCACTACGTTAGGTTTCAGGAATTGCCAGAAAAAAACTGGGAATCCCAGAATTCTGATGGGAAGATCGACATAACCCCAAGGGAATCAGTGGTGATGCGGTCTGGCCTCTTTCCTGGTAGTATCCTTCTTTTTCAAACAATTACAAAAAATTGAGTGTTAAAGTGCTTTCAATTGCACCCATTTTACAACTGATCAGTTTTCCTTTTCTTTTGTTCTCTTTAATATTTAATTTGCATTCTAAAAATAAGTACGGTATTTAAAAAAATAAAAAAATAAAAATGGCACTGTAAGGCCACATTCACACGTTGCGTCCTGTCCCGGATTTGATAAATCTGCAGGGCAAACCCGCTGCGGTTATCCCTGCAGATTTATCGCGGTTTGTCCTGCGGGTTCCGCTGCGGGTTCTGCTGCGGGATTAAACCCCTACTATTGATGCTGCATATGCAGCAATATGCAGCATCAATAGTAATGTTAAAAACAATAAAATAATTATATACTCACCCTCTGACGTGCCGATCTCCTCGGCACTGCAGGCGGCGGTCCGGTTCCAAAGATGCTGTGCGACCAGGACCTTCGTGACGTCACGGTCATGTGACCCACCGCGACGTCACCGCAGGTCCTGATCGCATAGCACACCTGAGACCGGACGGCCGCGTGCAGCGCTAAGACTTAAGAGGTGAGTATATCATGATTTTTTTTTATTTTAATTCTTTTTTTTTTTTTTACTCAAATATGGTTCCCGGGGCCTGGAGGAGAGTCTCCTCTCCTCCATCCCGGGTATAACCCGCACATTATCCGCATTACTTCCCGCATGGTGGGCACAGCCCCATGCGGGAAGTAAGCGGATCAATGCATTTCTATGGGTGCAGAATCGCTGCGATTCTGCACAAAGAAGTGACATGCTCCTTCTTTTTTTCCGCAGCAATTCAGCGCGTTTTTTTTCGGGATTTTCCGCAATGTGGGCACAGCGGTTTTTGTTTTCCATAGGGTAACATTGTACTGTACCCTGCATGGAAAACAGCTGCGGACCCGCAGCGGCAAAATCGCGGCGGTTCCGCAGTAAAAACCGCATAGTGTGAACATACCCTTAAGATTTACAAAAACCTGATGTGAAAAAGGTCTAAAGGTACCGTCACACTGAACGATATCGCTAGCGATCCGTGACGTTGCAGCGTCCTGGCTAGCGATATCGTTCAGTTTGACACGCAGCAGCGATCTGGATCCTGCTGTGCCATCGTTGGTCGGTGCAGAAAGTCCAGAACTTTATTTCGTCGCTGGACCTCCCGCAGACATCACTGAATCGGTGTGTGTGACGTCATCGCTGTGCTTTCCGGCTGGCGCTCAGTCAGTGCAGGAAAGCACAGCGCCGGGGGACAGACAGCGGAAGGTAAGTATGTAGTGTTTTTTTTTTTTTTACTTTTACGCTGGTAACCAGGGTAAACATCGGGTTACTAAGCGCGGCCCTGCGCTTAGTAACCCGATGTTTACCCTGGTTACCGGCATCGTTGGTCGCTGGAGAGCTGTCTGTGTGACAGCTCTCCAGCGACCAAACAGCGACGCTGCAGCGATCGGGATCGTTGTCTGGATCGTTGCAGCGTCGCTAAATGTGACGGCACCTTAAGGCTACGTTCACATTTGTGGTCGGGAGGGCTGCGGATGGCAGCGTACTTCTTCCCTTCTTCCTCCGTGAAGCTCCACCTACCACTGTATGCATCCTGCGTTTCCCTGCGTACCTATCTTTAATAATGGGTTCACAGGGACATGCGTTGTATGTGGATGCGTCCACATGACGTGAGTTGACGTGTGCGGTGACCGCACGGAAACGCCGCATACGTCAAATCACCGCATACAGACGCATACAGTAGTAGGCAGAGCTTCACGGAGGAAGTACGCTGCCATCCACAGCCCTCCCAACCGCAAATGTGAACCTGGCCTAACAGTCTCCACAACATACCATCTTGCAGACCTAAGAGCAGTTTTTACGTTTTCTGCTATTTTTATGACTTTAGGTTTAGTTTTCCATTTGAAATTTGCTTAAAGGGAACCTGTCGCAAGATTTGTCCAATATGAGATACGGCCACCACCTTCAGCCCTCATATACAGCATTCTAATATTTATATATGCCCCTGATCCAGACTGCAAAACAAGAAAAACACCTTTTTATTATACTCCCCTGCTGGGCGGTCGGGTCCAATGGGCATTGCTGGTCTTGGTTCGGCGCCTTCCATCTTCTTTTGATGCCGTTCTCCTTCTTGCTACATGTGGATGATGCGTCCTATGTCATCCACACAGTGTTCCCCGGCATCGCGCTCCTGCGCAGGCGTACTTCTCTTCCCTGACTAGGGCATAGTAAAGTGCTTCAGGGCTCTGTGATCTTTCCTTGGCGCATGCGTACTGCAGTACTTTGCTCTGCCCTAGTCAGGGAAGAGAAGCATGCCTGTGCAGGAGCGCAATGTCGGGGAGCACTGTGTGGATGACGTAGGACACGTCATCCACATGTAGCAAGAAGGAGAACGGCATCAAAAGAAGAAGGAAGGCGCCGAACCAAGACCAGCGATGCCCATTGGTCCCGACTGCCCAGCAGGGAAGCACAGAAGGAGGAGGCATCTGAAGAATGGAGTCACCGGAGGCAGTGTTTTTCTTTTATTGCAGACCTGATTGGGGGCATATATACAACATTATAGAATGCTGAAAGGTGTGGCTGTATTTCAGATAGGACAAACATGGTGACATGTTCCTTTTTTATGGGCATGTAGGTCCTAGAAAGTTGAATTAAATGATGCCTTTTATATCTGCAATTAATTAATTTTTAATTATGTAAATGAGCTATCCAGGCTATAGGCCGGATATAGATCTAAACACTCCTGTCTTCATCCAGGTTCCATTCCAGCATCCTCAACAGATATACCACAGGATTCCTCTTTATGGAATTTTGAGACTTCACATATAATCTACTCAACCAGGTGGTTCTGATGAAGGTCCTTTTGTGTGGACCAAAAACGTTTAACATTTATTGGATGCACAATAAACAAAACCTTTATTTTCACTTCAATAACTCATTGAGTGCCAAGTTTCTTGACAAGTGCATACGACAGGTTGGATACCCTACTTGGGCACCTATCTCTTGTATGAGAGCCATGTTTTCAATCTGATATTACAGATCCAATCGAGAATCTGCCTCCAGTTGTCATTATAAATGGAGGGCGTTACCTGTGTGAGACATGGAATGACTGACAGTCTGCTTTCCTTTATCTACATGCCTGACACTGGTAACACCTTTTTTCACGTAAAATGAGCTTTGAAGGCCAATTCTCATGCAGACTAGTGCCCGGCCCATAGATCTTTGTTTTTTACATGTTGATAAAAAAACAAGTGGATTTCTCTAGAATAAGTCAACTTGATGTCTGCAATCTGATATCATTTTATTCAGCTTTCTATGACCTACATGTCCATATAGATGGCTTAGGAGGGTTAATTGTAACGAAAAGATTCCCTTTTAAACTCGCCCTAAGTTTTGGTACGCACTGGTTTGCTAGTGAAAGCAGCAAGATTGCATGATATACTGCATATATTAGGTGCTATTTGCTAGTGAAACTTCTCTCTGATGAAACAGGGCAGGACCAGAAGGAAAGTTAACGCCTAGTAGTAATCGTATTCATTAAATTTAAGGTATAAATAGAACTATTTATAGGACGACTGGTCCTCTTCATTGTATGAGGTCTGAATATTGGCCTGCACAGTCACTGTGACTTGTCTGCAGGGCAGTGTTAATACTATGAATGGGCACCACATCGAAATAAACCTTTAAGACACTGCTGACACATTGATGGAAGACGTGACACTGAATTTATGCAACAGAACTGACCTCCATAATTTCTGTGCGGCGCTTTTGGTATTTTTCATTTTTCTGGCTCGAGATACTCCACTGAGAGTCTACTTTGGCAAAGCCTGAGATTTGAGATATTTAGATTTCAGAGCGTACATTTCAGATGTGTTTGACAAGAGTGAACAGCTCCAAAAAAAAAGTATTTTCTTGGCGAGACAGGACTTGTGCCCAGGCAGTGCTAGCAAGCAAAGGAGCCGGGACGTAATCCTTGGCACATCTTGTCTCATGTTGGAAACAGGCTTAGTTTATTGGAAAATTTAGATTTTTTTTTTCTCCACAATATCCAACATTATACAATGTATCTTGATAGATTTTATATAACGTTGTTTGTGACACATTGTAATGGAATTTTTTAATTATTTGTTTGTGCAAGAACTCGCTCTTGTTGTGAAAATATCCTGATTCCCTGTGCTGTTGTGGTGAACTGCCTGCACTTTAGGTTATTCAAGCGACTCTTTATGACTAGTTATGCAGTAGAATTCTTTCCATTTGTATCCGTTCACACGGGCATTGAATTTTTGTGGACTAATCACATCCTCAAATACTGATGTGAGTGGATGGGTGCAGGAGCTGCTTCCTATTTCCATACGCCAGTCCGGTCTGTAAATCGGACTGGACTGAAGCGTGCTGTGATTTTTCTTTTTTTTTTTTTTTCTTTTTTTTCTTTTACCTCCACGTAGTCGCTTGCTCCATGTGAAAAATGGCCCATGTACACAAACACTTGAAGGGTTCTGTGTATTTTAAATGTTTTTTTACAAAGTGCCCGAGCACTATTAGGCAGGTAGTTGCTAACTACATGCCTGTTGTCCGGCGCTGATCTCCACCCTCAGGCGTTCAGCGGCTTCCTCTGACATCATGTTGATAGAGCAGCGGCTTCTTTTTGGCTCTGCTCTTTTGACTGGGTGTGACTGCCTACATCATGCTGATTGACAGCCGGCTCCCCACTGCCTTAGGCTACTTTGACACTAGCGTCATACGACGCAATGCGTCGTGGCGACGTACCGACGCATGCTGTGAAAGCGCAGCACAACGGGGGGCAGCAGATGCAGTTTTACAACTCATCCGCTGCCCCATTGTGAGCTCCGGGGAGGAGGGGGCGGAGTTCCGGCCGCGCATGCGTGGTCGGAAGTGGCGGATACAACGCACAAAAAAAGTTACATGCAACGTTTTTTGGTGCCGACAGTCCGCCACAACACGACGCAACCGTCACACGACGGTTGCGACGTGTTGCAATGTGTCGCTAATACAAGCCTATAGAGAAAAAACGCATCCTGCAGACAACTTTGCAGGATGCGTTTTTTCTGCAAAACGACGCATTGCGACGTGCGTCGTATGACGTTTTGTGAAAGTAGCCTTACTGGTGGAAGCCAGCAGTCATCATCAGAAGTCTTGCCCCACCGAGCTGCTCTGTTGCCGTAGAGCCGCTGAATTGGTGGAAGGAGCCACCATTGACCATGACCGCTCTGTGCCAGACATCGGATACAACAGACAGGCAGTTACCTCTGCTAGCCTCTACCTGTCTGTTTAGTTTTTAGGCAAATAGTTAAAAAAATTAAAAAAAATAGATTCCATGGACATCACACAGATGGAAAATACACCTGTCGCCTTACGCTGGCCATTTCAGGTGACTATTTTCTAAACCATATTTCATTCTGGTGGAGCACATATTTTGCGATAACCATTCGCTGATCAGTGGCTGCTCCAGCTGTTACTGATGTGATGCAAATGTGTGCGATTGCAAAAATCTGGTTTTCGCAGATCAGCTTTTAGATCACCGATATTGGCCTATGGCTGTCATCTGTCATGCTTGTTTGTGACCTGGAACACTACGCAGTTATCTGAAAAAGGTTAAAATCTGCTTTTTCTGATGTCCAGAATCTTTTCCAGTCCATCTGTCATGAAGAGTGTATAATTGCAATAAGTAGATTGCCAACGTTTCTGTCCCTACAGAAGCTCGCTTTCTTTTCATTTTTCAGAACTTGAGTACGCAAGTGTTATGTAAAATGCGCACACACATAAAAACAGTTTCTCCTATGTCGTGCAGCATTGTTGAGTTATTTGCCTGACGTTCCACCAGGACATCCCCTTCCCCAGTGGAACCCCAATGTCATCCTTTAGGTTTCATTGCCAATTCCACGTGTAGGTGGGCAGGGAGGAATGTTACCCTGTAAGGTACTGCAGCTAGCTGAATTTCTATATTTGGAAGTCTCCAAGAATATTGAACTGCATTTTGGCAGAAGTATAAGAACCGGTTGGCAAGAGGTGATGGCATTGTTGACTTACCTGTAAACCAATGGGTTACACAACAGTTTCCTTTCTTCCGTCACCATTTACTGAGCTCCCTTGTGATTCATCTGTTTTATGTACTGATTAATGACCTGGCTGTTCTTGTGTGTACACCCCGCATTACAGATGCATTCATCTGCTTGAGGAACGCCCATGTGTGGCATAGCATTACCCATCACATAAAATCTTGTGACAAAAGACGACTGGCCTCTCTCCTGAAGCCCTACCTTTGATAAAACAATGGGTGTGCCTGAATACTTTTCAGTTTCCAGGCTTCTCCTTTGTTGGAGCAGCTGAACTTGTACCGATCCGATGTTTCCTTTGTAAAGCTTGTATTTGGTGCGCTGCTCTTTTAAGAGCCTGGTGGCTTAAAGAGGACTTGTCAGCAGGATTTTGGATTATGAAGTAAAGACTTGGCTATAACGGCACTTTAATGCAGATTAATTTGATACCCTATTGGAGAAATCTGTGTTCACATTCTTCAGTAATCACCTGTCGGACGTTTTATGCTAATGAAGCACAAGTGCAGAGCGGCTGGTCTGAGAACCTGGTCTTCTCCTGCCAGCCTGGATATTCAAGGGCCCCTCCACCTGCCTCTGTTTTTTGACAGACAAAATTATTTATCCCATATGGTGAATGCTGTAATGGGGGGAACAAAATTTTGAACCTCCAAAATTGGCACCATGTACCACAAATTGATATCAATAAAGATGTCAAACCGATGCAGGAAAAGAAAGCTCTCTTATAGCTTCATAAAGAAATTGTTACAGGTCTCAGAAAATGGTGACAGAAACCAATAATTTTCTTTGCAAATTTTCAAATTTGTTTGATTTACAAAGATAAAAAAAAAGTGCAAGCTTGATATTACCATAATTGAACTGAACTGGAAAATCATTTCATTTTTAGAGCACAGTTTTTCCCCCTTCCCTCTCCCCCTTTGCACCACTCTGGGTGCGTCCTACACTGAACCGTTGGTCAGACACACACCACTTTTTAGCTCCTGCGCTCGCTTTTGTCAAGGACTTTTTTTTGTTTTCCTGTCTAATTTTTTTGGTCCCATTTTTGCACCACATTCGTGCATGTGTCCTTCAGCCGTCGAGCACTGGTCAGTGACGAACATCACTGACTGGCCTCCGGTTGTTCTTTATTCACCAAAAAAAACCAAACAATTGAGTAAAAAATAATTTAGATTAGTTGAAAGTAGATTAGGGACAGTAAAAATATACTTTACTACAGTATTTTTTACTGAATTGAGTTAGTATCGGATAGTAAAGGGGAAAAAGGAAAATCAAAAAATTAATTTAGTTTATATGATTTAGAGCAGGGGTCCCCAACTCCAGTCCTCAAGGCCCACCAACATGTCATGTTTTCAGGATTTCCTTAGTCTTGCCCAGGTAATAATTGCATCACCTGTGCAATGCAAAGGAAATCCTGAAAACATGACCTGTTGGTGGGCCTTGAGGACTGGAGTTGGGGACCCCTGATTTAGAGTATATGAAAATACCGTAGTAATTGTAGTCTACTACAGTATTTTTTACTGAATGGAGTTAGTTTGTCAGTGTAGAAAAAACAAACAAACAACTGATCCGTTAGTCCCATCGAGTGCTGATCAGCGACACATCAGTGATCAACCTCCAGCTGTTTTTGCATATTTTTGGTGGAAAAAGAATTAAACAATTATTTTTCCTACTCATTTTTCTTACTCATTTTTTCCTACTCCTCCTCTTCCACAAGTGTTACCGAACCGCCACGTAGACGCCCTAGAACAGAAAATGCACTAGCATTTACTGTTGCTGACACCGTATGGATTTTACCCCACCCCCTGAAGACTGAGCAACAGATTCCTGATTTTGTGGCAGTCAGGAATCCAATTTGACATCACTGGCCTCACAGAAATAGACTTTTTCAAAAAAAAATTCTTTTGTCTGAGTGTATTGTAAACCTCATGATGGCCTTTACTAATTTATACTCCCAGTAGTTTTTGGCTTAAAACCAACCTTCATCATCTTCTAACTGGACCTCTGTAGACACAGTAGAAATTAACTTTTTGGCTCCTGGTTCTTCACATGGCGTTAATGAAGAAGCTAGAACTTTGGCAATATTGGAGTGTTGATGTTTTATACAACACTCCGGTATTTTGCATGGCCATGACCTGTAAACAATTTGAGGCCATCCCCACATTTTTGCATTAAAATGACAATGCTCGTTGTCCTCCCCGAGGTGATCCTAACTTTGACCGACTTTTCAAAGTTCGACTGGTCATTGATCACTTCAGCAACAAGGGACATCTGCGTTAATGAAATCCCTAATAAATTTAAAGGGGAGTGGGAAAACTGTGTGGGATTTGGTGCACCCACTGCTGGATCAAGGTCATCACCTCTGTGTAGATACCTTTTATACCAGAATCCCACTGTTCAATGCTTTTGTGCCATTACAATGTGCAGGCCAGACAGGTACATCATACATTCAGTTATAGGAGATGGTGATTAAGGCCCTAACATTTGGAAGTCATGAAGGAATTGGCCCCAGTACTGAAGGTGCTTGTATCGTACCAGGCCAGCATTTCATCGAGGAAGTCACTCAAACCTCAAGGAAACAAGAGGGTGATGCACAAGGACACCATTTGGCAATGAAACACCTGCCCCGACAAACCTCGTCTGTGTATTAAAAAAAAAAAAAAAAAAAAAGACTTCAAACGGTACCACACATCCATGAAAATTCATATCTGACTTGTACAACTCATGTATGCCAACTTGACGTACACCACACAGCTCGCGTATAGCAACCTGATGCACTCTACACAATATACACTCTTACGTATATGCCACCACATTATAAAATTCACATACCATAGGGCAGAATGGTGGCTTAGTGGTTAGCACTGCAGCCTTGCAGCGCTGGAGTCCTGGGTTCAAATCTCCCCAAGGACAACATCTGTAAAGAGTTTGTATGTTCTCTCCGTGTTTGCGTGGGTTTCCTCCGGGTACTCCGGTTTCCTCCCAAATTCCAAAGACATACTGATAGAGATTTTAGATTGTGAGCCCCATTGGGGAAAGCGATGATAATGTCTGTAAAGCGCAGTGGAATATGTTAGCACTATATAAAGATTATTTATTATGCCAGGTAAACACTAGATCAGTTCCAATATAGGGTCACTTGTGGGGGGTTTCTACAGTTTAGGCACATCAGGAGCTCTGCAAATACAACATGACGTCCGCGGACCATTCCATCAAAGTCTGCATTCCAAAACGTCACTCCTTCCCTTCCGAGTCCTGACATGCACCCAAACAGTGGTTTTCTCCCACAAGAGGTATCGGCATACTCTTGAGAAATTGCACAACAAATTTTGTGGTCCATTTTTCTTTTTGCCCTTGTGAAAATATATATATCTGGGGCTAAAAGATAACTTTAGGTGGAAAAAAATGTTTTTTTTTTTCCTTCACAGCTCAACGTTACAAACTTTTGTGAAGCACCTGGGGGTTCAAGGTGCTCACCACACATCTAAATAAGTTCCTTGAGGGGTTTAGTTTCCAAAATGGGGTAACTTTTTGGGGGAGTTTCCAAACGCGACATGGTGTCCACTCTCGATTCCAGCCAATTTTGCTTTCAAAAAGTCACTGTGCTCCTTCCCTTCCGAGACCTGCCGTGCGACAGGACAATGGTTTACCCCCGGCATATGGGGGTATAAGTGCACATAAGAGAAATTGCACAACACATATTGCGGTACATTTTCCGGTTACCCTTGTGAAAATAATGCAAAAAAAATTGGATCTAAAATAAAATGGTCATTATTTTCCCCTTCCAATTCCATTAATTCCTGTGAAGCACCTGAATGGTTAATAAACGTGTTGAATGTGGTTTTGTGCACCTTTTGGGGTGAAGTTTTTAGAATGACATGTGGGAAATGTTATTAACTATTTTGTGTAACACAACTCTCTGGTTTAAGGGCATAAAAATTAAAAGTTTGAAAATTGCGTCAAATGTCCGTTTTAATATATTTTTCACAAACGCAAGTCATATCGATGAAATTTTACCACAATCATGAAGTACAATTTTTCACATAAAAATCTCAGAATCGGTGGGAACAACTGAAGCGTTCCAGAGGTGTTGCCTCATAAAGTGACACTGGTCAGAATTGCGAAATTTGGCTTGGTCATGAAGGTGCAAAACGGCCTTGTGGAGTAAAGAGGTTAATTTACACCTTTTCTGGGATCCAGCGCCTTTCTGCTCCTCTTCTCAGTGATGTCACCGCTCTTAAGATTCTCTGGGTCACCCTGTACTCTGCATGACCCGGAAGTAGCTTTTACAACGTAAGTGAACGAGACTCCATAGACTTATAGAAGACTCCATAGAAACATTGTAAAAGTTTCTTCCGGCTTGCATTTAGAGCATATGGTGAGTCCGCTGGTCTGAAGAGCGGTGACATTGCTGAGAAGAGATTTGGGAAACCGGGCACTTCTGGAATTCTGGTGGTGCACAAGTAGGATAACTAAATCGGTCAACTGCAATGTAGAAATACTTGGCACTCATATAGGTTTATTCAAAAACGTATTTATTGAATTGAGTGAATTGACACAGTGGACACTGCAGACCTTCACGCAGCACGCTTCCACACAGATCTCCTCTATCCAGATGACTGATGAAGGACAGGTATTGACCGAAACGTCTCTCATTTTTCTGGAATTTCTACTTTCTATAAATAAGTTCTTGAATACACCACCTATATGAGTGGCAAGTATTTCTACATCATCACTGAGAAGAGGACCGCATCCCGGATAAGATGGTGGTAAATGAGTACATAAACACATACACTGCATGTATACAGACTTATGGGGTGCTTCTTTAAGGAAAGCTTATTTGGGTATAAATATCAGGTGACTGATGCCGCTACTGACTAGCTTCACCCATCACATTACCCTACCTTGTCTTCATCCATCACCAGATGTTGATGCCAACAGTTCAGCAGGGTACACAGCTATGAGGGGGAGGAGAGCAGGTCTTTTCGGAGAGGACAGTACATTACTTTTTCACTAACTGGTCCAAACAAGCTTTGCTTAAATTGTAGGTTTTAATTAGAGACCACTGTAAAGCATGTGAGCTGGGATAAAAAGCGATTTTCCTGTGCGGTGGTGCGAGGTACATTGCCGACACCCAATCTCTTAATATCCACGGCTCCGTATATATATTCTGCTGTTGATCTTTTACTATTGGGGAGGACGCAAATCTTTTTAGTCCTGGACTGAAAAGGCAAATTATTTCTTGAGGAAGAGAAGCCTTGCTTAAGCTTTAAAGGTCGTATGAAAGATTTGATTGCCTTTTTATTTTGTCTCTAATCATTCGGCTCATAATTCTCTTTGAGCTTAACCTATCTGCAGTGAAATAATCACCACTTAACAAAAATTACTCATGGGAGCCAATTTTAGTGTCCTTTGTGCTGAACCAGAATGCCAGAGAGGGTACTTTCAGTGTTCCTTACAGCTTTTGAAGCAGATAAAACGCCACCATGCCATTGAAACACCAAGAAAATTATTAAAAAAGGACTTTTTTTTTCTTAATCAGAATCACAATGATGCAAAGTTTTCATGCGCTGAACTTTTTTCAACTTTTGCAATTACTATTTTTTTTTTCTTTTTAAACAAGACGGCTCATTTTCTGCAGCTTCAGCTGTGCTCATCTTTAGGCTTTCTGGGAATAATACACCATATTTGTGCTTCTCTATAACCTTTAGAGCTAGGTTACTGAAGTGTCTAGTTTAGTGCCTTTTCGGGAGTAGTGATTTCAGCCCAAACAAGGCTTGTAAAATACAAGGCATCTACAGAGTAATATATATTGGACATGCGAACAATGGGGTAGATTTACTGAAGGTATTTAAAAGGGTAGTCATAAGGCTATGAGCCCTGGTAGTTTAAAAAAAATTAAAAACAACCCCCCCCCCCTGAGTATTTATTCACCGTGGGTCTAGTGCCATGTCTACACCATTGCCCTGTTTTGTTGTTCGTCTACAGTGCTCTAAGTCACTTCAGTAGCTCTGCAGCCAGTCAGTGAGCTAAGCGGTTGTGTTGTCTACATGGACAGAGCTGCTGAGCTCTGATTGGCTGCAGCGCGGTAGATGTGGTGCTAGCGCAGCAGATAGACTGGAGCAATGGCGGAGATACTATGCTGGACGTGGTAATTCTCGGTTTCTATGTGTTTAATTAGCACCGTCCCTGAGAGTTCTACGTTTTCTGAAAGGAAACTGTTTTGGGCCATAAAGTTTGGGTTTCTCGGCCACAGCTTAGAACAATTACCGATCTCCTAGTCGGTGCTATTGGATAATGCAGGCATTCCGCCACTACCCTAATTAGGAAAGGGTAGCTGTCATTTGGACAACCGTAGTTTTTTATTTCAGCAACTTGTAAGGGCCTGTTTGTAATGAGTTTTTTGATAGAAACCTTATTGTTATTTACTGAGGATTTCCTCCAGCAGCAAAATTAAGGCTATGTTCACACGTTGCGTTTTGGGGGCTTTTTTTTTTCTGTAGGCAAAACCTGCTCGAAGATGCTACAAAAAAAGCAGGTTTTGCTATGTTTTTGTCGTCATGCTGATAGTTTAGTGCCTCCCAAAATCATGATTCAACGTCCTCAAAATGAAACCAGAGTGTGTGCATGGGATTTCTGAAATCCTATAGGCTTTGCTGGTACTGCAAGGTTCAGTCTTCACGTAAATATGGATGAACATAAAGTCTGGAGAAAAATGCTGAGCCCTGCATAGGGAAATTCTGATGAAGTATGAAATGGATTCAGCTGGATGTAAATTCAATAGTATTTTTACTTTTTTGTTTTAAGACTAGTAAAACCACGAAGTGCATTCCATTTTTTAACAAGCAGCATGTGGGTAACATTAAAGGGAATCTGTCAGCAGGACTTTACACCGACTATTTATGTAGCTCTTTCATAGACAAGTCAAGCAATAACTTCACATGGCCAGTTGTTCCTCCGTTACTGAGAAATTGGCGGTTTGAATGGATATGCAACTGATGCTGAAGAGTTATTTCCACATCAGAAGCCTCTGTCACGCCAGCTCTATTCCCCGCCCATCGCCACCACCTCCTAATTGACTGACGGCTTCTTTGCCTGAAGTTATATAGCATAGAGGCTATCAGTCAAAAAGTAGTGACAGAGGCTTCAGATCTACTATAGATCTTTAGCCAAATGTGCATATCTGTTCAATAGATGATTTCTCAGTAATGGCGTAATGGACTCGCCATGTAAGGGTAATATTTGACCTGTCTTTTGAAAGAGCTACATGTGCATATAAATAGTTTGAGGAGTGAAATTCTGCTGACAGATTCCCTTTAAGTGGGAATTAGGAGAACACTTTGTGGTTAATTTTGTTGTAGCTTCCAGCAGAATCCTCCACACTTAGACACTGTGGGACAATGAAGCGTTTTAGTGGGGACATACAGTAATCATCTGTATCATTACAGTATTGAAGATACAGGGAAGAGCGGACACAAGCCAATCCAGAGTGGTCTACTAACTTAGTCAAGAACTGCACAAGTATATCAACACTAACACCGTGCTATCTGCTGACTGCTTAAAACCTCTCCGTATAACCCTGCAGCTGTTGTATATTCCACCATGTTTGACACATCTGTTTATTCTTGTCATTGTCTTTAATATGGGGTTGTCCACCACTATAGGCCCAAAGCTTAACCACTTCAGGGCCCCATAGAGAATAAAAATAACCTACATTCTCCTCCTACAATAGCGCCATTCCAACGATGTCGGCACTATTTCCTATGGATTGTTCCTGAATGGCTACATGCTTTTGAGTCGCCCGCCAGGACCTAGGGGTACTCAGTACCGGGTCCGGTCATTGTTAAAGGGGAGGTGACAGTGACCCAGTCCGTGGCCCTGGGTGCCCAAGTAAATGGGGAACAGTCTTTAAAGGGGATGTGAAAATAAAAGTTTGTGACGCCACCTGTTTTTCTTGGTCAAAAGTGACCGACGCTGCTTAAGGGGGTCCTCTGGGGGAAATGGTGCTGCAGCAAAGATGGTCTCACTTCCCACAGGTGAAGTGGAGTCCCCAGGGCTTCCATTTGGCCAGAGTGATGTGCCAGAATAAACGAAGGACACGGGGTTGCAATGTCTTTACCTGGTTTACTGTTGGCGGTTAGTTCAGTCCAGGGTACTGGCAACAGGTGACGGTGGAGTCCAGGCAGCCTGGAAACAAATTGAACCCCCTTGGTCAGGTCAGATTGGGAGCCTTCCACTATGCACTAAATATTAGTCCCTTGCTGCCTGTGGCTTTCTGGCAAGGTATGCTTTTTCTCCTGACCTGGGACAGTACCTGCATGGTGGGCAACTCGAGCCATTTCCTTGAGGTCTCTATTGACGGTGTTTCCGGGCTCTGGTTGGTGTTGTACCTCAGGTGTAATGTGGGCACGTCCCTTTCAGTTTTCTGCCCTCCGGTTCTGCCCTGGGACTTGTAGTTCCTCACAGCCTCAGGCTCCCGGTGCCCGGTTTCTGTTCTGTAGCTTAGAGGGAGCCCACTCGCAGCTCTCCTCTAGCTCCCTGACTTCTCCTGTGCTCCTTCTCTGTTCCTTGTCTGCACCAGATTAACTGACTTCTCCTCCAGACCAAAATGTATATCTACGGAAGCTCCCCTGAAAACCAGGTTTAGAGCTCCCCCTTCTGGCCTGGAGTCAGAATGTGTTGAATGTACAGTTTACCTGCCAAAAGAATTCTCCTCATTTCCAGGCATGGCATCACCCTCCCCGAGAGGAAGGCAATACCAGTATGGTACCTGAATTCTTGGGGTGCCACACTTTACTATTTAATTGACAGAAACTTTTGCTATAACTGATTATTGATATCAGTGGCTGCTGATTGGCTGCAGCGGTCACGTGACACAACAGTATCATGCGACCCACATGGAATAGCAGTGCTGTCATAGTTGTAACAGCGATGCCGTTGAAGGCCAGCATACATAATTATTTTCTATAGGACCCTGAAATGAGTAATCGGGGGTTGTCCAGTAGTGGACCACCCCATTAATAGAGTATGGAAGTGTTGTCATAGGTGCAGATTTATAAACTGTGTGTGCTTGTTTAATTGTCATTTGCACAAGTGTTCATTCTTTAATATTCTCGCTGCAAATCACTCATTTTACTCATGGCGTTACACCTAGGAAATGTACTGGTAATGATGTAGTAAAGACTAGCTAGATTGTTACCTGGTTTACGTGGACATGTGAGAGCATGACGGTGAGGTGGGTTATGATACATGAAGACCATACAATCAAAGCTCTGTTTAAGGTGTGACAATTTAAAGGGACGTTTCAAGCTTCCTTGCGTCTCATTTATTCCCTATGAATTAATGTCTCTAACTGCTGTAATTAACATTATAGGATTATGTAAAGGCCTCATCTAAAGATCTGCATAAACTGTTCTTTTAAAGTGGCTCCATCTGTAGGGAGGGTACTTGACCATGCATTTGGTGGCTACGCTTACTGGCTATTGATTTTAAATAATTCTGTTTGAAACAACTGCTCTAAGTTTGCAGAATGGCTTTCCCAGTCTTTTTTCCAAATGTGCTACTAAAAGCACCACTCCAGCGTTTGTTATTATAGTGCTGGAGTGGTGGCACTAATGTAAGGTCCCCTCATACTTGACCTCATACTTACCAGGAGCTGTCTATATTTATCAGCAATGCTCCGGTCGGTGCCTAGCAGTTTGGGACCTGCCGTTTCAATCCAGTGGTTGCTATTATGAGCCGGAGGTCACTTCTCAAAGTAAGACGGAGAGCCATAACGTGGCTTATAGGGAACGGAGTGGCGCTAGGAAGAGCTGAAGATGGCGGGAGGTAAATAAAAGACAAGGTGCACCGAGTGGTGCATTAATGGAAGATGCCACTCTTCACTACTTACAGCGTACAAGCAGGTGATTCTAGTCACCTATATTCCTTGAGTAGAACATTAGTTTGGTACTTCTTCATAAGGGTGCAGTCACACATCCTAATAAATTGGACCAAGATCCGGATGCAATGCTTGGGCTAAATGGTAGACCCGCCAGCCAGTCTGTGCATTGCAGCCTGATCCCGGACCAATTTTTCAGATCTCTGACTGCACTCAAATACTCGATCAGCCAATGAAATGATCTTTTGGGCTGCCCAAAAGATCATTCTTGGCAGCATGTCATCCTGTGTGAACTGGACCTGTGCTGCCGAGAATAACTATTTAGTGCTCGTCTGAAGTGGACTCTATTAAATGACAGCCAGTCTGTAAGCATGTTGGCAGTCAGTTAATTCTGCTCGTCACGCGGTGTAAATGGACACTAAATATATATAGCGCCATCACGTTCCTCGGCGTCTTTACAGAAATCGCTATTGTTTTTTATCTGTATGTCTTTGGAGTGTGGGAGGAAACCCACCGAAACAGGAGGAGAAGATGCAAACTCCTTGCAGATGTTGTCCTTGGTGGGATTTGAACCCAGGACCCCAGCTCTGCAAAGCAACAGTGCTAACCACTGAGCCACTGTGTTGCTAAACGTATTAACCCTATAGTCTGTGTTGTATGGCATCTGTTCCCATAACGTTTCAGTTGGTCTTCTTAGAAGATAAGGCATGCAATAGGTTTTGATATCGCTGGGCTTAGTTTTGCTCTATTTTCGGGAGCCTGATTTGTGTTGTCAGGCAGGTGGCTTCAGTGGAGTTTCTCATTTGGTGACATATGAGTAAGGCTATGTGCACACATTCAGGATTTTTCATGTTTTTTCGCATTTTTTTCGGCCGTTTTTCCCGGGAAAAACTCTTAAAAAACGCATACATAAGCATCCCAAAATTTTTAATGCATTCTGCAATTTTTGTGCACATGATGCGTTTTTTTCCGTGAAAAAAACGCATCGTGGTAAAAAACGCAGCATGTTTATTAATTTTGTGGATTTTTGCGTTTTTCCTGCTATTTTAATGCATTGGGAAGCTCCGTGAAAAAACGCGCAAAAATGTGAAAAAAAAATGCATGCGAGTTTCTTGCAGATAATGTCTGGTTTTGCTCAGGAAATTTCTGCAAGAAATCCTGATGTGTGCACATAGCCTAAATGGTGCTGAAGTAACATTGTGTGCTTTCGGGGAAGTGATGGTTCCTGTGCGCTGTGCAGCGAACACTTAGGAGTTGTACGTTGCTTACTTACCAGCTAATAGACCTCCATGCCATGGGAAGTTGCCATTCACACTCGACACAAGCCTGGCCGCTGGAAGGCAGATGTTTACTGGATGCTGTAGAAAGCCTTGGACATACTACTGTAGGGAAGCAGTTACCAAGAAAACGCACACCACGGTCACACACCAAAAAGCCCATCTATGGTAGAAAGCTCAAAAAGCCGCGCTCGTCGCACAGTAATGCGTTTAGGCTATATGCACACGTTGCGGATTTAGATGCGGATCCCCAGCGTTTCTGGACATGCGGAATTGCATCAAATCCGCAGTGTAGTGCACAAGCAATGTTGGTCAATGTGAAATTGACATTTGGTGTACACATGCTGCGGATAACAACGCGCGGAATTGCAGCTTTTTTTTTAACCGCAGCATGTCAATTCTTTTTGCGGATCTGCAGCATTTCTGCACCCATTGACTTCCATTGTGTCAGGACAATCCTCAGCAAAACCACAGGTTTAAAAAAGATCTGCAGATTTGCCGCGGATGTGCCTGCGAGAAACGCAGATCGGGAGGGGGGAGAGTGTGTGGGCGGAGATGTGTGTGTGTGTGTGTGTGTGTGTGTGTGTGTGTGTGTGTGTGTGCTGAGAAGATGTGCAGGGCTTTGTGTGTCTGTGTGTGTGCGGAGCTGTGTGTGCATGCGGGTGTTATTGGGTATCTGTGTGTGCGTGTGTGTGCGCGCGCGCGTGTGTGTGTGCGTGGGTCTGCGTGTAGGGAGGCATCGTCCGATGGGACTACTAGTCCCATCCGGCTATGCCTTCTACAGTGACAGGTAGCCGGATGATAGGACAGTAGTAGTTCCATCATCCGGCTACTGTGTTCAAGTGTAAAAAAAACAAACACATTCACAGATATACAGTACATACATATAGAGATACCGTACATACTTACCATACACCTAGTCCCCGAAGCCCTCGGATCACCTGTAAAAAAAATAAAAATAAATAAAAAATTAAAAAATGTTAAAATAAGCCAACAGTATACACCCTGATCCGATGTAATCCATTCAATAACGAGTGTCCCACGACGATCTCCTGTGGAGAGCTGTCACACCGGCAGATGCGACCACTCTCCAGGGGCTCCGGGATGCAATGACGGAAGGTATCCTTCTGCACTGTATCCCTCCGCCGCTGTGAGTACAGTGTAGTTCATACTGTCACTTACAGCACTGCTGCATGGGAAAATTCTCATTGTCTCCTGTCAGTGTGTCACTGGAGGCCTATAGAGCTGTCACATCTCCTGATGTAAGTAGAGGAGCTGCGGAGACACCATCACATGTTTCTCAACGCAGACAGTGAATAGCCAGGCCTTTCACCGGGAAGGAACAACCAAGGGAAGGGCAGCATCCAATAAAGGAAAACATCCAATAAAGGAAAACCACCTATGCCAAGCATGGTATCCATCCACAGACAGCTGTTTCGGGGTTTTTGCCCCTCATCAGTGTGGAGTAGGAAACTGGCTATCAGGAGCAGTGCCTAGTAGAAAGTCTATAAAGGCACGGATGATTGACCTCGTGGAGACCAAAACATCCAACACCGCGGAGACACCATCACGTGTTTCTCAACGCAGTGATCCAGAACACTGCCCCCAAATAGGCAAAAACCCCGAAACAGCTGTCTGTGGATGGATACCATGCTTGGCATAGGTGGTTTTCCTTTATTGGATGTTTTCCTTTATTGGATGCTGCCCTTCCCTTGGTTGTTCCTTCCCGGTGAAAGGCCTGGCTATTCACTGCCTGCGTTGAGAAACATGTGATGGTGTCTCCGCAGCTCCTCTACTTGCATTTGCATATTTGGGGGCAGTGTTCTGGATCACTGCGTTGAGAAACACGTGATGGTGTCTCCGCGGTGTTGGATGTTTTGGTCTCCACAAGGTCAATCATCCGTGCCTTTATAGACATCTCCTGATGTGACAGCTCTATAGGGAGAGATGGTCGTTGGACACTCGTTATTAATTGGACTGCATCGGAACAGGGAGTATAGTGTTGTTTTTTTATTTTTTGCAGGTGTTCGATGGCTTCCGAGAATTAGGCTTGGTTGTAAGTATGGTGAAATTAAGAATATTAAAATACTTTTTTTCTGGCAGTCTTTAACTCTTTCACTACTCTAGGATTAGTAATGGATAAGTATCTTATTGACGCCTCTCCATTACTAACTGGGCTTAATGTCACCTTACAATCATAGGTGACATTAACTCCTTATTACCCCATATGCCACTGCTACAGGGCAGTGGGAAGAGGGAGGCTAAGTGCTGGAATTGGCGACTGGGAGGGGGGGGGGGGGCAATATCCATGGCCCTTCTCAAGGCTATGGATATCAGCCCGCAGCTGTCTGCATAGCCTTTTCTTGCTATTAATTATAGGGGACCCCTATTTTAATAGCCAGTAAAGGCTAAATATACAGCTGCGGGCTGATATTCATAGCCTGGGAAGCTCTATGGGTGTTAACCCCTTGCCAGGCTATAACATTGGCCCCCAGCCGTCACCTTTCCCTCTCTGGCTCAGAAAATTGCGCAGGAGCCCATGCCATTTTTTTCCCCCCTTTCTTTTTTTTTTTTTTTTTTAAAAAAGTAAGATATTGCGTGCAGATTTTGTGTGTGTCTTTATTTAACTATTTATGTACCATTTTATTAGGTTCATTACTAAACATCGGCCTTGGTTACATAGTTACATAGTTACATAGTTATTAAGGTTGAAGGAAGACTATATGTCCATCTAGTTCAACCCATAGCCTAACCTAACATGCCCTAACATGTTGATCCAGAGGAAGGCAAAAAAACCCCATGTGCAAAGAGTAAGCTCCACATTGGGGAAAAAAATTCCTTCCCGACTCCACATACGGCAATCAGACTAGTTCCCTGGATCAACGCCCTATCAAGGAATCTAGTGTATATACCCTGTAACATTATACTTTTCCAGAAAGGTATCCAGTCCCCTCTTAAATTTAAGTAATGAATCACTCATTACAACATCATACGGCAGAGAGTTCCATAGTCTCACTGCTCTTACAGTAAAGAATCCGTGTCTGTTATTATGCTTAAACCTTTTTTCCTCCAACCGCAGAGGATGCCCCCTTGTCCCTGTTTCAGGTCTATGATTAAAAAGATCATCAGAAAGGTCTTTGTACTGTCCCCTCATATATTTATACATTAAAATGAGATCACCCCTTAGTCTTCGTTTTTCCAAACTAAATAGCCCCAAGTGTAATAACCTATCTTGGTATTGCAGACCCCCCAGTCCTCTAATAACCTTGGTCGCTCTTCTCTGCACCCGCTCCAGTTCAGCTATGTCTTTCTTATACACCGGAGACCAGAACTGTGCACAGTATTCTAAGTGTGGTCGAACTAGTGACTTGTATAGAGGTAAAATTATATTCTCCTCATGAGCATCTATGCCTCTTTTAATGCATCCCATTATTTTATTTGCCTTTGTAGCAGCTGCCTGACACTGGCCACTGAATTTAAGTTTGTCATCCACCCATACACCCAGGTCTTTTTCATTGACGGTTTTGCCCAGAGTTTTAGAATTAAGCACATAAGTATACATCTTATTACTTCTACCCAAGTGCATGACCTTACATTTATCCCCATTAAAGCTCATTTGCCATTTATCAGCCCAAGCTTCTAGTTTACATAAATCATCCTGTAATATAAAATTGTCCTCCTCTGTATTGATTACCCTGCAGAGTTTAGTGTCATCTGCAAATATTGAAATTCTACTCTGAATGCCCCCTACAAGGTCATTAATAAATATGTTAAAAAGAAGAGGGCCCAATACTGACCCCTGTGGTACCCCACTGCTAACCGCTACCCAGTCCGAGTGTGCTCCATTAATAACCACCCTTTGTTTCCTATCCCTGAGCCAGCTCTCAACCCACTTGCACATATTTTCCCCTATCCCCATTATTCTCATTTTATGTATCAACCTTTTGTGTGGCACCGTATCAAAAGCTTTTGAAAAGTCCATATACACTACATCCACTGGGTTCCCTTGGTCCAATCCGGAACTTACCTCTTCATAGAAACTGATCAAATTAGTCTGACATGAACGGTCCCTAGTAAACCCGTGCTGATACTGGGTCATGAGGTTATTCCTCTTCAGATACTCCAGTATAGCGTCCCTTAGAATGCCCTCCAGGATTTTACCCACAGTAGAGGTTAAGCTTACTGGCCTATAGTTTCCGAGTTCAGTTTTTGTTCCCTTTTTGAATATTGGCACCACATTTGCTATACGCCAGTCCTGTGGCACAGACCCTGTTATTATGGAGTCTTTAAATATTAAAAATAATGGTCTATCAATGACTGTACTTAATTCCTGCAGTACTCGAGGGTGTATCCCATCCGGGCCCGGAGATTTGTCAATTTTAGTGATTTTTAGACGCCGCCGCACTTCCTGCTGGGTTAAGCAGGTGACATTTAATTGGGAATTTTTATCACTAGACATTTTGTCTGCCATGGGATTTTCTTGTGTAAATACTGATGAAAAAAAGTCATTTAGCATATTGGCTTTTTCCTCATCCTCATCCACCATCTCACCCAGACTATTTTTAAGGGGGCCAACACTATCATTTTTTAGTTTCTTACTATTTATGTAGTTAAAGAATATTTTAGGATTATTTTTACTCTCTCTGGCAATGAGTCTCTCTGTCTCAATCTTTGCTGCCTTGATTTGCTTTTTACAGAATTTATTTAATTTTCTGTATTTATTTAATGCCTCCTCACTACCTACTTCCTTTAATTCTCTAAATGCTTTCTTTTTGTCCCTTATTGCGCCCCTTACAGCTCTATTTAGCCATATTGGTTTCCTCCTATTTCTAGTATGTTTATTCCCATACGGTATATACTGTGCACAGGTCCTATCCAGGATGCTAATAAACGTCTCCCATTTCCTTTGTGTATTTTTGTGTCTCAGGATATCGTCCCAGTTAATTGCACCAAGATCCTCTCTCATCCGTTGGAAATTTGCCCTCCTGAAGTTTAGTGTCCTTGTAACCCCTCTACTACACATCTTTTTAAAGGATACATGAAAACTTATTATTTTGTGATCGCTATTTCCCAAGTAACCCCCAACCCTTATATTTGATATGCGGTCTGGCCTGTTGGTTAATATTAGGTCTAGCAGTGCCCCCCTTCTTGTTGGGTCCTGAACCAGTTGTGAAAGGTAATTGTCTCTCATAATTGTCAAAAACCGATTACCTTTGCTGGAACTGCAGGTTTCTGTTCCCCAATCTATTTCAGGGTAGTTGAAGTCCCCCATAATAATGACTTCTCCTTGAGTCGCAGCTTCATCTATTTGCTTTACGAGGATATTCTCCATTGCTTCCATTATTTTTGGAGATTTATAACAAACCCCTATCAGTAATTTATTATTTTTTCCCCCTCCCCTTATCTCCACCCACAGGGATTCTACATTTTCATTAAATTCACCTATATTATCGCGCAGGATGGGTTTTAAGGATGATTTTACATACAGACACACCCCTCCCCCTCGCTTATCTGTACGGTCATTTCTGAACAGGCTATAGCCCTGCAAGTTAACAGCCCAGTCATGGCTCTCATCCAGCCACGTTTCAGATATCCCCACCATGTCATAATTATGCTCCAACAACATTAGTTCTAATTCGTCCATTTTGTTGGCGAGGCTTCTGGCATTAGTATACATGCACTTTATGTTCCTCTCTGTACTTCTATTTCTTAAATTATTAACTGTTCTGACCCCACCCCCCATGCCACCGCCACCCCCAACTTCCTTATTTGTGCCCAGGACTCTGTCTGCACTATCTTCCCCTCCTATAAAATGAATACCCTCCCCCCCAATTCCTAGTTTAAACACTCCTCCAACCTTCTAGCCATTCTCTCCCCCAGCACAGCTGCACCCTCCCCATTGAGGTGCAGCCCGTCCCTAGCGTAGAGCCTGTAGCCAACTGAGAAGTCGGCCCAGTTCTGCAGGAACCCAAACCCCTCTTTCCTACACCAATTCTTGAGCCACTTATTAACCTCCCTAATCTCCCGTTGCCTCTCTGGCGTGGCACGTGGTACCGGCAGTATTTCGGAAAATACCACGTTGGAGGTCCTTGCTTTCAGCTTGCAGCCTAATTCCCTGAAATCATCTTTAAGGACCTTCCACCTACCTCTAACTTTGTCATTAGTGCCAATGTGCACCATGACCGCTGGGTCCTCACCAGCCCCTCCCAATAATCTGTCCACCCGATCAGCGATGTGTCGGACTCGAGCGCCAGGTAGGCAGCACACCGTTCGACGATCCCTGTCTTTGTGACAGATTGCCCTATCTGTTCCCCTAATAATTGAGTCGCCCACTACCAGCACCTGTCTGGCCTGCCCTGCTCTCCTATTTCCCTCCTTACTGGAGCAGTCACTCCTCCGGCTTTCAGAGGACATGCCTGGCTGCAGCAGTGCTACCCCTGTACTGGCACCCCCCTCATCTGCCAACTTAGCAAACTTATTGGGGTGTTCCAGATCAGGACTAGCCTCCCTGGCACTCTTCCCTCTACCCCGCTTCCTAACTGTCACCCAGCTTGCTACTTCATTGTCCTGCAGCTCCATCCCACCATCCCCCCCCTCATCTGTCCCATTGAGCGTCTGCTCCGTGAGCAGAAGACTCCTCTCCATGTTGTCTATGGATCTCAGTGTTGCCAGCTGCACATTTAGAGTCAGAATCTGGGTTTCCAAATGCACAACGTGCTCACATCTCGCACAGCAGTATGCACCCTCGACCGGCTGCTCAAGGACTGCATACATGTGGCAAGATGTGCACTGGATGGCATTAACAATCGTGGAGCACATTTCCTAATGGGGATTGCACCAGACAGAACAGTTCAATAAAAAAAAATAAATAAATACAAAGTATTAATAAAAATCAGACAGCAATTCAGTAAATCCTCCCCTGAAAACTCCCTGACTCCAAAGTCACTGAATCACAAGTCACACTTACCGCCGTCCACACTTACGCTCAGCTCACACTCAGCTCGCTCACACTCGCTCTGCTGAAGATATATAGAGATTTTTTTTTTTTTTCCTAGTTCCCCTCAACAGCAATCAACCTTGCTGTTCAAATGCACTTCCAAAAAAAAAGGTATCTATCTATTCTATCAATCTATCTATTTATCTATTATCTATCTATATCTGTCTGTGTGTGTGTAAGCATTATTCTTCAATGGAGTATGTAAAATAAGAGGTTGAACAAAGATGACATCACAATTCTTTTTTGTTAAATAACATATCTTTGTTTAGGCTACAAAAATGCAGACAAATCCGCATGAAAAAACGCATGAAAATCCAAACAAAAAACGCAGCAAAAACTCGCGGATTTTTACCTGCATTTTGTGCCAAGACGTGCAGATTCTGTGTAGAAAATCCTGCAGACAAATCTGCAACGTGTACACATACCCTTATGCTTGTTCTTGGATATTTTCTTCAGATTGCCATTGAGCTGAAATAGAATGAATGACCAAACAAGTCTCATATTATTTCTCCTCTGTCACTTAAACAGTGTCTGTCATATTACCATTGTCACCCGGGGGGTGCAGCCACTGCAGACAATATTCTGGTGACACCGCAACAAATCACACCCATGATAATAACTGTATTACTTTCTATAGAGACCCAGGGCGATGGCGCAGTGTCTGATCGTTTTAAGATAATTATTATTCCTTATTGTGTGATGTTTTATCACTTTAAGATAATGATTATTCATTCATGATTGTGTTATTGTATGTAGAAGCCAGCCCTTGGTATTGAGTGTTATGCGTTTGTTCATCTCTTAAATAGAATTTATGCACAAAGTTGGATATTCATCGGTTAGCAAACGGAATGGGGGGGGTGGTCACATATTAAGGGGTCAGTTTTGGTGGCCATTTTTAGAGCAGAACCCCCGGGTCGGTTATGAATGTGGATCCCATATGTCAGAACAGACACACCGAATTCCTAAATGTACGTGCGAACACCGCTTTACTTGCACAAGCAGATAATCTGCCAATAATGAGCACTGACTGAGGATATTGTAAGATGACTTTTATATTTGCATGCTGCAATTATTGTAAAATTTTCGTATAGTGGATTGTTTGTACTGTTTTTCTGCGCATGCCCTTTTACTCTAGGTAGCCTATGATGATGTTGTTACGGTCTTCTAAAAAGATTTGCTCACCTTTTTCTAAAGTAGCAAGATAAAGCGTTCTCCAGCAGGAGGGAAACAGTCCTCCAAGAATGACCTACTGTTTAAATCAGTTGTTTGCCGCAATTTTTATTTTTAATACATTTAACTCAATATGTTTTTATGTTTTACAATCTGTGTCTTTCAATTTTCACACTGGCGCTTTTTTTTTTTTTTTTACTCCATACGTCCTATTGTGTCAGGAAACAACACATGTACATAGCTGCAATGGTCAATTCCTGATCCTTTTGTATGGATGTTTCTAATGAGCCTGTGCAAAGATCATGCAGGCGGAGTAGGCAGAGCTGTGTTATCGGCTGTGTATAGAGGTGTTACCTATCAAGGTGATCCTGTCTATGATAATGTGGAGCCTTGCTGAAAACTCTTCCTGAAAGGTCAGGAAGTATGAGTTTAAAGTAGCCTCAGTGGTCAGTTTGAAACTTACAAGATTACAAATGTATTTTTTTTTTAAATATTAAGGAAAATAGCTATTTAAAAAAAAATACATTTTAGACAAAACAAAATGATCTGGGTGATAATCTTTTGATGGCTTTCCTCTAAGCCTGCATACCGATTTGCAGTATTTTGGTCAACTTGCTCATGCATAACAGACAACACAAATTCTCTTGCACTTTTTTTTTGCGGACCAATTGACGCATTGTAGTTTTGGCTAGATTAGCGCATGTCAGTAGCGGGGTGCACCTCTGCTCTCTGGACGAGCACACGGCTGGTGGATGTGACTGTGGCCCAAGTTGTATTGCCGCCATAGGAACCTTGCCTAATACATATGGTATCAGTGCTGTAAGAACTGCCTCTTTAGCGGCACCTCCCCAATAGCAGCTGGATGCCTCATTGAGAACGTTGGTTGTCCGTCTCTGTAATAACACACCTGACATGTATCGAGAAATCGGCTGATTGCGATATCACATTCACATGGAAATTACCCTGGGAATGAGCAATGCGTGTCCGGATCACATTGGCAGCACCCTCAGTCCTATCCACTGGCGGACACACTGTGCCGGAACAATGTAAGGGCCCTTTGAAGCTCAATAGCACATCAAAATGGACAATTCCTCCAGTTTTGGAGGTAGAAATGGACCCTTTTACCTCTTGGGCCCCTGTGCAGTTGCACCAATGATATGTCTGCACCTGATCATATCAACCCCTGGTCCATATCCTTTTCTTTTTTCAGCTTATCTTTTCCTTTTCAGTGGGTTTTTATTTAGGAAAATCCATAATTGAGGTCATCCAGGTGAGCAGGAGAGATGGTCTTTTTTTTCTGTGACCAAATTCATAGTCAGGTAATGTGTAGGAATGGGACTATCTTTGTAGACCGGTAATAAAAGAAGCGATGCATGCGACTCGCTGTCGTGATTATCATTTTTTGTGTGACCTGATTCAGTCCTTTACTGTAACTCCTGATAAGCCTGCACGTGTCCCTTATACACGGTGATGAGCGCCACTGACTCGGGTGGATGTGTGTGTATAGATTTGATTGATGCATTTTATTGTCGATCCTGACATCCAGCTCTGTGCTACCTAGGTGAGTTGGAGGCAAGTTGTCAGATTTCTTAAGTCCCCGTAGATCCTGGCAGTTCAGCAGTATATAGTAGGGAGTCTGGAATACTAATGATTTCACCGTATATTCATATGGGCTGTGAAGCTGACAGTCCTGGATGCAGGGGGTGCGCTAGCGATGCAACAGCGCGTCGTATGGGGATGCTGCGGAGTTAATGTGCTGTGTCTGTGTTCCTCTCTGGTAGCCTAGCAGATGGCATCATTAGTCTCCACGTGTGCAATATGTTCTTTTCCCTTACACATGTATGTGGGACTAAAGTCCAGACACGTTTGGATTAGAATGGGAAGCTTTAAAATTGTGTAATGCTAATTTTGGGACTTTTAGGAGCTAGATGGCACCAGGTGCACTTGAAAACGGGGGCATCTGCAGATTTTTAATGGCGTCAGATACGAGATCTGGTCAGGCCAGGACTCCAAATGGGGAAAAAGTGCTGAAAAATGATTCCGAATTCTCTATCGTCATATATAACAATATATCTAGTAAATGCACCAGTGGGATACACTTGAGGCATGACAGTCGTACTCCCTACCGTAGTATACACTCTGCGTAATTACTGCGCCCATAGCTACTAAGGGGTAAGAATATACCGAATTTTCCTTTTGCTTTGCACGATATGCATTAGTACCCCGCTACCCTAGTTGTAGGGTCCATCACACTAATCAATGCGACTGTAGAAAAAAACATTGTATATCGCTGGTGTAGGTTTACTGCTTGAACATATGGTACTGTTGTATATCCCCAGGACATAATGTGCGTATATTGCACGCTGTTGGGAACAGTTCCAGTACGTGCCAAGCGATAACTGATGTGTGTCACATATATAGTAAGGGAGACTGCCGCTGATTTTATTGGATGGGTGACCCTTTTCACTGCTCCGTTGCCTTTAAGTACAAGTCAGTGACGCAAAAATGAAACGAAAAGCAAATCTATGCGCTTGCTTGAAAACGACACGGCGGTGTCGGAGTGTAAATGCAGCCAGATTGTGTTTGCTCCCTAGAACACAGTAATGAGGCTCACTACCAGGACTGTACCCATCGGTACATAACGAAAAGCGCAGGCTGCGAGACTCGGAGGAGCACGCCGGGGCCATGTCTGATTTTATCTTTATTAAGCTGGTTTATTAGGCTCCTGTGATAGAACATCACAATGAATGGGCTGATTAGTGCCGCAATGTCTCTCCGCCAGTACACCCAATCTTTTTATTACAAAAAAAAAAAGCGTGCGGAGGGAGGGGGGCGAAATATTTGGCTTTTATTCCAAATGCTCACATTCCCTTGATGTTCCTCCTAATTGCATCAAAATCAGGGCCACCTCTCACATCACTACAAAAGAGCACTGTTTGCAGGCACTGTCAAAAGCAATGTGCCTGTTTCCCAGCTACATGATGTCCTTAGAGCATTGCATTGTGCGCTTATTGAAATGAAATCTAGCTCTCCCGAGCCGCCGCGCCTGCATTGTATGTTAATGAGGAGATCGGAATGTTATTTTTTATTTTGGCGACACTGAGAAGGAGCTGCAGTTTTACTCTCCATGTTTATGATAAGAAAGGGCCTGTTGGCTATTTTTTTTTTTTAATGTTTTTTTTTTTTAATTTAGTTTCTTTTATTAAAATGCCCTGTAGAAATGCCTTGCCGCTTGTCTGTTTATTTAATTTAGTGCCCTCTTGGGCCAGGCTGTTAAACTTGTATGTGTTCTTTCTGGAAAAACAGTAGCCGCAGGCAGGTTTGACTTTTATTTCCGACCCTGTAATTGAATTAGATTGAGAAATGTAAATGTGCTTTTGTAGCTGGAGTTTGTTTTTCAGTTGATGTCTCTTGATCACAGCTTTACGTCAGTGTTTTGTATGTTCTCTGCCATTCCTGGCAGAGGGCGCCTCTTCGGTATGCCTGGCTTTAATAGTTACTACTTTAACATTTATGAAAAATGAATGGAAATGTTGGTGTTGCACTGCTTCCATCTATAATCTTCCTGATGTATCAAAATAAAAAGCCGATAACCGGTGCCAGCCTACAGGTTACTGCCCCAAAAAGCCGACCACACACTGTAGGAGTATTAAAAAGTGAGCAAAATGGCAAGATTTCAGCATCAAAAAACCTTTGTCAACACTATATATGTTAGTCTTTTCAAGAAAACATTTGCCTCACACTAGCGAGTTTTACGGACGTATGAGAGGTGCTGAAAATACGGATTGCATACGGTACAATGCTTCTCTATGCCCCAGCTCCTATCAGCCGTATTTTACTGATCCATATTATACGGTCTTCTACGGCCGTAGAAAATCGCAGCATGCTACGTTTGTCACCGTATTGCGCAAAAAATCCGCCAATGAAAGTCGATGGGGGCCAGAAAAATACGGATTACACACGGACCAGCAGTGTGACTTGCGAGAAATACTCAGCGGTGTTAGAGAGAAAAGCCGGCAATTCAGCGCGGTGTACAGCAAAATCACACTGACAGCTTACAATAGAATAGGTAGAATTAATGTGTACACATAGAATAGGTATATATATATATATATATATATATATATATATATATATATATATATATATATATATATATATATATATATATATAATTTACATCATAGGTAGACCTCAACTATGGGAGACAAACTGAGAAAAAAAAATCCAGAAAATCACATTGTCTGTTTTTTTAACATTTTTATTGCATATTATGGTGGAAAATAAGTATTTGGTCAGAAACAAATAATCAAGATTTCTGGCTCTCACAGACCTGTAACTTCTTCTTTAAGAGTCTCCTCCTTCCTCCACTCATTACCTGTAGTAATGGCACCTGTTTAAACTTGTTATCAGTATAAAAAGACACCTGTGCACACCCTCAAACAGTCTGACTCCAAACTCCACTATGGTGAAGACCAAAGAGCTGTCAAAGGACACCAGAAACAAAATTGTAGCCCTGCACCAGGCTGGGAAGACCGAATCTGCAATAGCCAACCAGCTTGGAGTGAAGAAGTCAACAGTGGGAGCAATAATTAGAAAATGGAAGACATACAAGACCACTTATAATCTCCCTCGATCTGGGGCTCCACGCAAAATCCCACCCCGTGGGGTCAGAATGATCACAAGAACGGTGAGCAAAAATCCCAGAACCACGCGGGGGGACCTAGTGAATGAACTGCAGAGAGCTGGGACCAATGTAACAAGGTCTACCATAAGTAACACACTACGCCACCATGGACTCAGATCCTGCAGTGCCAGACGTGTCCCACTGCTTAAGCCAGTACATGTCCGGGCCCATCTGAAGCTTGCTAGAGAGCATTTGGATGATCCAGAGGAGTTTTGGGAGAATGTCCTATGGTCTGATGAAACCAAACTGGAACTGTTTGGTAGAAACACAACTTGTCGTGTTTGGAGGAAAAAGAATGCTGAGTTGCATCCATCAAACACCATACCTACTGTAAAGCATGGTGGTGGAAACATCATGCTTTTGGGCTGTTTCTCTGCAAAGGGGCCAGGACGACTGATCCGGGTACATGAAAGAATGAATGGGGCCATGTATCGTGAGATTCTGAGTGCAAACCTCCTTCCATCAGCAAGGGCATTGAAGATGAAATGTGGCTGGGTCTTTCAACATGACAATGATCCAAAGCACACCGCCAGGGCAACGAAGGAGTGGCTTCGTAAGAAGCATTTCAAGGTCCTGGAGTGGCCTAGCCAGTCTCCAGATCTCAACCCTATAGAAAACCTTTGGAGGGAGTTGAAAGTCCGTGTTGCCAAGCGAAAAGCCAAAAACACCACTGCTCTAGAGGAGATCTGCATGGAGGAATGGTTCAACATACCAACAACAGTGTGTGGCAACCTTGTGAAGACTTACAGAAAACGTTTGACCTCTGTCATTGCCAACAAAGGATATATTACAAAGTATTGAGATGAAATTTTGTTTCTGACCAAATACTTATTTTCCACCATAATATGCAAATAAAATGTTAAAAAAACAGACAATGTGATTTTCTGGATTTTTTTTTCTCAGTTTGTCTCCCATAGTTGAGGTCTACCTATGATGTAAATTACAAACGCCTCTCATCTTTTTAAGTGGTGGAACTTGCACTATTGCTGATTGACTAAATACTTTTTTGCCCCACTGTATATATATAATGTCATTGAGACACATATATGTATATATATTAATATTTCATACAGCGCTAGATAGCTTTAAAGCCGGTAATTCAATTACCGGCTTTTGCGATCTCCTTCCTAAACCCGACATGATATGAGACCTGGTTTACATACAGTAAACCATCTCATATCCCCATTTTTTTTCTTTGCATATTCCACACTACTAATGTTAGTAGTGTGTATGTGCAAAATTTGGACTCTCTAGCTATTAAATTAAAGGGTTAAATGGCGGAAACAATTGGCGTGGGCTCCCGTGCAATTTTCTCCGACAGAATGGTAAAGCCAGTGACTGAGGGCAGATATTAATAGCCTGGAGAGGGTCCATGGTTATTGGCCCCCCTGGCTAAAAACATCTGCCCCCAGCCACCCCAGAAAAGGCACATCTGGAAGATGCGCTTATTCTGGCACTTGGCCACTCTCGTCCCATTCCCGTGTAGCGGTGGGATATGGGGTAATGAAGGGTTAATGCCACCTTGCTATTGTAAGGTGACATTAAGACAGATTAATAATGGAGAGGCGTCAATTCTGACACCTATCCATTATTAATCCAATTGTATGAAAGGGTTAAAAAAACACACACATTATTAAAAAGTATTTTAATGAAATAAACACACAGGTTGTTTTAATATTTTATTGTTCTCTCAATCCACCTGACGATACCTCACTCTGTAACAAATAAAAAATAATAAACCAACAATATATATACCTTCCGTTGATTTGTAACGTCTCACGATGCAAATCCATCTGAAGGGGTTAAAATATTTTACAGGCAGGAGCTCTGCTATAATGCAGCTGTGCTCCTGCCTGCAAAACATCGGGGAATGAAGGCAATGTAGGTCAATGACCTGTAGTTACCTTCATTCGCGGTGATGCGCCCTCTGCTGGATGTCCCTCGAGCGTGGGAACTTTCCTTTAAAGCTCCCAGGCTCGAGTTCAAATGAGGACGACCAGCAGAGGGCGCATCACCGCGAATGAAGGTAACATATACATATATGTGTTTATATATATATATATATATATATATATATATATATATATATATATATATATATATATATATATATATATATATATATATATATATATATATATATATATATATATATATATATATATATATAATATTTTTTGAGCCCATGGATGTCGGTTTTGCAAGACTACGAGAAAATGAGAAAAAGACGCAGTACTGATGCCATACGGATTACATACGGAGGATGCCATGCGCAAAATACGCTGACACACCCTGCCTACGGAGGAGATACGGGCCAATATTTTGGGGACTTTTCTGAGTATTACGGCCGTAATTTACGGACCGTATTTTTATACGCTGAGTGTGAGGCCGGCCTGAAGGAGGTGGTCCAGGTAATATATTGATAACCTATTCACTACATAGGTCATCAATATCAGGTTGATGAGGATCCAACACCTGCTACCTCCATTGACCCTCAGTTACAAACTCTGGCGGCAATGTGCAGCTTTATTCAGCATGTAGAAGCCGCTGCTGAGTACTGCAGAACACAGCCTATACTTTTGAAGGTCATAACAGCTGATCGTTGTGGAAGCTGTTAAATAGGAGCTGTTCTACAATACCAAGCGGTTGCCATTACGTATATTGAATGGAACTGCACATTAAAGGTCTGTTCCATGCAGGGGCATTGGTATGACCTTCTAAAAGATAAGGAGTTCAAGCACCAAGGAATGTCTTGCCACATGCACCCAGCCCTGCCACTTAATTGGAGCGGATCACTTCCAGAAATGCTTTTCTCATCAAGCTCAGTGGTTAGGTTTGCTTGCAATGATTGTTTTAGCACCAGGAGCTTATCATTGCTGGACACAGCAGTGCCTCTTGGAACGGTAACGCCCCATCCTGTAATGGGCACCTCACTGTCTATGGATATTGTACATGGAGAGCCTGGTGTGGGTGGGGTTAGCTTCCACTGCTCTGCTTCATTGATAAATCTAAAAACGTTGTCAGAACAGCTGCACCCAGCAATCTAAGTGATACATCACTGGAATCCACTTCTTTGTCTGCATTAGCCTGCTCTCAGATGAGGTGACAAATCCCTGCTGACAGATTCCCTTTAAAGGGGCTGGAACACTAAACTTCTCAGTATGCCGTAAGCAAGCTATAATCGTTTGTGTAGCATGTGCAGAGATGGCTTTCACTGTAAGCGGGAGCGATAATGGGGCACTTGTATATTGAGCGTTGACTAATCACTCCCTGTGTTTCTCAGCTAAATGCAAGTGAGCGGCTGCAGGGAGAATACATTTTCATTTTCTCCTTGTAGCCGCTGCTCCAGTAAGTCAACTAAGCAGAATTTAAATGCATTTACCTGCAAAATACCAGTATATCTGCAGGTGAATAGCATTTTTGTGTATATGTAATATCCTATCGTACAACTCTGTTGCTGCTATACAAGGACTAGATAATACTCCTGTTCCGACCAAAACGCTTCATACAAAAGCCAATATTACCAATAATTCCAATATACTATGCTAAAATCGTATTACCACACCATGGAGACTAACATTACTGCTACATACATAGTACTTGTGGAACAAAACGCACTGTACAGCAGTACAGTTGTGTGTATGTCTCTCACATTTTTATTCTCACATTTCCCATTTCCCATCCTACACAAATGCCCCCATCCTGCTGCTATCCTAATTCTGTTATATTGTCCTCTGATTTGTCCCTCCAGTAATGATGCCCCCCTTTCAAGCAATAACGCCTGCCCTGAGTCCCCCAGTTAGTCGTAAAACTTGCGCTGTCTCTCCTTTCAGAAACCGTGTACCCTTCAGTAATAATTCCCCTCACGGTGCACCCTTCTTTAATAAGCTCCCAGTCCTTTAGTCATAACCACCCCAGTGTGCCCACTTGAACAATAATGCTCCCTGTTGTAAAGTTTATATTCACCTGATGAGATCCATACTGCGTCCTCTTCTGCCGTGTCTTCGAGCAGTCCAGTGAAGGCAGCGCGATATACTGACGTTACTGTGCCACCCGGGCCAGGACGATGGCATCTTGTAGGATGGCAGCCTAGAGAAGCCTGTGGCCTGCAAGACTGAGTGGTAGGGCAAAAAGCCCATTGCTACTTTTTTTTACCACTATACAAGCGTCATGATGGTGCAGTTTAAAGGGGTGCTGGCCAGTGATCTTTACTGCTCTCGACCCGACCACGCATTTCCATCCGCCGCTGGAGCCTGCACAGCTGATTAGTTGGGATGATGGACCCCGCACTGATCTGATATTGATAACCCGTTTAGTTCATGAGTGGATTAAATCTGTTCTGGGCAATAAAGCACTTGCTTATGGATATGTAACATTTCTCGCCAAGAGTGCCTCACCTAATAAGTACAGTGGATGTCACCACAGGGCTAATTCACACACTGTAAGAAAGACCCTCCATTACTTGTAATTGTTAGGGTCTTACTAATGACTGTGCGATGTATGCTTCAGCAGAGAATATGTGCCTCCAGTTTCTCACATATAATTTATGTCCTAGCCACTGTTCGGTATATACCGATCTGTTCTTAATCATCTGTAACAAGATGAATTTTTTTTTTTAAAGATTTTTTCATTCGGATGAATTTTTCGTATATTTGTAGATAAGACAAAACTACAATCCTTAACCTAACCAACTGAATATGGATCCAAAATGGATTCTATTCCTCAAATCTGCATTCAAGGAAGCCACTGCGTTTTTTATTTTCGCTACCGTCTGACTCCAACTAGCAGTGTTGTACGTACACACATACAAGCTACCCAGTCTTCTGAGCCATGGTCGAAAACTTTATGAAGTGCTTCATACATATTGAGCCTGATTCATCATCTGTAATTTATTTAAGTCACTTTTTGTTGTCATAGTCACTGAGGGATTTTTTGGTGCCAAATCCTACAAAATAGCAGAAGAAAAAAAGTTTTTTTTTTCTTTTTTTAACCAGTTTTTGTGACTTTATATTACCAGTAATCTCAAATACTTTAACAAAAAATTGCAGAAATGTGCCATATTGAGAACTCCCTTATTTCAGGCAGGGACTAGTGTGAGATGCGCTTAAAAAAAACAAAACAAAAACAACTTGGACTGCTCACAAGTGCACAAAGCATATCGAATAAGGTACAAATATTAAAGCCACTAAAAAGAAGCAAATTACTCCAAAAAATGGAGGAAGTGTAATATGGGGCCTTTGTGTCCCTTACAAATTGGTGGTTTTGAAGAAACCTTTTGTGAGCTCTACGGTTATTGTTATGTTCCCGGGACACTATCATTTTTTGTTAGTTTTTCTACTCCAGTATAAAAGCTCTCATGACATTTTATGGGATTGTATATTATCACATAACTATTATGTTAAACCACTGTAGGAAAGAGATTTTGAAGGAATGAGAAGTTTTTTGACATAGACAAACTCTTTAATATAGAGACTATTTTTTTCATTGCTGACCTATCAGATAGGTCATCAGTGTCTGGTTGGCCGGGGTCTGACACCCTACACCCCCGCTGATCAGCTGTTATCGGTGTCGGCTGCCGTAAGTCCTCACTTGCAGAGCTGACTGTCTTCCAACAGTGGCCGATACAGGATACAACACCTCTTCCTATTCAGATCAATAGGAGGCGGATGTGTAGTACCCTGCGTCGGCCGCTGTCAGAAGACGTCAGGTCAAGTGAGTACTTCCGGCAGCCGACACCGATAACAGCTGATTGGCTGGGGTGTAGAGTGTCGGACCCCGGCAGATCAGACATTGATACTATGGGGTCCCATTGATAATTAACTGCAGCTCGTGCATTAAGCAATATATTCAACTTTTCATATGTGGCTGTTTTTGATCATTGGCTATAGAATATTTTCCTATTTATATAGGATACTAAACAATATCCTCAACTGGCTAAATTTTGGTGCGTGAAAAGTGGTTAAAAAATTACCTGTCAGGTGGCCGGTTTTTGCACTTATTATTCCTGCTGATCCCCCTGAGTATTAGGCCGGCTTCACACTTGCGAGTTTTACGGACGTAAGAGCGCAGAAACTACGTCCGTAAAACTCGCAAAAAATACGGCACAATTATTCTCTATGCCCCTGCTCCTATCTGCCGTATTTTACTGATCAGTATTATACGGCTTTCTACGGCCGTACAAAATCGCAGCATGCTGCGTTTGTCACCGTACTGCGCAAGAAATACGCCAATGAAAGTCTATGGAAGCGTGAAAAATACGGATCACACACGGACAAGCAGTGTGACTTGCGAGAAATACGCAGCGCTGTTAGAGAGAAAAGCCGGTAATTCAGTGCGGTGTACAGTAAAATCACACTGACAGCTTACAGTCCAATAGGTAGAATAAATGTGTACACATAGAATAGGTGTGTGTATATATATATATATATATATATATATATATATATATATATATATATATATATTAATATTTATTCCAGCGCTATACAGCTTGAAAGCCGGTAATTCAATTACCGGCTTTTTCTTTCTCCTTCCTAAACCCGACATGATTTGAGACATGGTTTACATACAGTAAACCATGTCTTCTCTCCATTTTTTTTGCAGATTCCACACTACTAATGTCATTAGTGTGTATCTGCAAAATTTGGCCGTTCTAGCTCTTAAAATAAAGGGTTAAATGGCGGAAAAAATTGGCGTGGGCTCCCGCGCAATTTTCTCCGCCAGAGTAGTAAAGCCAGTGACTGAGGGCAGATATTAATAGCCTGGAGAGGGTCCACGATTATTGGCCCCCCCCCCTGGCTAAAAATATCTGCCCCCAGCCACCCCAGAAAAGGCACATCTGGAAGATGCGCCTATTCTGGCACTTGGCCACTCTCTTCCCATTCCCGTGTAGCGGTGGGATATGGGGTAATGAAGGGTTAATGCCACCTTGCTATTGTAAGGTGACATTAAGCCTAATTAATAATGGAGAGGCGTAAATTATGACACCTATCCATTATTAATCCAATTGTAGTAAAGGGTTAAATAAAACACAAACACATTATTTAAAATTATTTTAATGAAATAAAAACAATGGTTGTTGGAGTATTTTATTCTACGCCCAATCCAGTCACTGAAGACCCTCGTTCTGTACGTAAAAAAACATAATAAACCAACAATATCCTTACCCTCCGCAGATCTGTAACGTCCAACGATGTAAATCCATCTGAAGGGGTTAAAACATTTTGCAGCAAGGAGTTCTGCTAATGCAGGCTGCTCCTTGCTGCAAAACCCCGGGGAATGAGGCTAAATATAGATCAATGATCTATATTTAGCTTCATTTGCGGTGAGGCGCCCTCTGCTGGCTGTTCATAGATCGTGGGGACTTACCTAGAAAGCTAGGAGGATGCCATGCGCAAAAAACGCTGACACACCCTGCCTACGGAGGAGCTACGGACCACTATTTTCGGGACTTTTCAGCGTATTACGGCTGTAATATACGGACCGTATTTTCATACGCTGAGCGTGAAGCCGGCCTTAGGCTATGTGCACATGTTCAGGATTTCTTGCAGAAATTTCCTGAGCAAAACCGGACATTTTCTGTAAGAAATCCGCATGCGTTTTTTCGCACCTTTTTGATGCGTTTTTTTTCAGGGCTTCCCAATGCATTAAAAACGCGAGAAATCCGCAAAATTAATGAACATGCTGCGTTTTTTTACCGCGATGCGTTTTTTCGCGGATAAAAGCACATCATGTGCACAAAAATTGCGGAATGCATTCAAAATGATGGGATGCATAATGAATGCATTTTTTTATGTGTTTTTATAGCCAAAAAACTGCAACGTGTGCACACAACCTTAGGCTGCCATCACACTTTCAGTATTTGGACAGTATTTTACATCAGTATTTGTAAGCCAAAACCAGGAGTGGGTGATAAATACAGAAGTGGTGCATATGTTTCTATTACACTTTTCCTCTAATTGTTCCACTCCTGGTTTTGGCTTACAAATACTGAGGTAAAATACTGACCAAATACTGCAAGTGTGACGGCAGCCTTGGGGTACCGTCACACAGTGGCATTTTGATCGCTACGACGGCACGATCCGTGACGCTCCAGCGTCGTAGACTGCTGTCACACTTTGCAATGTACGACGCTGGAGCGATAATTTCATGACGTATGTGCGATGTAGAAGCCGTTGGTTACTATGCGCACATCGTATACGATATATGTTACACCATGCGATCATGCCACCACAGCGGGACACTAGATGACGAAAGAAAGTTTCAAACGATCTGCTACGACGTACGATTCTCAGCGGGGTCCCTGATCGCAGGAGCGTGTCAGACACTGCGATATCGAAACTATATCGCTCGAACGTCACGAATCGTGCCGTCGTAGCGATCAAAATGCCACTGTGTCACGGTACCCTTAGTCTTTTTCCAAATCCACCATGCAGTATAGTTCCAGAGATATTTGCCTTTTATAGTGCTAATAAGTTTCTTTGTAAAATTACCCTGGGGGAAATGCCCCCCTTTGTAAAGACAATAAAAAGGAGCACTAAGTAAAAAAAAAAAAAGGTCCAGATCTGTATGGTAAAATAAATAATAATCAGGGGAGCGGTAGAACTAAAAGAGATGCAAAAACTGTTGACTTTTAAAGTAAAAGCCGCATATCCTTGCCTAAAAGTGAACCATTCTTCTGATGTGGGTTACAGCCACATAGTTAAGTATCAGTTAGGCCCTGAGGGCAGTAAGAAAACCTTTACATCCACTTAGAACTGTATAAACCTGTTAGAACCTGCAGTCTTTTAACTGTGACTTCGAAAAAGCAAGGCTCAAGTCTTGTGCAGTTTTAGGTGTAATAGGAATGTATATAATATATTTACGCAGTTTGTCGTCACTGCCGTAGAATTTAAATGGAGTCTGATACTTACTCTGCATTGTCATTATTTCTCTTAAAAAAAGGATAAATGAATGCAAGACTTGATGTTATTTCTATGGTCAATTGGGCATGACTGTCGCTGACTGTTGAGTAATGGTGACGCCCAGCCACCATTAAGGGAGATTCTTTCACGAGATTTTGAGCAGAAACTGGCCAAGCAATACTTGTAGGTGGCGATTGATCAAGACTAGCAATTCTCTACCTGTTCTTGATGGGGGGTGTTTTGGAGCAGTAGCTCCTGATTCATTAAGAGGTTAACGCCTCTTAATGAATCAGGTGAGGCACATATAGCGGAGTGCAGCGGTATGTGCCCCTCGCCACAAATCTTACTCCAGCCAGATTTGTGGCGCAGCAAACGCCGCGGCTCGTGATGAATTTGAATGAGAGCGTTGGCAACACTACCAAAGTCACATTTCCTTTTTGCACAAACTCTCAAAGTTGCACGAAAGAAGAAATGTTTTTTTTCTTTTCCCCCATAGTTTATACAAAGTTTCTACTTCCAAAATCTCCCCGACGCTGCCCCGCACAACGCTAATGTGAACTTAGCCTTTCTTTGCTAGGGACAGTAAAGTGCTGCATTTTTTGCAAACGTAATCTAAGGGCATGCGCACATTCCATGTTTTATATGCCAACGCACCCATACAGAGGAGATGCTGGCTGTAAAACACAGCCAGCATCTGCCCATTATAGCATCCATAGACACTATGCTTATCGTCAGTCTGTGACAGGGGCATTTAGGTAGTGTTATTGCTAATGCCTATGTACACTGACACCCACTGCCCCTCCCCTAAAGTGATTGCGTGTTTTGTCGGGCTGATGAGCTACTATGGCAGCCAGGGTTGACAGAAGGCACCCATCGCTGCCAAAGGAGACCACTACCTCTACTTTAGTACCGCAACACTGTGACATTGTAGTATATAATGGAAGCAATCACTGAACTGCAGGTTAAAGGTCCCGTAAGGCTACTTTCACACTAGCGTCGTGCACTGCATGTCGTAATGCGTCGTTTATGGGAAAAAACGCATCCTGCAAAATTGCTTGCAGGATGAGTTTTTTCTCCATTGACTAACATTAATGACGCATTGCGACGCTTTGCCACACGTCGCAATCGTCGTGCGACGGTTGCGTCGTGTTGTGGCGGACCATCGGCAGCAAAAAAAGTTGCATGTAACGTTTTTTGCTGCGTTGTCTGCCATTTCCGACCGTTTGTGCGCAGCCGGAACTCCGCCCCCACTTCCCCGCAATTCACAATGGGGCAGCGGATGCGCTGGAAAAATGCATTTGCTGCCCCCGTTGTGCGGCGCTTGCACAGTATGCGTCGGCACGTCGGGCCGAAACAGCGCGATGGCCCCGTACCGACGCTAGTGTGAAAGTAGCCTAAGGGGACAAACAAGTACCGTCTATCAAGTTTTAAATTTATTTAAAACATGCGTTGATTTAAAAAAATAAATAAATTAAAAAAAAAATGAAAAAAAAAAAATCAGTGTCAAATTAGAAATTTATTTTAGTGACGATAGTTTCTGAAAAAAGTAGTGTGCAAATTGTTTAAATGACCGGAAAGTGTTTTAATGAAAGCTACGGCTCAGTTCACAAAAAATAACCCTTCACACACAGCGACTGAAAATGGCAACACAAACCAAATGTTTTTTTAAATGTTTGCCAATGTGGCCATGGTTTTTATTGTACAGATGTTTTGATGTTTCCAGCGGTTTCATTGACTTTAAAGAAAAAAAAAAATACTTCAGTTCCCTTTTTTTAGGCTGATTTTTTTTTTGTTTTTTGTTCAAATTTTGAGACCTTTAGCTGATAATGCAACTGTTTTCTTTAAAAAGCCACAAAAGGGGGGTAGTCACTAATAGACAATTTTTTGGTTATGCAAAAAAATTCATAATCCACACGTTCTATTTTGAAGAATTTGGTGCAAAAATGTCAACGAATACCACAAGTAAAAACTAATGCTAAATCGGGTCCTTTGGAATCCGTGTTCTGGCTTCCTGCAGTCACCACTAGATGGAGCTTGCTGACATTCATCGAAGTCCATCATGCAATATGAAGTGCGCTCCGCCAGTGGTGGGTGCATACATCAAGGATATTACATTGCACATACCAGGCTTAATGAGGGGTTTGCAAAAGTACGTTAAGAGGTGTATATTAATTACCGTAAGCGCATTTTAGCACTTTATCATTGGTGTGTGCCTCTGTTGCATCTTGCTAGAATCATTACCATAGCATGTTGGCCAAAAAATGCTACCCTTTTGCAGAATTTGACAGGTGGTTGTGTCCCCTGCACGCCCCACCCAGATTTTGTCTAAGCTCTTCATTTTTGCCCTTTGTGTATACTAGTGTGACATCCCTGCCCTATGTCATTTTGCTCTGATTACGTAGCAAAAACCTGGTGACCGATTCCCTTTTAAGAGCTTTGTGTTTCAGGATCCAAATGTAGCATGTGAAAGGATGAGTAGTAAAGTTCTGCGGAATATGTTGGCGCAATAGAAATGTATAGTTACTTATTACATGAGGAGCAATGGCAGCTTATCGAAGAAGCAGCAGTGTCTCAGGTTTTCAGTGTGCACTCCGCTGCACCCAAGAAGCATGACCAACATGTTGGCGGTGAAGATCACCATCTTTGCTAGCGTGTGCCCACCCACGTGAGGACACATTGATGCTATTATTGTCTGCCTTCTACAGCCTCCATCTTATGTTTGCCTAAGGTTCCTCACCATTTGTCTGCATTCTAGGAATTTATTGTCCTTCTAACCTCAGGAAGACAACTGGAAAGCTCAAACTGTGGTCAAGTGTGGATAGTTTGAGTGCCTATGTGTTACACCTCATTGTTGGCAAAGTTGGAATGCCTGCTGGGGGGGGGGGGGAGCAAAACTTGCATCAGCTTAAAAATAAAAATATATACTGTAACTTGCTGATTGCCTGGGGTCCAACCAGCGATCCCGAGATCATGGCTTTGGGCTGTGTAAGGGCTATTTGACCAAGAAGGAGAGTGATGGGGTGCTACGCCAGATGACCTGGCATCCACAGTCACCAGACCTGAACCCAATCGAGATGGTTTGGGGTGAGCAGGACCGCAGAGTGGAGGCAAAAGGGCCAACAAGTGCTAAGCATCTCTGGGAACTCCTTCAAGATTGTTGGAAGACCATTCCTGGTGACTACCTCTTGAAGCTCATCAAGAGAATGCCAAGAGTGTACAAAGCAGTCATCAAAGCAAAAGGTGGCTACTTTGAAGAACCTAGAATATAAGACATATTTTCAGTTGTTATATACATACCTACACACCCAGTACAGACCAAGAGTTTGGACACACCTTCTCATTAATATATATATATATATATATATATATATATATATATATATATATATATATATATATATATACTTTTTTAATCCGCATATTTAAAAAATAAATTTTAATATACAAACCTGATTTTTAACTATGCTTAATTTTCTGGTAATACCTTTGCTTGAAATGCTGGTCTGAGCTCCCGCTTGCCATAGTGAAATTAACAATGCATTTTACCATGTAATCCCAGAATAATGTAGAAACTGTAGCACTTGTATATTGGAGAAAATCCTTTTGAAATTTGTGCCAGTGCAAAGCCCCCAATGCATTAGTTTTATTAAGAATTATTTGCTTCAGGAAGTTGCAGAAGGGAATGGGATGTCTGCGAAATAGATTTATTATTTATTTTCCCATGTTTTTAGAGTTGTGCCCTTAGGTTAAGTTATGAATAAAGAGCAAGTGAAGAATGCAGGATGGTTTCAGCGTTTTAATCAAATCAGCTTCATTTCCCAGGGCTTTTCTGCCAGAACCAATCTGCTGGTGGTTGGGTATCATATATATGTATTCTTTTAAAAGGAATGTTATCCACCTTCCTTCGGGCTCTCTAATTGCCGGCACAGAAGTGTGTGTGACTGGCTGCAATGGAAGACTTCGCTTGGTCCAGATTCCACAATAATTGTTCGGAAGCCCTGGAGTCCTCGTCCGCGGAGTGCAAATGTTGTTCTGTAGGAGTAATTGACGAGAATTGGAACGTCTCTGCAGCACTAGTGGAACATTAATAAACCGAGAGAACAAGCATTTATTACCTATGGGGCAAAATGTGAAAGTGTTCCCTGTGTGTTTTATTAAGTGGTATAATACAAACATACTGTGGCCACAGCTCCCCAATGTGCAGTATGTGCTGCTGGTGCATGGCGCCAGGTGGCCTAAACTCTTAGTCTATGTTCACACACAGCAAAAAGTGATGCATTTTTTTTGTGGTGTTTTTGCATCGGGCTCTGGGTACAGATTATTTGTGTTCATGTTTTAGACTCCAAAAAAATCACAAAAAATGTTTATTGCATTTTTTTCCCCACTTTCTCACTGCTTTCTAAGGGGAGAAAAAACATTGCGAAAACACTGAAAGAATTGACATTTTGCAGATTTAAAAAATGCTGCAGTAATCAAATTCGGTCAGGTGCCAAGTGCGTGCATGAGATTCCTGAAATCCCTTGGCTTTTGCTGGTACTATAAACGGGTGCTTTTAAGGGCTAGTGCACACGTTGCAGATTTGTCCCATTTTTGTGTCACTTTTTTCCCTGTAGATTTGTCACAAAACCTGGAGTTTCCGGATACCAGCAAAGTGAATGAGTCCAGAAGTCTCATGCACTCTTTGTTTTTTTTGCCCTGCAGAATTCTTCATTTTTGCCGCACATTTTGCCCATACTAATGAGTGGGGGTAAATATGCAACAAAAAATGCTTAAAAAAAAAGCACCTTTTTTTTCCCCCGCCAATAGGTGCAGAAATTTTTGCACCAAGTTCTTAAAGGGTTTTTCCACTACTTGGACAGCCACTTAAACTAAATGTTCGGCCCCGATAAAATAAATGAACCTATATTCCCCCTCCCGTGCCAGCTTGGTTCCAGTGATGACGGGATTTGCTCTCCCTGTGGCTGTGATGCGGTGAAATGGCACATGGTGCCTGATCAGCGCTGGCGTCACGGTCTCCGCCTTCTCTCAAAATGAACATGAACAGGAAGTCTGAGATCAGCTGTAGCCCGGACTTCCGCTTCATGTTCAGTTTGTCCAAAGGCGGAGACAGTGATGTCAGCGCTAATTGTGTATCGGGCAGCACGTGTCATTTCACCACATCACAGCCTCAGGACCGCGAGTGCCGACACCGCTGGAACAGAGCCGGCACGGGAAGTGAATATAGGCATATTTATTTTATTGGGGTCGAACATTTAGTTTAAGAAGGGTTGTCCTAGGAGTGGAAAACCCCTTTATCACAATAGGCTGCATCTGGGTGTCAGCCTCCAGTAGGCGTATACACCTGAAATGATGCTCGGTAGAGCCACTGCTTGGTCTGTCAGCACCATTGTAGTCTATGGCCCCGTCGGTGCATACGCCCGTATCACATTTTGTTGGGGGGATTCGGACGTAGCCTTGACGGGACTAACAAACGTGTGACAAAACGCTCTTGACTGTGACTAGATTGTGGTTTGTCCTGATGAATAAGTTGTAATACTTTGAAACACGTTGTCGATTAGGTGGGTGCACACGTTCAGTAATTGGCAGCGCTTTGGACACAGCACATGTCAGCTGCATCCAAAGCGTTCATTGAACCATACGGAATCACCGCATCCTATACATTGTACAGGTGAGATTTATCTTGCGGATGCTCGCTTCTCCACGAGATAAATAGACATGCTGCAGTCTGGAAAGATGTGCCGCATGTTCGTCTCCGCAAGTGATCCGCGGGCATCGGTGCACGCATAGTGGGCATAGGATTTCTTGAAATCACATCCACTATACTGTAACATTTGGACGCTGCGAATGTGTGCAGCGTCCAACCTGCAGTGTTTACTGACCATGGGAATGTACCCCTAAACTTGGATCTGCATCCCTCATTCTTTCTCCATGGCAGCGCAGATTAACCCATTACTTCTAAGTTTTGTTTCTTCCAAACACAAAGTGAAAGCACCCTTAGGGATTCGGCACAGACGTTCAGGTCCTCCTTTACACATTTTAGGATTTCTTGGGCACTTTGGTTCCCTTCTTGCACCCCTTTTTCCTCCCGTCTATCACGAATCCTTGTTAAGTTAAAAATCTGATCCATTGCAAAGAGACTACAACTGGATGTGTGAGCAGACCCTAAACTGACAGTCTGTTCACAATTCTCTGACCACCTGCCATTAATTTGAAACCATGAAGAAGTAATCCATACAGGAATGAGGCACGTACTCGCCATATAACTACCTCTCGGATGTTGTCAGAATAAAAAATGGCTGCTTCCCTAAAACAAAACAAGTCTTATTTGCTTTATTTATTGCATAATAAATAAAGTTTTTTTTCCAGCGCAGGCAAAAAAGGCTCCATAGAGGATAATTCACACACAGCAGGTGTAATGCAGATCTTTCTGCAGTTGTCCCTCTCTCCTTATTTCATTCTGAAGAATAGACCTTAATTTTTGCAACAAATCTCCTGCATATGAGTTTGTTCTGTTTTTTTTTTTTTTTTCTTTAGCTTTTTTTTTTTTTTTTTTAATTGCCCTGCAGTGAAAAGTATTAAACTGTGGAACGTCTGACCGGAAGCTTATCCAGTTATTGGTATTTTACTGTGAATGTGCACAGAGCGTGAATATTGTGTTATCTGTACACACGGATTCTAAGATTTGTTAAATTCTTAAAAAAAAATTAATAAAAAATATATATATTTATATATTCTACATGTTTTATACTTGACTTTTTTGTGAAGGTCTAATAAGATATCTCTGTATAGCACTAGTAGGTGCCATCTTTAGACCTACTTAGATGGATTAAATCAAGCGGTTGATGCGTTGCCATTTGTAAATGTCAAGTCTCCTTGTAAGTATGTATGAGTTTGGGCCACGATAACGGAGCCTTCATTGCTTTCTTGGTGTCCGTACGGAGGGCTGCATATAAGTGAGTGATGAGAAATGCAATGTCCTATTGATGGTATCTTTCCGGAAACTTGGCCAGATTACTCCAACTAAATAAGTGTCATTTTGTGGACCTAAATACAATCCCAGGAAACCCATGATTTAAAAATAAAAGATGCCATGAATTTCATACATAAAAGGAAACCTGTCATGTCACGTAGTATGTAAACTGTCCCCATGGTGTTGGCAATGTGCATCCCTGACTCATCACAGGGGCCCTTAACGAAGGTGCTTCACCAAAACGCGCGTTGGGGTGGGGGCACGCTCCCTGCACATCCTGATCACATTGATTCTAAGGTAATATCAATGATAAATTAATCTCAACTATTCTGAGGTGTGATCATAATGGATAGTGGGTTATCTATAGAGGATTAGCTTTTTATATACTGTATGTTGGCAGATGAGTATTATTGTTGAGAGAGGCCAGTCAACAGCATTATATGCCTAGTAGTAGATGCCCAGGAAGACGTGCTCCCTTATTTTTTGCACAGCATTTTTTTAGGGTTATGGTTATTCGTTTCATTCCATCTCACTTATGTCTGTAATTTTAATAATAAAGCTTTGTATTTTTTTAGATATTTGGACTAGAGTATCATCTTTTTCTATATGGTGGTGTTGACACTGAAGCTGTGTGTAGTGCCCAGCTTCACCAGCTGTCGCGGCACAAGCGTGAGGACCCGCTTATCACAGTGCAATCGACAGCGTGCAAGCGTGGGATTTTTCAAAGCGGATTTGAGTGGATGGTTTCCATGCTAAAAAGGGCATGGCCGGCTCCCTTTAAAGGGAATCTGTCACCCCATTTTTGGCCTATAAGCTGCTGCCACCGCCATCATGGGCTTATCTACAGCATTCTGTAATGCTGTAGATAAGCCCCGATGTAACCTGAAAGATAAGAAAAACAAGTTAGATTATACTCACCCAGGGGTGGTCTCGGTGCGGTCTGGATCCGATGGGCTTCGCAGGTCCGGGTCCGGCGCCTCCCATCTTCATGCGATGACGTCCTCTTCTTTGCTTCCTGTTGCGGCTCCTGCGCAGGCGTACTGATTTGCCCTGTTGAGGGAAGAGCAAAGTACTGCAGTGCTCAGGTGACAAGAAATGTCAGAGAGGCCCAGCGCCTGCGCACTGCAGTACTTTACTCTGCCCTCAACAGGGCAAAGTACGCCTGTGCTGGAGCTACGACAGCAGCAAGGAAGAGGACGTCATCGTATGAAGATGGGAGGCGCCGGACCCGGACTGTGACACCCATCGGACCAAACTGCAGCGGGACCGCCCCTGGGTGAGTATAATCTAACCCGTTTTTCTTATCTTTCAGGTTACATCGGTGATGGCGGTGGCCTTAGCTCATAGGCGAAAAATGGGGTGACAAATTCCCTTTAATTACAGTTTGTCGGCATTTTGTATTTTGAACCTGTTTTTTTCTTTTTTTTTCCTTTTTTTAGTCTGAGAGTAGAATAAAGGAGGGTATTGGAGGTCGCCAAGAACATGCAAAGTTCGGAGAACACCACCACTGGTTATTAAAAAATGGAAATGATGTGTATGTAGCCTTTTTCCATTTTCTACCATAGACTTTATAGGGGTTGTCTAACCGTACAGGGACATGGTCTGATCATACCACAGCTCCTGGGCAGGGGATGAAGAGAGTATACAGACAGGACAGTATGGGATCATATTGATTATTTCCCTGCCTGTTTAATAATAGGGACTTACACAGCACAGGCGATGCTGGGGCTGCCATGGGGGTCTTTGTGGGCAGAGTCGGTGCTCTCTGAACGCTAGACACACCAATGAAGTACGTCCTGATGCTGGCACTGGCCAGCAAGGACATAATCCTTCATTGCATTTGAGTGCTCGCAGTGTCAGGAGCAATTAAAGGGGCGGTGGCTAAGAAAGTTCGGTTGCCGGCCCAAGCACTGTGGTTCTTGGGAATCTCCCCTGGAGCTGCAGAAAAAGGCATGGTATACGGGTAGCATGATGGAGATTCCCCTCCCCTGCATTAGATTATATACAAGTGTTATGTAATCTTTGTGATTGACCCATTCTCCTCAAAGGCTGAGATTGATATATGGAATTAGTAAAAAAGACATATCTCCTATTGTTTCAATCAGTCATAAAAATAAAATAAAAAAAATACCATACTGTTTAAACATGCCCAAAACTATAATGGGTTCTTGGAAAAAATAAATATCTGAGAACAGTCAGTTTATGGATTGTTGCTTTTGTCCATGTGCCAAAACCCTTGTCCTTGGCTGCACCATTGGCATCTGTCTCACATGGCCGACTACACCCAGCCCTGTTTACAGTGCCAGAAGACTGTTTTACTAGTCATTTGCTATTGTTTGCTCACCAAGTATCCGGATAATATTTATCTTACAAAATCCTCGCTGTGCGTGTCCATCTTTGCCGTTGACATAAACAATAACCGAGTAACGAAGCTTGTGATATTTTATATACCGAGGTGCTGGTTTACTGCCAGCTGTCATTTACCTTTATTCTAGGAGTCCGCTAAGCCTGACTTGACTTGTTTTGCTCTCTATTTGATTTTATACTGGGCTTTTCCCAAAGTGTACATGTATCACGTATCCATAGGACAGATGCTAAATACCTGATTACTTTGTAGTACCACGGGACACTAGAATGGAGTGACCGTGCAAACGGCGTGGTGCAGTGCATGACTTGGCGTGGTAACATGGGGCAGAAATTGCAGTCAAATTTTTCTGCAGATTTGTGGTATAAATGAAACCTACTAATGTATGAATGGAGAAAGTTTAGACTGAAAATTCTCCAAATTCATGAACTACGGTGCTAAATTTGGACATTTTTTAGGGTCCAGTTAGTCTTATTTACGCTGCAAGAATGTTATGAATGAGTGATTTTAGGAGCTGTCAGTTAACGATAATCTTTCGGATGTTGAACTAGCTAAATGATCGTTCATTGGGTTCAAATCTTTTGTGCTGTAGAAAAGCTCATCATTGTCTTGTGTCAACAGGACCTGTGCTGCTGGGAACAAAGGCAGCGCATGAGCACAGAACCATCTAAGACCCATGGTTCACAGCACATCTTTATTCCCATCTTCAAGATCCTATCCCAATATGTAGTAGGAGTAATAATAATATTAGCAAATACCGTACCTTGAATTCAAAATGTAGTATAGTTCTTCTGATTCGCTATGTCACTTACCCCATGTGCAGGGCATTGTAGTAGCTTGGGTATCCATGGTTACAACCACTCATGTAGTGACCACAATGGTCACTATGAGTAGTTGTTACCAAGGATACCAAAGCTGCGGCAATGCCCTATAAAGGGTAAGCGACATAGCAAATCAGAGGAACCGTACTACATTTCTAATTGGAGGTATTTGGTAATAATATTATTACACCTATTGGGATAGGATCTTGGTGATTACAAAATCCCCTTTTAAATGTGCTTTCACATTGGATTCAGGCACCCATTCAGTGACCTCATCGGTTTTTACTTCCTAACGTCCCGCAACACGGGATTTGGACATGGGCGCAGACAGGGCCATAGACTGTAATGGTGCCGGCAGAGCGTTCCCGGTCTTGAGACCCCTACCTACCCTTTAAAATGTGCCACAACAGACCCAACATGACAGGAAAAAAATATGGTTTGTGTTAGTTCAGCGGTAAAGAAAATTAATATATAGTGTGCGCATACAATATTACAAAAACTGTTAGACGGCTAGGAGGCACATATATGAAAGTAAGTTACATGTGTTTTAAACGTTACAACTAGAAAGGGTTAAACATGGATCCCACAGTGGAAGAGCTATGACATGAGTGGGAGGTATAAAGGTATATTGATTAGTAATGCAAATTAGGCATAAGGTGATTAGCGTGTACCAGGTCACGAGTGCAAGGGATGGACAGTGAATGTGACTTGTCATTCTGTCCATCCTCTGCGCTCATTACCTGCATTATTTTCTTTTATATTCCTCTTGTGGTGGCGCTGCCTCTCCCACTGTGACCCACCTTATTAACCCCGTCTTGTTAGCTTTTTCAATAAATTATCAATCTTTCTTTATAGTATTTGGCTATCCACCAGTTCTTGTGTCTAGGATGTCTGTAACAGCCATGTCTACTTTAAGGGGAATCTGTCACTGCCCCTGAGCCTGGAAGAGGTCACTTGTATAAAGTGACAAGAAGATTTCTCAGCAACAACACCGCTGATACGAGACACACAGGGAGGGCTGTTTTCAGCAGTCTATAACCTATATGGCCATATTGGTAGCTTAGATGGGTCAAAAGTGGTGACAGATTCCCTTTAAAGGGGCTGTCTGCAGTCTGAGACCGCAGATTGTCGGATCGTATCAGTGTGCGAGTGGGCTGTCGTGTAGCCTTGTGTATGTGGGTTGAATGATTCTGGTCATGTGCCTACTAGACTCCTGCGCTGCTCTAAATTCTGGATGAGACTAGTCTGCATGTGACCACCGCAAGTATACTAACCGTATCTCACACAAGACATACAAGGGGAATCGTGAGGCATACAGTTCACACACTGACATGATCAGACAGGCTAATATCACATAGTGACTGCAGTCATCTTAGACAAGACAACCCCTTTAATAGTATATAGCTATATATACTGACACAATGCATACACCAGTAATCCCAAACCAGATCCGGCTCCACGCTTGCTTTTGGTTTACTGTTAGTGATGCAGGATACTGCCATGTGAATGAGGCCTTTAAATGTCCTTTAAAATACCTTGGAATTTAAAACTTCTAGCTCTCTAGGAATAATACAATACACAAGACTGGGGAGTCCACCACTCCTCTGTGGGTCATTTGCATTGTAGCTGTTCCATCCTGCATGTCCACATGTACCGTATATTTTTTCCTCTCTGAACCCTGCTTATACAGGTACTATACAGATGATCAGGTTTTTAAATACATCAGATAGGGATTATATACATTAGATAGGACTGCTCTATTATGGGTATACCTTGGCGATTGGTGGAGCAGCTTAACATACATTTTTTTGCAAAAAAACGTATTAACTAAATACCCTGTATTTTTTTTCATTTTTTTACTAGCACTTGCTTATTTACTGTGACTTTTTTTTACAACAGAGTATTTTTTTACCTCTCTGTGCGTTTTTGTGTCTTCAAGTTCTTTGGTGGTGTGAACAGGTTCCTACAGACTTGTTCACTGTGCAAGTAGCCCATGTGTTTTTGGTTCTAGAATACATTTCTTGTAGACCTTCTACCGAACACCTTACCAGCACATTCGCTCCTCACTAGTATCCTGTGATCTGCCCTAAAAGTTTGATATGAATAAACCCTTTTAACTCATAGTTTACTATTAATTTAATTTATATGGCACCAATAGGCATATGTCTTTATATGTTTTTGAGAAATTAAATGTGAACCTGTAAAAATAGAATTTGTACCACGTCTAGAAAATTACTTTGCAGGTTGTCCCATAAACTGATTGAGCCACAAAAGACAGGTTACTTAATGCAGCCATGATGCAAGTGCCATTTGGATACTGTTATCTTAAAGGTGGGCAGGCAACTTACATTGCAGGGTCAGTAGAAATAGAACCGGATCATGTTTTGGTAGCTGCAGTTGCATCAAGGTATTTAATGGTGCTGAATAATTAAGTATCAGTTACTGCAATATTCAAGACTTTAACACGGAAAACCCACTTGTAGATTTTCAGGTGGTATTAAGCCATCGTTAGAGGAAAATCCAGCAGAAAGATTAAAGAGGACCTGTCACATGTTCAAAAACTCTGAGCTCTCCTGATTCTGCAACATTTTTGCATTGTATGACTCCATTGCAGGATGATTTATATTTTTTACTTTTGGAGAGCAATATGTGAAATTTCTGCTTTAAGACCAACTGGGAGTTTCTTCAGAGTCTTTATCTGGAGACCTTCACTTTCACCCCTCCTTCCCAGAGGCAGTTAGATCAACTACTGTTACCTGTCAGTGATTAACTTTTTTGGGAGGGATGGCAAACGCCCCCAAGAAAAGCCTCTGAAGAAACTCCCAGTTGGACTGCAAGCAAAGATTTCACATAGTGCACTCCAAAAGCCAAAATGTGAGTATCTCTGCAATGTAGCGAAGCGGCGCAAAACTTAAAAGCATGTCTGTATCGGGAAAGCTCAGGGATTTTTACAAGGCATTTAAAACTTGTTTAATATTTTTTTTTTTAAGCGTGCTACAGGTCCTCTTTAAAGGGAATCTGTCAGCAGTTTAACAGAATTAAATGAGATTTCACTTAGCAAGCTGTGTGTTGTTTCACTGAAGGTTTTATCACCAGGACAATATCATTGCTGTGACTAGATGGTGAGCGAGCACTGGTCCGACTTTGCCCCGTCCTGTGATAAATAGCTCACTGTTAATAGCCATTATGTACACAGAGCCTGGTGTGGGCGAGGTTAGCGTTCTCGGCTCTGCTCCATTGCTAAATCTAAGAACTAATTGTATCAGAATTGCGGCACCCAGTAAACTAAGTGATACATCATTGGATTCAAGGTCTCTTTGCCTACATCCGGCCGCTCTGAGATGTGGTAGCAAAAATTTGCTGACAGATTCCCTTTAAATATTTAAAGTCTTGAAGTATTTTAAATATTTCTTTCTGTGTATCCTTTATATGTCAATTTCTTTTTATATCCACTCCTGGCTTTTCTTTAGAAAATTGCATCAAGGACTGCAAAAAGTTTAGTGACAATTTTAATTACACTTTTCACAGCCCAAACGACGAGGGCTGTGCAGGTGAATGGGGTCATGTTGCGACCCCCTAGTCTAATAAGCAAGTTGCAAAAAATACTAACTTTTTTCAACTTTTTTATGCCTGTCGCTGTACCCTGAGGATTGTAATGTGACCCCATTTGCTTGCATTCTACAGCTGGTGCTTTATGTTGTAGATGATATGTGCAGAATATATAGATACTGTATGTAACCGAATATGAAATGTATCAATTGGTGAAAGGGCCGAGATTTAGAACGCTATGCATTAGTATTGAAAACTACCTTCAGACTGTATGGTGCCAAAGTTAATTACTGTATTTTTAAAAATGGGCTGTAAAGTGAATATTGAGAACGTTGGGCAAACAGTTGAACTATTTTTTTGGCAGGGTAAAGGTTAATTATAACTCTATTAAACCACATGTTAAAATTTCATGCCACAGAGCGATTCCAGGGGTTGCCAAGCTTGCCATTTTGTGATTACATTTCTGGATTGATGTTCTTTTAATAACAACATTAGTCTGTCTAGAATTATCATTCAGAATCCATTACATTAGCCGTTTAATCAATAATCCCCCAAAAAACGGCACTTTGGGGTAATTTATTGCATCTGTCTCTGTTTGACAAAGGTTAAAGCGAATGAGGGCTGATCTGGCAATTGAGTAAGACATGAATGTTCAATGGGTTATGAAGACCAAAAAAACTACTTGAAGGTCACAAATTACAAAAAAATGTAACCGGCAAAATGACTTTATTTGTAGGCTGAAACGGAGAAGTCTTTAAATTGTAAAGTGCCTTTTAAAGGGAAGTTATCATAACGTGACTTATTTAAATCCGTTTTGTGTTCACATGTATTTTTCAAGTTTTTGGCGTTATTTTTTCACGTCACTTTATTGAAAAGAACAACATTGATGATTTTGCCGTTTTCGCAGTGGCTTCTGTTTTTTTTTTTTTTTCTCTCTTAAGACTTTTTTCTTTGCTGATAAGGAGCCTGTTGAAAACTCTTTAGAGGTTACAATTATAAGTTACACCACTACTGTATACACGGTTCTCAATAGGAGATGTCACAGCTGACCATGCCCCCCTTCTTATCACATTGGCCATAGCAGATTATTCAATACAACATTTCTTGGTGTCTGTTCATTGTGACTATGCACATGTGTTGTTTCCTTAAACAACAGTCTCCAACATGCGCCAGTGATTGTGACAAGTGCAAGATCAAACGTTTTATATATATATTTTTTATTAATAAAGATTATGATCTGAAAGGGAAAAAAACAACAATGCACAAATGTTAAAAAAACACATGTAACATAAAAATCTAATCGAAACAGTAGGTCATTTTATGATGGCTTTCCTTTAAGAATTTTGTTTTGTTCCTTTTTGTAGACTAGCGATATCCTACAATCTTGTTTTGTGCTGCCTCCAACAGTTGACACCATGTCGTAGAATCTGGACTCATTGACGGCGTACCCTAATATCAGGATTATATAACCATTCTGTTATGTAACCCTTCTAACCTAGATCTTGAAAGTCGTACAACAGCGTTATCAGGTCTGAGAGCTCGTCTGACTGCTTCTCTATTCTGTATGGCCTATTGTAGTGTTCCACAGCCCCATAAGGATTAAATGGGTTGACAGTCGAGCTTGCACAGTGCCACCCCATTGTGCCAATCTGTGTGGGTCTCCACCGATCAGTAAGTTAGGGGATACTTTTTCACTGGACAACCCCTTTAATAAAGTGACATTCACTATAACATCGATTGGAAAGTTGTAACTTCTGTAATATTTGTAATGCGCCCACAAATGCATAAAATGGCAAGTAATGAAAACAAATAAATGGAGTTGTCAAAGTCCGCAGTCTTACAGTCTGACTTGTGCTTCATTTTAGGAGGTTGTACCTTTGACGATGGGCCAGCCGCCTGCGACTATCATCAGGATCTGTACGATGACTTTGATTGGGACCACGTGAGTGCGCAAGAGCCGCATTACCTGCCTGCGGAAATGCCAAAAGGTGAGAGAATGCGCCATAGACTTCAAAGGATTTGAGGAGAGACTTTTTTTTTTATTAATCATGTTTCGTAGCTCATTTCATTTTCATCCCTCTTTTTTTTATATAGTGAAATGGAAACTTTTTAAAGTCATAAGGCTTTAATTGTTTAATGCCCTGCTTGGCACGTTTTATTGGCTGCCCTCTCACTCCCCATGTGGCGTAATGGAGATTTAATGCTTGTATATCAGAGTCTCATGTTTCTGACACGGAGGGGAGGCCATATAGTTCCTAAATTACACCTCTGTGCACTGCCCCAAAACAATAGCCTGCTACACCTCTACTGCCCAATAGTGGGGAAAAAATAGCTATCGATGAAAAAAAGTTATAGTATAGTTAGCATCTTAACCCCTTAGTGACAGGGCCACATTTTTAATATCTGACCAGTGTCATTTTATGTAGTAATAACTCTGGAACGCTTCAAATTATCCCAGTGATTTTGAGATGTTTTTTTTTTTTTCGTGGCACATTATACTTTATGATAATGGTAAATTTAGGTCCATATTTTTTTTTGCTAAACAAAAAACCTCAGAAATTTGACAAAATTGTAAAAAATATAGCAATTGTCAAACTTTGAATGATTAACCCTTTAGTCCAGATAGTCATACATCGGCGCCATTTGTAAGCTGTTATTTTGATTTATTTTTACCATTTGCGTTATCAGATGCAATTTGTCATTATGCAGAGGCAAACTCTTAGGGTACCGTCACACAGTGGCACTTTGGTCGCTAGGACGGCACGATCCGTGACGTTCCAGCGATATCCTTATGATCTCGCTGTGTCTGACACGCTCCTGCGATCAGGGACCCCGCTGAGAATCGTACGTCGTAGCAGATCGTTTGAAACTTTATTTCGTCGCTGGATCTCCCGCTGACATCGCTGAATCGGCATGTGTGATGCCGATTCAGCGATGTCTTCACTGGTAACCAGGGTAAACATCGGGTTACTAAGTGCAGGGCCGCGCTTAGTAACCCGATATTTACCCTGGTTACCAGTGTAAATGTAAAAAAAAAAAAAACACTACATACTTACATTCCCGGTGTCTGGTCATGTCCCTCGCCTTCAGCTTCCCGAACTGACTGGTGAGCGCCGGCCGTAAACTACAGCGGTGACGTCACCGCTCTGCTTTCCGGCTGTCCGGTGCTCACAGTCAGTGCACAGAAGCACAGCGCCGAGGGACGCGACAGGAATGTAAGTATGTAGTGTTTGTTTTTTTTACATTTACACTCGTAAACAGGGTAAACATCGGGTTACTAAGCGCGGCCCTGCGCTTAGTAACCCGATGTTTACCCTGGTTACCGGGGACTTCGGGATCGTTGGTCGCTGGAGAGCGGTTTGTGTGACAGCTCTCCAGCGACCAAACGGCGACGCTGCAGCGATCAGGATCGTTGTCGTATCGCTGCAGCGTCGTTTTAGTGTGACGGTACCCTTAAAGCTTGTGCATTTTTCAGCACGGCCGGCCATGTCCGCGTATGTAGGACATCCGCTTCTGTTTCCTGTGACATTGGGGAGATATTTTTAGTGCGTTTCTGAAGTAAAAATCAAACGGTCCCAGACATAAATCTCCCATCTCCTTGGATAAGAGTACAATCAGAGAGATTGTGATTTATGCAAATGTTGGGATTGTTAATTACCATAGAGAATAGGTAATGAATAGCTGAAGAGGTACGGCCTTGCTGACCTTGCCTACTCACCTTTGCTGAACAGCTTAATCGGCTGTTCTAAGACAGCGCAATATTCGGGAAGAATGAAAGCATCTGAAATTCTGCAACGGTTTCAATTAATATATTATTATGTAATTAATCATTTGATTGAGGTCGTTGCTGCTTAAGGAAGTCTTGCTTTTGGCAAATTGAAAAGGACAGCTTTTATATTTTTCTTGTAGTTGCTTCAATAGGGCTGTAATGTGACGGAGGCCATGTTCCAGTGATGGCCGTGATTTGCCAATGTGCTCCTTGTCCGATGTTCTCATGTTGGCCTAAATGGGCACCAAAAGTCCAAACTGATTTACATCTGATACAGGGACTCACGTCTGATCATTGCAGTGGCGGTAATCGATTATTAATGTGACTTTTCACTTGAAGTTATGTTATTCTTCCTTCGTCCAACTACTGACAACATGATTTCTCTTGATTTCATTTAATTTTACATTTTTTTAAAAAAATCAATAAAAATGTGAATTTAAATTAAAAAAAAATACACCATATGAGATCCAATAATTTAACTGAATTTATTAATCATTTAGATTACATATTTATCTGACCAACACACTCTCTTCCTGCATACATACCAAAGGGTATTAGTATCTGTTTGTTTCTATCAATACTACATCTTTTTAGTGCTGCCGGGTTCTCCAGCAATGTGCACAGGATATATTCGAAAAGGGAATCTGTCAGCAGGTTTTTACTCTTTCACCAGAGTAGCATAATATGAGGCATGAAATCCAGAGTCCAAGGATGTGTGTTGTAGTTTCTGTACAGTGTTTTATCAGCAGGAGATTATCACTGCCAGGACTACAGCTCGTGCAATCATTAACCCAATACTAGGCCTAAATGAAAACGGCACTTCCATAAGTCAGAAAGAACAACCGGAAGCTTTACGCCAATAAAAGTACCAATATTTTAGTAATCACAAAAAGAAAAAGATAAAACCTTGACAAGTCTCATAGTAGCCAGTGGGGACACATGTGACAGAATAATACTGCCTGCATACAGGAATATACCACAAGATCAAATGATGCACACAAAAATGCCTAAAATAATTGCCAAATAATTATATACTGATAGGATATGTAGCAAGATAGCAATAAGTCACCTACATATTATTGAAATGCCCTATCAAACAGTGCCCACTTCATAATTATTTCTGCAGCATAATCAAAGCACATACAACTGTATTGCTACACAGGTATATGTATATTAATGCTAAGAAGTCATATGCCTTAATGGCAAAAAGAAGCATATACATACAAAGCAGCTAGCGAAAATAAAGGAGGGAAGGCAAATGAATGTAAAAATGTCCAAAATGTCTGTATATGATCTATGAAGTCTCAGTAGACTATAATTAATAGAGGAAAGGGTTAACTCCTTAAAATTCAGTGTATGGCACTAATGCCTATAAACAAAGAGGACCCTATCCTCTTACACCAGACATTTAACACATTGCACCGCTAGTAAAAGGTGCATATAGTGCGTATAGAAGGCATAGGAAGTAGTGCGGGCATATTACCTGAACATGCAGCTCAGTATAAGGACCCCGACGCGCGTTTCGCGTGATGCTTCGTCCAGGGGGATAGTCACGACTGTGCAATCAGCAGTCAGGCTGATCTATGTAACCCTACCCCAGATTGACACCTTCTTGTGTACACTGTGCTTTGTCAGCTAGCTGTCAATCAGGGGTGTGAATGGGGTTATACTCAGAGCTCACAATTTAGCTCTACGTTCAGCAAAACGGGTTTCATAGTTATAAGGTTGAAGGTAGACTTGGGTCCATTGAGTTCAACCTATAGCCTAACATGTTGATCCAGAGAAAGGCAAAAACCCTATGGGACAGACACTAATATCCCCATATTAGGGGAAAAATTCCTTCCTGACTGCATATGGCAATCAGACTAGTTCTCTGGATCAACACCCCGCCACAGGTTATAGTGCCTATAACCTATAATATTACTTTTATCAGGAAAGTCATTCGGACCATCCTTGAATTTTTGTCGTGAATCAACCATTACAACATCATGTTGTAGACCGTTGGCTGTGGAGTTGGTAAGCCAAACCTCTGACTCCTCAATTTCCCAGACTCCACAGCACCAGTCATTACTGAGCATGTACATAAAGTGCAGCACAGATTCAACACAGCTAAAAGCCGTGATCCTCAGATCAGGAACAGAACAGACATTTATAGGACATTTCATAACATCAGCTCAGACTCCAGAGCACTGGTCACTACTGAGCATGTACATAAAGTGCACCACAGATTCATCTCAACTTAAAGCCGAGATCCTCAGATCAGGAACAGAACAGACATTTATGCCTCCGTCAGGCGCAATATAGATTCTCGTCAGTTCAGGCGCAATGTGCCTGACAAGCACAGGTCAGAAACCCACCTATAGTAGCTACATATTTCAGTTTCAGGACTATAGAAGTAGTCAGTGACCTTCATAGGAATGTATTAAAAGAGATTACACCAAATCAGATGCAAAAAAAACCATTTATTAACCATAAACTTATTAAAACTAAAAGTACCACTTTTCGGTAGTACCGCCAAATAGGCTCCAGTTATCTTTACTTAACTATTGCTTAAATATAAAATTATGGAAAAAAACTTAAAGGATATTGCACTTAGATGTTACTTATTTTCTACTCATCTTCAGTGGTTTCAATTGCAGCAGAAGCAGCACAGGTACACTTAGAAAAGCAAGGCTGGCAGACGAAAGTTGCATGGGAAAGGCAGATTGATTCTTTACATATTTTGCAGTCATATTTAGAAAGCCTTCTGAAACCAGATACAAATGAGCAGGTAGTACAACTGCGTCTTTTAGAAGGTGGTAGAGTCGGTGTTTGTTCTGGAACGTCCTTGGGACGATATCTCTTCAACCGGTGTTGCAGGGCAAGGGGCATTCCAACCGTCTTTGTACTTCTTAGGCTTAGCTCTCCACTCACCAGTTCATTAGCCAATTGTTTTAGGTACATTCTTCTGCGCATTTGTTTAAGTTCATTACCGAGGTAAATTACTTGTGAGTTGATGCCACCCACATTCAGCATTGTAAAGAAGATTACCATCGGCCAGCGTTTGGTATTTCGACTTACATTGAAATTGCCACACATTTGGTCAGCAGTGTCAACGCCGCTTTTGGTCAAATTATAAAAAGTTATGATTTCTGGTTTCCTTAGCTCCCCAGACTCTGGATCAATGGTGTAATCATTATGTAATGAAGAGACCAAAATCACATTTTTCCTCTCGCGTGGGATGTAAGAAACTAAAATCTTTCCATTACTGAACCCAAACATAGTGCTATACTGTTGTTTGCCTTTTGTATATAGAAAATCTGGCGGAAACTGCCTTTTGTTTTTTCTAACAGTTCCCACATATGACAGCTTTTTTGTTTTTAAAAAATCAATCAGATCAAAGTCAGTAAACCAGTTGTCAGCAGTGATATTTCGACCAGATCCAAACATTGGCTCAGCAATTCTCTTTACCACATCACTAGGCTTGTTGCTCACATTGAAAGGACCTGGTGGCTGTCTTCCACAATAAACTTCCATGTTCATAGTGTACATCATCCTTGCATCAACCATGGCAAAAATTTTAATTCCACATTTGTTTGGCTTCGATGGTATATATTGCCGAAAACCACATCTTGCACGAAAACCTGGAAGCATCTCATCAATAGTGAGGTTTTGCCCCGGGCAATAGCTTTTTTGACAATTCATAATAAATTGTTGAAATATGTCCCGAATTGGTGCAAGCCGGTCATAACCTTTTCGTTCTGTCCGGGTACTTCGATCATCGAAACGGAGGCAACGGATCAGGACTTTGAATCGTTTCAGATTCATCACAAGGCTGAATTTTTCGATGCCATCACCGTCTGTCCCCCACAGCTCCTCCAAACTTTGCCTATTTGCTCTGAAAGCACCAGCTAGGTATAACAAGCCAATAAATGCCTTGAGTTCAATCACATCAGTGTTTTTGATGTCCCTCTCTCTGGAGAATTGCTCTTTGATTGTGTCAATATACTGGTTAGTGAACCGAACAATAGTTTCCAACATGCTATCTGTAATTAGATTACTCCAACATTCCACTGCAGTTTTAGCTTTTCTAGCACTTCCAATAACTCCAGGAAGGTGTGTAATAATATTGTGGGATTCTCTGCGCTGTTTGTTCTTGGGTGCCTTTTTGTTCCACTTTGTATTTTTATCTTTGCCCAAATAATAAGCTAGATCTGTGTCTGTTTCCTCTGTATCAGTGTCATCACCATCCTGCTCTGTTCCAGAATCAGTGTTACATTCTGCTACCTCATCTTCAGATGAAATGTCACTAGATTCCTCTAAATCCTCAGTTACTGCTGGTTCTTCCTCATCATCTTCTAACAAAAAAACTTCATTTCTTCTAAATGAAGGGGTTTAGATGAATCATACTGTTTTCTGGCCATTGCAGCAGAAAATCTGAAGCAAGAGAGAAAGAGTATGTGTTAGGGCGCAATGTGCCTTAGAAGCCACCCTCCTTTTGTCTAAGAAAACAGTACTTATGTACACTAACTTAGCATTAATCCTTCATAAAACAAGCTAAATACACAATCGTGATGAATAAAAAAAGAAAATACTAACCTTTCAATTTGTGTTGAAATCAGGCGCAATGTGCTTGAGAAGCTAAAGTGTTGATATCTGCTCACTAGAAGGTCTGCTGAGTCACTGTGATATCAGGTTTCACAGAGCCTGTAGAGTCAGGAGATAACTAGGAGGGGTGGGGTATTCTGATAAGTGGGCAAGGAGAGAGAAGTGAAGCTAATTACGGTGTGCCTGTCAGATCTATTGCGCCTGACGGAGGGATTGGACATTTCATAACATCAGCTCAGACTCCACAGCCCTAGTCACTACTGAGCATGTACATAAAGTGCACCACAGATTCTTCTCCACAGCCCTAGTCACTACTGAGCATGTACATAAAGTGCAGGACAGATTCATCTCCACAGCACTGGTCACTACTGAGCATGTTCATAAAGTGCAGGACAGATTCATCTCCACAGCACTGGTCACTACTGAGCATGTACATAAAGTACAGCACAGATTCATCTCCACAGCACTGGTCACTACTGAGCATGTTCATAAAGTGCAGGACAGATTCATCTCCACAGCACTGGTCACTACTGAGCATGTACATAAAGTACAGCACAGATTCATCTCCACAGCACTGGTCACTACTGAGCATGTACATAAAGTACAGCACAGATTCATCTCAGCTAAAAGCCGTGATCCTTCGATCAGGAACAGAACAGACATTTCATAACTTCCCAAATTCTTATGAAGACATTTACAGCACATCCTGCATTGTACTGTACCCAATATATTATACACATTTTATACCGACTGACTCCACAGCCCTGCCGTTCCATAGTCTCACTGCCCTTACAGTAAAGAATCTGCGTTTGTGATTGAATAAACCCTCTTTCCTCTAGATGTCCCATCTCAGTCCTAGGTGTAAAAAGGTCATTATAAAGATCCCTGTACTGTCCCTTCATATATTTGCACATTGTAATAAGATCGCCCCTAAGCCTTTGTTTTTCCAAACTGAGTAACCCCAAGTTTAATAACCTGTCTTGGTACTGCAGTCCACGTATTCCAGCCTAGCAGCCCAGTAAGTGACACATCCCTGGAATCAGGCTTTCTTGTCCTTTGTTGTGCTGCTCTCAGATTATATAGCAAACACTTGCTGACAGATTCCCTACAAGTCTGTGCATTGCATGTGCATCACGCATGTAACAGTTATCCTGATAGCAGTCCTCACTTACCGTAGGCGCAGAGCATCCTCCTTTTGTGCGGCTAATCACATCCTCTGTACTCTGCTTTTTTACATTTCTCAACTGACTGTTATTGATTCCCACGAAAGAGTGATGATCAGAATCTCACATCTCAGCCAAAGATTTCACTTAAAGTGCTTTTTAGAGCTCTTAAAACACTTTCATTGCTGTTTGGTATCCATTTTCTCAGACACTGAGCTAAAAGATATGGAGTCAGGGGGTACATTAAAGACGCGGTCAGGATCACCCGAGAATACGCCAGCGGAAGAAAGCTATAAATAATGACTGCACCACAATAGAGATTTGACCACTGAACTTTTTATGGATAAATGGATGGATGTCAAAAATATCCTGTTGTGGCTGATGTTTAGGACAGAGGTGCTCACGTGTTACTTGCACCTGGAGCCATCCGACTGATGGGAGTAGCAGGGGATTTACATAAGCTCCGCAATATGGTTTTTTTTTTAATTAACAATTTTCTTGTTGAAATGTTATAATGGAGCCCCCTTAATAGTACAGACTACCTAAGGAAACACAAACACAACCTCAGTAGACAGAAAAGGTGCAAAATTCATACAAGTAAAGGGAATTTGTCAGAAGAAATTTGCTATGTAATCTGAGATCAGCATGATGTAGAGGCAAAGAGCCTGATTCCAGCGATGTATCCCTTACTGGTGCAGTTTAGATAGAATCCCTGATTTGTCTGATGTAGATGTAGCCAAGCTAACCCTGCACAGACGCCTGATTGGCTGCTTCCTGTGCATACAATGCATTGTCAACAAGCTGAAAATAAGTGGTGGGGGCGGGGCTACATATTAGCCGGACTGCTCTGCATGTGTGATGAAAACACAAAAAAGCACAGTAAAACCAAAAACACACTGTTGCAAAAAAAATCACAGTGGACAGCAAGTGCTAGTAAAAAGATGGAAAAAACAGGGTATTTGGTTGATACGTTTTTTGCAAAAAATGTATATTAAGCCGCTCTACCAAACGTCAAGGTATACCCATATCAGAGCAGTCCTAACTAATGTATGTAATCCCTATCTGATGTATTTAAAACCTGGTCATATGTACAATACCTGTATGAGCAGGATTCAGAAAAGGAATGTCCATGTGGACACGCTGGACAGAACGGCTCCTGTGCGCACAGCTCAAAAAAAAGAGGGGTGGAGGCCTCCCCAGTCTTGTGGACACAAGAAAACAATTATATGAAACCAGAACACATGAGCTGCGCGCACAGTGAACAAGCCCGTAGAGACATGTTCACACCACCAAGAGACTTGAAAACACAAAAAAGCACAGTAAAACCAAAAACACACTGTTGCAAAAAAAATCACAGTGGACAGCAAGTGCTAGTAAAAAGATGGAAAAAACAGGGTATTTGGTTGATACGTTTTTTGCAAAAAATGTATATTAAGCCGCTCTACCAAACGTCAAGGTATACCCATATCAGAGCAGTCCTAACTAATGTATGTAATCCCTATCTGATGTATTTAAAACCTGGTCATATGTACAATACCTGTATGAGCAGGATTCAGAAAAGGAATGTCCATGTGGACACGCTGGACAGAACGGCTCCTGTGCGCACAGCTCAAAAAAAGAGGGGTGGAGGCCTCCCCAGTCTTGTGGACACAAGAAAACAATTATATGAAACCAGAACACATGAGCTGCGCGCACAGTGAACAAGCCCGTAGAGACATGTTCACACCACCAAGAGACTTGAAAACACAAAAAAGCACAGTAAAACCAAAAACACACTGTTGCAAAAAAAAATCACAGTGGACAGCAAGTGCTAGTAAAAAGATGGAAAAAACAGGGTATTTGGTTGATACGTTTTTTGCAAAAAATGTATATTAAGCCGCTCTACCAAACGTCAAGGTATACCCATATCAGAGCAGTCCTTATACCTTGACGTTTGGTAGAGCGGCTTAATATACATTTTTTGCAAAAAATGTATCAACCAAATACCCTGTTTTTTCCATCTTTTTACTAGCACTTGCTGTCCACTGTGATTTTTTTTGCAACAGTGTGTTTTTGGTTTTACTGTGCTTTTTTGTGTTTTCAAGTCTCTTGGTGGTGTGAACATGTCTCTACGGGCTTGTTCACTGTGCGCGCAGCTCATGTGTTCTGGTTTCTGCATGTGTGATGTAGTCCTGCAGTGATAATCTCCTGCTGATAAAACAAAGATAGTATTGAAAGTACAACACAGTTCCCTGGAATCAGGATCTCTTGCTCTACATTATGCTCTTTTTTTTATTTTTGCAATTTCATCGCACTTGGAATGTTTTTCCCGTTTTCGACTCACTATATGGTAAAACCAATGGTGTCGTACAATTCGTCCCATAAACAACAAGCCCTCACGCGGCCATATTGGCGGAAACATAAAAAAGTTATGGCTCTGGGATGAAGTGGAGCAAACAAACAGAAACAGAAAATGCCCCGGGGATGAAGGGGTTAACCCTGCTGTTGTCTTTGGTCTGGGGATACCTATTTTGAACTTTGGTATTTTTTGGGGTGTTCAAGATGCGGTTCTGAAACTTGTGGTTGATTGGCTTAAATGAGGATGGGTCGGTCGGCCACGGGTTTGAGCCGCATCTTGAATATTTTAAAGAATATTGAAGTTCAAGGTCGGTTGTTTTTGACCAAAGACAACAGTAGGGCTAAAGGGACACTGTCAGAATGACTGTTCAAAGTACAGGCACTTGGTGCATAATGGCGGGGACAATTATTTATATAGATTTTCCCATCTATCTTCACCCTTCTCTGGCTCTATGAAGACCGAGCTGTCGGTTAACTCCTTCACGCCGCAGCCTTTTTTCGTTTTTGCGTTTTCGTTTTTCGCTCCCCTCCTTCCCAGAGCCATAACTTTTTTATTTTTCCGTCAATTTGGCCATGTGAGGGCTTATTTTTTGCGGGACGAGCTGTACTTTTGAATGACACCATTGGTTTTACCATGTCTTGTACTAGAAAACGGGAAAAAAATTCCAAGTGTGGTGAAATTACAAAAATGTGCAATCCCACACTTGGTTTTTTTTGTTTGGCTTTTTTGCTAAGTTCACTAAATGCTAAAACTGACCTGCCACTGTGATTCTCCAGGTCATTACAAGTTCATAGACACCAAACATGTCTAGGTTATTTTTTTTTTATCTAAGCGATGAAAAAAATTCCAAACTTTGCAAAAAAAAAAAAAATTGTGCAATTTTCCGATACCCGTAGTATTTCCATTTTTCGGGATCTCTGGTCAGGTGAGGGTTTATTTTTTCGTGCCGAGCCGACGTTTTTAATGATACCACTGTTGTGCAGATACATTCTTTTGATTGCCCGTTATTACATTTTAATGCAATGTTGCGGCGACCAAAAAAATGTAATTCTGACGTTTTGAATTTTATCTTGCTACGCTGTTTAGCGATCAGGTTAATCCTTTTTTTTTTAATTGATAAATCGGACTATTCTGAGCGCGGCGATGCCAAATATGTGTATGTTTGATTTTTTTTTTTTATTGTTTTATTTTGAAAGGGGGGCGATTTAAACTTTTTATATTTTTATTTTTTTCATATTTTTTTAATTTTTTTTTTTTTACTTTTGTCACGCTTCAATAGACTCAATGGGAGGCTAGAAGCTGCCATAGACTGATCGGCTCTGCTACATAGAAGCGATGCTCAGATCGCCCCTATCTAGTAGAATTACAGGATTGCTATGAGCACCGACCACAGGGTGGCGCTCACAGCAAGCCGGCATCAACAGCCATAGAGGTCTCATGGAGACCTCAGGTTGTCATGCCGACGCATCGCTGTCCCCGATCATGTGATGGGGTCGGCGATGCGAGCATTTCCGGCCCAATGGCCAGAAGCGGTAGTTAAATGCCGCTGTCAGCGTTTGACAGCGGCATTTAACTAGTTAATAGTGGCGAGTGGATCACGATTCCACGCCGCTATTGCACGCACATGTCAGCTGTTAAAAACAGCTGACATGTCGCGACTTTGATGTGGGCTCACCGCCGGAGCCCACATCAAAGGGGGAGACACGACATGCGCTGTACTAGTACTGGATGCAAATTGCACGGTCGGGTCCTATGGGTGTATCCAGATTGTCACTCAGGTAGTGCCCAAAGTCTTGCACCTGCGCAGTGGAATTGGGGAGCTGCACCGCCGCACCTGATTGTGATTCCACTGCTCAGACGCAAGACTTCGGACACTATATGGATGACAGATCGCTGCCATCTACTTACTTGCAGTTAGAAGAGACGATGTTGGAAAGGACTGAAGTGGCGATCATAATGCAGAGTCGGCTATTTAGCTAGACCGCGCAGTTTACATACCACGCGGAACAAGTGTAAACACATCTGTAGATATAAAGGGTTTGCAGGAACCTCATTGTTATGATCTTAAAGGTGATGGGCAGCCAGAAAACTGTTGACAGGTTCCCTTTTAATATTAGAAATTAATTTTTATTACGACAAAAAAAATAATAATTACAACTATAACAAAAAGGAAGCTGCTGACAATCTGGCAACAACCCACAGCCTGATGCACATTTTCCCTATTGCTTCGTCCGGGGGTGAAATGCGCGTCATGCTGTCGGTGGCTTTAGCAGCTTCTTTTTTGGTAATGCCTGTCTAATCTCTCCTTGTCCACAGTCGGCATCCACTATTTAACTTGCTCAAGTACCACATAGGCCTACATAGCTTGTAAATGTATGTGCATTTCAGATATGATGTGCTCTGATTGGGCTGCCTCTCTTTTTCCTATCCTTAAGCAGTTATAATTGGAATTGCTATTTTTCTGTCTTAATAAATATAAGAAAAAATATTTAATTGTATCTGTTCTGTATCTTCAGCTTTTAAAAAAAAAAAAAAAAATGGTGGACTAACTATCACTTTTCAGTCCCTGGATTATTATTATTATTGTTGTTTTTTACAAATTAATATTACCACTCCAGATGATTAACAGATCTTTCCCAATGTACAGTCATGTAGGAGACCGGTCAGTCATCTGGAGTGGTGGTGGGAGAAGCCGGCCGGAGGTTTTGTCCCCGGCAGGATCTCTACACTGTGGGAGCACTTGGGCAGCCAATCTTTGATTTGTGCTGCCCTTGGTTTTGCTACATGTGTTTGTGCACCGCATATTATTTCAGCACTCCCAAAACTCCTTTTATATACTAGACATTGAGGCCTGTAGTGGTAATTTACTGCCCCTACACAAGGCAGCTTAGGCTGGGAAATCTGCTTAAAATCGCCATCAGTTACATTATTTTCATTTTCTTTTGGGGTATTTTTAGTTTGCACCATTCTAGATCAAAAATAATAAGCTATCTGGAAGGTGTGCTTGGGCTTCCTTAACTAATAAAAGTCTGAATCCACTAGAACAGACCTGGGCAAACAACGCCCTGCAGGCCACATCTGGCTCCCTGGCTGTTTCTATTTGTTTCCCGAAAGGGGACAGCAAAAAGGCTAAAAGCGGTGGCTTTTCGAGTCGCATGCTGTGGCTGCCCTTATCACCCATGCCCAACATTGAAGGGGAAATATGTGCGGCCAATCTTGTGTGATTGGGACTGTGGGGGACATCGTAATGTTTTGTAGGATTTTGGGGGGACGATACTGTTGCGGTTCTCATTCTGTGTTGGGTTATGTGGGATCATACTGCGAGGGGTCCTCCTTTTGTGTTACGGGGCTGTGGGGATCATATTGTATGTTATCATCCTGTGTTTGAGGGCTCTGAGGAAACATGTTATATGGGGGGAGGACTATAGAGGCTCTGAGGGTCATCGTACTGTTTGGGAGCCATTGTGTGTGTGTCTTTTAAGGATCAAACGCTGTGGGGGGGGGGGTGCTGTGTGATCATTCATACTTGGTAAGGACCATCATCTTTTGTCTATTATCATGCTTTTTGAGAGGTTGTGGGGGCTGTCACACTGTATATGGGGGGCTGAGGTGTCCAGTATACCATGTAGAGAGATGTGGGACCATGATACTCTGGGTGGGGCTGTGAAGGCATCATACTGTTATGGGGCAAGATGTTAATCATAACACAACTGCTGAATAACAGGAGCAGTATGATTTACTGCTTTTTATAATTTAAAAAAAAAATCCGTAAACTATGGTTTTGATCTTCTCAATAGCAAGCAATAAAATTAATATAATATATATTTCATATTACCGTATATCTAATATATTATATATTCTATTAATATATATTAAATATATATTTGTTAATGACCATATTGAGCAGAATTTAAATGTATTGGTTCATCTCCCTGCAATAGTCAGTCTTTCATGTGTCTCTTTGGGAAAATGTGTTCCCCTCCCTCCACTAGACAATAATTGGCACAGGATTTTGTGTGGATTTAGACCTGTACTATCTGTCTAAGGGTATGTGCCCATGATCGAGAGTTCCTGCCAGTTGGACGGTGCATATTTATGAAGCGTCAAACCCGTAGCGGCCAGATGTTACAGCATAGTAGATGGATTTCTAGGAATCCCATGTTCACTATGCATGGAAGTGCGCCTGCCGATCACCCACGAACACTGAGATGCGTCACGTCTCTCCAGACCGCAGCATGTCAATTTCTCTCGCGTAGACGCTAGTCTCCTCAACAGAAATTACATCAATAGAATGTGTTGGACGTGGTGAATCCACATGGTTCAATGATCGCATTCAGATTTACCTGCGTTCAATAGACTGCAGCACTTTGGATGCAGTGAATATAAAACGCTGCTAGTTCCGGATCATGGGCACTTGGCCTTAGGCTTCATTCGGTTGTCTGTGTTCCACATGTGTGTTGTATCTTTTTTTTTTTACATGGTTAGAATGTGAGCAGGTGTACAAGATGCAGTGACGGACCAGAGGCAGAGCAAGGGTTAACAAGTTTAATAACAAGGGAATAAGCCACACAGGGAGGTAAAGGGTTAAGCAGGGGATTAGACAGTTCAAGTGGCAAAGGATATTGTGAGTTGAAGAGCAAAGGTTCAGATAACGGCAGTTCTGGTGAACACTTATTGTGTCAGACGTTTCACTGATCCTGCTTGAAAGTCAGTATCGCCGACAACAGCTGGTGCGGTGCTTGTCCAAGAATGTCCTAGTGATAGCGGTGGTCTGTCTACTGGTGGCAATGGTCGGTCTCCGGTGCCTTCCACTTGGCCCCTAGTCCATATACTGTTGTGCCCGGAAGAGCGTTGGCCAAGGCACTGTCTGAGCCCGACTTGGCCCCTGCACGACTCTCCTCAGTCTGTCGGCGGTGGCGGAGCTTGGACGCGGGCTTACGCTGTGTGAATGCTCTGGGACCGGAGCACTCACTGGTCTCTACTGCAGTAGCTGACAGAGGTACGGGCCCCAGTACTGTATGAGCCCAACATGGCTCGGCAAACATATACTGGCAAAGTCAGGGTGCAAGTGTCTGTCCCGTTCCCGGTCACTCTTATGTGCCACATGCGCTGTACTCCCGGACACGGACTGTATGGCGCCTTGTTCTCTGGTAGTCACCGGGCTCACACTGCACGTTTCCTTCTCTCTGGTCTCCACGACTGGCGGCGGGAGACGACGGACACTGACCTGCGCTTGGCTGGTGCTCCCAGAACGGAGCACTGCTCTCCCTGGTTGCTGCTGAACACACGGCTTCCCTGAGCGCAGCAGTCCCTCTCTCTGGATTGCTGCCGCACTCCCAGCTTCTCTTTCTCTGGTGCGGCCCCCTTGCAGTCGATGTTGGCTGCCGCAGCGCCGGTACTCAGTGAGGGAAGGGGAAGTAGAGCGTGCCGCTCACGTGTGTGCACTGCCCTGGGTTGGCGCCAAACTGCTCTGCTGTGCGCGCTTTTCTCCTTTTGTATCCCCGCCCCCCTTGGTCAGGAGGAAGGTCCAGTTTGCTATTTCTTCCCCCCCGGAAACAGGAGATGAAGCCTCGACTGTTTCGGCCCCGGCAAGCAGGTACCGCGGTGCGGTCGTCCCCCTTACAAGAACACATACCCATTAAAATATATGGTGCTATTCATATGTCCATTCTTTTCATGGAGCATGTATCCATGTAGAACTCGCTCCTGTCCACTTTTCTCCGATATTGCAGATGAAAATTGACAATTTGAGTCTATGGTTCCTTTAAAAACAGGTACAGCAGACAGAGGGCATCCGTGTGCTGTCTGCATATAACATTGCAATGTATAGGAGAAGCTTTGTCATTTACCTATGAAAAATGCTGATTAAACACTGATGAATAAAGCGGACATATGGACCACAGACTGACAAACTAATCCAAACACTGATGACAACAGTACCATTTTTTTTCTCGTACGTTTTTAAACACAGATGTGTGAATGAGGCCTTAGGCTACATTCACACATCCATGTTTGGCGATCTAAATATGGACCACAGTGCGCAGATTGACTGCAGGCCTCCTGACCATAACTAGACAGCCTTATGTATGCCCTTTAGGGTAGTTTTAGATGTCCGTGAACAGTCTGATCACAATGCACGGATTGGCCGCACATCTGCTGACCCTAGTGTGATGGCTTCATATACACAGCTCAAAAAAATAAAGGAAACACTTAAACAGACTATAACTCCAAGTAAATCAAACTTCTGTGAAATCAAACTGTCCACTTATGAAGCAACATTGTTTGACATAAATTTTCACATGCTGTTGTGCAAATGGAATAGACAACAGATGGAAATTGTAGGCTATCGTCAAGACACACTCAATAAAGTAGTGGTTCTGCAGGCGGGGACCACAGACCACATCTCGGTACCAATGCTTTCTGGCTGATGTTTTGGTCACTTTTGAATGTTTTTTGTGCTTTCGCACTCGTGGTAGCTTTAGACGGACTCTACAACCCGCACAAGTGGCTCAGGTAGTGCAGCTCATCCAGGATGGCACATCAATGTGAGCTGTGGCAAGAAGGTTTGCTGTGTCTGTCAGCGTAGTGTCCAGAGGCTGGAAGCACTACCAGGAGACAGGCCAGTACACTAGGAGACGTGGAGAGGGCTGTAGGACGGCAACAACCCAGCAGCAGGCCTGCTACCTCAGACTTTGTGCAAGGAGGAACAGGAGGAGCACTGCCAGACCCCTACAAAATGACCTCCAGCAGGCCACAAATATGCATGTGTCTGCACAAACGGTTAGAAACCGACTCCATGAGGATGGTCTGAGTGCCCAACATCCACATATATGGGTTGTGCTCACAGCCCAACACCGTGCAGGACGCTTGGCATTTGCCACAGAATAACCGGATTGGCAAATTCGCCACTGGCGCCCTGTGCTCTTTACAGATGAAAGCATGTTCACACTGAGCATACGTGACTGATGTGACAGAGTCTGGAGACGCCGTGGAGAGTGATCTGTTGCCTGCAACATCCTTTTCCACTGAAGTTGGGTCAGCATGTAACTTCATTTTCCACTTTGATTTTGAGCATCATTCCAACTCCAGACCTCCGTAGGATATTAGGTGTGATTTACGTTTAGAATTTTTATGTTTTATTGTTCTCAACACTTTCCACTATGTAATGAATAAAGATTTACAACTGTAATATTTCATTCATTGATATGTAGGATGTGGGATTTTAGTGTCCCCTTTATTTTTTTGTGCAGTGTATTTCTCTAAAGCTGTCACGCTCTGGTCAGGAGATGTGCAGACAGCCCATGCTTTGCGATGTGACATTGAACCAAACATGAACATCTCAAACAGCCCTAAGGCTGTCTACTTCGTGGCTATAGACCCACCCAAAGCTGTGTATTCAGCTTTAGGCCTTACTCAGATGTCCGTGATTCACATACGTGTGAGTTTTTAACATATAGAACATGTACCCGTTCTAGTCTATGGCTCTTCTTAATATATCCGTTTTTTGTTCTTTTGTTTGGAGAGAGTTGACCACTTTCTTGACAGATTAGAAATCTCCTTCAGTACCAAAGAATTGGGCATATTGACCTCCTATGTGCTAAATCAGTTTTTCCTGTTAACAGCTGCAATTGGGCCTTTACCCATCTTAGATTATATTATCAGCTAATTCCAATGAAATCAAGATTTTTTTTTTTATCATGTAATGTAGATTATATATTTTGGAATCATATTTATTGATTTATTTATTGTGAATGGACATTGTTTTTTTGTTTCTTTATCTGGTTTTATACTTTGGTTCCTTTTTAGTAGACTGTATGTGCTCTTTAAGGTTTCTTTTTCCTTTTTGGTGTGTTTTAATTTCCCCTTGTGCTTTTTCTTCCTATATTTCAAGTGACTTATAAACTGAAGATGAGGACATCTAATATATAATTGCCTAGAATACTACTTCCTGCAATTTGTGCCAACTTCCGTGGCTTTGTCCGGAGCTAATGTCCGGAGCTAATGTCCGGAGATAAGTGACGTCAACAGTGTCCAGTGTCTGATTGGTTGCCGCCTGCTGCGAGCGACCAATCAGAAAGGTGCCGTACTGTGACACACTCCGCCCGCCATTTTGGTGTGATTTTTGAATTTTTACCTCACAGCAAGTTTCTACTGCGTGGAGGCGGGCCCAGTGACTTTGCTCTTCAAGCTCCTGACGAATTTCGTCAAAAAAATGATAATACCATTTACCAAAACTATATATATTTAGTTGTGAAGTGGTTCAGTGACATTTTCACACCAATTTTGAACTTTTGTTTGGTGTTTTCTCCATATACTGCCTATTATTTTTGTTCTTTCTTACTATTATTTATTAATTGTATTATTCTTACATTTGAATAAATAAAGTATATATGGATTCTAGACTCCCGATTCTTTAGAATCGGGCTGCCATCTAGTTCTAACATAATTACTGATGTAACATATATTTTGTAGTAACCCTTAGTGGACATACCATAAATCCATGAATGACGTACGGTAGTTATAACATTTAACATTTTCATTTCCTCAACCTTTTTGTACTGCAAGAAAATGTGCTGCGGATTTATGTTCCCGTTTCGGCACTTCAAAGTATTGGTTTTTTTTTTTCAAATAGAATGTAATAATCTTCCCCCGTGATCAATTTCTAAGAGTGTTCCCTAGCCGAGGTGGAAGGGAGCAAGTTGTTCTGCTAATGATTTTATCTGCTGCAGCCTTGGCTTCTCCGGTGGTAATGAAATGTGGCACACTTAATGGTAAATCATTCACAAATATTGATGAAAGGTTAGGTTTGTGGAGTATAGACCCATGAGGAACAGGCAGTTCTTGTAGATGTGCATCACGCGCATTCCATATATTACTTACAGACACTAATGTCCTGCTTAGCTCTGGTTTCCCTGCTACGATACATCTATTGCTCTACCTAAACTCACTTGTATTCTGCCAGTGCCACCTGTACTGGTAAGGAGGAGTATTGGGAATTTTACACAGCTATAAATTATGTTTTTCTTTATTTTTTATTATTATTATTAATATTATACATTCTGCTAAAAGCACAGACTCTTCTTCCTTACATAATAATTTGAATAACTGCACATTTTTGATATTCTAAGGCTACTTTCACACTTGTGTTTTTAGCAATCCGTCGCAATCCGTCATTTTGGGCAAAATACGGATCCTGCAAATGTGCTGGTAGGATGCGTTTTTTTGCCCATAGACTTGCATTAGCGACGGATGGCCACACGTTGCGTCCATCGTGCAACGGATCTGTCGTGTTTTGGCACGAAAAAACGTTCATGTGCGGCTGGAACTCCACCGCTCCTCCCCGGACTTCAGAATGGGCAGCGGATGCGTTGAAAAACTGCATCCGCTGCACACGCCGTGCACAAATTTCACAACGTGCGTCAGTACGTCGGCCCTGGCTATGTTATAACCAGGTCTTCATCAGGGGACTAGATTACAGCCAGATCTTTCTATTATAGTATCATGCAAGTTATACCAATAACTGTTTTCCTGCCTTTCTTTCCACTAAGACCATGTACATACGGCAATTGTTATATACTGCAACCTAAGTATGTTTTGTAGCCCCATTGAGTTGTTACTCTGCCTTTTATCAATAAGTTACTTTATTCTTATAAAGAGTATATTTAATTTTCCTTTTTGCAGCATATTTTTATTTTTTTGGTTTGGCTATTATTAGGTAAGATGTATGAAGATGTATGTAGTTGGATATATATATATATATATATATATATATATATATATATATATATATATATATATATATATATATAATCGTACATATGTTATGTTATGCAGTAATTTTCTTTAGCAGCTCTTACATTGGGAATGGTTGCATTGTGGAGAAAACAATAAAAGGTACTGTGCAGTCTTGGTCTTTCAGGGCCAGTGATCTCGACACTAATGGACCGCTCAATGGGTGTCTACCTAATGAACACTGATTTTTAATGTACGGCTTTTGCCCTCACTGTTATAAATACAGACTTAAAAAAAAAAAAAAGTCTGTGGTCATAAATGACTGGCTGTGAGTGCATCTCCGGGGCCGTCATTACGAGGCATAAATGTGTCTGAATTAGATATTACTTGAGTCTTCTAGAGGGAAGAGGTGTGAAAGCTTGTACAAGGAGTCTGAGCTATTTCTCACGGCTGCCTGTGTTGTCAGTTTTGTTTAATAGTCCTCTGTAAAGATTTTTTTTTTTTTCCTGAGTATTTGGGTGTTAAGAAAACATGGTGTGTTGTGTTGCATTAGTTTTTAATAATTATGAAGGGACAATTTAATTTAGGATGATGACCAGCAAAAGCATTTGCCACATATTTCACTGTGTATTGTATCTCTCCACTGTGTTAATCTGTGATAAATTGGCGACAGACAGGTTTGGAAAATAGAATACAATACAGGACATGCTGGTATGTAAAATGTTACCGCTGTGTTCAGAGGGGGGGTAAAATCCACATGTACCAAACAACTTTGGCAAATTGACCATGTGTGACTTTTCTTTTACTGTGCTTTCTGATTCTGAAATCGGTACTAGCAAAAATTTGGGTTCTATATACTAAAGCACCTCAAAATCTATATTACACCCAGTGCCAAACATATACCATCACGCATTTTACGTAATATCACATAGCGAAGCAGAATACAATAATGGTGATGCCACCCTCCCGCTTCTTCATCGCTCCCCGGCATCGCGCTCCTGCGCAGGTGTACTGATCTGCCCTGTTGAGGGCAGAGTAAAGTACTGCAGGGCGCAGGTGCTGGGAAAGGTCAGAGAGGCCGGGCCTGCGCTCTGCCCTCAACAGGACAGATCAGTACGCCTGCGCAGGAGTGCGATTTCAGGGAGCGATGAAGCAACAGGAGAGTGGCATTGCAAGAAGATGGGAGGTGCCTGACCAGGACCTACGACACCCATCGGACCGGACCCCCCGGTTGAGTATAATAAAACTTCTTTGTAATTTGTTGTAAAAGATTCAGTGTTGCTTGTATTAAATTCATTGAAAACCCCAGGGTGTGCATGTAGGAGTCCAGTGAGCGGTCCTACTAGTGAATGACCGCCATCTCTGCATGCAGTCATACAAGGAAGACTGTCAATCACTGAACAGGACCACCTGCTGAACTCTTATACATATGCATACAAACCCCAAGGATTTAAGTAAATAAAAAAATATTTTTACTGAAAACTTTCCCCTAAAAATATATACCGTAATGTATATTTGCCTGACCAGCTCCTCCTGCTCTAGAACATCACATCTGCTGATTAGATACTTTTTTCAACATGACAGGTTCCCTTTAAGATCACCTAATATTTGCTTTTCTTGTAAAGTATTCTGTATGGACTGCTTTCTTTATATTATTGCAGGTTTTCTTTCTATAATCTCTTTGCTCTGATGTATGTAATTTTTGGCATTGGTGGCAGTTCAACTTGAGTTTGTGTTATTGTCCTGTTGAGACGTCTGTATAGGAGCATGAACCCATTGCACCACTATTATATTTTACTTAAGAGTTAAATTATAAGTCAGTCTTTAGTTACTTTAACTTTAAAACTTTGCTTATGACCTTAATGTAAAGAATCCTAGAGCTTTGTCCCCAAAGTAGTGTATAGTCTCTATGATCATGTGCTGATCGGTTAATAGCGGTAGTGTAATCAATAAACTGAAGCAAGTGTTCAAATCTCAGGCCAAGGCTGACCTTTTTCATGCAACATGATGGAGAGATGGCAGTGGAGGTCAGGACAGGCAGAGATCAAAAGGCAAAGTCAGGATTTAGCACTTGTGCTGGGACAGGAATTAAGGAACCCTGCTATGCTGGCAACAGGCTTTATTGGATGTATAGCAGTAAAAAAAAACAACCCAAAACCTAGCAGTAGGCTAATTACCGGAATCTTCTGATAAATCCATACCGCTCCTGTACAGATGCTCCAGTTGACTTCCACCACTGTTGTTGACTGTACATGAGCAATGACTTGCTATACCTGTATATGAGGCATCATAAGAATTGCCTTTAAGTATGGCATTTAAGCTCAAAAGCCAGCACCACTCCTTCTGCAGTAAGGGATTTAACAAGTAATGTTTTTACTTTTGACACTCCCCATCTTTATTCCACTATAGGCTGGTTATCAAACATCAAAGTTTGACTTTTTATAACAATTGTCAGCTGCTTGTTAATTGCGCTGTATGGACACACAATGTCTGCTTTCCATCAGATAACCTTCTTTAATTACCAGTTCACAGCAGGTGGATTAAGGCAGCGATCCATTACCGCCAGCCTTTGGTCTGTATAACTCCAATTATAACAGTCACCTTTAATCCAGTGAGTGTAGGTTCTAGGTCTGGAGCGAGAAAGCTCCAAAGATGTCACCCCCTCCACTGCCCGAATCCATACTTCAAATATAAGCAAATGGAGTATGGCTAATAACTCAGGACTAGAGGAGGCATGCAATTTCTCTGGGGGGGGGAAGCAGGGGATAGAATGCCAAATGTGATGGGTGAAGTGCAGCGCTATCATGAAGCTCTTGCAGAACGGATACCTGTTGACTTGGGGTAAAATGCAAGAATTGTCCCACTTTGACTGTAAACTGTAGAGGTGTTCACACCTAGGGTGTTGATGCAGTGTTACAGCACAGAAGGTCAAATAAAACCACATCACTAAATGGCTGGAAAAATAGCGTTTGCCTCCATAACTGTTCGTATCTCTGTTATGGGTACACCTGCAGTTTTAGTGTGTGACTATCGTAGTTTATTTTCTAGGACATCATGTACCGAATGTTAAAGATAAAACGTAAAGCTCCCAGCGACTTAAGACAATGCCTCTATTTTCAGCAGTTATCTTGAAGTGACGGCATGTCTGAGGGTTATGTAAGTTTTGGCCTCGGACTTTTCTGCTTTGAATTTTGGCAGGCCCTGTCATTCTGTGTGGCATCTCGCCTGGTATGAAAGCTAGAAGCAACCATTTCCAAATGTGCATTACTACTATATAACCATGTCTTTGGGTAAAATTCTTTTACCACCTGTAGTGCTTAAGAAGATTGTTGGAACTCCAGATTGCTACCTACTTAGAATAACTTTAATTAGCTGTAATATTAGCCTAAAGCCATGCCAGGCACTGGAGATTCTCTACAGGATCAGTCAGTCACCGTGTATATGAGCGCACACGGTTGGCATGCCTCCGGTCAGCAGCACTAATGAATTTTCATGAACAGCGTGTTTAATTAGATTACAGATTTAAGGTCCAGGAGGACCACAGTGTTAGGGGCCTCTCTCACAACAGGTAGTTGTTGTCCCAACAATGGTTCGGCCAATTTTTTGGTGGTCAACTATCTTTCCTGACTTCTCCATACAGTGGAGCATTTGCCCTGCCAAACACTCCTCTCTACAAGACAACCCCTGCCAGACTGACTGCTCTGTCAACGGTTTGTGTCACCGATTGGCAATCCTAAATTGGACATGCCAAGTCCTTATCTTCTACAAGTAATGTTCTTGAATTTTGGCGCAGGGAAAAAGCTACAAGTAGCGTCTTCCGCACCCTGTCTGGTGCGTCAAATTTATGCATGCGTCGTAAAACTCAATAAAACGCATACCGGCGCATGTCCATGTGCCCCCCATGTTAAAGATAGGGGCGCATGACGCATGCGTCGGTATGCGTCGACGACGTTGTGCCCAACAACGCAAATGTGAACGTAGCCTAACATGGGCTGTACAATGTCTCAGTGGTTAGCACTGTTGCTTTGCATTGCTAGGGTCCTGAGTTAAAATCTCACCAAGGACAACATCTAGAAGGAGTTTGTATGTTCTCCCCATGTTTGTGTGGGCATCCTCCGGGTACTCCTTTGTCCTCCCACGCACCAAAGACATATACTGATGGGGAATTTAGATTGTGAGCCCCAGCGTGGAAAGTCATGATATCTGTAAAGCGCTGTGGAATGTGATGGCGCTATATAAGTGATCATAATAGGTAGATAAATATCTATGGCCATCTTAAGTTATAGGGAGAAAATAACTTGGACAGCGTGCAAAATTTTTTATTATATTCTAAATGGCAATGCAAAGAGAAAAAGAGCATTTTGCTGAGAAATGGTTTCTCAGTTTATTGTTGAAGTCTAGAGATTAGCGAACCTAAATGAATACTATTCCATGTTATGTCTCCAGTAAGGTTTCTGCACCTTGCTGCATTTACCAGATAATATCAACGTTTATTAAAAGGATGCTTTCCTACTTGTTTAGGTGCTTTTAGGCATTTTGTCTAAGAACGATTAAGAAAAAAAAAGCCATAAAATTTCTTCAATATGACATTGTAAAATGAGGAGTGTTAAGCCGCAGGGACAAATCTGCTGAGTGCAGCCCACAGAGTCCATGGCTGTATTTTTTGCTCCACTCCTAATCCATAATAAATGACTTGAAGAAACCTTTTTAATAACTGCATTGAAACGAAGCTCGGAGGTTGGAAATAAGGGGAAGTAAAGGCCAGCAAGAAATGAATCTCGTGAAACCAGCAAAAATAAAAATTGAAAAGGGATTTGGATAGACTGTAGTAATGATGTTGTTGAGCTGACACATGGGTAAAGAAATTAAAATCTAAGAAGTAAAAACTGCTAGAGTATTTGAATTGTGAAGAACAATAAAAAAGAGCCGGCGTAAGCAAGCTGTCGTAGAAATCTTTCAGCTTTGCTTTTCATTCTGGGCAATTTATGCTGGGCGGCCATTTATTAACCCCTTTACCTCCCAAACCTGTCTACTATACATCAGCTCAATTTTTTAAACTTTCTTTTTTTTTATTTGTTAGGAAATTAGAAGAGTTAAAAATTTAACAAAAAAAAAAACTTGATCTCTTATTCTTTAAACAAAATTTACAAAACCATTTTGCCTATGACACACAATACCACAAATTGACACCATTCCAAAAACTGCACCCCTCTAGAGGGTCGTAACCAGATTCAAGAAGTTTATTAACTCTTCAAGTGCTTCACAGGAATTAATGTAATGTGGAAGAAAAAAAATGAACATTTTAACTTTTTTTCACACAAATTTTAATTTAGACCCAAATGTTATTTTCACAAGTGTAACAGGAGAAAATGGACCCCAGAAATTAGTTGTGCAGGTTCTCCTGGAATACGTCAATACCCAATATGTGGGGGAAAACTATTGTTTGAATGCACGGCAGGGCTCGGAAGGGAATTGGACTTTTTAAATGTAAAATTTTCTAGAATCATTAGCGGACACCATGTAGCGTCAGCAGAGCCCCTGACGTGCCTAAACAGTGGTAACTCCCCCACAAGTGACCTCATTTTGGAAACTAGCCCCCCCAAGAAATGTATCTAGATGTGTGGTGAGTACCTTGAACCCCCAGGTGCTTCACACAATTTTATAACTGCATGGATTTCCATTGAGGTGTACATGGTCTTACAGGGAGGCAGTCGCCTTCTAAATGAGCTATGCAGTATTGTAGGGGACTCGGCCCCCCCATAACTATAGTAGCACTGTACATGTTACTGGTATAATGCCTGTGAAAATACCTTAATTTACCATATATGCACATGAGGAGGCTTTGGCATGGCCAAGAGTTTGACACACGCTTGCACAACATAAAATGCATTTTAGAGGTGACAGACTGCCTTTAAAACTAGAAACCACTTAAAAAAACATGTCTCGTAATTTAATACCTATTATACCTGCTGTTTTTCCACGCTAAAATCCTGCCCTCTGTATATTCTGATGCCACTGAATGCCCGAGCATTTTCTGACAGATCAGTTTTTTGGCAGTACCTCTGGCACACCTGTTCTTCGCTTCACTGAGGTCTCAAGCAGTTATACCCCACTGGTTACACATTTATGCCCAAGCCAGTCTAGATTTTCTTCGCCAGAAAATTGTGGGTAAAATTGTTGCTCATAGCTCGTAGATTTGCTGGCACCTGATAACCCAACGATTCGCCCAATTACCAGGCATATGCTTTGTACTGAATTTCGAACATGTTACTCCTACATAGTTTCTGTTCGTCTGGAATATGATCAACATTGGGAGCAAATCTAGAATTTTCTTTTGGATTGCTGATACTTTTTCCTTTATCCTACACCTTGGCATGCCTTAATTCCATAATTTTATTATTCCTATCTGATGCAAATGCTTATATCTCTCGTGTTCAGAATTTTTCCCTGCCGAGCAGAGAGGTGAACGCTGTTCTAATATTTTTTTTTTGGACCCGCATAAATTAGCACCAGTTCTGCAGCAAATGGAAGCCTAATTGCATTTTATCTAGGGCTATAAAAACAGAGTTAAATGTTAGCAGGAGATTAAAAACAAGAAGCATAAGGTGTGCTAATGACATTCTATGGTACGGTTGTCGGAGAAGCCCTAATCTGTTTAGACTGACTAACCACTTGTTATTTCCAAGGAGAAGTATGCATTTCTTTGATAAGGAGAAATTACTTTTGAAGCAAGACTTTAGCTGAGTTATTGCTCTTTAGACAGTTGTGGAATGGGGAGCTTTCAACAATTGATCATCTGCATTTTTAATAGTATTTCAAGGGCATCCACAAAATGTGAAACAGTGCGGAGAAACCTTCATGTTCCCTGTAAATAAAATATTCTAGTGCTCCAATTAATTTCTTAAATCCATCTTTTTATGAGCTACTGTTCTGTTTCCTGTTCCCAGTTGGCTAGTAACGTTGCGATTCTTGAATGTCACGAATGTGTTGTTTTTTGTTTGACTACTTTTTGTCTGCTTGTTTTACTTCTTGTAGAGTTTTTTTAAACCCTTCTAAGCTGTCTATTTGGGCATGCAGGTCCTGGGAAGCTGAATAAGATGACACCTTGATATCTGCGATCTGATGTTTTAGTCCAGAGAAATACATGTTTTTATTAATATGTGGACCCACTGATCTGCATGGGAATCTGTCTTCAGAACTTATTTTAAATCAAAGGGTGGTGTACCCAGTGTGAAACTGGAGAGCTGCATATGATCATTGCACAGCAGAGCTGAACTCTGCCTCATTACAAACACATTGTAAAATAAAGTTGTTCTCGCATAATGCTTTAGCTTCCATTGCACTCAGCCAGTGTGACCTGAAGGGGAGGAACGTACAGTTGAGCTGACAGCACTGTGATAGGACAACTTCAAATGCATTTGTAATAAGACAAGCTTAAACTCTGCTGTGCTGTTAATTGTGATCAGGCACAGCTCTGCAGCAGAGCTGATAGAGCAGAGCACTATGAGACTACAACTGTAGGTGCAAATATTTGTAATGAGACAAAACTCAGCCCTGCACTGTTAGTTCTAGTCACACACATCTCTGCAGTGAGATCAGGAGAGCAGAACTCACTGGTAACTCCCCTTTTTATTTATAATAAGCTCCGGAGCTAGACTCTCCATGAGATCCATGTTCGCCCCATAGATCTTAACAGCTCAACTACATATTAAGAAAAATATGGATTCCTCTGGAATAAGACTTCAGATTGCAGATAACAAGGTATCATCTTAGTCAACTTTTCTATGACCTGCGTTCACATGTGCACAACTTAAAGATTAAGATTACTGTCACATTTCCTTAAACCCCTTCACCCCTGGGCGATTTTCCGTTTTTTTTTCTGTTATTCCTCCACTTCTTGAAAGAGCCATAACTTTTTTTTTTTTATTGTTTGTCATTATAGCCATATGATGGCTTGTTTTTTTTTTTCGTACCAAGTCAGAAGAATTTTTTTAAATAAAAATTGCAATATTGTAATTCCACAATTACTTTTTATGTTTTCTATTTACTATGTTCACTGTTCAGTAAAACTGACCTGGCAATGTGATTCTCCAGTTCAGTACTAGTATGCAGATAGCAAACATTTAGTTTTTTGTTGTTGTTGTTTTTTTTAATCTTAGAAAGTGGTGAAGAAATATTTATTCTTTTATTGCCACTTTCTGAGACCCGTAATGTTTTCATTTTTCGTGACATGTGGCTGGGTGAGGGCTTTTTTTTTTTTCTTTTTTGCAGCCTGAGCTGACGTTTTTATTGATGCCATTTTCAGTTAGATGCAATGTTTTGATTGCCTCATAGTGCACTTTATACTAATTTTGTGGTGGTAAGAAGCGTAATTCTGGTGTTTTTTTTTTTTTCTTTAATTTTTTGTTACGAGTTTACCAATCAGATTCATTTACATTATATTTTGATAGATTGGACTTTTCTGAGCTCACCAACACCAAATGTGTACCGTATATACTCGAGTATAAGCCGACCCCCCTAATTTAACAAATTATATTAACAAAAATTAAATAATTAACAAAAAACTGGGAAAACTTATTGACTCGAGTATAAGCCTAGGGTAGGAAATGCAGCAGCTACCGGTGAATTTCAAAAATAAAAATAGATGCTCCATACCGTTCATTATTGCCCCATAGCTGTGCCATATAGTGCTCTGCACCGTTCATTATTGCCCCATAGCTGTGCCATATAGTGCTCTGCACCGTTCATTATTGCCCCATAGCTCTGCCATATAGTGCTCTGCACCGTTCATTATTGCCCCATAGCTGTGCCATATAGTGCTCTGCACCGTTCATTATTGCCCCATAGCTGTGCGATATAGTGCTCTGCACCGTTCATTATTGCCCCATAGCTGTGCCATATAGTGCTCTGCACCGTTCATTATTGCCCCATAGATGTACCATAGAAAGCTGTGCCATTGCTGCTGCAATAAAAAAAAAAAAAATGCCATATTCACCTCTCTTGCTTGCAGCCCCTCAGCGTCCCGTCCCGGCGTGTCTCCGCACTGACTGTTCAGGCAGAGGGCGGTGCGCACACTATATGCGTCATCGCGCCCTCTGACCTGCACAGTCAGTGCGGAGAGACGCTGGGAAGATGGAGCGGTGCCCGGCGTGTGGAACGCGGACAGGTGAATATGTAATACTTACCTGCTCCCGGCGTCTCGCTCCTTCCCCTGGACAGCTGGTCTTCGGTGCCGTAGCCTCTTCCTCTATCAGCGGTCACCGTTACCGCTCATTAGAGAAATGAATATGCGGCTCCACCCCTATGGGAGTGGAGTCCATATTCATTTCTCTAATGAGCGGTCCCACGTGACCGCTGAACAGGGGAAGAGCTGCAGCACCCGGAGACCGTGGGACTGCAGGGACAGCGCCAGGAGCCCCGGAAGCAGGTAAGTATGCCTCAGCGCCCTCTCACCCGCCAACCCTGCCGCCGACCGTGACTCGAGTATAAGCCGAGAGGGGCACTTTCAGCCCAAAAATTTGGGCTGAAAATCTCGGCTTATACTCGAGTATATATGGTATTTTTTAAAATTTTATTTTCAGTGGGGCAAAAGGAGGGAAGGTGATTTGAACTTTCGTTTTTTTTTTTTTTTTTTTTTTTATACTTTCCACTCTATTTACTAGGCCCCTGCTAAGTATAGCAGAAATCACAATCTCCAATGAATGCAAAGCCTGGGCCGGCATTCACAGGAGAATCTTAGAGACAGGCACTGAGATCATCAGCAGGCCCCAGCTGTCATGACAAACCATCGGCGCTCTGCGATCATGCTACGGGCACGTGGAATGACTCGCTGCCTTCCGGCGTATGTTAAATCTCGCTGTCCGAGATTGCTCCACCCGTGGCTGTTAAGGACACATGATAACTGATTGAATCAACTGTTATGTCTCGGGGAAGTTGTGGGCTCGGCGTGCGAGTCCCATCAGTCACAAGGACACAACGTATGTCGTGATGGGGTTGGAAACTTAAGAATGTTTGCCTGCATGTTCCTCCAGTCTTTTGAGTCTATTTTGAAAGGGGAATAGTGTTAACCAGAAGTTTTTTTGGAGACTAAACGCAATTTAATGAAATTGTAGGCCAAAGCGTCACAAAAAATGGCAAATCATCTCTTTAGTGTTTGCTTTGATGCTTAGTTATTTTATTAGTTTTTGCAGTCTTTGATTAAGAGTTCCTTGTTTTGTCTTTGAGTTACTGGATGTGCCCTCTTATGGGGTTATTTTTATTGCACAAGTCTTCTTCTATATCACACATCAAATCCTCTGTTAGCTTCTTAATTTCCCATGGGAAGTGTCTTGTATTGTCAGGGCATGCAACCAGTTTACTGTAGAATCCATTTCCCACGTGAGTCTTTTTTGTCTGTAGGTGACATTGTCACTCATGAAGGGAGATGTTCATTTGCCATACTGCTCTTTACAGCGATCTTTTCTCATATCATTAATATTGTTTCACAAAATTCTCTAGTTTATCAGCAGAATTTGTCGTAGCAGACTTAACGCCTCTGCACATATTAGCCTAAAGGTACCGTCACACTCAGCAACTTTACAACGAGAACGACAACAATCCGTGACGTTGCAGCGTCCTGGATAGCGATCTCGTTGTGTTTGACACGCAGCAGCGATCAGGATCCCGTTGTTATATCGCTGGTCGGAGCTAGAAGTCCGGAACTTTATTTGGTCGTCAGGTCGGCGTGTATCGTCATGTTTGACAGCAAAAGCAATGATGCCTGCAATGTTTTACATGGGGCTAACAACCAGCGAGAACGATAAGTGAGTCGCCGTTACGTCACTGGATCGCTCCTGCATCGTTCTGGAGTTACTGTGTTTGACGTCTCTACAGCGACCTAAACGGCGACGCTGCAGCGATCGGCTCGTTGTTTATATCGCTGCAGCGTCACTGAGTGTGACGGTACCTTAGCGTCGTCTGAGAATGCCTATGTTGAATCTTTGACATGACTGTGTGTAGCGCCTCTCTACACAGCTGATACAATAGGCAATTACACAGCCGACCCTTCTCCTCCTCCCCTTCACAATGACCTTTACACAGGCTTATTAAATACTTCGATATAAAAGGTAGAATCAGGTACTGACCCTTATTGCTATGTACATATGTTGTTTCCTTAAACAATCTAAAACTATGGTCTAAAAAAGCCCTATTAACAAGTGTGAAAATTGCAAGATTTCTATTTCTAATTTTTATTGCAGCATAACATGAGATGTCCTCCTTCCTGTGGCTGCATAAGGCAACTGTTTGAGAAAGATTCTCCTGAATTGAAACGTCACTTTCTGTTGTATTTCAGGACCACATATGTATATTTGCAAATGCTTTTAGCACTTTAATAAAATTATTTCACCTTCTCAATTAGCGAGTGTGCAGCGAATACTTGTCTTGCACCTGGAGAATCCATTCCCATTTTGCTAGCACCGCAAAGAAAACTGTGTGCACTCTGAATTTTACTACATTACTTTTAATATACAGTGGCATGTAGAAGTTTGGGCACCCCTGGTCAAAATTACTGTTGTTGTGAACAGTTAAGCAAGTTGAAGATGAAATGATTTTTAAAAGGCCTAAAGTTAAAGATGACACATTTACTTTGTATTTTATGAAAACAAAAATCAACTTTTGCATTTTAAAAATTACAAAAAGGAAAATGGGCTGATGCAAAAGTTTGGGCACCCTGCATGATTAGTACCTAGATACACTTACTTGCTTTTTTACTGATGGTATTATATTTTGCCTCCAACTCCTCAATTTCCCTAACTCACGACTTTGGACTCTGACTCCACAGCACTGCCATGCTGAGCATGTACATAAAGTGCAGCACCGATTAATCTTAGGCTTCTTTCACACTTGCGTCGGTACGGGTCCGTCGCTAAGCGTCGGCGCGACGTACCGACGCACATTGTGAAAATTTGGCACGACATGGGCAGCGGATGCAGTTTTTCAACGCATCCGCTGCCCATTCTAAAGTCCGGGAAGGAGGGGGCGGAGTTCCGGCCTTGCATGCGCGGTAGGAATTGGCAGACCCGACGTACGAAAAAACATTCCCTTGAAAGTTTTTTCGTGCCGACAGTCCGCCAAAAAATGACGCATCCAGTGCACGACGGACGCGACGTATGGCCATACGTCGCCATCCGTCAGCAATACAAGTGTATGGGCAAAAAACACATCCTGCGGGCACATTTGCAGGATCCGTTTTTTTCCCCAAAACGACACATTGTGATGGACGTCACACGACGCAAGTGTGAAAGTAGCCTTAAAGGGAAGGTACCGCGTTTGTAGATCATAAATAAATCACTGTAATGTAGCATAACATGCCGCTATAACCAAGTTTTAAATGCATGTGAAACAGATTACGTGTGTAATATGAGTTTAAAGAGGGCACTGGGGGCTGACATCTTAGTTTCACAGCAGTTCACGACACTATCAGTGTCATTTTACGGCACCCCATGGACATAGGGTCAGCGCCGGTCTCCTATCTCTAACATTGTAGCTGCTTTAGCAGTGAGCTGGGCACGCCTCTGTGGGCTGCACAATTCACTGCTGTAGGTGTGACTTGCCGCCATTTTATTATAGCCCAGTGCTATCTGCTGAGCTCCACTTACTTTCTATCGCAGGAGAGAAGCACTCACTGGAACCGGAGGATGGGGAGTGCGGGTGATTTATCTCCATGCTCCTCTGTACTCCAGGCACTGCACTGCACGTCCTGGGCAGACATCCTCTGCTCCTCACACGCTGCCCTCCCTGTGTGCTTCTCCTGCTCTGTCTCAGCCTCCTCACACACAGAGCCTGTGATCTCAGGTAAGCTGCATTCACAGCCTGCCTCTCTCTCTCTGCCATATAATGTATCTCTCCCCTCCCTCCACAATGCCTGGCCATTCTCTGCTGACCTGGATCTCCTCCTTCTTATCTTACTGAGGGATGAGTCACAGACAGCTCTGCTCAGACAATGCTGCTCCATACATAAACACCACATGTCTTCACTTTTCCTCCAGTCCACCATGCTGCTGAGCCCACTGTGTTCTGCTTTTTTGTAAACTCTGTAGCTGTGTTTCTGATGCAGTAACTGCTGGTGATGGCAGATCACAGGGCAATCACACACAAAATGGCTCTGCCCTGTGATGCTGCTCTTCATTCTGCCCCAGGGATATTAGACCACCCAAAAGGGGAGGGAAATGGTGATGTCAGCAGTTACTGCCCCAATTTTCCAGCTAACAGTAAAGCTGTTAAGTCTTACTATAGCTGCTTGAGGTCTAAAACGGAAAATGCTCCCCCTAGTGGTCAATATATATATTTGTAAGAAAATATATATTTTTCATATAGAAATGTTTGCAAACAGTGCAAACATTGCATTAATACATTTTATTTACTATTTTAAGCTTAATTTCACAAAAAAACAAACTACAAAAAAACTGGTGGCACCTTCCCTTTAACTAGAAGCTTAGATCAGGATCAGAACAGACATCTATAGGATATTTCATAACTTTCCCAAATTATGAAAAAATTTAAACAGCACATTCTGCATTGAACTACTGTACTCAATTTATTATGTATTTTAGGAGTCGGAGTCTGTCCATTTTATACCGACTCCACCAAAATGGACGTCACAGCCCTGAGGTGTGCATCAAGAATTTGTTGAAATTTAGTTGAATTTATCCTTTTCTCTACCCGTGAAATGTTTCCTGTACTATTGACTGCAACACAACCCCAAAGCTTGATTGATCCATCTCCGTGCTTAATGGTTGATGAGATGTTCTTTTCCTTAAATTGTGTCCTTTTTTCCACACATACCTTTTGATCATTGTATCCAAAGAGTTATATTTTTACATTATTGGTCCAATTGACTTGTTTCCAAAATAGATCAGGCTTGTTTAGATGTTCTTTTGCATTCTTCTGACGCTGAATTTTATGGGAAGGACGCAGGAGAGGTTTTCTTCTGATTACTCTTGAAGGCCCTATTTGTGGAGGTGTCTCTGAACAATTGAACAATTTACCAAGAGTCCAGAGTCTGCTAAATCTTTCTGAAGGTCTTTTACAGTCAAGCAGGGATTCTGATTTGCCTCCCTTGCAATCCTACAAGCAGCTCTCACTGGAAATTTTCTTGGTCTTCCAGACGTTATCTTAACCTTCACTGTTTCTGTTAGCTATCATTTCTTAATCACATTTCGAACTGAGGAAAGGGCAATTTAAAAAAATGCTGTGCTATCTTTTTATAGAATTCTCCTTCTTTGGGGGTCTCCACTATTCTAAATTTCACACAAAAAGCAGTGAAGCGATTTTTTTTTTTTTTTAAATAAATGTAATTTTTTTAAAATGTGAAGGATGACTATATATATATATATATATATATATATATATATATATATATATATATATATATATATATATATATATATATATATATATATATATATATATATATATATATATATATATATATATATATATAACACACACACACACACACACACACACACACACACACACACACACACACACACACACACACACACAATTTTTTACCTAAAATACAAAGGAAATGTGTAATCTTTAACTTAGGTCCTATTAGAGATCATTTATTCTTCAACTTAAATGTTAACGATAACAGCAATTTTGACCAGGGGTGTCCAAACATTTACATGCCACTGTAGGTTGTGATTGTGACTTAACCCGTGTTAGACACTTTTTTTCCAATTTGGTAATCACAAGAAGGAGCCACAGGCTACTGTACGATTATTGTAATCATTTAAGACTAATCAGCCTACAGCTGTTACTCTTTTGAAAAAGTAATAAGACAAGGACCGTAGCCAAGAAAATAGGCATTCTTAATCATGATAGCTTCTCTATGAATTTGCAGTGCCACTATGAAGGGCACAGTTAAGTAGAATGAAATAATTAGAATTTTATGTATCTATTTTATCATAGTTAGAATCATAATCCAAGTAATTCTAGTGTCAAGGAAAATGTGTTTTGTTTTTTTTTTGTGCACAAAAGTACTTTTGAATTTATGATGTCTCATGTAAATTTGTACTACTTGTAGCTTTCATTAATTGTAATAATGTGTCACCAGCTGTTACTAAAGCTGTAAAGATATATTTAGAGCTGGAGACATAGTTTTGACTTGCTTAATCTTCATAGATGGCTATTTATGCAATAGACCTCTGAAAGGTACCATCTGTAAGATTTGGTGTGCACTGCAACCCCTTAACCGTAGAATTGGGTGACTTGGGCGTAGAAATAAAAAATAAAAAAAAAGCCACAAAACGCATCGTGTGCTCATAGCCTTAGAGCTCCTGTGTGTGGAGGAATTTGCGAAAGGCAACTGCTAGCCGAGTGATGGGCTGGCGCTTGCTGTTGTGTAGAGAGTTTAAGATCAGGCAGCTGAATTATAAAATGCCAAATGCTTTTGTTCTCCTCCAAAAATTTGCTTTCCCCCTCTCCCCTTGTAGAATACAGGAGAAAAATCAAATTTGGACATCCAACCTAAAGGTGCTCATACACCTTATATAGCTATTTGTCCCGAACCCCGAAAGTAACGTGCTGCCTTACACCTTTGCCCCACGGGAGAAAAGTCGAGATTTTTTATTGAGTTGGACAAATTAACAGTTTCGGCCATGACATCTTCCTATTATTCAAACCCAATAGTCTTTTGTGTAGCAATCTGCGAGTTTTCTCCCTACTCTCATCTACTCCAAAGATGTAACTGGAGAGCCTAGCTTTAACGCTTGATTTGTGGTGAGGCATGTCAGTAATGCATAACAGTTTGTGCCATTTATAGCACCAAGGTTGCATGTCATTTTAAGGATTTTTTTTTGTTTTATGGTTCTAAGATAATAAGTAGCTGGAAACTCCCCAAAATGTTTTTCTTCTTAGTTTTTCTAATGTTCAATGCTTTTGTAAGTAAAATGCATATGCAAATTGACTCTTCAGAGAAAAAGGACTTGAACTCTAGTGCCACCTATTGGAAGTAGCTTCCATAAATCCATATCAAGCCTTTATCAATACTTGTCACATGATTTAGGATAGAAGCCAAACCAGAATCTCAATTTACAGAAAGGTGTTGCGGGGTGTTGCTCATCGTCAGTGCAAATGATGAGATTTAATTTGGCTAGGTAAGAGGTTTAAGACTGGGATCCGCACACTTTCCATGGCTGCTAGAGGCGTCTCATGTGCATTGAGAGAACTTGGCACAAAGATCTTGTCTCCAGAGATCTCAGTTGCGCATGCGACTCCTCTGGTGGCCACTTTCCCGGAGTTCACCGCATTGGAAAACATGGAAAGTGCGGGGGCTCCAGGCTTTCACAAAATTTCAGTGGAGCCACCGCACCGCCAAACACCACCTCCTACGATCCTGGGGCCCACAGCATCACCCGGCCGCCACCGCTAGCTTCCTACAGCTGTGACCCTGTCACCTGGGACCCCGCTCCACCACTGCTGCCTCTTAGATAATCTACCGTAAAAGTGGATTATTAGACTCTCCACCATTTTATTAAAAAATAAATAAAAAATGTTTTCCTATTTTGAGGTGTGTCTTGTAATCTGGCGCGTTTTATAATCTTCAAAATACGGTATATGCGCCATGCATGCTCCTTTTGGAAGTTGAAATATGCAAATTGCCTCTACAGAAAGGAAGAGGACTTGATCTCTCGATTCTTGTTAGGCTTCTATCCAAAGTCGTAACAAAGGCTTGTTAAAGGGAATCTGTCAGCAGGATTTTTCACAGTAACCTACAGACAGTGTCAGGTTCCCTTTAAAGCAGGGGTGGTAAATCTTTTTTTTTTTTTTTTTTTTACCAAGGGTCATTTGGATATTTATACCATCCTTCGGGGGCCGTACAAACTCCGCCCACAAAGTACATCCTGACTCTGGCACTGGTGTCAGGGTGTAATCTTTCATTGCATGCCCTTCAGTGTTCAGTAGTGAGTGCTGTGTATGTGTGTGCTAGCAGAGCAAGAAGAAATTAAAGAGCTGGTGGCAATAAAAAACACAGCTCCCTGCCCAAGAATGCGGTCCCTGAGAATCTGCCCGGGGGCCTGATAAAAGGTCATCGGGGTCCGTAAATGACCCTAGGGCCTAAGGTTCCCCACCCTTTCTTTAAAGGGTCGATATTGACTTTTACGGTTGCTACTTCCAATAGGTGGCAGTAGCGTTCAAGTCCTCTTCCTCTCTGAAGAGGCAATTGGCATATTTAATTTCCCAGAGGAGCATGGATGGCATGTAAGTCTCCTCACTCTGACATGCCAGGCCTGGCTCGTCATTCTCAAGGAGAAATATTACCCCTTAGATCCCATTTTTATTTAGGAAACAGACAGAAGTTTGCTCGGACAATCTAGGTGTCGTGTTGTCTGCGTTTTATCAGCAGTTCCAGTGCACGGTAAAATTCTGTATCTTGTGCGTTCCGTCCTGTACTGTAAAGAGATGGCACATTACTTTTCTAAGTACACTGGCTCCTGTTACATCCTTATGCCATGTCATGTGCGTTGATACGTTGAGCCACATACTTCAGTTCGTGCCTTTAATCTCGTGGCGAGACATCTATTTTTTTGTCATATTTGTGGCTAGTTGTAATGTGTTTGTTTTAGATTTCATTTTTTTTTTTCTGTTACAATATGCCTTTATCTATGCCTGTTGTCACAAAGTGTTCATAACATTATAATGTAACCTAATAATTTAATATCATTTCACCTGTTAATGAGATACCAGAGACTGTGGCGTTCCCTGCGTGTTTGTACACTTCCATGAAAACCTATAACTACCCGCCAGATTCACAGCAGACCGAGGTAGAGACGCTCAGCCAGTCCCTGAGCTGCTTGACACACAATTGCTCCATTTAGCGAGCAGATGTTGCATTTGCTCGGCTTGAACAGGAGAGAGCAGATTGGAATTTGCCTGAAGCCATTCTTGCCTAAGGCCATTTTGTCCAGAAGACGAAGAGTGTTATTGATATCATAAAATATCTTGGGTTCATTTCAGAAATCTCTGTGGACTGTCAAATGCAGCTACAGATAGCCTAGATGTGTTTAATATATGAGGAGCGCTTTTTATTTCACAACCTCTACCAGAGCCGGAAAGCCAACACACCTTGGAAGCTGCAATTAGTGACTCAATGGTTGAGGTTATTGGTGACCCACTAAAATATTTGTTTCCTTGAGTTGTCATGCACCTATGTCTTCACATTTTTTTGAACTATGCATTAAATTTGACTTGTAGAGATGGTTAAATATACCAATACTATATAATAAGAATAATGATGATAATAATATTAATAATATTAATAATAATAAAAAAATCAATACGGTTTCCAAATGACTACAATGAAAAAAACCCTCATGATGGCCCCGTTTTAAAATCGCTTCTATACCTCACTATACCTTAGTCAGATGGACTTTTTACACAGGGCATAACCAAATACAACATAGCCCGAGAGCATTGACAATGCAACATGGACTAAGTCTGGCTTAAAGAAGCACTTCTCGTCCCAAAGCTTTTATCTTCTTTAATAGATTCCAGTCATGTTATCCTATAGCACTGTGTACTTACAGTTGCTCATTTTGACTTTCTACTGAGCTAATTCTTCTCCTTTATATGCTCTATATAGAAACAGGAAGTCTCTTGTGCTTGCCTTTATCATTCCCCTCTTTAACTTCTTGACCCAGCTTCTCCGCTCTTTCCCTGCTAGGGACTTTTGCAGTGCCTTTTTTTGACTCATAACTCATACAGGGAAAATTGACCTCCTATTTCTACGTAGAGCCTAGATGGCTAAAGCTAGTCTTTTTAATAATGTGATGTCATAGAACTAATGAAAAACAGAAGAATTGTTTTGGTAGAAAGGCAAAATGAGCAATTGTAAGTGCACAGTGCTATGTAATATGATTACTGCAATATATTAAGAGGACAAAAATTGTGAAAGGAGGAGGAGTGCTCCTTTAAAGAGTAGCCGTCCTTTACCATATATACTTGTGTATAAACTGCGTTTTTCAGCACATTTTTTTTGTGCTGAAAATGTCCTTTTTGGCTTATACACGAATCATTATCCCAGTTTATGGCGGGGGAGGGGGAGCAGCGGGTCACAGGAGGAAGAAGCCGGCGACTGCGGCTAAAGCTTGTGCCCACTGCTGAAGAGAAATGAATATTCACTGCACTGGCAATGAATATTAATTTCTCTTATAGCGTGCGCCCTGTTACAGCTGCAGCCACCGTCTTCCAGCAGCTGCCGGGCTCTCACTGATCCCCGCTCATTAAGCTGATAAATATTCACCACTCCCATAGGCGTGGAGAGAGGTGAATATTCATTACATTAATGAGTGGGGATACATGATTGCTTGGCCAGAAGAGCAGCTGGCAAAGGAACGAGATGCTGCGAGGGCGCGCAGGGAAGTTAAGGAAGATGTTGTTTTCTCTGCGGGCCATACATACAAAGATGGGAATGAGGAGCCATGCAGACAAGGATGGGGATAAGGAGCCACGCAGGCAAGGGTGGGGATGAGGAGCCATGCAGGCAAGGGTGGGGATGAGGAGCCATGCAGGCAAGGGTGGGGATGAGGAGCCACGCAGGCAAGGGTGGGGATGAGGAGCCACGCAGGCAAGGGTGGGGATGAGGAGCCACGCAGGCAAGGGTGGGGATGAGGAGCCACGCAGGCAAGGGTGGGGATGAGGAGCCACGCAAGCAAGGATGGGGATGAGGATGAGGAGCCACGCAGGCAAGGATGGGGATGAGGAGCCACGCAGGCAAGGATGGGGATGAGGAGCCACGCAGGCAAGGATGGGGATGAGGAGCCACGCAGGCAAGGATGGGGATGAGGAGACAATGCAAACCCGGCTTATACTCGAGTCGATAAGTTTTCCCAGTTTTTCGAGGCAAAATTAGGAGCCTCCGCTTATACTCGGTCGGTCGACTTATACACAAGTATATGCGATATTTTACTTTCATAAATTGATATCACACATGAAAAAAAGTAACTTTGAATAACCTGCTTCTCCTCCTTCACTGAACTTGTAAACTCTTTGCAGATTTTCACATTGAGAGAGTGCGGTTGTGGTTCCAGGTGCCTTTACAGCAGAATAGGTCTTTTTTTTTTTTTTTCTTATCTCCCCCCTCTTCAATCTCTCTATAGAACTTTAGGAGCACTAACTGTCTTCTTCTATCTCAGTAATAGGAAGACGAAGGCCTGTGTTCACTGAAGGCAGATTTTACCTATGAATTGAGAATACATTATCAGTCCAGGAGTGGAAAGAAGGAATTTCTCTAATAAGATATATTACAAATATAACTCAAGCGACAATAGAGTATATTTAGGTCAGAAAATACTTTTATTAGTGCTATATGAAAACAAAAAAACAAATTAAATTTAATTGGATAACTAAAACAGAGGCTGCTGCCCTTTAATGCAGAGACATTAAACACTTATTCAAATGTTGGGAGCACTTAAACAAATTCCAAGCATTAGTTTAGGTACCATAGCCTAACCTGATAATTCTATCTTTCCAGGATACATTTTCCCAAAATAGATACACGGTAGGCACAACGCACGTTTCGATGTTATCGTCACACACGCCTCCTGACTTGCGTTGGGGCGGTGGAGACAACACAACCAACAGTTCTCACTTTATGCAAGTTCTTTCTTTTTATTATGTGCCTTCCATGTATTGATATACATGTATACCATACAAAATTGTTCCTATCTGAATTCTAACCAAAGAGGTATTTCCTTTTATGAATACTTTCTATTTATCCCAAAATAAACAGCTCTGTGAAAAGTCCTTCTGACTGATTGAATGCGTATTATATGCTCCTATCCTCACTTTGTACTCCATTTCTTTTATGGAAACAGGAACACATGGGCTACTTGCACAGTGAACAAGTCTGTATGATCATGTTCACACACCACCAAGAAACCTGAAGACACAAAAGAGAATAGTAAAACCAAAAACACTCAGTTTGAAAAAATGTTGCAGTAATCCGCAAGTGCTAGTAAAAGATGTAAAAAACAGGGTATTTGGTTGATACGTTTTTTGCAAAAAATGTATACTAAGCTGCTCTACCAATCTTCACGGTATACCCTTATCAGAGCAGTCCTAACTAATGTATGCAATCCCTATCTGATGTATTTAAAAACCTGATCATCTGTATATAACCTGTGTGAACAGGGTTCAGAGAGGAAAAAATCCATGTGTGCATACAGGGTAGAACAGCTTTTGTGCAGATAGCCCAAGAGGAGTGGTGGAACTCCCCAGTCTTGTAGACACAAGAGAACAATTATGGAAACAGGAACACATGGGCTACTTGCACAGTGAACAAGTCTGTATGATCATGTTCACACACCACCAAGAAACCTGAAGACACAAAAGAGAATAGTAAAACCAAAAACACTCAGTTTGAAAAAATGTTGCAGTAATCCGCAAGTGCTAGTAAAAGATGTAAAAAACAGGGTATTTGGTTGATACGTTTTTTGCAAAAAATGTATACTAAGCTGCTCTACCAATCTTCACGGTATACCCTTATCAGAGCAGTCCTAACTAATGTATGCAATCCCTATCTGATGTATTTAAAAACCTGATCATCTGTATATAACCTGTGTGAACAGGGTTCAGAGAGGAAAAAATCCATGTGTGCATACAGGGTAGAACAGCTTTTGTGCAGATAGCCCAAGAGGAGTGGTGGAACTCCCCAGTCTTGTAGACACAAGAGAACAATTATGGAAACAGGAACACATGGGCTACTTGCACAGTGAACAAGTCTGTATGATCATGTTCACACACCACCAAGAAACCTGAAGACACAAAAGAGAATAGTAAAACCAAAAACACTCAGTTTGAAAAAATGTTGCAGTAATCCGCAAGTGCTAGTAAAAGATGTAAAAAACAGGGTATTTGGTTGATACGTTTTTTGCAAAAAATGTATACTAAGCTGCTCTACCAATCTTCACGGTATACCCTTATCAGAGCAGTCCTAACTAATGTATGCAATCCCTATCTGATGTATTTAAAAACCTGATCATCTGTATATAACCTGTGTGAACAGGGTTCAGAGAGGAAAAAATCCATGTGTGCATACAGGGTAGAACAGCTTTTGTGCAGATAGCCCAAGAGGAGTGGTGGAACTCCCCAGTCTTGTAGACACAAGAGAACAATTATGGAAACAGGAACACATGGGCTACTTGCACAGTGAACAAGTCTGTATGATCATGTTCACACACCACCAAGAAACCTGAAGACACAAAAGAGAATAGTAAAACCAAAAACACTCAGTTTGAAAAAATGTTGCAGTAATCCGCAAGTGCTAGTAAAAGATGTAAAAAACAGGGTATTTGGTTGATACGTTTTTTGCAAAAAATGTATACTAAGCTGCTCTACCAATCTTCACGGTATACCCTTATCAGAGCAGTCCTAACTAATGTATGCAATCCCTATCTGATGTATTTAAAAACCTGATCATCTGTATATAACCTGTGTGAACAGGGTTCAGAGAGGAAAAAATCCATGTGTGCATACAGGGTAGAACAGCTTTTGTGCAGATAGCCCAAGAGGAGTGGTGGAACTCCCCAGTCTTGTAGACACAAGAGAACAATTATGGAAACAGGAACACATGGGCTACTTGCACAGTGAACAAGTCTGTATGATCATGTTCACACACCACCAAGAAACCTGAAGACACAAAAGAGAATAGTAAAACCAAAAACACTCAGTTTGAAAAAATGTTGCAGTAATCCGCAAGTGCTAGTAAAAGATGTAAAAAACAGGGTATTTGGTTGATACGTTTTTTGCAAAAAATGTATACTAAGCTGCTCTACCAATCTTCACGGTATACCCTTATCAGAGCAGTCCTAACTAATGTATGCAATCCCTATCTGATGTATTTAAAAACCTGATCATCTGTATATAACCTGTGTGAACAGGGTTCAGAGAGGAAAAAATCCATGTGTGCATACAGGGTAGAACAGCTTTTGTGCAGATAGCCCAAGAGGAGTGGTGGAACTCCCCAGTCTTGTAGACACAAGAGAACAATTATGGAAACAGGAACACATGGGCTACTTGCACAGTGAACAAGTCTGTATGATCATGTTCACACACCACCAAGAAACCTGAAGACACAAAAGAGAATAGTAAAACCAAAAACACTCAGTTTGAAAAAATGTTGCAGTAATCCGCAAGTGCTAGTAAAAGATGTAAAAAACAGGGTATTTGGTTGATACGTTTTTTGCAAAAAATGTATACTAAGCTGCTCTACCAATCTTCACGGTATACCCTTATCAGAGCAGTCCTAACTAATGTATGCAATCCCTATCTGATGTATTTAAAAACCTGATCATCTGTATATAACCTGTGTGAACAGGGTTCAGAGAGGAAAAAATCCATGTGTGCATACAGGGTAGAACAGCTTTTGTGCACACATGGACCCTGTATGCACACATGGATTTTTCCTCTCTGAACCCTGTTCACACAGGTTATATACAGATGATCAGGTTTTTAAATACGTCAGATAGGGATTGCATACATTAGTTAGGACTGCTCTGATAAGGGTATACCGTGAAGATTGGTAGAGCAGCTTAGTATACATTTTTTGCAAAAAACGTATCAACCAAATACCCTGTTTTTTACATCTTTTACTAGCACTTGCGGATTACTGCAACATTTTTTCAAACTGAGTGTTTTTGGTTTTACTATTCTCTTTTGTGTCTCCATTTCTTTTATGCAGCATAGGAGCAGAACAATGGAATTGATGGCTCTAATTAACGCCAATAGTGCCTAGTGGATCCCAGTGGTTAAAATCTGGTACATCCGTCTGTGATACCCCCCTACCCCCCCTTTTTTTTTTTACAGAAATTCAGTTTGACTTGTGTTGATGAAGCCAATTATTCTACATTTTTTATGCACTCTCTATTGACTTCATTGACGATAAATAATACAAATCTATTTATTTTTCTTTCATCCTGTTTGCACATCTGCAGCAAAGCCTCTGGCAGATTCCACCTAAGAAGTGCCGGCCAAAATAATTGAGCAGCACGCTGCGCTGTTCTGGTAAAATGCCACTGCCGATGCTGGCCAGTCAGTGGTCTTTTACATCAGTCAAGTCAGGTATTTGGTTTTCCTAAGGAAAGTATGAACACCGAAAGGGGGGGAATAATGATCAAAATAGAAGACTCCCATAGAAATGAATTTAATTTGTTACCTATCCACCATAATCTATTGTTATTATTATTATTCATTCTGCTGCTAATATAAAATTAAGCTCTCTTATTGTCTCATGACCAACTCTGTCACCTGGCTCATCTCTGGAGGACATCCATGAATTTGGAGCTTCCTTGGATTTTATAAAAATTAGATTGGTCACGGGGTTTCTTTAGTATCGTAGTTTATACATGATTTCTGGTAAGGAAAAGGTAAAATGTAGTTGCTATTAAGAAGTGCTAATGTTTGCACTGAGTACAGTGTCTGTTTGGCCAGGGTTTGTTTCCTTTGTATCGGTTTTTTTATCTTGTCCTAGAACACCTATTCAAGCCAGAATGACAGAAATTGCATTCAGAAACCTTGACAAAGACAATTGTCCTCCCCTATTTCGCCTGAAGCCCTAGGTTATCCAGCAGCAGAACTGTCTGGCTGATTCACCACATTCACAAACACTTGTCTGTAAAAAGGAAAACAAGAATTGGGTTCTTCGAGGGCAAAGTATTGTTGGGTCACAAGGGGAAAAGAGAACTATCTTTTCTCTGTTTAGTTTTGTAACCTGATGCTGTTTTACTGCCTGTAAACACGTTGTGGTATTGTCGCTTGAAGCAAATCTGTCCGCAGATTTTTGCTGCCCCATTTGAGAGCAGCATGATTTAGGGGCAAAGACCCTGATTCCAAAGATCTATCTCATAGTGGGCTGATTGCTGCAGTTTTTATAAAGTCGCTGCTCTATCTGCTGCAGTTCCAGCAGTTCTCTGAATGCTGAGCTCTGTATAGCCCCGCCCACACCACTGATTGGCAGCTTTCTGCCTATGCTGAGGGTGGAATTATACAGAGCTCATAACTATTGAGGACTGTCTTCTCTTTTCACTGCTGTACGCAGAAACAAAAAGTCTCTTTTCCCTGTATGAGTCATCCCCCTCTTTTATTCCTGACCCAGCTGCTTAGCTCCTCACCTGCCAGGGTCTTTTGCAGTGACTGCTCATGCAGGAAAAAGAGACCACCTGTTTCTACATAGAGCTTAGAAGTGTTCATCTAATTTGTTTCCAATCATGTCATGTCATATACCCAATGAGAAAAAGAGAAGAATTAGCTGAGTAGAAGGGTGAAATGAGCAATTGTAAGTACACAGTGCGGAGTTCTCATTTTACAAATTCTCAGTTTTATCATAAGTTTCCGAATGTCTTTCTTAGTTAAACCTGACATTTTGAATATGAATTTTAACAATTCATAGAATAATGCTGCCTTAAAGGCATAGCCAGGACAAAACTGATGGTGCTACAACCTAGTATTGGATCTGAGGAAGTAGTCCATGGCACTATGAATCACCGCTATCGACCACCCTATGCTAGCCAAAGCAAGTGGTGGTTTGCTCATTCAGTGCTGCCTAATAGAGAGACATTTCTTGGGATGTAAGGGTCTTTTCATACCGCTGTCAATATAGTCAATAAGTGTAGCTTACTAAAGGGGAACATACCGTTATTTCATCACCTGGAATGTAGCCTGTGTTGAACCGTACTGCATATTCTGTAGTTTTGCTTCAGAGGGTTTCACTTGCATAAGAATAAGCTTGAGTACCAGTCATAGGCACAACCAGAGTATAGAACTGTGTCTGATGGGCAATAGAGAAGAGGTATGGCTTACAGTAGCATCAAGTCCCCCTTTAACCAGCAGCTAAAAAAAGGGCCAAAAGTGGGAACCATACCGATCAAATATTGAAGGGAGAGTTGAGCAAATAGATCTGCATGACGCTGGTCCAGCAGCTTTGTAGTACATGTCTACAAGACCAGGGGCCTGTGAGACCCTTTCTACCCGTCGACACCACCGGCACCTGCTATAGTTGAAGGTTCGGTGTGATGTCATGTGACTTTTTCCATAGTGTAAAAAGAAGTGAACGAGAGATGCCACCAGGACAGAGAAGATTACCAGGGCTCTGGTCTGTCAGCAAGGCAGAGCGATCTATGGACATAAAAATCTTCTTTATTGGTTCATGTTAAAGTTCGAAACATCCACAATGGCTTAGAGCAATAAAAAACATTGACGCATTTCATGACCATGACTAAAGGTGCTTGATCCATCAGAAATGCATCAATTCTTTTTCTTTCTTTTTTTTATTGTTCTAAGCCAATGTGAATGTTTTGAATTTTAACCAATAAAGGTGATTTTGTATGCGTTTTGCCCTGGATCTTTCTTCCTTGCTTATAGTGTTGGGTGTTTTTGGCTGTAGCACTTTACATGCTCCGGAAAGTACTGGATTCAGGCATTCCTTGTGAGCTTGACTTTGTTTCTTCTGGTCTGTCGGCCATGGATTACCGAAGTGGTCGCTTTACCAAGATTCTCTGACTTTTTTTATCAACTCGATTTGGTGGCCTATCCTAACAATAAGATTTAATAATATAGTCCCGGAAAACTTTTAAGCTTATGGAAAGTAATACATTTTTTACATTTATACTTAACATTTATTTAGGACTGGTCAGGATTATTCTTCAATTTCCAAATTCACGTATTTGATATTAAAAAGACATAAAGAGTTTTTTTGGGGGCGCCGTGAATGTAAAGTGCGTTTATGGCGTTGTAAATATGAAATAATGCATGTAAAGTTCTATGTAGAAGATGAAACGTTCAAGGACTCCTTCCTTCTCCCGTGCAACCATCCATCATTATCTTTCGATATTTCCATCTACCGTACTTTTTCTGACTCGTGTGTTTAAGTTCAGTACAAAAGGAAGCGTTCAGCAAATGTTTTCTGTGTTTTTCTAGTTTATTCTTTTACAGAGGTCATACAATTCCGGTGGGTTTCCAACTCGCTTTGTCAGATTCTGGCTGTGTTACCAGAACTCTACTCTCTATATAGCTGTAAAATCTTTTAGCGAATGTACAGATTTTCATAAAAATTCTGCTGCTTACAATACACTTTAGACATGTTCGACATCATTTTGTGTGATAGATGTGTCCTCAAGACAGAATGAAAGTTCCCTGCGCCAGAAAAAGTGAAGTTCTTGACCTTGATATTTGTTTCCCTTTCTTTTAAGGATCCTACATGATTGTGGACTCCTCCAAGCATGACCCTGGAGAGAAGGCTCGTCTTCAGCTTCCTAACATGAAGGAAAACGACACTCACTGCATTGATTTTAACTACCTTCTGTTCACTCAAAAACGAGATAATCCCGGGACGTTGAACATTTTTGTGCGGGTCAACAAAGGACCTCTTGCTAACCCTATCTGGAATGTAACTGGCGCAACGGGAAAGGACTGGCTGAGGGCTGAGTTGGCGGTTAGCACCTTTTGGCCAAATGAATACCAGGTAAAGCCATGCTAATCTGATCATGATAACACTATTGGGAATAAAACCCATTATTTCTAATACCACGATTATCTTTCCATTCTCGGATTAAACAGGCTTTGTAAAGGGATTGTTCTTCTTTTAATGATCCTGCAAAACAGATTTATTCTGCTTGTTTCTGGGTGAATGTGAAATTTTAGAAACAAATAATGGTTTGGTATTGGCTGTGAAAGAATTCTCCGGCGAAGTAACGGCTTTGTGTGCTTAATCCGTGCTAAGAGCATGGGGCCTTAATCTAAAGGGATGTATTATTTGTAGGGAGTGATAATTTTCAAGTAAAGGGCTAATAGTCCTTGACATTTCGCGTAGCTATACTTTCTAGAAAAATATATGCATTAAAATAGCTTTAAGTTAACTAGACATCTGTAATGTGGGTCATCAACTTTACACAAGAGGTTTATGGCATTTTTTATGTTTTTCACGTGTGTGTGAGGCTCAGTAATGGTGCAGGAACACATGGGCTACTTGCACAGTGAACAAGTCTCTTTTGTGTCTTCAGGTTTCTTGGTGGTGTGTGAACATGATCATACAGACTTGTTCACTGTGCAAGTAGCCCATGTGTTCCTGTTTCCATAATTGTTCTCTTGTGTCTACAAGACTGGGGAGTTCCACCACTCCTCTTGGGCTATCTGCACAAAAGCTGTTCTACCCTGTATGCACACATGGATTTTTCCTCTCTGAACCCTGTTCACACAGGTTATATACAGAAAATCAGGTTTTTAAATACGTCAGATAGGGATTGCATACATTAGTTAGGACTGCTCTGATAAGGGTATACCGTGAAGATTGGTAGAGCAGCTTAGTATACATTTTTTGCAAAAAACGTATCAACCAAATACCCTGTTTTTTACATCTTTTACTAGCACTTGCGGATTACTGCAACATTTTTTCAAACTGAGTGTTTTTGGTTTTACTATTCTCTTTTGTGTCTTCAGTAATGGTGCAGCCAGATGTCATTATAAAGTCCATCAAAGGTTATAAAACACAGGCACACTACACATCACTTACAGGCCTGATTCATCAGTTGCGATTTATTGAAGTCTTTTTTCATTTTTATGTCTTGGGGGATTCGCTGATGTTTTTTTGTATCACGTTCTTCAAAATGGTGCACGTCGTTCATGAATTTGGTGCAAAGTCCAGAATGTTTTTTCTTTTTTTTTTTTCCTTAAATTAGTTTTTGAATCTTGAGCACCGAAGGCCACAAATCCTTCAAAAACTACCCAAAATGCACCAAATTGTAAAGTTGTTCAGAAATTTTACTCCAGGAAGGGACTGGAGTGTAGGATACACCCCACCCAAAAAAATTACTTTCGTGATGTGCCTTATGCACACATTGCTAGCTTCTGTGGTACTTGACCGCTGAGGCTGGTGATTGCTGTAGAGATGATATGCTGTATGTGTGGCGTGTAGGAAGCTTATGTGCACGTGACCGCTGAGGCTGGTGATTGCTGCACAGATGATATGCTGTATGTGTGGCGTGTAGGAAGCTTATGTGCACGTGACCGCTGAGGCTGGTGATTGCTGCACAGATGATATGCTGTATGTGTGGCGTGTAGGAAGCTTATGTGCACGTGACCGCTGAGGCTGGTGATTGCTGCACAGATGATATGCTGTATGTGTGGCATGTAGGAAGCTTATGTGCACGTGACCGCTGAGGCTGGTGATTGCTGCACAGATGATATGCTGTATGTGTGGCATGTAGGAAGCTTATGTGCACGTGACCGCTGAGGCTGGTGATTGCTGCACAGATGATATGCTGTATGTGTGGCAAGTGACCGTTAAGGCCAGTTATTGCTGCAGTGGTGTTATGTTTTATGACATGATTACTTCAAGGATTAATTTTTCTGTGTATTGTAATGTGAGATTATCCCATATTTCTAGCTATGTTTGTTATCTTGAACTGTAAAAGTGTTTTCTGCTTTTCCCTTCTTAAGAGGGGACATAGTAATCGGCGACACATTTTTGTCTCCGCTGTGCAGAGGTGACATATGCCATTTCACTTGAAAATGGAGGGAAGCTTCCTACTGGGTTTGATTTTGTTGGAAAAGTGTATATTGGGTAACGTATGCTTCTGTAATTCATTGCTGCATTGGGTAGACGGCAGCATTATCCTGGCATAGCTCGGCACAAGGCGTACCACCACTAGTCCGATGCGTCATACAGAAAGCCGCATGGTAATATTAGACCTGCGTGGAACAAAGCCCAGCCTGGAATGTGTGCACTTATAAAGAGTGCTACACGGGGTAGGCTTACTGCTTCTATATTGTGTGGTTCACAGTCTTGACAAAAAAATGTAGTCTACATGGGCGGCACGGTGGCGCAGTGGTTAGCACAGCAGCCTTGCAGCGCTGGAGTCCTGGGTTCAAACCCCACCAAGGACAACATCTGCAAAGAGTTTGTATGTTCTCTCCGTGTTTGCGTGGGTTTCTCCGGGCACTCCGGTTTCCTCCCACATTCCAAAGACATACTGACAGGGAATTTAGATTGTGAGCCCCATAAGGGACAGTGATGATAATGTGTGCAAAATGTAAAGCGCTGCGGAATATGTTAGCGCTATATAAAAATAAAGATTATTATTATTATATACATATACATTTTTCTTCATTTCCATTTTTATGGAAAATCTGACCACTGAAAGTTACTTGTGACCCAACACCCCTATTTTTTATAATGCTCACACCAGAACTACTTAAATTTAGTCTGGGCAGAATAAAATTTTGCCCAGGGGGTTGGATATGTAGAAACAGAACAAAAGTGGTCACCTCTGGACCGGTAACATTCTGTTGAACGTCACCTAAAACTTCCATTGAAGCTCTGTTCAGTTTACCTGACGGCTGCAGCCAACCACTGGTTGTAGTGACTTGTTGGCTGGTGGAACAGCAACATTATTATTATTATTATTTATTTATTTATATAGCACCATTAATTCCATGGTGCTGTACATTAGAAGGGGTTACATTAAAATACAAATATCACTTTCAGTAAACAAAACTAACAATAACAGACAGGTACAGAGGGAAGAGGACCCTGCCCTTGCGGGCTTACATTCTACAGGATTATGGGGAAGGAGACAGTAGGTCAAGGGTTGCAGTAGTTCCAATGATGCTGAGGTGGCCATATTGTCATTATAGGCTGTAAGCTTCTTTTGAAGAGATGGGTTTTCTGTTTTTTTTTTCTCTTAAGGATCCACATGTGGTGGGGCACAGAATTCCAGGATGGGGGATTCTTGGGAGAAGTCTTCAAGGCGATTGGGTGAGATGCGAATAAGTGTGGAGGAGAGAAGTAGGTCTTGGGAGGACCGGAGATTACGTGAGGCAAGATATTGAGAGACTAGTTCGGAAACATATGGAGGAGAAAGGTTATGGATGGCTTTGTAGGTCATCGTTAGTAGTTTAAACTGGATACACTGGGAAATTGGGAGCCAGTGAAGGGATTTGCAAAGAGAGGAAGCAGGAGTGTAGCAAGGAGACAGATTAATTAGTCGGGCAGCAGAGTTAAGGACGGACTGGAGGGGTGCGAGAGTGTTAGAAGGTAGGCCACAGAGGAGGATGTTGCAGTAGTTGAGGCGGGGGATGATTAGGGCATGCATGAGCATTTTGGTAGAGTGAGGTTTGAGGAAAGGACGGATTCTGGAAATATTTTTGAGCTGGAGGTGGCGAGAGCTTGGATGTTCGGTTTGAAGGACAGGGCAGAGTCAAGGGTTACTCAGAGGCAGCAGATTTTGGGGACAGGGGAAAGTGTGATTTCATTTCTTTTGATACATAGATCAGGTAGGGAAGATATGCATGATGGAGTAAAGATAATTAGTTCAGATTTGTCCACATTGAGCTTGAGGAAGCGAGAGGAGAAGGAAGATACGGCTGATAGACACTCTGGGATTCTGGAGAGCAGAGAGGTGTCATCTGGGCCAGAGAGGTAGATCTGAGCGTCATCAGCATATAGATGGTACTGGAAGCCGTAGGACCTTATGAGTTGTCCCAGTCCAAGTGTTTGAGACAAGTAAGGGCCCAAGGACAGAGCCTTGAGGGACACCAACAGAGAGGGGGCGAGATGAAGAGGTAGTATGGGAGTAGGAAACACTAAATGTGCTGTTGGTAAGGTATGAGGAGATCGAAGATTGGGCAAGGTCTTTGACACCAAAGGAAGAGAGGATCTGTAGTAGGAGGCAGTGGTCAACTGTGTCGAAGGCAGAGGATAGGTCTAGAAGGAGGAGTTTAGCGAATTGTCTGTTAGCTTTGGCTGTAAGTAAGTCGTTAGTAATTTTGGTCAGGGCAGTCTCAGTGGAATGGTAGGGATGGAAGCCAGATTGTGGGTTGTCGAAGAGAGAGCTAGATGCTTCTTGCCTCTTAGAAGACCACAGATTGGTTTGCACCAGATTGAGGTGGGAACTGTTAGGTGAGTATGACGGGGTTTACTATTTATTACATAACCATCCAACAGGCAGGTTTTTTTTTTATGTAAATAGTGCTTGCTCAACCCCTTTAATTTAATCCTATGTTATGATGAATGGTATGAAGCTAGGACATGGCATCCATGGATTTCTCTGAAGCATTGATATGCTGCTACGCTGTATGCCTCCATTTAAAACTGGAGAAATATTTGCCATTTTCCTTTGACTTATGTATTATGTAAGTTTTTTTATATTCTTTTTATGCAACTAAAATTCATCCTTTTTGAATGGTCACTTTCCACTGTGCTTCATCCTGCAGATCACTTGACCATATTCCGATATGCACATTTTTATTATTTCTTTTCCAGTAGTAAATTTGACAAGCCGATGGCTATCTTCCAAACAAAGTGCTCAATATGAGTAGCATGGGCACATTTTAGTACCAGCAGAAGCTCTAATGAATTCCTTAAGTAGTTTGGAAAACAATTGTTAAGCACAGTCTTCCTTGCATTAAAACCGATGCCAGGAGCTGCTGCTTTCTGGCGTATTGTTATTTGCTTCCACGAAGGGCACAGAAGGGGATGAGATTGCCAATGTGCTTTTGGCTGTAAGTCCAAACATAAAAAATCACACAGGAAGAATTAGGTGTTGGCAAGTGACTCTCCCTCTTTGTTCCCTGCTGTCAGATTTTCTTCTGCAGCTTCTTTGCTTCTAGTGTATTATGGATAACCAAGCATGAGACCCATTCAGCAGTTTAATATTAATTGCTAAGATGAACATTTGGGTGCCCCATTTTACTGTTTATTTGCTACCTTAATACATGACTATAAGTAAGACTAGATACATACGGTAATTGTTTTACTGAGGAGGGGGAATAAGAGTATACTGATATTTTTTTCAGTTAAATTGACCACTATTTTACAGACCCCATTATGGTTCATGGTGCCTGGAGTACAAAATGACTGTTCAACCCAAGCAGAAATGCCTGGAGCACCTTTGGTGTGGCTGAGAATTTGAAGGCTTCTTCTAACCTATTTGTATTCCATCTAGCTCCTTTAAAACCATGGTGGTAAATCAAGGAAGAGGAGGGTGGAAATAGGGAGGTAAGTAGGTGGAAGGTGCATTAACTAGTTCGGCCACACCAAGAGTGCACCTATCTGTTTACTTGGTTTGAACAGTTATTCTATGCTGACAGGCTCCACTTAATGGTTTCCTGTTGTGAATTTAGCTTTTTGGCTCCCTCCGGTGGTTGTAGAGGGTAATGCAGTTGTGCCTGGACTGCAGGAGTGGACAGGTGTATCTACTAATTGCAAAACTGACTGGGGTATATAGCTTTGCAGGATCCTTTAGTCAGTGCCAGTTGTCCATTGTTTTTGAAGGATTCACTTCCCTGATGGTCTCTCCAGTTTGCTGTGTTTTTCTACAAAGATAAGTCCTGGCTTTGTTTTTGCTGTCCACCTGCAGTGGACCTTATAGTTCTGTGTATTTTCATGTTTTTGTTTTGTCCAGCTTAGTCTGTGAAGGATTTTTTGCAGCCTAGCTATTTCTCTGGAGATGCAGATATACCCCCCATGTCTTTAGTCAGATGTGGTGATCCGTATTTTCTGCGGTGGATATTTTCTAGTGTTTTTTTATACTGACCGCATAGTACTCTGTTCTTTCTTTTTAGCTAGTATGGCCTCCTATGCTAAAATCTGATTTCATATCTGCGTATGTTATTTCCCTCTCCTCTCACAGTCAATATTTGTGGGGGGCTATCTATCCTTTGGGGATTTTCTCTGAGGCAAGATAGGTTTCCTGTTTCTGTCTTTAGGGGTAGTTAGATCTTAGGCTGTGCCGAGGGGTCTAGGGAGTGTTAGGTACCCCCCACGGCTGCTTCTAGTTGTGCTGCTAGGTTCAGGGTTTGCGGTCAGTACAGGGACCACCTTCTCCAGAGTCCGTCTCATGCTGCTCCTAGGCCACCAGATCATAACAGTTTCCATAGGCTGACCTTCTTTTAGGGACAGCACCCATTATCGCAGGAGCTTGTATTCCTGTTTATTCTTGGAGTTTGCTGGTTACTGCATTGTTTCATGCCTGGCAAGTGTCAGAGTGGAAATTGGACTCTCATTCACCTCCATAAATGGAACACAATGTTCTGAATTGTCAGGATAAAAGTGCATTATCTACAGACGGACGTGTCTGCTTCATTTTGTTTTTTTTCCCCCAGATCAAGTGCTTAACTAGAGGGCTGTGTATCTTTATTGCAGTAATGTCAAAAAGTGTCTGCAAACCATTTTTTAAATATCCATATGGTCTGGTTTACATATAAAAATATTATGATATAAAATATTTTAGTCTATACATTACAATAAAAAGGAACATATGCCATATTCTATATTGGGCAGTTGACAAGCACAGACCACAAACTGCAGCAAAATTGTTAATTTTTGTGGGGATCATTATTTGCTCTCTAATGTATTAAGCACCATTCAAAATGGATAATATTCAGAATTCTTCTATCACGGGGATACCGCAAAAAAGATGGATAAGAAGACCAGTTTCATGCATATCTATACTGGTTAGAAATACTTCACCATTTTATTAAACAGTGTAAGAGTTAATCTTTTCAGTTGAAGCTCATGGAATCATGGAGCTATCCTGCTTGGATTGTCTCAGCTGTTCAGTGTTGGCCACTCCCCTCTGCTTGCATCTGGCACTTGGTGATTGTTAGTTCTTACTTCCTGTTTCTGTAGCTGGAGGTGTAGTTCCTGTTTGGAGTTTGATCAGGAGATTGTTGCTTGGAGTTGTGTGTGCACACCCTCATCCTCTCCTATTTGGTTTCTCCTTCCCTCAACTCCCCTGTGTCCCACTTTGTATTTTGTATGGTTGGTATTTTCATTTATCCCATGTGAAAGCTGCAAATATGGAGCAGAATCTTCTATCATTCATATTTGTAGTACAGTTTGGTTTTTTTTTTCCTTTTTTTGGGACTCTCTTCCTATTTGTCTCGTAGCTTTATTTGCAATCTGGATAACTTTCCTCCTGCTATGATATTAATGAAGTGATTAAGGTTTGCGATGTGGAACCATAGGCAACACTTTACCTAAACTGCTCTGTTGCATTAAGCGGCTATAACATTCTGATTAAGAAAATATGAGTCTCTTTATTGGCCGCTTGGAGTGCAAAATATTCATGCGCTCTGCAAAATTGCTTTTAAATATCTAGGAATAAACTAGGATAGAAATAAAATTCTTCACCGAAAGGTCAGCGTTACCAGCAGTATCATTCTGTAAGTAACCCAGTCTCTCTGGATGTGTTAATAATCAATGATAAGTGCGGACTTCTGGCACTCTGCATTCATGTTCATTAGATAAAATAGGATTTGCGATTTTGAAAATCTATTTTAAGAACGTTTGTCCTAGCTGGATGTAGCCTTGTGTAGAATACGATAATCTGGAAGCCATTGTGCATGCTGGAAGGCTCACGCGGTGGATGGATTATTTGGATGATGATCAATAAAATGAAATGCTTCCAAAGATTTTTCTTGGCTGAACTTGTCATATATGACCTGTAGAATCAAATAATTAAAAAAATAAATAAATAAGAACATCATCATTTAAGGTTTTTATCATTGTCTTGTTTGCATTGGCATTTCTAACAACACTAATAGACCCCAGAGATGACAGATCCATCTGCTTAGCCCAAGCACATTACATTCAGATCTAATCCAACTTGGCCACTATGATGTGTGGTCGAATTGGACTTCTGATTCTGTCTCCTGGCTCCGGGTCCATCCATCTTACAGCGTCTAAATGCACTGATAGAGAAAAGCTCCTTAATGCCGACTATTTACATTCTGAGCATTTTTATATACATGTGATGGTAAAAATAAAGCTTTGATAAAATTCTTTTAAAAGGGGTTTTGGATACATGCTAAGATTTTACCCAATACATACAAAAGCATTTACAACACGAAAACATTTTATGCCTATGGGTGATCTATGCCACTGTAAGGCTAGGTTCACATTGTGTTAGGGCATTCAGTTATTAACGCACCCATTGATTTCCATTAGCGTAACGGATCCCAACGCATGTCAAAATTGGCATGCGCTAGTGATGGTCTGTTATTTTGTGACGCACCTTCGAACGCGGACTACCACGTTTGATCTGTTACGGCGAACGCATAATGCGACCATGCATTAACTCGATTGCAAAAAAACAGACAATTTGGGGTTCATCGTTAGCGCATCCGTTTAACAGCTCTGTTAAACGGATTGCCGTAACGCGATGCGAGCCTCTCCTAAGGGCAAACTGAGGCATATATGGGCGCTGTATACTGAGAGAAACAGAAATCCTAAATGTAATGTGACATTCCTAATGCAGATGTTCAAATGCCCTAATGTCAGTGCCATGCAAAAGCAGCCTTCATTCTCATAGGTGTTATAACTATTTACTATAGATATGCAGTTATAAAATGTATATTTTAAAGGGGATCTCCTGGCATGAATTATATCAAGAACATCGTATCTCAAACTGTAGTCTGTCCTAGTCAGGTATCAGGACAGGCTGCAGACTGTAGACATACAGCTCCTGAGACCTGTGTCTCAACTGTATCACACTCATCTTGGGCCTCTTTCACACGTCAGTTTTTTGCCGTCAGGCTCAATCTAGCGAATTTTGAAAAAACTGTTCCGTCGCAAATTGTGATAAACTCATGCGACAGATCCGTTTTTTCGCCGGATCAGACTAGCTGGTTCGGAGAGAGACCCCAGAATGGAAAATAATGTTTAGTTTAAAAACGGGAATCTGTCGCCAGATTCCATCATTTGACAGATCCGGCACCATAGAGTTCCATTATAGCAAACGATGGATGGCGATGGATCCGTCACTGTCCGTTTTATCGACTGACATAAAAAACATTACTATGTCTGTCTTTTGTGTCCGGCGAAAAACCGGACAGTGACAGATCTGGCAAAAAATGGATGAAACGTGAGGCTATCTGTTGCTAATACAAATCTATGAGAAAAAAGCGGATCCATTTTTTTTTCCAAAATTCGCCGGATTGTGCCGAACGGCAAAAAACTAATGTGTGAAAGCAGCCTTACTCAGCGGCTGGGAGAATGGCTGTGATGTGTGAAGAAATAGGCTCTAACCCACTTTGTGCTCAATGTAGAAATCTCCAGCTGCATTCTGTGTGTGTGTGTATATACATTTTGCACACACCTTCTCGTTTAAAATTTTTTCTGTTTTTTCAGGACTATGAAAATTGTACATTCACACTGAAAGCATCAAAACTGGAATTATATACGGTACTTAACAAAAAAGTGTAACTGAAATATGTGTTATATTCTAGGTTCTTCAAAGTAGCCACCTTTTGCTTTGATGACTGCTTTGCACACTCTTGGCATTCTCTTGATGATGCCTTCAGTGTGAATGTACAAATTTCATGGTCATGAAAATACAGAAAAATCTTTAAACGAGAGGGTGTGTCCAAACGTTTGGTCTGCACTGTATATATATATATATATATATATATATATATATATATATATATATATATATATATATATATATATATATATATATATATATATATATATTGTTTTTTACAGACCTTACATCATAGGTGAGTAAATGTTTTTTTTTTTTTTTTCCAGTACCTAGGAGTACTGCCATTTTTCTCATTGGTTAGTCTTGGCCACATGGACCATCTTAAGGGTATGTTTCCACGGTCCGTAGACGCTGCGGATTGGACACTGCGTACAGCCACAGCAGCCAGATGTTGCAGCATAGTGGATGGGATTTTATGAAATCCCATCTCCACTATGGGTGCATAAATGCCTGCGGCGCCCCTGTATATACCCACATGCGGCCAGTCCGTCTCCACAAGATAAATATCACAGCCCAATGTATAGGATGCGGTGATTCTGCATGGTTCAATGAACACATGCGGAATCACCACGCACACAAAAGCCGGCAGCGCTTTGGACGGAGCGGACATGTACTGCTTCCAAAGCGCTGCTGGTTTGTGCCCGTGGAAACTTCCCCTTGCACCCTTCTCTTTTTTTAAAAAAAAAAAAAATAAGAAAAAAAAACCTCCCCTTTTTTGCTAAATGTTGGGAACACCATTTTGTGACACGTACGAATATATAATATTACATGTTCTCAGCATGCACATGTTAGTATTGATGGAGGATTAGGTGACCAGACCGATCGATCAGCCACTTTCTATCGGATTGGCCGGTTTTCCTTGTGAGTGGCTTTGGTGTGTTCTCACTGGAGGAGACTGAAGGACAGGTGCATGTCCATGCTCCTCCACCAGCAGCCATTTTGACAACAGGACAGCTGTACGTACAGTCTGTGAGGAAGAACAGGAAGTGGAGAAGAAGAACCTGTAAAAATTACTGCTAAGTGCCACAAAATCAAGTCCTCAACAAGTGTTTTGAAAAAAATATAAAGATTTGATCCCATTTATAGGGAACCTGTCACCTGAATTTGGCGGGACTGGTTTTGGGTCATATGGGCGGAGTTTTCGGGTGTTTGATTCACCCTTTCCTTACCCGCTGGCTGCATGCTGGCTGCAATATTGGATTGAAGTTCATTCTCTGTCCTCCGTAGTACATGCCTGCACAAGGCAAGATTGCTTTGCGCAGGCGTGTACTATGGAGGACAGAGAATGAACTTCAATCCAATATTGCAGCCAGCATGCAGCCAGCGGGTAAGGAAAGGGTGAATCAAACACCCGAAAACTCCACCCATATGACCCAAAACCAGTCCCGCCAAATTCAGGTGACAGAGTCCCTTTAAGGATGTTTAGTGTACTTTTGGCGCAGTGTAATGCATTGCACGCGTGTGATAGTTGCTGATTCACAAAGAATGTCTCTAGATTCCATTTTAGACAAGCTTTACTCACCGATTGTGTTTTAAAACCTGGTAATCTGAGTTATACTGAAAATTCTCTACTCAATCTTCATTTATATATCTTTGAATTAAAAGGGCTTTTTTCAACATCTTAAATAATTAAAATTGCAAAGTGCCTGTAAAAACAATTTCTCACAAAGTGAGGGATTTTTCATTGTTTACTATTCATTTCCTAGGTTACCGGCCACCACTGTAGTCTATTTTGTGTGGGTGGTTACCAAGGTAAGGAGAGTAGTGCCTACATGCTATTTGCTATATAACTTGTGAGCACTGCCCTAAAGAGGGTTATTTAGCTTGTGAGCGCTGCTCTGAAGAGGGCTATATAGCTTGTGAGCGCTGCTCTGAAGAGGGCTATATAGCTTGTGAGTGCTGCTCTGAAGTGTGCTATATAGCTTGTTAGCGCTGCTCTGAAGAGAGCTATATAGCTTGTGAGAGCTGCTCTGAAGAGGGCTATATAGCTTGTGACCACTGCTCTGAAGATGGCTATATACGGTAGCTGTGAGCGCTGCTCTTAAGAGAGCTATATAGCTTGTGAGCGCTGCTCTGAAGAGGGCTATATAGCTTGTGAGCGCTGCTCTGAAGAGGGCTATATAGCTTGAGAGCGCTGCTCTGAAGAGGGCTATATACTGTAGCTTGTGAGTGCTACTCTGAAGAGAGCTATATAGCTTGTGAGCGCTGCTCTGAAGAGGGCTATATAGCTTGTGAGCGCTGCTCTGAAGAGGGCTATATACTGTAGCTTGTGAGTGCTACTCTGAAGAGAGCTATATAGCTTGTGAGTGCTGCTCTGAAGAGGGCTATATAAGCTTGTGAGCGCTGCTCTGAAGAGGGCTATATACTGTAGCTTGTGAGTGCTGCTCTGAAGAGAGCTATATAGCTTGTTAGCGCTGCTCTGAAGAGGGCTATATAGCTTGTGAGAGCTGCTCTGAAGAGGGCTATATAGCTTGTGAGCGCTGCTCTGAAGAGGGCTATATACTGTAGCTTGTGAGTGCTGCTCTGAAGAGAGCTATATAGCTTGTGAGCGCTTCTCTGAAGTGGGCTATATAGCTTGTGAGCGCTGCTCTGAAGAGAGCTATATAGCTTGTGAGCGCTGCTATGAAAAGGGCTATATACTGTAGCTTGTGAGCGCTGCTCTGAAGAGGGCTATATAGCTTGTGAGCGCTGCTCTGAAGAGAGCTATATAGCTTGTGAGCGCTGCTCTGAAGAGAGCTATACTGTAGCTTGTGAGCGCTGCTCTGAAGTGGGCTATATAGCTTGTGAGCGCTGCTCTGAAAAGCTATATAGCTTGTGAGCGCTGCTCTGAAGAGAGCTATATAGCTTGTGAGCGCTGCTCTGAAGAGCTATATAGCTTGTGAGTGCTGCGCTGAAGAGGGCTATATAGCTTGTGAGCGCTGCTCTGAAGAGGGCTATATACTGTAGCTTGTGAGTGCTGCTCTGAAGAGAGCTATATAGCTTGTTAGCGCTGCTCTGAAGAGAGCTATATAGCTTGTGAGCGCTGCTCTGAAGAGAGCTATATAGCTTGTGAGCGCTGCTATGAAGAGGGCTATATACTGTAGCTTGTGAGCGCTGCTCTGAAGAGGGCTATATAGCTTGTGAGCGCTGCTCTGAAGAGGGCTATATACTGTAGCTTGTGAGCGCTGCTCTGAAGAGGGCTATATAGCTTGTGAGCGCTGCTCTGAAGAGAGCTATATAGCTTGTGAGCGCTGCTCTGAAGAGCTATATAGCTTGTGAGCGCTGCTCTGAAGAGCTATATAGCTTGTGAGCGCTGCTCTGAAGAGGGCTATATACTGTAGCTTGTGAGTGCTGCTCTGAAGAGGGCTATATAAGCTTGTGAGCGCTGCTCTGAAGAGGGCTATATACTGTAGCTTGTGAGTGCTGCTCTGAAGAGAGCTATATAGCTTGTTAGCGCTGCTCTGAAGAGAGCTATATAGCTTGTGAGAGCTGCTCTGAAGAGAGCTATATAGCTTGTGAGCGCTGCTCTGAAGAGGGCTATATAGCTTGTGAGAGCTGCTCTGAAGAGGGCTATATAGCTTGTGAGTGCTGCGTTGAAGAGGGCTATATAGCTTGTGAGCGCTGCTCTGAAGAGTTATATAGCTTGTGAGTGCTGCGCTGAAGAGGGCTATATAGCTTGTGAGCGCTGCTCTGAAGAGGGCTATATACTGTAGCTTGTGAGTGCTGCTCTGAAGAGGGCTATATACTGTAGCTTGTGAGCGCTGCTCTGAAGAGGGCTATATAGCTTGTGAGCGCTGCTCTGAAGAGAGCTATATAGCTTGTGAGCGCTGCTCTGAAGAGAGCTATATAGCTTGTGAGCGCTGCTCTGAAGAGAGCTATACTGTAGCTTGTGAGCGCTGCTCTGAAGTGGGCTATATAGCTTGTGAGCGCTGCTCTGAAGTGGGCTATATAGCTTGTGAGCGCTGCTCTGAAGAGCTATATAGCTTGTGAGCGCTGCTCTGAAGTGGGCTATATAGCTTGTGAGCGCTGCTCTGATGCGGGCTTGATTGCCTTAGCTTACATCATCGTATAGCACACACTTCGCGCCAGCAGATCAACCATCAATTACTAGAGTAAAACTGTAAAATCTAGTCTTATTTAATTCCTCACCATTTTCAAGATTTTATCTCTATTATTGTATACAGTTTAGAAAGTCACACAGGTCACTTTTGTCCTGAAGAAGTAAAATGTATCAAGGGGCATTTGTGCTGCAAGATAATCGTGAATTGATCTGCCTGTGTAAACAAACGACCACCGATTGGTTAAAGTTTACCGATCAGCAGTAGTATTGTGGCATTGGTCGGTCTGTATAAATGAACCCTTAGACTAGAGTCTATTGTTAATGGGAACCTGTCAGCTCATTCATGGTGCCCAAACCACTGATGGCGTTATTGCAGATATGTATGTTTTACTCTAAAACATTGCAGCGTTTCATAGAAAACCTAGGACTGTGCTTTTCCAAGGATCAGTCCAAGGTCTCCAGTGGCTTTTCTGCACCCAGATCCTTGAGACTGACTGGTCTCTTCCTATGTGTGCGGGGAAAACCCTATAGAGTCTGGTCTCAGACTAGTCAGCCTAAGGATGCATTCATACACTCGTACAATACTGCCTCTGTACAAATCCCTAGTTAGACCGCACATGGAGTACTGTGTCCAGTTTTGGGCACCGGTGCTCAGGAAGGATATAATGGAACTAGAGAGAGTACAAAGGAGGGCAACAAAATTAATAAAGGGGATGGGAGAACTACAATACCTAGATAGATTAGCGAAATTAGGATTATTTAGTCTAGAAAAAAGACGACTGAGGGGCGATCTAATAACCATGTATAAGTATATAAGGGGACAATACAAATATCTCGCTGAGGATCTGTTTATACCAAGGAAGGTGACGGGCACAAGGGGGCATTCTTTGCGTCTGGAGGAGAGAAGGTTTTTCCACCAACATAGAAGAGGATTCTTTACTGTTAGGGCAGGTGATGGCGAACTCAGTCGAGGGGTTCAAGAGAGGCCTGGATGTCTTCCTGGAGCAGAACAATATTGTATCATACAATTATTAGGTTCTGTAGAAGGACGTAAATCTGGGGATTTATTATGATGGAATATAGGCTGAACTGGATGGACAAATGTCTTTTTTCAGCCTTACTAACTATGTTACTATGTTACAAATAAGTCCAAGATTGGACTGGCAAGCGTGATGGCTTCATAGAAATGTATGAAGTGGTCACTCTGGACGTAAGACCTGTGACCAGTCCACTCATTGTGGTCCGATCTCAGACCGATTTGTGCAGATGTCTGAATGTGCCTTTAGACTTAATGTTGCTGCCTGAGTTTTCAAGTTTTAAGTGATGCCTGGCTCTAAAATCCTCAGCCCTGGGGTGGATGTGCTATTGGTGCAACCTGTAGAGTTACGCAGGGGCCCAAGAGGTAAAGGGGGCCTACTTCCACCTTAGAACAAGGGGAATTGTGCATTGTGATGGATGCAAATGGCCTGTATATTCATGCACAGGGTCTGCTCAGCTGCCTGTGGTTCAGGCACCATTAATCAGATGACTGGTCCCCAGTAAGCTACAAGATAAATGCATGTCTGGTGTTCTACCTTCTCATTATATGAATAAGCTTTATCTACATGAGAAGGCGGATATATAGTGTGAAGTAATGGATTTCCGTCTTCCCCTCACAGGCTGAGAGCTCCACATTGCTCTGAGGTAAAGTCACATCCAGGGTGCTGCCTGCTGATTGATGCCATGGGGAAGGTTCATGCAGGTTACGCGTTTTAGCTCGGTGGAAACTGCCAAGCTGCTGAGATTGATGTGCGCAGACTGTAATTGGTCCTGCCTTGTGTCACAGCACAAACCTTTCTTTTCCAGTTTCCTTCTCGTTTCTCACATAAACAGACCCTTAGGCTATGTTCACACCTTGCGTCGGGTCCCTGCGGGTTCTCCCGCAGCGGATTTGATAAATCTGCAGGGCAAAACAACTGCGGTTCTCCCTGCAGATTTATCGCGGTTTGTTCCGCGTTTTCCGCTGCGGGTTTCCGCCTATACTATTGATGCTACATATGCAGCAATATGCAGCATCAATAGTAATGTTAAAAATAATAAAAATTGGTTATACTCACCCTCTGATGTCCGGATCTCCTGGGCGCTGCACCCGGCGGTCCGGTTCCTAAGATGCTGTGGGAGAAGGACCCTTCGTGACGTCACGGTCATGTGACCGCGACGTCACCGCAGGTCCTGGTCGCACAGCAACTCTGACCGGACAGCCGCGTGCAGCGCCCAGGAGCTCCGGACATCAGAGGGTGAGTATAACCAGATTTTTTATTTTTTAACCCCAAATATGGTTCCGAGGGCCTGGAGGAGAGTCTCCTCTCCTCCACCCCGGGTACCACCCGCACATTATCCGCTTACTTCCCGCAACGTGGGCACAGCCCCATGCGGGAAGTAAACGGTTCAATGTATTCCTATGGGTGCAGAATCGCAGCGATTCTGCACAAAGAAGTGACATGCTGCGGGTTGTAAACCGCTGCGTTCCCGCGCGGTTTTTCCCGCAGCATGTGCACAGCGGTTTGCGGTTTCCATAGGGTTTACATGTTACTGTAAACGCTATGGAAACTGCTGCGGACCCGCAGCATCAAAATCGCGGCGGTTCCGCGGTAAAAACCGCTAAGTGTGAATATAGCCTTAGACGTTGTCAGTATATTGGCTGAGAAATTCTCATTGTCACTTGTCATGATATGGGAGTCTGGGTATATGTAAATCAATATAAATGGGATTGATCACGAGGTTGTTTCATGAGGGACATTTGGGAGTATAGCTTGTCACTTCTGGGCATCAGACTGGTATAGGGCCCCCGTGGAGACAGGGAGGCCATCAGCGTCAAATTGTCATGGGGAAATAATTTAGTGGTCACAGAGCTCACAGATCGCCATCCAAGATACATATTGCTTCCTAAAAAATCTAATTCTACGATTGAGAACTGAAAAATACTCATTTGGATCTCAAAATTGTGTCAGCGAACTAAACAGACGATAGTTGTACAAGTGCAATAAAGAGAGGGCCATGTGTACGGAATAAGTCAGCGGTCTGGTCTCCAGACGAAAACTCTTAATCTTCTCAATATTACAGCAGCCTACGAGCTTTGTGCTGGCTTTATAGAAGGCATGCCTTGTAGGATTGTATGTGAGAATTTTTTTATTGGCAGGTGTTTTACTGTATTTGACCATTGCTCATATTATATCTTCATTCGGTGGTAAGAATATCTGTACAATTTTTTTTTCTACGGTATTTCTTGGGCACTGTTGGAACGTTTTCTTCCTAAATTATAACTTGAGCTAATGGAAGTAAAGCACCCTCCCCCACATTAGAAAAAATCAGACCACACGGCTGACATCAGAGAGCTGTCCGATTTTCACGGACTTTGGGGAAGGTTATTTATTTTTTTTATTTTTATTTTTCCATTACTTCATGTATAAGAAAATCTGATGCGCCCCACTCTCGCTCCACGCTCGGGCCACTCTCGCTCCACGCTCGGGCCACTCTCGCTCCACGCTCGGGCCACTCTCGCTCCACGCTCGGGCCACTCTCGCTCCACGCTCGGGCCACTCTCGCTCCACGCTCGGGCCACTCTCGCTCCACGCTCGGGCCACTCTCGCTCCACGCTCGGGCCACTCTCGCTCCACGCTCGGGCCACTCTCGCTCCACGCTCGGGCCACTCTCGCTCCACGCTCGGGCCACTCTCGCTCCACGCTCGGGCCACTCTCGCTCCACGCTCGGGCCACTCTCGCTCCACGCTCGGGCCACTCTCGCTCCACGCTCGGGCCACTCTCGCTCCACGCTCGGGCCACTCTCGCTCCACGCTCGGGCCACTCTCGCTCCACGCTCGGGCCACTCTCGCTCCACGCTCGGGCCACTCTCGCTCCACGCTCGGGCCACTCTCGCTCCACGCTCGGGCCACTCTCGCTCCACGCTCGGGCCACTCTCGCTCCACGCTCGGGCCACTCTCGCTCCACGCTCGGGCCACTCGCGCTCCACGCTCGGGCCACTCGCGCTCCACGCTCGGGCCACTCGCGCTCCACGCTCGGGCCACTCGCGCTCCACGCTCGGGCCACTCGCGCTCCACGCTCGGGCCCCACTGTTTTTGAGTGAGGCCTAAAGCTGTCCAATCCCGCTGATATCATCTGATGTTTTTTTCTGTATGGAGACCTCCTGATTTTCTCATTCATATTTTTTTGCCTGGGGAGATGAGGGTCAGGTAATTTGTATTTTAATGCCTGCTTTTTGTTATTCTTGAGTAAAGCCGATGCAAATGTCTGGCAATGGCTTCTTCCACTTTTAAAAACATAAGCACACTCAGCCAAGCTGTGTACATTCATTTGTTTGGGGGTGCCGAAGCTTTGTTTGTCCGACAGCTATTTTAATGGTATGGAGACTGGATATTAAAGAAGCACTCAAGGAGAAAATAGATTTTTGTGCTGTCCCTTCCCTCATAAACTATAAAGATGAGATGCCCAGCGCAGTTCTATAATCATTCTAACACTTTGGTTGCATAAGTTTATTATGCTTTGTAAATGTTTTTAATTCATTTTGTTTGGCTTGTTATTGTTTTTGCTTCATTCAGGTGATCACTGTCATTGTAAGGGTATGTGCACACGTTCAGGTTTTTTTGCGTTTTTTTTTGCGTCTTTTCGAGATAAAAACGCGATAAAACCGCATTAGAAACCGCAGACATATGCATCCTATCATTTAGAATGCAATCTGCAATTTTTGTGCACATGATGCGTTTTTTCCGCCAAAAAAAAACCGCATTGCGGTAAAAAAAAGCAGCATGTTCATGAATTTTGCGGATTTTCTGCGTTTTTCCCGCTATTCTATGCATTTGGGAAAAAACGCGTCAAAAACTCGTCAAAAACTCGTCAAAAGTGCAAAAAAAACCACATGCGGATTTCTGGCAGAAATGTCCGGTTTTTGTCAGGAAAATTTCTGCAAGAAATCCTGACGTGTACACATACCCTAAAGGAAAACGCAGTATGCGTATACTTCAGTGTGACAGGAGCTGCTCTTCACTGGCTGATAGTAGCAGCATGGAATTGCACACACGTGTAACGCTCTGTCACACTGATAATGTCTCCTTGTCTGCAGTCTGTGGTGAGGGGAAGGATGTGGCTTATCCTGGATTTCAGCAGCAGCCAGCCCCCCGATGAGGTCTCCTTGTCTGCTGTCCGCGGGGAGGGGACGTAGCCTGTTCCTGACTTTTAGTGGCAGCCAGCCCCCCCCCCCCCACAATGATGTCTCCTTGTCTGCAGTCCGCGGGGAGGGGGCGTAGCCTGTTCCTGGCTTTTAGCAGCAGCCCGCCCCAGATGATGTCTCCTTGTCTGCAGTCCGCGGGGAGGGGGTGTAGCCTGTTCCTGGCTTTCAGTAGCAGCCAGCCCCCTGATGTTTCCTAGTCTGCGGGAAGGGGGCGTAGCCTGTTCCTGGCTTTTAGTAGCAGCCAGCTCCCCTCCCCCCCCACAATGATGTCTCCTTGTCTGCAGTCCGTGGGGAGGGGGCGTAACTGTTCCTGACTTTTAGTAGCAGCCAGCCCTCCGATGATGTCTCCTTGTCTGCAGTCCATGTTGAGGTGGCGTAGCCTGTTCCTGGCTTTTAGTAGCCGCCAGCCCTCCGATGATGTCTCCTTGTCTGCAGTCCGCGGGGAGGGGGCGTATCCTGTTTCTGACTTTTAGTAGCAGCCAGTCCCCCGATGATGTCTCCTTGTCTGCTGTCCGCAGGGAGGGAGCATAGCCTGTTCCTGGCTTTTAGTAGCATCCAGCCCCTTGATGATGTCTGCTTGTCTGCAGTTCACGGGGAGGAGGTCGTAACCTGTTCCTGGCTTTCAGTAGCAGCCAGCCCCCTGATGATGTCTCCTTGTCTGCAGTCCATGGGGAGGGGGCGTAACCTGTTCCTGGCTTTTAGTAGCAGCCAGCCCCCCCTGATGATGTCTCCTTGTCTGCAGTCCGCGGGGCTGTGACGTAACCTGTTCCTGGCTTTTAGTAGCAGCCAACCCCCTGATAATGTCTCCTTGTCTGCAGCATGAGGTGGCCTTCCCCAGTTCAGGAAAATTTTGTGCTCCTCTTATAAAATGTACAGTTGGGTTAATTGGCATTCTGGGATCTGGTCCTATTCTTATCTATGAATAGCACACTTTTCTTCCTTACAAATCTTACTTTTGCCATTTTGCAATAGGAACTTGGTGTTAATGCAGTCAGAGGCTTGCTTAGATCGTACAAACTCTTTAAAGCCATGCAAACTCTGCGGGGCTTCAAGTCGACTAGGAAAGGGTCAGTATAGAGATGCTGTCAGATTTAGATCAGAAGTCCAATGTTATGCCTGGTGGAGACAAAACTATCCCATTAAGAGCAGTTACATTTCTACCGTCAGTAAGAGAAGCTCTTATTTTTCAACCAGATATAGTTTACCAATTACGGTAATACACTAAAAAGCAATAGTTTTTAGCCGCCGGATCGTCACGTTGTCAGAGTGCTGCGGAACCCGGGTGTCCCACAAGGGGACTCGCTCATGGACCAGGGAAATAAGGAGGTCATTTTCAATGAGGTCCTCATTCCGTTCTGGAACCTAAAAAATAAATAAAGACCTTAAGGTTGGAGACATTAACATAAGGAAAGGAAAGAAAACCGAGACCGAAAACTGGCATGAATAATAAAAGTCAAGAAAAAAAAGGAGTCCAAAAGAAAAATGTAAAGAAAGAGGTTAGTGAATAAAGGAAGATTCAAGAATAGTAAAGTGAGGATACAATAAACAGTCAGCCAGGTATACTTACACGCTGCCGCCTTGCCACCCGACCGTGAACCCGCTGCTCCTGCTCACCCTCTGCCGCAGTGGAATAAGTGCTCTAAAAAAAGGAAAAAAAAAATTGTCATGTGTAGATGTGACAGTGAATACTTACCAATCTGAGGAGGTGAGTACTCACTTCACTGACATGTTCGGCTTGTGAAGGCCCAGGACGTTGCTCCTCCTCAGAAGATGATGACATTCTGATGCATGCAGAAAGAAAGAAATGGCAGAAATTAGGACATGTAGAGACAGAAAAAAGAAAATAAAGACATTGGCTAGGATATACTCACATTGTTCAGAGTGTAGATTCCTTCCTGAGTCTGCTCTGGAAAGCTTCTCTGTCTGCTGAGTAGTGACCTGCAAATGTCCACTCCCTCCCTTTATCACCTTGTAGGTGGGGGGTGGCTAATCGGTGTCTAGACCTGTTTTCCTTAGGTGCAACGCATGCGTTCACATAGACAGTGCGTTTTTTTTGCCGCATTCCTTCCGCTAACAACCGCATACGTTTCTAGGCGGCAAATTGACGCCTCTAAAATTACTACATGTAGCGTCGCCAAACCGCAGACGACCAAACAATGCATGCGTCATCAAACGCGGCAAAACGCAACCGATCGCAGACGCATGCGTCTCTAATGTTAAATATAGGAATACACAACGCATGCAGATAATTGCAGAAGAAACGCCTCGGACACAACCGCAAATGTGAAACCGGCCTAACAAACCTAGTTGGTTCTCATGCTTCGCACTGACGAGGACCAACAGCCCGAAACACCGTGTTTGCGAATTGAGATACTGATTTGGCTTTTATCCTAAGTCATATTCCACGACTCGTTAAAAGGGTTGATTGTGACTTGTAGGATCGCTACTTCCAACAGATGGCGCTATAGAGTTTAAGTCCTCTTTTTCTCAGAAGAGGCAATTTGCATATTATATGCATGTGTTGCTGCATTTTGTTTGCATTGTCAAACCGAAGATTTAGTATTTCCTACATTACAACTAATCATTCCACCCTCTTCTAGACAATGTCTCTGCATACTCCATTCTGCTGTCCTGCTCTTTGGACACAAGATCCCTCCCTGGATTGGGAAAGAACCTTTACACCTATGGCCAGATTGTCAATTAATTTCTTACCACATATGATAGCTTGTGTATAGACTTGTGGGATTTTACACTTGTTGAATTATTTTAAAAGCTGTTGATATTTATATTTTTACTTATTAAATGTGTAAATTGAGGGCCGACCCCTCTGCGATTTGTACTTGTAGGGAATATTTAGCATATGTGAAATTGAATTTTGTTGTTGCTATATAGTAATTGCCCGGGGTCACATAGGAATTACATGGAGCAAGTCTGGGCCGTCGTCTACATGAAAAAAGTCTACCGTTTCCGCAGTGCCAGTCTGTGTGGCGTTACCCTAATTTATGACAAGAGGAAAACATGCAGGATTAGTCTTGTCCTATAAATGCTGGATCTTATTTAAAGCTTTATCCATTTTTCTGATTGATATACCCAGTAGACTGCTATCTAAATGTTTGATTGAAAAGCCCAAAACTTATAGACCTGTTTATATTATAAATGAAACAGATATGTCCAAGCAACAATTATAAAAAAAAAATGTGAACAGGGGTCCAATAGCCACATAGAAAATACCATAAAACAACGGAACACTCCTATATGAATAATTAAATACTGAGAAACATGGAGTTAAGGCAGTCAGTCTATAACATTTACAGAAATCTTATTATTTCAACATATAACAACATTTTTTAAACATCAATAAAACTAGATAGTAATATAGAAGCATTAAGATTAATGATGGACTCGGGTAAGACGAGTCTAGGGTCAACACGTAGTACGGTAATATAAGATTTGGGGGAATGGTGTTCCTAAATCCAAAAAGGAAGTTTCTATCCCAGTTTGTAAATATGTGAATGTACCTTTAAAAGGTCAAGAGGTCTATATATCAGAAGTGTCATGACTTATGAAATTCACCTTAATGCATGTTTAATAGACAAAAATTAACCTATAATGTTTGTAAACTGAATGATTCAGGAATATTTCTTACCAATATAGAGCCCTGCGTGACTCTAGACTCGCAGCCCCAACGCGCGTTTTGCGTGAGCTTCCTCACCCCCCTTATATTACTGTGTGTTCACCCTAGACTCCTCTTACCTTCATCGTTAATCTTGATGTTTCTATATTACAATCTATTTTTATAGATTTTAAAAAAATGTTATATGATGAAGTAGTAAAAATATTTTTGTACATTTTATAGACATGACTGCCTTGACTCCATGTTTCACAGTATTTAACTGTTTATATAATAGTCACAACTACTGTCTCCTTTTCACCATCCTTATCAAATTAATCCTCAATGATGCAATTATGTTGCCTGCTAGGCACAAACTCTCATCTTGCGGCAAGTATTCCTCATCTTCTAAAGGGGGCTAAAAGGTAAAGTTTCTCCTTGTGGAGAGCAGTAATTTGGCGAATAGAGAAACTTTACCACTTGGACCCCCTGTCTGTGGCCACTCACCCAGCCAAACCAGTTTTGCTTTTCAATGATGGGGGCAAACACTACCAAAATGGAAATGCAAATGGAATTTCAGGTTTGGCTTCTCTTCCCTTTTTAAATGGGGGCTATTGACTTTTAGGAATGCTGATCCAATTCGTGGCCCTATAGTTCCTGTATTCTTTTCCTCTGAAGAGGGTACTTGCATATTCAAATTTCCATGGGATCAATGCATCACTTATAAGTCGCTCTATACCATCTTCACATTTTTGGCAGGTGGCCGTGTGCAACCTTGACTGTGGCTCCATTCATTATCTGTGAGGCTGCAAAGTGAGACGCTCTGCCTTTTCTATAGAGAATGAATGGAGTAGCGTTCAGGCATCCTACCAGCTGCTAAATTTTGAAACTGGGATAGAAATACCCCATTCTTTCTGACCAGTTCAGGTCTCAGCAGTTGGACCCCCCAATCAATAAGTTATCGCCTAACCTATTGAATTTATTGTGGATCATGTGTATTATCCCAATATGTAGAAGGTGTGATCAAATTATTATTAGCAAATTCCTCTAATTAGAAAAGTAGTATAGTTCTTCTGATAAGCTATGGCGCTTACCCCATGTGCAGGGCATTGCAGTAGCTTAGATATCTATGGTTACGACCACTCCTATAGTGACAGCTGTTAGTGGTTGTAACCATGGAGATATCTAAGCTACTACTATGCCCTGCACATGGGATAAGCGGCATAGGTCATCAAAAGAACTATACTAGAACTGGAGGCATTTTCTAAAATTATTACGGTATTACACATCTAATATATAATTGCCTAGAATACTACTTCCTGCAATTTGTGCCAACTTCCGTGGCTTTGTCCGGAGCTAATGTCCGGAGCTAATGTCCGGAGCTAATGTCCGGAGCTAATGTCCGGAGATAAGTGACGTCAACAGTGTCCAGTGTCTGATTGGTTGCCGCCTGCTGCGAGCAACCAATCAGAAACGTGCCGTACTGTGTCACACTCCGCCCGCCATTTTGGTGTGATTTTTGAATTTTTACCTCACAGCAAGTTTCTACTGCGTGGAGGCGGGCCCAGTGACGTTGCTCTTCAAGCTCCTGCCGAATTTCGTCAAAAAAATGATAATACCATTTACCAAAACTATATATATTTAGTTGTGAAGTGGTTCAGTGACATTTTCACACCAATTTTGAACTTTTGTTTGGTGTTTTCTCCATATACTGCCTATTATTTTTGTTCTTTCTTACTATTATTTATTAATTGTATTATTCTTACATTTGAATAAATAAAGTATATATGGATTCTAGACTCCCGATTCTTTAGAATCGGGCTGCCATCTAGTACTACATATTGGGATAGAATCTTTGAGATGAGAATACCCCTTTAATAATGATCTGAAGGGCTCACACGAGTGTTGGCATATTTGGTGCTTTTTATACCTAATTTGTTTGGTCCACCTTGGAATCCGATTTGTTTAGTTGAAACATGAATTTGACAGAATATTGTCTTTTCCCAGGAAAAATTATTTGGCTGTAGTACGTAAAGTTATACAGATCTTCGAGTAGGTGTATATTTGTATAAGAGTTGATGTCATAGAAAGTGGCATGAGGTCCATAACGGATGTGACTGTGGAGGGGGCGAAAGGTGGGTCTCTTAAATACACAGCAGTAAGATATAAGGCGTTCTCAGATTAATAACTATTTATTTTCATTGATAAAAGCGTATTCATTTGAGGGCATCTAAGCACGTCTAGTCGTAATGTGGCGGGAAAAATGCGTGCTTGTAGTCATGTGGCCACCGGCAATACCGTAGAATTCTGAGACTGCACACTGTATGGATTCAGAAGTCGGTAGCCACCAGATATAATTTATAATGCTATATCTGCAAGTAAATGGCAATTTTACACATGGTAGACTCCATTTAATGGCTGTGTGTGATCCACAGAAACACATGAGAATAGGACATACACAAAGTTTAATGGAATGAACATGCAGATTAGTTAGAGACTCGTTAACTATTCTATTTAGTCTGAGCAACATAATGTAGGGGCAGAAAGCCTGATTCCATGAATGTGTCATTTATTAGGATGTTTGCTGTAGTTTCAATACAATCAGTGTTTAATCAGCAGGAGATTATCCCTAAAGCACTAGCAAGCAAACCCAGCTAATCTGTTTAACCCCACCATTAATGACAGATTGCTGACCGACCGTGTACACAGGAATCTGCCACTCGGGTCGTGGGTGAGGCTATACACAATTTAGTATTATAGCACTGCTACATCTACAGCAGAGAAAGCAGGGATTTTATCAAAACTGCGCCAACCAGCCCAATAAGTGATACATCGCTGGATTCACGGATGCTGCTCTTAGATTATATAACTACAACCTACTGTTTACAGGAATGTGTGTCTGGTTCCATTAAACCCTATTGGTCATTGTTGTGCTGTTTGTTTGTAAAATGCGCGACAAAAGATGATAAATGCTAATGTGTGAATGTAGCCTTAAGCCAAGTTCAGACAGCCATTGTAAATCTCCGCCACCGACTACGACATTGTGTCCCATCACATGAGCAGCCTCCTGCAAACCTGTCCTTATTGTGATTTTTTTCTAACACTGACAAGTATGTATTTGAGCACTGGGTTTGGCGCAGTCCGTTTCTTACTGGCAGCACACTGAGAATAAATCCCTTCTTCTGTACGTACGCTTGGAAATCTTGTCGGTTTTGTAAATGGATGTTTCCGACTTCTCTGGTAAAGTGAAGCGTGCGCTTTTCACGTCTCTGCTGATGAGGTTTCATACCGTGCTCCGCGTATTTCTACGTCTGCTCGGCCCCAGAATACTTTTTATGGCAGATCTACATGCGGAAATAGCTCGCTTCAGGGCCTAAAAGATTGAACGAGGGAAAGAGGGCTGAACCCAAGAAGAAAAATCTCCGATGTCCAAAGCTGACTGCAGCGGAGCAGTATAGCGTCATCACTTCTGCACACATCCATTTTCCCTGGCTCTTCATTTTCGCCATAGTGTTTGATGGCGCTGCCATGTCTGATACTGTGCAGTGCTCTGTACCAGGACTTGGTTATGTGTCTTCATAGATGGCTGCATCTGTAACGTTCCCTCCGCTTTTTGGACAGGTTTTGCCTGAACTTTAATATTTTAAGTTCTTTCAGTATAAATAAAGACTGCAGTAAACATCTTTTATTTTTTCTTTTCCCGTCTATTGACAGGTAATCTTTGAAGCTGAAGCTTCGGGCGGGAGAGGGGGATATATTGCCGTAGATGACATCCAGGTTTTGAGCTACCCATGTGGTAAGTATGTATATATGCATCTGTTTAAAGGCTATAAACACATCTGATGTCGAAAAAAATTTTTTTTTCTTGTTAGAGCATTTTTTTTTTAAAACTGTTAAAACTAAGTTTCTGTCTTCAATCTTTATTCCTTCATTCATTTTCAGACTTTCTGATATATAGTTTGCAACCTTTTCCAGGTTTCCGATTTCTCTCTTTTGGGAGTGTCTCCACCTGTAATATAGGTTGGATTTGTCGTGTGTGTGTGTGTGTGTGTTAAAAACACAGACATGTAAACCGCCCCATAGACTTTAATGAATATTTATTCTATGAGAAAATAAGTATAGAACTAGAAAAGCAAAAAACAAACAATGAGGTATCGCGCTAAAATTACTAAGCAGGCTGTAAATTCGGGATTTTACCTCCTGGAAAAATTAGTGTGCCAACAAACCACTAGTACCGGAACTAATGCTGCTAGTAGCGGTCATAGGTGAAATTAATTAATACTTACTCTTTGCCTGAGTTGTGGAATGCGGTCCCAATTGGTGTAATGACTTGCGGGTGCTGCAGTACAGGATTCCAAATAACCAGGCGGCAGGAGTAGTTGGAAGGCGCGCAGAGCCAGAAGCGCCCCGGCCGGTGGCGTCCCTGGATGTGCGGCCGAAAAAAATGGCCTTGCTGGGGGTGGGAATGCTGCGGAAAAAGCAAAAAAACAAACAAAATTTCTAAGAGGGGAAGGGAAATTTTTTTTTTTAAACTATGATTACTTTATTAGTACCTTGAATTAAAAATTGGTATTTAAGATTTAAAATATACTACTGAGTCTAAAATAATTTACGTACAGAATATAGGTAATTTGTGATAGTAATATAATGTAGTACATGGCAAGTACAATCTGGCACACAAATTAGCACTAAAATCAATGCTCATAGTCTATATAGGTTATGTGTTAGTAATATAATGCAGTACATTGTGGGTAAGATCCGGCACACAAATTAGCACTAAGATCAATCAGTATGCAGCCGCAGCCTTTCTCGGTCCATCACACTGGGGGTTAACAGGTTAAGTACTTGGGTCGGCTATATCTGGCAATCGGCAGTGAAGGGGCGGTAACCCTGACGAAGAGGGATGGAGTCCCTCGAAACGCATTGGTTAGTTTTGTTGCCCCAGCAAGGCTCCGTAGCCTCGTGACGTCACACGCTGCAGAGCACTGTTGGCCATTTTTTTCGGCCGCACATCCAGGGACGCCACCGGACGGGGCGCTTCTGGCACTGCGCGCCTTCCAACTACTCCTGCTGCCTGGTTATTTGGAATCCTGTACTGCAGCACCCGCAAGTCATTACACCAATTGGGACCGCATTCCACTACTCAGGCAAAGAGTAAGTGTTCATTAATTTCACCTATGACCGCTACTAGCAGCATTAATTCCGGTACTAGTGGTTTGTTGGCACACTAGTTTTTCCAGGAGGTGAAATCCTGAATTTACGGCCTGCTTAGTAATTTTAGCGCGATACCTCATTTTTTGTTTTTTTGCTTTTCGCTTTCTACCTTATAGGTGCAACAGAGGTGGCACAGCATCTGTCCGGTAGCAGCTTTAGTCCTCTTGTTTCTAGCGTCAGTGTGTTATTAACATTTAAGTATAGAACTCGTTCAAGATAAATGGACGTTTGAATGAGCCCTAAAATGCAGAGAACCAAGAAGGCCGAACGGAGCGAAAACTGACAAATTTGTAACATTTCTACATAAGCTTTTGGTTAATGGATGTATAGACAATCTGCAACAGCAACATTTTATAACATTAAAGGAGCACTAGCACAACATTTTTTTATCCTCTTAAAAAAAAAAATGCTCAAAAAAATAAAGGGAACACTAAAATCCCACATCCTAGATATCACTGAATGACCTGTTCCAGTTGTAAATCTTTATTCATTACATAGTGAAATGCATTGAGAATACAACATTACAATGATCAATGTAAATCAAAATTAAATTTGAGTATCATTCCAAATCCAGACCTCCATGGGATATTGAAGGGGAAAATCGAATTACAGGCTGATCGAACTTCAGTGGAAATGCCCCAAAACAAGGAAATTATGCATATTAATCTGTGTGTGGCCTCCATGTCCCCTGTATGACCTCCCTACAATGCCTGGGCATTGTCCTGATGAGGCGGTGGATGGTCTCCTGAGGGATCTCCTCCCAGATCTGAATTAAAACCTCAGTCAACTCTTGGACAGTCTGTACTGCAACGTGGCGTTGGTGGATGTTACTAGACATGATGTCTCCGATATGCACGGATTCAGGTCTGGTGAACGGGCGGGCCAGTCCATAGCTTCAATGCCTTCATCTTGCAGGAACTGCTGACACACTCCAGCCACATGAGGCCTAGCATGTCCTGCATTAGATGGAACCCAGGGACCACTGCACCTGCATATGGTCTCGCAATGGGCCTGAGGTTCTCATCTCGGTACCTAATTGCAGTCAGGCTACCTCTGGCTACCACATATGGAGGCCTGTGCGGACCTCCAAAGAATTGCCTCTGACTGACCCACTGCCAAATTGCTTATGATGGAGGATGTTGAAGGCAGCAGAACACAAGCACAACACTCACTTGTGGATGTCGCACCCTCATATCGCACTCATGGAGTCTATTTCTGTCAATTTGAGCAGATAAATGCTTTTTAGTGACCTGCTGGAGGTCATTTTGCGGGGGCTCCCGCACTGTTCCTCCTTGCACAGTGGAGGAGGTAGCGGTCCTGCTGGTGGGTTGTTGCCATCCTTCGGCTCCTTCCATGTCTCCTGGTGTACTGGCCTTTCTCCTGGTATTTGCTCCAGGCTCTGGGCACTGTGCTGACACACAGCTACCGTTCTTGCCAAAGCTTGCATTGATGTGTCTTCCTGGATGAACTGCACTATGAGATGAGTTGAGATATATCATTCAGTGATATCTAGGATGTGGTCTTTAAGTGTACCCTTTATTTGTTTGAACAGTGTATATTGCAATTATGATTAGCACTGTGTAATTGCAATCGCTCATTTTGCGTTTTTATACCCATTTAATTTTTCGATTTTCCATTAGGTTTATGACATCACATGATTAAAACTGACTAGCTGAATCCTTCTAAGCTCTATGTAGAAACAGGAGATCAATTTCCCCTGTTTGACACATAAGTCATTGCAAAAAATCCCTGACAAGGGAGCAGATGGGTCAAGAATTAAAGAGGGAAATGATAAACGCAGGGAAAAGAGACTTCTTGTTTGTACATAGAGCAGAGAAGACAGAATAATTAGCTGGGTAGAAAGATAAAATGAGCAATTGTAAATACACAGTGCTGTATAACATGACAATTGCAATATTTTAAGTGGATAAAACTTTGATGGGAGTGCTTCTTTAATTAAAGGACAGAACCTTTCTTTACTCTTTTTTTGAGTGCCCTTTCAATTTCATGCATATTGGTCTTGTTCCCATCACTCCAAACTCTGCCCGAAAGTTCAGAGCTCAGATGATGGAAGCACACACTTTCTATCAAACCACTACTCTGCTTCTGTCTCGGATCCAGCTGATCTGTTCGCAATTTAAAGGGAACTTGGCTTTTTTTTTTTCCTTAGTCAATATATTTATAAAGATTTAGGCACTTATTAAGCCAGCGTCCATCAGTATAATATGCCAGTAGCGATATTTTGTGTTTTTACGTTGATACTTCTTTAAATACAATGACTCAGAAACAATAGCGGTTTAAGCCTCTATTGTTTGTTGCTCCGCGTGGAAAATGATGTGCTTTCTACATTAATTACTGAGTAATCTCATCTGTGAAAGAAGACCTTAGTAAATGAGTGCTAATCCTTAATTAAAAGAATAAATGCTTTTATTTGTGATGGGTCTTAATTAGTTTGTTTCAGTTGTGGCTACAATACCTTTAAATGAAGATCCAACATGCACTCTTCATATAGCTGGCTCCAGGGAATTTTACCCCCCTCGTTATAAATAAGTTGAGAGTAGACTATGACCAACTATATAATTTTGGGTGCACTTACAATGCACGATGCGCACTGTTAAACAACCGGCGATCGGCCACATGTTTCTACCGGCTTACCAGGCTTCAGATGTGCACTGATCCATGTGTAATGCTTATTTGTTGGATGATTGTCAGCCAGTTTGCACTGCGATATCATGAATTTAGAAGCGCTCGTTCAAAATGGTCCTGCAGTGTAAATGTATTCTGAGTTGACCCCATTTGTTATATGCAGAGTTATTTGATACTTTGACCATCCAACCCATTGCCATGTTTTTGCCACGCCTGTCAAATTTGTTAGAATAATTCTACGTGGTGACTTGCGCACCTGGCAAACATAACATTAAGTGAATTTGTTACCAGATTTTTGCTACCTCGTATGAGAGAAGCATATTGTAGAAAAAAGCGTCATCCCTACATGTAGGTCATAGGAAGCTGAAGAAAATGACACCTTGATCTCTGTGATCCGATATTTTATTCCAGAGTAATTCTTGTTTTACTTGTATGTAAATGAGCTGTTTAGATCTATAGGCCGGACACTGATCTCTGAGAATCTGCCTCCAGTGATTGTTTTAAATGGGAGGGGATATTACAGATGTGATGTGTAATGGCCGCTCTCTGATCTCACTGCAGAGCTGTGTGTGACTATACCTGACACATCTGCAGGTTCCTCTCCCCTTCAGCTTCCATCTCCCAGGCAGACAATAAAGCAGAGCTATGAGAGCTGCAGCTGCTAACGTGTTTACTATGAGACAAAGTTCAGTTTTACTCCTCTTTGTTAGTTACTTGTCTCCCTCTGATCCTACTAAAGCTATGTACACACGTCTGGAATTGCCGTGGAAATTTCCGCGGCAATTCCCCAACTGTGCCCCGGGTAAAACGCATGCGGAATTGGCATGCGGTTTCTCGCTAAACAGTAGCGTTTTACAAGCGTAATTAGCTTGCAGAATGCTAGCGTTTTCCGAGCGATTTGTAACATCGCTTGGAAAACTGATTGACAGGTTGGTCACACTTGTCAAATATAGTGTTTGACAAGTGTGACCAACTTTTTACTATTGATGCTGCCTATGATCTAATGTTAAAAATAATAACAAAAATAATAAGTTGTGATATTCTCACCTCTGGCAACCCCGGCAATCTTCCCGCTCCTCGTGATGCTCCCTTTCCCAATAATGCCTTGCGGCAATGACCCCAGATGACGTAGCATCACGCGAGACTGCTACGCCATCACAGGTCATTGCTGCAATGCATTACTGGGAACGGAAGCATCGCGAGGAGCGGGAAAGCTGCGCAGGACACCGGAAGGTGACAATATCACGATTTATTATTTTCATTCTTTTTTTTTTTAATTTATATGGTGCCCAGTCCGTGGAGGAGAGTCTCCTCTCCACCCTGGGTACCAACCGCACATGATCCGCTTACTTCCCGCATGGTGGGCATAGCCACATGCGGAAAGTAAGCAGATCAATGCATTCCTATGTGTGCAGAATCCCCGCGATTCCGCACAACGAACGAAAATGCTGTGTTTTTTTTCCGGAATGCGATTCCGCCGTGGAAAAAGCGTAGTATGTACACAAAAATTGCAGATTGCATTCTAATAATAGGATGCTTATTGTATGCTTTTTTTTGCGGTTTTATATCGTTTTATAGCGAAAAAAACGCGAAAAATCCTTAATGTGTGCACATAGCCTTGTGGTTATATTTTTACCGTTTTATTGCTTCCTTCTACAATAGTACGCAATGCAGAGTTGTGATATTTTATTCCGCCTGGCAGAATCGGAACCTTTTGTTAGGCTACTTTCACACTGGCGTTTTTTGCCAGACGTCGCAATGCGTTGTTTATGGCAAAAAACTCATCCTGCAAAGTTGTTTGCAGGATGCGTTTTTGCCCCATAGATTAACATTAGTGACGCATTGCGACACGTCGCAACCGTAAGCAAAAAATGTTAAATGTAACGTTTTTTGCTCCTGACGGACCGCTTTTTCCGACCGCGCATGCGCGGCCGGAACTCCGCCCCCATCTCCCCGCACCTCACAATGGGGCAGCGGATGTCCCGGAGGAATGCATCCGCTGCACCCGTTGTGCAGTGCGTCAAACGCTAGTGTGGGAATCTCTGCCCGACGCATTGCGACGGAGAGATTCCGACGCTAGTGTGAAAGTAGCCTTAGGTTTTTCATGTGATGGGAATGTACTGTGTAACGGGAACAAGCATCCCCAGGAATGCTAGTTTCCAGATAAACATTACTCAACGAGGATTGCCTCCTAAACTGCATATTCCCCATGTACAGGATAAGTGATAAACGTATGATTGCTGGGGAGCCGACCACTAGGACACCCTCTGAACAGGACATCTGCTTCATTCATGCAGGATAATTTGTGCTCCTCGTTCTAGAGATTTGTGGGGTTCTCCGCAGTCTGACCCCTAGTGCTCATACATTTATTATCTCTATTATGGTTAGGCGATAAATGTTTATTGAGCAGTCCCTTTAATGTTTAGAGATGGAAGACCTTTAATTTTCTTTTTCCCTGTTTGTTTTACCATGAAGTGGCAACTATTGAAGTACCATTTGTACATGACTATATGCACTCAGTTAGCGATAATTGTATTGATCTCTACCAATTACTAGGACAGGGCAGTATACTAATGAAACCTTTTTAATTACATTCTCTGCTAAGAGACAACAGGATCTCATTTGTTATACATGTCATGCCGAGTTGGATAAAAAAAAAAAACCATAATAATTTGTAGTTGCTCTTTTAGTACAACTAAAGGGCCGTGTACCAACCATCCTATAAAGCCCTTTTGTAACCTTATATTAATAGCTGGCACACAGCTGTCTGTCTGTCCCACTTTAAAGGGGTTGTCCGGTCTGAGAAGAAAATGGTGAATTGTGACCTCGTGTTACGTGAATTGGGACGATTCCCCTGTATTACATGTACATGTGGGCGATCATGATTTGCATACTTGTGGTTACGTGCGGCTAATCTCTGGTCTAGAATGACTAGTCTGCAGACACTGTGTGACTGCAGACTTGTGAATCTTCCCGGCGCACAAATCCTCGCAGTTCACGGTGCATGCGCTTGCAGGATTCACAAATCTGCAGTCCGGACAACCCCTTTAAATTTTTTTTCTTTGAAAGATGATGAATGAGACTAGTCAGACGCCAAGAATACAAATTGTATACATGTGGCCATGTGAATTCCCAAAGGGGATGATTCAGCGCTCTGCAAATACATAAAATGACTACAGATTTTTCTTAGGCCAGAAACTCTTTTAAAGCGGCTATCCAAGGCTAGGTCCACATGATGTTTTTGCCATACAATTGGTGTATTGGAGTTTTTTGATTTCTGGGGAAAAAAATATTTTACATGGGTTATCCACTACTAGAGCAAACCCATTCTTGAATTAAATGTTTGGCCTTGATAAAATTAAAAAAAAATCTATACTCCTTTCCCATGCCAACACCGCTCGTGCGATGGAATGGTGCCAGCACGAAAAGGGAGTATAGGTTTTGTTATTTTATCAGGGCCAAATACTTAGATCAAGAGGGGGTTGTCCTAGTAGTAAAAAAACCCTTTAATAGGATGTATAATCGGTATGATTAGGTGGCCATGGACTTCTATGGTAGTATACTACTTGTATACTCTGTAAGGAGTACTAAATACAGTGGGGAAAAAAATATTTAGTCAGCGACCAATTGTGCAAGTTTTCCCGCTTAAAAAGATGAGAGAGGTCTGTAATTGACATCATAGGTAGATCACAACAATGAGTGAACCAAATGAGAAAACAAATCCAGAAAATCACCTTGTCTGAATGACTAGATTTATTTTGCGTATAATGGAGGAAAATTAGTATTTGGTCACCTAAAAACATGCAAGATTTCTGGCTCTCACAGACCTGTAACTTCTTCTTTAAGAGGCTCCTCTGTCCTCCACTCCACTCAGGCATCTCTCATCTTAAGTGGGAGAACTTGCACAATTGGTGGCTGACTACATACGTTTTTCCCCACTGTATATGCTTTAATTATATGGCAAAAATGTGATTACCGTATTTAGTTTAATTTAATATCTTAATTTTAGACTGTTTTAAAACACAAATCCGTTATTTGTTTCCAACTTTTTTGAGAAAACCTTATCTGGAGCTGCTGGGATACTAGAAGAAGCTCCACTATATCTTTAGGCTTGGTTACATAGTGTAGTCACAAATAAGCTCATGGGATTGGGGTAACACCTAGGGGCGCTTTTTCTCCCCTTTAGGGCTTTTAGACACAAGCTGGTGTACGGCGTGTGAATGCAGCCTTGTGTATCGTGTCTGTGTAGCCCAAACCGCAGCGGAAGGCATGGCTATGAATAAAATAGAAATGTCGGAACCGTGACAATCCAGAATTTGATTTACAGTATGTTCCGCAGGAGTTCCGCTCCCTACAACTAAAGCGCCTATACTAACGAGGCTGCGGTTGGACACCAAGGGAAGGAGATATTCCCAGCTGACTTATTACATGTCTCCATTGCTTCTTTTGCCACAGATAAATCCCCTCACTTCTTGAGACTGGGAGATGTGGAGGTGAATGCCGGCCAGAATGCTACATTTCAGTGTATTGCCACTGGACGGGACGCCGTAAACAACAAGCTGTGGCTTCAGGTAACAGACTATTATTTCACTTTACTGTTCACTTAAAATGTAAAGTGTTCACTAGCTAAAGAAACAAATATTTATTCATTGCGTGTACGGCAAGTTTAAAAAATTCCAAGTCTACTGGTGTGACATGAGTGATGGCAAGTGCGAACGTTGTACCCTACAGGAGCACATCGGATGGTGTGTATATACAACTTTCTGGAAATGGTCATTCAACTGAAACATGAGGACTTCATGACCGTTACTGAGAAGTCAAACGCAACGTCTCTACTGCTATAATAGGACCATACAATTATTGAGATGGCGATGTAGAACAGGTGGCACTCACAATGTAGGATTTTGAGCCACACTAGTTGGTTTTAAAGCATCCTCTTTTATAACTTCCATGGCACAGAAATAGATTTGGAAGGGCCTAAAGAAAATATGTGTCATTTGCAGTTAACATGTACCGTGAGATCCTTGCTCTGGTGTCCAGTCTGGTCCTTCATGACATCTGGTCTCCACTTCTACACCTATCATTTTGGCCTACTATGCCCCACGATGTTACTGCACAATGCACAGCATGGGGCCTGGTAAGTGCAGGACACCGGGTCAGGTATACTGGGCACAGAGGTGACTGGCAGCTGCCACAGGAGGACCAGACCAGGCAGCGCACTCAAATTGCTCATCCGTAGACTTTGGTGTTTTGCGGTATAACCTCATCCTGTAGAAATATTTTTCATGTGTGTTTAATTTCTTATCATGTTTTAACTGTGAAATAGTTATCCTGTTATTCTATGCCTGTTAGTCTTGCTCCATACTTATAGTTTATAATTTGTTTGCTTATATAGCATTAATATAGTGTGCATCATTTTACATTGCCATCACGGTCCCCTTTTCCCTATTACCGTAGTTTGTCTTTGTAGCATGGGAGTAAATGTGAGTACCCAGAGAAAACCTATGCAAACTTGGGGACAACATACAAACTCCATGCAGATGTTATCCTTGTTAGGATATGACCCCGAGACCCCTGGTGGCTGTATGTTGATATTTTAGCACATGTCTTTCTCGAAAGTCTCGTGAATATGTTCTGCATCCTCCTCATGGGGTAGATGGCATATGGTGATATATTATTGGGGTAAAGCTGTGACTGTATGGGCTCATACAGCTGTTGGTCCCTTTCTTCTGATGGTTCTCTTTAATATACCTGAATCATATCATGACTTCTAGCCGTGCAGAAACAATCTGCGATGTTTCCGTCTCGCTGCAGAGACATCCCTAGTGGATGATTTGAGATGTGATTGCTCCGTGCACGAGAGCTCTCTGGCTGTTGAAGGAGCAGGCTGGATTTCATTCCATTTGACATCTGTGGATTGCATCAGGTTCTCACAATTAAAGTGGGTGGGTGGGTGCAGTACACACTGCGGAGCAATGAGTAGAACGGGGCCGGGGTCACATTCCATTTCAGCAAAACCAAAAAAGGGGATTTGAAACTTATAGGCTTTCTTTGAAACAGATGTAAGCCCCAGAAGCTTCCAAACAATAAAAACTGTTATCATGTTCAGCTCTACCATGTATTAGGTGTCGTAAGATTTCTGTAATGTTATCACTGCTAGCTGTTTTAGCAGACTGGTTTACATGTAACAGGCGTGCCCTGGCCTCACCTGGTAGTGACACATGATAATAACATTATGGTGCGGTTCAGCTTGCACATATTAATGGATATCGAAACAAAGTTGGTCCACTGCTTAGGAGCACTTGAAATTAAAGAAACACTCCTATCAAAATTTTTGTCCTCTTAATATATTGCTATAATCATACAATTGCTCATTTTGACTTTCTTCACAATAAATTCTTCTGTTTTCTCTGCTCTATGTTGAAGTAGGAAGTTACTTGTCCCTGCATGAATCATTCTCCTCTGTAATTCCTGACCCAGCTGCTCCCTCTTTCCCACTGCCAGTGACTTTTGCAAAGACTCATGCAGGGAAAATTGACCTCCTGTAGAAGGATTCAGCGTTTTTAATCACCTAGTGTCATAAACCTAATGGGAAAGAGAACAATTAGCCGGACAGAAAGATAAAATGAGCAATTGTAAGTACACAGTGTTATATAATATGATGACTGGAATATGTTAAGAGAATTGGAGTGGTCGCTGGAGTGGTGCTTCAAATCTAAGTCCCCTGCCTTGTCTTATACTCTTTTCGGCATCTTAATTTATCGCTGCCGCTCATGTTGGTCTCCAGCAATTTGTGACCTGCTGTCTGCTTACAGTATTTGTTGGAGCGAGATAAAGGCCTCTCTTCAATGTAAGTTTATGAGGGCCTCGTTCCAGCTCTCATAGATTTGCATTGAGAAGTCAGAAGCTGCGGTCACCAAAATGGCATCTCTGCACCAAAAAAGTGAAGACGTTGGAGGGAAAGTTTAAGGGTAGGGCCAAGAACCTTACATTAGAAACACCACTCCAGCACTGGACCCCTCCCCCCCCAAAGAAAAACAAAATGGCAGCCTAGTCAAATGTGTAATGGGTGTCCGGGCAAACTAATACTCTTGATCTGACTGGTTGGTAAAATGGACCACCATCTGACACCCAGAGACTATTGTGCATCTGTAACAAATTAATTCAGTGAATAAGATACATTGGTGGAAAAAGAGCCAATGAAGTAAAGTGGAAAAGTGAGAGAAAATGCATGTGGTGAGTGGTTTTCGTGAAGTAGCATGTCAAGAATTGAAGGGTTAACCCTTGGTGCAGTAAAGTACTGACAGATGCCTGTTTTTGTTGGATAAAATCAGAAATCTGAGTGCCAGCCTCAGTTGAGAATTTTTTCCTCTTCCTTTTTGATATGACGCTGGATGAAAGTGTTAGGCTACTTTCACACTAGCGTCGGAATCTCCCCGTCGCAATGCGTCGGGCAGAGATTCCGACGCTAGCGTTTGACGCACTGCCCAACGGGTGCAGCAGATGCATTTCTCCGGCGCATCCGCTGCCCCATTGTAAGGTGCGGGGAGGTGGGGGCGGAGTTCCGGCCGCGCATGCGCGGTCGGAAAAAGCGGTCCGTCAGGAGCAAAAAACGTTACATGTAACGTTTTTTGCTCCCGGCGGTCCGCCACAACACGGCGCAACCGTCGCACGACGGTTGCGACGTGTGGCAAAGCGTCGCAATGCGTCGCTAATGTTAATCTATGCGGCAAAAACGCATCCTGCAAACAACTTTGCAGGATGCGTTTTTTTGCCATAAACGACGCATTGCGACGTCTGGCAAAAAACGCCAGTGTGAAAGTAGCCTTAGATTGTTGACAGACAGGAAAACATAGAAATGTGACGGCCTTCGGGAGGTTTTAAACCGTTAATGCTGGGAATCTTGTTTGTGAAACAATTTGACCTTGTTATGTCACTAGGACTCTTATTGTACTGATAATTTAGACCTTCTGAATTCTATGGAGATGACTGTACTTGTGTCAACTCTCGTCACATTTGTGGGCTTCCTTTTGAGATCGCAGGGCCAGCTGCTTTCTTGATGCACTTCTAGAAGTGCACTGTATAATCAGTCTGAAGGATCGTTGGATATTTTTTCATCGTCTTTCAACTACACTCACATGTTCTGTAGATGAATATTATATAGTGTACTTGGATAAGTCATGCATTGAGTGTAAAATGGACTATGTTATGGGAGACTGTTCTAGTAGTTGGAGTTGAAGATAGCGAAAATCAAATGAAGGCAAGAAAGAGACCCTTATACCAAGAATATTTGTCATCCTGCAGGTTACTAAGCAGTCTACCAAGTAAGGCTGTTTTCACACTTTCGTTGGAGACTTCATTGCAGATCTTGCAACGATCCTGACAAAATAGCACCGCATGGTGGACACCATGATGGAAAACGGCGGAGGTCCGTCATATGACAGAACCAACACTGGCATCAATTTTGTTGTTCTGCGGCAGAGAAGAACACCAGAATGAACAAACTTTGATGTGATCGATGCATAAAGTCCTTCATACACTTTACATGGCTGTTGGCTAATTAATCGTTCGGCCAGCAGCTGCCTTTCGAATCCTCCATTAGAACATGGATTCCTCCTTCTGCTGAGCTTTGTCTTCTCAGAGCAAATCCCTGCTAGACTCCTATGGTGTTGCAGTCTCTCTTGAAATCACAACTTATTCCAAAATCGGATATGTTGGATCCTTTTCTTCTCCGTCATCATGTATCATAGGAGATTTGGGAAGCCCCCGTACACATTAGTCTGTAAGCCAAACCTGTTCATATTGCCTAGTTTGGCTGACATTTGTCTAATGTGTATGTGGGGTGGGCTTAAAGGGAACCGGTCATGTCTTTTTTTTTTTTTTTTTTTTTGCTATTAAACTGCTCCCAAAAACATGTTTTTCTCAAGCAAAACATCCCAGTATTTATCACAAAAATACACTTTATATACTTTGATTGACCCACATACCTCCAGTTTCAGTCGTCGTGGTGGGGATCTCTAGGTTTCCAGTCACGGTCATTCACATGCCCTTTTAAATTCTCCACGCCCATCGCTTCATGATTAAGTCCCGTCACCGCAACCTCCCAGGCGATCCCGCGTTTGCCCAATGACTCGGCTTTCCGTGTATGCTCACCGAATCTGAGTGTACAATTTTCCTGACACCATATGAAAAAAAAAAAAGCACGGACAGACTATTTCTTACGAAGAACCTGGAAAACCATGATAAATAATTCTGATGAGACATCGGCAGCATAAACAGTTAAATGTTAATTATTTTGACTAAGTATTCTTCAGCTTAAAAAAAAAAAAATCAGACACCCTAAATTTTTTTCCGGACAGGGCAAAAGAGTGCCGTCCTTTAATTTCTGAACTGTTGGCAACCAAGTAAGTAGGCAAACAGAAGATTACGTTGTACATTGACATCACCCTAAGGCTTGGTTCCCATTGCGTTAATGGGAAAGCGCTAACGGACAGCGTTGCACGGCGAAATTAACGCCGTGCAACGCGTCCGTTATCACGCCCATTCACGGCAATGGGAACGCGCAGCACTAGCGCGTGCCATGTTCGGCACGCGCTAGCGACGCGCCGGTGTTTCCTGGCGCGCCGCGGACGCTGCTCGCAGCATCCGAGGCGCGCCCGCGGTCCGTTCCCCGCTCTCGCAGATCGGGGATCTGCGAGAGTGGGGACGTTACCGCGACCCCGGGACGCGGCCACATTAAAAACATTGCGTTAGCGCAACCCGCTAGCGTTAGCGCTAAACGGGTTGCACTAACGCAATGTGACCCTAGCCTTACTTTATAGGTTTTTTCCATACATATAGCCCCAGTCAGTTACAGTATTTTTTTCTTTTTTCCAAGTTACAGGGAAATAGGTTTGTACCTTTAGACAATAACCTCTCCTTCCCATCCATCTGTAGCGCATTCTGTCCCACCACTTCCTTATTTATCATTTCCGCCTACGCAATGACAGCAAATGATCATGCTCTTGTCATTCTGCTAGGCTTTCTTAGCCAACCACATACAGATCTTGCTTTGATTATCAACATACGGTACTTGTATGCAGTAAATAATTCCTACTCTGTGCTGTAATAAATTCTTGTCAAATGTCTCTTGGTGGGAGGTGATATCGCCATTGAGAGCAATGATTACTACAGAAGTACTTTAGCTTGTGTAACCTAAGGGATTGTGAGTGAAGGTAATGCTTTTACATAATTAATACTTTTATAATATATAGTTACATAGTTATTAAGGTTGAAGGAAGACTTTAAGTCCATCTAGTTCAACCCATAGCCTAACCTAACATGCCCTAACATGTTGATCCAGAGGAAGGCAAAAAAAAACCCATGTGGCAAAGAGTAAGCTCCACATTGGGGAAAAAAATTCCTTCCCGACTCCACATACGGCAATCAGACTAGTTCCCTGGATCAACGCCCTATCAAGGAATCTAGTGTATATACCCTGTAACATTATACTTTTCAAGAAAGGTATCCAGTCCCCTCTTAAATTTAAGTAATGAATCACTCATTACAGCATCATACGGCAGAGAGTTCCATAGTCTCACTGCTCTTACAGTAAAGAATCCACGTCTGTTATTATGCTTAAACCTTTTTTCCTCCAAACGTAGAGGATGCCCCCTTGTCCCTGTTTCAGGTCTATGATTAAAAAGATCATCAGAAAGGTCTTTGTACTGTCCCCTCATATATTTACACATTAAAATAAGATCACCCCTTAGTCTTCGTTTTTCCAAACTAAATAGCCCCAAGTGTAATAACCTATCTTGATATTGCAGACCCCCCAGTCCTCTTAGGCTGCTTTCACACATCAGGTTTTTGGTTTCAGGCACAATCCGGCAGTTTCAGGCACAATCTGGATCAGTTTTTTTCTGATGCCTGATCCGTTTTTTCCCCATAGAGTTGTATTACTGCCGGATTGTGCCTGAAGGACATCCGTTTCATCCGTTTTGTGCCGGATCCGTCCCTTCAGGCTTTTTTGCCGGATTCAAAAAACGTCTCCTGCAGCGTTTTTTGTGTCCGGCGAAAAAGCCTGAAGGGACGTTTCCGGCAATAAACGCATGGAACTGATGTGTGAAAGAACATTTCCGGCGACCGAATCCGTTTTTAACACACTGAGCATGCTCAGAAGCTTTGTCTGTCTCTCTCTTTCTTTCTCCCTCTCCCTTAATGTATGTACTATACGGTGCATGTTAGCTTTTCATTATACTTGTTATGCAGCATTATTTCATATGGCTTCTTATGTAAAATCATTTAGTTCCTTTGGAAGGTGGCTTGGACTACTGCACCACTCAGACCTTTGTTGCAGGTACTCCTCGTGTCAAGTTGGATTATTTACTTATTTTTTTAACACTGATTTTATTCATTCAAAGTAAATACCAAAATAATTGTATAATGTAAATGCTATTGAATATCACAGATTAAAAAAAAATTGTGAGCGATCAATGGTTTAAATAAATACCAGTAGACCTATAACTATTGAGCAAATAGTGAAGTACATATAATGTAAGAAAGCTTCAGAAATGCAGTGAAAATATTCAGAATGTCTGATGTAGACCTATACACTGGTAAACTATTCTCATCCTAAACGGACACTTTTTTTTTCTTTGTTTTTCATGTACATATAGTCTAATATGTTCAGGAACTGCCTTTATTCTCATACCGGTAATTTGCTATCCGCATTTTTTTTGAAGGGGTGTGCCCCTCCTAATAAGCATTCTGCCAGCACTATAGGTACTTTTCCTCACTTCCCAGCATGCCTTGCTCCTGCTATTGTCCCATTGCTGCCGAAGCAGAGAGACGTAGACTAGTGATGAGTGAATATACTCGTTACTCAAGATTTCTCAGCACGCTCGGGTGTCCTCCGAGTATTTTTTTTAGTCCTCGAAGATTTAGCTTTTCTTGTCGCAGCTGAATGATTTACATCTGTTAGCCAGCATAATTACATGTGGGGATTCCCTAGCAACCAGGCAACCCCCACATGTACTTATGCTGGCTAACAGATGTAAATCATTCAGCTGTGACCAGAAAAACTAAATCTTCGAGGACTAAAAAAAATACTCGGAGGACACCCGAGCGTGCTTGAGAAATCTTGAGTAACGAGTATATTCACTCATCACTAACGTAGACTGATCCCTCCTTCCTGTTGGGTTTGTTCTCTGCTGCTAAAGGAAAATTACATTTTCAAGGCAGCGAAAAGTCAAGAAAAAAGGAGCTATCTGGCTGCTGGGACTTTGGGCTGAAAACTTTATTATGGGTGAAGTGCGTTGGTAATTATTGCAAGAGTCTACCTTTATTGAAACAGTAATGATTATTTATAGGGAACCTGTTGCATTTGAAAACTGATAGCTGTGGCTACAGGGAGAAAATAAAGTATTACTCTTTGTTTAGCCTATTGCATCGAGTCATCAGGGCAGCGCAAGGAATGGTTATATTCATCACTAGCTATAAAGTGAGTGTACTTTGACAAGCTATGCTGCATATACAGAAGCTGTCACGACTGTTGTCGGGAATCCCGGACCAGGGGCTCCTCCCCTGTCCCTAACGCTAGGGGCACCATAGTTCTCCTGTTCCCCAGATTACTTCTAACGGTGAAGACGCTGGGGCCACATACCTTGCGGAGCTCCTGAATCTGCCCTCAGTCTGTCCACACACACTCACCAGACAACTAGTAAACCTGCTATTTAGTCATCTACCTTCATGAGCTCTGTATAACCAAACTCGTACCACTTATTAACAGCTTTCTATGTACACTGTGCATAGACAGAAAGCTGCCCAACAGTGGTGTGGGCGGGGTTATACAGAGCTCAGCATTCAGAGAACCGCTAGAGCTGCAGCAGAGAAAACTGTGATTTTATCAAAACTTAAGCAAGCATCTCAGAAAGTGATGTCACTGGAATCCCAATCTCTGTGCCTACACCATTCTGCTGTCAGATTACATAGCAAAAGCGTGGTGATAAATGTCCTTTTAATAGTACATTTTGTTACTTTTTAAATATTTTAACTATCGGCAGCATTGATTAAATTCAATAACCACAACTACCGTATCTATATCTCTGTATCCCTTGTAATAGCCGTGCTTCATACGTCCATCTGTATCCTGACTACTGTATCATTTGGGTTAAAGCTTGAAAACTCTAAAGTGAAGATAAAGTAAATTCTGGTTTTAGTCTTGATTTTCTGTTTTAGAGTGGTTGTCATTACTCTGCCGTTGTACCCTTTCATAATGTACCCGGTCTGTTGAACTTTCAACACTGTGTGAATAATTTACGGCTTCTGTCCTTATATCAGATTCTACACACTTCCATTTATAAAAGTTGTTAAGACTATACATATTACTGTTCGCCCTGCAGCATTTACATCAGTATGATGTCCTTTAAAATATTAACCAAAGTAATTAAAACTCTTTATTGAAAGTGATGCTTTGAATTACTGATATGCTTTAGGCTGCGGTACCCTAATTAAATGGCAGGAAAAGTTGTTGAAGGCATAATACCATCCTTGCTGTAGCTAGTGGTCGTTCAGTGAATTAATATAAATGAAATACCCTTTCCTTTAGAGTTGCCATCAACTAACGTTTAATGAATGCAAATGAAGGTAATCAACTAAATACCCTTCAGTTTCGGAGGGAGGTTGAGGCTGGAACCACTTTTGAATAAAAACCAAAATTACAAGTCCCTTACTTTATTTCCTTCTGGCTTTTGATATAAAGTGTTGCATCAAACCTGCGCAAAAATGTTGCAAAAACTGTAAATGTGAGTCCAGTCTACAAGATCTCTCCCGCTAATAAAATGCATACATTGTCGTCTTCAGTTAAGTCTTTTTCTTTGCTCCGAGTCCCTTAAAATGTAAATTTGTGTTGAAGGCGATCAGGGTGGATTTGATTTAAATCTAACTGATTTAAATCACGATTTAAATCACGATTTAAATCACTAGTCAGTATGGCTTGATTTAAATCAGTGATTTAAATCAAAGTTTCTACCTAACTGAATTTGACTCCGCAGAGGTCCCAGCCTTTTCTTCACTGCAAAAATGTTACAACATGAACAGAGTTGAGAAAAAGACCTTAATCCTATTGTTCTACAAACCTATGAATACAGAATCAACCCCTTCAGTGCCAAGTCCAAGAAGTTAAACAATATGTTTCTGATTGTTTGGAGTGGAATAGATCTGCACAACACAAGAAGAATGTGAATCTAAGTGTGAGGAGGAGGAAGGGCAAGCAGACAAGAAAATGAAAGTGAAACTTTGAGCACAATACTGCAGCATAGCCACAGACAGACAAGTCTGGATCTGTTTGTGTGTACGATCTGAGGTTTATTACATTCTTTCCTTATAATGGCAGCAGGCCGTAAAAGAGACCCAGTTTGGGAATATTTTAATGAAGCTCCTTCGCCTATCGGTAAGGCAGGCAAGATGATGAAGATCACCGCACTTCTCATGATGTTGCCTCATTCGCGCCACCAGGCCTTGCATCTCTTTGTTGCATCGTTTGCATTTTGCACGCATGCCTGCCTTACCGATAGGCGAAGGAGCTTCATTAAAATATTCCCAAACTGGGTCTCTTTTACGGCCTGCTGCCATTATAAGGAAAGAATGTAATAAACCTCAGATCGTACACACAAACAGATCCAGACTTGTCTGTCTGTGGCTATGCTGCAGTATTGTGCTCAAAGTTTCACTTTCATTTTCTTGTCTGCTTGCCCTTCCTCCTCCTCACACTTAGATTCACATTCTTCTTGTGTTGTGCAGATCTATTCCACTCCAAACAATCAGAAACATATTGTCTAACTTCTTGGACTTGGCACTGAAGGGGTTGATTCTGTATTCATAGGTTTGTAGAACAATAGGATTAAGGTCTTTTTCTCAACTCTGTTCATGTTGTAACATTTTTGCCGTGAAGAAGAGGCTGGGACCTCTGCGGAGTCAAATTCAGTTTTGAGAACTGCGTAAGTAAAGCGAGCGTCTGTGATAATATAGGAGAGAAACTGCCCACTAATCCTACAGAAACCTCTGGAAGAGCATGGCATTGTGAATGTTACACATATACAGCCTTTATTCTACTGAGTTAAACAACTCAGCTTTATCTCATGATGGAAGAACTTTTGGATGGTAAAATATTTTCCTCAAAAAGCAGTTTATTGAAAAAAATCCGATATAAATCAAAAAAATCCGATTTAACCCCTTCCCGACCCATGACGCCACGTAGGCGTCATGAAAGTCGGTGCCATTCCGACCCATGACGCCTATGCGGCGTCATGGAAAGATCGCGTCCCTGCAGATCGGGTGAAAGGGTTAACTCCCATTTCACCCGATCTGCAGGGACAGGGGGAGTGGTATTTCAGCCCAGGGGGGGTGGCTTCACCCCCTCGTGGCTACGATCGCTCTGATTGGCTGTTGAAAGTGAAACTGCCAATCAGAGCGATTTGTAATATTTCACCTATTATAACGGGTGAAATATTACAATCCAGCCATGGCCGATGCTGAAATATCATCGGCCATGGCTGGAAATACTAATGTGCCCCCACCCCACCGATTGCCCCCGCAGCCCCCCGATCTGGCCGGTACACTGCTCCGGCTCCCCTCCGTCCAGTGCTCCGCTCCCCCCCGTGCTCTTGTCCGCTCCCCCCGTGCTCCAATCACCCCCCCGTGCTCCAATCACCCCCCTGCACTCCGATCCACACCCCCCGGTGCTCCGTTCCACCCCCCCGTGCTCCATTCCAGCCCCCCCGTGCTCCGTTCCACCCCTCCCGCGCTCCGATTCCCCCCCCCCCCGTGGTCCCCCCCCACTCCGTGGTCCCCCCCCACCCCATCATACTTACCGATCCAGCCGGGGTCCCGTCCGTCTTCTCCCTGGGCGCCGCCATCTTCCAAAATGGCGGGCGCATGTGCAGTGCGCCCGCCGAATCTGCCGGCCGGCAGATTCGTTCCAAAGTGCATTTTGATCACTGAGATAGATTATATCTCAGTGATCAAAATAAAAAAAATAATAAATGACCCCCCCCCTTTGTCACCCCCATAGGTAGGGACAATAAAAAAATAAAGACATTTTTTTTTTCCACTAATGTTAGAATAGGGTTAGGGTTAGGGGTAGGGTTTAGGGGTAGGGTTAGGGTTAGGGCTAGGGTTAGGGCTAGGGTTAGGGCTAGGGTTAGGGTTTCGGTATGTGCACACGTATTCTGGTCCTCTGCGGATTTTTCCGCTGCGGATTTGATAAATCCGCAGTGCTAAACCGCTGCGGATTTATGGCGGATTTACCGCGTTTTTTTCTGCGCATTTCACTGCGGTTTTACAACTGCGATTTTCTATTGGAGCAGTTGTAAAACCGCTGCGGAATCCGCACAAAAGAAGTGACATGCTGCGGAATGTAAACCGCTGCGTTTCCGTGCAGTTTTTCCGCAGCATGTGTACAGCGATTTTTGTTTCCCGTAGGTTTACATTGAACTGTAAACTCATGGGAAACTGCTGCGGATCCGCAGCGTTTTCCGCAGCGTGTGCACATACCTTTAGAATTAGGCTATGGCAACACGGTGCGGATTTGGCTGCGGATTCGCAGCAGTGTTCCATCAGGTTTACAGTACCATGTAAACATATGAAAAACCAAATCCGCTGTGCCCATGGTGCGGAAAATACCGCGTGGAAACGCTGCGTTGTATTTTCCGCAGCATGTCAATTCTTTGTGCGGATTCCGCAGCGTTTAACACCTGTTCCTCAATAGGAATCCGCAGGTGAAATCCGCACAAAAAACACTGGAAATCCGCGGAAAATCCGCAGGTAAAACGCAGTGCCTTTTACCCGCGGATTTTTCAAAAATGGTGCGGAAATATCTCACACGAATCCGCAACGTGGGCACATAGCCTTAGGGTTAGGGTTGGAATTAGGGTTGTGGTTAGGGTTAGGGGTGTGTTGGGGTTAGGGTTGTGGTTAGGGGTGTGTTGCGGTTAGGGTTGTGATTAGGGTTATGGCTACAGTTGGGATTAGAGTTAGGGGTGTGTTGGGGTTAGTGTTGGAGGTAGAATTGAGGGGTTACCACTGTTTAGGTACATCAGGGGTCTCCAAACGCAACATGGCGCCACCATTGATTCCAGCCAATCTCGTATTCAAAAAGTCAAATGGTGCTCCCTCACTTCTGAGCCCCGACGTGTGCCCAAACAGTGGTTTACCCCCACATATGGGGTACCAGCATACTCAGGACAAACTGCGCAACAATTACTGGGGTCCAATTTCTCCTGTTACCCTTGTGAATCTAAAAAAATGCTTGCTAAAACATAATTTTTGAGGAAAGAAAAATGATTTTTTATTTTCACGGCTCTGCGTTGTAAACGTCTGTGAAGCACTTGGGGGTTCAAAGTGCTCACCACATATCTAGATAAGTTCCTTGGGGGGTCTAGTTTCTAAAATGGGGTCACTTGTGGGTGTTTCTATTGTTTAGGCACACCAGGGGCTCTGCAAACGCAACGTGACACCCGTAGACCATTCCATCAAAGTCTGCATTTCAAAAGTCACTACTTCCCTTCTGAGCCCCGACGTGTGCCCAAACAGTGGTTTACCCCCACTCATGGGGTATCAGCGTATTCAGGAGAAACTGGACAACAACTTTTGTGGTCCAATTTCTCCTGTAACCCTTGGGAAAATAAAAAATTCTGGGCTAAATAATTATTTTTGAGGAAAGAAAACGTATTTATTATTTTCACGGCTCTGCATTATAAACTTCTATGAAGCGCTTGGGGGTTCAAAGTGCTCACCACACATCTAGATAAGTTCCTTTCGGGGTCTAGTTTCCAAAATGGGGCCACTTGTGGGGGGTTTCTACTGTTAAGCCACATCAGGGGCTCTGCAAACGCAACGTGACGCCCACAGAGCATTCCATCAAAGTCTGCATTTCAAAACGTCACTACTTCACTTCCGAGCCTCGGCATGTGCCCAAACAGTGGTTTACCCCCACATATGGGGTATCAGCGTACTCAGGAGAAACTGGACAACAACTTTTGGGGTCTAATTTCTTCTGTAACCCTTGGGAAAATAAAAAATTCTGGGCTAAATAATTATTTTTGAGGAAAGAAAACGTATTTATTATTTTCACGGCTCTGCATTATAAACTTCTATGAAGCACTTGGGGGTTCAAAGTGCTCACCACACATCTAGATAAGTTCCTTTGGGGGTCTAGTTTCCAAAATGGGGTCACTTGTGGGGGGTTTCTACTGTTAAGCCACATCAGGGGCTCTGCAAACGCAACGTGACGCCCACAGAGCATTCCATCAAAGTCTGCATTTCAAAACGTCACTACTTCACTTCCGAGCCCCGGCATGTGCCCAAACAGTGATTTACCCCCACATATGGGGTATCAGCGTACTCAGGAGAAACTGGACAACAACTTTTGGGGTCAAATTTCTCCTGTTACCCTTGGGAAAATAAAAAATTGCAGGCTAAAAGATCATTTTTGAGAAAATAAATTTTTTTTTTTATTTTCATGGCTCTGCGTTATAAACTTCTGTGACGCACTTGGGGGTTCAAAGTCCTCACCACACATCTAGATTAGTTCCTTTGGGGGTCTAGTTTCCAAAATGGTGTCATTTCTGGGGGATCTCCAATGTTTAGGCACACAGGGGCTCTCCAAACGTGACATGGTGTCCGCTAATGATTGGAGCTAATTTTCCATTTAAAAAGCCAAATGGCGTGCCATCCCTTCCGAGCCCTGCCGTGCGCCCAAACAGTGGTTTACCCCCTCATATGGGGTATCAGCATACTCAGGACAAACTGGACAACAATATTTGGGGTCCAATTTCTCCTATTATCCTTGGCAAAATAGGAAATTCCAGGCTAAAAAATCATTTTTGAGGAAAGAAAAATTATTTTTTATTTTCATGGCTCTGCGTTATAAACTTCTGTGAAGCACCTGGGGGTTTAAAGTGCTCAATATGCATCTAGATAAGTTCCTTGGAGGGTCTAGTTTCCAAAATGGGGTCACTTGTGGGGGAGCTCCAATGTTTAGGCACACAGGGGCTCTCCAAACGCGACATGGTGTCCGCTAACAATTGGAGCTACCGTATTTTTCGGACTATAAGACGCACCGGACTATAAGGCGCACCCAGGTTTTAGAGGTGGAAAATAGGGAAAAAAAATATTTGAAGCTAAAAAATGTGGTAAAATATTTAATAACATAAATGACATACTATTATATGTGGTGTTATTATATATAATAGTATGTTATTATGTTGGAAGCTGCGGGACAAGTGTGGTGTCTGTACAGTACTATATGAAGATGCTGGAGGGTGAGTATAAGAATGGGGGCACAGGGCTTATATTTAAAGCACCACTCCAGCACTGCAAAATAACACTGGAGTGCTGCTTTAAAATCCCATTTGAGAACTATAACTCCCAGCATGTCCTGCAGATCCTATGACATGCTGGGAGTTATAGTTCACCAAAGGAGTGGCAGAGTGCTTTATTGTGTTTTGTAAAGACTAACCTCTTAAATGTGGCAGCCAGCCACACTATGGTGAGGTTAAAGCTGGAGCATCCCATTACTGTGCACAGAGCAGTCCCTCTTTCATTTCCATAGCACAGGTTATGAGGAAGCTGCAGTGGAGACTGGAGAGCCTGAAGGACCTGTGATGATGTCAAGAAGAGGGAGGGCTCTGAGCTGCCATGTGATGCTCCAGCCCGCCCACTCCTGACATCATCACAGGTCCTCCTGCACAGAACTCAACGTCCAGCCCAGGCATGGCAGGCAGGTATGCAGCCATCTCCTCTCTCCCTTGTCCCCTGCTGCTGCCTCCTCTCCCCCAGACACACAGACCTGCCCAGCTGCTGCAGGAATCAGCGCTGGAGAAGCCATGTGTGTCCCTGCTTAAGCATTTGCTGCTCCCGGCTCACCGCTCAGCTGATAGGTGGGCGGGGAGTCGCTAATGAATATTCACTGCACTTAATCGTCGGGAGCACATGGTTTCTCCAGTGCTGGACATCCTGAAGTGGGATAACAGTGCGATCCCACTCACTGCTGCCTCCCTCCCCACATGCTACATCCGTACCATAAGACGCACCCACACTTTCCTCCCAAATTTGGAGGAAAAAAAGTGCGTCTTATGGTCAGAAAAATACGGTAATTTTCCATTCAAAAAGTCAAATGGCGCGCCTTCCCTTCCGAGCCCTGCCGAGTGCCCAAACAGTGGTTTACCCCCACATATGAGGTATCGGCGTACTCGGGAGAAATTGCCCAACAAATTTTATGATCCATTTTATCCTACTGCCCATGTGAAAATGAAAAAATTGAGGCGAAAATAATTTTTTTGTGAAAAAAAAGTACTTTTTCATTTTTACAGATCAATTTGTGAAGCACCTGAGGGTTTAAAGTGCTCACTAGGCATCTAAATAAGTTCCTTGGGGGGTCTAGTTTCCAAAATGGGGTCACTTGTGGGGGAGCGCCAATGTTTAGGCACACAGGAGCTATCCAAACGCGACATGGTGTCCGCTAACGATGGAAATAATTTTTCATTCAAAAAGTCAAATGGCGCTCCTTCCCTTCCGAGCCTTACCATGTGCCCAAACAGTGGTTTACCCCCACATGTGAGGTATTGGTGTACTCAGGAGAAATTGCCCAACACATTTTAGGATCCATTTTATCCTGTTGCCCATGTGAAAATGAAAAAATTGAGGCTAAAAGAATTTTTTTGTGAAAAAAAAGTACTTTTTCATTTTTACGGATCAATTTGTGAAGCACCTGGGGGTTCAAAGTGCTCACTATGCATCTAGATAAGTTCCTTGGGATGTCTAGTTTCCAAAATGGGGTCACTTGTGGGGGAGCTCCAATTTTTAGGCACACGGGGGCTTTCCAAACGTGACATGGTGTCCGCTAAAGAGTGGAGCCAATTTTTGATTCAAAAAGTCAAATGGCGCTCCTTCCCTTCCAAGCCCTGCCGTGCGCCCAAACAGTGGTTTACCCCCACATATGAGGTATCAGCGTACTCAGGACAAATTGGACAACAACTTTCGTGGTTCAGTTTCTCCTTTTACCATTGGGAAAATAAAAAAATTGTTGCTAAAAGATAATTTTTGTGACTAAAAAGTTAAATGTTCATTTTTTCCTTCCATGTTGCTTCTGCTGCTGTGAAGCACCTGAAGGGTTAATAAACTTCTTGAATGTGGTTTTGAGTACCTTGAGGGGTGCAGTTTTTAGAATGGTGTCACTTTTGGGTATTTTCAGCCATATAGACCCCTCAAACTGACTTCAAATGTGAGGTGGTCCCTAAAAAAAATGGTTTTGTAAATTTCGTTGTAAAAATGACAAATCGCTGGTCAAATTTTAACCCTTATAACTTCCTAACAAAAAAAAATTTTGTTTCCAAAATTGTGCTGATGTAAAGTAAACATGTGGGAAATGTTATTTATTAACTATTTTGTGTCACATATCTCTCTGGTTTAACAGAATAAAAATTCAAAATGTGAAAATTGCAAAATTTTCGCCAAATTTCCGTTTTTATCACAAATAAACGCAGAATTTATTGACCTAAATTTACCACTAACATGAAGCCCAATATGTCACGAAAAAACAATCTCAGAACCGCTAGGATCCGTTGAAGCGTTCCTGAGTTATTACCTCATAAAGGGACACTGGTCAGAATTGCAAAAAACGGCAAGGTCTTTAAGGTCAAAATAGGCTGGGTCATGAAGGGGTTAAATAAAAAAAATCCGATTTTTTTTTTTTTTTTTTTTTTTTTTTTTAAATTTTTTTTTTTTATTTAAAACATTGATTTTTATCCACCCTGAAGGCGATCTATCTTCTGGCCGTGTAAAGACCTGGAGAGATCTGGAAATGGTTTGACAGCAATAAGAAATATGATCAGTTAAATTTATCATTTGGGACAATAAAAGGAAAATAAAAACTTGAAAAATATATAACTTATGAAAATTTGCCAATAACACAATGCATGAGTTTAAAATAAAGGCAATCCCTGCATGTGTTGAGGCTGTCAAACAACCGCGAGACATGCAGGCACAGGGACTTGAACATATTTTTCGAGCACGCCGAAGCCACTCGATTAGCAGACCAGCATGCTCACATAACTCTTATCCGAGCACGTTCACTCATCACTGATTATTTCCGATTACCCACTGTTTGACTACGCAGAAGATGATTATGTTCTTTGATAAGGTACTATTAATGACCGGATGATGATTATACCACATATCTACTTTTCTGAGGCTTCCGAGTCTTTTCCATGTGGGTAAATATGTTGTGTTCTTCTTGATAGCCCTTTTTATATTGGTTTACAGCTGTAAAATAACTCTCGCAGCCCTATATACCTTATCTCCCAGTAGCAGATGTGCCCTGACTTCTGACAGTCTGATTAATGCTGTGATTCTCTCTTGATTAGACTGGACTTCTCTCGGTGGATGACCTCTGTTCAGTTCTTGAAATTATTACAGGCAGGGATCGTGATCCAATAATTCTGCCCAGAAATCAACGCTTTATTGTCTTATGTGCAGAGATTGTGAGATAGAAACACAACATATTTCTAGTTGGCGACATCCAATGCCCAGAGCACCTTACTGTGTCATACACAGTCCTGAATGGCCCCAGGTTACATTTTTTACTTACAACTGTCTTTAGTATGCTATCATAACTTGAAACCACACTTCTATCATTCATTTCATCTGTGGTAATTGTCATTATCTAGAAGTGCAGCTTATCACCATGGGCATCTCACTGGTATAACACCAGAGAATTGACACATGTAATAGTGGAGCCGAGTATGGCATGTGCTGATAGGCGGTCTAGAAGAGCGGTAAAGTGCTTCATGTACAGTACTGCTTCACCCATGCTGCATATTTTAGCTTTTGGGTTAACGTTTTGAGACTGGACTCTATTGCTAGTTTTCCATAAAGTTTGGATCTCTTGGTAAAATGGTTGACCAGTAAGAAATTGATATTGTCACTTGAGAATTTACTGTATTTTTAACCAATTAACGACTGCTGATGTGCTTTTTAATGGCTTTCATTACTATGCCGTAATACTTAACTCCGATTTTTAATGATGTTGATTAGGAGGGTAGCGCCTCCTGACTGGCAAAAAAAAACAGCAGGTGTCAGCTCTGTATATGAACGAACACCCTATTGCATCTGCTGCAATTGCTTTTTGGACGAGTTTCGGCCATTTATCACTTTAGATGTCACTGTCAATCACAATAGCGGCATGTAGATAATTGACAGAGGAAGCGGGCTCCTTCTTAAACCAAATTGAAACACTGTGATCGTGGGTCCTGAAAGCAGGGCTGTGGAGTTGGAGTCTGTGTCCATTTTGGTGGAGTCTGTATAAAATGGACAGACTCTTAAAATATGTAATATATTGGGTACAGTACAATGCAGGATGTGCTGTACATGTTTTCATAATTTGTGAAAGTTATGTCCTATAAATGTCTGTTCTGTTCCTGATCTAAGGATCTCAGCTTTTAGCTGAGATGAATCTGTGCTGTACTTTATGTACATGCTCAGTAGTGACCAGTGCTGTGGAGATGAATCTGTGCTGTACTTTATGTACATGCTCAGTAGTGACCAGTGCTGTGGAGATGAATCTGTGCTGTACTTTATATACATGCTCAGTAGTGACCAGTGCTGTGGAGATGAATCTGTGCTGTACTTTATGTACATGCTCAGTAGTGACCAGTGCTGTGGAGATGAATCTGTCCTGCACTTTATGAACATGCTCAGTAGTGACCAGTGCTGTGCAGATGAATCTGTCCTGCACTTTATGAACATGTTCAGTAGTGACCAGTGCTGTGGAGATGAATTTGTCCTGTACTTAATGTACATGCTCAGTAGTGACCAGTGCTGTGGAGATGAATCTTTCCTGCACTTTATGTACATGCTCAGTAGTGACCAGTGCTGTGGAGATGAATCTGTCCTGCACTTTATGTACATGCTCAGTAGTGACCAGTGCTGTGGAGATGAATCTGTCCTGCACTTTATGAACATGCTCAGTAGTGACCAGTGCTGTGGAGATGAATCTGTCCTGCACTTTATGAACATGCTTAGTAGTGACCAGTGCTGTGGAGTTCGTCGGTTTGGCTTACCAACTCCGCAGCCCAGCCTGAAAGTTGCCATGGCGTGAGGTGAATTAATGTCCTTGCTGTACGGTGGCTTTCTAGACCCTGCATTGAGCAGGGTCATAATCTGTGTCAAAGTAAAATAACGATTCTCATACATTTCAGTATGAGTACAGCAGTGCATGAGATCACCAATCAAACTGAAAAATATTTATGTCCTATAATTGGACTACAATAAAGATGCAAAAAAAAGTTAGCATTTGTAAAAATGTAAATTAAAATACATACAAATGCGTGTACTGTTCCAGCACTATAAAATTGCAACTGTTTTGTGAAAACAAAAATATAAACAAACATACACATAATTGGTATTGCCATATCCGGAAAGACCTAAACTATAAAACGATCTTTTGCACTGTACAGTCAACACTGTAAAAAAGCAAGCAAAAAACCCCTCACCGAAAATTCAGCTTTTTCATTTTACTAACAAGCAAAAATGGAATTAAATGCGATCAGAAAGTTATATGAAAAATATAACTGAAAAAGTAATCCTGCCCTTTAAAACGTAAGGCTATGTGCACACGTTCAGGAATTCATGCAGAAAATTCCTGGGGAAATCCGGACATTTCTGCCAGATTTCCGCATGAAAAACGCATGCGTTTTTTTGCGCGTGTTTGCGCGGTTTTGACCCGGTTTTTGCGCGTTTTTTGTGCGGTTTTTCCCAGACATTTCCCAATGCATTAGACAGTGGGAAAACCGCGAAAAAACCGCAAAATTAATGAGCAGGTTCATTATTTTTCCGCAATGCGTTTTCATGCGGAAAAACGCACATCATGTGCACAGAAATTGCGGATTTCATTAAAAATGATAGGATGCTTAATGTATGCAGATTATTTGCGGTTTTATAGCGTTTTTATAGCGCAAAAACGCTAAAAAACCGCAAATAATCTGCAACGTGTGCACATAGCCTTAGCCCTAACGTAGCCCTGTCAGAAAAAAAATAAAAGAAAGTTACCATTGTCAGAATATGGTGATGCAAAAACTCTTTTTATGTTGTATTATATTATTTTTATTTTGCAAAAGTGGAAAAACACCAAAAACCGTTATAAAACTCGTACACCCAAAGAACAAAGCCGTCTTGCTACTTTTTCTTGCACTGTGAACGTCTTAAATAAATGAAATGAAACCTATCTGAAGTTGTTGGCGTTCAAGAAATCTGACTAAAAAGCCATAAAAAATGTTATGTACTGCAAAATGATGTCAATATAAATGTAAACTCAGGCCACAAAAAACAAGACCAAACACAGCTGATGGTCAAAAATGTAAAAAATTATAGCAGTGAAGAAAAAGCAGAGTTTGATACAAATTTATTTTTAGTGTATAAAAACAGCAATACACACAAAATAGTAAACCTAGTATTTAGCATCTGGTGTGCTGACTTGTGATGAGTGAACAAGCACGGATAAGGCTTTATCCAACATGCACAGGTGCTAACAGGGGGTCTGTGGCGTTCTTGAATAATATGTTCGAGTCCCCGTGGCTGCAGGTCTCGCGGCTGTTGGCCGCAACACATGCAATGATTGCCTGTTTGTTTGAGATATGCAGCCTTGGGGACTCGAACATATTATTTGAGCACGCTGAAGTCACTCGCTGCGTTACCACTTACATCGCTTCCTGAACAACATAAAAAAATGAAAGCATGTTTTGAACTGCTGTTTTTGTTCATTTTGCCACCCAAAAAATCAATATAATTCCGAGCACTTGTCATGGCTTCCGTCTAAATCCCCTAAAAGTGGATGGAGATATTTTGGGTTCTGTCAGCTCTCTTTTCCAGCGGTGTCCCACTTTTTAAGAATCTTTTTAGCGTATGAAAGTGTGGTCGACCAAACGTGTGCTTTCCTAAACGACAGGATATTGCTATGAGAGTCTAGACTAAGTCCAAAGTGACTCCATCTGCCTCGTTTTAGTAAATGCTTTTGCCAGGAATCTCATTTTTGGGGGAATTTAGATGGAAACCACGAGGTGCGGGCTCAGCATAGAGAACAGGATAAATGTTAATGGTCTTAAAAATGATCAAAAAATATTATGAATCACTAATGCTACCCATAAAAACTTCAACTCATTCCATGAGAAACAAGCTTCCATTCATATCCGTTGTTATTGGAAAAATAGGGTGTTTCCATGTTGCTGGGTAGCACAAAAGCGCTGTAAAAGCAACATTTTCTCTCCATCCCCCCAAATACAATCTGTACTTTAAAGGTACCGTCACACTAGACGATATCGCTAGCGATCCGTGACGTTGCAGCGTCCTCGCTAGCGATATCGTCCAGTGTGACAGGCAGCAACGATCAGGCCCCTGCTGTGCTGTCGCTGGTCGGGGAAGAAAGTCCAGAACTTTATTTGGTCGCTGGACTCCCCGTAGACATCGCTGAATCGGCGTGTGTGACACCGATCCAGCGATGTCTTCACTGGTAACCAGGGTAAACATCGGGTAACTAAGCGCAGTGCCGCGCTTAGTAACCCGATGTTTACCCTGGTTACCATCCTAAAAGTAAAAAAAACAAACACTACATACTTACCTACAGCCGTCTGTCCTCCAGCGCTGTGCTCTGCTCTCCTCCTGTACTGGCTGTGAGCGTCGGTCAGCCGGAAAGCAGAGCGGTGACGTCACCGCTCTGCTTTCCGGCCGCTGTGCTCACACAGACAGTACAGGAGGAGTGCAGAGCACAGCGCTGGAGGACAGACGGCTGTAGGTAAGTATGTTCTGTTTGTTTTTTTTACTTTTAGGATGGTAACCAGGGTAAACATCGGGTTACTAAGCGCGGCCCTGCGCTTAGTTACCCGATGTTTACCCTGGTTACCGGCATCGTTGGTCGCTGGAGAGCGGTCTGTGTGACAGCTCTCCAGCGACCAAACAGCGACGCTGCAGCGATCCGGATCGTTGTCGGTATCGCTGCAGCGTCGCTAAGTGTGACGGTACCTTAAAATCCAAATGCCTCCATCCCTGCTGAGCCCCTCAGTGGGCCTAATCCTCCATTGCTGTCCCCATATTTAGTATTACTGAAGTGGGAAGAACCTGCTTGGGGGTTTGTCTCCAGAAGCACAAGATGGGCACAATGTATTGGGCACTAAGCTGGTATATTTGCAATTTTCACTCTACAACATGCATTTTTCTTTATTGAAACCGCCTGTTTTCCAAAATAGTCACAAGATTTGTAGATAAATTTGCATGGTCTAGTCTCCAAAATGAGTCACTTTTTTCTGCTGTTTTGGCTATTGAAGGGTTCTGCAAATTGTGCTTGCAAACTATTCCATCTAAATTTGCATCTCAAAGATGAAATTGCGCTCCTTCCTTCTAAGCCCTATGTTGACAAACAGGGGTTTCTGATGACATTTGGGATATTGCTATGTGCATGGGAAAGTGCATAAAACATTCTGGAGTCCATTTTCCCTTACTTCTCCATTATAACTTGGCTGAATGTTGTAGTGTGAGGCAGTTGTGGATTCAAAATACTAACTACACCTGTAGGTGAATTCCTTGAGCAGTGTTGCATCCAAAATGGGGTCACCTCCAATTTGTTTTTCCTGTTAAGGCTCCTCTGAGACCAAAACCCAAATGGTTTTCCTTCCCTTGCAAGCCCTTAGGTATGATCAAACCGTAGTGTGATAAACATTGTGTTACACATTTTGGGTCCATTTCCTGCTATTCACTTGCGCAAGAATGAAAATTGAGGCTAAAGTAAAATTAGCAGAAAAGAAAAATAGACTCTCAATTCTAAATATTTTTCTATCTACTGGCTAACACGGTACCAATATATATTTCTTTCCTGTAGCAGAAAAGAAAAGTAATTTTTAGTTTTCATGGCGTAGTCTTCCAAACTTCTATGAAGCATCTGTGGGCTACACTGCCTACTACACCCCTAGATACATTCCTTGAGTTATCAAGTTTCCTAAATGGGCTCTCTTTTTGGCACCTCAAGAGATCTATTAATACAACATTGCGTCTACAATCTATTCCAACCATATTTGCACTCCAAAAATCAATTAATGCGCTTTCCTTTCCGAGCCTAGCCTTGTACACAAACATAAGTTTTCATCCACATATGAGCTTTCTTCGCATTTCTTTGAAGTTGCATATCGCACTGTGAGGACCATTTTCTCATATTATCACTTGTGAAAAATTAACCACCTAATTTGAGGGCTGCAGTTTTTAAATCATTATATTTTTGAGGTTTTCAATACATAGTCTCCTCAAAGTCTCTTCAAAACTGAAAAGGTTCATAAGAAAGGAAATTTTCTTGAAAAAAGTGAAAACTTGCTAGTTTTAACCATTCTAACAATGCTGATGTAAAGTAGTTATATGGTAAAAGGTTTGTCTTTTTTTTTTAGAAAAATTTTGACATTTTTTGTCACGTTTCAGATATCTTGCATTTTTTATGAAAATATCGACCAGTGTTTGTCACTAACATAAAGTGCAATATGTCATGAAAAAATTATTTCAATCATTGTTGATGCATTTCAGAGTTATTACTGCATTAAGTTATGCGTCGGATTTAGAAAAATGGAGCTTTGTCATTAAAGTCAAAATAATTACGGGGGGGAAATTGCTGGTCATCTTCATATTATGTATCTTTTTTCTGTTTTCAGAAAAGGAATGGTGAAGACATCCCTGTGGCGCAAACGAAAAACATTAATCATAGAAGGTTTGCTGCCTCTTTCAAGTTGAGGGAAGTGGCAAAAGCAGATGAAGATCTCTACAGATGTGTAACGCAATCAGAACGAGGGTCTGGAGTCTCAAACTTTGCTCAGCTCATCGTCCGAGGTAAATAACATAAAAATCTAAAACTGAAATTAATTCTTGGGTCTGTTCTGCTTCATTTAATGTACCAGTCAACACAATGAGAAAGATGTATCAATTGTGTTGAAAAATGCAATATTTTGCATGATGGTTAAAACCAATCAAACAAACCTGCAAATGGCTCCTCAGACTGGCTGTTACTCACAGCGGGGAGCTGCAAGTTGCTGTGTAAAGGTACCGTCACATTTAGCGACGCTCCGGCGATATAGACAACGATCCGACCTAAACTAGATCGCTGGAGCGTCGCTGTTTAGGTCGCTGTAGAGATGTCAAACACAGCAGCTCCAGAACGATGCAGGAGCGATCCAGTGACGTAAGGGTTACTCACTTATCGTTCTCACAGGTCGTCACAGGTCATTAGCTCCATGTAAATCATTGCAGGCATCGTTGCTTTTGCTGTCAAACAACAACGATACACGCTGATCTGACGACCAAATAAAGTTCTGGACTTTCAGCAACGACCAGCGATATCACAGCAGGATCTAGATCGCTGGTGCGTGTCAAACACAACGAGATCGCTATCCAGGACGCTGCAACGTCACGGATCGTTGTCGTTCTCGTTGTAAAGTTGCTGAGTGTGAAGGTACCTTAACGTGTTGTCCCAGATGGGAGGTGGGGAGCACTGAGGAGCAGCTCCTGTAACACAGAATAACAAGTGTTGTAAAGATAATAAAAGTCCACTGGGCATCTCATCTTTTTAGTTTGAGGGCAAGGTCAGTACAAACATTTTTTATCTCCCGTAGTACCCCTTTAATGTAAGGCTGTAAATGAAGGGGTTGTTCCAAAAACCTCATTTATCTCCTATTCAAATGAGACTTTACATTACCCCAGTTATGAAGCGATCCTATTTTGATAATCCTACTCATTGCATTATGTCTTTTGGGCAGATGGGGAAGCTCTGTACAAGCCTGTTGGATTCTGGTTTCTTTGATAAGTCATGTTAACTGCAGTTCACAAAAAAAAGCCCAGGAGGAGTTTGGGGTCTGTGGTGTTAAACCTATACTAAAGATTAACTCTGGTGACGACTCTTGTATCTCAGTGGCACGTTAAATCTGACATCCTGCTATGTCTGGATAAAAGATGGTAATCTTAAGGGAAAGTTTGGGGCCACTGATATGAATTGCCTTTAATGTGAGTTGGCAGCGTATTGCCCGTTGTCAACGATGACCCAGGGGCAAGAGTTTATTAGTGCATTTCCTTCTAAAGCCAATGTGACAGGGCATGCCGAGGGCTTTTTTTTCTCTTGCTGTTCGGAACAAATGAGAATTTCACCCGTGGATGTCGCTACTGTGTAATATTGATCTGGGTATTAATACGGCCAGAGGATGTGGGAAAGAAAGCAGTTTACTTTGTCATGATTTTAACATTGCATTCAATTCATTTTGCGTAAAAACAAATGTTTGTGGCTTGTAAGGCAAAGACTTTACCAACATAAAGTGATGAGGGAAAATGTGAAGGGCTGTAACAGTCTATTACTCCTCTTGTAGTTGGTGTACACTTTTTAGCAGACCATACACACTTTTTTTTTTTTTTGTTTGCTCAAAACTTATGACTTTTCCGCAACAGATATCAATGGGAATAGGGAAAAGTAAGATCATGCATATTTAATAAAATCACCTCCACTATGCTGTAACATCTGGCCTCTGCGGATTGGACGCTGCGGCTTCCAATCCGCAGCGTTTTCTGACCGTGGAAACATACCCCTACTCCACTCTTGGACTGGAGTAATATTTCTGGGGTAGCGCACGGAGGGGCATGCCACTCGTCAGATTCTCCTCCCTCTCTATGAATCAAAAACGCCTGAGTTCACCACGTCTCTTTGGCTTTCAGGATGTGAGGAATATTTGCTTCTTGATATTTCTGGAATATGTAAAGACATTTCTTTCCAGAAAGTATGATATTGCTTGTTGATTACGGTAGTTTTCAGTACATATACTGATTGTTTGATTCCTCATCGTGATCTCTTCAGATAACTTTCTTGTGGGAAAGAAAAAGTAATAAGCAATATTGTGCAGTTAGAACATTTCTAACACTTATTAAGATTGTCTGTTTCCTTTTCTTAAGTTATATGCCCGTTTGAAAAAAAAAAAAATTACAAATCCAAAATGTCAGGCTGAGGTTAAAATCTCATTTCACCCTGATTAATTTTCTCTTTGTTAGCTATTCACATCAAACCCATGGAGGACAAAACCGTTCAGTGAGAGCATTTGTCTTGTTAAAGCTTTTTCTCCCATAATTTGTGTTTGCGTTGTTCAGACAACTCATATCAGCACTTTAATAGGAAATGTATTTCTAATTATTTTATTAAACCCACCTAACATTACCTACATGAAATGTTGGAAAAATAATACAATTATATATAGAAGTATATAGGAAATAATAATACTATCTACTATATAATTGTCTAAGGGTCACTTCCGTCTGTCTGTCTGCCTGTCTTTCTGTCACGGATATTCATTGGTCGCAGCCTCTGTCTGTCATGGAATCCAAGTCGCTGATTGGTCGTGGCAAAACGCCCACGACCATTGCCACGACCAATCAGCGACGGCCACAGTCCGGCGGCAATATGGCCGCTCTTTCCGCCCCACAGTCAGTGCCCGCTCCATACTCCCCTCCTGTCAGCCCTCCAGTCAGCCCTGACACAGGGTTAATGCTAGCGTTACCGGAGCGCGGAGTAAGCACTCCGGTTACGCAGCTATTAACCCTGTGTGATGTGTAAAACGATCTAATGTTAAAAATAATAATAAAAAAAGGTTATTCTCACCCTCCGACGTGCGTCCTGTCCTCAGCAGTGCAAGCGGCAGGTTTCGGTTCCAAAGATGCTATGTGAGATGGACCTTCCATCACGTCACGGTCATGTGACCGCGACGTCATCACAGGTCCTGCGCTCATACTAATCCCGGGACCGGAAGCTGCCGCGTGCACCGCACACAGGCGACAGGACTACAAGGGACACCTCGGAAGGTGAGTATATGTTTCATTTTTTATTTTTTAACCTGTTACATACGTGGCTGGGCAATATACTACTTAGCTGAGCAATACACTACGTGACTGGGCAGTATACTACTACGTGTCTGTGCTGTATACTACGTGTCTGTGCTGTATACTATGTGGCTGGGCAATATACTGCGTGGGCTGTGCATATTCTAGAATACCCGATGTGTTAGAATCGGGCCACCATCTAGTCATGCAATAAATAACTATTTTGGTGGGATCCATGGATTATATCTTTATGATGCTTTCTTTATAATCCCACTTTATGGCCCTGCTGTTACGGCAAAGTTTGGAAATGTGACTATTCAGTTGTCTGAAAGGGTTTGCTTGGCTCAACATATATTTTGCCAAATCCTGACTGCGCAACGTGCACACTGTCGGGATTCTCCTTTATTTCTGGCCTCAGCTGGCAATCTCATAACTACATATGCAATTTGCATAGTTGAGAACATGGAGAGGAGGAGCAGGAAAAATTGCTAATTGATGCATTACCCCAAGTATGCAATCTATACATGCGATTATGTGACTGCCCACTCAAGCTGGAAAATGTGTGGGGATTCTCACAGTGAGCATACTTCACACTGCCAAGATTCTGCAGTTCCATAAAGGAACTGCAGAAAATGATGTCTGGAAAACCAATTTAGCCCATATGTACTGATAGCCTTAGTGTGCTGACGTGATTTAGTCAATTTTATTATAATTAATTCTGCAATACCATAGGGAATCTGCACAATGTGCCTGCTGGTGTTGGAGATGTCGCTATAGAAATGACGTTTTTGTGCGCAGGAAACCTATTTTCTACCACCTCAAGAAAGAAATCAGTTTGATGGAGAACCGAGATTGGGTGTAAATAATGCATAGAAATAGAAATCCAGAAGGTTAAAATGTGTCAAGGGAGCTTCTGAATTCTTCTCTGTTAGGGTACGTTCACATTAGCGTTTTGCGGGGCTGCTTCGGGCGCAGCCGCGGCGACGCATGCGTGATGCGCCCCTATATTTAACATGGAGGCGCATGGACATGCGTTGTCTTGCGTTTTGTGACGCATGCGTCTTTTTTGGAGTAAGCGTCAAGGCGCAGAGGACGCAGCAAGTTGCATTTTTTTTGCGTCCAAAATCATGCCAAAAAAGGACGCATGCGTCACAAAACAATGCGTTTTGCATGCGTTTTTGTTTGCGTTGTGCGTTGCGTCGCCGACGCAGCCCCGCACAACGCAAATGTGAACGTAGCCTTAGACAAGTGAACGGGGTTGTTTTTGCAAGAAAGTCACAGTATAATGCTCGGACATGTACAGCTTTCGGAATATAGCTTAATACATTTTCCTTTCTATTCATATTATTATTAATGTTTTTTTTTTTCCTGTGCATATGCCTCCTTTCTTCTAGTTTTCTATTGGATTAAGTAATGGCTAGACTGATATTATCTCGTAAAGGAGTTCTATTATTTGTGGCACCAAATTCTGCACAACATTACAAAGAATCTTTTCAGTCATCAATCCATTCCCCAGTGTAGCGCCAAAGTTCTATCAAGTTAATGAGTATACACAAAATCTCAAAATAAGGTGTGTATGTGTGAACTGGGATGCAACACGCAGATAAGGATGAGGTGGAAGTAACCAACTAAAGCGATTTATTTTCCTTTCACAGAAATGAAAGTTTTAATTCTGGAAACAGTTTTGGTACAGGACAACAAATCACATAATAGTAGGAATAACAGTGCAACAATTTAAGTATCTTATACTATGTTCTATCTAGCTACAGTTGTGTGAAGTGTTGCCCCTTCCTGATTTCCTATTGTTATGCATGTTTGTCCATGTAAATGTTTCAGATCACCACACAAATTTAAATATTAGACAAAGATAACACAAGTAAACACAAAATACAGTTTTTCAATAAGGCCTTAATTATTAAGAGAAAAAGAAATCCAAACCTACAGGGTCCTGTGTGAAAGTGATTGCCCCTAAACCTAGTAACTAGTTGGGCCTCCCTTAGCAGCAACAACTCCAATCAAGCGTTTGCAATAACTGGCAATGAGTCTATTACAACGCCCTGGAGGAATTTTGGCCACTTATCTTAGCAGAATTGTTGTAATTCAGCCATATTGGAGGACTTCCAAGCATGAACCGCCTTTTTAAGGTCATGCCACAGCATCTCGATAGGATTAAGGTCAGGACTTTGACTAGGCCACTCCAAAGTCTTAGTTTTGTTTTTCTTAAGCCATTCAGAGGTGGACTTTCTGGTGTGTTTTGGATCATTATCCTGCTGCATAAACCAAGTGTGCATCAGCTTAAGGTCACCAACAGATGGCCATCCTCCTTCAGGACTTTTTGGTAGACCTCAGAATTCATTGTTTCATTTACAGCAGCAAAACAGCCCCAGACCATCACACTACCATCACCATATTTTACTATTGGTATGATGATCCTTTTCTGAAATGCTATTACTTCTATGCCAGATGTAATGGGACATACACCTTCAAAAAAGTTTAACTTTTGTCTCTTCACTCCACAGAGTATTCTCCCAAAATTCTTGAGATGTTTCTGGCAAAACTGAGGCAAGCCGATATACACTATGTTCCAAATTATTATGCAATTTGCATTTTTCTCGGATTTTCCTAAATGGTCGGTGCAAATGACAGTGAGTCTAATAAAACTCATCACCCGTTAGAGTATACATCAAATTTTGTTGAAGAAACCTCCCAATGATAACAGTATAATCTCCAAAATGAATAAAAACTCAAAACACGCTGTTCCAAATTATTAGGCACAGTAGAATTTATAAACATTTGATGTGTTTTAAAGAACTGAAAATGCTCATTTGTGGAATTTGCAGCATTAGGAGGTCACATTCACTAAACAAAAAAGCTATTTAACTCCAAAACATCCTAATAGCCAAGTTACATGTTAACATAGGAACCTTTCTTTGATATCACCTTTTTGGAGAGTTTCTGCTTGTATTTCTTTGCATGAAGTCAGAATAGCCTCCCAGAGCTGCTGTTTTGATGTGAACTGCCTCCCACCCTCATAGATCTTTTACTTGATGATACTCCAAAGGTTCCCTATAGGGTTGAGGTCAGGGGAAGATGGTGGCCACACCGTGAGTTTATCTCCTTTTATGCCCATAGCAGCCAATGACTCAGAGGTATTCTTCGCAGCATGAGATGGTGCTTTGTCATGCATGAAGATGATTTTGCTCCTGAAGGCATGTTTCTGCTTTTTATACCATGGAAGAAAGTTGTCAGTCAGAAACTCTATATACAGTACTTTGCAGAGGTCATTTTCACACCTTCAGGAACCTTAAAGGGCCCTACCAGCTGTTTCCCCATGATTCCAGCCCAAAATCATGACTCTTCCACCTCTTTGCTGACGTCACAGCCTTGTTGGGACATTGTGGCCTCCACCAACCATCCACTACTCCATCCATCTGGACCATCCAGGGTTGCTCGACACTCATCAGTAAACAAGACTGTTTGAAAATTAGTCGTCATGTATGTCTGGGCCCACTGCAACCGTTTCAGCTTGTGAACACTGTTCAGGAGTGGCCGAATAGTAGATTTATGAACCAGAGCAAGCCTTTGAAGGATCTTACACCTTGAGATTCGAGGGACTTCAGAGGCACCAGCAGCTTCAAATATCTGTTTGCTGGTTTGTAATGGCTTTTTAGCAACTGCTCTCTTAATCCGATGAACTTGCGTGGCAGAAACCTTCCTCCTTCTGCCTTTATCAGCACAAACATGTCTGTTTGTAAAAAAACAAACAAAAAAAAAAAACAAATCTATGCAAGTTTGGTATTGAATTAATTGTGTTGATCTGAAGAATCATGTTGATAGTTCATTTTTGCCATACAATAAACACCGTGAGGGAAAAAATGGCGGAATTGCCTTTTTTCACACCACCCTTTCATTGTATTTAAAAATGGTTTTTTTTTTTTTTATTTTTTACAATTTTTACCATTTTCTACAGGGTAATTTACTAGCTACTTTACCCAGAAAAATTACTGTAACTTCTAAAATAGACTATTGTACTAAAATTTCGACTCTATATATCTTGATTCATAAGAAACTGATATTTTTAAAGCAGGTGTTGAAAATGTCCCTTCGCATCCAAGCATTCCTTCACGTTCCTTCCATGTTTTCCAAAGGAAAAAATCTGGCATTAACAAATTCTTTTCTCTTGATCGGGCCCTTTCAATTTCTGAACTACAGTGACTGTGTACGGGTGAACATAAACTTTCTTGGCCGCCTGTTGACTCATGCCTATCTCCTGGAAAAGCCTGTGCAATTATTTATATGGAGATGCCTGAAGTCGTGGTTTCACATCTTGGAATTGTTTCCTCAGACATTTTTAGACTTCGCCATCGTGCCTATTCAGTAATGGATGACGTATTTTGACCCCCAAAACTTAAGAAACTCACTTTGGCACCTCTTTAAGGGCTCCGTTTACCAATAAATTTTCACAGTGAAAATATACTACTCCAAACTGTATCTGTACATTAACAAATGGGAGTAGGAATTTGGCACAAGTGAAACGCAAGCCTCTCACAAACTACCGACGCCACAGAAAGTCTATCGAGACCACTCGGTGCGAAAAGGTTTCTCATCACTGTCGCGGTTTCTCATCACTGTCGCTGAGGTTCATTATCCTCTCACTTCTCATGAACCAAAGGATGTACAGTCCAAATATCAGTACTGTCTCTTTTAGGCTATGTGCACATGTTCAGGATTTTTAGCATTTTGTTTAGCCTTTTTTTTTTTGCCGTTTTCCGCAAAAAAAAAACCGCTTACATAAACATCCCATCATTTTGAATGCTTTTCGCATTTTTTTGTGCACATGCTGCATTTTTTCCTGCGGCGGAATCGCATTCTGGAAATAAACGCAGCATGTTCATTCTTTGTGTGGAATCGCGGGGATTCCCCACACATAGGAATGCATTGATCCGCTTACTTCCCGCATGGGGCTATGCCCACAGTGCGGGAAGTAAGCTGATCATGTGCGATTTGTACCCAGGGTGGAGGAGAGGAGACTCTCCTCCAGGCCCTGGGAACCATATATCTGTTAAAAAAATATAAATAAATAATTAAAATAAAAAATTGTGATATTCTCACCTTCCGGCGTCCCCCGCAGCCTTCCCGCTCCTCACGATGCTCCCGTTCCCAGTAATGCCTTGCGACAATGACCTGTGATTACGTAGCGGTCTCGCGTGATGCTACGTCATCTGGGGTCATTGCTGCGAGGCATTGCTGGGAACAGGAGCATCTCGAGGAGCGGGAAGGCTGCGGGGGACGCTGGAAGGTGAGAATATCACAATTTTTTATTTTTTTAAATTATTTTTGACATATCTTTTTACTATTGATGCTGCATAGGCTGCATCTATAGTAAAAAGTTGGTCACACTTGTCACGCACTATGTTTGACAAGTGTGACCAACCTGTCAATCAGTTTTCCAAGCGATGCTACAGATCGCTTGGAAAACGTTAGCATTCTGCAAGTTAATTACGCTTGTAAAACACTAGTATTTAGCGGGGATTCGCATGCCAATTCTGCATACGTATTTCCTGTGGCAGGAGTTGCCGAATTGCAGTGGAAATTTCCACGGCAATTCTGCAACGTGTGCACATAGCCTTAGAAGTTACAGCAATTTTTCTGGGTAAAGTATGGAGTGAATGCTTGTAGTGCATTGTACGGTAAAACGAATGGTGCCATTTAAAATTTTGTCTTGTCCTGCAAAAAAAAACAAACAAGCTTTGATATGGGCATGTCAACAAAAAAATTAGTTATGGCCTTTAGATAGAAAGGAGGAGAAACAATAGCTACAAATAAAAAAAAATAAGGGGGTAAGGAATCTCCAGCTTTGATTATAAAGATAAGAACTTGAAGAAAATATTTCTAGAGCTCATCGTGAAGGCCTCCAAAGGGTTTCCACATACTGTTCACGTCAAGTTGGCATATCATAAGAACTGCTACATTCAATTACTGTGATAATTAGAAATGCCCTAGTTAGTAGTTTCGGTTTGTCTGCACTATGAATACAATTTGACATGACTTAAATAAACAACAATTCCCACATCTCCCATGTTTGTTTTATACAAGTAAAGCAATGTCTTGATTTATTAGTACCGCGTTGTTAGGATGTTATGGGAATGCAGTGCTGATTTGTCAAGGAATTTTCAGATAAAGGAACATTATGCTTAATTTTTAAGCAGTTTTACCGTTTGATTTCATCCCTTAAAAAAAAAAGTACCAATCATCGGTCTGGGACTGCCTTTTTTATTTTTTATTCATGAGATTCTGAAATGCAGAGCTGGGACCCCCAACCTGCTGCAGCCCCCTTCTCAGTGAAAGGGCAAAATCTCTGCTTTCATCATATTAGAATTGAAGTTTGATTCTGACTTTTGCTAGAAACTGAAGTGGTTTCAGTAGGGCCTCTGTGTAGGTGGGTTTGTGTTTTATATATGAGCACTTTTGACAATAAGTTATATTTGTAAAATCATCAGCCTGGGGCTGCACACTCTTTTAGTTACTAACCCTCCCTGCATCCAGTGCTACCTCTGTGCTACTGCTCTTTGTTAGGCTGCAGCTGTAAAATCTCATCAATATTAATGGTAAGCACTGCAGCCAATCACTATACTGGATGTGAACTGTGTGAGCCTCTGCTACTCTATGGTAAAGTTAAATTGTAAAAGGAGAAACCTCTTTAATGGGAATCTGTCACCAGTTTTGTCATGTAGCAACTAATTCTATGACCTTATTCAGCGCCTGTGCTGCGTTTCATAAATTCTTATATAACCTCCTGATGCACCATGTATACCCCCCAAAAACCTTTTTAAGTTCTCCCTCGCTGTATGGAAATCAGGTTGGTCTGGTCCAATGGGCATGGTTTTGGCCCACTGTATCCCTCGCCCCGGCTGCTGCTCTCCGTCTACCTTCTGTAATTGACATAGGAGACCCCCTCGGGTCATCTACATTGCTGGGCAAAATCTTGTGCCTGCGCACAGAAATCACGACTTTGCTTGCACACTTTTGCTTTGCTTTGGTCTACTGCGGGCGCACGCACACTTGAAGTGAACCTGTCATCAGGTTTGGCCGATACAAGTTATGGCGACCGCTTTTCAGGGCTTATCTACATCATTCTATAATGCTGTATATCTGCCCCCAATCCGACCTGCAAGAGAAGACAAATGACTTTTATTAGACTCGCCTGCGGGGCGGTCCGGTCCGATGGGTGCCGCAGGTCTTGGCCTGGCGACTCCCATCTTCTAGCAATGCCGCCCTCCTGCTTGATTCTTGGCTCCCCGACATCACGCTCCTGCTCAGGTGTACGTATCTGCCCTGTTGAGAGCAGAGTAAAGTACTGCTGTACGCAGCCGCTAGGCCTCTGACATTTCCCGTCACCTGCACACTGCAGTACTTTGCTCTGCCCTCACCAGGGCAGATAAGTACACTTGAGCAGGAGCGCGATGCCGGGTAGCCATGAAGCAAGCAGGAGGGCGGCATTGCAAGAAGATGGGAGTCGCCAGACCAGGACCTGCGACACCCATCGGACTGGACCGCCTTGCAGGTGAGTATAATAAGTTATTTGTCTTCTCTTGCAGGTCGGATTGGGGGCAGATATACAGCATTATAGAATGCTGTGTATAAGCCCTGAATGGCGGTGGCCATAACTCATGTCAGCCAAATCTGGTGAAATGTTTGCTTTAAGTATTCGGCTCTACTCACAGAAGGGAAAACATACTGCATAGGAAGCCTTTCCATTGCTCTTTCCTATAGAGTAAAAATAAGTATGCAAGTGTGTACCACCCTGACTGAGGTCAAATTGACACTTGCAGCCTTATGTCTGGTGAATGGGGGTCAATAGGTATATTTGACACATGTACCACCAGAAACATTTTGCATAAGTAGGGTAGCTAATGTAGGTAAACATAGGGTTTTATGGGATTTTGTAAACTATCTGGCCAATATAGCGGTTAGTTTTTACAGATTTATTCAGACAAAACATGTTTTGTTATAAATGTAAGAAGTCCGTAGTGAAAGATAACGTTGTAGCTCAAAGATTTAGGCAGTTTAATTTATTATGCTCATAGTATAATGGTTTTGGCTAATAAAATAAAATGTAGAATCTGATGGAGGACTAGCAGGACTTTTCCTGCCGAGAACAAATGCAGCCTGTGCACAGTAAAGGTACCGTCACATTTAGCGACGCTCCAGCGATATAGACAACGATCCGACCTAAACTAGATCGCTGGAGCGTCGCTGTTTAGGTCGCTGTAGAGATCCAGTGACATACTTATCGTTCTCGCTGGTTGTTGGCTCTGTGAAAAAACATTGCAGGCATCGTTGCTTTTGCTGTCAAACATGACGAATCACGCCGACCTGACGACCAAATAAAGTGTCGGACTTTCAGCTCCGACCAACGATGTCACAGCAGGATCCTGATCGCTGCTGCGTGTCAAACACAACGAGATCGCTATCCAGGATGCTGCAACATCACGGATCGCTGTCGTTCTTGTTGTAAAGTTGCTCAGTGTGACGGTACCTTAACTATTGCAGAGCCTTCTGTGCGTATCTGAAGCACAGTCTGACTGTGTAAACTGGCTATTAACCGCCGTTCAACAAACATGTAGCTGATTGGGAGTCGTTTAGTGTTGCTGGTCGACTAGTCTAAACATACCCTTATGGCTCCCATATAGTTAGCTGAAAGCGCCAATATCGACCGCCTGATGTGTGAGGGGCACTGGCCGACTAATCGTCAGTTGAGATGTCAATCAGGCATGTCTGATTTTGGAATGACGATCGCATTGTTTTCCCAGAGATAAGCCGCTGGCCGACATGTCAGTTGACCTTTTTTTTTTTTTAAAGAGAATATAGAGCGCTTGGCCAAAGCATCGTTCTGCTAACATGGCTCTACTGTGTATGGCCAGCTTTAGTTTGAGATTGATAACTGGTGAAATGTACTCCTCGTTAAGTATTTAGTCAATATTTTACCTCAACATTTGTAAGCCAAAATCAGGAGATGAAAAGTATAATAGAAACACGTCACCACTTCTGTATTTATCACCCACTCCTGATTTTGGCTTACACATGCTGATATAAAATACTGAACATGTGAACGTGGCATTATGCAGAGACTGAGGGTTCTGTGAGGTATTGGTGTGATGTTTTGTTCGGTTTTGTCCCTGTAAAATGACCGTAGACCTGAGGAAATATCTCTTAACCGGACGTTAGCCAAGAATCTGTGGGAACCATTTGTGTAAGCACTTTTGTACAGTAGGGTTGAATTATATTGATTTGCAACTCTCTACTTTTTAAAGAATCACAAGTTACGAGCGGAGCAAGTTGAGATTTTGCTCACCATCCTTGGACAGTTTCAAATTTAGTTAGTTTCTACCTTGGATGTCGCATAATAATGATGGAGAGGAAAGCATTCTGAATTCCTCACCACAGCAAAGATATAGGATGTCACTGCTGCCATATATCACAAGGACTTTGAATTGGAAAGCTGATTCTTAGTCTGTCACTAGGGCAATTTGATTTATTGAACTTTTTAGAACTGTATCCAGATGAATCTGAATTACCGTAATACTTTTAGGCTTGGATGTTTTAGGAGACACAAACTATTTGTCCGAAAACCTATGATATATAAATTTTCCTATATCTAAGGCACAGATTTGCATATATTTGCTCGTCATATGGCAAGAGCTTGGCATGCATCATGGACGTACGTGAGCCAGGTGATAACTTGCTGATCGATGTGAGGACCGCCACCGATTGGAGATCGGAGAACTTTTATCCCAAATGGAGGACTTTTATTCCAGTTACAAGACGGCGGAGCATATAGGACTCACGACTGTCTCTCCATTCACTCCCTATGGGAATGTCAGAAAAGCCAAGCACAGTCCATAGGGAATTAATGGAGCATATGTTGCACATGCACAATGCTGCTTCATTCTTACGGGGATAAATGTTCCCCTTTTAACAATTGGTTCTAGTCCCTGCGGTTGTGCACCCACTGTGGATAGTTGATGTTTTGTTTTAACCAGACTACCTCTATAAGAAAGCTTAAAAGACCTTGTTCTCTTCAGCACATTGTCCCATGTAGACAGCAGTACATGCTGCCGAGAACATGATCTTATACCTCCAACTTATTGATGTGAAATGGTTGTTGTATTTACATTTTCCTACATTTCATTATTAATTGTAAAAGGACTTAAGACACCCATTCGCGTTAGACTACCCGATTTGGCTGACAGTGTGGGCGCATATATCTGGCATGTCCGATCTCCAACTGCTGCCGTAATCTGGCAGCTGTTCTCCCATATTGCTCCTGTGTAACTGGGGTTTCGAGTGTGAGAGCTCTGCCGGCTGACCTCCATCTAAATTTTAACCCCTTCCCGACCTTTGACACAGCGTATGCGTCATGAAAACCCGTGCCAATCCGACCTGTGACACAGCATATGCGTCATGGCCGGATTGGGCTCCTGCAGGCCGGGGGAAAGGGTTAACTCCAATTTCACCTGATCTGCAGGGACAGGGGGAGTGGTAGTTTAGCCCAGGGGGGGTGGCTTCACCCCCCTGTGGCTACGATCGCTCTGATTGGCTGTTGAAAGTGAAACTGCCAATCAGAGCGATTTGTAATATTTCACCTAAAAAAACTGGTGAAATATTACAATCCAGCCATGGCCGATGCTGCAATATCATCGGCCATGGCTGGAAACACTAATGTGCCCCCACCCCAACCCACCGATCGCCCCCCCCCCCAGCCCTCCGATCTGTGGTCCGCTCCCCTCCGTCCTGTGCTCCGCTCCCCCGTCCTCCTGTCCACTCCCCCCGTGCTCCAATCCCACCCCCCGTGCTCCAATCCCACCCCCCGTGCTCCAATCCACCCCCCTGCACACCGATCCACCCCCCCGCACACCGATCCACCCGCCCGCACACCGATCCACCCACCCGCACACCGATCCACCCCCCCATGCTCCGATCCACCCCCCCCCCGTGCTCCGACGCCCCCCGTGCCCTGATCTTCCCCCCTTATACTTACCGAGCCTCCCGGGGTCCGTCCATCTTCTTTCCTGGGCGCCGCTTTGTTCCAAAATGGCGGGCGCATGCGCAGTGCGCCCGCCGAATCTGCCGGCAGGCAGATTCGTTCAAATGTGAATTTTGATCACTGTGATAAAACCTATCGCAGTGATCAAAATAAAATAAAAAACAGTAAATGACCCCCCCCCCCCCTTGTCCCCCATAGGTAGGGACAATAATAAAATAAATAATTTTTTTTTTCCCACTAAGGTTGGAGTTAGAACTAGGGGTAGGGGTAGGGTTAGGGTTAGGGTTTCGATATGTGCACACGTATTCTGGTCCTCTGCGGATTTTTCCGCAGCAGATTTGATAAATCCACAGTGCTAAACCGCTGCGGATTTATGGCGGATTTACCGCGGTTTTTCTGCACATTTCACTGCGGTTTTACAACTGCGATTTTCTATTGGAGCAGTTGTAAAACCGCAGTGGAATCCGCAGAAAGAAGTGACATGCTGCGGAATGTAAACCCCTGCATTTCCGTGCAGTTTTTCTGCAGCATGTGTACAGCGATTTTTGTTTCCCATAGGTTTACATTGAAATGTAAACTCATGGGAAACTGCTGCGGATCCGCAGCGTTTTCCGCAGCGTGTGCACATACCTTTAGAATTAGGCTATGTGCACACGGTGCGGTTTTGGCTGCGGATCCGCAGCGGATTGGCCGCTGCGGATTCGCAGCAGTGTTCCATCAGGTTTACAGTACCATATAAACATATGGAAAACCAAATCCGCTGTGCCCATGGTGCGGAAAATACAGCGCGGAAACGCTGCATTGTATTTTCCGCAGCATGTCAATTCTTTGTGCGGATTCCGCAGCGTTTTACACCTGATCCTCAATAGGAATCCACAGGTGAAATCCGCACAAAAAACGCTGGAAATCCGCGGTAAATCCGCAGGTAAAACGCAGTGCCTTTTACCCGTGGATTTTTAAAAAATAGTGCGGAAAAATCTCACATGAATCCGCAACGTGGGCACATAGCCTTAGGGTTAGGGTTGGGTTGGAATTAGGGTTGTGGTTAGGGTTAGGGGGGTGTGTTGGGGTTAGGGTTGTGGTTAGGGTTACGGCTACAGTTGGGATAAGGGTTAGGGGTGTGTTGGCGTTAGAATTGAGGGGTTTCCACTGTTTCGGCACATCAGGGGGTCTCCAAACGCAACATGGCGCCACCATTGATTCCAGCCAATCTTTTATTCAAAAAGTCAAATGGTGCTCCCTCCCGAGCCCCGACGTGTGCCCAAACAGTGGTTTGCCCCCACATATGGGGTACCAGCATAGTCAGGACAAACTGCGCAACAATTATTGGGGTCCAATTTCTCCTGTTACCCTTGAGAAAATAAAAAATTGCTTGCTAAAACATCATTTTTGAGGAAAGAAAAATTATTTTTTATTTTCACGGCTCTGCGTTGTAAACGTCTGTGAAGCACTTGGGGGTTCAAAGTGCTCACCACATATCTAGATAAGTTCCTTGGGGGGTCTAGTTTCCAAAATGGGGTCACTTGTGGGGGGTTTCTACTGTTTAGGCACACCAGGGGCTCTGCAAACGCAACGTGACGTCCGCAGACCATTCCATCAAAGTCTGCATTTCAAAAGTCACTACTTCCCTTCTGAGCCCCGACGTGTGCCCAAACAGTGGTTTACCCCCACACATGGGGTATCAGCGTACTCAGGAGAAACTCGACAACAACTTTTTGGGTCCAATTTCTCCTGTAACCCTTGGGAAAATAAAAAATTCTGGGCTAAAAATTATTTTTGAGGAAAGAAAACGTATTTATTATTTTCACGGCTCTGCGTTATAAACGTCTGTGAAGGACTTGGGGGTTGAAAGTGCTCACCACATATCTAGATTAGTTCCTTTCGGGGTTTAGTTTCCAAAATGGGGTCACTTGTGGGGGTTTCTACTGTTTAGCCACATCAGGGGCTCTGCAAACGCAACGTGACGCCCGTAGAGCATTCCATCAAAGTCTGCATTTCAAAACTTCACTACTTCACTTCCGAGCCCCGGCATGTGCCCAAACAGTAGTTTACCCCCACATATGGGGTATCACCGTACTCAGGAGAAACTGGACAACAAATATTGGGGTCAAATTTCTCCTGTTACCCTTGGGAAAATAAAAAATTGTGGGCTAAAAAATCATTTTTGAGAAAATAAATTTTTTTTTTTTATTTTCATGGCTCTGCGTTATAAACTTCTGTGAAGCACTTGAGGGTTCAAAGTGCTCACCACACATCTAAATTAGTTCCTTTGGGGGTCTAGTTTCCAAAATGGGGTCATTTGTGGGGGATCTCCAATGTTTAGGCACACAGGGGCTCTCCAAACGCGACTTGGTGTCCGCTCATGATTGGAGCTAATTTTCCATTTAAAAAGCCAAATGGCGTGCCTTCCCTTCCGAGCCCTGCCGTGCACCCAAACAGTGGTTTACCCCCACATATGGGGTATCTGCGTACTCAAGACAAACTGGACAACAACATTTATTGTCCAATTTCTCCTATTACCGTTGGCAAAATAGGAAATTCCAGGCTAAAAAATCATTTTTGAGGAAAGAAAAATTATTTTTTATTTTCATGGCTCTGCGTTATAAACTTCTGTGAAGCACCTGGGGGTTTAAAGCGCTCACTAGGCATCTAGATAAGTTCCTTGGGGGTCCAGTTTCCAAAATGGGGTCACTTGTGGGGGAGCTCCAATGTTTAGGCACACAGGGTCTCTCCAAACGCGACATGGTGTCCGCTAACGATGGAGAAAATTTTTCATTCAAAAAGTCAAATGGCGCTCCTTCCCTTCCGAGCCTTTCCATGTGCCCAAACAGTGGTTTACCCCCACATGTGAGGTATCGGTGTACTCAGGAGAATTTGCCCAACAAATTTTAGTATCCATTTTATCCTGTTGCCCATGTGAAAATGAAGAAATTGAGGCTAAAATAATTTTTTTGTGAAAAAAAGTACTTTTTCATTTTTACGGATCAATTTGTGAAGCACCTGGGGCTTTAAAGTGCTCACTATGCATCTAGATAAGTTCCTTGGGGCGTCTAGTTTCCAAAATGGGGTCACTTGTGGGGGAGCTCCAATTTTTAGGCACACGGGGGCTCTCCAAATGTGACATGGTGTCCGCTAAAGAGTGGAGCCAATTTTTCATTCAAAAAGTCAAATGGCGCTCCTTCCCTTCCAAGCCCTGCCGTGCGCCCAAACAGTGGTTTACCCCCACATATGAAGTATCAGCGTACTCAGGACAAATTGGACAAAAACTTTTGTGGTTCAGTTTCTCCTTTTACCATTGGGAAAATAAAAAAATTGTTGCTGAAAGATCATTTTTGTGACTAAAAAGTTAAATGTTCATTTTTTCCTTCCATGTTGCTTCTGCTGCTGTGAAGCACCTCAAGGGTTAATAAACTTCTTGAATGTGGTTTTGTGCACCTTGAGAGGTGCAGTTTTTAGAATGGTGTCACTTTTGGGTATTTTCAGCCATATAGACCCCTCAATCTGACTTCAAATGTGAGGTGGTCCCTAAAAAAAATTGTTTTGTAAATTTCGTTGTAAAAATGAGAAATCGTTGGTCAAATTTTAACCCTTATAACTTCCTAGCAAAAAAAAATTTTGTTTCCAAAATTGTGCTGATGTAAAGTATACAAGTGGGAAATATTATT